>NC_090934.1:435439454-436742579 GCF_040938575.1 Ambystoma mexicanum | reverse complement strand
GGTGTTGATGTCATTTGTATCTGAATCTGATTTTTGATAGCCTTGTAAAACCTAAAAGGTGTTTTCTTTTGCCACAAAAATATTATAAATCTGAAAGCTGGGGAGCTAATGGCTTATTAAATTAGATATCTGATTAGGACATTTCACATTCCCAACTATATTTGTTTTTGCATAAAGGGTAAAACATATAGCTCCACTTGCAGTAACTTGCCGAAACTAAGGCAGTTCCACCTGTTCATCATAATTAGGGGAACAATATTATCTATATATTATGCCGTTTATTGGTAAATTACAAAATGTTGCCATGTAGGGATGTTTTGAGTGAAAAGCTGACATTTAAACATTATGTAAACAACAGAAGCTGTATGTTTTTACATCACCTTTATCATAGAACTCCGAGGGCCTATCACCAGAGAGGGGATGACTCTTGGGAGGAGGAAGAGAGGACCATCCTCCAATGAAAAAGTTAGCACCAATAAACTTGCACCTTTTAATTTTAATAATTGGAGGTGTGGCTTCTACATTAAAAACAATCCTTGCTCTATGGAGAGAGGGAGACAGACAGATACAGAAAAATCTGCCTAAAAAAATCTTGTTGAGAGAGCTGCTAAACATCTTGAAGGAGAATTGCCCATAGTCCACCTGGGGGTATCCTGAGAGAGCTGCCTGACCTTACCTCGGAGAAGAGGCCTAACACTGATGAAGCCTTAACTTTGCATAAGAAGTAGAAATGGGGAAAGCCAAAAGCTGACTAGGCCTGGCTATTAAGGAGAGCCATTTGAGCGATGGATGATGGTGACTATCTTTGACAGAAACCTCTGACCAGACCTGTCCTGTCCCGAAATAGGAACTTTGTTGATCTTTCCTGACTGCCCCAAAACAGAGGTATCCAATGGCAGTAGATTTATCCAAATGGCAAAAAGGGTGGGGGATCTGCTTGCCTCAATATCTTCTTTTAATAGCAGGTTGGGGGCAAATTGTGTAGGCCATTAGCATATGTGACTGAATATTAATTTGATCAACTTCCAAATAGATTGGTGTAGGGGTGAGTTTGGAGGTCTTTGAAAATTCCACCCTCTTCCCTAGCAGGAATTAAGATATTGTCATTAACGTCATTGGGTGCATTTATTTTTTTCTTGTAAACCCCATTCTTCTATAAAGAACAGGGATTCGCTTGGCCCAAAATAAAATTCCCAACTGTTACCATTTCCCAAAACCTGCCTTTAAACAAAAAGTTGTTCCAGTCCCAAAACAAAATTCATAATTGTCACGACTCATTGAACCTTGCATTTGAACAAAAGTGTTCTCTGGTCCCAAAATGAAATTCCCAACTGCCCCCCCTCTCTAGACCTGGCCTTTTAACAGAGGGGTGCTACATTTTACTGATGCCTTGGTTTTGGGTGCTGTGGGGAGAAGTGCTTTGCAAAGTGCAACCCAGTTTAATTCTCCATTGAAGAATATACACTCTTTCCTGACAGTGATTATGGGACTCTGATAGCAGAATGAGTTTGCATTGCTTTTGGGTTGTAGTAAGAAAGGTTCTATCCATCAAAAGGTATCCTCAAAAGTCTGTGTGATTGCAAACTTCCATCCAGACCCTGCTACTGCACCAGGGCCTGCGCCTCCTAAAGAGGCACTTAAGGTACTACGCCCGGTGTCCTGCCTTTTTGCACTCTGAATTGCGTTTTATACCAAGCCCTACTACAGGGTTGGACAACATGTAGAGGATGTGACATGGGGATTCTCTCATTCCTCTTTCGTCTCTCCCTTCTCTTCTCTCCTAGATTTTTACGCTCGGTGCTACTTGTCCTGATTACAGTAGGACGCTTGAACTTTCATGTGTAGATGCATCTACAAGTGGAACCACACCTACATGGTATTGACAGCTTTTTCGAATAAAACTGGAACTCTCCCCGCCGCGGCGAAGTCCGGTGAACACACCCACAGGTTGGTCCTCCAGCAGCTCCAATATTGTATACAAATCAGATTTTTACTGATTTGGTCAATACTAATAGATCAATATCCTTTTATAATGTTAATTCAATCAAGCCAGCACTTTTGTGCTTTTTTAATAGAAAATGAGACCCAATTCCAGTTCTCAACCTTATTTCCTGCTTTCTTTCTTGTCTCTCTCTTGCTATCAGACAGAGATCTCCAAACCTGAGGCCCAGACGAAGGCGTTCCATTCTTCAGCCAAAACGCCCCAAGGCCAAGCACAATTTGTGCACCATTGACCTGTACAACCTGATAGGGGGCCCCTCCCCCTGGCGTAGACCGATGGTTTTGGTCCTCTGACTTTTCAATTGATTTGTACACTTTGATTTGACCGTTTGCATCTTCTTGAATGCAGTGGGGTAATTCTAGCACCTGGCTGCATTGAGGGATGATGCAATCAGTGTTTCTTTTCCTATCTCCCTGGTTGACAGTGTATGAATCACGAGCAATTGTTTGTATCATACCAATTGGGTACCGCTCTGTTTGAATTTATTTCTTTACACTTGTGGGTTATCCATCTCTAGGTTAGACTTATTGACTAGCCTCTGTTCAAACATGGGGACCGAGTAATTGGTCAGTACACGTATCGCAATTGTGTCAAAGAATAACAAAACCATTTTTTGAAACATATCAAAAAGCAAAGCCGCATTTGTTTTTTGTTCAGTATGCATTAGTTTACTATTTCCTTTTCTTTACTGCACTATTAGATCATACTAATCCCACCTACTGTGCAAACAATTAATGGTGTTGTATTCATGCCTTATTTCTCTGTTTAGGAATGAGACAGTTTTCGAGTGTATATTTATTTTCATTGTTGGTGAATTTGAAAAAACCAATAAATTGTATTTAAGTACTACTGAGCAGAAGTTATTTCCTAGCCTCTTAGCTTTGTTTTGGTTTGATGACTTAACAAGTTATTTAAAGGTTATTGAGCTTAGGTTTTGAAGCTCTGTGTCCAGGTTTCCTTTAAATGGTATGACTAAGACACTCCAACATTAGGAGAGTGTTGATAAATATATCTGTGGTTGGAGCTTTTCTTTGTTCCATATGATTGCAAACTTCTAGCATGTTAAAGTGTGCAGAGAATTGACCTGTATAAAGGACTGCATGTGTAATGTGTAACTTGCTTTAAAAACAAAACTGTGCTTTGTGTAAATGTAAATCTTATCAAGTGATATGTACCTGGTTATGTTTTCTTTTTCATTTGCATTTTATTTGGATTTTATATTGTGCTTTACACCAAAGCGCTGTTCATAAGGTCGTTTATAACGGTACAATAAAATGAAAATGAAAATAAGGAAACACAGTCAACATCAACATTGCGAACCAGAATGAAGAAGAGGAGTCCTCAAGGAGTCATTAAATTAAGAATAGACAGAAATAGAGTGAAAAGAGAGGGGAAGAGCATTCCAGTGTAGAGGAGCAAGCAAGGAGAATGAACAAATGCAAGACTGAGTGCAGGGAGGATAAGGAATAGCAAGAAGAAATTGGGAAGAAAAACGAAGTGAGCGAGATTGAGTATGGAATGTAACCAGGGAACGAAGATAGTCATGTGCAAGACCATAGAGATTTGAAGACTAGACACAAGACATACAATTTTAAATGAGAATAGAAAGAAAGCCCTCTGAGATTAGAAAGAGATGAAGAAATAGGGCCTCATTATGACCTTGGCGGTAAGGGATTACCGGTAACGGTAAGGGCACTGGTGCCGGTAATCCCTTGCCACCCTATTCCGAGGTCCCTTTGCGGATCCTCCCTTAAGGACAGGACCCTCAAAGGGACTTTGGAGCTAATAACGTTACCGCAATTAGTGGTCCCGTTATTAGCGCCTTCCCCATTCCCATTGAGCCCTATGGGATCTCAAATGGGAATGGGGAAGGGCCCTGGTGAATGGGGAATTACCGCCCCACCAACCTTGGAATGGGGCGGTAATAGCTCCATTCACCAGGGTGGAGTCGGTATGGATTTGGAGGCAGCCATGGCGCTAGTAGCGCCATGGTTACTTCCAAACTCGTAATGACCCCCATAGAGTCTTGAGGAGCTAAGAGAAAGAGTATGCAAATTGAAGCATTAAAAACAGATTTCAGAGGAGCTAGACGAGTGAGGTGGAGCCCAAAGAGGATTGAAGAATATTAGAAAATACACATGAAAATTAAAGAAGATACCAAGAGTGTAGTGGCCCCCTAATTAAGGAAAGGACAAACTTTTTGAATGTTATATAACTAAAAGCAACAGGCATTTGACGATAAAGAGATGTGATGATTGAACAATAGATTTGACTCGAAATAAAGTCCTAATTCATGGTCTGTAGAAGAGATAGGTAGCTGTGATGGAGGAAATGATATAGATGATGGAGGAATAGGAGGTGGAATAGTGTGAGTGGGAAAGAAAAGTACCACCGTTTCATTGGCATTGAGTACTAAGAAGTGAGCTGACATCCAACATTTAATGGCAAGAAGACAGGAAGTTAGCTTATTGTGGATGTCTAAGGAAAAGAATGGGAATGATAGAAAAAGCTGAGTATCATAAGGGTAAAAGAAGAGCCAGACAAAAGAAGAGATAACATCAGCAAGTGGAGAAGTATAGAGTGAAAACAGGAAAGGACGTAGCCTTTAGGAACGCCATAAGTGAGCGGATATGTGTCAGATGAGCGCTGCCCAGGAGACTTAGAATGTCCACTGGGACAGGTATGATCTAAAACAAAAAATAATAGACCCATCAAAACCAAAAGAAGAGAGAGCAGCTAGTAGAAGAGAATGATTAACAGTATCTGAGCTTTGGCTAGACAGTAAGATAAGAAGAGACAAATGTTTAGAGTAACATGCAGACAGTAAATAATCTAAAACAGACAGAAGAGCAGTCCCAGTAGAATGACCAGGGTGAAATCATGATTGAAAACCGGGAAGAATAGAGTTATGAGAAACCAATGTAGAAACTTGAGAATAGACAATTTGTTTAAGTATTTTGGAAAGTTAGGGCAGGTGTGAAATATAACGGAAATGGGAAGCAAGTGTAGAGAAGGAGCCACGTACCCCCACCTCAAGCATCTTGTCCATATTGCCTGTATGTTGGGGACCAGAGTGTGAAACACGTGCAGTACCAGTGAACATACTGATATCAAGGATAATCCTGGAAACAAGGTTCCCATTAAGAAAGCCATACTTACATAAAAGACAGTATGATGTCCATTTGAATGAATTCCCAGAAGAAGCATGAAAAGAGAGCAAGAGAGCAGATTGGTGATGTCACACAAAGTAAAACTGATGCACCTAGAAGAGATGCAGGGACACAAAAGTGAAAATAGTCTATAAGGCATCAAGAAATGATCAAAGATAAGTTACATCCCAGGCTCGAGGTGAAAAGGCTTATGCTACAGAAACGATGAA
This sequence comes from Ambystoma mexicanum, assembly GCF_040938575.1. NCBI lineage: Eukaryota > Metazoa > Chordata > Amphibia > Caudata > Ambystomatidae > Ambystoma > Ambystoma mexicanum. Next base: position 436,737,198 of record NC_090934.1, on the reverse strand, counting down.
GATATCAAGTCATTTTACACATGTATAGATGCAAAGAAACACAAACAGATGAAGTATTCTTGAGGCTGGCTATGTAGTGTATAGATTGCGGCAAGCACCAACGTATGCATGTATAGGAGAGAGTAAAGAATGGATGTTTCCACCACGTGTTATAGCAGTGCTGGACCAGAGAAGGAAGGCCTTTTCCAGTGTGTCGCAGTTGAAAAACAATTCAATTGCAGAAGTGAATCTCAGAAAGGCGAGGCTGGATCAGCCCCAAGAAGCGAAGGTCCTGTCGCACAGGGATGAGCAGACATTACTTACAATCGTGTGAAAGAATGAAACTCCTGTTCAGAAGACATGGACAAAAACAAGGAATATATCAGAGTTCCATTAAATAGTAGTATTTTGAATGCACCAGAGCTCAAATTTGTGGTCTTCAGTCACTTGGAGGGATGAAACTGGACAAACATGATGAACCATACCTACGCAGAGAGGCAGAGTGTGACTCTAATCTTCTGAATTCTCCAGAGCAAAGAACATTTCTAAGGCCAAGTTCAAAGTCTTATTTGATGTGCACACCACTGAGGTGTTGATAAATCTGTGGGTAAATTGACCAGCCCAGCAGAACTCCCCAACATCCCCAAAACTGCACTTCAGCAGTCACCAGCAGAATGGCTGTGCTGGCTCTGTTGAGCACTATTGCCTTGCATTAAAACTGTGTGTTTGAAGTCACCATAATAATTGCTGCACTGTCTTTACCAGGCACATATGGGGCGAGATGAAACATAGAACACCCCGAGAATTGCTGCAAGTTATTTTTCTTCATGTGCACCAAAAAGAAGAATTCAAAAGCAGCCTAGTGCAGCACTGCTATACTGCCAGCTTAAAACTTCCCACTGAAAAATAAAATATCCTGTGTTAAAATGGCTTGGCACTGATGCCCTTTCCATCTTTTTAACATGGCACAGTGGTTCCAGCAAGACACATTCATGCCCATCTATCTTCCAGGCATACATCAGCAAAGGTGGGCAGTCCTCACTGAAAGGCATGATGTGTCATGTCAAATCTGTAAAAAAGCAGAGAAATTCACTCCAGCCGCACAGAAAATATTTTACTTCGCAACTATCTTACACCGTCTAAGCTCTTCAGAAAAGCTCTCTCTCTACTTTTGTTTGATGCCAGTTTCAGAGAACCCTTGTGTTGGACAGACTTCTGTGTATGAGAAATTGACTAGGGTTAGAAATAATGTTCAGAATATGGATGCGAGGAAAAATCACATCTGTAAAAGTGACATCCAAAAAGAATTAACCCACGTGTGAAATGGTGCTTTTGCCAAGCAAGAAAAGGTATTTTAAACGTAAATGTTAAACGATGCCCTGTGCTTACACAAAAATGTAATTGTAGATGGGGGTTGCTCTAAAATGTACATGATATTAGTCCCAAAAAGACTTGGCTTTTATGAAAGAAGAGAAAACAAATGTTTAAACGCTTTTTGAAGACACCAGAACTTGCTGTCAAACCGTTTTCTGCAAGGTAGGCACTTCAAAGTTGCCCTGCCTCTCCTGTGAACAGAATCACTTCCCCAAAGTGGACCAGCCCCCTGGGCACATGAAAAGGGCCAAGATGGGGGATTTCTCAATCACATCAGACTGCTTGGCATTGCTCCAGCATGAGACAATGGACTGCCAGGACAAATAGGTGTGAATTCCTGGTTACACCTCCCCTCAGCTGCAACTGCCAGGATCAAAGAAGTCGTCATGACAACTTCTGGGACAATGGGCCAGAGAGAGACCTTTGATTTGAGGGGGTGGAAAGACTGTCCCTCTTTGTGGACAATGCCGGCCCATCTGGGTCAATAGACTTTTCTTCTTATAACTTTTATTTCTGCAACCTGAAAACGCAGTAATGTGAAATTTTAACAGTTTGAATGTAATTTTCGCACCTTTAAAACAAGACAATGTGGACCTTTTTAGCATGGTGGGGACGCAAAAGCCAGACAAATGACATTTATGAATAAATTGTACATGTCACAGTTATGAACGGTAGATGCAAATATATCTCACATTGATAGGATTCAGTGTACCGATTTGTAGATTTTTAGGGGATACAGTTCCCATTTGAAATTGCAAAAGATTATTAGAAGGCCTAGACAACATTGTACAAACTTGGGAGTTGGAATGACAGGATCTGTGTAAAATATGGAATCTGCCTAAATGATTTTCAAAAGCGCAACAACTGTAAAAAGGTGCTTTTTTGTGTCATAACTGATTTTGGCAAAAATAACTGTGGGATGGCCCTGTACATCATAAAAGCACACACCACAAAACTGAGTCACCTCCTTCAGTCCAAACTGCTTCCAGGGAGGAGGCGACAGTATAGCTTAACCTATCGATTTAGAGGTAGGCCTAGTTTAGTTCAGCCAACAAAGTAAAAATACTCTGATGCCATGTGCCTTACATAAAGGAGAGGCATGGAGAGCTCTAGACACACATACACTATCTTCTGACTTTCCAGCTCCAGCACATCTAGAGATCCAGACACTCCATATTTACCATGAAAAATTCCAGAAGCCAGGCCAGAACTAGCTGAATTATCCAGGCAGTGCCATCATCCAGAATTAAACCCCATAAAGATCCCAATAATTCAGGAAGAAAGGGGGAAAGGCCGTGGTACCCTTTTTGGGATCAAGCTGTGACCAGACCTGCTTTGCCCACAAGGTCTACCTCACTATCTACTGAGACAAGACCCTGGTTGCCTCGATGAATCCCGGAGGAAAGCCTAGCCGCTCTGCCATGACCAGATCCTTGTCCCACTGTCTAGAAACCCAGTTGGCTGTCCAAAACCCAATGTAAGTGATCATTATAAGTATAACCCCTTCCCCATAGCAAAACATAGCCTATCCCATTTTGATACCTTGCCATTAGTTCCACTGTATAAGTAATCCCATAAATACTTTAGTAACTTGTTAAAATTGTGAGAATCCTCTGTGCATCCTGTTTTTAATCTCCATGTGTTAGTGCCATTCCTTCCTATCCTTTTAGTTCATTGCATATGTCCATAGTCATATTTGGAATGAACTAATGAATTCCCTCATAAAGAGACAAATGCTGTGTGGGGGGGCGGTTAAAATTGCAGCTTAACCCTTTTCATGGGCAGCATTTCTCTTCTTGATAATCTAGCCACAAAAATTATAGTTGTAGTAGCACTGGTTATTTTCCTATTTAAATCAATGTTCTCTGTGTACTGCTAGTATCCTAAAATGATTTTATATCCCTCTCAAGAATCTTATCCTACCACCCATCAAAAGTCACTCTTTCACTCTAGTCTCATCCCTGGTATGTGCCTTGGTATGTTAGTATAAAAACTGAAATTCGATTATCTCTGTTTAGTTCATTATTCAAGCTGTTTTGTAATGTTCAACCCATGAAAATAAGCAAATGCAATTTCTCCACGTGTGATTTGGCTGCACTGTGTCTTTCCTTCCCAAGTCGATTTTCCGAACTGTGTGCCATTGTTAGTACATTGCCTTGTAGTTTGCTACTGTTCTTACATCTCTGATACTGCTATACTCATTTCTACCGCATACATTCAACCGCACATGTAAAACAAGTATTTAGTCATTCTGAGTGCTATTTTGCTCAATTTCAAAGCTTTCCGTATGATTTTGCCTCACATTCAGACCGGGAAAGGTCAGATTTGCATTCTGTTTGTTGCCTAGTATACCTGGCTCCTTGCTACTCCTTTCTACCCACGCAAAATTCAGTTAACAGGGCTTTGAAGGAGTGCTGCTGGGGGAAATACTAACTGTGGTGCTATCTGCAAATAATTCCCAAAAAGTAATTTTGCTTTTATTCAATTGTGCATTATATATCTTATGTAACAAGGTCAAACTAGGTGTGTTCTATCATTTTACAGTGTAATTATCACCACACTGGTGATTGCTGCCCATTAAGGAGAGAATCATCTTCAAAATCCTCTACCTTACACACAAATGCCTCCATGATCTGGCTCCCCCATACCTGGCCAGAGAATTGCCACACCAACATCCTCCAGGCCGTCCAGAATGGCCTATACCAACCTGATCTCCATTTCCAAAACCCAGAGAGTGCGCGCAGTTGGCTCCAGCTTGCCAGCCATTGCAGCCACACACTGGAACGCCTTATATACGCACTCTCACCTAGCCTTCAGCAAAGCCATTAAAACTAGGCTATTCGTCTGACCTGTTAAACTCCCAGTGCTCACTCTGTAAGCCCCAAAAGTATACCCATTCTATCTGTAAACTAGCACCTCCCTTTTTTGTAACCAAGTAATCACATGTTGTTTTTTCCACCACCTATTGTAACCATAATCTTGCCTGCGTTCACTTTCATGTAGCCCCTCAAAGCCTTTGGGCTGTAATGCACTCTACAAAAGTAAAAAAAAAAAAAAGAAAAATTAAATTTGCGTGATTTTCTTTGGAATTTAAAAATAAATAAACATTGTGTTATTATACAACAACCTGCTTCATGGTCCATTGCGACCCGGGGTGTTTGTAAAGTAAAGGGGGATGTGAGATGGGTTGGGTGCCTTCTCAACTGAAATTGTAATAAATAAAGTAAAAGTTTTTTAATTGTGCACTGCATCCTTGGCCAGTATCAAGAGTCCTGGTCTAGAGTGTGACACCCCTTTAGAATCCTTAACAGATCATATGCTAATTGGTGGGACGCTCTGGTGTATGACCAGCTCACCAGCAACTGAAAGACCAGCCTGCGTGCTGCTAACATGGGTGGAAAAGTACTGACAGATGTAAGACTGCCAACCAATTATAGGGGGCCACATAATTAAGGGCCCTATAGTTTGTGTAGTCAATGGGATGTCATGTATTTAGTGACGTGCATAGTGACTTGTTTGAGGGACGAGCTTAGTAGTCGCACCTGATGTTGAAGAGCCTATCATTTCTTAGACTAGTGTGGAACATATACTTAGATGTTCCCCTTATGCCTATCACAGTTGCCACTAGGTTTTTGTAGTTTGCCACGTAGGATGACACTAGCAAAAATGTAGGTTAACATCACCAATGACGAGTTTTTGTTATAAAAAGAATGTTTTTTATTAAATGCATTCAGAGACCATGCTATGAGACGTCTGTTGATGTCCGTTCTACTCCCTGTTTTAGATACTTGATATTAAATAGTCAACTTTGCCAACTTCCTGAGTCATTTTGATTATTGATGTTTGAGTATCTTCTGCATCCCCGTTCATCGCAGAGTATTGCTATCTCATCTTACAGGGCTGTGTCGGCTGTCCCGCTTCACGTGGTAGCAGAGATGATGTTTAAAGAACCGTCGACATAGTAAGCTATGGGGCCCCGGCAATATCGGATGTCCTCTGCCATTCGGCTGAAAGAACGTGAAGCTCCCTTTAGATAGCAGATATTAGTTTAAAATAAGGCTTGCAAGCATAAGTGAGATGCCTCCCTTGTTTTCATGATAAATCCCCCTCCCGATTTCTACAGGAAGCAGAGGGGACGGAAAGTTGAAGAAGCTGATTGAAGAGGCGACGATCTTGAGAGTCGGAAGTCAAAAAAGCGAATGGTGAGTAAAACTGAGTGAGGTGGAAACATTGTGAATGGGCAGTGAGTGGAGAAATTGATTAGGGGAAATGAGTAACAGAGGGAGGTTGGGTTAAAACAAATCGAGACGATGAGAGTTGAGTTACTAAGTAATTGACTTGAGTAGAGGAGCCAAGCAATTGAGAAACTTTCAGACGAGGAGCGTAACAGTAGAGTAAGCCTAGTGTCCTGCGTCATAGCATGTATCAGAAGGAAACATATCTAGAGTCCCATTAGTGGATGATGTAGGCTATGGACACATTTAAAGACTGTTTAAAGAGAATGATTCAAACTCCGTTGGAGTATTTCTTAGGGGCGTGTATAAAAGGATATAGTATTGAGCAACACAGACTAAAGATATATGTAGGCCGGCCGAATCTGTTAGGTTGTCCGTCTGTTTTAAGTGTTGTATAAATCTATATGAGGTAAAGAAATAATAGACAAATTAAGAAACGTGAAAAGGAAAACATGAGAATTGAGAGTTAATTATTCCTTTAGTTGTATTGATGGTGTTTAGTGGATAAATAGATTGAAATAAAAACATGATATAAAATAAAAACATGATATAAAAAGCAGCGAGATTGTTTCACGCTCATATTGCATTATTTTTCTGAAACACATTTTGAAAATTGCAAAGTGTAAAGGTGAGTATTGACAGTCAAGTGTGGCGAGTCAAAATGGAGGATATCAATCTGCTTTTTCATCTATGTAAGCAGTTACGAAAACATGCACCAAGGCTTAAACAGTACTGTACGGAATGTGTTAAGGGCACAGCAGACAAGATGTTCATGCCACTGCCACAAGGGGGATCACAATCAAAAGCAGTTTTGAAACACATGATGACATATTTGTATGCAGCATACACAGGAAAACATTTAGACAATAGGCTAGCAAGCTTAGAGCTCTGGAAAATGTACCAGGAGGAAAGCGAAGAGTCACCTTCTGAGGACTGGATACTTAACAAATGAAAAGATGGGGGTGAGGAACCTTCTGCTCCCAGCACCGTGCCTGAAGTAAAAGGTGATAGTATAAAGGATGACAGAGTGTACCCAATGAGAGAACTTAAGGAAGAAACAGGGTACAGCAATCATGCATATAAGTCACCTGCGCATAGCAGCGACGAAGGTGCAGAGAAGATTCCTGAAAGAGAGGTGATCTCTATAATTCCAAGGGACAAAGAGAGACGGGACAAGTGAAGAATTGATCGAACAAGTACATCCTTAGATATAGGATGGCAAATAAAGAGATGGAAGGGAGAAAAAGATAAGGCTGATGAGGTAGCGCTCATACAGAACGAATGGATGGGTGGTCAGATTTTGCTCAAACTTGATGGGAAGAGCATTGAGGAAGTAAGGCAAAAGGAAGATCGAGACAAATGAGACAAAAAAATAGAGACAGAGAGGAACGATTGAAAGAAGATGGGGTGGAAAGGAAGGATAGACAAAGACAGGAACAGTTGTAACAAGATGAACAACTGAAAAAGCAGTAAAGGGCAGAAGAGAAAAGAAAATATGACAACAGAGAGCAATCAAAGAATGAGAAAGCTAGAAAGAAAAAGAGAGGAAGCATAAGAACAGAAATGAAGGGATACAAGAATACAAAGATGTAGAGGCAAAGAAATACATAGGGCAAATCAGAGGAGAGAAAGGAAAAGAAAGGAAAAATAAAGGGTAAGAGAAGAAGCAAGGAAATGAAGAGAGCTTGATGATGAAATAGAACGTAAGGGAAGGCAGAGAGCATGGGATGTTGATCGTGTAGAAAAATAATCAATGAAGCCTAATCCAGTATTAGCATGGGAGGATGTAGAAGAATTTTTCCCAGCACATGAACCAATGGCAGGTCCGTCTACAGCAAATCTAGAGGATGAGTTTGACTCTAGAAGCATTGGGATGCTTCTAAAGTCTATCATGATATGAGGACTAAGAAAGAAATTAAAAGAAACAATCGACTCAAGAGTACACAGTTATACAACAAAGAGGGAGGCGCATGTAGTTACGATCCTAAAGAGTTGTCTTAAGAAAGACTAACTCTGACTGGAGATGAAGAGGAGGGAAGCCATACAAGGTGGGGAGAGGATATGTCAGACAAGGACAGAGAAACCTTCTGTGGGGAGGAAGGAGAAACACATGTGATCCCAAAAGATGTTCGCCGATGGACAAAGAAGTGAGATGTTCAAATCCAGATCTACCCAAGTTGTGGGCTTCAGAGTCTCTGGCACGACTAGATCGACCCAGAGGGAGATCCCATAGTGAGAGGGGGGACTCACAACCTTATGTGAGAAGTTTAAGATCGCTAACAGAAAAATGGCAGTTTGGAACCATTGTCCCTGCTATGGACAGACAGACCATGGGGGACGAATGTGAGTTTGGAATCTCGCAGTTTCCTTTGTTAAAAAAATGAGGAGCCAGACCACAATATATACCATGGCCAAAGATGGAGAAGGATAATTTAAGGTGCAAACTTCCGAGTTCAACTTCCGGTGCTCAGAAATGGATACATGAGTTATAAAAAATGACAGAAGGAAGCACATTAGCTATAGGAGACATTAAAGGTCTTCTAGTCACTATCCTTGGGGAGAGAGCAGACAATGGGCCTCATTACACGGTAGGCAGTAGGGGTTTACCGTACCGGTAAGGGCACCGGTACCGGTAAACCCCTACCGCCTTACTACGAGTTCCATTTGCGGGACCTCGGAGCTAATTATGGTACTGCAATTTGGGGTACCGTAATTAGCACCTTCCCCATTCCTATTATGCCCTATGGGGGCAAAAATGGGAATGGGGAAGAGCCTTGGTGAATGGGGAATTACCACCCCCACTCACCTGGGAGTAGGGCGGTAATTCCGCCATCCACCAAGGCGGACACGGCAAAATACCGGCAGCAACCATAGTGCTAATAGCGCCATGGTTACCGCCTACCGTGTAATGAGGCCCAATGTTTGGTCGAGAGCAGGATACTCAAGTGTCACTGCACAGAACACGGCTCATGATGGAGCACCATTTAATAATTGTGGAGCAGCAGTTTGGAAAGCACTTAGTGTGCTATATCTGGATACATCAGAGAGCTATAATGGCAAAGAAGATGCAGGAAGGGGAGGACCTTATTGTTTACATTCAAAACTTCCAAGAGCAGTGGTCTTTGGAAACAAAATGCATAACGTGTGGGGGAAATCTATTCCTGTATTTTATCATATACTATGCCAAGGGCTGCCAGACCCAGTACAAAAGCAGCTCAAGAAGTTAGTGGGCATGGAAGCAAAACCATGGTCGGAAATACAGCTGACCATTGCGCTCTATTGCAGATTATTGCAGGAGAAGAATCAAAAGAAAGATGACGCTAGGAAAGGTGAAGAAGCAAAATGAGTGCAGAAAAAATTGTCAAAATACGCCATAGAATGGGCAATGTTGACTAGCGGAGAAGGGTCAGGTTAACAGCAAGCAACAGGCATGCCGCAGGTGAATAACCAAAGGCAGTTTGATCAAGGTAACAATGGATTCATACCATGGAAAGGGAGGCTTCCAAGGTAGAGGCTTCCAGAATAATCAGGGACATTTCCAGAAAAATCAAAGTGGATTTCAAACATACTGTTTAGGTAATCAAGGCATGCAGGGAGGGCTAATTAGGAGACCTCCTATAAGTTGGCCATGTGATATATCGGAGCACCTTGCACGCATGTGTAGAAGCCAAAGGTTTGTGCAAAATGGGCAATTCTCAAGATGGGGGATCACATACCCGTCTGCATACACTCAACAAAATGGAGAGGAGTCCGCCCAAAATCAGACAATGCAGCAAACACAAGCGCCGAGAAAGCAGTAAGGTTTACAAACACAGCAGACAACAATGAATCCGCTGCAAGGGCAGACAAAGCATTCATCCATGCAGATACAGCAGGGCAGAAGCACAGGACGGATAATGACTCTTAGGATAGGGGGTGTCACTGTCAAGGGAGAGCATCCTTTCAAAGGTACAGTGATAAGTATGGACCCACAATAGGACAGCTCACTGGGAGACTTGATGTGTTCAGTATTATCAGTGACTCCCAATACTCAAGAGAAACCGAGTGTTGATGTCACTATAGGGGGCAAATCTTTTTCTTTTTTAGTAGGCACGGGGCAACACTCTCATGTATACGAGAGGGAAAATGTACACTGTCTGGAAATGCCATGAATGCTCAATTTTTCACAGGAGCTACAGGTAGAGTTCCTTTTACTGAAAAATTGCCAGTCTCTATAGGAGAATGTGATATGTCTGTAACCTTATTATATTCGAGACAGACACCTGTTAATATATTAGGTTGAGATTTAATGACAAAGTTGAACATGACGATTTCATTAATTTATGAAGGCATAGTATGTTCGACTCCAGGAATGCATTATTTAAGTGTGAGTGAATTTATTATGGCATTTACAGGGCAAATGGCCATACGAGGAGTAGCACTTGAACCAGAGGTTTTCCACTATGGGGTATGCATTTTGTTAACATGGCTACCAGGTTTAGTGGGTAAAATGGTGAGGATACCTGATGAGTTTTTATTCAGCCCAAGGATACCTATTGATGAAGAGGGAATCTTTCCCTTAGAATTACATGTAGCTATAGTATGAGGGGAACTGGCTATGCTTGATGGAGTTGATTATGAAGGCAGACGATGCAGCACAGTGATTGCCATTTGGGAGGGTTGCAGGTTGACTGATGTCACTGACGAGAACATGTTTATAGACCATCCGTCAGATGACAAAGTGGTATTTGAAATGAGCATTCCTTATTGGTTGAGAGCAAAAGATGATGTTAGCACTGAAGCGTCCCGAGTTTTTTAATGAAGATATGACAAAGGTGCCAGCTTCATTTTGGACTACAGACCCCTATGACGTAGGCCTATTGAAAGGGGCTGGAGAAGTTAAGATTAAGCTGAAAGCAGGAGCAAGTGTGCCTCTATCACAGCAGTATCCTATGTCTCGAGAGGGAGATAAAGGTATTTTCAAGACGATATCCACCATGATGGAACAAGGTATCTTAGTGACGTCAGAGTCACCATGTAACACGTCAGTGTACCCTAGCAAGAAATCTAAGGGGGGGAGGGAGGGTCATGGCATTTTATTCAGGATTTACACCCAATTAATCAGATTGAAGAGGCCAAATGCCCTCTACTTCCTAATCTGGCGACAATCTTATGTAGTATTCATGTGGTGGCAAACCTATTTCACAGTGATTGACTTGAAAAATGCATTTTTCTCAATTCCATTGCATAAGGATTCTCAAGAGTTAAAAAGCACGATATTTCCTCAGGGGTACTGTGAGTCTCCATCAATTTTCAATAGAGTCTTGCAGATGGATTTAAGAAATATTGATTTGAAAAGTGTTGTATTGCAATATGTAGACCACATCTTAATCTGTAGCACCTCAGAGGACGAGTGCAGCCATGACTCAGTTCAGTTAATGATTATTCTCGCAGAGAAAAGATATAAAGTAGACTAGGAGAAATTACAGTATTGCCAAGAGGAACTGCTATACATAGGTCAGATAATTTTCCATGAAGGAAAGAAAGTTACTCCTGAGAGAGCTGAGACTATTTTAAAAACAGCAAAGCTACACACGATAAAGCACATGCAAAGATTTTTGGGACTATGCAATTATGTGAGAGCATGGGTCTTTGATTACAGTTCATATATAAGGCCCTTGTTGCAAGCTCTGAAAAAAGCACAGGCAACTCAGGAAAACATTATTTGTACTGAGGAAATTGAGAAAGGGTTTCATGAGTTAAAAAAGGCAATTTGCACAGCTCCAGTTTTAGGGAATCCCCATTATGCTGAGGAATTCTTTTTATTTTTGCATACGAATGGCACAGTCATGACAGCAGTACTCATGCAGAAGAGCACATTGTGGTACGAGCCTCTAGCATATTACAGTGGGATTCTGGACCCAGTAATGAGGGGTCACTTTCCCTGCGAACAATCTTTGACAGCCACTGTGTTCGCTTTTGATAAGGCAGCCAGTATAATAATGGGATGCTCTATGATGTTATTTGTTGAACATGCTTTTTTTGTCATTTTGGAAAAACCTAAGGGCACGTTGACTTAGCAAAGGGCTTCTAACTACATAGTAGTCATATCGAATCCAACAATTAAGATAGTCAGATGCAGAATAGTGATCCCTGCCAAGTTTATAGCAGAACCATTGGCAGAAGAGGAGCATGTACAGGATTGCTCAAACTATGACGAATTCTAGGATGAGATCCCGAGGTTAAAGGAAAACGCTTTGGCAGCTGGGGAGAATCTGTTTATTGACGGTTCTTCTAGAATCGATCAGAATGATGGACAAAGATATACGGGTGCCACTGTGGTAAAGCACAGAGCCAATGGAGAATCTGAACTATTGATAAGTGCACAACTACAGTCTCACTTTTCAGCACGGGCTGCAGAATTAGTGGCGCTAATTGTCGCACTTGAAAAAAATGCTGACCAGGAAGTAACCTTGTAGAGTGACTCCACTTAAGTGATGTCGATGGTACATGCAGGACTAGCACGTTGGAAAAGGAGGGGCTACCTCTGAGCGGATGGCACTCCAGTGCAACATGCCACCTTATTGGAAAGACTTATTAGAGAACTTCAACTCCCAGTAGCCATCGCAGTAGTTAAATGCGCAGCTCACACTAAGCAGATTTTGTCTCACGTATAAATCAAGCTGCAGACGAGGAAGCGAAACAAATTGCATATTCAGAAGAGATTATGAAATTTGATACGCCTGATGTGAATGAAAGCATGGTGGTGATGATGAGTGTGCATGAAAGCTTTAATAACTTGTCTAAGACTCAGTTAATGGAAATTCTAGGGGAAGCACCACAGGACGAGAAAGATCTGTGGACCCAGAGGGGGTTTTCTTTAACTCCGTCCTAATCATTGTGGCGACAGGAAAGCACTGGTAAACCAGTGATGCCTGTAGCCTTATTAAGGGTGGTCCCTTTCAGCATTTACATATCGACTATGGCGATATACTACAGGTCTGTAACGGATACAGAAACATGATAGTGGTAGTATGTCCCATTTCAAGGTGGATTTAAGCTGGTCCATGTACACATCCAGATTCCACCTTTGCAGCAACATTTTTAGTAAGAGTGTTTCCTAGATGGGGAATATGTGAAGTATTAAGATCAGATAATGGCCCTCATTTTGTTAATGAAGTCTTTGAACAGATAAGCTTGTTGCTCATTATTAAGTAGCCATACTAGAACAGGGTCTGTGAGAGACTCAACAGCTTGCTTAAAAAAAGAATAGCCAAATTGAAGCTTACCTTAAAGAAAGAATGTTTGCATTGCCTACCACTGGCATTGTATGCGTTGAGAAATCAACCAGGTTCCGACAACCATTTTACGCCTCATGAAATAGTGACAGGGAGGTGGATGAGGACACCCCTCACACCGCCATCTAGAACTAGAAGTGTTGCCCAGACAACAGCAGAATTGTTAGGAAAGGAGTTACATGCCTACTTAACAAGTATGACCACAAGTATCTCTGTCATTTCTGATCAGCTCAAGCAGAAGAGGTTTGGTGCTCAGAACACAGATGGAGACCATGCAACAAAAAGATTTAAAGAACTTTATCTTCCCAAACTTTTCCCCAGTGATCAGATCTTGATTATAAACTTTAGATGTAAATGGCACGAGCCGCGCTTTAACAGACGGTTTGTCATAGAGGACGTAATGCCGTCAGCAGTGAAAGTGCTAGGAAGACGTGCTTGGATATTTCTCAGGGATGTAAATATCTACGCTGGAGAACCCCCTTCACACCCAGCCCAATCGGAAGCAAGCATCAGGGAAGAACCTCAGCACATGCAGACGAGATCCATGATGAAGAAGGAGGATGCAGAGAGTGTTAAATAAACAGATAAAGAATACTTTGGACTGTGGCTTGTTTCGGGACACTCTTTTAAGCTGCTAAAAAGTTTGAAAGAAGGCTATTTGTTCTTGAGCCACATAAACCTGCTAAATATTTGAACTGAGACACATTTAAGTCTTGATCGAGAAGGAAAGATGCCAGATCTGGAGTCCCTATTTGAACACTGAAAAAGGGAACAGTTCCCCGATTCCTTTCGCTCTGTGTTTCTTTTTGGAATCACCCATGGTAGTACCTGATGGCCATGTTCACAGGATTGTTCTTACAGTTTTTCTGTTAATTCCTCATGCATACCCTGCATTTGTTGGGAGAACTGCTAATGTTCATCTGTTCCTGCAAGATCCTAAGAATGGCTCATTCGTGAGGAGATTACTCGCAGCCACAATAGAGCAAATTCTCCAGCATCCGGAGTACAGTGGGGAAAACACTAATGGCCCTATCTGATGATAATGCTCATAGACTGGTAAGATTGCTTTTCCATTATTTGATTTAGGAATGCTCTCATCTTGTTGGAAGACAAGCTGACGTTCATACTTTCTTGAGAGATCCGAGGAATACAGTGGCTCTTAATGAATTGCTATGTAATATAATTGAACAGGTCAATCTATATTCTGAAAGAACATTGAGAACGTCCTGAATTAGACTTTTGGAGGAAGAGATCCAGAGCCTACTGTTTATAGTCTTCTACTTCTTGCTGGAGATGCACACAGATTTTGTTTGGCGAAAAGGACAACTCTTTTTTATACATCAGGAACCCTGCTAATAGTCCTGCAATCACCCAACTGCTTGAAGAACTTGTTGAGAAGATTAAGATAAGCCAGAGTACTGCATGTTATTACCCGAATACATTTTGATTTTTCCTTCATGAAAAAATAATGGGTAATATCGACAGCAACAATAATGTTGCTAACAATAAGATGCCATCACAACGAGCAAGAAACTACTGCTGTATGACGTGGGCCTATCTATATGTTATCTATATATTATTATGATTATTATTATTATTATTATTTGTTTATTTGTTTAGCGCAACCAAAGTGGCCCGAGGCATACGGGCGCAGATCATTAGAGTGGAGATTTCAAGCAGATAGTTTAGGAAGCTGATTATCTAAAGAGGTGTGTCTTTTATGTCGGATGGTAAGGCGTTCCATATTGCGGGAGTGCTAGACCAGAACGCACACTTTCTCACAAGTTCTAACAAGGTTTTAGGAACTTCAAGGTTTCGATCTCTGTTTGAGCGGAGTGACCATTTTATTTGCTTAGGTTTAGCCTATTAGATATGGAAGAAGGTGCATCACCGACAAGAGCCTTAAAAGTGTCTAAAAGTCACCCTCTGCTCTATGGGTAGCCAATGCAGTTTTCTTCTTATCTCTGAAACATGGACACATTTTCTTCAACCCATAAGTGCTCTTATAGAGCTATTCTCAACTACCTTGAGTTTGTTCAGTTCAGTTTTGTTTATACCAATAAGTAACGAGCTACAATAGTCCAGTTTTGCAGATATGATAGCTCTCGCGATGGGTTCACATCCTGTTTGCGACAGGAATGGTCTTATATGTGCCAGGAGTCGAATATAGTATGCTGACCAGGAGACTAGGTTGTTTACATAGGCTGACATACTTAGCGATTGCTCAGCGATCACATGCATCTTGTTTATTGTGATCCTTATTTCACTCACAGTATGTACTGCTTACTATTTGGATCCAAATAAAGAAAGGATCCTTGTATATCTCCCTATGCAGAAGGAGGGTACAGATGTGGCAACTACCAGGCAACCAAACCCATGTGTAATTGTTCTTACTACTAGAGAGACATTCAAAGGCACCTAGTCCTGTGATAGATAAATCTAGGCTTCCTTTTGGTGGAAGGTCACGTATGGAGATTATATAGGCCTCTTTTATGCCTTCATAATATGATAATAGCCCAAGGCTTTTGGAACTTTCTCCCACACAAGTAGCACATGTAAATACACCAAATACACTGACAAATGTTCCTGTAATCGGTCCAATAAGATGGAATTATGTGGACCTACTTCATGAGATGATCATAGAAACCCATAAAAAAGAAAGATACCTAAGAGAGGTGGTAGGGAGGATGATCGTGAGTTGAATGATTACCTGGATAGTACAGTACACTTAGGGTATGACATATGGTATCAGCATATGAAAGAAGTTGGAAGGGAAACCTTGAAGGAGGAATGCTCTGTATGTGCACTCCAGCCTTGTAGCATGGGGAAGTCCAAGATCTTCATAGCTATTGAAATAGACGTCCAGACAGCACATTGTTCCTCATTACAAGGCTAGTGGGAGCTGTGCCTGTAGTACAGGCACAGCTGCCGCCAGTACGACCTTGTCCGACCCGGTAATTGCCCTTTACTGGGCGATGGAAAATAATGATTCCCCATTCCCATTTGAGCCCCATAGGGCTCAATGGGAATGGGGAGCGTGTTAGCAACAGTACCTTCATTAATGGAACTGTTGCTACCATCAAATTCTGCTTGCGGGTGCCAATACGGCCACCCGGTAAAACCTGGTCACTGCAAGGGCACCCGCGAGCAGAACTCATAGTATGCCAGTATGGTAGCAACGGTTCTGGTAGCGATACCGGCGTTGTTGTTGCCTTACCGCCATACTGGTAATGAGGCCCATTGTCTATCACAGATAGCACTCTGCCGTACAAGAGGTCAGTTCATGAGCAGAACAGCTTACCTCAAATGGGCAACTGAATGGACAGATCCAGAAGAAGATGATTATGTCCAAGACAAAAAGAAGAGACTAAGAGCTCATACTAAGAATCATGTGATCAGCCTGGAGTAAAAGGAGCTTGAATCAGATGGGAAGTAAACAGAATATTGGAGAATCCAGGAAAATCTTCAGAAGAAATCCATAGATGGAAGAACAGAGGCCAGATGCAGATTTGGGGATCAGTGCTTTCACCAGATGGATGGGAAAAAGGAGTGGTTATCTGCAGAGCCTGGGTAGTCATTGGTTTTTGTCAGCCAAGCACTGACATAGTGCAGAATCGATGCAAGCCTCTATTGCCAAGACTTGCCAAACTACTGACATGGGTCGAAGATAAAGGAGGACCTTTGCAGATGGTGCCTTTGGAAAGTGCGAAGCTGTGCTTCAGAAACAATGGCACAAGAAAAGTTGGAGAAAACCAGAACTGTGGTTGAATCTTTGATGTACTAGGAATGAGCATTGGAACAGCAGTGATAATGGACCACTACTGGGTGTGCGGATCCAGAGCTTACATGAAGCTGCCCAAGGACTGCGGAGGATGATGTTCCATAGTAAACGTTCATGTTTACTAGGTGATTCCTAAAGGTGACTTGAACATTGGAAACTTTCCTGAAGCAGACGCTCACCTGAGGAAGAGGATATCTGTGAAGCTTATAAATAGAATGAAGAGAGAGAACTATTTCTCAGCCAAATCAATAGAAGCCTTTGATTTCATCCAATATGAGCACAGATTGTTCAGTCAGACTTCATCGATATTCACATTGATCATCATGCCAAGGATTCAGACTGCAATAAATACCAAATGGCTGCAGATCACCAGATGGGAGCTGTTGCAGACAATCAACACTACCATTAAGGGATTCAATGCTATGAGGGAAGAGCTGAGAGCTATTTGTCTGATGACTCTTCAGAACAGATACATTCTGGACATGATCACAGTTATAGCTGTAGGTGTTTGCGCAAAAATTGGAGAATCATGTTGCACATTTATACCTTCCCATGATGATGAGAATGGCACCTTGACAGAGGCCATATAGATGCTGACAAAGTTGCACATCCAAATGGTGGACGAAGTGGAAGACATTGCTGATGATAGCTGGTTTGTATCGATCTTTTCTTGAGTTCCACAATGGATCACAGATATGTTCAAATTCCTTGGAGCCCTGATAGTGATGATATTGCTTGGATTCTGTGTGATTAGGATAATAATCTCACAATGCAAGACGACTGCAAAGAAAGTCATACGGATGAAGATCATGATTGATGTTGAGTCAGGATGGAAAACCAAGGAGCTGACAGAGGAAGAAATCAGAGATTGTGTGAAGACCAGCATCCATGCACCCGAGGGAACAAAATTCCTGTATCCAAAGAACCATAAGAAGAATGTGGGAAAATGGATCGATTGCAGTCCCAAGTGCATGCTTATGACTTGGAACAAGGATGAGCATGTGAAATCAGCTGGATGCCTGAAAGGAATAATAAAGATATGGGACCCAAAGAAGCATTTCTTCATAAAAGGATGTTGATGGGAGAGTGTTGATGAAATTGTCGATTGTAGAGAAGGAGCCAAGTACCCCCACTTCAAGCATCTCGCCCATGTAGCCGATATGTTGGAAACCAGAGTGTGAAACATGTGCAGTACCAGTACCAGTGAAAATACTGATACCAAGGAGAATCCTGGAAGCAGGGTTCCCATTAAGAAACCCATACCTGCATACAAAACAGAATGATGCCCATTTGAATGAAATCCCAGAAGAAGCATGAAAATAGAGCAAGAAAGCAGATTGGTGGCATCAGGAAAGTATCAAAGATAAGTGACATCTTGGGCTCCAGATGTAAAGGCTTATGCCACAGAAACTATGAAGATATCAAGTAATTTTACACATATACAGATGCAAAGAAACGCAAGCAGACAATGGGCCTCATTCCGAGATTGGAGGCAGCCAATGTCCTTAACGGTGCCCAGTATCCCTTTGCGCCCGCGCCCACCTCGTAATGAGGCCCAAAGTATTCTTGAGGCTAGCTATGTAGTGAATAGATTGCGGCAAGTGCCAACGTATACATATATAGGAGCAAGTAAAGAATTGATGTTTCCACTAGGGATTATAGCAGAGCTGGACCAGAGAAGGAAGGCCGTTTCCAGTGTGTCGCAGTTGAAAAACAATTGAATTACAGAAGTGAATCTCAGTAAAGCGAGGCTGGATCAGCCCCAAGAAGCCAAGGTCTTATTGGACATGGATGAGCAAACATGTGTTACAATCGTGTGAAAGAATGAAACTCCTGTTCAGAAGACAATGACAAAATCAAGGAAGACATCAGAGGTTCATAAGATAGTAATATTTTAAATACACCAGAGCTCAAATATGTGGTCTTCAGTCACGTGGAGGGATGAAACTGGACAAACATGATGGACAACGCCGACGCAGAGAGGCAGTGTGTGCCGCTACACCCCTGAATTCTCCAGAGCAAAGAACATTTCCAAGGCCAAGTTCAAAGCCTTATTTGATGTGCAGACCGCTGAGGTGATGTTAAATTATATGCTATTTTGTGGGAAGCTATATTTATGACCAGCTCACCAGTACATGGAAGTCCAGCCTGCGTGCTGCTAATGTGGGTGGACAAGTGCTCACGGATGTAAGAGTGCCAACCAATTATAGGGGGCTGCATAATTAAGGGCCCTATAATTTGTGTAGCAAATGGAATGTTGTGTAGTGACATTCATAGTGACTTGTTTGAGGGACAAGCTTAGTAGTCCCACCTGATGTTGAATAGCCTATCATTTCTTAGACTAGTATGGAACGTTTACTTACATGTTCCCCTTAAGCCTATCACATTTGCCACTATTTTTTTGTAGTTTGCCACGTAGGATGACTTTAGCAAATACATAGGTTAACATCATCAATGACGAGTTTTTGTTATAAAAATAATGTTTTTTATTAAATGCATTGAGAGACCATGCTATGAGACGTCCGTTGACGTCCATTGAGCTCTCTGTTTTAGATAATTGATATTAAAACAGTCAAACTTTGCCAACTTCCTGAGTCGTTTTGATTATTGATGTTTGAGTATCTTCTGCATCCCCATTCATCTCAAAGTATTGCTACCTCATCTTAAAAGCCTGGTTTGGCAGGCCTGGTTCACAAGGGACGGATAAGCAGAAGCTTTCTTCAAGATCAGGATGATAGAGGCAAATTTGAATAAAGAATGAACGTTTGAGATGGGTAGACAGATATTAACCAGAGATGCAAGATAAGAAACAAGAGAGGGAGAGACTTTAGGAATGGGTGCTGATGGAATGGGATCTGTTGGGGAAGTGGTTGGTTGAGCCTGGGCCAATAGGAGAGAGGTCTATTCATTGGATATTAGAGTAAAACATGTAATTATCTCCCTAGTACATGAAATAGGGAGAGACGGATTGTTTTGCAAGATACAAGACTCAATGGCAGCCTAAGAGGAGAAATATGAAGCAAAGTAAGAGGTTGATAAAGTAGAATCAATTGAATAATCAGGTGTAGGGGGAAAGTGAAGGCTGGAAGGATTTTGAAAAAGATGTCTAGGGTAAGAAGACTGAGTGTGCAAAAGATCTGAAAAATAAGAACGTTTAGCAGAAAGAAGACACTTATCATAGAGAGCATTGCTGGAAATTAGGAGCTATAGTCGTCTGCAGTAATCAACTTCAGTCAAAGTCTTTCTATTCATCAGAGAACATGTAGCATGGCGCGGAGGTGAAGAGAACGTCATGGTTGAGGATGTTTACCAGAATGATAGAAAACAGAAGCAGGACAGAGCGTATCACGTGAAGAAAAGAGTGAATAGGAGAGAGTTGATGCAGTCTCTTCAGCTGACAGGGCTGCAAAGGACAAGTGAGAGGGTAAAGCAGAAATACAAGAAGAGACAAAGAGAGGAGTATTGAAATTGCATGAGTAACACCAAGAGTATGCGAAAGGAGTTAAAGGAGGGGAACCAATAGAAGAAAGAGTTGGAAAAATTGAGGCACAGAGAAAATAATGATCGGAAAGATATACTGGGAGTGAGGACACAGAAGATATAGCAAGGGGAGAAGTAAATATAATGTCTAAGCAAGAAACAGAGACTTCAGAGGGAGGGTGGGAAGTGGAGCCAGAAAATGAGAATCAGCAATTGAAAGTAGTGGAAGAGTAGAGTGTATCAAATTTAGGTGGAGATTCAAATCTCCCAGAAGTAGTGGTAGAAGGTAAAATATAGGACAAAGGAGTATCAATGTCCTCGCAAAATCAGCCAACCAGCCCAGGTGGGGGGTAAATTACCAGAAATGAAATGGGATAAGGCATTATAAAAACAGTATATGAACATTCAAAAGAAGAAAAGATAGGAGATTTAAGGATGTAGGAGTAGGTACAAAAGCAGAGCAATATGAAATACCAGTGCCTCCACCACAGGCAGATAGACAATGGGGTACGGCACAAAGAGGTAAAAGAAGTAGAAAAGGAGGCAGAAATACTGGTGTTACTGAATGTTATCCAAGTCTCAGTGACACAAAGTAAATGAAGCTGTTGTCGCAAAAATAAAATGAGAACTGAGGAAGATTTCTTACATCTAGTGTTCCTACAGTCCCAAATTGAATAGGACGACATTAGAAGTACAGGAGGGATAGATCAGGTTAGCAAAGTTCTAAGTAGAGATAGGTTGCTCATTACCCAGAAAACACAAAGGCATTGTGGACTCTGGGGACAGATAACCCACAGATATGTCAAAAAGGAGAAATGGTGGACCAAGCACAGAGATGGAATAATAATGGTAACCAGATGGTGAGCGAGCTGGGCGTGCCAGTAATAGAAGAACAGGTAAGATAGTCAGGACCTGCATCAGGGCAGAGGACAAACAAGCATGCCAAGGTAATGGTGATCCCTTCATTGGGCCGCAACCTTCTGAGGACAGCCGCAGACAGCAAGGTCTTGACTTTTCCTGACTTCACCTGGGCTTCGCCAAGGCAGATGTTATCACAAAGCCAGTGCCTGTTGATTGGCTGGGGTAGGGGCATAGTCACAAATGTCACTTGGCAACAGAGGATGCTGGTTTTCGAACCGGAGTAGCGAGCGGGAAAGGTAACTCAATAGCTATACGCCAGCACAGCTGATGGAAATAGAGTGCTTGCACATGCCCTCACAACCAGGCAGGTGGAAGCCACGAAGATCCTACTTTGTTTCCTGTGCTATGCCCTTTGACCCTTAGGATATTTCTGCTCACAAATCTGATGACGCCATGCTGGCAGAGAACGAGGCGGTGAATTAATTAACTTCAGCAGGGTCCCTCCATGAGGTGAGATTTGAGTCGCTGATTGTTCCTGTTTATTGCAAAAAGTAAAGGTGAATTACCTTGAAACTGTGTTTGTGCCACAGAGAAGGTGGCATGTGTAAGCATCATTGGCAATTAATTGAACATATACTTTAAATAAATATATATCCTCTCTATACCCCGGCCTGGTTATTGGCTCATTTTAAGCCCGTGGGTGTGGGGGGCAGCAGGGGGATGGACTCCATGGATCTATATGACTAATATATAGGGGTTACCTAATCCAAAATCAATGGTATGTTGTGATCTCTCTTAACTGGGGGTAAGGAACTCCTGATGTTGAGAGTGGTCTCCCAATATATCATTACACTACTAATTGATGGAATTTATACCAGATATGATATGATATGGCATTTATAACGCGCCTATACACAGGTGTTTCAAGGCGCGAGATCCTCTATCAGGGACGGCTCACCCATAGAGAAAAATCCTTTCACTTGTCTCATGATGAAAATTTAGTCTTTGTAATGCATCTAACACATTTAGATTATTTGCAAATACAAAGACGGTTGATGCTCCAAAATCCTTAAAGTGCAATGTGCTTGGGACAGGGCTGCCAGATATCAGCGCTCAGGTCCTGATTCATGCACAACACTATGAAAAGTAAGAGGAAGACCTGTCTGACATCAGATCCTTTCTTCTCCTCCATGGGCACTGAACAATCCATCCCTGCAGGAAAATGGAGGCTTCTTCACACCTCACTCTCACTGCCTGTCGAACATGTGCTCAGAATTATATGATATGATATTTTATTTATATCGTGCTCATACATATGTGTTTCAGAGCATGACCAAGCAAAGGGAGGAGAACAAAGGAGAGCAAAAACAACGATCTTACTAGGCCCAGTGACATTGAGAACGTGCAAGTGCATGGAAAAGGGAAAAAAGGGGGAACGTGCATGGGTGGGGGAGAAGTGGAAGATGCGGAAGTGAGGAGAGAACAGAATAAATAATTAATGCAATAAATAAATAAATGGAGTGAAATGTGGTAGTGCAGCCAGCGAGTGGCAAGTGCAAGATTAGTCTGATAGGGTATATCTTGATAAGTGCAGAAGAAGAATGGGGGACTGTATGGCTACCGATATAGATCCCAGAGCAAGCAGTGGCCCGGAGGCAGTTCAGGAGGGAGGCAGGGTGAGCAGGTACCTGGGCACGAGGGATAGAGAGGGGACATGTGCACAGTGCCAAGAGAGAAAAACAGATCAGCAGGCGAGAAAATGGGCAAAGGCAGAAGGGAAGAGGAAGGTCTTGAGGTGCTACCGGAACCAGAGATGGTTCTCCAGTTTCAGGGTGGCCGGGGGGCTATTCCAAAGGGAGGTCCCAGCTGAAGACAGTGATCTGCCCCCAGCTCGTTTCTTTGAAAAACAGCTGACCCTGAGGGAGTTGGAAGTGGAAGAGTAAAGGGCTTGAGAGGGGAGGTATTTATGGAGGGATAGATTAAGGTATTTTAGACCCAGGCCCCAGCAAGCCTTGTGGACAATGCAGAGGGTTTTAAATGTAATCCTTAATCCAATGAGAGCCAATGAAGGGATTTCAGAGCAGGGGGACCTCAACTTTCAGCTGATTGCACAGACAGGAGTGTGAAGGGTAAGGCTGACCCTTGAAGTACTGCACATTTCTCCCAGAGGGAGCATGAGGTGGAGAAGAGAACATGATCACAAGTGGAACCCCAGTTAAGTTTTTAATAAAGGGACTGTTGTCTGCATATATGTTCACCTATGTGTGCGGATTCATGTGTGAGAGATGCCGGTTGAATGAGGATGCAAGCATGTGTGTGTGAGTGACAGAGAGGATGTTTACATGAATGTGTGTAAAACAAAACAAAGGTGATGGCTGGAAGGTTTATAATTGATCATAACCTCTGGCATTGCTCTGGGCAACCCTCCAGTTCTTCGCCTGCCAAGCTATTACAGAAGGGGAAAGACCAAATGAAAATCAGGCTTGGTCCCACCTCAAAAGTGGATGCCCATCCCAAACTGCTTGGTCACATCCCTTCTGCACGGGACCACCAGCATCCACAGACATGTTTTGGCCTCATTAAACATCATCAGTGAGGAGTAGCTTGGGCCTCTAGGTCCAGCAGACATGGGACCCACGTCTGGGCAAACCTGTCCTACATGAATGTATGTGTCTGACTGTGCATGGGTTGAATGTGTGTGTGTACATTTTTCATTTTGAAAGGCAGGCCCCTATCCCTGCAATGTGTTTACTGGCTGAGGAGGGCCTGCCCCACACCTTGGAAATGCAGTTTACTTTGCAATACAACATTAGTGGGGAGATGGCAGTGCACAGTCAACATAAATGCTCTTATACTGACAAATATTGGCATTGCTGGAGACAGCCAACTCAAGTTTGTTTCACAGTGTCAATAGCACAGTATTGACCTTATTGGGCAAATCGAAGTTGATTGTATTGTTACAGTTTGCAAGTATCATAATTATGGCAATGCTAGACAATTGTGTTGTTCCAGAGATGGCTAGCACTGGTTTACTTGGGCAACACCAACATGGGTGTGCACTGACAGTGATAGTACTGCCATTATTAAGCAAATCCAGCAAACGTGTGTTCTTACAGTGGATGGCAGAACTGGCCTTAATGGCCATATCCATTGTGGGTGTGTTCTTACAGTTAAAGTAATGACCTCATTGGTTGAAGCCGAGTGTGATCCTCCAGTGGCTCATAGTACTGGCCTTACTGGGCAAAGTCAAGTAAAGGGGGCTCTTACAGTTACAGCACTGACAATTGAAAAAAACAAATGCAAGTGTGTCCTAACTACGCCAGTACTGACATTATTTCTAAATCCATTGCAGGCAAGCTCTCACAGCTGCAGTACTGTCAATTGGGCAAAGCAAAGACCGGTTTGTTCTATACTGTTTAGAGTATTGCCATTATTGGGCAAAGCCAAGACAAATGTGTTCTTACAGTGAATGACAGTCATGTCTATATTGGGTAAAGCCACCATGGATCTGTTGTTAAATTAATTGTTCTGGCATCATTGGGCAAAGGCAAGATAAGTGTGTTCTCAATCTCAATACTGACATTATTGTGCAAATGCAATACAGGGGTCTTCTTACAGTGCCTAGCAGTACTGGCCTATTGAGAAAATCCATTATAGGTGTGCTATTACACTGGCAGTATTGGCATTATTGGGCAAAGCATTCGTGAATATCTTCTTATAGTTACATTGCTGGCTTGTTTTTGGCAAAGTCAATACACTTGTGCTCTTACAGTGACTAATAGTACTGGTCTCATGCAGCTCAAACCATCATGGGCGTATTTCTATTCTCTGAGGTGTGGAGGAGTACCAAACCCGGATCTCCTATCTGAGCTTCTGGAGCAGGGCCTTTTCATTATGCAGGCTTGCTGTTCCTCCTGTGCCTGAAGGAAATAGGAAATCACTAAGTCTGATATGAGTGACATACATGATTGGGTGGTCTAGATAAAGTGTGCCAGCTTCACACTCAGGTATTTTGTTTTTCCCAATGTTCTTTCAAAATGTGTGGGACTTCTCTTGGGTCCCTCCCGTATACTAGTTGGGGGGAAAAAGGTAGAACTCTGGGGCGTATGGGGGGAAAAAGGTAGAACTATGGGGCGTATTCCCCACTGCTAAAAGAGCCCAAGGGTTCAGCCCATCCCAATTCTCTCCATCCTCTTTCACAAGTTTCTGTAAAATATTAATTACGTTTTCTTTTTAAAACCTCTTTACAAAGTTGTCCGTTTGAGGATGGTGCACAGAGATCTTGAAAGTCTTGATACACAACAACCCTTTCTCTTCTCCCATCAGTTTGAACTTGAAGATGGCTCCGTGAACAATTAAGATCTCCTGGGGAAAGCCAACCTGTGAGAAGAAGTGTTTCAGATATGTTTTAATGTGTAATTGGTGTCATTTTACTTTGGGAATGTTCCTTGGTCTCGTGTAGTGTAATCAAGGGTAACAGAACTATGGGTGTATGTTTTGTGGTGTGGGAAAAGTGATGGTAACAAAGACGGTAATTCCATGCCCTCCACCTTTCCTGCGCTGCAACACTATGCATTTGCCAGTGGGAGTTACCCGAGTCACCTTCAGCCAACAGCTGGAGGGTTGTCAGGCCTGCACCGGCATAAAACAGCTGGTATTTCCGGCACTGGTATTACCAGTGCCGGAAATACCAGCAATCCGCTCCATGGAGAAATATGGGACTCCTTGGAATTGGGATATACCGCTGTTGTCAGCAGCTGGAATATCCTGGTAATACTGGGATATTAGGCACTGGTAACGGTAGGTCAGTTTCCCGGAATCCCACCCAAATTACGGCTGGATAACGAGAAACTTATAAAGTACCTTAATTATGTGTAGGTGCTGCATGGTGCTTTGCATCAGGATAGTGGGGTGTGTTTGGACAGTTCGGGCAGGCTACAATACATTTTGTTAAACGGTGATATACTCCAGGCCAATTTAACGTTGGTTGGACAGGCCAGGCCCAAATGCGCATGGGTGGTTTCCATGACCTCTTTTTGGAAAGGAGAGCGATACAGTATTGGGTGGCACGCCCTGCCAACTCTGTATTTGGTTGTATTTGATATAATAAACAATATTTTCAATAAACTATGGGGCTTGATGGTTATTTCCTCTGGACTTGTGGATGACTTGCCTAAAGGCATCTAACAGTGCCGTGTTTGGCAAATCTGGGTCTGGAATGTCATAGGCACAAAGGCCATCTCCATTTGGGGGGGTCCAACCTATTTCACCAATGACTTGTGCACCATGGGCGCCTCGGTGCAATGCACACATCCTTCCTGCTTCTCACTTTCCGTCACGTAAACAGACCTATTCTTCCTTTGCTTTTTCAGGAACACTGAGAGGTCACAGACTTCACTGTCACACGGAATGTTAAACAACATGTCTGGTTCTCGAGTACTGGATGTCCTTTGCAAGGAGTCGTAGGAACTGAAGTCCTCGTTATTCATGGGGTTATAACTGCTTCTTTGGGGGGATAGTAAGCCTGCGGGATCCCTTCTTAAAAACCGAAGCATGCCAGTTATCAGCCTGACCAGCCCAATCAGCATGGAGGGAGGGGAGGTGGGTCCCCTACCTCTGCCCTCAGATGTACATGGAGGTCTGGAGAAGTTCTTCTTCTTTGCCATCGTCATCTGGGATATAGGACTTTTGTAAAGGGCCGTAGGGGATTTTACCTTGAGTTTGGTATCCGCCCGAGTAGTAAGCTCTCAGTCAGCCATTTACTGGGTACAGTGGCCCTTCCGAAACATCTGCAGCACTGACACAGGGAAGTGTATAACACTGTCCAAAGCAGTAACCCCAAACAAATGAGAAGAAGGCGTCTCATTACTGACATGACACTGATAAATGACATCTCTGTCTTGGGCAAAGGAGTGTTTGGCCAGCGAGTGAGCCTATTTTCCCCTCTTCCTTCATTCCATCCAAAACCAGAGTATTTAGATACTATTGTCGGGACCAAAGAGAAACAAACACAGTGATAACGTTGACCATCCTCAGCCTAGGAGGCCTAGGGACGGAGCGGCTGTTCAAGTGTTGTTGAAACACTGTTGGTGTGCCTGTGACTGTAACCTCACGCAAACGTGTAAAATGTTGTGATGAAATGTAGTCTCGCCACATGAATGTACTCAGCACAGACTTGAAAAATGGGTTCTTCAAGAGACTGCTCTCCGCATTTGGGTTGATGTCTCCAAAGACAGAGACAAACATTGTGTGTATGCACCCCATACCCTGTGGGTCTGTAAGAATAAAACGCAGGTGTGTGCAACTCTTACCTGCTGGAGAGTAGCACAAATCATGTGTGTGCCCCCCCTTCCCTATTGGGGTGCTGGAAATACTATGTGCATGCCCATTTCTGAGTTTGAGTGTAACAAGCATTTAGATGTGCAGCCCTTTCCTGTGGGAGCACAGAGAAAATGTAATGTGTACACCCTCGTCTATGCTGAATTGTCACACAAATTCTATCTACGCTCCTTTCCCTGTGGGGTTGAGCAAAACATATACTCATAAACCCCCTTCTCTACAGGGGTGCAAAAAGAAAATAGTAATGCAAGAGTCTCAGTTGACTTTCTACAGTAGTATTTCCAAGCAGGGATATTTCTCATGTACCTCTGTGCTACGTTTTGATCATAAACATAGAACATGGAAAATGCTTGTTATTCCAAACTTTGGGGCATCAACAAAAATGGTCAATCCTCCTCAAAAATGTCTTCTTCAGTCACCAACAGCACCACAGTATCATTTAATCCTGAGTTAGTTGTATCTATAAAACCACTTCCTGCCTACCCAACTCTACTGGCATGGGGGCCTGCCTTCTACTTGAATAGGTAATTCCCTGGCTCAGCTATGAGCAGCTGGCGATTTTGAGGATACTCTTGTGTATTCAAATAAGCACCGAAACACTAGTACCATGCTGGTATATGGTGCTAAGTGTTTCATGAATGTCAGTTTTTCCACATGAAGTAAGGAGGGACCTCTCCGCTTTATAGAGGCAACTAGCTGAGATACCCGGTGTTGCCCGTGTCCTGATGGAGTGTTGTCTCATATGCCCTGGACGAGGCTGCTCTTGTCCTCTTGTCGGCAAGTCTTGCCTCAGTTTGCTCTGGTGTCTCATGTGCCCTGGAGGATGTAGCTCTTGTCCTCATGTCAGCAAGTCTTACTTGAGTTTGCTCTGGCATCTCATTTGCCCTGGTGAAAGTTGCTCTTGTCCTCTGGTCAGTAAGTCATGCTGCTGTTGTTGTGTTTCAAAAGCTCTTGGTATTGATTTTCACTTTATATCAGATGGAGCGTTTCCAAGTGATGTTTGTTTTTTGTGTGACATGTTTCCGTCACTCAACGGCTTGAGAACATTTGAGAAAATGTCCAAGAAAGATTGATTGATTGTGCTCTCTTCTCATGAACGAACTTAAGTAAACTGTAACCTTGCTATTCCCCATTTTTGGAGTGGCATGATATATATATATACATATATATATTCAGTGAAAACACTTTGTTAAAGGAACGTTATGTTTAAGTTGCGCAACTAAAAACCTATGAAATTCAGTAAAAAAACGTTGTTAAAGGGATTTTATGGCTCGAAGTAAAACTGAAAAACCCCAGAAATGTGCCAGTTATGGTAAGGTAAGCAACCATAACTCACGCCACCACCGTGCACTACTAAGACTAACACCCAGGACATCAAAGATGACATCACAAATGTCATTGATGACATCACATGTCTGGCTCCCTATGTTTTCCTTTACTGATATATCTAGGCCACTAACAGTCAGGAACTAAAAATTCATATACTCATAATTCATATTCAAGTACTATATTTGTAGAGTATTTTTCTTATTTTCCTCCAAAAATCTTCACATTAGCTTCTCCAAAGCAACACTTATGTTCCAAAACAGCATGGCATTTCCCATAAAAGATAAAGAAATGCCATCTTCTTTAAAATAAACAGCATAATCAGATTTAATGTTCTCATTATTACAAAAGAACATACCAGCTCTAAGCATGAAAGCAAATATGCCTTGGTTGATTGCACACCTAGCAATATTTTTCTGAAGACAAAAAACAAAACTATTGTCCCATACTGCCCTAGGTAACAAAGCAGAAAAAATAACTTTGGAATTTGGAAGGAGTTTCATGATTCCCTGAACCAAGTTTTGCAGAACTTGCAACAAAATAGGGGCACTGACATAGCCCAAATGCACAGCACCACAGTGCAGGACAACTACATCTGGACTATTGAACCTAGCCATATCCTGACAGACTTCCAAGTCTGCAAATTAGAACCATGCACAGTACTCCACACCACCTCCACTCCTTTCACATCAAAATTCTTTGCCACATTCCATTTAGCATAGTGCTCAAACTATCAACGAACATATCTCCGAGCACCAACACCCTGACTTTCTCCACCTCTGCCATCTTCACTACACACAGCCTCATTCAACACAAACCACACCCTCAACATCTGATTGGCTGATCCCTACAGTCCCTTTTCCATGCTGGATTTACTGAGAAATCACAGATGTGGCATGCCCGATCCGCAGACAACCGCAGTGACCGTGGAGCACTTAACACTGGGGCAGCCCTCTACACTTTCCACTTTGCTCTCTGCACCATTCCCTAATTTGCTACTGTTAGGCAGTAACACAATCATCCACCAATCACATCCAAGAACTCTACACTTGACTCTATCATCACAGATCAGCACTTTAGATGTACGATTGATCACTCTCGGTACAATTCGGCTGTGACTGCAAAGGACCTACAGTAACAACTACTATAAAACTCCACAAGACTTCTATTTGCAGATTCATGCACATCCACATGCATGAACACAGACTACAGGTATGAATATTGTCTGCACAGTAGATGTACAGATCTTCTAGGAATACAATACATCCCGGGAGCATAGCTCACCGGCAACGTACGTGCATTGGAAGCAAGACGACACTAAGCAACACAGGTTCGATCCCCGGGTCCTCGCATAGAAACCTCTGGGTGTTTAAGCGTGTTATAAATACACAACTAAGGTAAAATAATTACGCAACTAAAAAACAAACAATTCCTGTAAAAGTGCCTTGATACCTGTGGGCTCTGTGAGCAATTTAAAACTGTAAAATAAAATAAATAAAAATATAAACAGTAACTGCCACTTACCTTGTAAAAACTGTAAAATTAACTTACTGTATCTGCAATGATAAAGTGTCAATTGCAAACCTTTCTGCTCTCCAAATTTGTGTTTACACACATACCAATCTAAAAAAATATTATTTCATATTTTGAAATGGGAGAAATAACAGTATAATTATGAAAACAAAAAATAACAATGTGTACATTAACAAAAGTGCTATACACACACATACTCACTAACTTCTATCTTTTACAACTGCAGTGAAGACCACTTTCCTGTAAAGCAGCAGTGTCTGAAGTACGAACAAGGACTTAGAAGAAACCTACTCTTTCCATACAAGAAAGTAAGCACAATACTAACATAATGTTCTAACTGTTACTCAAACACACTAACATTTTAGTACTGTAGAACAATCAAGTTTATAAACCCGTTACCATTAGAGGTAGTATTAGTGCTTCCCCTTACCAGTTCCATACTTTATATTGTCATTGAACCCAGTATAGTAACACACAAATACAAGAATAGCCTTCCCAACTTGATGTAGCTGCCCATTGCACAATCATATACCTCCACAATCATCCTTACTATCATACGCAGACACTCATACATAAAGCACGCATACACTGCACAACAACCCAACCCACACTTTCTTTTTTTCTCCAATAGACCCCAAAAAATGCCTACCAAAAAGCAACTCTGTAGAAAAGAACGCAGAAGTGGACAAAATAAAAATAAAAATGTCCAAAATAAGCATCCATCTGTATCAAATTTTGTACAAACAGTTCAAACAAAACAGCTAATATAATCATTAAGCAAACAAAACAAGCTTCCAGTACAGAAACCTTCCCTCCTCTATCACTACTGCTAAGGCTGCACCTATAAATCTTGATGTAGTGGCAAGTAAGCATACCAAAAAAATATTTTACAAAAAAATGTTCTGCCACAGAGTCTGTCATGGTTATCAGGAAGGTAGTTGGGGCAAGCTGGGTGGAGGCTTGGCAGGCCTGGCATAGGCACACAAAGAACCCATAAGAAATCCCTTCTTTCATTCCTTCCTAGTGTTTGTAGTAACTTCCTGGTTACCACTTCCTGTTGCCAAACAGGAAGTGCATGATCATTCATGAGCTCTCTAGTGTTTGAGTTTGGCTGGCTATATAAGCCACACCCAAGATTCTTCAATTGCTTCGTGTTGCTTACTGTGAGCTGTATCAGCAACACACTTGCCGTGCTCTGGATCAGCCAGCATCTGCTTACCAGCTGCGGATCATCCTGTTTCTGCTTACCAGCTGCGGATCATCCTGCTTCTGCTTACCTGCTCCAGATCATCCTACTTCTGCTTACCCGCTCCAGATCATTCTGCTTCAGCTTACCTGGTTCTTACTCCATGCCGCAGCTATCTCCAGTCAAAAGGGGACTTCTACACTGGCACCTGTAAGAACAAAGAAGAACTGCGTTAACACGCGCACATCAGTAACGCTACGCATACTCATTGAATCTTCCTGTGACACTGGAATCCTGGTTAGTTGTACGAGTGCACAAACCCCTGTAAAAGAAAGAAGAGACATTATTCATTGCGCTCGCCCCAATAACGCGGACACTTATTTCACTGCGCTCTCTCTCTCTATGCGACGCATACTTACCAAAAGCCTCTGTGCAAACTTGCCTAACCACCAAGTCTCCAGTAGTGCTGAACCCAGACTCGAGGCGCTAATACCACATCATATCTCCTGCAAGGGAAAGGGAGAGACATTACCAGGAACGCTTAAATTGAAGGCTCTGCGCAAACCTACCAGCAGCTAGCTTCTACATGCAGTGCTGCTCACCCACAAAAATACCGGCAAACAAAGACAATACGGACAATTTTGGACACTCAACATTCTCTGCGCAATGTTCACTTGTGGGAAGGACTTTCTAGCCAGTGAAGAAACTGGCGCCCTGAACTCTCGGCCTCAGTGTGAAGGCATAAAATAGCGTTTGGCATCTGAACTCAGCCTACAGACAATGGCACCAATCACACGACTGAATCGCGCCCCTGCAAATGCAGGATGGAGTGCACACTCTACTAAAGGTCAGGGTATTCCTCTGGCTGAAACAGGGGAAGTGAAGACTCGGGGTCAAGGGAGGCTCGTCCATCGTTCCTGCAGAGACACAGGTGAGTGTGACAGAACACAAAGCCATCTTCAATACCTCTGCCCGAGCAATGGAAACCTCTGAGGTAGACCAGCTTTCCCTATTGTTAGGAGAACTACGAGCCAAAGTTTATGCAGCCCGCTCAGAGACAAATGCCTTAAGGTGTGAATTGGTAGTCAACAGGGACAAAACAGACGATTTGGCAAGGCATCTCCTACAGACCCAAGCTGGTCTAACACCCCTACCAGGTGGAGTTCCATAGGGGCAGCCTACTGTTCAGGTATTGCTTCGAGGCAACATCCCTTTAGCACCCCCGGAACGCTTCTCTGGGGATCCCAAGAAATTTGGAGTATTCATGAATCAATGCCGGCTACATTTCATATGCAAACCAAACACTTTTCTGAATGACCAAGCTAAAGTAGCTTTTGTCCTCTACTATTTAGGAGGGCACGCAGCAGACTGGTCTGACCCGTTAGTGCTTAGGGATGACCCTTTACTGAGAAATTACCCAGGTTTTCAGCGTGAACTGAAAAACTACTTGCCCATCGGACTCAAGGTCAGGCCCTGGATGATGAGCTACTCTCTCTGCGACAGGGTGGTCAGGACCTTTTCTCATATGTCACCACATTCAATCGCTTAATAGCCAAATCAGGTTGGCCAGAGGAGAAATAAATAAAGTTATTTAATCGAGGACTGAGAAGAGAATTAAATAATGTCTTAGTGCAAATAGTTAATCCTCCCTATGATTGCAGTGAATACATCGACCTATCTATGCAACTAGACAACCGGTTACAGGATCGCAAGGCCAACCAAACCAGATCAGAGCATAGACCAGTGTATGTCTGACCAAAAGAAGCATCCCATCGACAGGCCTCAGAAACACACTCAAAGCCCATGCAATTGGGTGTTCTCAGGGTACCACTCACCAAGACGGAGAGAGAACGGAGGCGTCAGGAAAAACTTTACTCATATTGCGGCCAATCTAGTCACTTTCTCTGGAACTGCACGATTAAACCCCCATGGAAGACAATGGGGGTACTAGATAACACAGGGGAAGACACAGGTGTGGTAGCGGAAAACTCCAACGCCCGGAAGATGTAGAGGTCGGCCTGTCGAGCCAGGAATGGAGCACTCAGATCTCACATTTCAGTATTCCTGTGGTTTTGGTAGACCCTTCACAGCCCACCCGAATCAATGCCCTCAAGGCTTTCATAGACAGTGGGGCTATTGGGAATTACCTGGACATAAACACTGCAAAGACCTTAGGATTGGCATTTCACCGTAAGGACACAGCAGAAAGCGTGACAGCTGTGGATGGGACACAACTCCTTTCAGGACCAGTAACACAGTGTACTTCCAACATCACCTTAATCTGCCAAGATGGCCACAGAGAAAGTATTAAATTCAACCTTATCTCCGCACCCCAATTCCAGCTGATTCTTGGGATACCGTGGCTAGAGATGCACAACCCAAAGATAGATTGGCGAGCTTGAACCTTTTCCACGGAATGCGCCTCTTGTTACGACAACAAAGGGATCAAAGGAAGCCCATTGTTAGCTTCACAGGAAAAGATAGCAGGTTTAGGCTTGGTGGGCACTTTACCAGAGGAATACCAGGAGTTCCAGGATGTGTTCGCGAAGGAGCAAGCTAATACACTACCACCACATTGAGTTTACAACTGCCTGATCGACCTGCAACCAGGGGCACAAGTACTGGTCTGCCGCATTTATGCATTAACAGAGGAAGAAAACAGTCATTTACGGACCTACTTGGATCAATACCTGGCCAATGTCTTCATTAGACCATCTAAGTCACCAGCCGCCTCCCCACTCTTCTTCATACCGAAGAAAGAGGGGGACTTAAGAACGTGTATTGATTACCGGGACCTAAATCAAGTCAACATAAAAAATAAGTACCCGTTACCTCTGATACCAGTACTCATAGACCAGGTGAGACAAGCGAAGATTTTCACCAAGCTAGACTTACGCGGCACATATCACCTGGTACGCATGAAGAAAGGGGACGAGTGGAAGTCTGCGTTCCATACCCGATATGGCTTGTACGAATACCAGGTCATGCCCTTTTGGGCTTTGCAATGCCCTGGCTGCGTTCCAGCATTTTATGAATGATCTTTAACGGGAACTCCTCGAAGTCTGTGCAGTCGTCTACATCAATGACATTCTGATCTACTCCACAACTCCCCAAGAGCACGTAACCAACGTGGGAGCTGTACTCCGCAAACTGCGTGAAAACCAACTGTACTCAAAGCTAGAAAAATGCTCCTTCCGCATCACCGAGGTGGAGTTTCGGGGATATATACTGACACAGCAGGGGATCAAGATGGACAATAGAAAAGTGGAGGCAATCCTCACTTGGTCCTCACCCACGTCTCTAAAGGGAATACAGAGTTTCCGAGGGTTTGCAAACTTTTATCGATGCTTCATACCAGGATTCTTACATATTGTACATCCAATAACGCCCTTGCTGTGCAAACACCGAAAGTTTGAATGGACACCAGTGGCGGAAGAAGCTTTCCGAGCTCTCAAGGAAAAATTCACCTCAGCCCCAATACTGCAACACCCACCGCCCGATTTACCGTACATCTTGGAAACAGATGCTTCAAGCCTTGCCACGGGGGCCGTATTGTCTGAAACCCTGAAACCGGATGCCTTCATCCCATTGCCTTTTGGTCAAGGAAATGTTCCCCCGCAGAATTAAACTATGCAATTTCTGAGAAAGAACTCCTAGCAATCAAAAGCGCACTGTGTGAATGGCGACATTACCTACTAGGAGCAAAACACACCATCACAATAATAACAGATCATCAGAACTTGCAATACTTACGCTCAGCAAAAGCTCAGTCTTCTAGGCAGCTCCGTTGGGCCCTATCCTTAATCTAATATGACTTTGTAATCACCTACCGCCACAGAGTTAAGAACAGGAAAGCAGATGTGTTATCCAGCATTGGCACAGGAGATGAAGGGGGCGATTCATGGAATAAATGTGCGCCTAAAAGGGGAGCACAAGTGTGAAAATTGCAGCGCAAGCATCAAAATCGCAGCGCACGCGTGCCAAAGCCATGCACATCGATTCATGGAATGCACTGCGCGTGTAAATCCTGGGATGTGCGCTAAATTCGTGGGTGGCGCACACGGGTGCACATGTCACTAAACGGCGTGCGCTACGCACACAGGGAAAGCACACATAGCACAGCGCACTCAAGAAAAGTGGGCGTAACACGGGGCGTAACACTCAGAATGGGGAACAACGCGTGAAAATGTGGGCGTTACGGGGGAAGTACAGGAGGTAAATGCTTGCAACACCCGCATGCGCGCTAACAACACGTATTCATGGAATCGAACAGAGGAAAGGTGTGTGCCAAAAAAGACGCGCTAATCCGGAAACATGTACGCCAGCAGGAAGCAGGCATAAGCGGCCCTGCGCAGCATAAAATTGCACCAAACAACAAACAAGCTCAGACGCTACGATGAATATACCGTTCCTTGCAGCACTGGTCCAGCCTTTTTGGGATGTCTGATGACTAGGTGTATGGGAGGTACAGGTTTCCACCACACATAATCCTAGACCTGGTGAGGGAGTGGGAGGATGACATCGCATCACCCACCCTGTGCTTGCAAGCACTGAGCCCCTTGGAAAAGGTGCTCAATGTACTGCACTTCTTGGCTACAGGTTCATTTCAGTGGACAAGTGCCATAGTGGGGGGGGTGTCAAGGGCCATGCAGTCACGCTGCCTACACCAGGTGTTGGCCATCATGACTGCACTCCCCTCAGTCCGCAGGCACATATACATGCCCAGAACACCTGCAGAAAGGCAGGCCGTGGTCCAGGACTTTTACAGGGTGGCACACTTCCGCAAAGTGCTAGGTGCCATTGATTGCACCCATGTGGCTCTACGTCCTCCCAGGGCCACTGAGCACATCTATTGAAACCGCAAGCACTGGCATTCAATCAATGTGCAGGTAGTATGTGATGCCAAGGGAATCATCACCACAGTATATGCCAACTATCCAGGGTCAAGCCATGATAGTTTCATATTCAGAATGTCACCCGTAAACCGGGACCTGGAAGCTGGGCGGCTTGGCGACACATGGTTGATTGGTGAGTATGAATGCCTCTGCACATGCATGCATGTCAGACACTGAGTAATGTGAAAACCCCACTAATGATAGCCATTATCAACTCCACAGGGGACAGTGCCTACTCTCTGAGCACCTACATGATGACACCAATTCGGACCCCCACCATACCACCCGAGGTAAGATACAACACAGCCCATATTGCAACCCGGGGCATAGTGGAGCACACATTCAGAGTTCTCAAGTCACGCTTTTGCTCCCTTGACTGCCCCGGTGGGCAGCTGCTATATGCGCCCCCAGTAGTGTGCAGGATCATAGTGGCAGCATGTGTCCTGCACAACATTGCAACCCGGCGGGGCGTGCCGGTGGACATGGTGGTGCTTCCACATCCCCAACCACATGCACGGCCGCTGCGCATGGGAGGTGAAAGGGCACGTGGTGAGGCAGCCCGGACCCAGCTTGTGGCAAATTACGTCACCTAAAATAACACCCCTGCAGAGTGCACACAGCCCTGGCACATACCAGCTCGCAATCAATGATGATGACAAAAGGGACAGTCAACTGTCACAACCATACCAGCCTGAGATTGTTCACTTGTAAGTGCTACATTGTGTGCATCCCTATCTACTCAAAGACACCCAATGATGTGTCACAAAAAGGCACAAATTCATGCAGCATGAAGGACTACCCCCTTGCAAAATACCACATCAAAATAGTGCCATGTCACCCAACACCTCCCCAACACACCATGGCATGGCATGCAATGTGAAAGCAACCAAATGAATGCACAACACATGACACAAGTGTAACAAAGTGCACTGTCCTAAATGGAAACAGGCCACTGACAATTTGCTCTCATTAATGAATATAAAACAACACACATGAACAAATACTTACCAGCAAGAGAAAACATCAGTACATGGTCAAACAGTGGCAATATATTAAAATAAAAAATAAAAGTAGTGCAAGTGTCACAACCTGACTAAGGCAGCACATCGACCCCTTCCAACTGCAGATTGTTGCTGGAAGGCACATGTATCAGTGAACAGCATACAACATGAACTGCATCTGCAAAGTAGATGGCCTTGTTAAGACATGAAGAAGGTACATGTATATAAGGAAAAAGTCTGGGATGCAGAACCATACATACATCCACCATGCAGTGGAGATTTCCACAACAATACCCACTAGGGATGTATACACAGTTTTGACCACAGACTGTCCACACAATTTATGGGAGCCCAATGTCACTGTGTAAATTACTGTCACTTGGTCACACCGTTTACAAGCCCATGGAAAGGGGAAGCAGAAGGGGTGTGTGTGTCAGGAACCCAAACATCTAACCCAAAGACAGGACAAGCCTACATGTGCCCAGCTGGAATACACAGTGGATGCATACGGGAGCCACACAAAGCAGCACACTTTTTAAAATGTAAAAAAATGGCCATGTGTGGACCAGGGGAGGGGGGGCACTCAGCAGGGACAAGGTACAGGGTGCACCCCAACACCCACATGCAGCACTGACACAGTGGATGTTGAGAAAAAACAAAAATACCTCCGTTGGCTCATGGCCTGCACAGCTACGCTACAGTGGGAGAACTGCCGTCGCTGTCACCACTCTCTGGTGGTACATCAGAAGGTGGCCATGATATGGGAGGCAGCCCACGCAAAGCCCTGGCAGGCTCCTCCATGGCATCAAGCATGCAGGTGTGAGAGGTTTGGTTCTGCAGGATGATGGTACGGAGATCCCCATGCAGCACCTCATGGGTAGCACGCATTTCTGCCTGCATGGCCTCACGCGATGCTAAGATATCCTGACGGGTTTCTTGGAGCTCAGCTGAGAGGGTGCGTGTCAGCTGCTCCAGCTGCTTTTCTGCCCTTGTACTCCGGGACACCTCAAGTTCACCCAGAGTATCTCTGAGGGACCTGTGTTCTAACCTGAGGGCTTCCCTGTGGGCCTGTGACTCTACAGATATGGCTGTGCGCAGAGTAGCCAGTCCAGCCCATCTGTCCCTGTCAGACGCCAACATGTCCTCCCTGTGTGAGTGGCAAATGGAGTCTGTTGCCTGCTGCTGGAGCATCATCTGCCTTTCAGGGGGGAGAATGGAAGTGGCCACCCTATCCATTGCCTGAGCCATCATTTCACACAATGCCCCCTGTTGTGCTGCTATACTGTACATGGAGTTCTCCCACACAGTATTGCCTAGTGGCGCACGGCCACCACATTGGTGGGCACCACACCTGTTTGGGGCAAGGCGATGTGCACCTTGCTGTGCTGGCACTGCCTGAGGCTGCAGGACTGCATTCCTCCTTTGATCTTCTTGCCCAGGAACAGGAGCAAATATTGTGGAGTGTGACCTTGCATCCGTAACCGTCACAGGCGGACTTTCCAACACTGAAATCCCCATAGAGGGGTCTTCCCCCTGGTGCAGGTGGGTTGGACAGAACAGCATCCCTGCCAGAAACACTCACCTGCGACGGCACATATGTCTCAATGTCCGATTCAGCACCTGTTCATAGAGGTCTCCAGAGGTGTACCCAGAGACACCCGTGGACAGCATGGCCTGTAGGAGAAATGGGTTTTCACCCACCACCACCCCACGTCCTCCACTGGTGCCTGGTTGTGGCTGTGATTCCTCCTGGGTCTGCACCATCACCTCCTCCTCAACAGCATCAAGTGCCTCATCACCTGCAAAAACATGGAAGATGACAAATGGAAACTGGCATGAGCACCATAGCACACACACATAGGCCTGACGAGGCAGAGATCCAGCACATAAATGACACATGTCCCACATGACAATAACCCTGGCATGCATGCGCTGTTAATGAGTTGGAAGGGGAGGCAAAAAGCAGACACTGAGGACTCCAAGATGGAAAAGCAAAACATGTGCTGCATGCTGGATAGCACTGGCATCACACATTAGCCCGTGAGTGGCATGTCCAATACACATACATGACACATGCCAGCACACAGATGGCACGTAGCATAGCCATGGTACCTTTCACAAGTACAGCCAGATGGTAGGAAATAAGTACTGTCACCCATC
This sequence comes from Ambystoma mexicanum, assembly GCF_040938575.1. NCBI lineage: Eukaryota > Metazoa > Chordata > Amphibia > Caudata > Ambystomatidae > Ambystoma > Ambystoma mexicanum. Next base: position 436,697,771 of record NC_090934.1, on the reverse strand, counting down.
CATGTGAGATGGACATCATGGGATAAAACATGCAAAATAGTGTGACAAAACACGCATGTGCCACACGCTGCAGCAAATCCAGTGTTCACTGATGCAGTGATGGCAGGCACATGGATACATCAATGGTTGGTCACTTCAACATGACAGAAGATTGTTCAACTTTCAAACAGGGCCCAGAAATGATTGTGTGCAGGCCATGTGTAGGTGCACATTATTCAAGAGTTGAGAGTTCTTGAGACTTGAGAGTTCGCAGCCACTGCTTTTACTCACTGTGCCTTTCACAGATGGGAAATATCCATTTGCATATCAGTCTTTGTCCTGCCCTGGGATTGGTAACCCTAGGTCTCCTGGGGGCAACCAGATGTGGTCTCCCTCTCACTGTGCTTAGAGAGGCATCAGCTTCACCTCACTGATGATCCCCAACAAGGGTGAAACACGTGTATGGGGTTGCTGGTGGTACTCTCGTTCAGATTGGAATTGCCATTGTATTTCGGTGCTGGACTGCCCCTGGGCAGGACAAAGACTGATATGCAAATGGATATTTCCCATCTGTGAAAGGCACAGTGAGTAAAAGTAGTGGCTGCGAACTCTCAAGTGGTTAATAACCACTGAACAGGTTATCATGTCTGTTCTTGCGAGAGAGGGGCGCCCGCTACCTTTGTAAAACTATTTTTTTAGGAACCTGGGATTGGTAACCCTAGGTCTCCTGGGGGCAACCAGACGTGGTCTCCCTCTCACTGTGCTTAGAGAGGCATCAGCTTCACCTCACTGATGATCCCCAACAAGGGTGAAACACGTGTATGGGGTTGCTGGTGGTACTCTCGTTCAGATTGGAATTGCCATTGTGTTTCGGTGCTGGACTGCCCCTGGGCAGGACAAAGACTGATATGCAAATGGATATTTCCCATCTGTGAAAGGCACAGTGAGTAAAAGCAGTGGCTGCGAACTCTCAAGTGGTTAATAACCACTGAACAGGTTATCATGTCTGTTCTTGCGAGAGAGGGGCGCCCGCTACCTTTGTAAAACTATTTTTTTAGGAACCTGGGATTGGTAACCCTAGGTCTCCTGGGGGCAACCAGACGTGGTCTCCCTCTCACTGTGCTTAGAGAGGCATCAGCTTCACCTCACTGATGATCCCCAACAAGGGTGAAACACGTGTATGGGGTTGCTGGTGGTACTCTCGTTCAGATTGGAATTGCCATTGTATTTCGGTGCTGGACTGCCCCTGGGCAGGACAAAGACTGATATGCAAATGGATATTTCCCATCTGTGAAAGGCACAGTGAGTAAAAGCAGTGGCTGCGAACTCTCAAGTGGTTAATAACCACTGAACAGGTTATCATGTCTGTTCTTGCGAGAGAGGGGCGCCCGCTACCTTTGTAAAACTATTTTTTTAGGAACCTGGGATTGGTAACCCTAGGTCTCCTGGGGGCAACCAGACATGGTCTCCCTCTCACTGTGCTTAGAGAGGCATCAGCTTCACCTCACTGATGATCCCCAACAAGGGTGAAACACGTGTATGGGGTTGCTGGTGGTACTCTCGTTCAGATTGGAATTGCCATTATATTTCGGTGCTGGACTGCCCCTGGGCAGGACAAAGACTGATATGCAAATGGATATTTCCCATCTGTGAAAGGCACAGTGAGTAAAAGCAGTGGCTGCGAACTCTCAAGTGGTTAATAACCACTGAACAGGTTATCATGTCTGTTCTTGCGAGAGAGGGGCGCCCGCTACCTTTGTAAAACTATTTTTTTAGGAACCTGGGATTGGTAACCCTAGGTCTCCTGGGGGCAACCAGACGTGGTCTCCCTCTCACTGTGCTTAGAGAGGCATCAGCTTCACCTCACTGATGATCCCCAACAAGGGTGAAACACGTGTATGGGGTTGCTGGTGGTACTCTCGTTCAGATTGGAATTGCCATTGTATTTCGGTGCTGGACTGCCCCTGGGCAGGACAAAGACTGATATGCAAATGGATATTTCCCATCTGTGAAAGGCACAGTGAGTAAAAGCAGTGGCTGCGAACTCTCAAGTGGTTAATAACCACTGAACAGGTTATCATGTCTGTTCTTGCGAGAGAGGGGCGCCCGCTACCTTTGTAAAACTATTTTTTTAGGAACCTGGGATTGGTAACCCTAGGTCTCCTGGGGGCAACCAGACGTGGTCTCCCTCTCACTGTGCTTAGAGAGGCATCAGCTTCACCTCACTGATGATCCCCAACAAGGGTGAAACACGTGTATGGGGTTGCTGGTGGTACTCTCGTTCAGATTGGAATTGCCATTGTATTTCGGTGCTGGACTGCCCCTGGGCAGGACAAAGACTGATATGCAAATGGATATTTCCCATCTGTGAAAGGCACAGTGAGTAAAAGCAGTGGCTGCGAACTCTCAAGTGGTTAATAACCACTGAACAGGTTATCATGTCTGTTCTTGCGAGAGAGGGGCGCCCGCTACCTTTGTAAAACTATTTTTTTAGGAACCTGGGATTGGTAACCCTAGGTCTCCTGGGGGCAACCAGACGTGGTCTCCCTCTCACTGTGCTTAGAGAGGCATCAGCTTCACCTCACTGATGATCCCCAACAAGGGTGAAACACGTGTATGGGGTTGCTGGTGGTACTCTCGTTCAGATTGGAATTGCCATTGTATTTCGGTGCTGGACTGCCCCTGGGCAGGACAAAGACTGATATGCAAATGGATATTTCCCATCTGTGAAAGGCACAGTGAGTAAAAGCAGTGGCTGCGAACTCTCAAGTGGTTAATAACCACTGAACAGGTTATCATGTCTGTTCTTGCGAGAGAGGGGCGCCCGCTACCTTTGTAAAACTATTTTTTTAGGAACCTGGGATTGGTAACCCTAGGTCTCCTGGGGGCAACCAGACGTGGTCTCCCTCTCACTGTGCTTAGAGAGGCATCAGCTTCACCTCACTGATGATCCCCAACAAGGGTGAAACACGTGTATGGGGTTGCTGGTGGTACTCTCGTTCAGATTGGAATTGCCATTGTATTTCGGTGCTGGACTGCCCCTGGGCAGGACAAAGACTGATATGCAAATGGATATTTCCCATCTGTGAAAGGCACAGTGAGTAAAAGCAGTGGCTGCGAACTCTCAAGTGGTTAATAACCACTGAACAGGTTATCATGTCTGTTCTTGCGAGAGAGGGGCGCCCGCTACCTTTGTAAAACTATTTTTTTAGGAACCTGGGATTGGTAACCCTAGGTCTCCTGGGGGCAACCAGACGTGGTCTCCCTCTCACTGTGCTTAGAGAGGCATCAGCTTCACCTCACTGATGATCCCCAACAAGGGTGAAACATGTGTATGGGGTTGCTGGTGGTACTCTCGTTCAGATTGGAATTGCCATTGTATTTCGGTGCTGGACTGCCCCTGGGCAGGACAAAGACTGATATGCAAATGGATATTTCCCATCTGTGAAAGGCACAGTGAGTAAAAGCAGTGGCTGCGAACTCTCAAGTGGTTAATAACCACTGAACAGGTTATCATGTCTGTTCTTGCGAGAGAGGGGCGCCCGCTACCTTTGTAAAACTATGATTGAATTATGTTACATTTGTGGCAGTACGGCAAGAAAATGTGTGGTAAAAATGGCAAGGATTAAAACAATCAGGCTGAATGAACAAGAAAACATTTTGAACAATGTTGTTGCAAGATGACAGTTGAAGGGCAACTGCAGTAATCAGGTGCAAATTGGCAACTGTGGTCAGAAGGGATACTGTCATACCCAAACCCAAGGCCGGGGAATGGTTTGGAGGGACCACATGGGTGACCCATACCAGTCATGACTACACAGCCTCACCTGGCAGTCAATCAGAACACATCACCCAAGCAAAATACACATGGATTGCACACACATGCATGGGCACGCACCGGACAATGCTTCAAGATCTGGTAGGTCCCCCACGCCTCGGATCTGATCCTCTGTGATGAAGGCTCCAGCGACAGACTCATGTTCAGTGAGTTGGTCGTTCTCCGGTGGAGACCCACCGCCAGTCACCATAGTAAAGTCATGATTGGAAGCCAGCTTGTTCTTTGCTCTGCTTTTCAGGTAATTCCACCGCTTAGAGCAATCATCAGCTGTGCGCTTCACGAATCCAAGGGAACTAATGCAGTCTGCAATGGTCTGCCAGTGGGCCCTACGTTGAGCAGGCATAGTGTTGCACCCTGAAGTCACCACCATTTTGCGGCTATGGGCTGACACATAGGCAACAAGTGCATCTAGTTCGGCATCATTGAAACTAGGCTTCCTTGACATGCCGGAGTATGTAGCCGTGTCTGGGGTCCCAGCCTGTACTGCAAGAGCACCATTCTTCTTCTTCTTGGAAGGTGGTGCGGACCCTGTGTGGCTTACACCGCTCTGGTTGGTAGGGGCAGAAGCGCAGGTGGACTGGGCACTGGAAGTTTCCAAAGGCACAATGACCAAAGGTCTCACTGCAGGCATTGGCTGCAGGGTGATGTTGGCCACTGCAGCCTCCTCACCTGACTACTTGGGGCAGCAGATGACATTGCTGCCCTAGATCCACGTGGCCTGGTGACAGCAACTTTCACCGCCACACGTGGCTTAGACTTGGTGACACGGAAGTCAGCCTGGGAGTCATCCTGTGCCGGTTCAGTTGACAATATGGGCTGGTTGAACAAGGGCTGAGCTGGGATGGTGTCAGCTAAATTTACCCCAACCATTGGGGGGGCATAGGTGTCCCTGATTGGTCCTCCACACACTGGCCTCTTGGGCCACCCTGCACATCCTGGCCACGTTCCCTACCGCACCCACTTCTTTGAGCTTGGTCACCTTTGCCTTCCTTACTGCTTAGTCACCTCCCAACCATGGCACTGATGTTGTTGTGCGTATGGGAGTTGCAGTAAACAATTGTCCTGGGCAATTGGGGTGAAAGGGGTAGGGTACTAGATGGAATTCGTACCCTAGTTCTCTAGCAAGGCAGTCTGTGACCCCTGGGGGAACATGACGGATCACGCAACGCACAGGCACCCCTAAAACAATGTTTGACGTGCATGCAACCCGTGGTAGAGCATGTGCATGGAAAAATGAACCTGCTCTACGCTGTGGCACCCAGAAAGTTGGAAAATATGTGCGCGACTCACCGTCTGCCTGGAAAAAGAACGTGAAAAAGACGCGCGTGTGCGCGTTGGCAACACCCCCGCCAAAAGAGGAATTGAACGCTGTCTGAGTAAACAGGGAGTACGAACTGAAACCGTTGTGAAGTCATTGCGTGTGAACTGACAAGAAGTACAAGAATCACCAGCTCGCTCTCCACAAAAAGCACGTACAAGAAAATGGCATCCTGCGCGTACCTTTTAAGCCAGCCCACACGTGCAACGTCACTTACGCGCGTATGCACTAAGACCCTTTCCTCCAAGTGCACGCAGTCACACCCGGACGTGCAGTTTTTGCACGTGTACAATCAACATGCACCCGTGTTGAGGGAAACGCCCTTGCGCGTCATGTCACAGATGCGCATACGTGCTAAGGGCCTTTCCTCGAATTACACGCTGACGTGCAGTTTTTCATGTGCCAAATCACTCCGTATCAAGCTGGCCACACAACATCGAACGGAAGACCATGCTCCTGCCCAGAAGGCCATTTTCCTGCCTCCCAGAGCCCCGAGCACGCTCCCACCTGCCATCTGCTGCTGCCTGCCTGCTGGCCACGTGCCCTTCTATTTGGTGCCTGCACATCAGCCATATGCAGGGGTGCAGTTGCTGTGACCACCCCTGCTGGAAATGAAGACTCCCGACTGGGATGCCATTTCTCCACAGCCCAGCCCCAGGACCCAGTTGCCCACCCATACCTGCCTCTGGGGTTGCCATGTTGGACACAACACATCTGGCACCACTGGCAACCCGCAGCCAGAGAGGCAGAGGACTACCAGCTTCAGTGCAAGTGAAGTTGGTATTCTGGTGGAGCAAGTCCTGGGGCAGTATGATGCCCTCTTTGAAAGTTTGCGCGCCGACAATGAAGGACGGAAGAGGATCTGGATGGACATCGTGACTGTCATCAACGAGGAGGGCGTGGCAGTCCGCGACATTCAACACTTCCGGAAGCACTGGGAGGACTTCAGGTCCAGGACCCTCAACAAGGCCCGGCGCCTCTTGAAGGCAGCGGATGCCAAAGGGTGCCGGGTCCGCCTAACCAACAACCAAATGAGGGCCCTGGAACGTATACGCCCAGCGCTCCAACTCCAGGTCCTTGAGAGGCAGACCTGTCTGGAGTTGAGCGGTAAGTGTACATGTGTTCTGATTGGACACTGTGCATGTTGAGGTGTGGCAGGAGTGTGCAGGTTGTACATATGTCTGTGTAGGGCCATGTATGCATGTGTACGTACAGGGAAATGAGCCTACTGCATGTGAGTCCTCTCATGTGTGAGACAGGTTTGGGTGCACACATTTTTAAAATCCTGTGTATGTACTGTGGCATGGTTGTGGTGTCACACATGGATGCTGCTTCTACTTGCATGTATCTCCACTATGTACATTTGCATGTGTGTGCATTTGACAAGTGTGCAACTGTGATACACCATGGATGCATGTGACACTGACATGTAGGAGGCTGATTGCCAGATGTGACATGGATGGGGATGTTATCACAGTGACAGGTGGTGGAGATGTAGAGATGGATGTATGTCTGGTGGCGTGTGTGCATGTGTTCTGCACTCCCCGTGTTGCATGTGATGTCAAGCTAACCTTCAGCAGCTCATGCTGTTGTTTGTGTATGGAAGGTGCTGCCTGGTGCAACATTCCTGTTGATGTGCTCATGTGTGTGAGTTGAAATGACATGTGTGTTGGGGATTGTGATGCCATGTTTGAAGTTTGACACTGCCACTCATGTACAACTGTAATGTGTGTATCAGACCATTGTACAGTGCCCTGATGCCTGTGTTCTATCTCTCCCTGTCTGCAGCGTCAACTGATGAAGAGGATGGAGACGGGCTCTGGAGCAAAGTGGAGGGATCGCACCGCCAGCCGGATACGCAAGGCCCAGTTCCCCTCCCAGGTTGTCATCTCATCGGGGAGTGAGGAGTCTGGTGCCGCATCCGTGGCCGCAGCTGCCAAGGGTAGGTCCAAGAGGCAGAGGTTGGAGGTGGACTCCTCAGCAGCAGAAGGGGCAGCTGAGCCCCCACAGGGTCCGATGGAGGAAGATGGCACAGAGTCATCTAGGTTGGTGGGCGTTTGGTTGAGGAGGAGGCCGTGGAAGGGACACCATGGGGTCTGGAGGGGGGAATTCCACTGTTGCTATTGGTGCAGTCCAGGGGCAGGGACAGGAGGCAGCACAGGCCGCCGTGGAGGTGCCTGTGTGTAATCCTGTCCCTGATCCTGTGACTGCATCATCCGCACCAGCAGGGATGCCTACGTCCAGACCCGTTTTCAGGGAGGGGATGAGCGCACAACAACTGGCCTTCCTCTCCCTGCGGATGTGGCAATCCGGGACCGGGTTGAGCCTGTCCTGGCTGGGATGGCGTTGCGTCAACGGGGCATGCGAGGTGAACTGCAGTGTTTTTGTGAAGACACTGCACATCATCTCGGATGCCTCTTTGACCGCGTCGACCTACTGGAACGGGTCACCAGGACTGGATTCCTCTGTCTACTGGACCTTCTTCCAACCCCCTCCTCACCTGAACCCCCTATGCGCCAGTCGTACTCCATGACATCTTCCGGCCCTTGTATCACCTGGGTACCCTGTGGAGCTGCCTCTGACCCAGTGGCCAAGCTGGTGGAGGACACATCCCTGCCACAGTCGGGAGTCGGAGGTCCAGCAGGGGTGGCCACCACAACAACTGCACCCCAGCAGGAGGAGGACGTGCAGGCATGAAGAGCCAGGGCACAGGCACAGCAGCAGCAGGCTCAAGGTGGGAGCGATGATGGCTCGGGTCCATCAAAATCAGAGGGGCAGGCATCGGCCGGAGGTCAGGAGGACCCTGGATTGGGAGCGTCTTCCGTGTGGCAGCGGTTGGGCCAGCACAAAGATGCGGAGCGTCGGCGGGAGGAAGAGGCACGGCTCACTATGGTCAGGGCGGAGAACTCCATGCGCAGGGCGGTGAGCCGGGCCGAGTGCCTTGAGGCAATTTGCAGGGAGTTGGAGTTGGACATGGCGTCATCCCTGCAAAACCTCGGGGCCATGGAACAGGCCCGCCTCCAGGACATAGAACAAGAGTTCAATGATGCCCTGGCCCGGGAAATCGGCAAGTGAGCCATAGGACTTGCCCACCACCATTGTATATAGTTAGTTAGTGTTAGGTTTCATTTATGTTTTTCTTTCATTTTGGGTGCTTGGACTATGGCCCACATTTTTGTAGATAGTTCTTCATTAGGAAGTATTTTTTGTAGGTTTCATTTCAATGGTTGGGCTCATGGACCCTGGATTTGTTATTTTTATATAGTTGAACAATGGATTCTTCGTCATTTTTATTTTATTTTTCACCATGGAGCAATGGATTTTACTTATTTCTTCCCGTTTGGATTTGCTTTGTTGGACGGTGACTTTGGACACATTTTCATTTGGATTTATTTGGATTCTGATTTCAACTTTATTTTTCATTTTGGAACATGCTGCATTTTATTTATTATTTCCATTATTGTGTGATTTCATTTCATTCACTTCATTTTGTGTTGAATACATTTTTGTTTCATACTTTAATGTGTAGTATTCTCTCATTAGTTTCATGCATGTCACGATGTGGGTTTTCACATTCACTGGCACCCATTGTGTGTGTGTGACGGACATGTGTTGATGTAGATACATGCCATTTGGGTTGTTTCATTTAATGGCATTTCAATGTGGGGTGGATGTAATACTTGGTTGGTACTTTGGGCAGGGGTGGCGTGTGTTGGGATTTTGGTGGCCATGAGGGCCATAATTGTGGATCATGATGACGTGTTGGAGGGGGACATGAGTCGGGACCTGCTGGCAGGTGCCCTTCACTGCCGGGTTGGTGGGAGTTCAGGGGGACATGAGTCAGGGCCTGCTGGCAGGTGCCCCTCACTGCCAGATGGGTGGGGTGCAGGGGGACATGAGTCGGGGGCCTGCTGGCAGGTGCCCCTCACTGCCGGGTGGGTGGGAGTGCAGGGGGACATGAGTCGGGGCCTGCTGGTAGGTGCCCCTCACTGATGGGTGGGCGGGGGTGAAGGGGGACATGAGTCGGGCCTGCTTACAGGTGCCTGTCACTACCGGGTGGGTGGGGGATCAGAGGGACATGAGTCGGGGCCTGCTGGCAGGTGCCTGTCACTGCCGGGTGGGTGCGGGTACAGGGGGACATGTGTCGGGGCCTGCTGGCAGGTGCCCCTCACTGCCAGGTGGGTGGGGGTACAGGGGGATATGAGTCGGTGCTCACTGGTGCATGGTGACATGTGGGCTGGCTGGGGAGCATGCCCAGGGTGGATGGGCTACTTGTGGGGCATTCCCAAGGTGGATGGTCTGCCTGCGGGGCATGGCCTGGGGTGCAGAGTAGTCCCCTGTGGTGTGGTCTGCCTGCAGGGCCTGGGGAGGGCAGAGAGGGCACACCTGGGAGGTCCCACACTGCCAATTCACGTGTGATACTTACTGCGCACCCCCAAGATGCACGTACTCCGCTCGCCCAAGGCCTATCGCGTGTGATTCTCCCCGCGCGCCCCTCCGAATACACGTACCCTGCTCGCCCAGCTAAATCATGTGTGATACTCCCTGCGCACCCCTCCGAATACACGTACCCCACTCGCCCAGCTAATTTGCGTGTGAAACTACACGCGCACCCCTCAGAATACACTTACTCCTCTCACCCAGCTAAATCGCGTGTGAAACTGCATGCACACCCCTCAGAATACACGTACCCCGCTCGCACAAGGCCTATCGTGTGTGATAATCCCTACCCACCCCTCAGAATACATGTACCTCACTCGGCCAGCTAAATAGCGTGTAATACTCCCAGCGCACCCCCAAAATACACGTACCCCGCTTGCCCAGCGAAATCGCATGGAATACTCCCTGCGCACCCCCAAAATACACATACCCCGCTCGCCCAGCGAAGTCACATGTGATACTCCCTGCGCACCCCTCAGAATACACGTACCCTGCTCGCCCCAGGCCTATCGTATGTGATACTCCCCACGCACCCCTCAGAATACACGTACCCTGCTCGCACAAGGCCTATCTCGTGTGATACTCCCCACGCACCCCTCAGAATACACGTACCCCACACGCCCAAGGCCTATCACGTGTGATACTCCCTGCGCACCACTCAGAATACATGTACCCTGCTTGCACAAGGCCTATCGCATGTGATACTCCCTGCGCACCCCTCAGTATACACGTACCCCGCTCGCACAAGGCCTATCACGTGTGATACTCCCCGTGCACCCCTCAGAATACACGTACCCCGCTCGCCCAGCTAAATAGCATGTAATACTCCCAGCGCACCCCCAAAATACACGTACCCCGCTCGCCCAGCAAAATCACATGTAATACTCCCCGCGCACCCCAAAATACACGTACCCCGCTCGCCCAGCGAAGTCGCGTGTGATACTCCCCGCGCACCCCTCAGAATACACGTACCCCGCTCTCACAAGGCCTATCGCGTGTGATACCCCCCACGCACCCCTCAGAATACACGTACCCCACTCACCCAAGGCCAATCGTGTGTGATACTCCCCGCGCACCCCTCAGAATACACGTACCCTGCTTGCACAAGGCATATCTCGTGTGATACTCCCCGCGCACCCCTCAGAATACACATACCCCACTCGCACAAGGCCTATCGCGTGTGATACCTCCTGCGCACCCCTCAGAATACACGTATCCCGCTCGCCCAAGGCCTTTCGCGTGTGACACTCCCCGCGCACTCCTCAGAATACACATACCCCGCTCGCACAAGCCTTATCATGTGTGATACTCCCTGCGCACCCCTCAGAATACACGTACCCCGCTTGCACAAGCCCTATCATGTGTGATACTCCCTGTGCACCCCTCAAAATACACGTACCCCGCGCACCCAAGCCCTATCGCATGTGAAACTTCCCACGCTCCGCCCAAATACACTGTCCCGGCCCTGTGAACTGGTGCAGGGTTAGCGCGGCCCTTTGCGCTGAATTGGGGATTTCAATGCCTTATCCTTGCGCAAGGGGCGTTCTTGGGGGCGTAACTGGCGCTGTGGGATGTTCTCTGCGCCAGTGCTCAAAATGGCTTTGATGTTCCATGAATATGCGGTGCGCCAGAATGCTGTTTAGCGCACACGGCTGGCGCACGCTGGCGCATGCTACCTCTCTGCGCTGCTCGCATGCGCTGCCTCTGCGCTGAAATCTATGAATTACCCTGTTAGTCTACAATTCCCCTAACCCGGTGGAGATCATACCCAGCCATAACATTCTCAGCCTCAGCATCGGCCCATCTCCGTTAAATACTCTCAAGGAAGCAATAAAAGAAAATATGTCTGAAGAAGACCTATTGGCTTGGGACACGAACAAGATCAGTTCACCATTCAAGACAAACTACCATACTACCAAAAACGCCTCTACGTTCCAACTAAGGATCTGCAACAAGCAATCATATCAGACTACCACGACTCGCTGTTAGAAGAGCCAAAACCATGAAGAAAGTAAGCAAATCTTATTGGTGGCCAACTTGGCGAGAGGATATTGCCACCTACATAGGCACCTGTGAGGTGTGTGCACAATACAAAACATCCAGGCAAAAACCAGCCGGCTTCCTTCAGCCAATCACCATTCCTGTTACGCTCATCTGGTATCCATGGGGACGCCACCCAGCCCTGGTTGGATGATTTGCACTCTCGAACTCTCTCCCGGTCCCTTGGTAAGGCCTCTGATTAAATATGGGTCTGCAATATAGGAGAGCTGGATTTAAGACCAGATTGTCTTTATGTTTTCCCACCTCCCTCGGCCTCAACTCCTTCCTCCACCTTGGTCCTTCTCCTCACCTTAATATTGTAAAAGTTGGATTCTCCGTCCTGCTCCTCGTGGCAGGGGCGCGTAGATGTGGGGGGCAAGCAGTGACCAAGTTACTTCACTGGTCCAAGCCCCCCTGTGGGAATCCAGGCCTGCTGCAACTCCGTAGGTTTGCTGCTTTACATTCTTTATATGCAGTTCTTATGTTCCTCTTAGTTCGAATAATAATGTCTTGCTTCTTTCCTTTTAGGTATGGGAAGGTATTTTGGTGTTGTCATGCAGTTTGAAGATGAGCATGGGCCGTTAGGCGAAAGCGGGGTGTGCACGATGCTGTCCGGTGAGTAATGCGTGATGCGCGGTGCTGTTTCGCCTTTTATATTGCTAACATGTGTCTTTTCTCTCCTTGCAGGTTGCGATGTTCCTCGCCGAGCACCGTAATGTTTCAGCAATGATACTGACCAGGAGATGACTACTCAGATAAGAACTGTGTGGCTTTCTTCATTCGGGAGGAAACGTGAGTAAACACTTACTAATGCTGTCTTTCTTTCTCCTCTTTCCAGGTTATGGTATTCCAGGATGCATGCAGTGCCGGATGATGGAGTTCGTACCTTCAGGTGAGTGGAACTGAAGTCAGCGATGGATTGAAGACAGGATACTGTTCCAGGTAAGTTTCATAGTCTTCTTTCTCTCTCTGCAGGTCCTTTGTTTCAGGTAAGCTGGCATCAAAGAACTGGACACGGTGAGTGTTACGCTGCCCACAGCAGAATAATGCAAAGCATGGTCTGCTGTTTGGGTGTGGTTTAAATAGTCTCAGGTAAAGTAGTCCAGGTAAAATAGTCCCAGGCCTGCCACACCCAAAGTAGTCCAGGCAAAATAGTCCCAGGCTTGCCACACCCAAGAGACTAGACCGCATAGCTCAGTTCCTTGTAACTGAGCTATGTGTGTGCCTCCATGTTAGCTGAACCCCCCAAGTTAAATAGTCCCAAGTAAATAGTCCCATTCTAATGTTGGTCTTCATTATGGTTATGAGCCTGGAGCCAAAGGCGCCAGGACTGACTCCAAGATAATCTTGGATGAGGTTTTAAGGCCTTTGACCTGGCCCTAACTGGAAGGCTGACTTGCCAGTGAGGGCCAGGGTCATGACAATTCCACCAGCGCCCTGGCACACAGTATCAATGGACTTCGTCACTGATCTACCTCCAAACTCAGGTTATAATACCATCCTCATAGTAGTGGACCTCTTCTCCAAAATGGCCCATTTCAAAGCTCTAAAAGGTATTCCCTCAGCTCAGACCCTGGAGCAGGTTTTTCTAGACCGAATCGTCAAGTTACATGGATTCCCTACCACAATCGTTTCTGACAGAGGCAGCCAATTTGTATCTCGTTTTTGGAAAAAATGTTGTGCCCTGACAAGAGTAGAAGTCCATCTGTCTTCTAGTTACAACCCTCAAACGGACGGCCAAACCGAGTGCACGAACCAGACCATGGAACAATATTTGCGCTGTCTATTAACCGAACAAGCCAAAGCTGGACAGAAATTCTACTGATGGCAGACTATGCCTACAACAACTCAACACATTCATCAACCCAAGCAACACTCTTCTTTACTATATATGGTCAAAACCCCAGAACGTCGGTCTACGATCCGCCAGAAAAGATTGAAATGCCTGCAGTAAAGAATCTACATGCCAGCATCATGAAAGCAGCCAGAGAAGCCAGCAGGAACCTACAGCAAGCCAAAGAAACTCAGAAAAGAAACGCTGATCGCCATCAACGAAAAGCCCCAGATTATCAAGTGGGAGACTCGGTCTGGCTGGCAACTAGACACATTGCTTTAAAGGGTCCCAAAAAATGTCTGCCTAGATACATCGGCCCGTATACAATAGAAAAAGTAATTAATCCAGCAGCCATGAGACTGGCGTTACCTCAACATATGCGTATACATCCCCTATTTCACGTGACACTATTAAAACCAGCACACTCAGGAACCCGAACTTCCACACCTCCCGCTCCCATACAAGTGGGTGAAGAAGCACCAGAATATGAGGTAAAGAACATATTAGATTCCAAACAAGTACGAAAAACCCTGTAATATTTGATTGACTGGAAGGGGTACGGACCCCAGGAAAGATCATGGGAACCCAGCACGCACGTGCATGCCCCCTGATTGGTGCAGAAATTCTATCGGGACCATCCTGAGAAACCAAAGCCAACATAAATACCATTGGGAGGGGTCTTGAGGGGGAAGACTGTCCTGGGTATCAGGCAGGTAGTTGGAGCAAGCTGGGTAGAGGCTTGGCAGGCCTGGCATAGGGACACAAAGAACCCATAACAAATCCCTCCTTTCATTCCTTCCTAGTGTTTGTAGTAAGTTCCTGGTTACCACTTCCTGTTGCCAAACAGGAAGTGCATGATGATTCATGAGCTCTCTTGTGTTTGGGTGTGGCTGGCTATAGAAGCCACGCCCAAAATTTTTCCAGTGCTTCGTTTTGCTTACTGTGAGCTGTATCAGCAACACACTTGCCGTGCTCTGGATCAGCCAGCATCTGCTTACCTGCTCCGGATCATCCTGTTTCTGCTTACCTGCCCCGGATCATCCTGCTTCTGCTACCTGCTCCGGATCATCCTCCTTCTGCTTACCTGCCCCGGATAATCCTACTTCTGCTTACCCGCTCCGGATCATTCTGCTTCAGCTTACCTGGTTCTTACTCCATGCCACAGCTATCTCCAGTCAATAGGGGACTTCTACACGGGCACCTGTAAGAACAAAGAAGTACTGTGTTAACATGTGCACATCAGTAACGCTGCTCATACTCACTGAATCTTCCCGCAACGCTGGAATCCAGGTTAGTTGTACAAGCGCACAAACCCCTATAAAAGAAAGAAGAGACATTATTCATTGCACTCGTCCCAATAACGCGGACACTTATTTCACTGCACTCTCTCTCCAAACGCGGTGCATACTTACCAAAAGCCTCCGTGCAAACCTACACTTTTTGCTACTACTGCTGTTTTTTTTCTTACTTCAATTTCCTTGTATATACTCATATTTGTATGTGGTGTTGTCTCTTTGTGTTTTGTCTATAATAATGCAATTATGTTGTAAGTGGGTTTTATTATCTACTTATCACATGTTTCACAGTATGCCAAAGTCTAATAAGAAAACAGTTATCATTTCACTATTCAACATGGCAAGCTTATGAATATTGCACCTCCATCATGTATGCTGCACACAATGCCTATGTTTCTACATGAGCACCTTAGTATACTGGATGGACGAATTAGCACTTGATATTTATTCCAATGATCCTTGACACTTTTTTTTACTAAAATTACAATAAGATACCCTTATACAGACTTTTCATGAAAGATAAATGCACATGTGATGTCATCAGTGATGTCATCAATGACATTTGTGATGTCATCTTTGATGTCCTGGGTGTTAGTCTTAGCAGTGCACGGTGGTGGCGCGAGTTATGGTTGCTTAGCTTAGCATAACTGGGGAATTTCAAGGGTTTTTCGGTTTTACTTGGAACCATAACGTCCCTTTAACAAAGTTTTTTCACTGAATTTCACAGGTTTTTAGTAGCAAAGCTTAACCATAACGCCCCTTTAACAAAGTTTTTCACTGAATTTCATAGGTTTTTAGTAGCACAACTTAACCATAACGTCCCTTTAACAAAGTTTTTTCACTGAATTTCATAGGTTTTTAGTAGCACAACTTAACCATAACGTCCCTTAAACAAAGTTTTTTCACTGAATTTCATAGGTTTTTAGTAGCGCAACTTAACCATAACGTCCCTTTAACAAAGTTTTTTAACTGAATTTCATAGGTTTTTAGTAGCAAAGCTTAACAATAGTAACTTTGACTTTATGTACATGTAATATGGAACATACTGAACCACTTCTACTGAATGTAATGTCCGCGAACATTTTTGATGTCCGCGGACATAATCAGGCAACAGTACCACTACCTAAAAAGTCTGGGGGGGGAACATGTTTCATTGTTATATTACAACATGATAACATTTAAAAAAATTCACAAAGTAGTACACATACATATTATATGTATTAATACATAAGAAATGTAACCCATACATATACCACACTAACCATTCATTTAAATACAATATATTCTAAAATGGAATATACCAAGAGAAGATAAATAGGCTTCCAACATAATTACCTCACAGACACTTCACAACTAAGACCAAGACAAGACCTACAGACTACTCAGAACATATCTTACCTGATATAGTAAGTGTACATCATTTTACTCATATCTTTATAAACTTTCTGTATTAGATTAAATAAAAAAAAACATTTTTTTTTTCTCACAGAAATGTCTAGTACTCTGGAATGGCTAGAGGAGCACTTCCCACATGACGAAATGTCAGAAAATAGTGAAGCTAATGGTACGCACTTTACAATATAAACCATTTAAGTGTTATTATTTTATTTATATTTAACATAAATATTTCTTTTTGTACAGAGCATACCAAAATAGAAAATATGTCTGAAGAAACTGTTATGGAAAACACGCTTGACAGCTTAAAAGAAAAAATGGATTTATTATTGAGCAATTTTAATAATTTGAAAACTTTTGTTGAAGATCATTTTAAATCAAAAACCTCATACCATTGTCCCACATGTACTTGTCCCCCTCACCATATCACAGTCAATTATCCCCAAACCCTCTAAATGATCCAAAACGTTTTGATGAGACTTCCATCCCTTCTTCACCTGATATCAATCATGTTGAAACCCCTAATTCTCCTGTTTTTGTTTCTGCTTCTGCCTCACCTTCTCTGTCATAAATTATTAATATATGAGAAATAAAGTTACATTTTTATTTTGTGTCGTAATTACTTCCCATTTTTTATTTTTTTAAAAACAATGTAGATGTTCGCAGACAGCGTGGGTGTTCTGAAATGTTCGTAAATGAACGAAAATGGAGGTGTCCTGAAGAACAATATACCTGTCCGTATTGTTCGCTAGCAAGTTGAAACTGTTCTAAGAACCCAATTGGTGTCCTGAAATGTTCGTAATTAAACAAAAATGGAGGTGTCCTAATAAAGAGCACTATACCTGTCCGTACTGTTCGCTACCAAGTTGAAACTGTTCTAAGAACACAAGCGGTGTACTGAAATGTTCATAAATAAACGAAAATGGAGGTGTCCTGAAGAACACTATACCTGTCCGTATTGTTCGCTAGAAAGTTGAAACTGTTCTAAGAACCCAGTTGGTGTCCTGAAATGTTCGTAATTAAACGAAAATGGAGGTGTCCTAAAGAAAACTATACCTGTCCGTAATGTTCGCTAGCAAGTTAAATGTTCTAAGAACACAATTGATGTCCTAAAAAGTTCTTAATCAAACGAAAATGGAAGTGTCCTAAAGAACACTATATCTGTCCGTAGTGTTCGCTAGCAAGTTTAAACTGTTCTAGAACATAACCGATGTGCAGAAATGTTCGTTTGATGTGTGACGCACTTTTAATTATTTCAGGACCCGAACACTGTCCGTAGAACATCAACGCGCATGCGCAAACCAATGTCCGTGCATTTGGTGTCCTGCGGACAGGAGCTTCCTTCGCGGACCTTTTCGCGAAGGGATCATGTGACTGCGCCCATGCTGATCGTGTGTTCTGAATGCGGACACTGTTTGTGTCCCCGAACAATTTAAAAGTACATTTTCGAGTAATCCACAATATTTTGCCATAAAAACACATCATGGCACAAGTCCCACATAGTAATCCTGAGTTTCTACATATCTTTTGAAACTTTTTGAACCCTTTTTTGTGTTCGATCTGTCCGCAGACAGCGCACACGTCCGCTAACCCTGTACAAGCACCCCCATAAAAGACCACGCCCTAGAGCTTATTCTCATTGTGTTTCTGGCTATTCTTCAGAGCACAGCTATTTCTCCAGCAACTTGCTGATTCCACCATCGAGATGGCATCCCTGGCTGCAGAACTGCCACCTGGTGCTACACCTGCTTCAGCACCACCCTCACCCTCTCCACCACCACCACCACCTTCCCAAGGGCCTGAAGAGGGGAACAGGAGTGTAGGGTATTTTGTGGAGATTTGGGGCCTGACGGTATTTTATTACCGCCGAAAAATATCTTAGAAATAATCACTCTTTGTATTCAGATTTGGCCATGTGCAACAATAATACAATGGACATGCATTATTTCAGCACCCAGACCTGCATATTTGGTATACGTGGTTGGTGGTATTTTGGTGAGCATAATTCCCTTGTTTTATTTGTGGCCCCAATGTCCAGAATCCCTTATCTTTGCTTAGATTTTTCGCGTGATCACTAGAGAGACCTCAGACCTGCATTCTAGGAAGACCACATTTTCCTGTGATAGTGTTGGTGTGCCACCATGGGCGAACTCACTGACTTATTTACGACAGAGAGCTATATGTGGTAGTCTTGTAGTAATTTCCACTACCTTATATACGGTAGGGAGCTATGTTCAGAGAGTCTCTCTTCCCGTTGGCTCATGTACCTCCAACAAGCTATGCTACAGTCACTCACAATTATTCATACTGATTCTGACATGCACACATCTGTCTTAAAATGACCATTGCACTGTTTAAAAATCTCCCCACATCATTGGCATTGTAATGGTAAATAGAAAATAAACCACCCGTCTGTTTTCAAATATTTTCTGTATTATAAAAGTTGCATTTAGACATGATCTCATTCTTTACAGAAATAAATAAAATGGTACAGTAAAAGCATTTTCTATGTCACACTGCAAAGAGCGTGGCGGAGAACAGAACTCAAATTGCAACATTGGTATTTGATTAAGACACGCACAGGAATCCTACACTGACTGCATATTTTCGTGCACACACCCGGCTCCCACGCTTAGGTAATTACCTTATCTGAGTGTTCTTCAGTTGTTCTCTTTGTGAATGTGGCTCTCTTGGATTAACTCCAGCAAAAAGGAACGCTTGCCTTCTCAAGCCGGGGTCATTGCCTGGAATTCTCAGCTTTTTCAGATAGGAATGCCTCAGCCAGTGGAAAGGTTTTTCTTTCAGCTCTCCCCAGTCTCGACTGCAGCAGGACACAGGAATCTGCATTCAGTCAGGACCCCACAGCCAGGTCTTCTCCCCAGTAGTGCAGAAAAATGTCTGCCTGTCTTTTTTCCCTGATACTGCCCACTAAAACTTTCCTCTCAGCCCTCTGTATGACGTGTCCCAATGAAATCCATCATCTCTCATCCTCCTACTCTTCAACAATAGCTTCGCTTATACATTTGCAATTGTTGCAAATCTGACTTCCTTCTCCTGCAGTTACTGTGCACAAAAACACGGAGAATCAGGCAGAGAAGAGAAGAGAAAAAAATCTGCACACACATTTAAATGGTTTTCAGAGTATGCCTAATTCTGCAGTGGAGAACACATTTTATTAGTGGGTTATATTAAATAAGGTTTTATTAGTCAGGTTACTGGTTAATAGGTTAGCTGTTAATTTTCAAATGTGTCTCTCGCACCATAGGCATTTCAGGTGAAAAATAGTGTGCATTTTTAAATGAACACGTGTGCTTTTAACTGTAAAAATAGATTTGCATCTTATATGTTAAAATCGTTTTTGACTGAATAGCCTGTCTTTCCTTGTTAATCTGCTAACCCATATAGCAATGCACCGCACCCTTGTGGTGGTGGTGCTGCAAAAAAAATTTTGTTACTTGTGCAGTAGCGCTGTACTCTGTGCTGTTTGCTAAATATCCTTACATATACCCTCCTTTTGTTTTTAGAACTTGGCTATAATCCAAGCCAATTCCTACAACCATCCACCCATGATTAGCACCAGGATAGCCAAACCCACTATTGAGCGTTCCCCCCAGGTTCCCCAATTAAATCTTTCCACTTCTATTATGCCCAGATTACTAATTGTAATATTGTTTTTTCGCAAATTCATTTTCATAACATGTCTTTCTTTGTGATTCAATAAATATTCCACATCTGGATCTATTGGAAAAGTATCCCTTTGAAAAAAATCGATATTTTCCACTTGGCTTTCCCAAACATCATTTGTTACATGAAACAAAGAAAATCCCCCAATTGACACAATTGCATCCTTTGGAACCTGTAAATAAAAAACATTATATTTTACCTGTTTAACCACGTATGTTCCATGGTTTAAATGTACTACCGTCATGTTCTTTAAACAGGTGCTGACCAACCATTTACCTCTGACCATCTTAGCCTGTGCCATTTCTTCACTCCCCATATTACTAATAATCAATTCACATCCCTCTGATATATTTGGGTCAGATTTCAATCCACAAATAGCATCCGTGGCATCAGGAACAAACGGTTTACCTGGACACATATAATTTTGTTCTTTAAATGTTACACATGTTTCCAGGTTTGGTATTAAATAAACTTCAGGTTCCCATGACTGAAATGCCACAACTTTTGGAGTCTTAATCTTAATGAATTTGTCCTCTTGCCAAAATCCCACGTTGTGTACCCACTTCGTTTGGTAAATAAGTTCAGGGGCTACAAATGGGATGCATAGCAAAAATCCGATCTCTAGTCTTTCCAAGTCCACATATAACGGCATTGCATTCCCCATTTCGAATGCAATTTTTACCTGTATAAGGTCAATTTCCCTCCTGGTCAATCTTTCTATCATTTGACGAATGATATCCTGCGAAACAAAATACAAGGGAATATGTCCTTGAATCAATTGTGAAACTGCAGTTTGAACTTCTCTCATATAATTCGTTAATAGTCTATCAACAGGACTCATTATGTTCAATATTTCATTTAAAGTTCTGTCATGCTTAAGTATTACTTTAGTCGCCCGTTGCATCACATCCGCTTGTTCATTTAGAATGATTGCAGTTTCATTTATGAATCTTACTTGTTCATCCAGTCCCCCTCTAATTCCATCTAATGTCTTTTGTATTATTTCTAGGTCAATACTCAGTTGTTGTGCTTTAGTACTCAGTGTTCCTACCGAAATAGAATTGGCTGTTGATATTGTGGTACCTATTATTGCTCCAATTATAGACATTACCATTGATATCGCGAGCATCACCGCACCTCTCTTTCCTCTCTTCTTCTTAATGTCTGCTGAATTCACAAATGTTTTTTCCAATTGCATTAATATATCTCTTATTGACTGCTTAGCGTCCTCTTTTCTTATTTCCAGCCACTCTTTAGTCTGTTCAATCTTAATTCCGGTATTGTTCAAGTGTTTTTCAATCAAAATCTCAGGATTTAACGGTATGTATATATTTTGGAAGATCATCCTTCTATCACTCATGATGAATCCTGGTGCCTCTTCCACCGCGATACCAGATGCTGGTCCAGGTTCAATGACAACCTGTGCTTCTGAATTCTTGAAGATCCCTCCAAATATCATCATCATTAAACATGTCATCGGTATCATCTTCAATGCTGATCGCTTTGTAGCCTTGGTCTTCACCCCTCTTTGGGGCTTTCCCGGAATCCGTCCTCGCGGGCTCCAGGACTCCATCGTCTCCCGTGGCTTCTGGTCCCAGAACCTCCGACCAAATAATGTTAATTTTCTAAATCAAAATAGAAAATAAACAAATTAAGTACATAGCACAATACTAATTTCCACCTTTTGCCAAAAATAAAACATGCTTGGTAAAAATATTTCGTTTATATTTTTTTTCCTGTTTTCTTTTTTTTTTTTTTTAAATCAAATACAAGTTAAAAGAAAACAAGCATATATAAAACAGCATTCAATATTTAATACACTTTCTCTCTGCACACCAACCACGAGCTTCCGTTATATGTGCATTTATTTATTTATTTATTTATTTATATTATATATTTTTACATATATTACAGTGTTTATGTGCCATCATAACAATCAACTTTTTTTAACTTCTTTGTCACTGCCTCCTGATTACACCCATTTATTTTCTCAAGGGACTCTATCCGTTTCCACATGCTCAAGCTGCCTGATCTCATGTCTGGGATGGCATGGTTTGATTTGATTTACATGGACAAACTGCTCTATTGCTGTTTCACCTTCATTTTTCAAAATTTTATACACTACAGGAGAGACTTTATCTATAATTCGAAATGGCCCCTGCCAGGCTGCTAGAAATTTAGAATTTTTCTGTTTACTTTTTCCAAAATGAAACTTGTACACCTGATCCCCTACACTGTATTCCTTTACTGATGTCTTTTTATCATAATATGACTTTGCACTGTCAGCAGCTCTTTCCAGATTTCTCTGCACAAAAGCAAATGCATGTTGCAAATGCCTCCTCAGTTCATCAATATATTCATGAACTGTGGATGCACTCACTAGAGTTTGCTCATGTGTTCTGTATAGTAGGTGTTGTGGTAACACCATTTTCCTACCTGTTAAGACCTCATGGGGGCTAACACCTGTTGCTTTGGCAGGAGTCGACCTGATTGCCATCAAAACCAATGGTAAACGCAAATCCCAGCTGGAACCTGCTTCTGCCACAAATTTCTTTAAAATATCCACAACAGAGCTATTGCTTCTTTCAACTGTACCTGAAGACGCCGCCCGATATGCGATATGTAGTTTCCTTTTCACACCTAGTATTTGCCATACCTTGCTCATTAGAGTACTTGTGAAATGACTTCCTCTGTCTGACTCAATTCTTTGCGGCAACCCAAACCTTGAGAACACATGGTTCACCAGCAATGTGGCTGCTGTTTGCGCACTACAATCTGGTGCAGGAATGCACTCAATCCACTTTGACATCAAACATACCACACTCAAAATATAACGGTGTCCCCTGCTCGACCTTTTTAAAGGACCTACATAGTCTATTTGCAAATCTGACCATGGGAGAGTTAGGCCTCTTTTCATCAATGGTGCTCTATGCATTGGTGAAGCAGGTTTAAATTGGGCGCATACTAGACATCCTCTAGTATATAATTCCACATCTTGGGACATATGAGGCCAGTAAGCATAATCTTTTAGTATTTCTAATGTTTTTTGTGAACCTCTATGGCCTGCAGTTATGGCATCATGTGCATGGTGTAGCATTAGTCCTCTGAATGAAAGGGGTACTACCCACTGTATTTGCCCTGTTATGGACTCTCTAATCATGAGCCCATCCTGAAATCTAATTCGTGTTTTGTTCTTTAATAACACCCTCAACTCTTCTTTTCCCATACAATCTTTTTCTGTTACAGGATTTTGTTCAGGATCTATCAAATGATTATAATAGATTCCCAAAATTTGATCATTCTTTTGTGCCTCAATCAAATCTTGGTCTGGCGTGTCATGACTCCACTGCACCACCGGTTGATCTACCTCCTTTGGTGCTTTAGAACGTGTGACTGCATCAATTTGTATTTCACCCATTAAATAATCAATAGGTAGCAATTCTCCCATCACAGCCCCAATCTTAGCCAGATGGTCTGCCTTATCATTTCCCTCCTTATCCTCTCCTGGTGTTTTTAAATGCCCACGAATTTTTCTCCAGTATATTGTTAAATTATTTTCTGACACCAATTTGTCTATGGCTTGTATCATTTTTCCATGTTTAAGTGGCTTTTTGTTGTATGTAACCATGCCTCTTGCTTTCCAACCAGGCAAATACTCCACAAAGCTATTCCGTGCATAGTCAGAATCAGTCACCAGGACAATTTCACTGAACTTTTTATCAACTGCAGTAGCAATTGCTTTATAGATGGCTGCCAATTCCGCCACCTGACTGCTCCTATCTCCAATCCTCATCCCTATACTAGGAACGCCTTCACATTTCAACCAGACATTTCCTATTCCTGCCACTAATTGTTTATTATTGTCATTTTCAATGTGAAAAGCACAACCATCCACATATACAGTTGGCAAATCCTTGCATGTTTTTTTATCAAAAGCTTTGTGTGATGATTGTTCAAATTCCTGCAAACTAGTTTCCACTTCCATTTCATTTGGTATTTGTTCAGCTGCACAGTCATGTAAGTCAGCTAACCCTTGAGCAATTGGGCTCTTTTTATTTTGTCCATATCTCACTTCTACGGGAAAACCTTGTAATGCCAGCGTCCATGAAGTGATTCTGGATTGCGCTAGATTGCCTGATCTAATTCTTTTACTCTCTAAAAATTGCAAAGGTTGATGATTTGTTTCAATAATCACCTTTTCTCCCTGAACAATCGGGCGAAAATGTTGTAGCGCCCACACAGTGGTTAATAGGGCCTTTTCACATTCATTAAATTTCATTTCAACTTGGGAAAATGCCTTACTTGCATATGCAATGGTTTTGTGATTCAAATCGTGTTTTTGTGATAACACTGCTGACATACAATGTTCAGAAAAGCCTATTTCTATAAAGAAATCCCTGTCCTTTATGGGGTATGCTAAACATGGTGCCTTTACAAGACATTCCTTCAATCTAGCCACTGCATCAGACTGCTCTCTTTCCCATCTCCAGGGAGTATTTAGTTTAAGCAGTTTAGTCAATGGTTGAGTGATTTCTGCATAATTCTCAATGAACTTTCTGTTATAGCCTGTCATCCCTAATAAACGTTTTACTCCTTTCACATTTTTTAGGATCTTTTAATCTTTGTATGGCCTCTATTTTCTTCCTTTGTGGATTTAGCCCATGTTCAGTCACTTCATGCCCTAGAAAGTTCACTTTTTTCTTGCACCATTGTGCTTTTTGCAAAGATACTTTGGCGCCTGCTTTCTGCAATTGGCCAAGCACATGTCTTATTTCATCAAAATGACTTTTAAGGTTTTCATTTTTTATCAGGACATCATCCACATAAACTATTGTTCCTCTTTCCGCTGCATCTGGCATGGCCTTTCTCAAAAATATGCCAAATTCACTCCCACTATTGATGTACCCGAACGGATCTCTAAGCCAGCCATATTGAGTCCTGTCAAATGTAAAGGAAAATAGGTGTTGTATCTCCTCTGCCAATGGCACACACCAATATCCAGATGTGAGATCTAATGTGGTAAATACATTTGAACCATGTATCTGAGCTAGGCCCTGATCAATGAATGGTAGTGGCCATCTAGATACTGGTACTCTTTTATTTAACTCTCTTAAGTCTGCACACAGCCGCCATTGACCATTTGGCTTTAACACACCTAAAATAGGCGTATTGGATGTGCTATGAATGGGCCTAATTATTCCCCGTGATTCCAAATTTTTAATAATCTCTGCCAATGATTCTAAACATGCCAGCGGTAGTCTATACTGGCGTACAAACACTGGATTTCTGCTACAACCTTCTGGTAGTGTGGCCACATGTAAATCAGTTAAACCACAATCATAAGCATCTTTTGCAAATACATCCTTAAACTCCATAAATATTTCCCTCAGGTCGTTTCGATCCCCATCGCTGTCACATGCATCCGCTAAGGAGATCTGCTCTTCTACCATTCTGGAGAATTCTGGAAACTCTTCTGGTAAAGGAATCTCAGCGCTTTCCTCTAACTGTGTGGCTGTGTCTTTTTGTAGAGCTGCCACTTTCAAATATTTTGGCATATCAGCTTCCACTTCAATGGGCTGATTTCCTGTTTCATTTTCATTTAAATTAAATATTATGCAATCCTCTTGATGGCAGCACACTGTCTCATTTGAATCATAAGGATACACAGAATGAATTTTAAATATTCCTTTGGGCTGAGAGTCCAGGTGTTCTGGCAACTCGCCCTTGGCATCTACATATTTTTCAGGAATATTCCCAATCACCATGTTATTTAAATCTGCCGTATAATGTGATTTTTGTATGGCCATTCCTAATGGGGAGTTTTCCTCTAAATGAATATCCTGACAACCTTTATTATTTACCATGATTTTTACAGATCCCTCACCAATGTCTACCAATGGAATGTATTCATAATCCAGGCCTTGCTGTTTTATGGATTCATTCAGGCATACAAATGCATCAGAGCCTTTCATCTGCTGTCCATTTTTGCATTTCAGTGTTATTGCAAACTGTTTTGTAAATGCAGGAACAATAGTATTTTTCCTCATTTGTAATTCGACTGCATAAGGAACTAGTTGTGCACAATAATAAGCCCTTCTTTTGTCTTCAAATTCAGGTGCCGGACCACCTAGGCGTGACCATATTTTTTGATTAAGGAAATCTAACACCATACACATTCTGTGCATGATGTCATTGCCCATGTAAAATTCATTTTGTGCTCCACTCACTATCCATACATTATGGTAAATTATTTTCTGCCCAATGCTAATTTTAAGCATGCATCTGCCTGCAATTCGGTTTTCAAAGTCTGGACTGTCCAACCCAGAAACATATTGGTTTTTAATCCTAAATTTCGGGATTTCTTCCCTCTCCATAATTTTTTGCAACAATTTCTCATTAATGAAACTCCTTTCATGTTCAAGCGCTAAAGTGGCTTTTATTGTTTTAAGATAATCATTTATACCAACGTGAACCCATGGTTGCTCATCTTCCATGTGTATTCCTGCCAGAGTGGTAATGTGTTTTTCTGAATCTGTTTTAGGAACAATATTCTGTTTGCATGTATTCTCTTTTAAGTAAAAACGTAATGTGTGCTCATCTATAGCAGTCTGCCAATCTTTCCTTGGGTCCAAGTATATTTGTACAGGTAGTTTTTCATTGTCGCTCTGATCTTTGTCTTGACACATTAATATAACAGTGACACTAGGTATGCAGCTATTCTGGAGATATACCTCCACAGCATCATTTGTTTTGGCAACGGTGTGACATTCTTTTATATTGCTGTTTTGTGATTTTAGTTTCTTAGGCCTCAATGGTTTTTTGGTTAAGGACCACAGCACTCCATTCACCCCATCTATGAGAGGAGACAATCTTTTCAGGCAATCTGTCCCCATCAGAAATGGAATTTCACAAATAGATGTGATCAATACCTCTTGTTTCATTCTGTGCTTTCCTATTTTTATGTCAACCTCAGTTACACCTATGATGGGCACCTCCTCCCCATTAATGTTATGCACTGGGCCTTGATTTGCCTTCACTGTGATCTGACTCTGTGGAGGCCTCCCTTCATTGATACTCTTTACCAGCTCCTTGGACATAATTGTAGCCTGTGCGCCAGTGTCAATCATAGCGAAGGTGTGGCATTTTTCTTCTACAGTGATGGGTGCATAATATCTGTCCTCAACTTCCTCTAATACACATAAGAAATGTGAATTCTTACTGATTTCAGGGCTCACCTTTCTCAGGTCTTTTTCACTTTTGGCTAAGCACATTGGTAAATGAAAAGACATTTTTCCCTCCTTTTTACCCATTTCTGTGCGAGATATTTTATTCATTTCTCCATGATCAGAAGTTTTTTGGAGTGTGGCCACTGTTCGCCCATCCATCTGGGTAACATCAGAGACCACATTACAACCTTCCAACTGAACATGTGTAACAACATCATTCAGCAATTTGTCATTTTTTAATTCTGTGCATTTGTGATCATTTAGTGTAATACCAGCCCTTGCAGCCTCTTCAAGAATATGTGGCTCAAAGAATTCTTCAGGTGATTGACTTGTACCCTCCTTGTGAGTATTTCCTTTTTCTGTCTGTGTTTGGTCATTGTTTTGCTTGCCCAGGGAAGGAGCTATGGCATCCCCACTTACTCCCTGTTCACTGGTATTCCCCATGCATGAGTCATTTTTCTTAAATCTGTCCCTTTGTTCTTTTGGAATTCCTAATGTTTCTTTTTCATTTGTGCAAATCTTTACTGTTTTATTTAGCTCTAAGTTAAACCGTACCTCTTTTTTAGAAGTATTTGCACTTTCTATCACAACTTCATTTACTGGTACTTTCATTTTTAATCCATTAGTCACCTCAGAGTTGTCATGCAAAATTATATCAGAGCAATCTGTCATTTTGGCACTGCGATTATCATGAGTACTTAGTCACTTTTCGGAAGCCCCCCGGTCATTGCTATGGCCATCAGCCCCCTCTTTGGAAGGTTGTTTTTGCGCTGTATAGAGCTTTCCTATTTGCTCAGCTAACATTTTCACTTGGGCCTCAAGGCACTGGAACCTTTCCATCTCTCTAGGATCCTCTTTCTGTGGCCTAGGTCGATATTGGTTGTTTTCCCCCTGATTGGATCTATTCTGATACCTCTCAGGTGATTGATACCGGTTGGGATGGTTTCTGAACTCTTGATTCATTTGTGGAGGGGAGCAGGTTGCACCCATCCTTTGATTATAGTCTCCTGGTGGGGAATCATTGTACTGGCGTGGACTGTAGTTCATGTTTTGCCTCATGTCCTGTCTCTCAGATTGTGGGTACTGGCCCCTATGTTGATTTCCATTATCAGTAAATCGATCCACATATCGGGGCCTATCCTGATTACCATATATCATGGTGTTGGGATCAAACCTACTCTGTGTCCCCAATGACTGGTAGGGACCATCATTTCTTTGATCTTGATTTTGTCTCTGGTTATTGTTCATACCTGCCATATCAGGCCGATATCTTACCCGGGGTCTATCCCCTAAATATCTAGGGCTGATGTAGCTCTCTCTATTACTAGGATCATGTGTTTGGAACATTGGTACAGGAAATGGCGATCTTTGTTGATTACCCCTTTGTTCAGGTGTCACATTATTTTTACCTTGGCTTTGAGCAGACTCAAGGGACATTTTGGCTGACCTGATTTCCATTACTGTGGCTGAGGGTTCTTTAGATTTAGGCCTAGTATCTTTCATTTTATCACTTTCTCTACCCTGACAATAGAGTACCTCATATAGCTTGGTGCTTTGATGTACAATCCATTCAAGGGACTTGTCACGGTCAAATTCACGGACCAATTGGGATATGATGTCTTTCTGTAGCCCATAGAAGTATGCGGTTTTAAACTCATTGGAATTTGAGTCAAAAGATACATCAAAGCGAGAGAATGCTCTTTTTAAGTCTTGTAAAAATTGGCGAGGGGATGTATTAGGTCCAGCAGTAATAGTGTACGCGACTTTCTTTGCCTCCTGCAATGACTGAAAAGGAGAAAAATGACGCCTAATTTCTTTTTCAAACTCCAGCCATGTCATATTCTGCTGTTCATTTAATCCCCTTATGATGCTGGCCGTCGGGGCATCTAAAGTTAAATGAAAATATTGTCTGTACTGTTCCTTAGGTATCTGGAGTGCTTTAAAAATGTCATGTACCGCTTCTAAGTGATCCTCAATGCAGCATTCACCTCCCTTTTTAAATGGTTTGATCAGGGCAATAAATGGATTTCATTATTTTTATGGGGCTACTTGTTGCAATGCATGGAATTGCACTATTTTGTGATTCAATCCTGTTTTCAGGTGTATGAGATTGGTGGCTGCCCCCAATGGGAGTATCAAATCCCCCAAGGGCGCTGCAACCAAGTTCAGTCACCGGCCCAGTCACTGGGGCACTAGCTCTTTGGGCAGAGCTAGAATTCACCTCCACTCCATTGAATGTGGTACCCTGCCGCCTCTCCTGGGACCTGGGAATGCACATTTGCTGTTCTAAGTCCTTACACTTTTTAAGGAGTCTAGTTGCTTCATTCTGCAAATAATTATTTTCATCGCTCATTTTATTAATCGCCTCCTGCATGTCGCACATTTGCATTTGGCATTCATTGAACTCTTTATTTCTTTTGTCTCTTTCTTGAATCATTTTAATCATTTCTTGTTCTGCACTCTGGAGATCACCTTCTTTTTCACAATGTTCTTTTTGTAAAATCTGCATTTCTGAAACAACCTCATCTTTATCCTGCCTAATGTGATCCACTAAGGCTTTTAAGTGTGTCAATTCTTGCTCACTATCTTCAAATTGTTTCTTGCTTTTGGATAACTGAGTATCAAAGTCTCTGCATTTTAATTGCATGTCTTTTTGGCATACATCCAATTCTGCTCTCAACATTTCCTGATTTTTACTTGCCCCATCTAATTCAGTCTTTAACCTGTTAATTAGCTGAGTATCATTCTCTTGCATTCGCAGGGACTTGTTTAAAATAAACCATATTTTGCCGCATAGCCGTATTAAACAGTCTTTCTCTGCACTTTTATCGGCTGCATTCAATAATCTTGTAAGGCAGACCTGAATTATGCTGCCTTCTGCAAAAATATTGTCTAGTTTTTCTTTCTGCACCTCACCCTGAATGCGGTTACTCCATTCTAACGTGCTATTCGAAGACCAATTCCCATGTGCAAATAACTTTGCCTCTAAATATTGCACTAGATCTGAGAATGTGGTTTCCCTTTGTGACATTCTGAAATTCGTTTTTAGTGGCACACTGCTATTATAAAATGGGTTCCCTTTAATGTGCAAATGGCAGTGTGAGACACGCTTGCCACGCCCAGTAGGTACTCTATGATCACTTTCCCGGCCTGCAACGCACCATAAATATGTAGGGTATTTTGTGGAGATTTGGGGCCTGACGGTATTTTATTACCGCCGAAAAATAACTTAGCAATAATCACTCTTTGTATTCAGATTTGGCCATGTGCAACAATAATACAATGGACATGCATTATTTCAGCACCCAGACCTGCATATTTGGTATACGTGGTTGGTGGTATTTTGGTGAGCATAATTCCCTTGTTTTATTTGTGGCCCCAATGTCCAGAATCCCTTATCTTTGCTTAGATTTTTCGTGTGATCACTAGAGAGACCTCAGACCTGCATTCTAGGAAGACCACATTTTCCTGTGATAGTGTTGGTGTGCCACCATGGGCGAACTCACTGACTTATTTACGACAGAGAGCTATATGTGGTAGTCTTGTAGTAATTTCCACTACCTTATATACGGTAGGGAGCTATGTTCAGAGAGTCTCTCTTCCCGTTGGCTCATGTACCTCCAACAAGCTATGCTACAGTCACTCACAATTATTCATACTGATTCTGACATGCACACATCTGTCTTAAAATGACCATTGCACTGTTTAAAAATCTCCCCACATCATTGGCATTGTAATGGTAAATAGAAAATAAACCACCCGTCTGTTTTCAAATATTTTCTGTATTATAAAAGTTGCATTTAGACATGATCTCATTCTTTACAGAAATAAATAAAATGGTACAGTAAAAGCATTTTCTATGTCACACTGCAAAGAGCGTGGCGGAGAACAGAACTCAAATTGCAACATTGGTATTTGATTAAGACACGCACAGGAATCCTACACTGACTGCATATTTTCGTGCACACACCCGGCTCCCACGCTTAGGTAATTACCTTATCTGAGTGTTCTTCAGTTGTTCTCTTTGTGAATGTGGCTCTCTTGGATTAACTCCAGCAAAAAGGAACGCTTGCCTTCTCAAGCCGGGGTCATTGCCTGGAATTCTCAGCTTTTTCAGATAGGAATGCCTCAGCCAGTGGAAAGGTTTTTCTTTCAGCTCTCCCCAGTCTCGACTGCAGCAGGACACAGGAATCTGCATTCAGTCAGGACCCCACAGCCAGGTCTTCTCCCCAGTAGTGCAGAAAAATGTCTGCCTGTCTTTTTTCCCTGATACTGCCCACTAAAACTTTCCTCTCAGCCCT
The DNA here is from genome assembly GCF_040938575.1 of Ambystoma mexicanum. Lineage (NCBI taxonomy): Eukaryota > Metazoa > Chordata > Amphibia > Caudata > Ambystomatidae > Ambystoma > Ambystoma mexicanum. The sequence goes on along the minus strand of NC_090934.1, from coordinate 436,666,421 downwards.
CTGTATGACGTGTCCCAATGAAATCCATCATCTCTCATCCTCCTACTCTTCAACAATAGCTTTGCTTATACATTTGCAATTGTTGCAAATCTGACTTCCTTCTCCTGCAGTTACTGTGCACAAAAACACGGAGAATCAGGCAGAGAAGAGAAAAAAATCTGCACACACATTTAAATGGTTTTCAGAGTATGCCTAATTCTGCAGTGGAGAACACATTTTATTAGTGGGTTATATTAAATAAGGTTTTATTAGTCAGGTTACTGGTTAATAGGTTAGCTGTTAATTTTCAAATGTGTCTCTCGCACCATAGGCATTTCAGGTGAAAAATAGTGTGCATTTTTAAATGAACACGTGTGCTTTTAACTGTAAAAATAGATTTGCATCTTATATGTTAAAATCGTTTTTGACTGAATAGCCTGTCTTTCCTTGTTAATCTGCTAACCCATATAGCAATGCACCGCACCCTTGTGGTGGTGGTGCTGCAAAAAAAATGTTGTTACTTGTGCAGTAGCGCTGTACTCTGTGCTGTTTGCTAAATATCCTTACAGGAGTGAGGATGCAGAGGAGGAAGAAGAGGATGATGAGAATGAGGTAGAGGAAATCCCTACTACCCGCACTAGACGTGAGTCTTGGGTGTGGCGGTTGTTTACCGTTCATGGGAATGGTCCTAAGGCTCGTGCGAACCGTGTCACCTGCATTGAGTGCAAAATGGTACACAGTCGTGGGAGGCATGGTTCGTACAGCTTTGGGACCACTACCATGAAGCGACACCTCAACTCATTCCAAACTGGGGCCATTCGCCAGGTTGTACCTTGCGAAGAGCGTAGTAGGTTGATTGCCTATACTTCATCCTCCGTTTTTGATCCTGTCAACACAAGGAACACCTCTGTGGGACAGCGTCTTCCTCAAGCTGCCTCACAGGCCATACAGAATTCTGATGATCCTTACCTTTCGAGGGTCACAGTTCTATGTATGTACTGTGACACAGTACTCTGCAGGGGGAGCGACTTCGGAGTGCTTTTGAGAGTATAGTCTCAGAGCACGAGAAGACCTGCTCACTACCCAAATAAAACCCACTCTACATCTTCCTCTCTCAGCTTGCCCTTTCTTATCCCTGTGGTTGGTGTCCCCCCCTTTACCCGCCTTTCCCCTCCTCTCCTAGTGTGTCGTGTATAAAAAAACCAAACAAAATACAAAATAACAAAAATCAAAAAAATAAGGCTCTTTTCAGAGCCGCCTTTCACAGTTAAAAAATAGAAGTGAAGATAAATAAAGCAGTGCCTTTTTGTATTTCTTGAAAGGCCGCGGACAGTGGGGTACTACCCTATTGTAACCATTGCATTTTTCTCTGGGAGGAAGTGGTGGCTCTGAAAAGAGCCTCTGGGAGGTGTTTGTATGTCAAAAATTTAAATACTTAACACCTACTTCAAAATGGATGCTGTATTTCTAAAAAAGGTCGCAATGCATTTTGTCCATTTCTCAGAAAAATCTGATTGCCAGCATAAGTAAGATGGACTCCATCTCTGCGAAAAATGTATGTACTACGAAACATAATATTTTCATTGTGAAAAGAGGACATGCCAAAATCTCTTAGGAAGGCACAAACAGCCTTATGAACATTATGCCTTGCTTTCTCCATTTGTGGACCACATGAGAAAGAACGAAGCCACATTTGTCTCTGTGCAATCTGTGAAAAAATTACTTTGGAGTTTGGAAAAATGTCCATGATCTTCTGAAGTCCTTCTTTCATTGCAAATTGCAAAGAAATTCCAGACACATGTCCTAAACTGTTCCCTCCACAATTAATTACAATTATGTCTGGATGTTCCTCTATCTTCAAAGTTGCACAGAGATGTAGCAAGTCCAGCCACTTCATTCCACGCACTCCATGCCAGTGCACTTCCACATGTGCTGTGGAAATCGAAATAATATTGTACCTCCTATCGCATTGTTTGAATGTATGTTGGCCTATGCCAAGTTGTCTAAAAAACATCGTGTACATAGATTCCGCGGCAAGGTCTTGACCTTAATGTATTGTTCAAATCGCCATCTTGGATTAAGCCGCCATTTTAGGTACTCTTGCAGTGTGGAAGTCACCCTGAAAAACAAAATGGAGGCCGAATGACACTTCGAGTGGGATTCTGGCCGTTGTGACCTCCGCACACATGAATAAGTAATATGCCCGCAGGCCACTTGTTGGGGACACGAACTGAGACCTTGTCCTATCCCTGACCTATGTGTAAATGAACAACTGTATCAGCGAAACTGATCAAATTGCATACATTATGGGATTGACCTGGCAACGAACCCTAGGCCTGGTCCAAAGTATGGTTAACCCGCGAGGGGGTTGGCCAAGGCTGGATAAAAAGTATAAAAACCCGAGTATCCCAATGTACGGTCTCTCACACTAACACGGCGAACTACCGTTGATGGTTCGTCCTGTTACTCTGAGGGCCGAATAGCTATCCGTATGTCAATTGACTTTTGGTAATTGTTGTAACTTTGAATAAAGCGCTTTGTATGTCCTTTGTAACCTGTGTTGGTGTGTTTCCTTTGGGCTTCCCGGCCTCATATCAATTTTTCTGTTTCCACAGTTGGCGCCCGAATAGGGACCCTCAAGATTGATGCCGGATCATTGAAGGTTGACGCAGACTATCGAACCGGGATCAGACGGTGTGATTCTGCGGGCCCGACCGATCGAGACGCGATACCTCGACAGCGCTGCACGATCCGATCCTTGGACGATAGTCGTGTGGTCTGACACGGCATCTTGACGAGGGTCCAATTTTGAGGCGGGCAGATTTGCCGAAACCACCAAACGCAAGGTAAAATTTGTTAGGTAAGTTCTTTGTAAACCGTACGGTCCTCCTTAGGTTTGGTCAGGTGCAGTCGTGACCCGGCTCTTAATTTAACCCTGACACTTTGAATTTGGCGTATTGTATCTGCAGACACAATTATTGAACCAGGTAACACCAATTTTTTGTGAAATGCCTGGGAAATTGTCTAGCTGTTTTAGGGCTATGTTCCGCAGCGATCGGCAATCCTTGGAATTTAGCCGCCCGGCACCACAGGAGGGGTCGCCGGCGTGTACTATGTACTGTAATTTTGGCATTGGAAGTATAGTATTTAATGATATTTGGCACAAACAGACCAGACATGCCTCCGAATTTCAGTGGCCAATCAACGGTAGTTTTGAGATCCCCCGTATTGAATACTTAGAATCGATCTTGTTAAAGAAAAAGGCTAGACCAGCAGCCTTTGATGTGTTACAAAATTGGAAGAAAAAGCATTGCAGCAGCTTAAAGGTAGGGATAAACATGCACGTCGTCATAAAACAAACGCTGAAAAAGCATTATTATATGATAAAGAAAAGCGGACAGAATCAGTTAAAAATATGGATAGAGCCTTTTCACTCGGGATCCAGAAAATGTATCCCTCTAAAGATATCCATGTGTCTGAGGAATTTATTGAGAAATTATTAAATGAACGCAGGCCCGATGCCTCAGCGCCACCTCCGTATGCTCCTGTTTTGGGCGCTCTGCCCATTCCTGCTGTTGTTCCTGTTGCTATTCCTGTTCCCCCTGTACAGCCTATTGTTCCTAGTCCTTTGGTTGTTGTTCCTCGCCTATCGCACCGCCCCTTCCCCTTGCACCTGCACCTTTGTTAAATTTACCTATACCTCCGCTCCCGAGTGGCCCCGTATTGATTGGAGTCGATCCAGGTGCAGGGTCAAAGATTGTGACTCGTAGTACTGTTTCTGCAGATAGGAAACAGGAATTGTTTGCATGGGCTAAGCATTGCATGGAGAAAGGTGATCAAGCTAATGTTTTTTCTACATTATCTAATTTGAATAGTTTTCCCGAGAAAAATGTTTTTATCGAAGGTTTGGGGACTCTTTTGTGTGTGATGTGGGGTAGATTACAAAATTCGGATCTTCCACAATGGGTGAGAGATCTGAATGCTTTGGCACTTTCGAGGGACACAGAGCAGAAAGTATATGGACATGTTGAAAGATTGTTTGAGTTTAGGAAAGACTTTGAAAAATCACGAGATGAGGATGATGAGGACGATAGAATATATGTACAGAAACGGTTCCTTCCGTGCCGAAGAACAGCACCTGAGGAGGTACGAATTTGTACCAAAGATGTGGTTCGATGGATCTCGGATTCATCGATACCGCCAGACGAAGTGTATGACACGCATAGTCAGTGTACAGTAGAGATGCAAAGAAAAGTAATTCAGGTGATGGTACAGCAAGAGGGTTAGTTGCCCCATAGAATTATTGGGGATTTGTAAAAGGGCTTTTTCGCCCGACACTTCTACAGCTGCCTTAGCGCTCGACCTGGCTCTATTGCTTAGTAAGCGGCCGGAGGTACCTATATCTCAGTTGCCTATGAGAGAGGTTCCTCCGACCTTTGTCCCAAAAGTTGAGATCCCCGCCAACGCGGCGACTGGTGCCCCCGCGGTGGATATCCCTGCACATTATGTATCGCAATTTGTTCACGTCCCGTTTTCACGACAGGAAGTGAACACAATCACCTTGAGTGACATTGACTTGTTATTTCCTGTACTCCTACCCGTAGATGTATGGAAGCAGGTTCGGACAGTAGATGATGTGCCGGGGTTGGGAGATACGTGGGCAAATATGATTAGAATTGATGGAGAAAGACCAGCTGGTGAGAAACCGCCACAGGTAAAACTTACTTTACCTGATAGGATTGTCGCTAAACTAAAATCTATAATCCCAGAAAAAAGGATTATTTGGGACAAGCTTACGGCCTGTGTTCAAGGGAAAACTGAAGGCGCCACCGAATTTTTCAATAGATTCGAGCAGGTATTTTCTGACTTCAGTGGACAGGATTTAGGTACAGAGTCGGGGAAGAGGTTGTTCGTGGACAAATTTGTACGTGGATTGTTACCTGACATCCAGTCACAAATTATGTCGTCTGAGAGCGCTTGGCAGGCAAAATCTAAATCTGAGGTTTTGCACATGGCTCAGTATTATGAGAACTGTGTTAATAATGAGAAGGAAACAATTGAAAAGAGAAAGGGAGATTTGAAAACCAAAGTATTATTACAGCAAATTATTAGAAACCCCAGAGGAGGTACGACACAGACTAGAGGTCAGTACGTTCCAAAAGGAAATGCTCCTCTGAGTACTGTGAATATTAATCAATGCGCTTATTGCCGCCAGGAAGGTCATTGGCGAGCACAGTGCCCTGTCCTTCGCCAGAGGTCAAACAGTGCGTTTGGGGGTATGGGTAGACGACCTAGGGGCCGCCCTGGAGCAGGGGGCCGTGAAGAGGTCAACTTTTACAAGATCCTCAGCAACCTTTTTCACGGGAAAATCAGACCTCGAATATGGACTCGAGAAACATATTTGATCACCCTTCTGATGCCTATCTTTCTGAAGAGCTCCCTTCTGATGAGGCTCTATTTTATTAGGATTGCCCGAAGCAGGTTTTGGAAACTTTGCCTATTACCGTTAATCAAAAAGGCCCCTACGTTGAATTATTAGTGGGGAATAGGAAACACCAGTTTTTGATTGACACTGGAGCACAGAAGTGCTCCATTGATCATTCACGGGTTCCAAACATCCCACTGTCAGGGCAAACAAATGTTTCCGTAGGGTTTTCTGATGTACCAACTGTCTGTACGGTTTCTATGCCGGTATCCGTTTCTTTGGGTCCCTTTATAGACCATTTTCCTTTTCATCTCACTTCAAACTGTGGAGAGAATTTGCTGGGGTTGAATTTGTTAAAGAAATTGAACGCAGTAATTCATTGTTCTTCGGATGGAGTACGGCTAACGGTTTCACCACAGCAACTTCCTAATTCTCAGTTCTTGATTCGACCTTTACCTCCTGAGTTTAGCATTGTTCCGGAATGTTTGTGGGCGGTGGACGACAATGATGTCGGAGTGTTACAGATTGAGCCCGTTAAAATAGTCCTAAAACATGGGGTGAAACTGCCACGCATCCCGCAGTATAAAATATCAGTCGAAGGTGAACGTGCTTTGAAATGCATTGTCTCCGATTTTGTACATCGTGGGGTGATCGAGGAGATTACAGGTAGTTTGTGTAACAGTCCGATCTTACCCGTATATAAGAAAGGCGACAGTGCAATTCCATACCGGTTTATAATTGATCTTCGTGCTATTAACCGAGTGGTCGCCCCACAATTTCCAATTGTGCCTGATGTGACGACGATATTAACAATGATCCCTGCTACGGCTACGCACTTCAGCGTTGTGGATCTAAAAAACGCTTTCTTTAGTATCCCTATACATAAAGAAAGCAGATATCTGTTTGCGTTCACCTTGGGGCGACGCTCATTTACATTTACAAGGGCACCTCAAGGGTATACTGAAAGTCCCAGTATTTATAGTAGAGCTTTAAAAGAGCAGCTCGACACCCTTGAATTGCCACCTACTTGCACGCTGCTTCAATATGTTGACGATTTACTTTTGGCTGCAGATTCTGAGAAGGCCTGTAAAGAATGCACTATACTGTTGCTTGTTCATCTAGCAAAAAATGGTCACAAAGCTTCGCTTAAAAAATTTCAATATTGTTGTCAGGAGGTTGCCTATCTAGGCTACCTCCTGTCAAAGGAGGGGAGAAGATTGACACCTGAAAGAATAAAACACATTTCTGGCATGTCTGTTCCAAATACACAGAAGGAAGTCAGAGCCCTGATAGGGATGGCGTCCTACTGTAGGTTGTGGATCCCGAATTTTGCACTAGTGGTAAAACCGATGTTGGCTTTGACGAAGAAGGCCATTTCTCTGCCACTGCCATGGGAATCGGAACATCAACGATCATTTGAGCTTCTCAAAACCGCACTATGTTCGGCACCGGTTCTGGGTACTCCAAATTATGACAAGGCCTTTGTGTTGTTTGTGCATGAATGTGATGGATGTGCTTTGGCTGTGTTAACACAGGAACACGGAGGGAAGAATAGGCCGTGCAGCTACTACTCCTCCGCCCTTGATCCTGTCGCATGCGCTTTGCCAAGATGTTTGCGCGCTGTTGCTGCTGCTGCCGCGTCTGTAAAACAGAGTGAGGGAATGGTCCTAGGCCATGATTTGATTTTGATGGTACCTCACTCTGTTGATATCCTATTGAACAAAACCCAAACGCAACACCTCACCTCTGCACGGTTAACAAGGTATGAACTAATTCTGTTTGCCCCTCATATTCAAAGTAAGAGGTGTTGTGTTCTCAATCCGGCTGAACTCTTACCTTTCCCGCAAAACACTGTTTGCGGTGACGAAGAATCACATGACTACCTGTATACCACCGAGCAAGAAACGAAGGGCAGGATAGATCTCATAGATACTCCTTTGGATAATGCAGAAGGGGAGCTGTTTTGTGATGGCTCCTGCTTCAAACTTTCGAATGGTACATCTACAGCTGTTTATGCAGTTACTACATTGAGCAAAATTGTCGAAACTAAGATAATTTCGCATAACTCCGCGCAGGCCGCAGAGATTATAGCGTTGACCCGAGCTTGTGAACTTTCCCAAGGGCAAAGAGTAAATATATATACCGATAGCCAGTATGCATTTGGGGTGGCTCACAACTTCGGAAAACTTTGGTCGGAAAGAGGGTTCCTGACCTCACATGGGACCAAGATTCAGCATGGCCCTTTGATAGTGCAATTACTTTCGGCTCTCTCACTCCCTAAACGATTAGCGATCATGAAATGTGCAGCACATCGCAAGGTCATAGATGATGTGGGCAGAGGGAATGCTTTTGCGGATTTGATAGCCAGACAAACGGCCACAGACCTTAGCACGGACATGTATACCTCGAGGGAAATGAGAAACATTTGCATAATGGATGAAGGTATTGGGTCTGTGCGAGATATTCAGACTGATGCCACGATGGAAGAATCTAGAAAGTGGGCTGAAGGAATGGGGAAACTGGATGACGAAGGGTGTTGGGTGGATACATCCGAAGGGAAATGGTTGCTTCCTGATTCTTATGTATTGGCGATGGTTACAATGGCACACGGTCCTACGCATGTGTGTGCCCAGCAGATCACGAAAATGTTAGAGCAGGTTTGGGTAAATGACAAAATTCTGGAAACTGCAAAGAGGCACGTCCAGAACTGCATGATCTGCCTACAGCACAATGTGGGAAAGGGGACAGTGACTCCAAGGGGAAGTTTCGGGCCCCCCTATGTCCCTTTTGAGGTTATACATTTTGATTTTATTGAAATGGAGCGATGTAATAATCTGAAATATGTTCTTGTAATTATTTGTGCCTTTAGTAAATGGGTCGAGGCTTTCCCCGTCAAAGATGCTACCGCCATGACCACTGCAAAGATTATGGTAAAAGAATTCTTTCCTCAATTTGGGCTCCCGAGGATAATCTGGTCGGACAATGGTCCTCACTTTATCGCAGCAGTAATTTTGCAAATATGTACAGCCCTAGGTATTGAGAAACGATTTCATTAAGCTAGGCATCCTCAAAGTGCTGGGTTGGTAGAAAGACACAACAGTATTTTAAAGAATAAACTTGCAAAAACATGTGCTGATACCAAACTGAAATGGCCAGATGCTTTGCCTATTGTGTTATTAGCTATGCGTACCACACCTCAGACTAGAACTGGGCTTTCTCCATTTGAGGTAGTGATGGGGAGGCCTGCTAACATTTGGGGTCTCCCGAAACCTAAAGCCCTGAGGGAGGTGGAGAATGTATTGCTTGTAGACTACTGTAACCAGTTAACTAAAAATTTGTATTTCATCTACCACCAGGTGCACTCAGCTTTACCTGTACGGTTCACGGGCCCAGGACACGATATACAGCCTGGAAGTTGGGTCCTCGTGAAGGCCTACGAGAGGTCTTCCTGCCTCGCGCCTCGCAGGCGGGGACCCCACCAGGTATTATTGGTCACCAGGACAGCAGTGCGGGTGGCTGGAAAGAAGAACTGGATTCACGCGACGCACGTCAAGAAACTTCCTCACCCGACGCCACACGCTACAGAAGAAGCAGAACCCCTGGCTGATGCTACAGTCTCTGATCTTGGAGTAGCAAACAGCGCTGTGAGTGCGTCGGAGAAGGTCTCTGCGCCTAAGGAGCTTGGGGAACAGTCCATCTCGTCTCTGCACTCTCTAGAAAAATCACTTCCGAAAAACACTGTTTCGAGCTCTGCGACTTCCGTCGCCACCGACACGTCGCTTCCCTCAGGAAGTGACGATACTTTGCTTCTGGACCAGACAAATTTGGGTACCATCAGGTACAACCTTCGACCACGGAAATAGAACTATGGCACGAGTGTCGTGCATCTGGAAAAGGAAGTGATCGGAAAATTGTTTTGTTTTGTTGAACAAAAAGGGATTCTGCTGGCTAGGGTTGGGAAGGACTAAGAAATCACGCGACCATAGTGTCGCCAGCAACGAACATTGGGGCCGTCGATCAAGGAACTACGATGCCTGCCACCTTCACCGCTGCTCCCCGCACTGGACTTTTAGATAAGGGGGAGACCAAATCGAACAATGAACAATGTGCCTGGGCCCCGAAAACGTACTGTTGTGTTTTGATTTTGATTATTGTTATTTTTGCAACTGCTGCTGTAGGACTTTGGTATTTCGAAGAAGTATATCCTTTGAAACCTTTATTACCGACCAAGATCGTACCAACTGTTTTGACTTCCTCTGTACACCTTCACACTCTGTCCCCTAGAGACTCCCAACATAGACAGAAGTATCATAATAACACTTTGATGATAGTAATGAATGCTACTCATGCCATTTTTAATAAGAGTAATTGTTGGATTTGTACTCACTTACCGCAACATGGGAACAAGGGACTGGGATGGTATATACATCCTCTACCTTTAACGACTTCTTGCTATGCCTCTCTTAGAGCACTATTCTTTGGCCGATGGAATGATAGCATCTCAGGGAACTTTGATGGAACTAATTTAAATGATTTCGAGAAACGTGAATTGACTCCCCTGGGATGCTCGCTTTTCGCAAATAGAAGTAAACCTAACGTTGCTTCTATTAGGCCGTCTGACAAACTATCTCTTCCTTTTCAAACTCTGATTTCCTTTAAAATGGCTCCGATAGGCAATAAGGACGCTGTACCTCCTTCTTATTCTGTAAATCATAGTCCCGACTCGGTTCCCTTCTGTGTACAGAGAAATGGCACTAGGCCAATGGGAGATTTTGAAACTTGTAAAAATATTGTAAATTTGACTGGGGAAATCAGGCCTCTGTATGTAGACGGGCCTGTTTATTTTGTTTGTGGTAGTTTAGCATTTCCCTGGTTGCCCAAGGATTGGCAGGGAACCTGTTATTTAGGAATATTGTTACCCAGGGTATTTGTAGCTAGTACCTTGGAGGTTTCTAAGGATCGCCCATGGCGAGACAACAATGGAGATATCCCTGGGCAAGTATTGGGGGACATAGCTAAATCGGTTGTGCCCTTTTGGGGACAAATAGCAAACTCAGAGAACATTAGGGGATTAGCAAGGGTATTGGAGAGAACGATCAACCGGACCACGGACATACTCTACAATATGACTTTAGAGCAAAAGGCGATAAGATTGGTAGCACTTCAAAATCGGATGGCATTAGATGTCATCTTGGCAGAACGAGGTGGAGTATGCAAATTAGTGGGGTCCGCTTGTTGTGTTTTCGTACCAGACTCCTCACCAACAATTTTTAAAGCAATTCAGAACTTGCATACTCTCAGTTCTGAAGTCCATATCCCTGTAGGAGACTGGAACCTTAGTACTTGGTTTTGGGATTCTCTGCAATCTTGGTGTTGGAAGGTGTTTTCCGTCATTCTGGTTATTTTAGGGATTCTGTTATTCCTTTGTTGTTGTTTTCAATGCCTCCCAAGTATATGTGGAATGATAGGGGGTGTTGTGCTCAAGCAGTGAGCGCAATAGGGCATAAAATATATACCCCGGATACAGCATCTAAAGAATTCATGTTACAAGAGGTTTTTATGAACGACCTTATGGCTATAGACATTACAGACAATGATGCGGAACCTATGGATGATAATACATGGAGTCATTTTCGAAAGCATTAGGGATGATGTTTAGCACTTGGCATAGGCCAAAAGGAGGGTCTGTGGAAATCGAAATAATATTGTACCTCCTATCGCATTGTTTGAATGTATGTTGGCCTACGCCAAGTTGTCTAAAAACATTGTGTACATAGATTCCGCGGCAAGGTCTTGACCTTAATGTATTGTGCAAATCGCCATCTTGGATTAAGTCGCCATTTTAGGTACTCTTGCAGTGTGGAAGTCACCCTGAACAACAAAATGGAGGCCGAATGACATTTCGAGTGGGATTCTGGCCGTTGTGACCTCCGCACACATGAATAAGTAATATGCCCGCAGGCCACTTGTTGGGGTCGCGAACTGAGACCTTGTCCTATCCCTGACCTATGTGTAAATGAACAACTTTATCAGCGGAACTGATCAAATTGCATACATTATGGGAATGACCTGGCAACGAACCCTAGGCCTGGTCCAAAGAATGGTTAACCCGCGAGGGGGTTTGCCAAGGCTGGATAAAAAGTATAAAAACCCGAGTATCCCAATGTACGGTCTCTCACACTAACACGGCGAACTACCGTTGATGGTTTGTCCTGTTACTCTGAGGGCCGAATAGCTATCCGTATGTCAATTGACTTTTGGTAATTGTTGTAACTTTGAATAAATCGCTTTGTATGTCCTTTGTAACCTGTGTTGGTGTGTTTCCTTTGGGCTTCCCGGCCTCATATCAATTTTTCTGTTTCCACAGTGCGAATCCAAGATCTATAGATACTCCACAGCTTTCTGCATGCACCTTCAACCAATGTATCCACGAGTCTCCCAAAATCCACACAATCTGTTTTTTGAAACACTCAGCCATAGCTATCTGTTCTTCTCTCAGCAAAAAGAATATCTGAGAAAACCTCTCCTAGCACAACACACTCACTAAACGTTACTGACCAATCCCTTGCTACATTCAATCTCATTTGCATGCCTCCCCACCCCAAATTCCCCGGATGTAATACGCGGTGTCCTAGAACTACTGCCATGTCCGCGAACATATCGTAACATGGACAGCCCTTCTACCATTTCCACTTCACTCTCTGTGCCATTCCCTCATTGGATGTAGCTAAGAAATCACATGACCATCCACCAATCAAATCCAAGACCTCTACATGTACCTACTTCATCATCGATCAGCACTGCAAATGTACGGTGAATCTCTCGGAGTACAAGTCTCATACCATTGGCAAGCATGCTCTATGAGAAATACTATACAAGTCTCCAAGATTTCTACTTGCAGCTTCGTCCATATCCATATGCATGAACACAAAGTACAGGTATGCATATTTTCTATTCAGTACATGAACACATTTTCTAACCGACTTTTACCTTGTATAATCTGTAAAATGAATCTACGATCATTTTTTCATTGTCCTAAAATGAACTGTGACTTACAAACCTTTATACCGTTTAATTTCTTCATACACACGCTAATAATGTTAAACTAAAATTTTTGAAATAAAATATATAGACTACATATAATCATACAAAATTACATGCACACTCTATGATCAAATCTCAAACAATAATATTTGTACAAACATATAATTGGTTTTAATTTAATTTAATTTATATAATTACTTACATTTATATAGGACAAGCAGGCTATGACATTGACTCACTATTACGTGGAAAAGCAGGCTATGACATTGACTCACTATTACGTGGAAAAGCTTAGTTACAGGAATAGTGGTATATAGTGGTACATTATGAATTTCACAAGCCATAGTAAAGATCTTTTCTTTCCTACAGCTAGTCATAAGATAGTTTTAATGGTTTTGAGGAAGGTGCTGAGCATTTCAATTTAAAAAATCTATGTCTAAATTAAAAACAGTGCTATATACAAACCAAATTACTAATTTCTTTCTTTTACAATTGCAGTGAAGACATTCTCCTGAAAAGAAGCAGCCAAATATGTAGTACAAAGAACAACTAAGAAGCAAACTGCTCATTTTAGAAAAAAAGTAAGTAGATTGTGATCATAATATTTGAATTATTACTCAAACACAATGTAAGGTTAATTCATGCTATTTCTGTGCCTAAAAATCGAGATTCTGCACCATTCTGACCAAAAATCCACCCGTCTTAAACAGTGATTTACTGGCAGCATGGCCCACAAATTCCTATTTTCGACACACAAATTACCCAACTCAGCCGCTAGAATTTAGTTTGTGTACAACAAACAACTGTTTTAAGTGTATAGCTTTAGATATACTATTTATACTTCTCCACACCACTGGCTTATTTTTTTCTGTCATCTGAACCCCGATTTAGTAACACATTAATTCAAGAATACCCATCCCTAGTAGTTGTACTTCCCAATGCACAATCACACACCATTACATACATCTTTATCATCTTACTCAAACACTCATGCACACAACACACAAGCATTGCAGAACACCCCAACCCATACCTTCTGTATTTTTTTCAACAGACCCTAAAGAATGCCTACAAAAAAGCAACTCCGTAGAAAGGAACGCAGAAGTAGAGCAAATGAAAAGAAAAGTCTCCAACATAAACATTCATCTATAGCGGAATTTGTAAAAAAAATTTGAAACACAACAGCTAATACAGTCATGTAGTGGAACAGAAGAAGTTTCTAGTACAAAAACTTTGCCTCCTGTATCAAAAAGTAAAACAACCCAAAAAACAATTAACAGAAAATCAACTATCACTACAAATAAAACTTCTTCTATAAATATTGATATAGTACAAAGTAAGCATACCAAGAAAAGTATTTTAGCCAAAATGTTCCGTCACAAAGTCCTTCAAAATCTTATAAAAACAGGAGAGAAACCAGGTTCAACACTTCAAACCTATCGTAGGAAAGTAATCTTAGAAGCGTTGATAGACAGTGCAATTCTTCTCAAAAGTAAGTTATTTATTTTAGTGTTAAACAGAATGAAACCACTAACAAAACTAATAACTAAATTACAAAAAAGACTTCTCAATAAACGAAATGTCAACAGAAATACCTTCTTAAATATTTGTGGAGGTGAATGGAGTCACACTAGAAGCACAGAACCATACTTTAATGAAGAAGCTTACAAACAAAAGCAAACAAATACAATTGCCATACATAGCAGTGGTCGAGGTTATGAAAAAACTAATAATACCATACATAATGGAACAAGAAGTACTCCTTACAAAAATATGCCCTGAAAATGTAGATTTACCCCTCCATTCAACTGAATCAGAACATCTAGTGTACAAATGGCCATGCACGTCAATGTGTAACATTCCCAAAAAATGTTCAAGTCTTTACGCCAATTCCTCAATCAATATGTGAAAAGCAAAGACAAAATCAAAATTAAACTACTGCAAAATATTGATGCTTTCCAGTACGCAAGTACACAGGACTACAAAGACATTCATTGGCCTGCATTACAGGACCTACTTGCAAAACAACCTTCCATGATATCAAAAGGATTTCAACACATCATGCAAGTATTAGAAATCTAGTTTATAAACTGTACTATGCTAAAAGTCCTGCTTTAGCACTAGCCAATTTAAATAACATTCTTCTACATGGTACAGCAAAGACCTACTAGAAGAAATCGACTATATCCAGACAAAATATTTTGGAAGTGAAACCCACTTACAAGATGAATTAGCTGTAAACCAACTTTGTAACAATTCTGCACATGGCAACCTTTCACTACACACATACAAAAAGAAATACTAAAATTTGAAAGTACTTCAGCTGAATTACCAAACCACGTGTGTGTATGTTGACGCAGAACTTTTTATGAAAGTAACACAAAAACTGTAGACCTATCATACAAATAGAAGACAATGAAGATTCTAAATGGTTTGAATTAGCTCTCTACCTTATAGCAGAAAACAAATACGAAATAACTGACCCCATAATACTTTGCAGTTACTGCACTACAAAACTTGACAACAACCAAACTCCTCACATGCTATCACAAATAACTTGAAATTATATCCACTACCAAAACCCCTTCAACAACTTAATGTATATGAGAGAATCATAATTCAACAGTGCACCCATTGCAAGCAATAATACGCCTTCAACCAAAAACTGCAAAATTACTGAAAGGTATTTGTGGAAAAGTAGTGTATTTACCATTAGATCTAAAAGAAAATGTGCACACTCTAGGAGTGCAACGTCCAATGCAACAATCTTTAATTATCTTGGTAAATGGAGTACTTACAAAAGACAAAAGAATTTGGCAATAACTGGTAGATTTACATAAAGTTAGAGAAGCCCTGCAATATCTTAAAGAGAATAATGAATATTACAAAGAAATTAATATTGAAGAAAACTTGAAAGATACAACTGAAATAATTCAAGAGACACAAGAAGCTGGTCAATTTGAGCTCCTAGATCCTGCTACAATATCAAACACTTTAGACCATTATACAATTTATCCATTGCACTCTAATGACACCATAGAATATGCACTGGAACCGTACCAAATGCATCAAACAAAAGGATCACCAATCAGCATATGGGAAAAAAGTATAGAAGCACGTGCTTTTCCTCTACTCTTTCCTACTGGCAAAGGAGGAAGATACGATGATAGACCTATTCAAATATCAGCATCAGAATATCGCTCATTACGAATGTAATCTGAAGATCCCAGATTTCGACAAAATGTGGAATACATATTCCGCTACTCTTTGAAAGTGAACTAGAAACTTTATGTTACGGAGTTGCACACATATTAAAATCAGGATCACACTTTCAAAATATTACAGCTACACAATTATTACAAAAAGTTCAACAAAAAGATGAGGTTTTACAAGCAAATCTTACAAATCTATTAGCAAATATGTGTTGTAGTAAAGAGTACTGGTTTCAACGTCATGGAGATGTACGTTGTATGATCAGAAACCTTGGCCCACCCACTTGGTTTGTTACATCAAGTTGTGCAGAATATGCATGGGAAGATTTACATGCTTTCCTACGCATATCAAATGAAAACAAAACAAACATAGATATACTAACACCTGGAGAACTTTGTTCTCAGGATCCCGTTTCAAGATATTTTCACCATTGCTTCATTGCTATGCTACATTTTATTTGTAATAAAACTGTTCCTCCCCTTGGAGAAGTGCAACACTTCTTTTGGAGAAAAGAATACCAAGCCGAGGAGCACCACATGTCCACATGCTTTTATGGATTAAAGATGCTCCTAAATTTGGTCAAGACAGTGATGCCACTGTTTTACAGTTTATTGAAAAATATGTCACTTGTGAAATTCCATCAGAATCCACAAATAGTGATCTTCATGCAAACATTTTACAATCTCAAAGACACAAATGTGGCAAATACTGTCGTCGCAAATACAAAAACAAAGGGAAATACTACACCAAATGCCGATTTGGTCTCCGTAGACCAGTTACAAATACATGTCAAGTGAACAACCTATTGTCTTCAGTTAGACATAGTGTTAAAGGTAAGTCACCTAAAAATACATATTGCATAAAAAGAAAAGAAGAAGAAAAATATATCAATGATTACAATGCAATCATTGCCCACTTATGGAATGCAAACATAGATGTGCAGTACATTGCAGACAATTCTACTGCAGTTGCATGATATGTCACAGCATACTTAACGAAATCACAAAAGACAGAGCTCCAAGACCTCTGGAATGACCTGTCATCAGATAAAACAGTATCTCAGAAATTATACAGCTTGGGCATAAACATGCTGTCCCATAGAGAATATGGATCCTATGAAGCAGCTGACCGATTAACTGGTACTGCATTGTATGGTAAATCTGAAAATATAGTATGGCTAAGTCTTGGTCCAGCTAAATCTAGAAAAAGAGTTCTAAAATCATACAAAGATATAGAAACAATAGCCAAACATGATCCCAACAGCCAAGACATTTTAAAAAACAAGTTATTGGACATATACTACCCAAACAGGAGTACCACTTTGGAAACCATGTGTCTATACCACATAGCCCAAAACTACACATACAAAAATAATATAAAACCTGATGAACAAAACTGTAAATACAAAGTGACAAACTGTGAAGGCAGCTTAGTAAAACTCACCAAACCAAATTTAATTAATCATATCAAATTGTCATTAAAGACTCCTCAACATAAAGAAGTATATTACATGTCCCTGCTACAACTCTTTAAACCATGGAGAAAAGAAGAAGACATACTAGATAACTATGACTCATATGAAGACGCTTTCAAAGCAAATGAAAGAAGTATAACTGATGTAAACTTTGCACAGTACAAAACAATGTTGCACAATGAACAGCAACACAAAGAAGACCTCCAGGCCCAACTAGATAAGGACACTCCTGACAGTAGTCAACCTTTTGTCACAAGAAGCCAAGAACCACTGGGAGACCCACTAATAACAAATGAGGCAGAATTAGCTATGATAGAAGTAGAAAACACCATGTGTCAGTATGAAGAAAAAGAAGACTTAATTATACTACAATCAAAGCTAAACAATGAGCAACATAGCATTTTTCAAGAAGTAACAAAAGAGATTGCACATGGTGTACAACATGAAAACAAAGAATGCACATGTCAAAATTACAAACCTATACTATTGTATGTCAGTGGTGAAGCTGGTTCTGGCAAAACATTCCTAATTAAAATCATCAGTAAATTCCTTCAACAATTGACAAACAACAAACTGTCAGCTGTTGTCACAGCCCCCACAGGTTTAGCTGCCTACAAAATAGGTGGTGTCACTTTACACCGATTACTACTCCTGCCAGTAGAACACCAAAACAAATTAGATTATTACAAACTTTCTGCAGAAGCTACAATGGAACTACGCAGAGTATTGAAACAAATGCAAATGCTACTAATAGATGAAGTGAGCATGGTGTCCAACCTAATGTTGGCTTTGATTCATCTCAGATTACAAGAAGTACTCAACACAAACTATGAAGAGCTCTTGGCAGGAAAACACATTATTGTTTTCAGAGATCTTCTTCAATTGACACCAGTAAAAGGTGAGCCTATTTTTAAAACATTAGGACACAAACTCTGCCGTAAAACTGTTGGCAGCATTGGAAATGTCAACCTTTGGCAACATTTCCAATACAGAGAATTAACAGAAAACATGCACCAATCTGCAGATCTCACTTATGCCAACATATTAAAAAGTATCAGAGTTGGTATACTTTCTAAAGAAGCCGAAGCAATATTGAAAACCCGGCACATTCATGCACTTTATGGTGATAATGCATGTGCTACAGATGTTATGGAACAATTAGCTCACAAAAATGTCAATTGTATGGCCTTAATGCCAACTCTTGCGAGCTGTTTCAAATTCAATGAAATAATGTTAAGTAAAGAAATGCAACCAATAATGGTAAATTAGCGCCACCGACAAACTAGATGTACATGGAATGACAATACCCATGTGTGACCAAGCCACAACAAGACTAAATAGTTTAGAAAAATCAATCTCAAACACAGCAGGTTTGGAAAAGATATTAAAATTATCCTTAAATTGCAGAGTAATGCTGAAACGTAACCTTGACGTGGACCAAGGACTAGTTAATGGAGCACTGGGTACAGTTGTTGGCTTTCAAACATACCCACGTGACAACAAAATTCAGTGTGTCAATATTCTCTTTGACAAACTTTCAGAAGTAAAAAGAATAGGACGCTCAACAGCTTGATTCCTTCTCTTCAAAGACATGTATGTACGCAGAGAACAATTTTCTCTAACTCTTGTATACGCAGTCACCATTCATAAATCACATGGTCTTACCCTAGACAAAGCAATGATAGACATTGGTAACACAGTCTTTAGAGAAGGCATGAACTACGTAGCACTATCACGCTTACGTACACTTGACAGTCTATTTCTAATCAACTTTGATGCAAGTAAAATAAACGCTGATATTCCTTGAATTTTAGAACACAATATAATTTGTTCACTATACACTCCCCATCTAAACACATATTCTGTTCCACAAAAAGTAAAACATTATAAAAGAAAAATAAATCAAACAGAAAAGCAACAGGATGTCACTGCAAATCCTCCAAAGAGAGTCAAAGAAAGTAATACTTCATCAAGTGCCACAAGCAAAAAAGAATCAATTAGGCAAAGTAAACCAGGTACTTCTTCAAAGAAGGAAGACAAACTCCAAAAAAAGCAGTCAGATACAGAACTACCTGGTCCATTTAAACTGTCAAATATAGTTGGTGTAAGTTGCTACGCAAATGTATCAATGAATATTCTATTTCAATTACCACCAATTGTTGAGAACATTTACTTACACAGTACAGACCCATTGTGTTTGCAAATGTTAGTACTTCACAGAAATGCAGCAAACAATCCTGACAACACAATTCATAGAATTCAGCGCACAAGTGGCGCACGCGGCTGGCGCACAGTGTGCGCGTGCGAATCCCTGCGCCATCTGCGTGCGCCAAAATACATTTCCGCGCACAGCGTATTCATGGATTCCATGATACAAAACCAGCCGTGGTGCACAGTGCCGCAGCGACCCTGCAGCAGCGCCAGTTACGCCCCCAAGAATGCCCCTTGCGCAGGGAAAAGCCATCAAAATCCCCAATCCAGCGCAAAGGGCTGCGCTAACCCTGTACCAGCATGGCAAGCGGGTTACGTGTATCACTGGGGTGCGCGGGAAGTACCTCACGTCATTCCAGCTTGGTACTTGTATTTCAGGGGTGCGCTGGAAGTTCCACACGCGATTCCATCAGGGTACGTGTACATCAGGGGTGCGCGGGAAGTTTCACACGTGAATTCAGCAGGGTACGTGTATATCAGGGGTGCGCCGGAAGTTCCACACGCGAATGTCCTGGGTATGTGTATTTCGGGGTGCGCGGGAAGTTTCACACGCGATACCAGCAGGGTACGTGTATTACTGGGGTGCGCTGGAAGTTCCACACGCGAATGTCCTGGCTACGTGTCTCTTGGGGTGCGCGGGAAGTTTCACACGCGATATAAGCAGGGTACGTGTATTCCAGGGATGCGCTGGAAGTTCCACACGTGAATGTCCTGGGTACGTGTATCTTGGGGTGCGCGGGAGGTTTCACACGCGATATCAGCAGGGTACGTGTATTTCAGGGGTGCGCTGGAAGTTCCACACGCGAATGTCCTGGGTATGTGTATCTTGGGGTGCGCAGGAAGTTTCACAC
Organism: Ambystoma mexicanum; assembly: GCF_040938575.1. Classification (NCBI taxonomy): domain Eukaryota; kingdom Metazoa; phylum Chordata; class Amphibia; order Caudata; family Ambystomatidae; genus Ambystoma; species Ambystoma mexicanum. Next base: position 436,646,224 of record NC_090934.1, on the reverse strand, counting down.
TCGATATCAGCAGGGTACGTGTATTTCAGGGGTGCGCTGGAAGTTCCACACGCGAATGTCCTGGGTGCGTGTATCTTGGGGTGCGCGGGAAGTTTCACATGCGATATCAGCAGGGTACGTGTATTTCAGGGGTGCGCTGGAAGTTCCACATGCGAATGTCCTGGGTACGTGTATCTTGGGGTGTGTGGGAAGTTTCACACGCGATATCAGCAGGGTACGTGTATTTCAGGGGTGCACTGGAAGTTCCACACGCGAATGTCCTGGATACGTGTATCTTGGGGAGCACGGGAAGTTTCACACGCGATATCAGCAGGGTACGTGTATTTCAGGGGTGCGCTGGAAGTTCCACACGCGAATGTCCTGGGTACGTGATTCTTGGGGTGCGCGGGAAGTTTCACACGCGATATCAGCAGGGTACGTGTATTTCAGGGGTTCCGTGGAGTACTACACGTGAATTGGCCATGTGGGTCCTCCCAGGTGTTCGCTCCACAACCTCCATGGCCCCTGCAGGCAGCCCACACCACGGGGGACTAGCCTGCACCCCCACTCATGTCCCCCTGCACCCCCAGCCCCCAGCACTGTGGTGCACCCTCCACCAGGCTCCCACTCATGTTCCCCTGCACCCCCACCCCCCAGCACTGTGGGGCGCCTGCCAGCAGGCCCCCAATCATGTCCAACTCATGTCCCCCTGCACCCCGACCCCCCAGCACTGTGTTGCACCCTCCACCAGGCTCCCACTCATGTCTCCCATCACCCCCACCCCCCTGCACTGTGGTGCACCCTCCACCAGGCCCCAACTCATGTTCCCCTACACCCCCACCCCCCCAGCACTGTGGGGCACCCTCCACCAGGCCCCAACACATGTTCCCCTGCACCCCCACCCCCCACCACTGTGGGGCACCTGCCAGCAGGCCCCCATTCATGTCCAACTCATGTCCCCCTGCACCCACACCCCCCAGCACTGTGGTGCATCCTCCACCAGGCTCCCACTCATGTCTCCCATCACCCCCACCCCCCAGCACTGTGGTGCACCCTCCACCAGGCCCCCACTCATGTCTCCCATCACCCCCACCCCCAGCACTGTGGTGCACCCTCCACCAGGCCCCAACAAATGTTCCCCTGCACCCCCACCCCCCAGCACTGTGGGGCACCTGCCAGCAGGCCCCCACTCATGTCCAACTCATGTCCCCCTGCACCCCCACCCCCCAGCACTGTGGTGTACCCTCAACCAAGCCCCAACTCATGTTCCCCTGCACCCCCACCCCCCAGCACTGTGGGGCACCTGCCAGCAGGCCCCCACTCATGTCCAACACATGTCCCCCTGCACCCCCACCCCCCAGCACTGTGGTGCACCCTCCACCAGGCCCCACTCATGTCTCCCATCGCCCCCACCCCCCAGCACTGTGGTGCACCCTCCACCAGGCCCCAACTCATGTTCCCCTGCACCCCCACCCCCTGCACTGTGGGGCACCTGCCAGCAGGCCCCCACTCATGTCCAACTCATGTTCCCCTGCACCCCCACCCCCCAGCACTGTGGTGCACCCTCCACCAGGCCCCCACTCATGTCCAACTCATGTTCCCCTGCACCCCCACCCCCCAGCACTGTGGGGCACCCTCCACCAGGCCCCAACTCATGTTCCCCTGCACCCCCACCCCCCAGCACTGTGGTGCACCCTCCACCAGGCCCCAACTCACGTTCCCCTGCACCCCCACCCCCCATCACTGTGGAGCACCTGCCAGAAGGCCCCCACTCATGTCTCCCATCACCCCCACCCCCCAGCACTGTGGTGCACCCTCCACCAGGCCCCAACTCATGTTCCCCTGCACCCCCACCCCCCAGCACTATGGGGGCACCCTCCACCAGGCCCCAACTCATGTTCCCCTGCACCCCCACCCCCCAGCACTGTGGGGCACCTGCCAGCAGGCCCCCACTCATATCCAACTCATGTCCCCCTGCACCCCCACCCCCCAGCACTGTGGTGCACCCTCCACCAGGCTCCCACTCATGTCTCCCATCACCCCCACCCCCCAGCACTGTGGTGCACCCTCCACCATGCCCCAACTCATGTTCCCCTGCACCCCCACCCCCCAGCACTGTGGGGCACCCTCCACCAAGCCCCAACTCATGTTCCCCTGCACCCCACCCCCCAGCACTGTGGGGCACCTGCCAGCAGGCCCCCACTCATGTCCAACTCATGTCCCCCTGCACCCCCACCCCCCAGCACTGTGGTGCACCCTCCACCAGGCTCCCACTCATGTCTCCCATCACCCCCACCCCCCAGCACTGTGGTGCACCCTCCACCAGGCCCACACTCATGTCTCACATCTCCCCCACACCCCAGCACTGTGGTGCACCCTCCACCAGGCCCCAACTCATGTTCCCCTGCACCCCCACCCCCCAGCACTGTGGGACACCTGCCAGCAGGCCCCCACTCATGTCCAACTCATGTGCCCCTGCACCCCCACCCCCAGCACTGTGGTGCACCCTCCACCAGGCCCCAACTCATGTTTCCCTGCACCCCCACCCCCCAGCAATGTGGGGCACCTGCCAGCAGGCCTCCACTCATGTCCAACTCATGTCCCCCTGCACCCCCACCCCCCAGCACTGTGGTGCACCCTCCACCAGGCCCCCACTCATGTCTCCCATCACCCCCACCCCCCAGCACTGTGGTGCACCCTCCACCAGGCCCCAACTCATGTTCCCCTGCACCCACACCGCCAGCACTGTGGGGCACCTGCCAGCAGGCCCCCACTCATGTCCAACTCATGTTCCCCTGCACCCCCACTCCCCAGCACTGTGGTGCACCCTCCACCAGGCCCCCACTCATGTCCAACTCATGTTCCCCTGCACCCCCACCCCCCAGCACTGTGGTGCACCCTCCACCAGGCCCCAACTCATGTTCCCCTGCACCCACACCGCCCAGCACTGTGGGGCACCTGCCAGCAGTCCCCCACTCATTTCTCCCATCACCCCCACCCCCCAGCACTGTGGTGCACCCTCCACCAGGCCCCAACTCATGTTCCCCTGCACCCCCACCCCCCAGCACTGCGGGGCACCCTCCGCCAGGCCCCAACTCATGTTCCCCTGCACCCCCACCCCCCAGCACTGTGGGGCACCTGCCAGCAGACCCCCACTCATGTCCAACTCATGTCCCCCTGCACCCCCAGTACTGTGGCGCACCCTCCACCAGGCCCCAACTCATGTTCCCCAGCCAACATGTCATCACAATCTAGATCCCTGGTCCCTATGGTCATCCTCCAAATGCAAAACACCCACCCGAGAATTGCATCCACCCATTTAGAAATGGCAATAACATGATAGAACCCCAATTGCAAGTTTGGAAACAAACACATGTCCCTCACATACACCTAACGGGGGTCAGTGAATCTCAAAACCCATATCATGATATGCATGAAACCAATGAGATGATACTACACATTGAAGTTTGAACAAAAAATATGTATTAAAGGAAACATAAATTGAATCAAAAATAAACAAACAGAAATGGGAATGTAAAAAAATAAAAAGAAGCATGTCCTTGAAAAAATGCAAAACCAAAAATCATAATCCAAAGGAATGGTGTCCAAAGTCACAGTCCACAAAATAAAATCCAATGGAAAATTATAATTGAAAGCCATTGCTCCATGGGTAAATTGTAAAAAAAAAAAGAAAATCCAACAGTCAACTATGTACAGATGAACAAGCCAGGGTCCATGATCCCAACAGAAGAAGTTAAACCTATCTAATAACACTACCTAATAAAAAAAAAATATATACAAAAATGTGGCCCATTGTCCAAAAGGTCCAAAAAAAATGCAAAACCAACGGAAACCTAACACTAACTACAGAACTATGTACAAGGGCAGCGGGCTAGTCAGACGGCTCACTTTTGGATGTCCCGGGCCAGGGCATCATCGAACTCCTGCTCAATGTCCCGGAGGCGGTCCTCCTCCATGGCCCCGAGGGTCCGCAGGGCCATCGACGTTTCCACCTCCAACCCCCTGCGGATTGCCTCGCAGCACTCGGCCCGCCTCAGGGCCCTCCGCATGGAGTTCTCTGCCCTGACCATCGTGAGCCGTGCCTCTTCCACCCGCTGCCGCTCTGCATCTATGGCGTGGCCCAACCGCTGCCACACGGAAGACACTTTCTGTCCTGGGTCCTCCTGCCCTCCGGCCGATGCCTGCCCCTCCGATGTCGAAGGCCCCGAGCCTTCATGGCTCCCACCACGTTGCTGCTGCTGCTGTGCCTCTGCCTGTGCACTGCCTCCTGCTGCCTGCACATCCTCCGCTGGCTGGGGTGCAGTCGTTGATGTGGCCACCCCTGCTGGACGTCTGACTCCCGACTGTGGCAGGGATGCCTCCTCCACCAGCCTGGCCGCACCGTCAGAGGCAGCTCCACAGGGCACCCAGGTGACTGATGGGTGGGAAGATGGCACAGAGGACGACTGGCGCATAGGGGGTTCAGTTGAGGAGGGGGTCGTAGCAAGCCTCATCAAACGGAGGAATCCGGCCTGGGTGACCTGTCCCAGGAGGCCGACGCGGTCAACGAGCCATTCGAGATGACCTGCAGTCTCCTCATGAAAAGACTGCAGGTCACCTCGCATGGCCCGTTGACGCAACACCACACCAGTCAGGACAGGCTAAACCCAGACCCGGATAGCCACGTCCGCAGGCAGAGGAAGGCCAGTTGTTGTGAGCTCATCCCCTGCCTGAAAACGGGTCTGGACGTAGGCATCCCTGCTGGTGCAAGATGATGCAGGGACAGGATCAGGGACAGGATTGCACACAGGCACCTCCGCGGCGGCCTGTGCTGCCTACTGTCCCTGGTCCCGCACTGCACCACTAGCACCAGTGGAATCCCCACCTCCAGACCCCGTCTCTGTTGCTTGCACGGACTCCTCCTCCACCAAACCCCCCACCAACATGGATGACTCTGTGCCATCTTTCCCCGTTGGGCCCTGTGGGGTCCCAGCTGCCCCTTCTGCTGCCGAGGAGTCCAACTCCAACCTCCGCCTCTTGGACCTGCCCCCGGCAGCTGCGGCCTGGGACGCGGCACCGGACTCCTTACTCCCCGACGAGATCACAACCTGGGAGGGGAGCCGGGCCTTGCGTCTCCGGCTGGCGGTGGGATCCCCGCCACTGTGCTCCACAGCACCTTCTCCGCCCTCTTCATCAGTTGACGCTGCAAACAGGGAGAAATAAAACACAGGCATCAGGGCACTGTACAATGGACACATACACACATGACAGTTTTACATGAGTGGCATTGGCAAACCTCAGACATGCCATCACAATCCCCAACACACATGTCATTTCAACTCGCACACATGAGCCATACCACAGCCATATCGCAACTGCCAGCACCATCCATACACATACGACAGCATGAGCAGGCAAAGCTGAGCCAGACATCACATGCAACACAGGAAGTGCACTACACATGTACACACACCATCACACTTGCATGCATGTGTACACCTCTGCCAAGTGTCACAGTGTTCAGATGGGCATCCATGTCACATCTGCCAATCAGGCTTCCACATCCCGCTGTCACATGCATCCATGTTGCATCACTGTTGCACCCTTGTCAAATACACACAAATGCACATGTACACAGTGCTGATACATGCAGCTGAAAACAACATACATGCGTGACATCACGAACATGTCTACTTACATACACATTCATCCAAACATGTGTGCCCACACAACTGCATTTGGCATGCAAGCCTACACACACAAGCGCCATCCATGTCTCACACATTACAGCCCTCGCATGTGTTAGCCTCACGGCCCTGTACACCCCCACCCATACTCGACCCCATACAAACAGATGTGCAACCTGCACACTACTGAAACATCACCACACGCACAGCTCACAATCAGGATGCATGTACACTTACCGCTCGACTCCAGACGGGTCTGCCTCTCAAGGACCTGGACGTGGAGCGCTGGGGATATGCGTTCCAGGACCCTCATCTGATCTTCCGACAAGTGGCCCCGGCGCCCCTTAGCATCCGCTGCCTTCAAGAGGCGCCGGGCCTTGTTCAGGGTCCTGGAACTGAAGTCCTCCCAGCGCTTCTTGACATGTTGGAAGTCACGGACTGCCACCCCCTCCACGTTGATGGCAGTCACGATGTCCGTCCAGATCCGAGTCCGTCCTTCCTTGTCGGCGTGCACACATCCGAAGAGGGCATCATACTGCCCCAGGACTTGCTCCACCAGGACACCAACTTCCCTGGCACTGAAGCTGGTGCCCCTCTGCCTCTCTGGCCGGGGGTTGTCAGTGGTGCCAGATGTTGCAGTGCCCGACATGACAACCCCAGAGGCAGGAGTGGGTGGGCAACTGGGTCCTGGGGCTGGGCTGTGGAGCGATGGAATCCCAGTCGGGAGTCTTCGGTTCCAGCAGGGGTGGTCACAGCAACAGCACCCCTGGCTGATGTGCAGGCAGCAAATGGCAGGGCACGTGGGCAGCAGGCAGTCAGGCAGCAGCAGATGGCAGGTGGGAGCGTGCTCGGGGCTTTGGGGGGCAGTAATTCAGCCTTCTGGGCAGGAGCGTGGTCTTCCGTGTGCTTACACGTGGCCAGCTTGATACGGAGTGATTTGGCATGTGAAAATTCTGCACGTCAGCGTGTAATTTGAGGAAAGGCCCTTAGCACGTAAGCGCGTCTGCACGCATACGCAATTTCATTGGACAGAAGGCCCTTCAAGCGCAAGCGCCCCTGTGACGTGACGCGTGCAGGCGTGTATGGGCGTTTCAGCGCTTGTGAAAAACTGCACGTCCGCGTGTAATCCGAGGAAAGGGACCATGCGCGTAAGTGACGTGACGCGCGCAGGCGTTTCCCTCAGCACGGGTTAAAGGTGAGCGGGGCCAGCAGTTCGCTGTACGTGCCTTTCGTGGAGACTGAAGTGTGTTGCTGCTTCCTGTTGTTTTGCGCGCCATCACAACTTCACAGCTATCAAGGACGTATCTCTTCTTTTGGCGGGGGTATTGGCTACGCGTGTTTTTCTGCATCGCGCTAGTCAGACGGTGAGTCGCACACGCTCTTTTTCCCACTGCGAGTGCCCCTGTGTATCGCACCCATTTTCGATGTCATAGTAGCCTGCGTGTCCCACGCGTACGCGTTATTCGTGTTACTGGGTGCCACCGCGTACTGCGGGAGGTTGAATCCACGCACGTAGGCTGCAGGGTTGCGTGCATGGTTTTACTGCAGTTTTGGGGTACCTGAGCATTGCGTGACCCGTCACTACATCACCGGGGTCACATACAGCCTTGCAGGTGCAGGGGGGCTGTTAACATCTTGCTTCCCACCCCCTTCACCCCAATTGCCCAGGTCAATTGTGGTGTACACCTCCCATTGGCACCACTCCATCTGTGCCGGCACTACTACATCTGTGCCATGGTTGGGAGGCCACCAAAGGTGAGGGGCGCCTCAGCTGGGCGTCCTCCTCGTGGCGGTCGGGGACGTGGCCGTGGTGACCAGGGAGTAGGGGGACTCCAGGGTGTCCAGGGCGGCCCCAGAGGGGGAAGAGGCAGGGGTGCGCCACTTGAGAACAATGTTGTGCCATGTGTCGGTGCAGTCATGCCACCACCCCCTGTGGTTCCGGGGGATGCAGCTTCTGCATCTGGCACTGGCGCCCGTGTGACCCGGCAGTCTGTTCCATCGACTGCCACGGGCCCAAGGGTAGTGGTAGCTGCAGATGCAGCTGTGGACACCAGCACCCAGGCTCAGGGTCTGCCTGCGCAGGCTGCGTTGGCACTTGAGGAGCCCTTGGTAGATTTCCAACAGGCCAGGAGGGAAACCATAGGGGCAGGCTGGGCTGCTCAGACCAAGACACATGTCCCTGGGGCAGTCATGTCATCTGCTGCCCTGAACAGCCGGGTGTTGGCTAGTGCAGGGGCAGATGCACCCAATAACGCCCCAGTTGTGAGTCTGCCAACCAGGACTGTTGCGGTCAATTACCCTGCCACAGCTGATGTTGCTGCGCAGGGTCCATTAGAGGGCACCCAGCTGCCACTGACACAAGTCAGGCCTTTGGTCGTCCCTCCACCTGCCACTCCCTCGGCTCAATCCACCGAACCCACTGGCCATACTGGTCAGGGCGGCATTAGCCAGCCAGGGTCTGCGCCACAGTCCAAGAGGAGGAAGGTTGCACCTGCAGCACAGGCTGGGACTCCACACACAGCCACGACCTCCTGCACATCGAGGAAGAAGCCTTTCTGCAAGCAGGAACTGGACTTCCTCGTGGACTACATGCGGGGCCACAGCCGTGACATGCTAGTGGGTACCAATAGTCAGACTACGGCTGCCCAACGTGACACCCACTGGAAGCATGTTGCGGAACATGTCAGTTCATTCGGCCATGAGGTGCGCACGGCGCAAGAGTGCAAAAAGCGTTGGAATTACTTCAAACGCAGCACTAAGGCTAAGCATGCCTCTAATTACAACTTGACTCTGGTGACTGGCGGTGGGCCTGCACCAGAGGAGGAAGTGCTCACTCTGCATGAGGCACTCGTTGCGGAGTTCATACCACCTGAATTGGTCGAAGGAGTGGGAGAGATGCTGGACTTTGATGCCTAGTCCAGTGAGTGTTGATGCGTGTTTGTTGAGGACATGTGTGTTTCACTTGTGGGATGTGTTGTGCATGATTGCCACTACATGTGACGTGTACATGGTTCTTATGTGTAAGTAATGCAATGCTTCCGTGATGCATGTCTCCTCTGCCTGCATGCGGGGACTTCATGTAGGCATGCTCCCTTGCCCCTCCTCCGCCACTCTGCACCCCAGTTCCACCTTTGCACTGGTCTGCTTCAATCTTGCCGATGTGTACTTTCTTGTTCATGCGTCCTGTGTAGATGCTAACTTCCAGCGTAGAATCTGCCAGACATATGCCGTGTGGTACAGCCTTAGTACTTGATGCAGAGTATCTCACTTGTACTGTGCATAGGTCAGATGTCCCGCAGGGACATGAGTGCCCATTCATGCTCCATGTGCATTGCACGCATGCCCCTATGTGTCCTTGACTGGATGATCACTGTAATACAAGTCCTTGGTTACATACATTGCCTGGCATCTCATCAGCCTTCCCATGTCAACTGTGGCTCAGTCCTGCGTTGCACACATGTTTAGGGTCTGACAATCTGTGTGGCTCACAGGCCTCTGCCTGTTCAATGGCCAATGACTCTGTCCAACTGTTGTTGTGTCTTCTTCACACATGGGCGGCATCCAGAGTTTTCATCATGTGTCCTGCTTACTGTCCTAGCATCATTTGCAGTGTTGTCACTTGAATCACATTAAGCTGTTGTGCCAGTCAACACTGCCTGTCAATACACAGGTGTATGGTCAGCCTTTTGATACCATGCTAGGCATCCCTGCTTTGGTACTGGGGTGGAGGGGTGCTTGGCTTCTAGATATGGTACACATTGAATGCACAATGCACGTGATGTCTGAATTTGACATTGCACTGCCTTCACATTTCCTGGCACACACCATGGAGTCCTTGTACATGTAGGTAGTGAGTGGCGTACACATTTTCTGCACTGCATAGACCCACTTCCATGGAAACTGCCACCTTTCAACAGGTCTGATCACAGAAGCAATTCAAAGTTGACCCAGCATGCATGCCAGGTTATATGTTGTGTGTCACATGTCTGCCTGATGCGTTTGCTGTCGGTGTGTGTGTGTGGTGTGTGCTTCTGACATGTGTAGTGACCTTTTTTCTCTCTATTTTTCAGGTGATGACGCAACGGAGGCGGAGGATGGTGTTGTCATGCCAGACACAGGGTTGTTACCACTACATCAACCCGGCACTAGTGAGGGTCGTGGGGTAGTAGGCCACAAAAACCACCAAGTGCTACAGTGCATCTTGTCTCTGGCTGCCTATGAGGCCAGCCTTGATGACGACTCTAACGTCCATGTTGAGTTGGATGAGCATCAAGTCCATGTGTCGGGGTGAGTGATTCTGATGTGGACACTCCTCTGTCGGCGACACCTGCACTGAGGGATCAGACAGTCTTGGTTCCTCCGCCCGTGGTGGATCCGGACGCAGGGTCACCCTCTACACCAGTCACTGATGTGCCTGGGGCATCACGTCGACGGGGGCATGTAGTCGTGCAGCCGCGGGCGGTGCCAACACATCAAGGACCCCCGGTCCTTGGGTCCCGCAGGGGTCAAGCCCGGCAACGCGGTCACCACGCGCAACCGCAGTATACTGAGTGGGAGCAAGACATGACTGCCAATTCCGAACGGCAGGGGGCAGCAATGGAGAACATCGCTGAGAGCATGGAGCATGTGGCCCGATCTGTGCTCCCCCCTGCTAGGCAGGTGCTTCTCCAGCAGCAGTCGGCACGGTCCATGGCCCGATCGCTCAGGCTGGGCATGGCGGCCACAGACAGGGCACGCCAGGCTGAAATGTCGTTTCTGCGTCAAGCAATTGCTGCTCACGCAGAGGCACACATGGATGCCCTGATGGAGGAGTATGCTTCCCTCAAATCCACTCTGGGTGTCCTTATGATGTCCCAGAGGCAGCGGGCAGAGGAGAGGTTTGCACAGCTTGAGCGTACCATCTTGGCTGAGCTACAGGCTTGCCAGGAGGTGCAGCGGTTGTCCAGCCAGGCCTTGCAGGAGGAACTCCGTGTTACACGTGCTACCTTGCAAGAGGAAGCACGTGTATCACGTGAGGTTCTGCATGCAGACCTACGTCACATCGCCACACAGAACCAGGCTCACCCGTCCGGCAGACTTGCTGCCGACGAGGGGCAAGCTGCGGCTAGGCGTGGCCAGGCTACTGTGCCACGTCCTCCTTTACAGGATGAGCCAGACTCGGACGACCATCTATCTCCCACATAGGTCGGGCTGTGCAGGCGTTGAGCCCATGGAGGTTTTTTTTTTGGCTCAGCGTCATCGCATGTGGATGTTGAGCAGCACCCTGTACCTCCCCCCTCCTGGGTGCCTCCCCTCCCCGCCGGGTCGTATGTGGCCATTTTTGATTTTTCTTTTAGTTTAGTTAGTTTAGTTTCTGTTTGATAGTTAGTTTAATTAGGTAATGTAGGTTTTCCATAGTTAGTGTAATTAGTTAATATAGTTTAAAATTGCTTGTCTATTGTGCTTTCATGTGACGGTGCGGTGCTTTGTGGCTTTTGAAGGCATCCACTGTCTGTTCCAGCTGGGCCCTTCAGGCTTGTCTTGTGTATGTGTTTGCTGCTTGGGGTCCTTGACTCACATATGCCACTCCTGCCTCCCTTATCCATGGGCTTGCAAGGATGGTTCGGTGTCACAACCTTTTACACAAGGGCTTTGGACTGTCATATCTGTGGCATGTCTGGTGCTGTGTGACTTGTGTTTACACCCCTAGTGGGGATGATTTTGGTCATGTTGTCCACTGTTCAGCTTTTGCTAGATGGGGTGTTTCATGATTAATGTGTACATTCATTGCTTTGCATTGTGTAGTATGTTTCTTATCTTTACTGTACATGTGCTTGTTGCAATTCCAAGGAACTCCAGGCAAGGTGAGCAGCACAGGGGGGCCACAACACAGCAAAGCTTGCACCAGGCGAGTTGCACATGCAGGCTTAGTCACAGCACTGGGGGTGAGCTTGGATGAATATTGGTGTTGAAGCACACAATGCATCTCAGATGTGTTGGTGGACTGATGGCTGTTGATTGTAAGGTTGTCTGGGACACCTGCAGGGGCAGTGGCACATACCCTCCGGTACACCAAGGTCCATTGAGGCACTTGTATCAACCATGTAGCCTTCCGAGACATGGAAAGGGGCAGCTCACAGGGACTTACAGCAAGGGACATTCTCGGGTGCAGTGCATTTCATTTCCATGTACATTTTGATAAATGCACTGCCAACTTTGTTTCGGTCATGGTGGTACACAACTTGCTCTGAAGTCATGGCTTGCTATATGGGTATGTCTGCTTACCCAGGGAACATTGCATGTTGTGTGAAATGTGACACATTGGTGTTCCATTTGCCACGCACCCACCGGCGGCTGACTTACTGCATTGACTGTGTATGACCCATCACAGGGGTAATGTTATATATGGGTACGAAGCATCTACACCAGATTGTCTGTTTGTAGAGTCGTTTGTTGCAATGGGGCATGTTTGCTGGTGTGTTTTTGTGTAATTGGCATGTACAGGTTGTTGACTGTGGCTCTCTTTGCAGCATTGCAGTGCTCCTGTAACCGGACCTGAGAGTGCGCAGGCAGGAGGCCAGGACTCAAAACCAGAGCTAAGTGTTTTGTTGTTTTTCTTTCAAACTGCTCTGCATAGGCTTGCTGGGGGGTGCACTAATGCATGGATGAATGTGTAATTCAATTTGGTATGTTTTTTTCCCCCTAATCACCCGGAATTCTATGCAATTTTGAACCCTATACCCTCTACCCGGTGTTCCTGCTTCCCGTTCCTATCCAAGCAACGTTCCCTAACCCTCTTTCCCCGCTGGGGTTGCGGATGCCTGTGTAAGCCCCAAACTTGCAGGCGTCAAAACCCGAGAGGGGATGGTTGGTTCGTGCCACTCCTAAGCCTGGACTACAGAAGGCCATGACAATGATGTCCAAGTTTGTTTGGATTGTGTATGTGTTCATGCAGGTAGTACATTTTCCTGCATTCCCTATTTTCATGTGTCATTCCTCCTCCCCTCTCCTGCCACTCATTCCAGTTATCCAGTGTGCCAACACCTGTCCCGACTGCATATCCCTGGCCCTCCTTCCCCACCAGGGTCTCAGGGGCCTGTGTGAGTTTGACCTTGCAGGCACCCGGGACATGGTGGGGGTGGTTGTTTTGTGACACTCCCACGCCTGTACACGGGACCTGTGACAGTACACACCCGTTCATGGTGCATCATTCTATGTTATGTACCACACATGGTTCACATCCTGTTGTGACATTGTTTTAGTGTGCTACCTTGGTTGTTGCATCATTGTGGTAGTACTTGGCCTTTGTGAGGTACTGCTACATCATGTCATCTACTGGAGGGTGTTCTGGTTTGTTTTTCTGGCTTGGATTTTGTGATTTTGTAAATGAGTGTGGATTCTGAGGGTGCAGGCACCTTTTTACACACAAGGTGGGAGATGGTGACGAAGGGGAAAGGTGATCCTGTGGCCAGGTGGAATTGAGGGTTGAAGGCTCCATGACCCAGGTGCAGTTGTTCAGTGGGTCATGGTCATTTGTGAGGGAGGGGGGGGGGTTGTTGTTGATAGTTGCCTTGCCCTGCAGTGTGATGGGAACCCTGACATTGTAATGGTGGTATCCTATGTACATGTTGTGTTCTGCTGATCAATGCCTGTTCATGTGTTGTGTTTACCTTTCAGGTGCGAGGGGATAGTTGTGGTTTGACATGCTGGGGTGTACACATGGTGAATGTTCACATGTGATGTGTAGAGAACACTGATAGTCACTTGATTGCACATGCATATGTTGAGTGCATGTCCTTGCTGACCCACACACTTGCACTCTGATGCACTACATGTACAACCACCCTTGCATATCCACGTGTACACTGTTTGCCTTCTGGTGCCCACTGTGTCCCTGCAGCACATGTTCTGTGACCAAGTATGGAACCTGTACATGCCTAATTTGCTTTTTGATGTGGTCTGTCGCTTAGATGTGATGCTCAGGGTGTGCATCACACACAATGGCTGTTCACTGTGCTGTGCGCTGGGCAGTGTGTTGCAGGAGTAGGACACAGCACTCAGAAGCTGCAGTGTTGATTTTGCAATGCACAATGTACATGTAGACAGGCATTCATTGTTATGTTACGTCTACAACTCTTGTAATGCATTTGGAAATGACTTATTTTGGGTGGGAGGTTGTTGGTCAGTCATTTCATCTGATTCCAGGTCAGGCATCATTGTCTGATGCCACTGTACATTTTGGACATGGCAATGTGTACCTTATTGTTACTGTGTTGGTGTATGGGTATTGCTTGCCATGTCATGTTGTGGATTGGGAGGGTTTGAGTGACATAACTGTGATGGCCATGGCCTGTTTTGCAGGTGTGTGTGATTCACACTTGCATGTCAGGTCATCCGCTTCTCAAAGCAACTAGCTGGGGATAGATCTCTCTCTGCGGCAGGGCCCTCCCTCTACAAACAGCCTTCCTGCCTCACTGGAACTTGAGGAGAACCATCTCCGGTTCTGGAAGCACCTCAAGACCTTCCTCTTTGCTTCTGCTTTCTCTCTGCCTCTCCCTTGCTAAATTCTTCACTGGAACTGCACTGGATCTGCAACTGGGCCACTCTCACTGACCTCGGTCCCTGGCCCAGCCACTCTCCACTTGCACTGCCTCCCTGGCAACCCCTGCACTGCGGGACTGTCTCTCTATCCCTACAGTCCCCCCTTCCCAGCACTTGTCTGCACTTACCTTTGCAGTTGCCACCAGCTGGCCTATGTATTTGTTTTTTGGTCTACTTACCCTATACTGCACTCCCCCCCTCCCCTTCCCCTTGCACTTTTCCCTTCCCCCTACCCCTGCACTTGCACAATCTGAATGACACCTGCCTAGTAGTACCGTTGTCTGTCTTCCCTTGTTCCCCCCTCCCTGCCTCATCGCACCTTGAAATACTTGTGTATAGGCCATATCATGTCATGTCATATGTGTGCCTTTTGGTCACACAGGATAGCTTGTGTTTAAGTAGCTAGGGGTGCAGACAATGTGGCACTTCCATGGCAACTATCTCAGGGTGGTAGGGTTGTGACAGTTGACTGTCTCTTTGTCATCATCGATTGTCACCTGGTATGTGCCAGGCCTGTGTGCACTCCGCATGGGTGGGAGTTTAGGTGAAAAATGTGGCTACAATCTGCGTCCGGGCTTCCTCGCCACGTGCCCTGTCCCCTCCCATGGGCAGTGCCTGTGCCTGTGTTTGGGGATGTGGGGGCACCACCATGTCCACCGGGACGCCCTGCCGTTTTGCAACATTGTGCAGGACACATGCTGCCACAATGATCCTGCACACTACTGGTGGTGCATAGAGTAGCTGCCCGCCAGAGCGGTCAAGGGAGCGGAAATGTGACTTGAGCACTCCGAATGTGCGCTCCACTATGGCCCTGGTTGCAATATGGGCGGCGTTGTATCTTACCTGGGGTGGTGTGGTGGGGTTCCGGATTGGCGTCATCATGTGGTTGCTCAGAGGGTAGGCACTGTCTCCTGGGGAGGTGTAAATGGTTGTGATTATTGGGGTTTGTTTATTTGTGTGTGTGTGTGTGACATGCATGCATGTGCAAGGGCATTTGTACTCACCTACGAACCAGGTGTCGCCATGGTGCCCAGCTTCCAGGGCCCGGCTCAGGGCGGACGTTCTGTATATGAAACTGTCATGGGTGGAGCCAGGGTAGTTTGCATAGACAGAGGTGATGATTCCCTTTGCATCGCATACCACCTGTACATTGATGGAATGCTAGTGCTTGTGGTTTCGGTAGATGTGCTCAGTGGCCCTAGGTGGACGTAGGGCCACATGGGTGCAATCTATGGCACCAAGCACTTTGGGGAAGTGTGCCACCCTGAAAAAATCCAGGACAACGGCCTGCCTTCCTGCGGGTGTTCTGGGCATGTATATGTGCCTGCGGACTGAGGGGCGCGCTGTCATGATTGCCAGTACCTGGTGTAGGCAGCGTGACTGCGTGGCCTGTGAGACCCCCCTCACTATGGCAGTAGTCCGCTGAAATGACCCAGTGGCCAAAAAATGCAGGACATTGAGCAGCTTCTCCAAGGGTCTCAATGCTTGGGAGCAAAGGGTGGAGGATGTAAGGTCATCTTCCCACTCCCTGACCAGGTCTAGGATGATGTGGGGTGGAAACCTATACCTGCCGTAGACCTGGTCGTCAGGCATCCCAAAAAGGCTTGTCCGTGGTGCGAAAATGTGTGCCCTGGCTATTCTACTCCTCCTGCGGTGTCCCACGATCAGTGCTGCGACAAATGGGGCATTCATCGTAGCTGTATATACGTGTTTGTTGTTTGCGCGCACTTTTATACTGTGCGCGGGGACGCTTACGCCTGCCTTCGTGGGGCGGACGCGTTGACGCCTGCGTGCGTCTTTTGCCGTGCGCGGGTTTCCCGTATTCGAATCCGTGAATACGGGTTGTTGGCGTGCGTGTGGGCGTTCCGTGTAGTT
Organism: Ambystoma mexicanum; assembly: GCF_040938575.1. NCBI lineage: Eukaryota > Metazoa > Chordata > Amphibia > Caudata > Ambystomatidae > Ambystoma > Ambystoma mexicanum. The sequence continues at coordinate 436,630,103 of NC_090934.1, read as the reverse complement.
CCCTGCAGTACTTCCCCAGTTATGCCTTCTTTTTCACGCGTTATTCCCCATTCCGCGTGTTACGCCCACTGTTCTGCCCACTTTGGTTGTGTGCGCCGCGCTATGTGCGCTTCTGCTGTGCGCGTAGCGCAAGCCGTGTGTGCCTGCATGCGCCATGGCAGGATTGGGCGCACGGACAGCGGGAAACACGCGCATCGTCTTCCTTGAATTGCACACGTGCCCGTGCGCTGCATTTCTCGCGCTTGCGCTATCTTGCGCCTGATTGCGCTGGGATTTTCGGCGCACGTTTGCTCCATGAATCGACCCAGTGTTTATGGAATAAGACAACAATTGTACTACTGTGCTGGAATGGTGAAATTCACTATAAACTCAAAAGAATTTCTAATGCACTTACTATTAGTACTGGAAAACAAAAACATACCTATAAATGAAATCTTCCAGATTTCATACATGTGGAAACATACATGCACTCTCTGCAACAATGTGACACAAGAACAAATCCCCAATTAACACTTTGTGTATATATCCATACCTAATTGTCAATCCGTTCCATTTCAGCACCTTGTACAAAATGCAAACCATGGTAGATTATGTTCAACCTGCAATTCAGATAATCGCTCCACGTTAGTAATACAAACACATAGTAAATACGTAATACTAATGCTTCTACGTTACAATGCAGATGGTACCAAAAACAACTGCAAGCTGACTGGATTCACACATGGTCAAATATCACTTGGTAGGAAAACCTCCACAACAATAGGTATAATCTACCATGCAGGAGCCAAAACCAATTCAGGGCACTACACTGCATATATAAAAAAGAAATGTGGATGGTTTGAATGTAATGATAGTACCATTACTCTAAAGCAGAGATTGCCAGCAAATCTTACAAACGCTTATTTAATGTTCTTAAAACCAAAATGTGATAACTAAACTGTACTTAAACCTTAAGTACACTTGTAGTAAAAAAATATAAACTGTCACAATATTCCAAAAGCTATCTAACTGCCCAAAGATGCTACAACAACTAATCAGATAAATAAATACCACTCAAATAGAGAAAAAAATAGACAGTTAGAATACGCCAATTGGTATCGAACTGTCCCAAAATTTAGAAATATCCAAACAGATAAATCAATACCACGAAATTATATAAAAAAAATAAACTGTTAGAATACGCCTACTGGTATTTAACTGCTCCAAAATTTTACAATATCCAAACAAATACCTAATATCTTACTGATCCCAAAAACTAAAACAATCCAATGTATAAAGCATTATCCAGAAACAACAAGTAAACAGTGAAAACAAACAAACAAATAAACTGTAGCATAACAGAAAAGGGTTTTATTTTAATCCACCATGGATTTTTTTTCTCCCACAGACCCAATGATTTTAGCAACAAACACAGAAACTGAGCAAATTGCACAGTACTCTGGTTTGTCATCTACTAAATATGAGGGTAAAAAAAGAAGTCTTTATAAAATACTAATACAAACATGCTATTTTCTTTTATCACAGAAATGAACAAGAAAAACATGGACTCCCGTTACTAAACCAAATAGTAAGTATAACATGATAAATACAACTATCACAGCATATCACACCCATACTGGCTTATAACATTGTTCCTTATAAATTTGTTTTTGACCCAAAGTTATAAGCCACTATGAGTGGGATATGCTGCGGTGCTTGTGGCCAGGGCATAGAGTCTTGGGTGCATGGCATATGAGTGTGATATGCTGCGGTGGTTGTGGCCAGGGCATGGAGTCTTCGGTGCATGGCCAAATGGCCATGCACCCATCATTCTATTCCCTGGCCACAACCACCGTAGCATATCAGACCCATAGATTCAAGCATTGCAACCATTTTAATGTCCTCGGACACAAGGAAGTTCCTAGAACACATTCAACTTGCCAGAGGACGATACGGACAGCGTCCTCAGGACACCCCCATTTTCTTTATGTACGAACATTTCAGGACACCGCGAGTGTTCTTAGAACACTTTCAGCTTGCCAACGAACAATACAGACAACGTCTTCAGGACACCCCCTGCGAACATATCAGGACCCCACGAGTGTTCTTAGAACACTTTCAACTTGACACCGAATACATTCTGTTTATTTACAAACATTTCAGAACAGCTGTGTTGTCTGCAGACAAATCGAACACAACAAAAGCATCTAGCACATAAAAAAATACAACATTGCACCTATCTCATACCCCCCACCCTCGACAAACACTCTTACACACCAACACACTCCACTAAATACAATTTTTAATCCAAGTTTCACTGCGCTGTCTGCGGACGTCTGCAAATCCAAGATGGCAGGCGCTACTAAAAATCTGACGCACCACGCTGTCCAATAAGCAAACACGTTGCATGTCCGGGGACATCAGGCAAGCCGCTCGGCCAATCAGGGCACTGTCCGCGGAGCGAACGGAGATATCACTAGTTTTTTGCCTTACATTTTGGTCATTTAAAAAAAAACTACTGGACGGAGGACGGATTTACACCAAATTTGCACTCTTTCGGGACCAAGCCCCACTCCTGCCGCAAATTTGGTGTAAATCCATACAGCGGTTTGGGCTGTAGGCGTGCGCAAAGTTTTTTCCCCATTATGTCTATGGGAAAAAAAAAAGTTTTGGGAATCCCCTTATAACTTTGCCCCCCCTGGACCAAACCTCTCCAAACTTTGCAAATTCAGAGTGGGCCATATACTTTTTTTGCAAAGTTTGGTGAGGATTCGTCCAGAGGGAGCGAAGTTATAAGCCACCCAAAAAATGCTCTTCCTATGGAAACACCAACTTAATCATAACTACATGGACGCTACCGCGTCCATGTTATATATATATATATATATACATATATATATATATTACATTACACAGCCACGGTGGCTGTGTAGTTATGGTTAAATTGCTAATCCCATAGGAAGAGCATTTTTTGGGCATCTTATAACTTCGCTCCCCCTGGACGAATCCTCACCAAACTTTGCAAAAAAAAGTATATGGCCCACTCTGAATTATTTTGCAAAGTTTGGTGAGGTTTGGTCCAAGGGGGGTCAAAGTTATTGGGTGGGTCCCAAAATGTATTTTTTTCTCATAGTCTGAATGGGGAAAAAACTACAGCCCAAACCGCTGGAAGGACTTTCACCAAATTTGCGGCAGGAGCTGCGGCTTGGTCCCGAAAGCGTGCTTTTGTAAATTCGGTGAAAATCCGTCAAGTATTTTAAAAAAAATGACCAAAAAGTAGGTCACAAAAAATTTGTGATATCTTTGTTCGGTCCGCGGACACACTTCCCTGTTCGCTCCGCGGACAGTGTCCTGATTGGCTAATCGGCTTGCGTCATGTCCGCAGACATGCAACGTGTTCGCTGATTGGATGGTGAGGAGCGTGAAGTGCATCAGATTTTTGGAAACACCCGCCATCTTGGATTCCCAGACAGCGGCCGATGTCCGTGCACATTGTGGTAAAAACATATGAAAAACACAGCATTCCACTTGTCAAACTTAGCAAATAATATTTTGGGAGGTGAGAGGTGATGAGGATGGGATGGACTATGGCTGCAAGAAGCAAAAAAAAATGGTGTTTTTTGCCGTGAAAGTCCGCAAACAGTTTGCTTGTTCGCGAACAGTCCTGTGAAAGTTTGCGAACACCTTATCATTACAGGATTGGTTAAATGCAGTTCTTGGATGGCTTATAACTTTTGCTCCACTTAATGGAACTGCATGAAATTTTGCATGTATATTCCTGGGTTGATTCTGAGTGAGTGGGATTCTGTCAAGAGAGGGCAAAATTAGAGGGGGGGTCCCAAAATAATGTAAAGGCTTATGAATGAAGTGCCATTTGACAAATCCTCACTTAATTTGGAAAACTGATAGAACATTTAGATATGAATGTTTTTCCGAAGTTTGGTAGGATTTTGTTAAGAGGGGGTACAATTAGAGGGGGGGGCCAAAATAATGTAAAGGCTTATAAATGAGGTGCCATTTGATGAATCTACACTTCATTTGACAAACTGATAATAGATCAAGATATACATGTATTTGCGAACTTTGGTGGGATTCTGTCAAGAGGGAGCAAAATTAGAGTGGGGTCACAAAATATTGTGAAGGCTTATAATTGTGGGGCCATTTGAAAAAATCTACAAAAAGGTTTGTAAAAAGATTATACATCTAGATTTAGATGTTTTTGTAAAGTCATAATGTATTTTGTCAAGTGGGGGCTAGGTTATATGACGATTGTATGTGCATACATTTGACACTTTTGAAAAAATAAAACATGGGTGGATTTCCACCAAACTTGCGTAAGGAGCATTGGCAAATACCTACAAGCATGGTTTTGCAAATGTGCCAGTGTTTTATTATTTGACACGTTTCATAATGTAGCCACAACAAATAGTGGTATACCTTTATTGACTGAGGGGTAGCCTGTGGCCATGGGCAGTGGCCAGAATTTCCAGGTCATGGAATAAGGTCATGATCAGGACAATCTGGCTACTAGCCATGACCACAAGGGACAAAACATAAGATTAAAGTGGACATGTCCACCTGGGATTGGCTTTGTGGTAAAGTTATTCGAAATTAGGATAGATTTGAAAGGGAAGAAAAATGTGCTTGTGGTAATATGGTCATAGGGTTCTCTTTTTGCCTTCTGCAGGCTGCTATGGAAAGCGAAGATGGGCCCTGTATGGAACCCTCACCTTCCCGTTCCATGGTGGCCATCCTGGAAAGGGATTTTCCTTCCGGTGTTGGACAAAAATCCTATTTTTTAGCACCCAAGGTTCCCGCTTTGGGAACCTAGAGTGCTAATGGCCTTCATCCCCCATTTCAGGGGCTGGAATGGGGGGATAATGGTCCAGAGACCTTGTTATCCACGCTTGCTTCACTTGGGCTGATAACCTGGGCTGCTGGGCCGGTATCCACCCTTCCAGTTCCTGGAACAGAGGATGAACGCCAAAATATTCCCATTAGCATTACACAAAATGCAAATTAAAATGTTGGAAAATCTTATTTAGTCTATGTATTTTACTGAGAAATATAAAGTAGATGGAGTCTATACATTTTTTTTAGTTCTATTTTTTAACTGTGAAAGGTGGTTCCCAAAGGAATATGTTGCTTGTTGTTTTTGGATGTATTATTTTTGGCAGGAAAGGTGGGGAGGGAAATGAGGGAAGAGCAACCATAAACTAATATGGAGGGGTCGGTGGACAAGGGGAAATGTTGCGCATGTGTTATTTCTAAGTTAGGGGGCACTGTTTCTCATGCTCCTTGATTACAGCAGTGGTGGTGGCTCTTGGGGAGGAGGGATGGCATAAGCTAATGCCATTTTAAGATAAATAGCAGTTGTGCTAAAAGTAATTACCGCGTACTAGATTGTTAATGGATAAAGAGTAGGAATAGGTGTTGGAGCTGTGCAAGGGACATTTTTAAGTTGGAACTTCCTAGATCAGTATAAAATGCAGTTCCGAACTGTCCGCCAAGCAGAGATCTTATCGTGAAGTGCGGACGGGTTCCAGGCATGTCATCATGACGCGCGCCAGTGTATGGTCATGTGGCACTGTCCGGAAGGTCCGCTATGAAGTCAGATGTTCGTAGACGTCTACGGATGCAAAACTAGTTGAAATAGTTGCAAGAAGTGTATAGAAGTGTTAAAATTATTCCAGATGGTGGGAAATGGCAGCGTTTTAAGGTGAAACTTTGGAAATTGGACACAAATATTGCTATATTGGGTAAGTATGATATTAGTAAGTTGTAGGAAAATAGCATGCACTGGTAAAAACCTATGAAATTCAATGAACAAACTTTGTTAAAGGGACGTTATGGTTAAGTTGCACTAATAAAAACCTATGAAATTCAATGAAAAAACTTTGTTAAAGGGACGTTATGGTTAATTTGTACTAATAAAAACCTATGAAATTCAATGAAAAAACTTTGTTAAAGGGACGTTATGGTTAAGTTGCACTAATAAAAACCTTTGAAATTCACTGAAAAAACTTTGTTAAACGGACTTTATGGTTCCAAGTAAAAATGAAAAACCCCTGAAATTCACCAGTTAAGGTAAGCTAATCAACCATAACTCGCGCCACCACCGTGCACTGCTAAGACTAACACCCAAGACATCAAAGATGACATCACCAATGTCATTTGACATCACTGATGACATCACATGTGCATTTACCTTTCATGAACAGTCTGTACAAGGGATTCTTATTGTAATGTTAATTTAAAAAAGTGTCAAGGATCATTGGAATACATATCATGAGGTATGTAGTGCATTAAGTAATGCATTGATCCAAATAGCATTGTATTATGACGTTTTTTTCGCATATACTAAGGTACACATGTAGTAACGTAGGCGTAGTGTGCAGCAGACACGATGGAGATGCAATATTAATAATCTTGCCATGTTAAATACTAAAATTATAAATGTTTTCTTATTAGAGTCTTGCATACTGTGAAACATTTAATAAGTACCTAATTAAACCAACTTAGTACATTATTGCATTACTGCACACAAACACAAACAGACAACAACACATACACATAGAGTATATAAAGGGAAAGTGAAGTATGCAATAAAAGCAGCAGTAGAACCAGAAAGTGTTTATAACCTAACTGATTATCTTTATGCACAGAAATGATTGCTCTGCTTGAAACAAACTACTTCACTATGTATAACTATCACATGATGTGACTGCACCCAAAGGAAAGTAATGCAAATACAAATATGAGCATATCCAGAGAAAGTACAGTAATAAAAAAAACAGCAGAACAATAAGAAAGTGTTGATAAGCTTACTGATTGTCTTCATGCACAGAAAGCAATGCTGTCTTTCAAGTGTGTATTTTCCTTATGTATATGTTTCATATGCTGTGAGTGGCCCCTAAGTGAATTACTGTAAGAACATATTTGAAGTATAAGTCTACAAATATAGTACTTGAATATGAATATGAATTTTTGGTTCCTAACTATTACTGGCCAAGATATTTCACTAAAGGAAAAAAGAACGAGTCAAACATGTGATAGTGGGTCTAACTACTAAGTCATCCAAGGCCAGGCAAAGGGAGGCACCTCAGGGTACTTGTAGTAGTGTTTCAAGGAAGACATTTTTCCAACCTCTAACAGGTTATTTTTCAGGTCTGCAAAGCCAAAGAGCAGTAGGCCAGGACTACTGAAGAAAGAGCAGCCAAACCCACCTTTAGGTGGAACTGTAAAGAGAATCTGGCTGGTATGACCGAGTGACTCCTTTTAACTTGCTATGACAAAGCACCTGTAGTTAAAAACTGGTCAACTTTTTCATCCTGAATTGTGATGCATATCGATTAAATCATAGACTGCTTTGAAACAATAGACAATCAGCCACATTTTGTCTCTCTTGATGTTTAAGTGGCAGGTTTACAACTAGATTGGTTATTTCCTATTTAGTAGCTATTACTGTTTGTGCATCCTGTACTAACTCCATGGGTTCAACAACACTACCAATCAAGCAGTGCCCAGAACACAAAATACATCTTTGCCTTGGTGCTTACAGAAGAAACAGGCCACTGGTGTTAATCTGAATGCGACACTTTCCATGAAGGAACATTTTGGGAGACAACATTTGTGAGTTTTTTCAGTAAAATGAAGCTATTTAAACATGGAATTTATTTACCTGAACTAACATTGTAAATTGTGTCTTAATAAAATGTCATACTCTCAGTGAATTCTGTAATTGTTACAAGAATGCCATGTAGCCTCTGCTCATTAAGGGCCTGGCTAGGAGGGCTGCATTGCTTGACCACAGGGAAAGTGAATACAATTAAATACACAGGCAACACAGTGTGTACGTATTTCATTTAATGTTTATTTAAATGTAGAAGTGTTTGTATTTCACTATTGTTACGGTGGCCCCAAAATCTCAGATAGGCCCAGAGACAATGACAGAGTACAAAGTGCACGGCAAACCCCACCTATATTCACATTGAAACAAAGCCGGGACAGTACACCAGCATTGGAATCTCGTCACTCTAGAAATATTAATAAAAAATAATGGCTTAAATACTACAAACTCATCAATGACATCATAACATAATATCAGTTTACAAAATCTACGGGGAACAGGGATAGGTTAGTGGCTTTGGCTACATATAAATTCAATTAGTGTTAAACGTTTTCATCGGGTTACAAATATCAGATGGCTCCACCTAGAACTACCCCTATTTTGATGAATGCTAAACTACATCATCTTCATGATAAGTGGTTGGTTGGCATACTACTTTTGTTGTGCCCTATGGTCGCTCATTGAACACTGTGCAATCTAGCTGTGCCTTATGGTCGCTTATTGACTACCTTGATTTGTTGTTGTGCACCATGGTCGCTCATTGACCACCCTGCAATTTTGTTGTGCCCTATGGTCGCTCATAGAACACTGTGCAATCTAGCTGTGCCTTATGGTCGCTTATTGACCACCTTGATTTTTTGTTGTGCTCAATGGTCGCTTATTGACCACCTTGAGCTTTTGTTGTGCCTTATGGTCGCTCATTGAACACTGTGCAATCTAGCTGTGCCTTATGGTCGCTTATTGACCACCTTGATTTCTTGTTGTGCACCATGGTCACTCATTGACCACCCTGCAATTGTGTTGTGTCCTATGGCCGCTCATTGAACACTGTGCAATCTAGCTGTGCCTTATGGTCGCTTATTGACCACCTTGATATTTCGTTGTGCACCATGGTCGCTTATTGACCAACTACTGTCCTCCTGTGCCCCAACTAGCACGAAATCATGCCCATAGCCATCTGCAAGCTCGCCGCCACCACCACCACACTGCTTACTCTCCTTGCTACACTCACTGCTCACCAACCCTACACTTCAATCCGCCCCCTCGCACTCATGCCACACAGCCCACCCCCCAATCCCACACAATACGCTGCCCCAGATAGCTCACAAACTCACTCACATTACACTAACACTCCCTCTGCACCCTGCACCACTAGAATGTATAGACTGGATAGACTCAGAGCTTGAACGCAGACCACCATATTCAGCACACAACCCCACCCACTGAACTCAGAAACTACAGTCTGAGCTCCCGCACACTCTCCAAACACATCCCTCACATTAAACACTCATTCACCCACAACCACCCACTAACCAAACCACACCCCACAATATCACCGCACATAACTCATCAGTCACATCCACCACCCTCACCGCCACCAACATACCCCACACTCCTCACATCAAATGTGCCCTCCTCAATGTACGCTCCCTCCCAGCTCACGCATCTGATATTCATGACCTCATAACCAATAATAATATTGACCTACTAGCCATCACAGAAACATGGTTACACGAAGCATCAGGCCCAGCTGTCACTCTTGCACTACCACCTGGCTTCACCATACTCAGACAAGACAGACCAGAACAAATAGGAGGCGGAGTGGCCTTCATCTACAAGGAGAATCTTCAGCTCAGACTTGTTAGCCACTCCTCGACCAACAACTTTGACCTCTTATCGACCAAGCTCACACTGTCATCCAACAGCACCTTCAACATTCACCTACTATATCACCCCCCAGGCATCACCCCTGACTCTCAGGAAAGCATCATCCACATCCTCAGCAATAATATAAAAGCTCCACCAAAACCCTTCTTCTAGGAGACCTCAACCTGGGATTTAATGATGCTAACGACAAATCTGCAGTCGCCCTCACCAAAGAACCTAGTGACTTAGGCTTCACCCAAAAAGTAGAAAATCCCACTCACGTCAAAGGCCGTATTCTAGACTGGGTCGCAGACCATAATTGTCTCTCCACTATCACCTCGATCTCATCACTACCATGGACCGACCACAACTGAATTCTCGATTCCTATCACCAAAAACCACAAAACTCTGACCCCTGCTATCGCTGCACAAGTCAGAAGTTCTAAAAAACTCAAAGAGGACAACCTGCGCCCCTACCTCAACACCCCAAACTAGCACCCCCTTTCGCTAACGACCCCAATATTCTGGCAGACATCTACAAAGATGTTGACACTAAAGCTATCAATAAAATAGCACCACTCGAATGGAAAAAAGAAAAGATATGTCTACACACCAACTCCTGGTTCACTGAAGAACTGCACTCAATGCAATCCCACAAAAGAGCAGCTCTAAAAAACTGGCAATCCAATCCATGTGACAGAACCAAAAACGATTTCAACTTAATCTCCAACCAATACAAGACAGCTATCACTTCTGCTAAAGCCAACGCATTCAACGCACAAATCTCTAATGCCAAATCGCACACTAAAGAGATCTTCGTCATCTTCAACGAGCTCATCCCCCCCCCCAATACACCAGATGAAATAATCAAAGATGAAGCATGGTGTGCCAGCATTCAAACGGCCATGCTACACAAAATTGACCTTCTCCAAAAGAAAATCAAAGACCATTGCAAAGCACTACCTCAACAGACAGGTACCAAGCCCTCTAATGCCTCACCCTCCCCGTCCAAGCCCACCATACCCCACTTCTCTTTCAGGGACGTCACTGAAACAGAAGTTATCAATCTACTAAAAAATCTCAAACCCTCCCCCTGCAAAGGCGACATCTGCCCACCAAAATTCGTCAAAGACTGTGCAGATTGCTTTGCGCCGCTCTTGACGGCTTTCATCAATGCGTCTTTTAAAACAGAAATTATCCCTGCTAGCCTCAAAGAGGCTTGGGTCCTCCCCCTCCTAAAGAAAACCACCCTCGACCCCCTGCAACCTAACAACTACAGACCAATAACCACAGTGCCATTCCTCCTGAAATTACTGGACAAAGCCGCACATTGCCAAATCCAGCACTTTCTGGAAACCCACTCCATCCTTGGAACGAGGCAATCAGGCTTCTGGAAAGGACACGGCACAGAAACAGCCGTGGTGGACCTAAAGAATCAGATCACCCAAATCATGGACAAGGGCAAGCCAGTTCTCCTACTCCTCCTAGATCTCTCAGCCGCTTTCGATCTAGTTGACCACAAGATCCTCACCTCACACCTCACACACTCTGCCAACTTTTCTAAAGAATCAGCTCTATGGGTCACCTCCTTCCTAGAGGGAAGAGCCATGAAAGTCTTCTCGGACATCGCCAACGCCACTCCCACGACTATCCACTGCGGGGTCCCTCAAGGTTCCTGCACTGCACCCACACTTTACAACTTGTTCACTAAACTTCTTTTTGACAAACTTGACTCCTATGGCATCACATACATGAACTACGCGGACGACACACAAGTTCTTCCACCCCTCACAGGTACATACCACGATGACGCAAAGGCACTCCACTCCATCTACGCCATCATCCAGTTCTGGATGGCAGTAAATGGCCTCTGCCTAAATGGAGACAAGACGGAAATCATGATATTAGGTCAACAGAGCCCCCTAGACAAAATGGACATACTGTACGCTAACTTCTCCATTGACAACTCCATCATCCCTGTCTCCACAGTGGTAAAGACACTGGGAGTGTACATAGACTCCTCTCTATCTATGAACAGACAAGTCAGCACAATCACCTCCTCATCTGCGCATACCACTAAACTCATAAACGCCATCAAGCCTTTTCTCTCCAAACCCAACTGCCTCTCCATAGCCAGAGCAACCATTGGAGCCAAACCGGACTATTGCAATGCCCTCATAGCGGGCACATCAGCAAAAAACCTAAACAAACTCCAAGTCACACAGAACAATGCTCCACGGGCCGCTCTCAGTATCCCAAGAAGAGAGCATATCTCCCATGCCAGACATGCAGCCCAATGGCTTCCGGTTAAAGAACGGATCACACTCAAAATCCTCACCCTCACCCACAAATGCCTCTCTCTCTCTGGCCCGTCCTATCTATCAGAAACCATCTCCAAACCCTCCTCCGCCCGTCCCACCAAGATGCAATACACCAACCTACTCTGCATGCTACGCATCAAAAAAGCCAAAGCCGGTGGCCTAAGCTTCCCCTACATTGCCGCCAAGACCTGAAACACTCTTCCTGCAGACATTAGAACTCCCGATTTTTCGTAGGAAACTGAAGACCTCTTTCCTTGCAGAATAATGTGACCCCTGCGTATCCATGTAAATACTGCATTGCGTCTTGTACTAATACCACATTTTCCACTGTAAATAATGTATTCTTTGTTACATATTATATTATTTGTATTGTATTATGCGTAACCAAGATATGACTGTAACAAGCGCCACGATGCCCCCGGGCTGACGTGCGCTCTACAAATCTGAATAAAATAAATAAATAAAATACTACTTGATGGGTGGCCTGACACTAAGCATTTTGATAGGTTGGCACATTGCTAACCAACCTTGGACACTTGACAAGTCATCAGGATATTGGCCAGACAGAGAGTAGGGGGAGAAAGACCAATGGAACGTCTGTCTTCAATTAAATGCTACTATCCCTCATTCTCAGGCCATGAGACCAGGCAATCCCTTTGTACTTGTCTTTATGGGGTGCCTCATGTCTATGTGTGTGTTTAGAGAGTTAGATATGTGTCCTATCTGTGTTCACTTCTAATGAATGGCTAGTGTTCTCCAATTATGGGTCACATGTGATGGAACCATTTTTGGAATAGATTTACCTCTTATCTATTGAGATTTCAGTTAATATTAATGTATGTGTGTTGTTTTCTCTTGCCACCAGGGACACTCTTGAGTTATTCTTCATGGGGTCTTTTGGCTTCCTGTTTTGTTGCACCTGGCTAACAAAGGCTGGCTGTGCTCTTATAAAACTTTCATTAATTTAAGAGTATACTGCTTGCATCTTGGAAATTGATGTCTTGTGCCTTGTTTCACCGTTCTGATCCTCCCTAATTTCACTATTACCTTGGCAATAGTTGCCAGCCACTGTTTTAGCTATAGAGAGATGTTTATTTCTATGTTATACTCTTGTTTCTATGTTAGTTACCTATATTTGCATGTTGTTCATGTTGCATTCACCTTATACATTCGTCCTGTTATTGTTCCTCATGTCTGTGGATACTATGTTAATTTTGTTCATGTCTAAATGCATATATTGCCTACTGTTCATATTCTTCATGTGTAGTGCATGTTTGCTTCATGTCTAATGCATGCGCTTTTACTGTTACAATGTTAATTTGAATGATTTTGTCATCTTCAACACATATTGTCCCCAAACCCTGCTGTGTCTGTGGGGGACAAGGGTGGAAGGCTTGTCTCAGTAAGCAACGACTCTTACCTTTAAGGTATTGGTGTAGGGGAGGGTCAGAAGGTATGAATATGTATGTATCTGCCTCCCAATACTCCCTCCTCTGGCTGAGTCCTGGTCCACCCAAATAGGGCACTTTGGGTACCCACATTTTACTCACCCCTTTCAAGCTACCTCCACGTCTCACATGTTCGTCTGGACTCCTTGTGATATAGCAGCATTTCCCCTCAGAGTCACAATATACCCAGTGCCCTGTGCAATTGTTGTCATGATCCCTGCCGTAAGCCTGGATAGCCAGGCCAGGTGGGCTTCTTCTACCCCCATCAGGCCCTCAAGGGCCCTGACATTTGCCCCCAGACTCTCTTGTAGTCAGTCCTGGTGCCTTTGGCACCAGGCTCATATGCCAGAGCAGTAATCAGGGCCCATAAGGGCATTGCACAACTACATGGATGCCTCCACATGGCTCAGTTCCTAAACTGAACCATGCGGTCTAGCATTTTGGGTGTGGCATGCCCAGTGATACCTGGGATGCATGCAGGCTATATAAACCACACCCGAACTCCAGAACACACTTCACGTTAGTTTGCAACCCTGCAACATGACGCTCACTGTGTTCAGCTTCAGCCACGAACCTCGGAAGAACAGAATCTGCAAAAGAGGAAAAGACATTGTTAGATAAGGTTGCAGCTAACCTGAATTTCATCATTAGCGGTCCTCAGCTCTTCCGACCGGTATCCTGGAACCAGCGCTCCTTCGGATCGACGGACCTGCAGAAAGGGAAAGACAAGCATTGGACATTTGCACAATTAACGAACTCCGCCAAAAGGCTTACCTTGCCACTCGCACTTCATTCAGCAACACCTCTCGAATTCTACACTCCGGCCGAGCACCGCGACCTGTGAAGACAAATGATAACAGGTTAGCAAAGGCAAGACACCTTAGCGCTGTGTAAAGCGCCTACTCGCCGCATCCAGGTGCTCCAAAAACGCTAATACTTACCAGCGAATCCCAAATTCACTCTTCGCCACAAATTGGACTTCCACGTACCTAAGGAAGAGAAAAAGACATTGTTAATTTCAGAAAGGCATGCTAGGACAGCAAAACACCAGAGCAATAAGACCTACCTGAAAGACTCACGTAGGGCCGGCATCAGTGAAGTAACTCGAGCGCCATTGCCTGCAAAGCACTACGCGTCCCTGCCGATACAGCAGGACGGAGAACCTGCCAACATCGATGACAAGGCGAGAGGAAGCCCAGAGGGGCCGCAGACATACCGGGTGGTGGGAGGCTGTTAATCCCAGCTGCCCGGTCCTAAACATTGTTCACCTGTATTTCTGGCAGGATTCGTCCGCTGATCACTACTGGGCATCGCAGGGAGGGATACCTGGACCCTGATTGCTGGGTGGCACCCCCGTGGAACCAGGTGAGCGTAACATTGTGGGGGTCTTGAGGATAGGAGACTGTTGACCCATGAGGTGCAATAGGGCTCTTCACTATTTGTGCACAGGGAACTCCATATGTTTCTGCATACTCATGCACAGGAGTATCCACGTCTATCACTATTTCCATTCCTGCTGCCTTTTTGGAAGTATTTTTGCATTGGTTTATTGTTATTCTCAAGACACAGAGGTACTCACTGCTATATAGCTTGACGTCACTGAGGTGGATCCAGGGTCTCTTGCCTTCGACTTTGACTGCAAATGGAGTGACAGCTTTCACAACATAAGGTCCTTGATAGTGTGGCTTGTGCCACTTCCTGACAAAATAATGGCCTAGCACCCTATCTCCAGGATACACCAAAAGGGGTTTTGACAAAAAATCTGGGTCTATTTCTTGTGGTGCTTCTTCTGTGTTCTTCGAGACCCCTGCCATGTCTACACCTTTCGAGACATACATTTAAGAGATTCCATCATAGCTGTCAAATAATCATGCATTTCCTGTCCAAGCATAATGCCAAGGGTTTCAGCATCAGTACAAGCCCTTGTGAGAGGAGCACTGGCTGGGAATATGCATTTGGCGTCCCATCACCAGCTCATGTGGAGGCAGGTTATGGTCTGAACTTGGCCTAATTACATAAGGCAAACAGGGTTAAAGGAAGGCAATGTAGCCAACTCTTTTAGAGTGTTCTTTATTTTGGATATACATTCTTTTAAGAGGCTGTTTAGGAGCTCACAAATGTTTGTGGATGATAGGCGGATGAGAATTAGTTTTATTCTCAACAAGAGACTGATGTGCTTAAACACTTACTTTACAATGTGTGGTCTGTCCATTGGAATGTAGCACATTGCACACTCCCCACCATGGAAAAAGCTGCCATATGAGGAATTTTGAGGCTGATGTGGTATCTGCATGTGTGCATGGACCTGCTCCGATCCAGCAGGAAAAGGGACACATCACGACTCTCATATACTTATAGCTATTACAAATTTGGAACATATCCACATAGTCTATATGTAAATGCTGAAAGGGTGCAGTAGGATATGGTATTAATCCTCTCACTATTATCAGTGTATGACCAGCAGTGTACCTTTGACATCTAAGACAATTTATAGCAACATTTGGATTATGCTCATTTAAATAAGGGACAAACCACTCCTCCAAAATCAGTACTGCGAGTCATTCCCTTGTTATGTCTGCTGGAAAGGTTAATGGTTAAAATGAACTCTAAGCATCCCAAGGGGCACAACAGGCTTCCCGGTGCTGTCCTGCCACCACATTGCTTCTGTCGGGGACCATGAGCAGCCCCTCCTTTTCGACAATAATGCCAAACCTGTGGATGCCCGCCCCTGCAACTCAATATTTTGTGCAACTGCTAGTATATTAAAGCTCTCCTTCATCATCGTGTTGAGTGTACATGTATGTTTGTTTGGGGCAGTTGCAACGTCAGATATTTCATGGAAAATATGCTGCTTTTTTGCTTCTAATTCAGTGGGTTCATTGCTGCGAGTAACCATGTCTTTCCCTCTGGTGTGTGCTGCTCACTTCACTATAAGTCTTTCTAGCAATGGTGCATGCTGTACTGGTGTGCCGTCCACATGCAGGAATCCCCATCCTTTTCCAACATGACCATCCTGCGTGTACTGTAGATGTCATGTAGGCAGAGTCAGAATACACCATTATCGCATCATCCTCATAAGTTTCGTGGGCCAAAATCAAATCTACGAATTCTGCTGCTTGTGCTGAAAAATGCACTGGCAAGCTTGTGCTTGTTACTATTTCAAAGCTGTCATTCTCTGCTGCCCACACCACTGCTGTTGCACTGTGCCTTTCTCCGGAGCTGTAATCTATCGAAAAATGCTCAAGGAGGTACATCATCATAATATTCAGTGTAGGTAGTACAATCATGTACATGGTCTGGCTCCTTTACCTCTGCTGTGAATCTGGCTGGGTTCACTATTCGACACATGACAATTTTGATCAATAGATTTGATATGATCACCTCATAGCCTAAAGCTCTCTGTGTCATCAGTGTGCATTTGGGCTTTTCATGGATGGCAAAAAGCAAATGTTGAACATATAATGTAACTGAACAGCCCATAGTTATGTTAGGCTATTTCTCAGTTGCAAAATGTGCTGCAGCCAGTGCTTGCTCACATGGGTAATGGCCTCTCATTACTGGGTCTAAGATCCCACTGTAGAATGCCAATTGTTTGTATCCAAGTGAAGATTTATGTGCAAGGCCATACGTCATCACAACTCCATTTGAATGGGAGAATAGGAAAAAGTCATCTTTTTAATTAGGAGTCCCTAACAGTGGAGCTGTGCTAATAGCTGGTTTCAACTTATCAAAGGCATCTATCATCTCTCCTGTCCATGCAATGTCACTTTTGTCCTTTTGTACTTCTTTGAATCCTTTTAACAGCCGACTGATATATGTGCTTTAATCAAAGACATAGGCAAGGCGTGGGAATTGCTATAATGTCTCTGGCCTATGTCTGATGGTTATTGCCACTGATTTGTCAGGTGTTACCTTCCTCCCTTCTTTTGATATTAGCTGGCCTATATATAGGACCTCCTGCTGACAATATTGCAATTTTTCTTTGTCTACTTTGTCTACATTTCACCCCTTTTCTGCCAATACTGTCATCAGTTTAATTGAGTCTTTAATAGACTCTTAGTTCTTAGTGTTGCAGACTAATATGTTATCCATATATTGGACAACCTCACTGTCAAGTTGTACATTTCCTAAGTCCATCTGTAGCACCCTATTGAAAACCAAGGGCGATTCACAGGACCCCTAGGGTAAACAGGAATGTTGTAATCGGATTCCGCAATAAGTGAACATGGTCAAATATTGAGACCCCTCATGCAAGGAAATTGAATAGAAGGTATTCTTTAAATCAATCACTGTAAAATATTTAGCTCTAGATGGGATGTTACATAATATTGTGGCTGGATTTGGAACTAATGGAAATTCTGCCTCAACAATATTATTCTGGGGCATAGATCCAGTTTAAATCTCCATGACCACCTTTTCAACTTCTCAATGGGGTACACTGCCATATTGCAGGTTGATTTTGATGGCACTAATATCCCCTGTCACACTAAGGTGGCAATAGTTTCAAAAACTCTGCGGATAATCTCAATAATGTGTCTTGAATTCTTGGAAGCCATGCTAGCAATACATGTACTCCATAGAGGAATATTTCTGGGTTTAGTGGCACCCCTCACAGTGCTTTCTGACCATAAAATGCTGTTATGAATTCTCGTGCATTTACATATTGGATCCCTATGTTAGAACATATTATCCCCTTTTCAGTAAAGAAGATTGTCATGTTATGTTTAGTTTACTCATCAGGTCTCTCCCCAATATGTTAACTGGAGTCTTGTGAGAATATAACAATGGCATAGAGATGTAGTTTTCTCCTATGGTGAAAGGTAATTTGTCTGTAAAAGGAACCGTAGTAGTCGCCACAGAAAACGCTTCATCTAACAGAAGATCTAACACAAGATCGAGTCAGCCCCATATCTACTAAGAAGGAAAATGTGTTGTCACCTATGGTCATGTCGACCCTTGGTTCCTCTTGTCGGTCTGGTGTTATCAGTAGGATGCAGCACATCACATATTTCTGTGGGAAGTCCTATTTTGGATACATATTCAGTCCCATACCGGTGAAAGGATTCCCTCCCACTTCTGTCACACCCCCTATTCTAGGTGTAGGTGTTTTCAGCGATATGTTTGCCTCCCATGGTGGGACCATGTTCTGTTGTGCTGGTTCCTCTGCCTGCATTGGTGCTTGCTGTGTTTGAGGTTGCATTGCTTGTTGCATCTGCTGTATTTGTGGTGCTGGTGACTGATACTTTGTGTGATCTAGGGCATACTATTCTGGTGGTTCTGTGCTATAGGATGGGAGGTATATTGGCCTATATCTTGGAATTACTGATTGCCTATTCTGTTGCATTCCTCCCCTACTCCTGCATACATGTGAAATGTGCCCCATTTTGCCACATGTCCAACACGGTTGTGGAGGACCATCTAGTCAGGGTTGCCCTCCATTAAACCCTCTTCCTTGCAGAGATTGGAATCTAAACCCTCTGCCTCTGGGTGCAACCCTTGTCCCCGGGGATAATAATCCCTGGCTGTGGTTGTTGTACTTCCTGTGCATTATAACTTTATCTCCCACTGATCAATACTGCTCCTTAAACTGTCAATTTTGGCAGTTTTCTCAGAACCAACTTTGCTTTCTTAATCGTTCTGTATTCAACTTTCTTTCTATTCTTCTATTGTTTTAAGCAAACATGGTGATCAATAGTCAATTGTATTTCTGCCCATGGTTTTCTTCCATTCCTACAATTCTTCTCAGCTGTCTTTGCACTTCATCAGGAAGTCTCTGACATAAAGTGTGATAACAAAATAGTTATGTGTTTGTCCCATGGTTCTCTAGTCTCTATTTCTTTTGAATGTCCTCTATGTATGTCACTGGATCTTCGTGCTATCCCATTTTACATTTGCACTCATATCTGATGAGTCTGAGTATGTTGTCCTAAGTGCTCTCCATAAGTCAGCTAGACAATTATTAAAATGTGCTCTGTCATGTTTGGCATTTTGTGCAGTCACCCCAGGATACCCTGCTCATCTCCAAATGTCATCTGATTGCTCTCCCAATATGGAAGCAAACAGGCTTTTCATTTCACCTACTGCTAATGTCATACCAGCCATCATCACTTCCAACTCATAAATCCATTTGCCTGGTCCTAATGTGAGTGATGGTAGCTCACAAATGTAATTATTTGTATCCATTTGTGACCATCAGATATATTGTGACAGTTCTCCATCTTTCTCTAATAAGGGGAATTGTGTTAACCTGGTGCCATGTCCATGCACGATTGCTCCCTCTGTCTTGTCACCACGTCTATCATGATAACTCTCTTCCTTCATGGTAGATTTCTCATTCGATTCGCATATGGCGTTCTGTCTTTTAAACGGTTTGCACACAACTTTGGCCGTCTTGGATATTCAACAGGTTCTGGCCTTATTGTCAGTTCCTCTATCTCTGCCCACGCTACCTCTTTCCCTATCTGTGTACCTGTGGATGGGGCTTGTGCTGCCTCATTATCATTCTCCTCGACCTGTTCATCTTCAAACATTGTAACTTCACTGTCCTCATCCATTTCATTGTGTCTTTATGCTCAAAATCTAGTTTTCCAAGAGGTTTTACCCTATATGTTCCACTCACAACCTCTTCCAATAGATCCCTTTCTTCACCTAGACGGGACCCTTACCTACTACACCTCATATTCCCTGGGCACTTGCCATCTTGGCCCCTCAGCATTTCCCTGCCCCATTCCCTGGAGCCACCCCACTCCTGCACATCTCCACCTACCAATTTACCCTCTGCACTTACCACTTTCACAAGCACTTGCACAGTCGGATTGTCCCATGGCCAATATAACCGTTTTTGTTGTTCTACGCTTATGATTCCATTGTCCCCCATCCCCCCCATCTCGTCTTGTGGCGCCTGGAAACACTTGTGTATAGGCACCATACAAAGGTCCAATCAAAAATAAAAAATACATATGTTTGCCATCTCTCCTACTCCTGTACATATTGCCAATATTCCTTTGTATAGGTCCTTCCTCTACTCTGTCTGGAAGTGTATGCTTTTTAATAATGTCATCAGCTTCCTTTTAGCACCTCTCTCGACTTCTTTCCTCATTCCGTCTTTCTCTTCTTTCTCTCTCCCTTTCTTCCTCCTTCTTTCTTTCTCCTTACTTCCCTGCATCTTTTTATTTATTTTTTTCCTTTCTTCTCGTCTCTTCTCGTTCCCTCTTTCTGTCTCTCATCTGTTTTACTTCTCGCTTTCTTCTTTGTCCTTTTTTATTTCTCTCTCTTTTCTTCTTTGAACTCTTTCTTTCTCATAATCCACTCTCTCTTCTTCTTTCTCCTTTCTTTCTCTGACTTCCCTTATTTTCTTGCTAGAATCATCAATGCCCTTTCCATCCAGTTTAAGTATTATTTGCAGTTTAAGCATTATTTGCCCTCATATGCATTCATTTGGAGCATTTGCTGTCTCATCCCTTTCATCTTGCCTACCTCTTTCTCTCTGAACCTGTTCCTGGTAACTTTGCTTGCAAGCCATGGCTCTCGTCAGATTCTACATGTATAGACACTGGTGCACATGTGTTGCAGTACTGTCTTTCAATTAGTGCTGTCTTTTGGCCAGGGCATAGACATCTTGCCTGTTGTGTCTTTAACCCATTACCTGTGGTACTTGGCAATGTTGCCCTTATATCGGGGCAATCACTTACATAGGTGAATGAGTGGGGTGTCTCCCATGGTAATAACTCAAAAACACAATTTACCAAAGATCCCCAAACTCTATTTCAATTGTCGCCCCCCTTTTTTCATTCTTTACGCACCCCTCTCCACAATATTTACCCACAAATTAACACAACATTTGCGTCACTCAATGCTTCTGAGCGGCACCACAAATGTCACTCACCCTCCTAGCAGCTCCACCTCGCTGCACCTCGCTGCTCCCACACAAGACCACACTTCTCATCCATGCCACCACTTCAAGTCCTCCACGATTTCAAAGAAAAACACATATAAAAGCCTAAGCTATCTCACAACATAAAGCAGGCTCCAGCAATTATTACACCAATAAAATACAGATGTCTTCTGAAGTCTCTGTGAGGTATCCGTATCTTTGATTATTGCCCTGTATCAAGGCTTTCCAAGTAACAAAGCTTTCCCAACCCTTGTCTGAAAATATCTTTTTTCACGCACGTATTCCTTCACAAAACCCACAATATACAACAAACGTGCTCCCCTGTTTTGCCATAACTATGTCATACTTACATCCATGGATCTGCTGAAGGTTTTCAGCATTGAGTATCCCCTATTAGCTTCCTGCCCTCCATGCCCTACTGGTTGGCGTGCAGGGACTGGACAAGACTTCTCTTCAAAGGGGGCTCCTGTCGACCCCTCTCTGTTGCGTGTAATCCCACTCTCCACAGGCCACCTTCGTAGAACTCCAGACACAGCACGACCCCTCGTCAGTCCGATGATTCTTAGCCAACCAGCATCTGCTACCATTTGTTATGGTGTCCCCAAAATCCCAGATAGGCCCAGAGGAATCACAGTAAATCCAAACCAGCCTCAATGATGGAGTAAACAAAGTGCACAGCAAAATCCAATTTATACACATCGAAACAATAGCTTAAATACTACAAACTCATCATCAATGAAGTCATGACATAATATCAGTTTACAAAACCTGTGGGAACCACAATGGGTTAGTGGGTTTGGCTACATATATATTCCATATGTATTAAACATTTTCATTGGGTACAAATGGTTTATGGTCATAATCTCGAAAAAAAAATCTAAAAAAAAAAATCTCAAAAAAAAGTCTGAAAAAAAAGTCACATTTTTTTTAATGATGTTTTTTATTCGAAATTGGGGGGGTTACTCCCCCAAATCTCCTTATTTGTACCATTTTTTTTTAATCCCGGACCCCAAAATAAATATATAATTTAAAAAAAGAGAAATTCGATCTTATTGTTATTCGATATTTTTTTATTGATATTTTGACTGACCACTGGTACAAATATCTGATGGCTCCACCTGAAACCACCCCTATATTGATAAGCTGCATGAGGGTATCGCTTGGTGAAGGCCTCGCCATGCACAACTAAGGCAAAACCCTAGACTTAGGGCCTCATTTTGACCCTGCTGGCCCGGAAACAAGGGTGCCGATAAGCTTACCGGCGTTGTTGTTTCCGGACCGGCATATTACAGGTCTGCTTGCCGGGGCTGCTGTGCCCGACAGGTGTGACTCTGCCGGGCACAGCAGCCACGGTAGGCATGCTGGTGCTTCTATGTCCCCACTCCCATAGAGTCTTGTGGGAATCTATGGGAATGGGGACTTACATTTTACCAGTGCCTGGCTTTCGGGCAGCCAGGGTTGAAAACTCCTGGTGGCACCAGGAAGTCGGTGCCAGTAATTATTTGAAGGTCCAGAGGCAACCCGCCGGTAGCACCGGCACGGTTACCGCTGGACCCGTAATGCGGCCTTTAGTCCTCACATACTTGCCCTGCATCACCTGTGCAGACCCTAACCCACTTGACTGGTCTGACCATGCCGCCATCCCATTATCAGCCACCAACTACAGACCACAAAGGTCAGGATAAAAGCCCCATCAAAGAGTGCCACTCTTTCAAAACCTTCCCAGTCAATGAGATAGAAGCAAACTTTGAAGAATTCCCCACCACAGGGAATGGCCTCAGGCCTCCAGGAATTATTCAGTAACACCGCTATGAAACTGGTGGACACACATGGCCCCCAATAATCCATCTGGGCTAATACCAAACCATCCACCCCATGTTACACCCTCAAGATTGCCTCAATCAAATGCTCAATATGAGCACTAGAGTAATGGTGGTACAAAAGCATTAACATGGGAGATCTCACCAACCTCACATCTCTCAGCGCAAACCGTAGGATTCTGAGGCCAAAGCTGCTTACTACTGCACCACCATTGAGACAGACTCTAACAGCAGCAAAGCTTTCCTTCAAGCAATAAAGCCTTGTACCAAACCAGGGGTGTTGCTAGGTCTGGAAAAGACCCAGGGCTACCCTAATATCGGAACTGTCAGAACTGGGGGCTAGCTAGCCTTTTGGTTGTAGCTCCTGGGATTCTATAAGGGGCTACAACCAAAAGACCAGGGGCTAAAGCCCCCTTAGCCCCCCCTAGCAATGCCTCTGTACCAAACCATCACCGACCCCGAGTACAGAGCAACCCATTACCAGGTGCTGCTATCATAACTCCTGTCATCCCACCCCAGGCCTAATGGAGGTGGCCCCAAGAAATCCCAGCAGTGCTGGCCTGCCCGAGGTAAGGCAAATGGGCCAGCAAAGAGGCATAGTCCTAGGCCATGTCCTCATGGCAGCCTGGGGGAAGATCGCTGTCCATTCATTTACATAAGGGCTGGTCAGTGTATGATGAAGTCTGAGGCCACTTCTTTGCCGCATGGTTGAAGAACCAGCACAGGAACCCCCACCTGTGCTGCAGAGGTGTGGAGACTAAGGTGGCCCCACCAGCCTACACCTCAAAGGCACAACAATGGAAAGATCGGTTCCCGCCTTCTTCACTTCCAGAGGGGAGGGGTAAGATGGCCTGGATAGGGTGGTGAGTGTGGGGTCACCCCAGACACGCGGTATCAAAAGAGGAACCCAGTCCCATCAGGACATGAAGGCAGTGAGTGCCTCTCCTCCTATGGGCACAGGATTCGCTTGAAGATAAAAGGCACGCTGGGCCATGACAGTGAGTGTGGTGCTCCACGTTGGGGAAAAGGGCAGCGGATTCAGATAATGACTGACCCGGGCAACATGCAACGGCAGTTCCCCACATGAGCACTGAATGAACAGTGACTGCACTTAGAGTTGGGCCATCCCCTGGAGCATCAAGTGCAGGCCCACCCCAGAGACCATCCACCAAATTAACTGTGCCTGCCCTATTCAATCTGAAGTGTAGTTTGGACTCTGGGAATCTAATCTAACAGTATATTGTTTTCATGTATTTATGTGTATATATGTTTATTCATTCATAAGTACATAGTTATTTATGTATTCACTTATTCAAGTATATTTATTTGTTTCTTTGTTCATGTATGCATTCATAAATATGGATTTTAGTTAAGAGATAAAATGTATGAGGATTATTGGGTATAGGAAAAAGGCAACACCCTGGCACGATAGGGAAGGTCGAATTGGCTGCCTGCCAGAGGCCACCCAGGTGAAGCAGCAGCGCAATGGCGTCATACTCTGGTCCTTCTTCCTGGGTGGGTAAGATCCAAAGGTACGACGGGGTCTCTTTCGTGGATCCACACTACCACTATGGTTTGTTCCAGAACCCCGTCCAGGCGTGGTGGGCTGGCTGGACAGATGGTAGTAATTTGTTATTATACTGTTTGGTTATTGTTTAAATAAAAAGCAGTCCCCGTTGGTGCTTGAACATCCACCCCAGTGTCTCGCTCGTGTCCCATTTGATGGTTTCACACAGTTGAAAGTAAAGAATCGAGGTTATGCAATGTTCAGTTGCAATGCAAGGACTTAACACTGGTTCTTAATTTGCAGGTTACCTAGCACCAGTCTGGTTGCAATAGGTCTGTGTTCAGGTAGGTGGTAAATGGTCCCACCCTAGCCTGGTGGGCCAAGACAAAATATCAGGGCTATAGATACATTCGTCTTGCTAAGCAACGCACATTGCTAAAATATAGAATAACCATTCACTAATGGTGTAGTCTTTCAAAGCACTTCTATGAAAAGGAGAAGGGGAACATAGCATCAAATTAATTTCATGACTGAAAATCAAAAACATTTTTTGGGAACACAATAATCACCCCAGATCTTTGTATTTGAATTATGCTTGTAATAAAACAGGTGCGCTTGAAACAATAATGCACGCTGGGCTTGGTGTTAATTGCATATTCACAACCTTCACCCTAAGATTAAAGGGTGTGTACTCACAAACCATACATACTTAGTTGAACATCCTCAGTGGTTTGCATGTGCAGCACATCTAGAGAAAGGCACAGGGGGCGTGAAAGGTCAAGCTGCACAGATATCCTTATAAAATGATATATATGGGACACCTTTTCTGTTGGGAGTATGTTCCTGTTTTGATGGAGTACATGTTGCTGGAACGCCGCTCATCTGTAAGGCTGCACTGTGTCCCCCACTCTGTTGGCCCTACTCTAGCAAGCCCTAAATGAGGTCAGCAAAGCCCACGGATGCAGCAATGCTTGGTTTTCTGGGCCCTAGTCCATCCCTTGCTTTCACCTCTGGTGTAGAAGTCGGGTTCCCGGCTTATGTTGGAAACTGTATGTCTCACAGAAAACCATTCTTTGTTCTTGCCTTTCAAACGACTTCACCTTCAAAAAACAAAATAGTTAAATGGACTATATTTGAAAAATGATAAACATTTTCACATCCTGCAAAAACCTGCATGGTGGAAAAAACACATTGGGCCTCATTACGACCCTGGCGGAGTGGGTTTACGCCAGCGTTATTCGCGGCGGACCCGTCCGCCCTACTACGAGTTCCCGTAGCGCCATGGAACGTTTTCCGCCTGGTTTTTCCGTGCGGAGAAATCCATGGCGCTACGGGACCTTGTTGTTAATTACGCCACCGTATTTTACGGTGGCGCAATTAACGCCTTCCCCACTCCCATTATACCCTATGGGGCAAAAATGGGAATGGGGAAGGGTAAAATGGGGAATGGGGATTTACCGCCCCGCCAAGGTCGGCATGGGGCGGAAAATCCGCCAACCTCCATGGCGCTATCGGTAGCTTTCCGCCGTGCTCCGCGGTGCATTTAGCACCGCGATTTCCGCCAGGGTCGTAATGAGGCCCATTGTGTCTCATGCTGAGTCCTTATGTCAATCATCCACTTCTGCACATCATCCACCAACATCCCCAGGTTTAGTTTCCAGAGGCAACGAAAACCTTGCCAAAAACTAAATTGTACAAAACGGCAGAGAGGGATTTCTTCAATACCTCCAACCAGCAGTCTCCAAGCACACTCTTCCTTCATGTGACATTTTGTGACAGATGTCTACAGGGATTCCGGTGACTTTTTGTTATTTTTGATTTATTTTTTAATACTGCTTAATAATATTGTTGCAAACGGTATGCCAAATAAACGACAGGTTCGACATTGTTCTGAGGGAGAAACTTTTGCAAGACAAAGTCCAGCCCAGTCCAAGTTATTTTGGAAAGTGTTCTTGGAAGTGTGAGATGGGCAATATTATACCACTGTGTTCTGAGTATTTCCACAATACTACCCTAGCATCATCTGTTTTTTTTTAATTTAATTTTATTTTTTACATTGTCTGATTACTTTATTAAATATTTTGGAAATAAAGCTGCCAAATTATGTACGCAATGGAACAGCACAAGTGGTGGAAAAGGGATCCGCAACAACATTCAATTGTAGATGAGCAACTTTCGTATTCAACCTTGGAGTTCCAAGTGACATCATAGACAAATCAAGCTTCGCTTTCATGGCCTATCAGATGACACTGTGAAACCCATGGCTGAATCTGTCCCCATAGTTGATAGATATTTCTCTTTGTTGTGTATTACCTGCATGCATTCTGTCTCTGGTAATGTGATTAAGATAATGATCTCCTGGGTAGGAATCGTCTGTGCACCTCACTTGCTTTCCTCTCTCAAAACTCCTACATCTACCCTTCGCACACAACAACTGCCGATTCTCTGCGGTGCTTCTGACGTTGCTTTCATTTTTCTTGTAGCCATAAAAAAAACTCAGCACTCGCTTCATCCTCTACCCTCTCTTTCAAAACAAAGGTTTATATGCTCGCTGGCTTTCAGCAATGGCTGCTTTGCTCCAACACAGACAGACCTGACAATGTGACTCTCCTCCACAGAGCAAGAGACAGAAACCTAGAGCGAGACAGAGGGCCTCATTACACGGATGGCGGAGAACCATGCCGCTATTAGCGCCATGGTTCATGCCGGTAAAATACCGGCACCGCCTTAGCGGAAAGGGGAATTACCGCCCCATTCCAAGGTTGGTGGGGCGGTAATTCCCCCTTCCACCATTGCCCTTCCCCATTCCCATTTTTGCCCCATAGGGCTCAATGGGAATGGCGAAGGCGCTAATTACGGTACCGCAAATTGCGGTACCGTAATTAGCTCCCTGGGTCCCTTTGCGGGTTGGTTTTTAACGCCTGCAAAAAGCAGGTGTTAAATCCCCCAACCCGCAAAGGGACCTCGTAGTAAGGCGGTAAGGATTTACCGGTACCAGTATTTTACCGGTACCGGTAAATCCTTACCGCCATCCGTGTAATGAGGCCCAGAGAGCAACTAAGCAAAAAAAAACAGAGAGCAAGAGGGAGAGAAAGAACTATTCCTTTCTTGGTTTCAGGAAGCAATGATTGCAGTGTATGTCATTGATGGTAACATGAGTCAAGGAGGGAGGGTTAAACTATGCAGCGTGGGATGTATCGGCTATGAGTGCGGCATGTGATATGGGAATGCTAAGAACCTATGCAGCACCTAGGTATTGACTGAAGGGTAAGGTTTTGAGTTCCTTCTTGAACTGCAATAGTATTGGGGAAATACGGATTGGCACCAGGATGGTTTTCCTGTAGCAAGGTCTGTAACAAGAACTGTTTGCATTTGTTTTCTTTGTTTGTTTGTGTCAGTTGTCTCTCACGTCTAACGATGCCATGACTTCTGGAGTAGCATGACCATACTGACGTGCAGAATCTTTCAGCTAGATAGGCAGGCTTGCAAATAGTGTTTACTGTAGAGGTGAGACAGGAAGTATTCTGGCTAGCATGACAAGTCAGTGCAGCTGTTCTTGGATGGAAAAAATGTGGTTGAATTGTATATTGTGATATTTTAATTAATGGTCTGTATTCCCTCTTATCTTTCATCTCTATACCTGGTTCATATTCTGTGCACTAGTCAGTATCTGGCATTGTAAAGTACCCCATAAAGGGGATGCTGCCCCCCCACCATTGTTAATGTAAATGTATAGTGTTTCAGATAGGACTGCTCTCCATTCATTCCCATAAATACTATGGGGTAGATTCTCACATTTTTGTTGGCGCAAGTGAGGTGATGTGCTAGCACATCTTCTCACTTGTGCCAAACAAGCCATCCACAAATTCACAAAGGGCACCTGAATCTGTGCATCTTAAATGCACACATTCAGATGCCATTTGTCAGTCCCTTTGTGCTTTTGTTAAAAAATGAGGGGGGTGGTGGATGGTACTGTGCATTTCAATGTGCATTGGGATCACTCAAAGGGAATGCGCTTTGCAATGCACAGAAAACACCCTCCCCTGGTGCTTGTTTGGACTATGCTTAGTGGAAGGTGCGGTGCACAAGAGGTTTATTTATTCCTTTCATGTATTGGCCCTCATTACGACCCTGGCGGAAATCGAAAAACGATGGCGGAAATGCAATACCGCCATCGAATAGCGCTCGGTGCGATCATGACCCGTCACCGCAAAGTACGATGCCATTAGCGACACCGTAGTGAACGCCAACGCTAACTGCACCAAGTACGCGCGCGCGCGCCATGCCAAACCGTAATTACCACCATGGCGCAACGGTACGCGAATTCTGACCCTAGCGGACATGCACCTAACGCCATCAAGCACGGCGGAAAGTACCATTCCGCCATGGTGAGAAGTACGGCATCGCGAACCAACCGTAAACGGCCCTACTGAGTGCCTGTACACCGCTCCCTGGCCACATTGTACAACTCCCCGTAGGTGCAATGAAGTCACACAATGCAACCAGTGAAATGTACTAGTCATCCATGCCTGCCAACGAACAAATGAATCTCAAGAGGGGCCAATGGGAGCTGCAGGGCACAGATGGCACAAATACAGAAGCTATACAAATGGACATGACCTCAGTCTCCCACCAAGAAACGCACGCAAACACAGGCACCTGTGACCAGCCATATTCCGATAATCACATCATTCCACCAATCCAACTGGCTGACCGGCATTTGTTACACAAAAGCTAATCCCCCGCCCCTGAGCATGACATCATCAAAACAGTCATATTGGCAGCCCTTATCCCTGACCTCACTGGGCTTCGTAGGCAAACGCGCCCAGCACAGTACCACGCAACTATACTCCGAAGCTGGAACCCAATGCAGATCTCCTCACAATACATCGCTCCCCAAATAGGAATATGCCACATCACTTGCAAAGAAGAACGCTACACGGTTCATATCAGAATAGAAATTTAATGCACAACAAATTCACCAAGCCCATACAGCCATTAGGCCATGAACTCCAAAATACATTTCACCATTGTGGGCTGCATCCGCAATAAATGACCAGCTACTTCTTGTGTGACGCCCTGTTCCTTCATGGTACACAGGGGCTACATTCTCGTACGAAAAGGCAACATGGAAGCGCCTAGAACCGCAGGGCCGTCCCAATAGGGAGGCACTAGTCCAGCTGAAAGGCCGAAATGTTGCTCCTAGCCACTAGTACTGCGTAAGGGCATGTGGCCCATTGGCGATCGTCCCATAAGATCGTAATGCTGCTCCACTGATTAACACGAAGCAGCAGGTGTCGGGAGTAAAATCCATCTGCAGGAGTGGCATACAGATGGCAGTGGCAAAAGGGGAGGAGATACCTGTCACCCAAATGAAATGAAAAAGAATAGTATGGCCATCAGAACTTCATTTGAATTACTCACTTCAATGATCACACCAAATCCACAGCCATATGCATGCTAGCCCACTCCAAAGGATCATCACCACCCAAAAACCACTTGCGAATCACAACTATCTATATCGAGGTGAAAACACTATCACAAACGAGTGTTCCTGTGCATGCGTCTGTTAAAACAGAATCCATCAGATGGGATTGGTAACGTGCATAGACACAAGTGTCTGAAGGCGCGTCGAGACAGGGAGGGCTCAACAAGGCCAGATAGACGATGGTCCCACTATGGCAGCCCTGCATCACATAGCGCAGGGGAGGTGGATAGATTCCAAGAAGCCCTGTACATGGCAAACTCTGTATCCAATCATCTGTCCATGCATCCATACATCATTCCCTCATCCCGTAATGAAAACGCCTGTTTCCATACTCACATAACATGTGAAATTTCCATTGAGTCTGTGCGTTATGCAGCCTGCAAAATCCACTGTGCCCCAGCCCGTAATTCCAGTGTTGTGAAGTAACATGTATTTGGGAACGTCCGGCCTTATCGCCCACTTCGCTATTGCGCATCCCAAACTATTCATATCAATCATTGCATCCTCGCCATGGCCCCTGTCCCAAGGACATTGAACAATAGAACGTTATATTTGCAGTCAGACCTGTGGGCATCTCCTCGCCGCTAGCTGAAAACCGAAAGCGCCGCCCTTCGAATTCCTCATTTGCAACATCACGTCGAAAAGGCATCTGTGGCCGCTTGAAATCACAAATTAATCCATCTAGTGCGGCTGTGTGTGAAAATGGCAACTGCCTTCACTCACAAATGGGACGCCCCGCCCGTCGGTGAACCTCGGTACAGTGTTGCATGAGGGTCCACCGTTACTCGAGTACTACGTTCCACTGACCCTTCACAAGTCTGTTCGCGACTGCAAAGATAGTATGTGAAACAATGGGACCATAGCAGAATGAACATATCAACCAATGTTACACTGCCATCGGGTACAAATACATGATTGTAATAGCAAGATGCCATTCGTCGAATTGCAGCGTTGTGTGCGGGACGTGCTGGCCCAAAGGGGAGAGCAGCTTGCACAGGTGGAATGAATCACCACAGGTGGAGGCCATACAGCCTGAAAACACATAAATTGCACACCCAGCCTCTTCCCACAACCACACCCACTCCGAAATGCTACCGGCAGGACTAGCTATGTTGGCCCTGGGGGACCTGATAGCACTGCAAGTACTTCAACTTCAAGAAGAAGACGAACACCAACTACAACCGGCCGCACGGAGGAGACGCAGGAGGAGGAGGAGGGCAAGGCAGGGCCAGCAAGGGCCGCCAGCACAGCCACTACCACCACGCAGGCAGCCCGCAATCCCACGCCTCCGAGCACATCCGTTCAACCTCACTGATGAGCAGATCCACACCCTCTACCGTTTGGACCGGGACACCATAACCGCCATTGTGGACATGACACAGGCTGACCTTGTCAGCATGATAGATAGCCCAACCGCCATCCCACCCCTACTGAAGGTGGTGTCTGTAATCCACTTCCTGGCCACAGGCACCTACCAGCACACAGTCGGACAGTTGCATGGCATATCACAGCCACTGTTCTCACGGACACTATTGCAAGTGCTCGATGCCCTCCTGCAGCACGCAGACGACTACATCTCTCTACCACGCTCGGAGCAGGAAATTACCAACACAAAAGTGGGATTCCATGCACTTGCCGGCATACCGGGTTGCATTGGTGCCATCGACTGCACCCATGTGGAATTGGTCGTCCCACATGCCATGGAGGCCCAGTACCGCAACCGAAAACAATTTCATTCTCTGAATGTACAAATGGTGTGTGACTCCAACAGGATCATTACACATTGTTGTGCCCGATTCCCTGGATCAACCCATGATTCTATGGTCTTGAGGAACTCTACAATACCACGCTACATGGAGCGACACGCAGGGAACAGATCCTGGCTACTCGGTGAGTCTCATTTCAAGCATGATGATGTGGGGTATGTGATGCGGCAATGACCTGGCAGGAAGGGGGGGGGCGTACGTAGCAATGGCATTCCTCAAAATTCCTTTATTGTCCACATACAGGTGATGCCGGGTATCCACTGAAGAGATGGCTCCTCACACCAGTCCGGAACCCACGGGACCAGCATGAGGAGGACTACAACCATGCCCACTCACGTACCCGTGTAGTCATAGAACAGGCATTCGGCCTACTGAAGACTTGTTTCCGCTGCCTCAGCAGGTCTGGCGGGGCACTCCTGTACCGCCATGAGAAGGTTGCAAAGATGGTCATGGCATGTGTCATGCTCCACAACATGTGCGTACGTAGAAATGTGCCCATGCCCCCTGACGCAGAACTGCAAGCACCTGAAGATGGTCATGATGAGGGTGGGGATGTGGCAGCACCTCAAGGAGTCTGCGAGGCACAGGAGGGCCGTGACATTCGTCAGCATCTCATAGATGCATGCTTCTAGCACTCACGCCTGGTGGCTGATACATGGACACGGGACTCGTGGCACTGTGTGTGTCTGGAACATGCACAATATGGACTGTACGCCTATAATGGCCTCGTACACAAAGATCAATGTCCACACATCTCATTGGATGATCGTGCATTGTTTATGGCATATGTGATATCATGTTAAACACCCTATCGACCCGCCACCCAAGTGAGCCCAACACACCCCCTCCACCCTCCTACCTCCCCCCCGAACACCAGTGTCCAAAGATGCTCATTGTCAGTGGGCAGTCGCTATTGCAAGCCCCCTCTCCGGGTATCAGGGGCACCCCTGCCTGTGGAGCACAGGTTCCTCCCAGATCTACGTTGGGGGCTGCCCTGGACGGAACTTGCAACGGATGATGTCTCTGCCTGCTCACGTCCATGCATGTCCCTAAGGGTTTGTGAGAGCTCAGTGAGCACACGGCGCACTGCGGCAAGTTCGGCACATACGTCTTTGGACGTCGCATGCAGTTCCCCCCTCAGGCTCTTGGTGCTTCTCTCCATTTGTACTCACAGGCTCTCGGTGCTTCTCTCCATTTCTACTCTCAGGCTCTCGGTGCTACTCTCCATTTGTGCCCTTAGTGTCTCTGTACTTCTCTCCATTTCTGCCCTAAGTGTCTCAGTTGATGTTTCTATGTCTGCCTTAGTGCCCCCACATTCATCGGCATGGTCCTTGAGGAGCGTGGCCAGTTGCTGCTGTTGCACGATTACCTGGTCGAGGGACTGTTGCCTCTGCTGTGCCATGGCCATTTGCGGTGGTGTCACAGAGTGGCTGGTCACCTCATGTTGCCTTGCCACAGGGCTTGTGGGGGATGGCCAGTCGTCGTCTTGTGGGTGCCCCTGCGTGGTATCCTCATGGTGTACGGGATGGAACAGACAGGGGGATTGAGACAGGTCATGGATGGATCTAACTTCGACATCCCCGTTTTCTGTGTCAGAGCATGCTGCCATTAATGCAGTGTCACCTATGGTGCTGCTGCCACCAGAAGCAGTGCCTACTGTGGCATCCATTGGGGGGACCTGTGGTGGTGCTGTTGTGGGCATGCTGGCTGCTGGGGTGCCTGTTGGAGTTCCCTCCTGTGTGCTGCCACTTGATTTGTGCTGCTGCCGTGTCTTGATGCGTGCAGCTGAGGTGGAGGGTCTTTGGCCGTTGGTCTTGCCCCTCTTTGCAGGTGTGCTGGTAGGGGTGTCCTGGAGCTCGTCGTTTGAATCGGACCCTGTGGTGGAGTAAAGGAGGGCGAGCGTTATTAATGGGTCTGTGGAAATTGGAATGGCAATGTATCACATGCATTGGGGTGGTACCTGAGGGTGATTTGGGTCAGGGCCTTGGAGGTGGTTTCATTTGTGTGTGGAGTGAGGGTGCAGTTGTTTTGCAGCCTGCAGTTAGGGTGTGCCTGCTGCACGTGTAGAGGGTGTTTTTAGGATTTTTAATTATTTATGTATTTGATGTGAGTTTTAAAGTGTGCTATCAGGCCTATGTATGTGGACGTTCTCCTGGACATGTGTTACTGTTGCACTATGTGGACACGTGGTACTTCACATGATTGGACATTGTGGTTTTGGCATTGTTTTATTTGGGACACCTACCTGATTCTTCGGATGTCTGCACTCCTTTCTCCATCCCTCCGACTCCCTCTATGCTCTCCATTCCAATGGTGGAGGCACAGATTTCTTCCCAGGGGGTCAACTTGATGGGTGATTCCGATCCTCCCCCGGTAGCTGTGGCAATGTTGCGGTTGGCAGAAAGTATGCTACGGACGCGTATCCGCAGGTCGTCCCATCGCTTTCTGCATTGCTGTGGGTTGCGGGGTGCGGTCCCCACCGCACTTACCCGCTGTGCCACCAGGGCCCATATGGCCTTCTTGTTCGCAAGTGCCGTCCTGGTCATTTGCGTGGAGAAGACGGCGGCAGCATTCTCCTGGAGGGTCTCTGTGAGCACGGTGAGTTCCTCACGGGAGAAGTGGACCTGCCGCTTGCGGTCGCACGCTTTCCTCGCTACTTTTCCCATTTTTCTTGGTTTCACTAGGGTGGATGACGGGTTGGGATGTGTCTCAGGGTAGTATTTTTAATGGTTGTGTGGAAATTGTGGTTTTATAGGTGTACGGCGTGATGTTTCCCGTTCCGGAACCATGCTTTTACTTCCGTTTCCGTATATTTCCGGTCACCGTACTTTCCGGTTGGCGCTCACTGCGGTGACCGCTAAGATGGGTGGCGGTATTGCACCTAGGGCGCCGTACGGCGGCGGTGTGGGCCGTTTTGGGGTCATTTCCGCCATCGCGGACTTTGCACTTCCGCCATGGCGTGGTGCTCGTGTCCGATGGGTCGGAATGAGCCGCACTTTGCTCCGTCGTGCAATGGCGGAAACGCTATTTACGCTATGGCGGTCCGGTCGGTTGATTTCCGCAAGGGTCGTAATGAGGGCCATTGTCTTTGAGGTGGGAGAGCAGCGGTCTGAACCGATGGTCTCACACTTGCATTTCTATCCTTCAGAAAAGGATAGAAATGCTCTTTCATTTCTGTCTCTTTGAAATGGCATGTGGTTGCTGGCAGGCAGCCAGTGATACATTAGTGTCGGGTGTGTGTCAGGGGCCTTCTAAGGCAAGTAACGATTGGAACACCAAAGTACGCCAAGCAGGAAGTAGCACAGTTGATTTAGGCCCAGAACCCAGCTGGGAAAAACCTGTGGAACTGAACTGAGTGAAGTTAGCTGTCAACGCCGTCCACAGAGGGCAGCATTTGTATACACGAAAGACATAAGTTTCATACACACATTTGAAAGATTTTTTGAAACACCTTACAAAAGCGGATTGGTGGGACTTGTTTTATTTGGGACACCTACCTGATTCTTCGGGGCAAACAGAAGGTAAGTCTACTGTGGAAAAATAACTGCAATGTTCTCCCACTCCCCTCTCCCTTCCCCTAATCCCCTTAAAAGGTGAGACTGGCTGGAGCGCATGGATGCTGCTCACCTGTGATTCTGTGTCTGCAAGCGCAGCTATGGAGATGGGTCCCGAAAAGGGGGCTGAAGCAGGTGAGAGTCTCTCTCCCAGGTGTGATGTCTCTGCTAATTGTCTTATGTTCTTTCTTTCCCCCAGGTGTTGGAACTTCAGCGCTGAAGCGGTAGCATAACCCTGAGGGAGGATTGCTTGTTCCTGGATACAGGTAAGTTCTCGAGTTCTTAGATGGGGGTTCGTTCTGATGGGAGGAGAATGGAAGGGGGATGCTAATCCTGTTGCTTGTTTTCGAACAGGGCGTCTGACACCAGGAGCTGGGGGCCTGGAAGACCAAGGGCAGGAGCAAGCCCGCACAGAATGTGAGGAGGACGGAGTCAGCTGCAGAGCAGTGTTGAACAGGATGCTGAAGGCCGCAGACCAAGACTGAAGACCAGGGTACTGAAGGTTGCTGAAGGATGCAGAAGAACCGAAGGATGCTGAAGGGCCGAAGGATGCTGAAGAATTGAACGATGCTGAAGGACCAAAGTATGCTGAAGGAGTCCCAACTGGATGCAGAAGAATGCTCTTGACAAAGGAGCTCAATGCAGGAAGATGCTTGAGCGCAGAAGTGGTAAGTGAAATACTATTCTTGTCAGGATCAGAAGAAACGCTAAGCACAGGGTGCGGTCCGGGGTGCGGATTTATAGTCCTACCGTCAGACCCTGCCGGAGCTAGATGTGTAAGGGCATTGTCTTCGTGCACCTGCCTGGTAAATTGCTGCATGTGCCGGACTCGCACGTGCTCATGCTTCTTGGCTTGTGATGGGCGGTTCCCTTGCTTTCAGCTCTTTCTCGCGGGACGCAACTAGGTCGCGCACACCCACACGCTCGCGCCGGCCAGCCACTATCCCTGTCCACCTTTTCCCTATTGTATGAGAGGGGGGCTCCCTCCCCCTGTTAGCCCGCCACCCCTGGGCCCTTAATGGGATCGTGACAGTATTATAGCATTTACCATCTTTAATGTAGAAACTTAGCATCCATGGTGTTCCTTCTTTGCAACTTTAATAAGGGATGCCTTGGCTTCTCACATGTAATGTTCTTTGCATGCTGATAACCAATTCTTGCTGCTTCCAGTCTTTTACATCAAGCCAGACAGCCTCTCTGATGCTGCTTCAAATGCAAGTCTATTCTTTGCTGCAACACATGCACCTCCAAATACATCTGACTTCAAGGAGATGTGCTTACTAAACTATATCATCGAATGTCCAGAACTTTATATAACTATTTATTGTCGGCACTGCCTGCAGTCTATATACTACATATAGCCAGCCTTATGAATACTTTGACTACTTGCGTAACAGCGTCTGTAAATGTATTGAATGGCTTGCATCTTCGTCAGTGTTCTTCACACTCGTGCAATCTTCATTCAGCACATTAAAGTATTCTCAATTCTTTGCTTCACCATCAGATTCTAAATCACCTATGCATTCACTTCTCTTATCATCTTTCTCAGTGCGTCACACTTATTCTTCATGATGTCACCAGCTTCTCCTTTTCACATCTTCGCACTTCTTTAGGCGCTTTTCTCAAGAGATCAGCAGCCTTTCAGGAGTTCTTCTCATAGAGTCTTCTCAACGGATACCTTGTCTCAAAGATTCTTCATGGTATAGGTATCTTTACTGGCATTGCATGTTCGCATTTTCCAGTTTCTAACATATTGGCAGAATAGGGGCGGGACTTACTGTAGAGGCATTTTGCTGCTCCTCTACAAACTGCTCCTCTACATCACATTCACAAGGCCCTTCCTCCAGGCACTGAAAGAAGCACAAAAGGTTAATAGCCCCATCAAGTGGACCTCAAAGATTAATGAAAATGTTGATGAACTCAAAGATGCACTTGCTCATGCCCCAGTATTGGCAACCCCAAACTATAAAGACACATTTTATTTGTTCTCACATTCTGATAGAAAACAGTGATGATGGCTGTCCTCACCCAGAGAAAACGACAGGGGCATAAACTCCTGGCATACAACAGTAGACTGCTGGACCCAGTAATGCAAGGGCACTTCCCATGCAAACACGCACTTGTGGCTGCAGTGTTTGTCATTGAGAAGGCAGCTACCATAACAATGGGGTACTCGCTTTTTGCAATCCTTGAGAAAGCCAAGTCTATGTTTACGAATCAGAAGGCCTTGGGATATGAGGTGAAACTGACAAACCCAGCAATTGAGGTTGTCAGATGTTGTGCAGTGAACCCAGCAACATTCATAGCAAAGCCAGCTGAGCCGTGAGAATATGTTCACGATTGCACATCTTACATGGACAGAATGGAAGGGAACCCCCATTGTGCAGAAGGAACCATAGAGTGAGGAGACATTGTCTTTGTTGATGGGTCTCTGGGTTCCGGCACACTGGTGCTGCAGTAGATTACCATCAAGAGGGAGAATTTCACATTTGGTCTCAAATGCGGCTGCCAGCTCATTATTTGGCAAAGCTGCAGAATTGGTGGCTTTAATAACAGCACTAAACAGCACTAAACATCTCACAAGGGCATGTCGTCAGGGTGCCCTGAGGGTTAGTTTGATGGGAGTAGAAGGGGGTTTAAAAGGAATGATGGGTCCCCTGTTCAGCGTGCAGAACTACTGACACGACAAATTGAGGTGATATCGTGCCCAGTGGAGGAGGCAATAATGAAATGCACCGCCCACACAGGCAGCCTATTTAGTTTCACAAGTTAATGATATGGCCGATACAGCAGCCAAAGAAGCAGCCTATTTGCTCGAAGGAACTACCAAATGACTCCCAGTTAAAACAGAAAATGTACCCATGATGGCACTTGGATCCAAGCAACCCAAAAGCACTAATATTGCTGAGGCCTTTAATGCACTGACCATTGTTCAGATAATACAATTGCAAGGTGAAGTGCCCCAGGAGGAAAACGAGCTATGACTGAGCAAAGGGTTCTCCCTCTCCCCACATGTTTCGTATGGAGACACGACAGTACAGGCAAGCCTGTGATGCCCCAAACATTACTTAATATAGCATTGCAGCAACTCCATTATCTGGCACACATGTCAAAAGAACATGTGGTGATAGACATTAATAAGAGTTGGTTTGTACCCAACATCTATCAGCTAGTTGCTGAATTCACAAGTAACTGTATGACCTGCTAAAGGTTCTTGGAAGGACACACATTAGAAACTGTTAAGGCACCATTGCCAGCCCAGAGGGGCCTCTAAAGCACTTGCATATTCACTATGTTGACATGCAAGCTCGATGTGCCTCTTACAGGTAAATGATAGTAGGAGCATGCCCCTTTTCTCATTGGCTTGAGGCAGGACTCTGTGCCCATAATGATGCCAAATCAGTGGCTAAATTCTTAGTTCAAGAAGTATTCCTGAGGTGGGGCATATGTGGGGAATTGAGGGCCGACAATGGGCAACACTTTGCCAACAACCTCTTTAAGGAGGCTACAACCCTCCTAGGGACAAAGCACCGACTATGCTCAGTTACCACCTTCAAGCCAACAGATTGGTTTAATGCTCAAACTGCTTGCTTAAAATGTGCTTGGCCAAGCTGTCAGTGACACTTGACAAAGATTGGCTGTATTTCTTGCATAACACTTTATTTACCCTGACGTAGACCATCACTTGACTCTGCACAAAATTGTTACTGGCAGGAGAATGCATGCGCCTCGTACCCCTGCATGTACAATTTTGGATGCTAATAGCTCTGCTCAGATACTTGCTGATGAGTCCACTACATACCTGAGGGATCTCACAAAGTCTCTGAAATGCATATCCCATCACGGGCACCCACACTCAAGACGAATGGCCAACGAGACCTCACTGACAAACACACCAAGAGAAGAGACTTTTGCACCTGCAGCCCTGCCACTCTACCCTGAGGATAGAGTGTTCATCCGCAAATTCACAAGATTACCATGCATGCATCCACCTTTCCAACGTCTGCAGAGATAATAGTGACGGCTCCCTCGAAGTAGAGGAGAGGAGAACCACTTGATGGAGAGTATTGCTCAGTTATCATTCATTTTTTTTCTTTGCTATTAGGTTATACAGGAGGCTTGTGGGGGAGGTAGACAGTATGCCTCACAGTAGCATTGGCAATGGTAGAATGTAGAAATACACTGTCTTATGGTGTAGTATGGCATTTTCGCGTGCTGCTCTCTTTCTCTTTTTGGGCACTAGGAATCACTGCTACAATTAATGATGACTGAATCGGAAATAAAATAAGCTTATTTACTGTAGACATGTTTCATGATGGTTTTGGGGGCAGGCAGGACAAAGCATCTGGTAATGTGTGGTCTGATGATATGAGTTGTGTGGGATGGGAGAGGTCAAATGAAACCTGTTATGTGTGTTCTCTCATCCCACACATCACAGGGGGACCCAAGCCTTTCCTTCCCCAGGAGGCCGAGTTAGAGGTAGAGGGGCACCTACTGCACCCATCGCTTGGCAAAACAATGGGGCTTTCCAGGGTCATTCAGTGTCCTTCCATTGGGTTGATGAGGGTTAAAGGGTGTACATCAATAATTATATGCAGCTGGGGAGAATGGCAAAAAATGAAGCTACCAAACATATCATATTGGAATATGTTACAGAGGGGGTAAGAAGAGGGCAACAGTTGTTCACAATGCACGGCAGAGTGCAGTGCCAAAATGGAACGGGACATGATATTCAATGGTGCCACACAAGGCAATTGATGAGGATAGAGGGATATGTCTTTCATGACAGGGGGAATGGTACAGTGTCGAGCAGGAGTATTATAGGGGTTGGAAGAGGATGTAGTGTCAAAGATGAATGACAGGTGTAGGGCAACGTGGAACAAATATGTGCATGTGTTAACATGGATAGATGAGAAACACCAACTAGTACACATAAAGCCTCTGACACAATGTTCCTTTTGTTTCAGATCCATAGGGTCGACACATCTGGGTTCTAATGTCAGCTGAACCCAGGTGATGAGCATTCAAGCACTGAAGAATGGGACAGCAGCAGTCATGGATCACTGGTGGGTGTGTGGGACCCAGGCGTATGCCCCGCTCCCCCTGAATGGTGGGGGGCTTTGCTCCCTTGTCACACTGCACATCCTTGCCCTGCTAGTGCCTCAATCAGAATTGATGCCCTCCTTCTGTGATCATCCTGCGGTGCTCAAGAGGAAGATGACAGGGGAAGACAGGCTACAAGGGGCTCAATTAGAAATACTGAAAGGAGATAGGCGCAACAGCACTGATTGGTCCAGAAAATCATCAGAATTTTTGGGTGCGATCCCACCACAAAAGTTGCTTATTCTTAAAGGCATCCACATTTATTTGCATCTCTTCTGCTTCCATGGTTCCAGGCATCAGCTAATGTTAAATGGCTGCAGAAGACCCATTATGAGCTGTTACAAGTGTCAAACTTGACTGAGAAAGGACTAAATGAGTAAGGGGAGAGCTTCTGGCAGTCAAACTGGTGGCACTACAGAATAGGTATGTGTTTGACATGCTAACCGCAATGGAGGATGGTGTCTGCTACAAAATAGGCACAGGCTGCTAGACAATAACACCAGCTAACAACACAACTAATACAACTTTGACAGAGGCCATAGAGTAAATTCGTACACTCCATGAGACGAAGACAAAGGAAACAAATGCAGTATCATCAGACAGCTGGTTTGACACTATTTTTTGTTGGGGCGCAATGTAGTTGGCGAATATTATTAAATTAACTGTCCCAGTGCTCGTTCTCGTAATCATCACCTTCTGTGAAGGCCAGCTAATATTACATCAAAACAGGTTCATCCCTGTTCCTCCAAAACCATCAAGGACCACATTGACTCACTGGCTCCTGCCCATGCCGACTTCTGGAAGCATTCATTCGCCACTGGAGTATTCCCTTCCCACCTGAAGCACTCCCTTGTGCACCCTCTTCTTAAGAAACCCTCTGCTGACCCATCCTGCCTGGATAACTATCGCTGAATCTCCATCACTCCTTTCCTGGGCAAACTCTTGGAAAAGCTGGCTATCTCCCAGCCCAATCTTCACACTGAATCTGGTGGCTGTCTCCATGATCATCAGTCTGGCATCAGAGCTGCCTGAAGCATGAAACTGCTCTCCTGAACATCTGTGAAGACCTGCTCTCCAGCCTTGATTCCAACAACCCATGTGTCCTCATCTTACTTGATCTCTCCTCTGCCTTTGACACGGTCCACCATGCCATCCTGCTCAACCGTCTCTGTGACAACCTGGGGATCACCATTCAGGCCCTTGCGTGGCTGACTTTTTTCCTCTCTGATCGACCCTCCCAGGTTCAACTTGGGTCCTTTCTCTCCTCTATCTCTATCTCTACCTGTGGTGTTCCCCAGGAGTCAAACCTCTCTCCCTGGCTATTCAGCCAATACCTGGCACTTCTTGCCTACTGCATTGCCGTGCTCATCTTCAGGCTACCCTCAGCCACCTCTTCTCCTTCTCTCATCTCTGACTGTCTATTCATCATTCAGGAGTGGTGTGCCGCCAATGATCTCTGCCTTAATGCCAGTAAAACTGAGATTCTCGTCATCGGCACACCCACTCCCTCCTTTAATGTCACTCTCTGGTCTGCCTCTCTTGGCCCTCTTCCAGCTCCCACCTGTGAGGCT
This sequence comes from Ambystoma mexicanum, assembly GCF_040938575.1. Classification (NCBI taxonomy): domain Eukaryota; kingdom Metazoa; phylum Chordata; class Amphibia; order Caudata; family Ambystomatidae; genus Ambystoma; species Ambystoma mexicanum. The sequence continues at coordinate 436,588,156 of NC_090934.1, read as the reverse complement.
AAAAACCTCGGGGTCATCTTCAACTCCACACTCTCCTTCTCTCCTCACATCTCTGACGTCTCTAAGAAGTCACACTACCAGCTGCTCCTCCTCAGAGGTAATCTTCCTTTCCTCTCCTTCCTCCAGAAGGTCACTCTCTCCAGAGCTCTGGTTCTCTCTAGCCTGGACCATTGCAACAGCCCTTTTCTAAATCTGCCTGCTTCATCTCTGTACTGGCTCCCAGTGGCTGCGAGGATTAAGTTGAACACTCTCTGCATTGTCCATAAGGCCTTCTGGGGCCTCAATACCTTCAACTCTCTCTTCCTAAAAATCTTCCTTCTCGAGCTCTTCGCTCATCCACCTCCAAATCCCTGCGGGTCAGTCGCTTCTCCAAGCAACGAGTTGATGGTAGATCTCTTTCTTCGGCTGGGCCGTCCCTCTGGAACAGCCTCCCTGCCTCCCTGAAACTTGAGGAGAATCATCTCCAGTTCCAGCTGCACCTCAAATCCTTTCTCTTTGCTTCTGCTTTTTCTCCTCCTCTTCCCTGCTGACTTCCTGGCTGATTCTGAAACTACACTGGTTACCTGGCCACCCTCTGATCTTGAGCTGAGATCTTCTCCCCCACTAGTCGCAGTCATGCACTGCCTTCCTGGCAACCTCCGCACTTGGGGACTGTTTTCTGTATCCCCACAGTCCCACCACCAGCACTTGACACCTGATGTCTGCACTTACCCTTACACTTGCCACCTGCTGGCCGTACTTTTACTTTTGTTATTTATTTTATTATCTCATGTACTGCACTGTCCCCTACCCTTCCCCCCGCACTTTCCTCCTTCCTCTTCCCATGCACTTGCACGATCTGAATGACACATGTCATAGTAGGATCGTTTTCTGTCTTCCTTCTGTTCCCCCTCCCTTGCCTCGTCGGCCTTGAAACACTTGTGTATAGGCACGTTATAAATGCCATATCTTATCATATCATATCACTGCAAGTGTAAAAAAGGGAGGAGGAGATATGTAATATCTCTGAATGTTGATGGGACGGGGATAAGGTACACAGTAAATACTGGGGCCCAACACAGTCTGGAACAAATGAATGCCATTTACACGAAGTGGTTATAATGCCGCCTTCAAATGTGGATAAGTATGATGCCTTTTGGGTGGCATGCTTAGATGATGAGCAAGAGTGTGTGATAATAGAGACTTCACTGGGGGAGCATGAGGACCCAGGGGGGGAGCATGGATAGGGTAATGAGGTTGTGGGTCCCCAAGGCCGTAAGTAAAAACCTAGCAAGCAAGAAAGTGTGCAGCCGGGGAAGTCCGCTGGGAATAGTCTGATTGGGGTTACAGAGTGGGACATGAAGGGATTAGTAATAAGGGGGAGGGTTAGTGGGTAGAAAAGGTAGTGTAGCATGATGTGATCTATAAAACAGCCATTTTTATTATTGGCCTCAGGTAAGTAGACACCATTCTTTTCACAGCTGCAGTACTGGGAGGACAGGCATTTCTCGAGCGCTCAGCCTCAGGCAGTGTGTTGGAGAAATATTGCAAGCTCATGGTTCCCAGGAGAATGTAGCTGCAGAGGAATGAGACCAGCAGATACTTTCAAGACCAGCCGGCTAGGCAACTGGGTGCTGGCTGGGGATTTGTAGGGAATTTGAAATTAAATGCAGGCAAATAAAGTCCAACCACAGTGAGGTACGCAGTTTCAAATCGCCCCTTGGCAGATGACCATTAGAAGAGGGCTGTGGGGCGAGGGAACGTGCATTGGGGAACCAATCACCAGAAGAGGTTTCAGTGTCCCTAAGGTGCAAGATTGTCCATGCTGATGTTTGTGGGGCACCTGATTGGTCAGATATTGTGTGAATGTCTCCCCTTTGCCATGCTCAGGTTGTTTATTTTGTTTGATGGGGGCTGACCAATGGCAGATGAATAATGTTTGAGTAGTCAGCACGATCATGTATTGCTTTGAAACATAATTGTGGGGTGGTGTGGGATGGTTTGAGACATCACGAGGGGTGGTGTTGGACAATGTCCCATATATTCCCAGAGACAAGGAGCTACTGCAAGGCCAAGTTCAAATGTCAATGTGAATGGCAGACTGCATGAGTGATGAGAGAGGGCAGGCTAATTGGGTGGGAAGATAAGGTTGAGTCTACCCACCAGCACCTGGGGCACATTCTTATGTGCTGCTGGAGTCTCAAATGTTCCAGAAGTATACAAGCGTGCCAACCAATTATAGAGGGTCATATAACGAAGAGCCATATAGTTTAAGAGCCAGTGAAGTGTTGTGTTTCTAAATATTGTTGAAGATGATTTGCACGAAGAGAGTGCTTGCGTGGCCCACCTGACTAAAGAGACCCAATCACAGTCCCAGCCCTATATTTGTATTTGCCCATATAGTGCACTGAAAGCCCACTGGCATCAATTATAGAAGTATACTTAGATGTTCCCCTTGAGCCAACCACAATTCCATGTAGGTTTTCTTAATTTGCCACATAGTATGATGTCATGAATGATGTGTTTTTGCTATAAAGATGTGATTTTTTTGTAAAGGTTAAGGTCATACTTTGCGACATCCGTGGATGTCCGTTGTACTCCCTGTTTTAAATAATCAGTCTTTTTGCATAGTTTGAGAAGTTATTCTCTCTCCCATCCATATTACGACATGTTACCTTGAGTAAAAGGTCCTAAGGGTTCACATGGTAGCATGTCGGATGGTTCCAAAGACCCATCGACCTAGTAAACCCTAGCACTTCGGATGTTCGAGTGCCCTTCGACATCTAGCCGGAGGATCGCAAGGTTTCCTGTGGAGAGCGTCCAATATAGAAATTCTTGCAAGAAAATTGATACAGGTGAGATGGGCCCCTCTTTCACAAAATCCCTCCTGGATTCCACAGGCGCTTTGAGGACAGAAGGTGAAAGTGGTTGATTTGAGAGCAGAGTCGAAACCGAAGGCCTGCAGATGAAAAAGTGAATGGTGAGTAGAGTAAGGGGAATGGCAAATTGACGGAATGGGATTGTGGTAAAAGTTTTAAAAAATAACGGGGGATTTAGAAAATAGTGAAGAAACATTGATGAGTGATATTTTTTGTATATGTAGATAAGCGATGAAGAGAAAAGCCCAAGAGTCCTGGTTCAAGAGAATTACAGAAGAAGTCATTATACACTTTGGTCAAAGTAAACCAGGCGACACAGAGGATAGATCCATGTAAGATAACAACTTAAACCCCGTATCGGGGTATATTTAGGGGCGAGAATAAGGAATAGGGCGCTGAGGATTAATGTGAAGAGTCAACTAGTTTGTCTGTCTGTTTATATGTCTGTTTTGAGGTGTTGAAGAGTGACGGTTTTGTAAAAAAGTTTGAAAAAGTCAAGGCTATATAGTCTAGCTATAAAAGTTGTCAGTACCAATTTATAGATAGGTTAAGGATATTTTGAGCTTAGAGGTTTTGAGCGGCGATTTGTTGGAGCGGGCTCATATTTGTTGTTTTAATAAACATATTTGTTATAAAGCACAGGTAAGTATTGACAGTCAATTGAGACTTGTCACAATGGAAGATGTTACTCCTTTGATGCATCTGTGCAAAACCTTGCCAAAACACATGCCCAAACTCGATCAGTATAGTGCGGAATGGGTGAAAGGCACAGCAGATAAGATGTGCGTGCCGTAGCCACAAGCGGGATCTTTGGCAAAGGCGGTATTGCAACACATGACCACATACTTTCACGCTGCGTACACAGGAAAGAAATTAGAAAAGAGGTTAGCTATTTTAGAGGTTTGGAAAATGTACCAAGAAAATAAAGAAGATCCACCACCTTGGGATTGGATGCTTAATCAGTTTAAGGAGGAAGGTGCTGAGCCTTCTGTTGTGAGTCATCTGAGATTAGTAAATGTGTCAATACAGAAAGTGGAGGATTGTATCCATTGAAGGAACTAAATGAGGCACCTTGCACAAACTTGTTGGAACTTTCAAACGGAGCTAATATTGTGACAAAGGAAAATAATCAATTTAGTTATAGACATAGAAATTCGACCTCTAGCGGGATGAACATGGCAAAAGGAATCTCCCCAGGAATGAATGAATCAAAACGAAATTATCAGACAAGATCTGTGATTCATTTTCACATGGAGATAATCACAATATTAAGCTTGTAGAATTGACACAAAACAGCGACCCAATAATACACAAAACAAACACTGAATGTCAGCTAGCCGCTACCCCCAAAATGCACTCTCCAATTGCCCCACCAATACAGTCTGGACACTATGGTGGCTATAAGGAGAAGGGAAACCGAAAAGCAAGCACTACATATGTGTCCACTAGTAGCAGAAATAATAGTGCAGAAACAAGAAATGATACACATGCAAACATGTTCACACTATCACAGATGGGAGAAATAAAATTAACTAAAATGACTCACAAGTCAAATCTGCATGATGGGAACATGAGCACTACTAGGATGGAGAGTGTAATTGAAATGTGGACTAAAACCTTAGAAAATGAAGTGGAAAAAGAGAGTAATGAAGAAAGCTATCCTAATGATAAGTCTAATCTAAGTACCTCAAATATCACCTCATTAGACATGTTTGAGATGCTTGAAAACTTACTTACATCACTGTTAAAAAAAATGAAAGCATGGAAAGAAAACTCGATGTGCAGTTGCTTCTACTACACAAAAGCATCCACAGAAGTAGAAAAACGTTTAAGGAAAGTAGCACGAACACTGATGATAATTTAGAAAGGAGCTGCACACCAACTGCAGAAATTGGAATACAAGTAAGTGAAGAGTTGAGATAGAAATGGCACAATCCCACAGCAGTCAATAAATGTTAATGCAAACTGTAGAAAAACGAGGACACAGCACTCTGCAAAACACTACAGACCAGAAAAACAAAGGGCAATGTTAATAAGGGATCACTAAAGTGAAATCCGAAAAAGTAGATCCCTCAAGGAATCACGTATGGATCCCCTCGGAAAAGTAAGAAACACAATGGGTACATTTCTGATGCTAACGTGCATGAAATAGTCATAATTAAGGGCTCCAGTAGTATGCATTCACATCCATACCAAACCAAATAAATCACCTAAAGTTACATCCACACATAAGAACAAACAATCAAAAATAGTGCTAATTCACCAGTCTGAAAACCTTGCTAAGAGGGGGCCAGCCCCGAATCTAAATCCTATTAATGATATCACAACCTATCTGATAGAAACAAATGACAGAATAGAGTTATCAAATGACGAAGGAATAAGCACGAACAAACACATCCCGAAAGCAAAAACACAATCCAGGAAACATAAAAAGAAGGGGTGTGCGAATGTATCTGACTGTGTATTAGAGGCAGTACACACTATATTTGAAGAGGACACAGAGGTAAGCACATATGCATTTGATTCTAACAACCCTTCCCCAGAACATGATAAAGGAAAAGACACATACTCTATAATAGCTGCAACGCACCGAAAGAAAAAGTTATCCCCAGACAACAAAATGACACAAGAAATAAGGTAAAGTATGTAAACAAAGTGAATAGTATTAAACCAACAGACTCAAATAGCTTCAAACATAAGGAAATAATGTCACATGCACTACAAATCAAAGCAGTCGTTGGAATTGATCAACATCTCGACTCAGTCGAGGGACAGTACTAAAAAAAGTTCTTGATATCATGACATCATTCCCTAAGAGTCATATAAAATGAAGACATAGTTATAGTTGATTGGGGGTGTGGCAAAGTAGCAATGCAGAAGGACGCTTCCCAAAGAGCTACTGCATGATCCAGCCAAATCTGCGCTGAAAGGGTGAAATTGTTGGTCCTTTCAAGCTGACAATTAACAGGACCGGCAGAGAAAGTCTGTGGCAGGACCAGCTGAACTCGCAAAGATAATGAACCCCGCAAGAAGGAGAACGGGGCGGCGTGAAAGAGAGGAAAAAAATGACATTGGCGCCAAGATGGTCCAGCAGGTAGCAGTGACAGCCGACACTAATTCAGCCAAGTGACACCAGCCGTGCGAGTGGAGACCTAATGCAACAGCTAGTAGTGAGATACAATCAGCAGGCCCGGTTGGCAGCGTCATTGAGGGACGCCGAATTGGAGACCGGCAGCTGGGTTTCAGGAGGATGGAGCAGTGTTGGAGAACACAACAGTGCACAATGATAGAGGAGGAACTGCGGGGGACACTGGCCTCCATTGCCGAAGATGGGTGGCACTGCACAATTATCACAGCAGGCACCACACGAGTCATACCCGGAGAAAGAGCGAGGGTGGCCGGAAGTTCAGAGTGCCCCGGGGGAGAACAGGAGGGGCTATGAAACCACAGAGGACCTGGTGATTGGGGCCTACACAATAGAGGGAAGGGGGAAAGTGATGGTGACCCCCCATAAGCAGTAACAGAGGATACAACCAGAAGCGTTTGAACACTAGACTGAATAACAGCTTCTGTGAAGCTGCAATGCACAACCCCAGACTGGCAAGTACACTATTATGGCGCATACGCTGGGATTTGTGAGGGGAGGAGCAAGACAGGCTCTGCCCTGGCTGGAGCTGAAAGGATGGCTGGGGCACAGTGCATTCTGGCTGAGTACTGATTGGAAGGTGTGCTGAAGGACATAACCTCAGGCCCTGAACACAACAGGGTGTTGGAATACCAGGCCCACAATACTCTCACACGTGAATCAATTAAGAGCCTGGAGGCCAGTGTGGTGATGAAGGAAGCATGACGGTGTGACATAGTTGCAACTAGTGCTGGTCTGCGCCAAGTGTAGGCTTAAGGAAGTCTGCAGGAATATACACTATTGACACAGTGTGCAGTGTCTCCATGGAACCCTGGGGAGCCTAACTACGGAGTTGGTGCTCAGCAGCCTTTATAGCCTCCAGACAGATAGTGTACTGCGACAACGCAAAGGTGTGGACGAAGAGGGGTAGTGCCACTCCTGCGCCTCCATACATGGGAGTATTCAACATAGCTAGCTGCCGCACAGAGTGACAGTTGCCCGTGGCACGCCACACATGACCAGCACCCAGGAGGGATACTGTGGGACAACGCCAGATCCACATAGCCTCCGTCTAACTAAGGTACTGGAGATCATGCGACATTGGTATGTTACAGGCACATCTCTTTGCGACACAACCAGTGCGACACCCATGGTGGCCAAAGCACACAAGAACAAAGGCAAACAGCCTATGCTATTTATGTTTGTGATGCCATCAAATGCAAGTGGAATCAAGGCTCACCCAGAAGAGCCAAAGATTGAAGAGCATGAGCATGAGCATTCGAACAGGAGCCACCAGATCCTGGCAGCCATTGCAGATCTAAAAGTGGCCCCGGAAAGCAAAATAGATGCTGTTGGCTTAGATGTGAATCATTTTAGGCAAGATGTGCGATCACTGGTGGAGAGGATGGATACCCTTTAGAAACAAGTCATGGACAACGCAGCAGGATTACAAGCTACTACAGCAGATGTGCAGATGTTTTAACAAAAAATGCGAAACCTGGAAGGGTGAGTGGAAGATGCAGAAGGACGCCTGAGATGCAACAACATCAGAATTATTGTCCTCCCAGAAGGGGAAGAAGGAGCAAACCCACTAATTTAATAGAAAATATGCTGTTACAAGGAATAGGCCCAGGCACCTTCACATAGGACTTTACAGTGGAGCAGGCACACAGGTCCCTCTGAAGGAAGCCGCCACCTGGGGCCCCTTGCCACCTCAAGTTATAGCCAGGATCTTGAACTATAAAGACAGGGAAAAAATCCTGGAATATTTCAGGAAAGGAGGCACGATCCGTAGGGCATCTGCAAGCATTACAGTGTACCCGGACTACACTCTATTGGTACAAAAGCAGCGAATGCATTTTACTTCAGTGAAGAGAAGGCTGCGAGCAGCAAATTTTCAGATATATGCTGTTATACCAAGCGAGGTTAAAGATCATAAGGAAGAAGTTCACAAATGGATGGACGCAGATAACTTGCTGACAAGTGTAGGAAACAAATCGGCAGACACTGCAAATGCCTGAACGTAATGTCACATAAGTGGCATGGGGAGCGCAGGACAACGAACAGCAATGACACAAGATAAGCACAAGCAATTGTGCAGACTCCCCGACATCAGCCCAACAAGCACCATCAGGAGCAAGCAACGTGAACTCTGGAGTACAAGGAGCACGTTGTGTAGGAACACCCTTTTACCCAAGACAAGGTTTTGTGTTCGCATACTAGCAGTTATGTTTCCACCCGCTGAACTCCAGCCACTGAGGGAAGGACATCAAAGGGCTGGAGAGAGAAGCGGAGGGCCTGAGCACAAGGTATTGAGCTGGCCAATTGTTAGAGAGGGGCGGTTAAGGGGAACAGTTGGGGGTTAGCCTATGCTACACACAGCACTTGCGTGTGAGCAACACCAGACTACAAATACACAAAGCGGATGACAAATACATTGGGGGAACTGCCGAGGACTTAATAGCTATATTAAGTGCAACAGAATAATGACATACTTCCACCGCCAAAAGATAGATAGAGCACTGTTACAAGAGACACACCTTACAACCGACAGGTTGACCGAATTGTCCAGAAAATGACCAGGCGCTACTTTGGGCTTGTCGTATTCGGGGTATGCCAGAGGGGTTGTGGCATAGGTGGCACCATTAGTACCATTACGGATACTGAAAATGGACAGGGACAAAGAAGATAGAATGGTGTCAGTGCAAGGCTTCCTAGAAGGGAGAGATTTATGTATCATAAACAAATATGCACCAAATCATGATACTGCTGTATATTTTTGCTACTTATACTCGCACTTAGGCACACATAGGGGTGACACACTCATTTGGGGAGGGGAATTTAATTGCACAGTGAACCCCAAGCTAAATAAATCAGATGATAAACTTACACACCCAGCCCCTGCGGCTAAAGCCCTCAACACCTTTCTAGAGGCATACTTCTCATGTGATGTCTGGAGAGCCTTGCACCCCCAAACACGAGGTTACTCACATTATTCTGCCCCTCATGATCTGTCCACTAGAGTAGACTACATTTTCGCTGGGGAAGGGTCATTAGGAGAGTTCATAAAAGCAGAACACATGGTGCAAGTGTTGTCAGACCACACACTACTAGTAGCCACTTGGCAGGTCCTCCCTCCCAGAGCAAATATACTGACTTGGAAGCTTTGAAGCAAAGCACTGAGAGATGGGATATTCCAAGAGCACCTTTGGGAGGGTATTAAAGATTACTTTAAACATAATGTTGGCAGCATGGCGTCTGCAGGGACAGTGTGGAAAGCCTTCAAAGAGGTGATTAGAGGGTTGGCTATTTCGGTGGCAAGGGGTGCGGGCTGTGATAGAGAGAGACCTGAATAGATTAGAAGCCGCACTAGAGAGGTTGGAAGCAGCAGAGAGTATGACAACAGACCACATCTGAGAGGCAACGCATCTGAAACAAGAATGACTGAAGTACTGGGACAGACTAGGCGCATTAAATCATGCAAAATACATAGAAAAACAAAACATAGAGGGGGATAAGAAAGGGCGATTGCTCGCCTGGCTATACAAAAACGAATCTCAGTGCAAAGTGATAAGGACAATCACGGGTGCAGATGGGAGAGAATGCGTGACACAGGAAGGCATCAACAGATGCTTCCTGGACTTTTACAATCGCTTTTACACAGAGACGTCAGAGGCACAACTTTCAGAGATCGAAGAGGCCCTTGCACAGATAGACTTGCCTAAATTGACTAGAGACTCCAATCCCCCTGGAAGAACTTGTAGGCACTACCGAAGAGTTCCCGACCGGTAAAATGCATGGAACGGATGGGCTACCTAGCGAGTTCGACAAAGAATACATAGTGGATGTCACATAGCCCTGCTAGCGCTGCTTCAGGAAGCATTCCACATAGATATAATTCCACTGTCACTAAGGGAACCCCTGATAGTACCACTGCTAAAACCAAATAACCCGCCACAGTCTGTGAGTCATATAGACCATTTTCACTACTCATCCAGGATGGGAAGATACTCAACACCCTACTGGCCAACAGGCTTAAAAAGGTGATAGGTAAATTGATACACCCAGACCAAACAGTATGTGTCAAATAGAAATATTACATGGAACTTGCGTAGGCTACATAATGTTATCAACCACACGAGGGGCAGTAGTCGCCCGTATGCGGCAGCATCGCTAGATGCGGTCAAGGCGTTCAACTCTGTGTGTTGGCCCTGGCTGTTAGCTATATTGGGCACATTTGGTATGGGCCCCACATACATCAAATCGGTATGGCTGCTGTATAGTAAGCCGGTAGTAAGAGTGAGAATGGGGAAGCAGATATCGGAGCAGAGGGAGCTAGAGAAAGGCGAAAGACAGGGCTGCCCATGGTCACCCAAGCTGTTTAAACTAGCTTTGGAAAACCTAGCGGCATAGTTGAGGAAGCAATATGAAGATGCAGGCATAGACACACATGGGGAGTGGAACTTGATCTCCCTTTATGTAGACATCTTGCTGCTATACCTGCAGCACCCTGAGACCAACTTGCAGTATATACTAAAGATACTAGAGCGCTATGCAGAGTTGTCAGGGATTACAGTTAGCAGCCAGGAATCATGCTTGTTCCACCTTGCAGGGTACATAGGCAGGACAGTGCAGGCACTAGCAGTGCTCCCAATAAGGTGGGAGGTGGACACCTTCAGGTATCTGGGAGTGGATATCTGGGTCAGCACATGCTGCATGCCTCTTTTCTTGGACAACTGAAACATGAATGGCCAGGAAGGCAAGAAGAATGTATACAAATAGAGGCAATAGAAATGCTGTATGACATCGCAGAGGTGGGCACGCATTATTGAGAATATACGAACTAATTATGGAACAAAAAGGGGATGGGCTGATATCAACCTGCCAACAGTGGGAGGTGGAGCTGCATAAGCCAATGTCAGGCTCTGAATGGGACACAGTGCTAACATATGACAAAACAGAATCCAGGAATGCTAGATTCCAGTTAATACAGCTATTGAGCATATCTAATCAGCCCCATAGAATTGCTAAATTTCATAATGCAGAGGAACAATGTTGCCCAAGATGTGTACTAGCCAAAGCAGACATGGTGCACATGTTTTGGGCATGCAACTCAATTCAACGATACTGGGGGCATATAGCAAGATGGCTGGCAAGAGTGGATATGCCATTAAATATTGAATTCCCGGTAGCCTGTTTGTTCGGGCTATACCATGACCTAGATACGCAAATTATGTCAGTAAATTTAAGGACCTAGCGTACATACTAGCAAAACACAGAATAGCAATGCACTGGAAATCAAGTACTGACCCGGTGGTGCAGGAATGGTGTGGAGATCTCCAGAAAATGATGCATGCAGAAACCTCAGCTTGGCATGCAGGTACTATGGACCCTCTCAGGAGTGTTTTAAATTAAGATGTAGATTTTCATTGTCTTCTTTTAGCTTTTAATGTTTTATATGCATAGATGATGTGAATTAATTTTTTATTGTATATTTAGATTACTATGTTACCATTGTTTTATATGTTTTTTTTTCGATATGCAAAACCATTAAGTGGTTATGTTTGTATGAAGTAAATAAATAAACACATTATTGGCTACGTGACATTTGGATACTCAATCCCTTTCCCCAGATTTCAGGGTTTGTGGGTTTGAAGCTTTGTGTATGTTACCTATACAATTCCACACTGTTTCACCAATCTGAATCAAAGTTTGCACAGTCACCTGTTAGGACCATCCAGACATTCATGGATACATGATACCTGATCATTCCACCCCTTTACCCGGATCTCAGCAAAAGTTAACATTTGGGTGTGGGTTTGTGGTTTCACGTATGTTCCCCATACAATTCCACATTGGTTCATCAATCTGCACAACATTTTGTACAGTCTCCAGCTAGGACACTTTGGACATTTGTGGCTACATGATATTTGGACACTCCACGCCTTTCCCCTGGATTTCACCAAAAGTCTCTGGCTTTGTGGGTTTGTGGGTTTGTGACTTCGCATATGTTACCTATACAATTCCACACCATTTCACCAATCCGCACCACATTTTGCAGCGTCATCTGTTAGACCCTCCAAACATTACTGGCTATATGACATTTGAACACCTCACACCTTTCCCTGGTTTTCAGCAAAAGTGAACATTTGTGGGTGGGTTTGGGGCTTTGTGTATGTTCCCTATACAAATCCACACCGTTTCACCAATCAGGACCACATTTTACACAGTCCCCGCTTAGGACTCTCTGAACATTACTGGTTATGACATTTGGACACCCCTCTGTTATGACTGGACTTGAGTATGTGATGACTGGTCCTGAGTGTGTGCAGAGTTAATGATGTCAGTGTCTGAGTGATGACATGTGTGGAATGTTGGGTGAGGTGGAATGTTTCCTAGTGTGAGTGTTCCACACAAAGACAGTGGAAAACCATGTAGCATCAGTCGTGGGAGCCAGTGGGTGTCCTCCCTGTTCCTACACTTGTCCTGTCAACTCATTTACTTAATTCATGTAACTAAATAATGTAACTGGTAATGCCTTACCTCAGCTGCCTGAAGAGGTTCTTATCTTAACACCCACCCCTTTCCCTGGATTTAAGCAAAAGTCAAAATTTGTTTGTGGGTTTGTGCCTTGGCAAAGCATTGTTCCATACACAATTCCACACTGTTTTAAAGATCTGCTCAAAATTCTGCACAGTCACCTGTATTTGGGATAAATTAACCCACTCAGCTGTGCTTTACTACATCACTTTGCTGCAGTGGTGCAAGAAACAGCTAAATGGCCGTGCTGACTCCTGTGCGCGCCAGGATCTCTAAACTGCATTTTTGCAACAATCAGAAAATGGCTGCACCACCCTGCCACACACATTTCAGTTGGGGTGGAACAGAGTACTTCGGGGTGTTGATGAAATGTCCAGAAAAGTTCTGAATCCAAGACGGTTTGTTGGTGAGGAGAACCATATCTGCCTGTGACTGGTGGGTGGTCCCTACCTCATTCCGAAGCCTAATGCTAAGTCACGGCCATGATGCGGCCTCAGACGGTCATCAGGGGTTTCATAATACATTAGAAATCTTGCAAGAGGTTGCATACTGGCCACACACGGGGCAGGACCTCGGCCAATACTTGAAGGGGTGTTTTGTGTGTGCACAATTTCAGCCAACATCACTCACACACCGAGCTCTCCTCCAAAAGAGGGGGATGACACTGCCTTGGTCAGATTTACAAGTAGAATTCATTGGGCCCGTGATTTGCTCCTCTAGGGGGAACAAGTACATGTAAACCGTAACATGCTTGTTTACTAAATGGGTGGAATGTGTCCAGGCCCCAAAAGCTGCCCTGATGATCAATCACATCTTCTCGTGTTTTGGACTACCCCAAAGGATTGAGTCAGAGCGAGGTAGTCACTTCACCAGTGAAGTGATGACAAAGATGTGGGAGATACTTGGGGTAAAAAGGAAACTACACATTGCATACCATGTCCTCTAGTGGGGGAGTTGAGAGGTACAATAAAACCATTGTGAGCATACTAAAAAAGTTTGTGGCAGATTCTGGGCCAAGTTGGGACGTCCAATTACCGCTTGTCCTGATGGCCATCAGTTCTACCCCTTCTTCTGCAACTAAGATGTCTCCATTTGAGCTGATGACTGGACGAGGATGGTGCTACACCAGCATCTGCTCTATAGAACACAAGAGCAGACTTTGATAAATGAGTATGTTAAGAATCTGAGAAAACACCTTCAACATGCTTTTGTGTACGCTCAGCGGAATCTAGAAAGATCTGCAGATAGCATGAAGACCCACTATGATCGAAAGACAACCAAAAAGGAATACCAAGTAGGAGACAGGGTCTACTTGTACAGTTTCCAAAGGAACCAGACCAAAGAGCGCACAGTTTTGCCTACCTGGAGGGGACCTTTTGAAATTGTGGACAAAATCTCCCTAGTCGCCTACAGAATCTGCATCCCCAAGGGTGACTTGACAGAAGAGAAGTGGGTCCACATCAATCAGCTGAAGAGTTGCCACTCCAGGCACACTTTGCAACAGATAGATGAGTCCATAGAAAACCCAGTGGGGGATACATCTGAAGCATAGGAATATTTCAATTGTCACTGAATGCATATGTATACCACTGCTGTCATCCCCATTTGGAGGACAGTTAGTGGGAAATTGTCGTAACCAGTTTGTGTTCTCTTTGATAGATTCGTACTGGTTGTACCTACCTACCGACCAAGGAGCACCGCCCCGGCAACCTGGAAGGGAGAAACCAAAGGAGATCTGGAAGTGTCGCTCCACACTAGAAAAGGAAGATCCCAGGGAAAGCAAGGAAGTGGTGTTACACGTTCCGTCCAGAGACAAAAGGAGGAACATTTTGCATCGTTCGCTGATGGAAGAAGGACTCATACCCAACTGAACCTTGAACTCATCCCACTTGCCCGACTCCCCAAAAACTGTCCATAAGAAGTCGGGGGGGGGGAATCTGTGGGATAAATTAAGCATTTTAGCTGTGCTTTACTACATAACTTTGCTGCAGTGCTGCAGTGGTGCAAGAAACAGCTAAAATGGCCGCGCTGACTCCTGTACGCACCAGGATCTCTAAACTGTGTTTTTGCAACAACCATAAAATGGATGCACCGTCCTGCCACACACATTTCAGGTGGGGTGGAATAGAGTACTCACTGCAGGAATGTGCCAGTGAGCTCTGCAACATTTATCATGGAGTGAAGTGAAGAAGCATTACTTTGCTGAAAACCCAAAATGCCTCTCTAAAATGACACCTCTTTCAACCTTTAAAAGTGCTGCTGGACGCTAAACTCATCAAGTCCTTATGAACTACTCTGATTAAAAAGGCCCTGCAATGCCCAGGATCATCCATTGTGTCTCAGAGGAACCGGGTCTCATTTGAATGACAGCTCCTGTCAAAAGTAGCTTAAAAAAATCAACATGTAGCTTTGTTTTCATTTTACACGGGAATCACATCTATTTTCTTTGCAAAAGTATCTAAATCAGCTGTTCAGAGAAAGACTCTAAATAGATGCCTGTGCAAATGTATCCATGCTGCAAAACAACTCCAGCACTCAAGAATAGAACTATAGCTGCATAAAGTGTGTATTTGCTGGAGATGAAAACCAAATTTAAAGAAATAGTAAAATGTTCTTTATCTGACTGAAGAGAGGAAATTGCCTATGTAAAAGTAAATTGTTGTGTGAAGGCCTGTTTACTTAGCAATGTAAAAGGATTTGTTGCTGGTAAAAGTACACCTATAAAGTGTTTTGAATCCACAGGTTTAATTCAAGATGTAAAACGCAGAGGCTAAATTGGCAAGCTAAACAAAAATGAAACTTGCACTGTCAGTTGCTAGCCTTGAGAAAGGGTGACACACCATAACCTCTGGCACAGGAAAGCGCTAATTTTTTTAAACATTTTTTAGGCCAAATCATTTATGAGAATTGCCAAAATGTGTCAGAAAGGCAAACCAAGTCCCACAGACTTGGGATTTGGATTGCAATGTAACGCACAAAATATGTATCCTGTGCATCTGATTTTGTCAGAGGTTGCAACTGCATAAATATGTGTTTGTTGCAAAATTAGGGTAGGTTTCTAGACATTGTAAAAATCACCCCATAAATATGACATAATTTTGCTGTGATCCAATCAGCGAAGAACTAGGGGGAGACTTCTACCTTGCCCAATCTTGTTATTAGAGGCAGGAGTAGTAAGTCTGCCCTGGTCATATACTTTAGTGATGTCATCTGGCATGATAAATAAGGGCCCCTGACAGCACACACAGAGACTTATTCCTGACTTTCTTCCTGAATTCCTGCGTGGCGTCCGGTTCCTGATTTCTTCATCCTGTTTGATCCTGATTCCAGGTTTTCATTACAAATCCAAAGGCCTATGCATTGCTGACCCCATTTTCAGCTAGGCCTCAAATTCTAAAAAATCCAAAAAACCCAAGGTAAGTATCCTGATCCAGCCAAACATTTCAACCCACTGATCTGTAGTATCAAGTAACCAGAAGGGCCAGTCCAATGTATTCCGGTGACCAGAACGGCCCAGATGATCCTGTCCCGCCAGATTTGTCCAGTTGTCCTGTGTTAGACCAAATCCGTGTGGTGATCCAGAGCGCTGACTGTCAAAAATCTAAATTAAAATTGGACTGTGAGTATCAATAGGAACCATAGAACCATAGCATAACTTGCCTTGCCTTGTCCTATCACAATCTCTAAACCATCCCATTCTTACCTTAACAACTTGTAACATTGTCAGAATCCTTACTGCAATCCTGTCCTTGATTTATCTTGCTAAGCACCATTTCTTTAGTCATTTTTATCTTGTGTAAATCCTAAACTATCAATCCTATTTAGAGTGATCCGACTGGTTCCGCCAGGGCGGGCGCTCGGAATCTGGGGTTGAAGTCATGAATCAACTCTAGAGCTTACTTAGAGTAAAACTATTCTTGTCCAAACTGAGTTTCTTTTCTGTTTTCACAACCCGATTATTCTAAAAACGCCTCTTATTCTACATTGCATATCTCCTTCAGTTTAATAGTTAGAGACCTCATATCAATTCTTGATTATACCTAAGACCTATAGGTACACCCCACACAAAATCAGTGAATTTCATGCATTTTTATTAAAAAACGTTTGGTTAATTTTAGGCAGGAATCAACATTTTTGCAAAGTTTTACATGTGTTATTTTTATTCTGAATAATTTTCAACCTTCCATTCAAATTCAAATTGTTTGCTTTTGCTCGAACTATTGCTTATGACTGCTAGTATCTTTCCAATGTTGCTCCCATAGAAATGTGTACTGATTTAGGGATTTTTGCACTCTTTCAGTGTTTTATTCAGCCATTTTCAGGTGTCAATTTAACAGTATAAGGTTTCAAATCCGTTTTTCTCTCTTGTTTGAGGAGGGAAGGTTGGATTCGAATTCTGCTGCTTATTTCTTATTCATGATTACATGCTGTTTCCTTATATCTATTTAGAATTAATTCTTTGTGGGTTTGAGGGAACATTGCTGGGGGAAATTCTAACTTGAGTGCTATCTTTCCAAAAACTCAAAGTGTTCCTATTTCTCTGGTGTTTTCTATTTTGTGTTGCTAAAGGGTGAATTTAAGTGCATTACATACCTTCTTATTAGTTATTGCCACCACATTGGCGATTGCTGCCCCATATATTAAAATGTATATGTTTGGTTTGAATTTTAAATAAATAAATAAATATTACCTTTACTAACCAGCCTGATTCATGGTCCATCGTGACCTGCGTTATTTGAAAAGGGGTCTGATAAGAGTGGTGTATCTCTCAAATATTTAACCTACAAATATAACAAAATCAGCATTTTGGTTGTGCGCTGCATACTAGGCTGAGACCAGGGAGTATCGCCTGATTGATATCCTTAACATGTACCTATGAGGGAATGAAAACCCAGACAATATCAGGTATATAATCGAGTTCAAAATAAAATGATATGGTGATATTGAAGGTCTGGAGGAGCCTTGGTGTTTCAAATGCTTGTTTGATTGTATAACATGTGTTAGACTAGTCCACTGTGCAATGACACTCTACCATGTTTTGAACACACTGTGTGATGGGGATTCAATGTTGGAGAATGTGGTTTAAATCCCCTGTGAAAATACATGAAATCAATGAATCTGTTCACTTTTTTGATGTTCAGTGAGGCTTCCTATCTTTGAATGGTGTCTGTCTTTTTGGGATCATTATGCATGCCTTCGGGTGTTGGTACATAGACCAGAAACTCAACTGATAGTGTATGAAATTGACAGTTTGACAGCATGGAATAGAATTATTGTTATTAAAGATAGTGTACTACCTGATGCACATGATTCACACATGTTTCTTCATCAGGGAAGCATATCCATATGTTGTACTAGTTGATCACTGTAAATATGAAAGAGCAATGGCCTAAAACTGTGCGAAAGTACAATATAAGAAAACTCTTTTAACAAGGCATCATACCCGTGGTAGTGATGTAGGTGATATAGGGGTTTTCAATGAAGTGAAATTGTATTTAGAGTAGACATAGGTTTGCCACACTTCAGGGAGCTTTTAGGCAGTGTGCTGTGTAGAAAAAACACACGTCCAGCAAAGTATTTATTTACATTCTTTTTTATTATACTTACATTATTGGGTGAGGTTATGTAATTTGGATTTATTTGGATTGTGTAGGTTGAGCTTTAGTAAGTTTAGTTGTTAGTTGATGTGTTGCGCAAGAGGTCTGCCATGTTAAAATCCAACATTACTAAAGGCTGTAGACTTTGCCATTCTAGTGTGCTAGGCCACATTTCTAAGCTGTGATCATTTAATTGAAGATGCATTTCTGCTCTTCGACAGAAAGCACTCAGCAGCCAAGGTCACGATGGTGAGAGATGCAGAATAGTGTTTAGCTGATTGTTGCAAGGGAGAACGTTCTCAGTGGCCTTAAATGAGACAGGTGTCATCCCAGACGATAGACACATGAATACATAATGGTTGTGAAGGAAACAGTGAGATGCACAAGAAAACCCCACACAGTAGCATTGCCAAATTGAACTGGGATGTGAACAGAGCGCCCCGATTGAGAGATGTGCATTTGGTTTGGAGGTAAAAGTGTCTTGGTGAATAAAATAAAGAAAAAAAATGTATTTCCAGGATCAGGGCCACACACAGGTTTTTTCATACAGCTATTCGTTGTGAGAAGAGAACTAGAAGGTCAGATCCAGAGTTGGAAACCTGTATCGAGACTGGAGTTGCAGATTCAAGAGGCAGAACGCCAAAGGGCCATTTATGGGGAGGGGGTTGTGGTGTTCCATGGTATGCAACAAAATATTTACCTCACTGATTTGCACTCACCATGTGATTGGTCTGTCTTGGTGAGATGCTACAGACTAAGCTGCCTCAGAAGTCACTGTCCAATTAGCACAGAGCTTTTTAATCAATTGCACCAGGAAGAGTGCCATCCAATGGCACCACAGCATTTTGTGATGACTATGAAATAATGTAATGTTTGAGGAGTTGTATTTGTAGTGGTCACGGGAAGGTAAACTCCCAATCATAATGTATAATGTATAGTGTTCTTTTGGAGCTTGATGACGAGTAGTCAATTGAAATGCTAGGATTAGAGAATTAATGTAGTATTTGGAGAATATGTAAATTTTGTTTCCCACTTTAAGTACTTTAGCCTGGAATGGGCATCTTAAGTTGTTTTTTGGTTCCGTTTTACAGAGTTGTGTGCTTCTACCAGCCAAAATTGCAAACAAAAAGATGTTTTTTCTTGTAAGATGTGCTCTCCATTTTTGATTACTTTTGTGTTATATTTTGGGTTACCTTTGGAGAACTGCACCTGTCATCATCATAAAGACTTATTGATAATGCTGGAAAACTTAATTTGCAAACCATTGCAATTTGGTTGGAGCATTGCAAAAAACGCAAAGTGTCATAGTTGTGTTTTGAAGATAGGCTTCCACTCATTGCTTCCTTGACTTCTGAGTAGACCTAACGCTCTTAGAAGATCCAACTTACTGTGAGGAAGGGCCTTGCATACCTAATCCAATAAAGGTGGAGTGAGTGGGAGAGTTTATTGATGGCTGAGGGTTTTTGCCTTTGAGGTCCCTGTAGGGTGTCCTATTTCTTTCTGAACAGGACGGACAACCCACACAGAGATTTGGACAGGAATATCAATCTTCTTCTGGGATTGTCTTGGATATATTGAGTCAAGGCCTCCATTTCACTTTCTGTAAGAGCAGAGATTTTACCAGGTGTTTAGGGAACACCATGTTGAATTTTGTTGTGATGTGCTTTCTTCTTAGTCTGTGCTCCCTGTTTCTATGTTGTGATCCACTGGATGTTGTCAGTATGCAATACTGTGTGTGTGTGGCCTGCTGAGTGTTCCTGTAATTACAGTTTGAGAGAGGCTGGTAGATTACGAGGGTGTGCTGCCGGATGTTCCCTTCCTTGTGTATTTTATGTGCAGCTGCTGGGCCCTGTATTATTCTGCATCTGTAAAAAAAGTAAATAAAGAACCTTCTATTTGCACCTGCGGCTCCTGGTCTACTTATAGGAAAGCATACTACAACAAAGTTATATTTGCAATCGTATTTACAATTTGGTGGCACTCCAGTTAGGTTAGCAGTCAACACCGGGGATCTGGGTTTCATCTTCCTCGATTATCATCCCTCCCAGCATACATAATACAGTGCACTGCATGGAACTCTGAACCATTCTGATGGCACAGGCCTTCCAATATTTTTGTGGGTTGGTTTTTATCAAGCAAGGTAATCCTAGAAATATCTTGAACTGAGGTGACACTATAACATTGAAGTGTATTGCTTCATGTTGTGGCAACTGAAATTCTAGGTTTTCAGAGTATAAGAGAATTGGCCCAAAAATACTTGTGAGCCATCCAATGTAAGTACTGCCACAGTCTGTTTCTTCTAGCGAAGATGCCTTCTGCTCTCGAGTCAGCATAGAACAGTCCAATACAGGTCTTTAAATATGCGGTTAAGATGATGTGGCACAGAAATGACTAGATCCATTTTCTGTACTGGCCAACAGAGGAATGTGGTTCAAAGCTTGGCCCAATCCTCTATACCTTGCGCACAGTCATGCCACAATTGTCACTCAAGAGAGCAGGGCAGAGCACCAGGTCCTTGGGCCGGCATATGCACAGGAGGGAAGAAGCACATCTCTCTCTTGGACTGAAACCTAATTGATCTTTGCTTGTTTCCCTGGTATGCCAACCAGGTTCGCTTAAGAAAAAAGAGAGCGCCCCAAGAGGTGTGGTCCACCATATCAAGGTCAAGGTCACAGATTCAGCATAACATTGGCATAACATCTGGAGGGTAGACATGAAACTCCCTCTCACCTGCTGGAAAATGTTCAGCCTTTACATTGTGACTAGATGTGCCAGTCTGCATATGTGAAGCTTCATGGGTTACATGCGGTTTACCACCCCTTCAATGTTAATCATGATATCTGATTGAAAGAGTCCAGTCAAGTCTGAAAGTGCAAGTTTGGACCAGAGCTGTCATACATGGGTCTCATCCCTGGGAGCTGTGCTTTATTGTTCTATTGTCAGATAAGTGCTGCCCTGCAGACATGAATTAATGCTAAATTGGAAGGCAGGCAAGTTCATCTTCAGTGGTCCTTTCAAATGCAAAATTCAATTCTTCAGGAAAAGCTCCAATGCAGGGTTTACGAAATGTTATGGTCCATGTGCACTTTTAAGCCAAGTCCCTGCAACAGTTCACAGTAGTTGAAAGAAAAGGTCAATTGAATACTTTTAAAATGTTGGAAGCTGACTACTTATTTGACAAGCAAAAAGTTGCACTTTCTATCCAAATAATGCAGGACTTGTTGCCTGACTGTTCCAAATAATAAAAAAAGCAAACAAACTTAATTGATAACATATCCATCCAACAACACACTGTACTACCATGTCAGGTTTTCCCAGTGTCACATGTGAATAGTAGATCCATCCCTCCCTCCTTTTCTTGCATTCAGTCACTCTACATTTATAAATGGAAAGGAAATCTATGAGTATCAGAATACAGATAAACGCAAAGCAGAGGACGCAGGACTCACACCAGAAATATACATCTTTGCATTAGATCTCTAGGCACTCCAGAACGTGTGATGCATATAGTGCCTTATAAATAAAAATAAATCAAACTTCTATACACACCATCAGGTTATATGGGGCCTTTACAAAGTTGTGCAAATAATACAGACAACTCAAGTTGTGCAATGTCAAAAGTGAGTAGACCCTCCAGTCCTGGTTTGTTGTTTTAGTGGATAATGCATAACGTATGGTACTGTGAGGTATTTGAGGCCATCCTCACTTCTTTCCAACTTATATCCTACCCCCAAGTGGCCAGGGAAAGGCTGTCACTTTTGGGTCCTGACCCTGGGGTTGGTTATGCGAGGGAGGATCACCGGGGTGGAGGAGACTTGGGCAGTGGGCATCAGGCACCCATGGGTGAGACATGGTATCCCCCATTTCCCTTTTCCAATGAACCTAATATTCCTCAGGTCTTTCTAAGGTAGTATCAACCCCTTCCCTATTTTCCTAGACCACCTAACCTACTTACAACACCCACCACTTCGGTACTGAGACTAGGAGGCCACCATTGAAACAGAGGAAAGACTGAACAAAGAAACATGATCGGTCTAGTTGTTGGGATCCTTACCATGGAGCCAGGAATATTAAAACAGTCTCAGCTGAGAGGTATCAGGGGAAGCATGGCAAGTGTGAAGCAGAGTTCCAGGGCAGAAGCTGTGGCAGTGAGCAGGCACCTTCCCGAGATGTTGGGAGTTTTATGGAGCACAATCCGGTACAGTGAGCGAGAGGGGCTCGTTGGTAGTCTGAGGCAGTGTGGAGAAAGCAGTGCATTACAGAGCGAAGGTACCGGGAGCATTGGAAAGGATCCCAAATGCTTCCCAGTGCAGGATCATTGACTGCCACTGACCGGTGCTCCGCAGTAAGCAGTTGGGAAGTGAGGAAACAGTTGAGAATGCTGAACACCAGGAGGAAACATCGCATGCAGACCATAAATGGAGACAAGTCTCCAGAAAGCTGGCAAAAGGGTAAATATGACCGTTAAAAAGCCAGTCGCCTGGGTGAAATAGGGGCCCTGGAAATGGTGGATGGGCAGTTTTGAAGCCAGATATATTTGGTTTTGAATTTCTGAATTGACGAAAAGGAAAAAGGTTTATGGAAAACAAGAGACATTTGGTTTTGAATATCTGAATTGAATATAAGGGCAAAGTGAATGTTAACAAAATCGGTGGGAATAAAACTTCAGAGGCAGTTGAAAGGACATTGAGTTAAGCCCCATTGTAAAGCTGAAACTGTGGCAAGAAACCTATGACGGCGTGGTCCGATAACTGTGCCGAGACAGAATACACCAAGCTAAGGGAAAGCCTCACTGTGGGTAGATAAAGAAAGCCTATGTGAACTGAGATTGACGCGCTGTACTTTAGAAGTTGGTGACAAGGAACTATGTTGTATTGGAACCTAGAATATCCCAAGGAACTGTGTTGTTTTTAAACATTGGAAGACATGAAAGCCAGGGGAAGAGAACCCCTTTATTGTAAAGTGAACTATTCGAATCATGAGGAAGAGAAAACCCTTTTCCACTTAAGAGCTGGAAGTAGCTTTGAACTATTTGGAAGACTTTTTATTTGATGCTGACATACCTACACATTGTATTCAGTAAAATGTGAGGGCAAGTGTAGGATTTGGACACAGACTTTTTTTTGTTTTGTACTTTCTGACATAGACGTTCATTAGTTTCATTTAGGTAGGGAAATCCAAACTTAGCTTAGGGCAAGTAAGGCATGTTCCCAAACCTGTTTTTAGTGTTGGGAAGCCGGACCCCGAGGCTTGGAGTTGGACAACCCTGCTTTAGCCACTCTGAACCTGGACTGATAGAGGCTTAGGGAAGATACATCCCACCCTGAATGAAAACATTTTTGGAAGCTACACACATTTCCTGTGTGCACAAACCCAGCAGAAAAGGTTTATGTGGGGAGAACACACCTCCCCATTGCGAGCAGATATTGGTTGGTTCTTCTGGAGCTAAATCAAGCTCTGCTTATGGCCTCCCGCTGGCATGGACTACTGTGACTGTGATGTGTTTTCCAGTAGCCTTAAACAGATAAAGGGGTATATAACCCTGCTTCTTTGATAGTTTCCTTACTTTTCTAGCACATTCATAAACACTGTTTATTCTGCCTGGGAAGGTAATCTGAAGAAATACAATGTTTGTATTGTTATCTTATCTTCATCTTGTTTGTTTTGCTCAGTGTCTTTTGTTAAGGTTATGCTATATCGTGATTACCCCCTCCCTTCCTGTCTGTTCTTGACAACGCTGCAGGTGAACTAAAGAGTCACTAGGAAATTTGACTTGTAAAGTGCCCCTTGCAATGCTAGACCAGAGGGGGTCCTCTCTAATGCAATTGCTTCTGGAAATAGGCCTTGGAGTGGCAGAGGCATCGTTATGGGGGTGAGAGGGGCAAAGAGGCAAAGGGGCACATGCTCTGTGCCCCACCATGCAGCCTGATGGAAAGAAAAGGTTAGGGCACAGTTTTTCCAAAACATAAATGACCTATGCCATGATTTGGTCTAGTGGCTGTTGATGAGCTAAGCCTGCTGGCAAGCTCTTTTTTATTACATATAAGAACATTGCCCATCAGTTAATCTTCTAATGTGTTAGATTAAAGAGTGTGTTTTTCACTCTAGTACAACACGTGTAGCGTGTTCAACTTCTATGGGGAACACATCAACACGTGAAATAACCAAAGCATAAATGTGTATTAATAACTTTGACGTCACAATGGTTCAGCTAAAAACGGAATGTATTAGGCACTTATTAGTGAAATGTGCTCTCATCCCAGATCACATTATCAAATTAAGATAAGGTTAAGTCAGTCTTTCTTCTCTCTGAGATTGATACACTTGAGTATTTAAACTTTAGTGATAGTAACAACTACCGGCGTCAGAAAGCGCCAATTTTAAAAGCTAACATAACCTCAGTATGGTGCACGTGTAGAGCTCAGTTCCTTCAAATCACTGTTGTGAAAACTGGCAGCCACTCCCAATCAAGGGCATGGATCATTCATTTGCAGAGGGGATTAGGTATCCAATGCCGAGGATGTTGAACTAAAGTGTCAAGGCTCACATACATGTTTTTCAGCCAAACAATCCTGTGATCCTGTGCAAATGATATCATTGCACTGTATGGTACTGGCTGTCTTCTGCGAACAGGCTTGACTTCTCAAATCCTGATGATGTGTATGAAGAGCATTGTTGTGGTCAGAAGAGAATGTGGTGATTAACACGGGTTGTCTCTGACAGATGCTGGAATACACCAGGTTTCTGCCGATAAGCCGAAACGTGACCAATACTCACACTAACTCTTAGTTCCAACTTTCAACTGAGCAAAAGCTGGTGGAACTAGCTTTCAAGTACTAGCCCCCAAAGCCTGGAACTCACTTCCGCCCACTCTAAGAAGCGAAGAATCCCTCACAACTTTCAGAAAAGCACTAAAAGCAAAGCTATTTAATTAAAAGCTACCGTACTCTAATGCTTCCAACATTATTCCTTTGTAACAACCCTCAACACTGGCACTGAATGTCCATAACTGCTTCTGTAATCGAATATCTATACCTTCCTCTGTAACAACTGTATAACATGCATTAAGTGAATAATCTGTAAAAGTGCCGGGATGCCTCTGGTCCGCGGGGCGCTTTATAAATCCAAATAAATAAATAAATGCTATGATAAGGCGAGCTCCACAGCGAGGACGTGATGACGCTGGTTGCACACAGGTTGTGGGGACTCAACGACAAATGGTGAAGCACTTGTTTTAAATATTAAACACTATAGCGTGCATACAAATCCTAAACCATCAATCAAGGATGCGACATGACAGACTGATCCGCCATTAAGTCGTCATGATTGCCCTTTGATGAGGTGAGAGGGAGAGCTAGAGAACATCCCCATTACAGGTGGCAAATTAAGGCAGCGATTGCCAATCCATTCTTGTTTCATGGATGCGTTAGCATTAATGAACCTGCTGCCATTTGTAACTGAATGGGAAAGAGTAATACGTGGCAGCAGGGGTGCACATGTAATTCATCCTATGGCAAGGATGCTGCCCCAGAAAATGTGACAAGCCTGAACAATGTCAAATAGTTGAATATTAGCAGCACGCGTGGTGGTGCCGAGTTAAATGTACTAGTGTCCGACCACCCTTCCAGCATAATATTACAGGAAAATAATCGGATGGTCACAGAGTGTGGTTTGTTTTTGTGTTCATGCACTGATATACACTATTACTGGCATCAGTGAAAATAATGATCTCCGTTTTCCCGGTAAATGATCCTAGGGGATTGAGGTGGTAATCGATCAGAAGCTATTGAAGGGTTTGCAAGGTATATGCCGATATAATCAGTTTGGGTGGGATGAATTGGGTACAGATAACCTGTTAAATGTAAACAGTGTTATGTGGGGCATACAATGACGGTTGAATAACTGATGGTGTCGGCAGCCTGATGGCCTGGGTCATGAGGGGTCTTAAGGGGATATTTATTTAATTAATGAGTTTATCTATTTTGAATACAGCGAGGAATACTGCTATTTTGATCACAAATGGAAGTGCAATATATAAGAAATCAGATGCGGTGGGAAGCAGTGAGCTTCTTACAGAGGGGTGAGTTAGAGTGACATTCTGACCAGGTTGTCGAGGGGGGAAAATGGAACAGTCAGACGGGACAATACATGGGTGTACTCACTATAGATTAAGGACAGCCAACATTAGATATATCATGGAATTAATAACAGCTTGTTGCACTGCTTGTGAATAGGTAAAAGATGGCGCACCTGAGATTTTCAGCTTCTTTGCAGACCTTTAAACTGACCGGGCTGATAAGTGGATCTCTCGTCCTGATGAAGATATCAAGGAGCAGAGTGTTTTACCTCTAATACTTTTAAACATGTTGACAGCCTAATTGTCATCTCTTCCCAATGGATAAATGCAGGATAGGATAGGAATAAGATCGTGTTGGATGCATTTCTCAGAATTAAGGAAACTATCCAAAGGAATGGTTGCACCTTAATCAATTATCCTAGGCATCAATGTGCTGAGGCCCCAAATGAACAGCGTCATGAGATGATTTTAATTCAATTTTTTGCGACAAGTTAATTTTGTTATAGGGCATTTGGCAGCGGCCATGTAGTTATGGTTAAATTGCTCAACCCATAGGTAAGGCAATTTTTGGGCAGCGTATAACTTCATCCCCCCTGGATGAATCCTCACAAAACTTTTTCAAAAAAGTATATGACCCCGTCAGATTGATCCTGCAAAGTTTGTTGAGGTTTTCTGAAGTGGGGGAAAGTTATAGGGGGTCCCAAAATGTGTGTGTTTTCCCACTGATGCAATGGAACAAAATGTGCTCACGTCTACATTCCAAAACAATGGATGGATTTTCACTAAACTTGCGGCCGGCGCGCCAGCTTTGTTGCAAAAGTGTGCTTTTGTAAATGTGGTGTAAATCCATCCAGTAGTTATTTTTAAAATGATCAAAAAGTAGGCCAAAATCAATAGTGATATCTGGGTTTCGTCCGCAAACTGACTTTCCTCTTCAGTCTGCAGACGGGCCCATGATTGGCCCAGGGGAGGATGTGATATTCTCGGACACCGGTGCGTCAGAATTTTGGAGGCACCCACCATGTTGGATTCGCGGACAGGTGCCGGACACGTACATCACAGTAAAAACATATTAAAAAACACAACATTGCACTTGTCAAACTAACAAAACAATCTCTGGGGAGCCGAGGGGGGATGAGGATGGGATGGGATATGGCCTTAAAAAGCCAAAAAAAGGGGCGTGTTTCTTCTCTTATGTCTGTCTAACAGCCCGGGGCAGTCCTATGGTGTCCGCAAACATCTTGCGTACTGTAAGGGATTTCAATCAGGCACACACCCAGGTCTCGCCTAGCATGCAATGCGCAATGAAACCCTTATTTATTTGTGTCTATAAGTTCAATATTCTGAATGATATACCACTCATAACACCCCCTTCTCAAAATAACCCCCAGGTCACACTGAACCAGGAATCAGGCTAGTTTGCAAAGGTAAATATTTATTTTATTTATTTAAGATTCAAATCACACATAAGTTTAATATATCTATATATGGGACAGCAATCACCTAAAGGTGACAATACAATTCAGAAAATACGCAAAGCAATTGAATTCACTTATAATGATGAAAATCGAAAACACAGGAAAAAGAACAGTTTTGGTTTGTGAACAGATAGCGTTTAGGTTAATATTCCCCCTGCAAAGTTTCTTTAAATACAAATGAGCAATCCTACACAGATGTAAGTAATCAGCAGGTATCCAGGAATGAAAGACAATGTCTAGAGCTTAATGCAATCTTCCCTCCCCAAACAAGAGAGAAAAACATTTTTGGAAAGTGACACTTTTAAACTGACAGGTGACAATCAATTTGTAAAGTAATGTAAAAGGGTGCAAAAATGCTTAAATGGAGAAAAATTCTAAGGAAAGCAACACTAACCAGGTCCTAACACACATGAGCTATAAAATAAATAACAGTACACACTTTAGATCAGGATGAGATGGAAAAAGCACTTTGACATGGGAAAAAGACACGTGTAAACTTGTGAAAACTGCAAATTCGCGGCAAACTTTTACTATGCGATATTGGAGAAAAATGGGTCAAATACACTGTTCCGCAATGTGGTTTCTAGTTGTGGATGTAGCTAAGCGTTGTAGATATCAGTGAGAGTTGAAATTTCGTGTCTATCTATACACTTGAAGAAGTTACAGAGGTTTTAGTGAGAGGCGTTTTTGCAAAATAGGCGCAAAAATGGAACAGGAATTCGGTTTTAAAAATGACAGATAAGTTTTATTACACTATATTAATGACTATGAAAAAGAGGAGGCCACACATGAATCTTTACAGCTACATGGCCAGCACAACCATTCACGTGGTGGATACTCGATTTCGTTCTGGAATTTACTTTAGTTACTCAAAATCACTAAGGAGTTATGGTTTTGTAACACAGATGAAAAAAATCAGTGCAAGAAGGATTCTAACAATAGTAGGGTTCTGAATTTAAAGATGGGATGGGTTGAGATTGGGATAATATAATGCAGATATACTATGGGTCACTGTTCTTCCTATTAATACTTACAGTCCTTTGTAATTATATTGGACCACCCGGTTCTGGCCAATGGATCGGTTCAGGTCTACCGGCAGCAGGGCACCTCTGGAGGGATTGGATCAGTGGTGCGGTTCTGGTCAATTTTGGACTGCACCTCAGACTGGGTTTGGATGGGCCCTTCTTGTCACTGAACACGGCAGATTACAGGATGCAAGTTTTAGCGGGAAGCCTTAATGGTAGCATGCCAAGCTGAATCAGATTTATTCTTTTTAAGTTTTAGATGTTTTGAAATTGGGTTTAGCTAGCAAGAGTTCAGTAATGCTAAAGTCTAGATTCTGCAAGGAAATCTGGATCTTTAAAGAAGTCTGGAGTCAGCTACAAGATGAAAAGTTCTAGAATAAGGTGCTGCGCGGAAATCTGGATGGGTTCTGGAAGCAGTCCCTGTGTTGTGAAGTTCCTATATTTATACTATCAAATGCCATCCCCAAGTTTATGGTGTGGGCAGAATTTCAAAACACGCCCCCATGGCTGTGAGTGGCCACAAGTGGGGCACTTGCCTTGTCCTGGTTGGCGGTCTGAACAGAGCTGTCATCTTTATGATGCGATGTAGGAACTCCCACATTGATTTTGACCATAATTTAGCTTTTCCATAAATACACATTTTTACAACTATGCCCTCCACTAAAATCAGACACATGCATTACATTTCTTATGGTTTATCCTCACGTCCAATTCCCATCTTGGTGAGAGCTGTCTTTCTCATTCTATGGGATTTCATCAATTTAAATCATAACAGTTTGGATTAATAATTTCTAATTCGGTACACCTCTGGGCGCTTATCAGTGGATCATGTACATACAATCTTAGGCTTGCAACATTAATAGTTCTGCTACAATAGGGATTTTTTCGTAACTTTGGTCCATAAGTGGCACAGGTTTCATCAATGTCTTCAAAGCACAAGCCTAAAATTAGGTTAACATCTACCAATTTTTAGATTTATACTCCTTTAGGTTGCACTGTTAAAGAGTTGCAAACTTAACCACAAATAAAGATTTAAACACAAAGAGGGTTTTTGTTTCTTCTCCTTTCAACAAACAACAGCTGTCAGATCCCTTTGATCAGGGTTGGGTGTAGAGGGAAGCATCCTGTCCCTCTCCTGCAGAGCCTGTCCTTTGTTCTTGGCTCAGCCTCAAGACGAATGTCCAATGAAGTCTCATTGTGCTCCTTGTTGTCAATATGCGGGAACCATTCAGCAGCCATTAGCCTTCTTGTAGCAAATGAGTGGCAGGCTGAAATGTGAATCTTTCCCAGGCTGGGCTGTCAGATCAGAATTAAATAGATGATTAGCTCCAGACTGGGTTCTTTTAAATTAAAGTCTTTTCATTTCGCACATATAAAATATAAGCACAGTTTATAAGGGATTTGGACATTTTAAAAGAATTAGCCCTTCACAAACATGCTTTAAATAGGCGGATTTTGCAATTTCTTCTAGAAAAAGAACACCTTTAAACTGGGTTTGACAGCTAATTTCCTTAAGCAGCTGTCAGTCAGTTAGGCCTGGCCTTCTGTGAGCCACCTGTAGAATCTGTGATTTCAGCAACTTTTCATTTCAATAGCTCACTGGGGAAATGACTGAAATTAGCGCCAAAATCAGCACTTTGAAGGTTGCCATTTATTAGGAAGTTGTATTTAAGGGCATTTTCGGATGTTAGCCCACTTTTGTGGCCTTGATTCATGCGACAGGTAACAACACCCACTGGCATTCTCTCGCAGGGAGTTCTTGCTTTGACATCAACTGTGCCTGTGTTTGGCATGTGGTACAGCCTCTTTATGATTTCTGAACCATGCACAGTTTTTGCAGATTTAGCACGCACAGGGGTTAGCCCCTCCATTTTTGGCAGTTTTCTTTCCCCCATTGGCAAAGGGATGTAGTGTGGCGCATTGGCATGGGTTGAAATATCCTACAGCACATCAACTTGTTATGCAGTTAATTGTGTCGTGCTCAGTGGCTAGATTCGGGGGTCCCCAGAATATGTGCACTGGGCACAATGACTACAGTAGTAGTAGTAGTATTGCAATTATAGGTAATGTAGTAGGAGTAAGGCCAGAATGACCATAGTAGCAATATGTGTGGAGTAATTGTCCGCAATGTAGTGGGAGTATACAGTGTTTGTAATATGAGGTATTATGAAATTGAGTCATTGGAAGAAAAAAAAATCTAAATTCAAATATTACAAATTGTTTATTTGTTTGTTTTGTTTTATTATTTGTAATGCATGATCAGGTAACAGTGCACAACATTTACATGAAATTGCGAAACTTAGTTACAACAGCAAAGAATATATACAAATACAACGTAAAAGTAATATCAGGATTATATACATATATACAGATGGGCAGCCAAAAGTACAGGCAATAGGCAGTACAATATGTGCAGTTGGCAGGAGTGTGAGAGACTGGGCGTCTGGGTGTGTTTGGAGGCCTACGTTTTCAGCCATGAAATGACCTTAGATCGGAAGTTCTGATAGGGCAGGTCCATTCTGAGAGTTGGCGGTAGAGAGTTCCACAGTTTAGCTGCTTTCACTGGGAAGCTGTTACCCCCTATAGTGGAACGTTTGAAGTTGGAGACAGAGAGGCAGTCTTTGTAGGTTGTTCTTGTGGGTCTCAGGGAGGGCTGTCTATGAAATATATCGATCAAATAGATTGGGGCAGCGTTATTGAGGGATTTGTGAGTGAGTGAGGCGTTTTTTAAGAGAATTTTGTCTTTGATTGAGAGCCAATTATTGTGTTGGCTGTGTACTGTAATATGCTCTCTTCTGGATATGTCCAAAGCCGCTCTAAGAGCATTATTCTGGAGAGTTTGAAGTTTGCTGGTGGTGGCTTTCGAGGACCCAAGATAGAGCTTGTTGCAGTAGTCCAGGCGGGACAGTATGAGGGCTCTAGCGAGGGTCAGGCAACTAGTGTTGGACAGAAAGGGTTTGGCTGCACGGATCAGTTTGCACGTGTAAACCGTGGAAGAGGCTAGGGAGTTCACATGTCTGTTGAAGGAGAAAATGGAGTCCAAGTAAAAACTTAATGTTTTAACCTCTTGTCCTACATTGATGCTGTTGCCATTGATCATGAACGAACAGTAGGCAGGGCCTAAGTTCCTTAAGGAAATAGTAGTACCTAGAATAATAAATTCAGTTTTATCATCATTCAGGCATAGTCCATGTGTGGCCATCCATGCCTGGATGATGATGTACACTCTATTCACCAAGGCCAAATCCTTCCCATAATCTCCAGAAAGCGGAAGGAGGATCTGGGTATCATCTGCGTAGTTAGTGTAGGTGATACCGAGATGATCAAAATCATTGAAAAGGGGCTTGGTAAATATATTGTACAATGTGGGGGAAACACAAAAGCCTTGTGACACACCACAGGTGATAGGTATGGGGTCTGCTGCAGCTGTAGGTGAAAAGACCCACATAATTCTGCCGTTGAGCAATTATCTAATCCATGTGATGGCCTCAGCGGAAAAGTGAGCTGATGTGTGGTGGTGTGTGCATAGGACAGAATGATCGACCAGGTCGAATGCTGCATAGAGGTCTAGGAGGAGGAGTAAGGCGGCTTGGCCATTGTCTCTAAGCTTGTCGATCTGTGCTTTAAGGTCAATGAGAGCAGTCTCAGTCCCATGTTGGGGACGGAAGCCTGATTGTCTAGCTCCTAGAAGGTGATGGTCTTCCAAGTACTTCTGCATTTGTACGTATGCGATCTTATCCAAGATTTTTAGAAGGAATGGTACTGTCATTATAGGTCTATAATTTGTGCGCATGGCTGGGTCGAGTGTGTTTTTTTTTAATAGTGGAAGTACCCAGGATTGTTTTAAGTTGGTGGGGATAGAACCGGTGGAGAAAGAGGCGTTGATTAATTTCGTGATGAACGGGGAGAGGTCACAGGCAGCATCTTTGATGAGCTCTGCGGGGCACAGATCGCCCTGACAGTTGGATGGTTTCAGTGACAGGATGATTTTTTCTACTTCAAGTGTGGTGACTTTAGAAAAATTAAAGCGGGTAGTTTCCCTTAAAGTAAACTTCTCAGGTAGTTTGGAGGGGAGAGGGTCATTCAGGGAGGCTTTTTTGCAAGAAATTTTGTTTTGTAGAGTAGCAATCTTGTTAGCTAAGGCATTTTGGATTTCTGAGCACCAGTTTTTATCTTTGGTGCAGGTATCTGGTGGAACTATAGGGGTTTCTACTTCTTTAAGGATGGAAAATAATTCCTTCATGTTTGATTTTGCTTGGGATATTCGGGAGTCGAAGGAGGTTCATTTTGCAAGGTAAATTTCTTTTTTGTAGAGGGTAGTTAGTTTAGTACGTTTGAGTTTATTAGCTGCTGAAGGGAGTTTTTTCCAGGTAGCTTTGCAGTTTCTTTTTTGCTATCTTTTTAAGTTTTTAAGGAATGGTGTGAACCATTTGTTCAGATGCGTTTTGGGCATGCTTGGTCTAAGTTTGATTAGATCCAACAAGGTAGACATGATTTTATTATATTCTTCAACCAGGGTCTCTGGGTCCAAGTTGTCAGGGAGTGTATTGAGTGTGGGGAGTAAGTTCGGGGTGAATCTCTCCATAGTGATACTCTTCTTGTTTCTCGTGAGAGTGGGTGGGTCCCTGCTAATCGGCAGGGGTGGGGGTCGGATGGTTGAGAGCATGAACCATAACAAATGGTGGTCAGTCCAGGCTACTGGAGAGATGTCGGTGATGTTGGCTAGACAGTTATAATCAGCCACCCAATCGAGTATTCTGCCTTTAGCATGTGTAGGTTCCATGCATCTTTGGGTAAATCCTAATTCGGAGAGGGTATTAAGTGTAGTACTGGCAATTTGGTCTTCCGGGTCATTAAAGCCCATATTGAAGTCCCCAAGGGTGAGTACTTGGGTGGAACTTTTAAGGTTGCTGGATAATATAGTGTTAATGTCCTCATCAAAAGTGCCTATTGGGCCTGGAGGGTGATAGATCAGGTGGATGCAGAGATTTTGGGCATTAGTAAGAGCGACTTTGACAGAGAGTAGTTCGCAAGAGAGGACGTTGGTAATAGTTGCTAATCTCATGGTGAGACTGTATTTGTGTATAATAGCAACACCCCCTCCTCTGGAGTTGGGTCGGTCTTGTCTCAAGATGGAATAATTATCTGGGACTGCAAGCATGAGCATTGGGCCTGCTGCCGGGTGTAACCAAGTCTCCGTAATAGCAAGGAGGTCAAGGTCTTCTTTGAGGATCAAGTCTGGAATTTCTGTTGCGTGAGCTACTAACGATCTGGCGTTGATCAGGGCTCTCTTGATTTGGGGGCTCACAGTGGTATTGGTAGTTGTAGTTTGGGAGTGGGGTATTGGTAGTTGTAGTTTGGGAGTGGTCTTGTATTAATTCAGGATTGCCCTGTTTAGGGGAACTATGTGGAGGTATGTGGATGGAGTTCTGTGATGAGTTAGGTTTTAGGGTAGTTGGGCTAGGCGGGGCAGTCATAGTTCTTAGTCTCTGTCTGGTGGGCATAGAGCGGGCGAGGGGCTCATACATTTTAGCTAATCTTGCTCGGAGTCCTAAATTCCTGTCAGTGGTAGAGCGGGGGAGGCTGGTAGGTAGCAATGGCTGTGAGTTGTCTGTATGTAGGGGAGAACTGCTGGGTGACTTAATGCTGTGCATAGTCGAGTACATAGTGATAGATGATCGAGGTGACATGCTAAACAGTGCTAAGGTATTTATAAAGAGCAGGAGGCAGGCAAACAAACTGGTGCTCAAGAGACACATGCTAAGTAGTTGTAACAGATGTGTTAGATATATAGGTGGTTGGCCTAACACTAGGACAGGCGCTCGGGCCTAGGCCGGTGCCAAGTTAGGCTCCCCCAAGACAGAGAGGGCTCAGGCCACATAAAATGAGTGGTGCTGGCCGAGGAGCAGCAGGCAGATTCAGTAGCAGATTCGGGCTAGGCAGTCACAACGCAGAAGGCGTAAGGCAGGGGAGGCACTAGTCACAGTTGAATAAGTGGTGGAATAGGGTTCAAATTCAATATCCTAATGGCTTGGGATGCATGCAGACGTAATATCGGAAGGGCCAGTGGACATAGGGCATTAACCACCCATTAGGCATGCTGTGCTAACGTGAGAGATTAAGGATATGCATGGGCAGCATCTGGAGACAAGCTAGAAGCAAGTAGCTAAGTACAGTTGAGCGTGTCTAGGAATGACTTGGCACATTTGGACAGGAAGATGATGTGGAGTGCAATGCAAGGCAGAACAGCAGAACATCTGTGTTGGCATAGACAAACCTAGACATTACATAGCGCTAGCGCAGATGCACGAAAGTGAAGCAGTAATGAGTTGCGTACATAACATACCTTCGTTATCTAAGCATTGTTAGTTGGGCAACAGACTAGAAGACTAACATACCTTCAGGTGTATAGTATGCAAGAAAAAGAGGGACAGTGTCATTGATTTCAGGCAAAGTTATGTGCGCTTTAGGCATTGGAGGGCGCAGTGTTCAGGTTGAAATGTACCTCCAAGAGTAATTGGTAGAAACTGGATATCAGCCGGCGTATGGCGGGGTCACAGTCTCCACAGATAGGGATCGTGCGGAGGTTGGTTTGCAGGGTATCGGACCTGCAGGTAAACAGTTGTGAGACACCTCTGTAAGTGCACTGCACCTTCAAACATATAAGCGTATTGTTACATATTGTGTGCAAGAACACATGCATTGGCCATAGGGCACTCACCTTACCCTTCCTACCCCCCGTCTAGTATCAATGGCAGTTGGCACCTGTGATGGTGTGCTCACACGGGGGCAGGGTGGATGGAGACGCTGAAGGTGTGGTACACCATGTGCACCAGAAAGGTATTTTATGCACTGTGACTGTTCTGCAAATGGACACCACAGTGCTGGTGTCTGCAGACTCTCCTTTGATGACTGTGTTCCTGCAATTGATATATGCAATTGTCCATTGAATGTGGTCCCAGGCCTATTTCACTTACCCCATAAGCTGAAGAGCAGCTATGGCCCCCTGGGCCTTTTGTGTTATTGCCCCCTACTCCCAACCTTTTCTGGGTTGTTTGTCGAAAGACTACTGACACATTGTAGTTAGTGTTGGCAATAAAAGGCTGTGGATTTGACTGCACAATTACATATATCATAAAACTATTTTATTCATAACATTTTGCATAAAAAACATGAAAAAGTCCTTTTGGGCACAAGGCTAGTGTGTGTCCCCCTGGCCCCTGTCGCCTTCTTTTCCGACGACTGTGTGACAACGTTCATTGTCCTGTCATTCTTTTTTATCTCCGTCTATTGTTTTTTTTATGTTTTATTTTTCACATGGCTGGGTTGAGTGAAATAGTAGAAGTCTTCTGCGGATGCAGAATAGCTCCTTTGCGCTCCGTTGCAAGTGCTGTGTGAATTGATGAACCTTGCTGTCAGGGCTCTTTTTATTTGCTTTTTGTGGCCTTAGGCCATTCGTTTGGTGGTGCCCTTGCTGCCCTTTCGGCTGGCTGGTGCCGACAATTTTGCATATGGGTGTGTTAAACCACCCCCCGCCCATCCTCCTATGCTGCACTTCCATTCCTTTCTTGTTCAGCAGATTGACAACTGGGCCCTTTTGGCACCATGGTGTGAGATCCTAACTTGCCTTTTGGTTGCCCCGGTGGTTCCTGTCTGTAGTGTGGCTAAAGAAAAGGGGGGGCAGGGGACAAGAAAACTGGAACTTAGGTGGGAAAAGGGTGGATAACAACCACTGTTGGTGTTCTGTATTTATTGTGCTGTGCTAATATTATGTTCCCAACCCTTCTAGCTACATATGGTGCCCTTATTTTGCGGCACTTGACCTTTTCATCATCCTCCTCTTACTTTTACCTAGAAGCTGAACGTGTGTAGAGCAATGGTACTTTGGAGGCAGCCTTGGTGGTTGCCTTAAGGATAACATTGATGATTCTTGTATTATCGACAAGGCTGTCCAGCCTGTGCTATCTGCAGCTCTTTCTGACAAACTACTTTTCTTCATGATACATTTGATGTTGATGCTACAACTGTGCGCTAGGGAAAAGCTTCTCAGCTGGGAGCAGGGGGCACATTACTATGGACGCATAAGAAATACCTGCCTGTGTGCACCACAGGTAAGGTTATTTTTTAAGAAAAAAAATAATTGTATTGTAAACAAGCGCATTGATAACAGTAAAATATAATTAAATATTTTGAGATGTGGTATATTTGAAATATTTGCTCGTTTTTATACTACACTGTTAGCTAGTAAAAGTGTTAATTGATGTGGCATGTGGTTCCAGAAATGATTCTGACCCAGGCACGCTGTGAATGCTACTTGAAGGGCAGCATTGTTATGAGTGGACCAAAAATTTGTGGTTGTAAATGTGTCAACAATCTGCACAGAAATTATAAGGTTCACTGTATTAAAAGCAGACATCGGAAAGTAATGTTTCTATTTCAGAAAACTGTGTTCTGCCGCGGTTTGCCTTGTACAATATTGGAAAAATTGAGTTGCAAAACGCATTGTAAGCAACATTTTAAGTGAAAGCTATTGAAGTGTGGAAAGTGTACCGTGTGCCATATGATAAACGCTGTGATGGATGAGTGGTGAATTTTCCACAAAGAGTAGACGTTACGTGAAACTTTAATTTATAACCAAAATATGAATGTATTTGTGTATTGAATTGTAAAGTGCTTAAAGAAATATGTTTTTCTGTTCTCTATTTTACATAGTTATATACTCCCGCTCTGTGCGTTTCATGGGATCAGTCTAGCGGCTGATGGCTTTTTCAACAGTGTTTGGACAATAATTATCAACAACGACTCTGTTATCAATATTGTGTGGGATAATCGCCAGACAACAATTTGCCTTTCTGCGTTTGCAGTAACAAGAACCAACATGGTTGCATAAAGGTTATAGAAAAGTGCAAATGTGAAAGTGTTGCATTGATTTCATTTTCAAAAGCAGTAATTTGTCCTGCGTAATGGAGCATCATGTGCACAGATTATTCGTCGCTTATGGTAAATCATTTTTGGTGGAGAACGCAAAGACTTGCATTGATAGATCGATGATCAGATTTGGCAGTAGAAGATTACAGTTGTTAGTTGCAGTGAAAATGGGAATGCAGCAACGTTTGGTAGCGATGAACTGTGTTAAAAAAAAGTTAACAAAGTTTTCATGGACTTAAGTGAATGTTTTCCTTGTTTTGTCAAAATGAAAAGTATTTGTTACGGTCCTCACTACTGCTGTTTTATACAAAATAAAATGTTTGTATTTAAGTTCTTTGTTCTGCATAGCATACCTTGATGATGTTGGTGATGACCGTGTACATTTGGCTATGCTGCCCACTAACGTCATTGAAATAGGTAGAGCTCATTCTGAGCGTATAGTGATGTTAGCATTAGGTGCAGGCAAATGTAATCAGTGCTGCACGGCTCTTTGAAGTTCAGCCGATAGAATCTTATTGAGTTTATCTACTTTATTGAACATGCAAAGTAGATGAATTTTATAAGATTATTTTTTCAGTTCTATTTTTAAACTGTGGGAGGTGGTTCCTACTGGGACCTTGCTTTTTTTTGTGCAGGAAAGATCACAATGTAAGGTGGCCCTGAAATGAGGGAATAGAGATCAAGCAGTAATATGGAGGGGCAGGTGGAACGGGGACAATGTTGCACATGTACTACATCTAAAGTAGGGGCAGTGTTTGTCATGCTCTTTGATTACGGCTCCAAAAGCACTTTGAAATTCTTCCCCCCTGCAGAGTGGTGTGTTGCAGTATATACAGAGGACTGTTGTCTTTGAAAAATATGGATCAACAGCCTGTTTTATTGCTTGCAAGGTAGCTGGTGGGATGTTGTATCCCACAGAAGTAAGCTGTGTGGTTATTGTACTAGATGAGTAAGTTGAGGTGAAGCAAGACAGCCTACTACTTGCTAAGAAAGGAACAGCATTTCTGAAAGCATTGCAGTGGTTGGATTGGGTGTGGCGGTGCATGGATGTGATCCCATAGGAGTACTGTCGAGGGAGACCATGACTAGCTTTAACATTTGGTACATTCCCAACAGTGGTGAAGAACTGCCACTTCTTTCTTCATGGTAGAGGTAGGCACTTTCTCTACCTACTTTTATTGGTCCTCTTCATTATCTTTGGAAGTGCTAGGGAGGAGGGATGGCAGTAGATGATGCAATTTATAAGATAAATAGCAGTTTTGCTAATATTCTCTAAGTATGTGCGGTGTGCTACATTGTCAGTGGGTAATGAGTAAGAACAGGTGTAGGAGCTGTGCAAGAGTACATTTGATCTTGAACGTTGCTAGATCAGTAGAAAGTGCAATTCCAAACTGTCTGTGAAGCACAGACCCGACTGCGAGGTGCAGTCATCAAAATTAATTTCATACGTGATGTCATCAGTGATGTCTCACTGACATTTGTGATGCCATCTATGATGTCCTGGGTGTTAGTCTCAGCAGTGCAAGGTGGTGGCATGAGTTATGGTTGCTTAGATTACCATAACTGGCACATTTCAGAGGTTTTTCACTTTTACTTGTAACCATAACATCCCTTTAACAACTTTCTTTTAGTGAATTTCATAGATTCTTATTAGTGCAACTTAACCATAAGGTGTTACAGTGATGAAACCTCTCTCAAACCTTATTTTGCCTAATTGACAGGCTTAATGCTTTTGCGTATGTTTTGGCTATTAGAATAAATAAGAATATGATGAGCATGATAACTTTGTAATTTGTTTATTTTGTAAATGTTTAATTTGGAATGTGTGATATACAACTGAAAGGAAAAGAGTTTTAATTCACAATAAATTGTCATTAACAAATACATTAATTTGGTTGTCCCTTCATGTGACCACAGTTTTATAGTGTGAAAGGTTTTTTGGGGGCATTGTAATTTATAAGGGATCCAAACCCTTCAATGTGTTGGTCATGGTAATTCTCTTGGAGCTCATTGAGAAATTATTCTCACATGTTGGTGCCATTGCTTAGCCTATTGCCTGTTCTTGTATCATGTGGACCAATTGAGTAGAAGAAGCTTTAGGAAGGACATTTTTGTTATATTAATACAAATGAACAAAACAAGATTTAGAAAGACTCCTCAGAGACCACTCAATCAACTTGTGTAAATTGAACTGTCAGACCCCTCCTGCCCAATAGTGCTCGCAGGGGCTGACAGGTATGGTCTGACCAGAAAAGGGGATATTTGGGTGCCTGAGGTAAGTGTTTTTCTGAATTTTTAGAGTGTCACTGTATTATTTGTGTGTTTGGGGGGGGCAGGTTATGTTTGTGGCATGAAAGGGAGTAGGCAGGGGAGTGTGGTTGCATGTTTGTGTGTCAATCAGTTTGTCTGTGGTGAGTTTTTGAGGGTATGCTTTGTGAGTGAAGGGATGCAGGAGGGGGGAAAGAGGGGTTTAGGGGCTGAAAATCTCCAATTTGAAAGAAATTCCACTAGCACAGGAGTGGGCTGGGGTGGGGGTGGGCAGGGTAATGGTATACCAGGGCCTGAAGGATAAATCCCCTAGAGACGTGATATTTTTACATTTTGAAGGCCTCACAAATATGGCCAAAATCAATCTGTCTTTTTTGTGTTCGGCCTTCAAAATGCAGAAATATCACATAGCACCTAGACATGAGAGAGACAACAATTTGCCAAAGGCCTCCGGCAAACTTACTTTACGGTCTGCTTACTTGAAACAGGAAAGGTTGGCTTTTTTGCACAATTCCAAATGATTGTCTTTGGAACATGAATAACAATCTACAACTCTGTGTCAAACAGTGTACAGGATACCCTATCACACAGTTTTTTGAGTGAGTGTATTTAAATAATTATCATTTTTATTTCTAGTACCTGTATACAATGAAGGAGATATAGCTACAGGAGATGAATTCTCATTTTGCATAATTTTCTTTCATTTTTATAAAAACTATTGTCATGTTGGGTTATCATGTGATGTGTGTACTTTTAGGGCTGTTAAACTATTTTAACTATTGTTCATGAAAGTGAACAACATTCACAAATAATTGCACCCTTCCGTGTGACAAGAAATGGGAAACAATGTGGTCCATTGCTGAAATTGCAAATGACCCATTGATGGTTTACCTGGCAAACTTGTTGCTTTATTGATGATTGTGACCTTTGATACATTGCTCACAACAAAGTCAGGTGTTTCTTAGCTCATTCATGGGACTGCCACTTGAAGACCATGGCCCACCTCTAGTCTGAGACTATGTTAAGATACCTGTGCCTTCCCAGTCACTCCTAATCCGTATCCTCTATCTATTAAAATATATATGTGCGCATCTTCCTCGTGCTTCCAATCTGTCACCTCTGTCAATGCTCAAGCATGTGTACATTCTCGGAGGCTGCTAATCTGAGTTTTGAACCTATGCTAGGAAACGTGTACCTTTTTCGCATGGCTACTGATATTTTTGCGGTCTGTACTGCAAGCTGAATACCTTCCTTGGGGCTGTTATTGTTAAAAGGTTCCCTGTACCTATGCTAGAACACACATACCCTTATTGTTGAATGTTAATGTAGCTCTTGAAATGCCACTTGTTTATAATTATGATTACTTAGGTGTGCTTTCATCCTGCATTGCCTATGTCTGTTGTTTAAAAATCAAATTTAGGTTTGCTTTCATCCTGCATTGCCTGTGTCTGTTGTTTAAAAAATCGAATTTAGGTGTGCTTTCATCCTGCATTGCCTATGTCTGTTGTTTAAAACATCGAATTTAGGTTTGCTTTCATCCTGCATTGCCTGTGTCTGTTGTTTAAAAAATCGAATTTAGGTGTGATTCCATCCTGCATTCCATGTGTCTGTTGTTTAAAAATTGAATTTAGGTGTGCTTTCATCTTTCATTGCTGGTGTATGGTGTTTAAAAATCGAATTTCGGTGTACTTTCATCCTGCATTGCATGTGTCTGTTGTTCCTCTATCTATTTCCTTGTATTATCTCAACTCTTGCTCCCTTGTACCCCCTTTTTTTGCTCCCACTGCTGGTTCCCATTCATATGTGTGTTCCTTTGTGATCCTGCTCCCCTTCTGTAAACCCCTCCCACGCGCCCAGTTGCTCAGCCTGGTTAAGTGCACCACACCTTGTCCACCTTTTCAATGGCACACTCCATCTCTCCTATTTTCTCCAACTGCTTCTCTATCTCCTATCCCTCGCCACTCACTAAGTCTGGCAAGAAAAAACTTAAAAAGGACACACTTGGCTCCAACCTAGGCCTTCCTATCACTGACACCTGTCAGTGCATCTGCCAGAGAGACTGTCACAGACATCCTCTTTGTCGTTCCTTCTGCCGACCTCTGGACTCTTCATACGGTCGCTCTGCTCGCTCCCTACTTTTCCTCACACATCTGGTGGCACACGTTGGGAGGTCCTTCTTGCCTTCTGCTCAAACTCCAGGGTTATCATAAATGTCTATCGCAATGTTACCACCTTTGTACAGGGGCCTCAGTCCAACTAGCTTCTTTTTGATAGGCTACTCCTGCACCTTATCAACGTTCCACTCACTGACTCCCTTGCCATCTACCACTGTTCTGCCTTCACTTTCCTCTATCTCTCAGGCACCTGTGCTGCTTATAGTGGGGTCCTCTGTCCCATGCACCCCACTGTAAGTGTTTCAAAAATGGCAATCTGCTCCACATTGCCACATGTAAATCCTGCTACACAGTCAAGCACTCTTCCTACATCTGTCACTTCTTGGAACACCTGGACGTTTATGGCCTTGCTCTCACAGAGTCCTGGTTTAAGGACAGCTCTTGCACAAGCTTTGCCACTCTCCTCACTGAAGGCTACACAATTCTCTCTGAACCTAGGCCCAACTGACCAGGAGGGGGAGTTGCTCTAATCTTTTCAGAGTGGATCCCTGTTTCCACCATCCCCCTTGAGGCATCTTACAAATGCCTGGTCTTCAGGCTCTCTCTCCCATGTCTGCTCTCTTACGCTGGCCACCTTCTATTGGCCACCTTGCCAGTCCACCCTCTATCTCTCGGAATGGGCTGACCTGGCATCTCCTCGCCTTTCCTCCTCGTCCCAACTCCTCCTGTTGGGGGATCTTAATATCCATCTCGACTCTCCTGACTCTTCAGGAGCTCTCTGCAACCTATGCAACTCCCTCTCCATTCTACCTACTGGTCCAGTGCACACTGCAAGCCACACCTTGGAAGCTCTTATCTCCACAGACATTCCTCTCTCTACTCCTCTCACCAACCCACTCTCATGGATTGACCATTCTCTTTACTCCTCTCACCTGAAGCTTACCTCTCCCTTAGCACTGGCACACCCTGCACTGCCTATGACCTTCAAGGTCATCCGACCCATGAAAAAAGTGTCAGTGGCTGCTTTTGCCTCCACCTACTCTCCTCCTCCTACTCATGAAGCTTACTCCCACTCTGATACAGCCCTCTCTAACTTTCACCTCCCCATCTTCATCACCCACAACATCCTTGCCTCTGTCATGAGGGTCTGACTGAAGCCTGCCAAAAAGTGCAACTCCTGGTACGTCTCTGACCTGGCTGACCTTAAATGCAAGTGCAGGGCAGCAGAACAGAAATGGGAATCTTCTGGTGCACCCTCTGACAAACTGCCCTGCCGTTTTCTGCAAAAACAATATAGACTATGAATCCGGTCCAAGAAAAGTGTCCATATTCAAGCCCTCATCTCTACGGCATCAAAAAACACGGTCAAACATTTTAAGGTTTGTAAGGAACTGGCCAATCCTACTACAGCCACCTCCTCTACTGCACCAACCCAGGCCCTGGCTGCATACTACACCAAAAAAACACAAGACATCCTATTTTCTATCTCCTCCAAACCCACTTGTGCACAATCATCTCCTGTGCCCCCTCCGGCACTCCCATCACTCCCCTTTTCTCCTCCCTCACCCCTGTAACACCTGAGGAGGTCTCTAGACAAGTCCGGCCAATGAAAGCTTCTTCCAAACTGGTTGATAGACAAAAGAAATAACAAGGCTTAGAACCACAAAATGAAATACGCCAATCATGGGTCGAAAGATACAAGTATCTTTGTTTCCTGTACAGATTTCAAAGCAAAACAGATAGCTATCGGGCTCCCAACACTGCACAGTGTGTACCAGCCCCAAAGGGTGGCACCGGTTGACCATGTCCCAAAGATTGTCTATCTCTGCGGAATAAACCCTGAAACAGGAAGGCAATTTCCCAGGCATGTCAAATTACTGGTGTTACCTGGCGTTGTTTGTACTCATGAGAACAAATCTGCAACCAATATCAAGATTCTCACCTGATTTCAAACAAAGGAGGTCTGATCGGATAACAAAGGATCGATGTGGCTGGCGATTTCGGCAAAAATACCTGCCTCGATATGGGGACCCTCGTCAGGATGTTCTCTCGAAAAGCTTGCTCACCGTCCAGGGATCAGATTGTGCAGTACTGTTGAGGTGTCGCGTCTCATACAAAAAGGGGCCCCTTTTCACACTCCGATCCTGGTCCGGTAGCTGCGTCCTTGAACAGCGAGGTGACATCAATCTTGAGGGTGCCTATTCAGGCGCCATCTGATAGACCAAAGAAATATCGAGACTTAGTACCACAAATTGAAATATGC
The DNA here is from genome assembly GCF_040938575.1 of Ambystoma mexicanum. NCBI lineage: Eukaryota > Metazoa > Chordata > Amphibia > Caudata > Ambystomatidae > Ambystoma > Ambystoma mexicanum. The sequence goes on along the minus strand of NC_090934.1, from coordinate 436,543,884 downwards.
CAATCATGGGTCGAAAGATACAAGTATCTTTATTTCTGTACAGATTTCAAAGCAAAACAGATAGCTATCTGGCTCCCAACACATCGCAGTGTGTACCAGCAGACACAGTGAGGGGTGAGAGTGCCGGACGTCTCAACCAGGCTCTTTTATACATTATTCCAATCATTGTCCAGCCCCTCTCCAAACTAATAAATTACATGTTAGGGTTCGTGCCCAGTTCACATGACAAATATGACAATAGTGTTTAACATATTTAACAAGTTTGCTTGTCCATGAAAATTCAATGGCGACATTGGTTCTCCAATCCACAGTAAGCCTTGTTTCAAGAATGAACACAATGCAGTTCAGCCAAAACACACGGTCTGAGTTTGTTCTACATTATTTTGTTGTTTATATGAGGATGAGGCTTGCGAGCACAGAAAACACTCAGATTGCAGTTCATAAGAGTCACAAGGTTTCTTTGCACAGAACAAACATTCTGATCTCGGCAGCCTAAATGTTGACGTAGATCAAAGGTCATTTGGCTCGGTTGTAGTTGAAAACATAGTCCACCATTTTAGGACACAAAGCAAGAGTTAAAATCAAAATGGCAGATAATTCTTAAATTGGACGGCGAAGTCGATTTGAATCAGAGCATTTCAAACACAGATTTCTGTAGAGCGCGAATGGGCTTACGCCAATATTCATAACAAGACTGTATTATATGTCTGGATCCTTGCCCCTCCAAAACCATCAATGCTCTCTGCAACTTCTCCTTTAACACTGGAGTCTTCCCCACTTCCTCCAAGCACTCTTTTGTGCACCCTCTGCTCAGAAAACCCTCTGCCGACCCTACTATTCCAGCTAACTATCACCCAATCTCCATCACTCCTTTCCTGGGCAAACTCCTGGAGTAGTTGGCTATCTCACAGCTTACCCTCCACACTGAATCTGTTGGCTGTCTCCATTACGGTTTATGGTCATTGCATCGAAAAGGACGCATCAAAATGACAATTCATCGAAAAAGATGCATCGAAAATAAAATTATTGAAATTCTATGTTTTACATTAAAAGTACATATCCATTGAAACTTTTCCATCAAATGGATATGTACTTTTAAATGTAAAAGATAGTATTGTGATGCGTTTATTTTCTACATTAAAATGTTACATGGAGTTGTCCAGTGCTGAAATTTCGGCATTGGCCAGCTCCTTGGAATGTTTTAATTTTTTTTGTTGTATATTGGGGGGGTTTACCCCCCAGCCACCCCGATGCCCACACCCACCCCCCTTAACCCTAACCCTAACCCTAATCTAACCCTTAATCTAACCATTAACATAACCCTAGCCCCAACCCTAACCCCTAACACTAACCCTAATCTAAGCCTTAATGTAACCCTAAATCTAACACTTGCTCTACCCCTTACACTAACCCTAACCCTTAATCTACCCCTTACCCTAACCCTTACCTTTTCCCTACCCCATACCCTTAGCCTAATTAAAACATTTAAAAAATCCATCGAATTTCCATCGAATTATATTCAATGAAAAGTAATTTCGATGGAAATGCTTTTCGTTGGCTATAATTCGATGGTAATGCATTAGATGAAACTGATTTCGATGGAATCACCATATACCCTGCATTACCATCAGTCTGGCTTTAGAGCACCCAGAAGCACAGAAACTGCTCTCCTGAACAGCCGTGAAGACCTGCTCTCAAACCTTGACTCAAACTCTCCCTCATTCTAGTGGACCTCTCCTCTGCTTTCGATATGGTGAACCACAACATCCTGATCTCCAATTTACATGATACCTTGGGCATAACTGATCCATCCTTGGTATGGCTAGCATCCTTTCTCTCTGACCATCCTTCCCATGTGGAACTCTGTTCCTTTCTCTCCACTATCACTCTCTCTTCTTGTGGTGTCCCCCAGGGATCTAATCTATCCCCCTGTTTTTTCAATGTCTACATGCCCCCTTTGTCCCACATTGTCTATGCCATCACCTCCAACTTTCAATGTTATGCAGATGACACACAGCTGTCTGTTTTCCTACCCTCGGCCTCCTCCTCCTCCTCCTTGCTCATCCCAGACTCTCTGTCCACAATTCAGGCCTGGTGTGCTGCTAAAGATCGCTGTCTTAATGCCAGTAAAACAGCGATCATCCTAATTGAGACTCCTGCTCCAGTCTTCCCACTCTCACTGTGGCCGACCATCGTTGGACTTGCAGCCCCTCACCCACTAGTGAGGTAAAAAACCTGGGGGCCATTTTCGACTCTACTCTCTCCTTCTCTTCTAACATCTCTTCTCACTTCTCACATCTCTGAGATGTCCAAAAAATCCCACCACCAGCTGCACCGCCTCATAGGTATTCTACCTAGTCTCACCTTTCCCAAGAGGCTCAGTGTCTCAAGTGCCCTGGTTCTCTCGAGACTGGACTACTGCAATAGTCTCTTTATCAATCTTCCTACCTCTACTCTTCGACCTCTTCAACTTATCCAGAACAGAACTGCAAGACTTATCATTGGCCTCAAGCCCAGGGACCGCATCTCTCTGATGCTGGAATACCTCCACTGGCTCCCCATGACTTCAAGGATCAAGTTCAAGTCCCTCTGCATTGTCCACAAGGCTTTCTGGGTCAGGGGCCCTACTATCCACAATACTCTCTTCCTAAATACTCTCCTTCCACAGCCCTCCACTCTACCTCCTCCAACTCTCTGCAGTGAGACGTTTTTCCAAACAGAGATTTGGTAGTAGATCCTTATCCTCTGCAAGTGCCTCCCTCTGGAAAAGCCTACCTGCCTCTCTCCGTCTTGAGCCAGACCTCCTTAAGTTCTGGAAACTCCTCAAGACGACATTCCTCTTTATTTCCTCTTTCTCTCTACCTCTCCCTTGCTAACCTCCCCCTCCTCTCTCCTGCTTCCCTCCTTTGTTCTCATCCCCAACCTGTTCAGTCAGCTGATTGGTTGCCTAGTGCACCTCCAGAGCCTAACAGGTCCCAGGCTCCCCTGCCAGTCTTGCACTTGCCTCCAGGCATCTGAACTCTGCCCCACGCTACTGTACTCGGAATACATTCCCTGAGAGTGTCACCCACTCTGACTTAATCCCTGCCCCTGTGGACTGGGCACACTTGTCCCCGTCCCCTCCCTCACACTTCTGTCTGCACACTTGCACAACCTTGTACCATCCAGGCTTAGCATGTTTGTCTCTCATGTCCTCTTCTATCTCCCCTCCCTATCTGGCTTTGCCTGCATGCATAGGCGCTTTGTCTACCAATCCGTTTTTGTCTTTTATGTCCTCACCCCATGCCAGCTATTGCTGTTAGATCATTCAGGAGCACTTCAATTGTGTATACGCACTTTTCAAATAAATATTGAAAATTTACAATGTACAGCAAGGATGAAGGGCATACAGGGAATAGAAGGTGCCACCCATGCTTTTTTTATTGCTGCCAGGACATCATACCAAGCTTTGGGTTTGTTTGTGACAAAAGGAGAGGATTTCAGTGTGGTACAAATGATGTGTCCTCAAACAATATTTAGTTTGCCCAGTCCATGCCCCTTCATAAAGCACTAAAAAGGTCCAGCAGGGCAGCTCAGGAATTTAGTGTGCAGGCCTGACATGAACCAACATGTGCTCCACAAGCTAGTCCAGTGTCACTCTGAAGGAAATTGAGTGCCCAATGATGAGAAAAAGAAACACCTGATGCATGAGGTGCCTAAAACATTTTAAGTGCCAGCATCTCGCCTTCTTCATGAGGCAATCTGGAAGTTTAATTGTTGATTCCTCGGATGTCAGACCTCTATTAAAGATCACAAGGAAAACCTTTCGTCCTATGAGACAGCATTTTTTCCAGCATATTTTCAGAACATTCCTAGATTGGTATATATTCAACTACCAGGACATCTCAGTAAATAAGAACAGCAATTGGGCAACACACAAATATTGTAAATATGAATCACAATGGTTACTCAATCTCTGTGTGGTTTGTTTAATAGATCTCAGGTACTAATCATAACATTTGTGGAAAACATAGCTTTTATTCCTATTATAATTACACTCACTGCAGTAAGAACATCACACCACACAAGATTTTCCTAGCTCAATTCTAAGGTTTACATTGCATTGAACGACAATCTAGTATCTTGCAAGTTAATTTTGGGTATTTAATACTTTACATAATCCCTATCATATATAGGCAGAAGATTGAGGTCTCTTTTCTTGTACTAAGAATCAGAACACTGTATGTGTGTCCTCAGGTACCACTATTGTGTAGCTTATACATAATAAACTATCCATTGACAACAATGTAAGTGAAGATCTGAAGTGGTAGATCTGGGTATTATTACATAGACCTACATTAGAATAACTATCCCGTGCAATATTATTTTATAATTTGTGAAACAATTTCAAACTACAAATGAGAATATTGTTTAGACACATGGTATAAGCAATCTAACTTGTAAATTGAGAATATCAATGAGACGCTTAATGTATCCAAAATAAATGTTGATCTACCATAACAATTGCTGTTACAATTTAGAATTACTAGACTGCTTCAAAGAAATGTGTATTGTCTATCTTTCTTTTCCAAATCTACGGTGTACCCAAAATCAAGTCTTCTGGACAATCAGAAGCATAGAAACTAAACGTCAATCTCCTGCAAACATATGATTGAAGATGAACAAATTACTATAATATAAGGTATGGTTATTAATACATCTTTAAAAGTATTATATGTCTCAAGATGTGAGTTTTGTAAACATTTTGAAGTCATTCGATTTAAAAATATGTATTTCACTCAAGCTATCTCTCACATATCTTCATGAAATACTGGTACACGTTTAAATAGTGTGTTTTTGATATGATAATGCAATTGATTTTAACACCAACCTCAGAATTATAACATATGCAGTATGCACAAGTCCAAGCTCAGTATTCAGTCCTCATTGGGCACAGTATTACAACTAAGAAATATTAATGGATATTAATATTATTACAATGTTTTTTTTATCATTTACTATTTTTTTCTAACCATTTTCTTTTTTTTTCTCTGTTCCTGTAGACCTAGTCATGATATGAGTTTTTACTATGCACTCATTAATGTTGTAGAAATCTGATAACATTCTGAAACAACAACAGACACATTGGTATGTGTACATTCTTTCAAATATCAGAAGCAAACCAGAATGCAATTGATAAGGCCCTGAGAAAGCTCATAATTGAGTGAAACACATACCAGCCCATGTCTGTATCACTGACAGTGTATTGTGATGAATACTATGGAGTCCTCACAAAAAAAAACACCTAAAGTCTCGTCTCAGGTGGCCAGGGAAAGGCAGATACTTCCTGATCTTGACCCTGGGGCAGTGTTAGCCAGGAGGATCACTAGGAGAAGGGCCCCAGGGAAACTGGAGGACTTCATGTTATGAGACTTAGTACTTGTCTATCCCTATGAAGGGATTATTATTAATCCTAGCACATATAATTGCATGTTGTCAAAGAGAATGGTTATTCCATAAAGTTAATTGTAACAGTGTGAGTGAAGACTATTATAACCGGTCATGTATCAAAAGTGGGATAAGCTCTTTCCAAATGTATAACACTCCCAGAAATAGGAGAACCTGTGGGTCCCAGTGAAAGCATACAGAAAGGTCTGCAATAATTACCAATTTAAATCAGGAAAAACCTCAAACCTCTGTCAAACGAAATCTCTCTTTTAATCCTTATGATATTATTTTAAGGAATATGCTTAAGGAGAGAAAAAGACTTGGTGGGAACAATATTATTGAGAAAACATACTTTTGTGTTGTCTTTGAGTCCCAGAATTCCCAGAGGACTGGGATGAAGATGAGGGCTGCAGAGGCACGAAGTTGCAATGTGCAGCCAATTAAGGTTGATGACCCATACCTGAGGGTGGCTGGGAGGCATCAAAGACCCCCTCAGGTGCAGGCCATAAGGCCAAGGCAGATGAAGCCAAGGAAGTCCAAGCAGCAGCAGCAGGAGGGTCGTAGTAGTAGTGGCCTGTGGAGGAGTTTTGAAATCTCAACAATGCAGCAGAGAAAGAAATCGCAGAAGAGCCGGGCACTGCGACCAGAGTGGTGAGAAAAATGGATGCCGGCCCGAGAGGGTCATATGGGATCGAGATTTCAGCTGCACAGTTCACGCATCGGAAAGAGCAAATTTCTTTGTAACTTTCCCCATTGTGACAGACGAGCACCGGATCGCTGGGAGAGCCATGAGGGCTCTAAAAGCAGCAGAACTAGACGCAGGAAGTTGAGCAGGAAAAGTTGCCAGGCCGCGCAATGGAGCTGATGCAAATGAGCTGGAAGCAGTGAGGTACACGGACACGCATGCCATACCCGGTGAGTTCATTGTCATATTGTTACCCTTTAGCGCACTGTGACTGTCCGTTGCCTGAATCCAGACTGCTTTTTGAATACCGAACTGATGTAAACCAAATGTATGATTGTGACGAATACCAGGCTGATATAAACATAAGTAGTTGGCATAAAGAGACTTTAAAGATCCGACCTGAAGTAGGTGATTGTTGTATAGTGGGTAATAATAACAGCCAAGCACACAAAGGGGCAACTTCTCGAGAAGGGAACCCATACACTATTGCCAAAGCCAAAATGAATGCACACTCAGGCAATTGACAACCAGGTTTTCCCAAGCCAAAAGACAGTAACTGAGCATAACAATGTGTGTGAAGAATATTGCAAAAAACAAGGGGGGTCCAAGAGACTTACCCAGATTCTTTAGCTCACCATCTTTCACAGAGGAGAAATATTTAAAACATATCAGTCTTTGTCATGCCCTAGGGCAGTCCAGCACCAAAATGCTAAGCAATTCTCCTCTGAACAAGAGTACCAACAGCAACCCCAAACACATGTCTGGTTGGACCTCAAGAATATTGCCCAGGTGTAGGGAATGTCTTAAACCCACAATGCCAAAGCCAAAGAAGTGTGAAAGAGCAAAATAGTTATTAGCAGCATGTGGTTACCCATACAAAGGTGAAAAAGGATAGGCATGAGGGCTGCCCTTCTGATGATGTAAGTGGTTCAGGAAGAAGGAAGAATTGCCTGTCTTGTGGGTGGCAAACACTTGTAGTAAATAGCACCATGTGACTCTTGCTTCCCTTGAAGAAATTCTTAAACCAAATTGTGTGAAGCAGAAGACAATGTTAAAATTGTTGAAGTTGACCCATACCATAGAAGTATTTAGAGTTAGTAGTTTGGCATGGCAAGGGAGTATACTAGGCCCTACAACTGTGGGCACATTGGTTCAGTTGAGGCAGGAGATTACACCTGAGCAGAGAACAGCAGTAGTTTGTCTTGGCTGTCAGGAGAGTATATGAGACCAAGAGCTTTTTGTCTCCATTGGTTCTGTTCTGGTGGGTGTACACCGGAGCAGAGAGTTAGAATAGTAGTAAGCCTGTCATGAGAGTAAAAGAGGTGGAAACTCATGAAGTAGTGTGGTGGGGTAAAGCTTATAATGAAGTAATTGTAGAATCACTGAAGTATTTTGGTGACGTAGTATTGAAGCTGAAGTGGTGGCAAAATATCCTGACAAAGACATTTGTTTTGAAACTAATGAAGTGCTGAACAAGTGTTTGCTGATGGCAAGAGACTGTTTCAAGACCTTGACTACAAGTGAAAAGAGGAAAGCTTTGGTAACAATTGTGAATTACCTTTGGAGTCCATATTGGAACTTTGTGTTGTCAAGTTGGATTAGAAAGAGAACTGAAGTTGACATTTTCGTTATAATGCAGGGTGTCCCTAACCTTTGTGAACATTTAAAGAAAAGCTTGCTTGAATCTGGGGAAGGGGAGTTCGCCCAGTTTATTAGAAGAAGCAGCTTTAGTGGTTTAAATTATACTGTTGCATTTGTTGTTGTTAAACTGCCATATATGTCCTATTAATTGAAGTGTATATTTGTGTGAGGGATAGAAACCTTGTTTTAGAGTGTTTCCTTTAGTTTATTTTGATAGGCAGGGAAATCCTCATGAGGGTAAAGATACTGAGGAGTTTATCCAAACTTTTGAGTTATTAAAATTGCATCTTTTGAAAAACCTTCACATATTAGCCCGCCTCACATTTCTGACCCATCACAGTATGCTTATGGCCAAAAACTGCATGATTTCCAATGTATGTTTATTCAACCAGACAACCTTTATCTATAATGTTATCAAATGTGCCTATTGAGGGTCGCATCAATGTCTTTTTTTATGTTTTATATATCAGAAATATGTTTTTCTAATTGAATGCTATTCACGTGTTCTATTAATTAGCAGAGCCTTTCCACTGCATATTGGTATATGAATAATACTTTTCCAAGACAAGCACGGTATATCACTAAAGTATGTGGTATAAATGTTACAATCTAACACTAAGTGTAGAGGTGTATATTGTGTTAAGCAGCATCTAACACTTATAGTTAAACATTTTCATCAGTTCTAACAAAAGGACCTAGCTTTAAATATACCCCCCCCCTTTTTCAAAATGTAGGTAAATTAAAAGATGCGGGTGAGTGATAGTTCCCGTTTGAATGCATATATAGTTTTAAGTGTTTTGACCAGAAGAACATATCATCAAAAAAAAGCTGCACAAGAGCCCCTTTTTGACCAGCAGAACTTTCATAGTGACCAATACTAGTCAGTGGTGGTATTGCATTAAGTAGAGTTGCAGATGTCTGTTGGCCTTGACGTGTGCTAAACAATTACTAAGAGTAGCAGGGCTCCACTAGCCAGATAATCATATCAGTTTCCTGCATGCTGATGGCTAGAGGGGTTCCGGTCCAGCTGAACCAGCTGATGGAGGTGTCAGAGCATGGCATTGACTGTGTGCAGAATGAGTACTGGGGACCACAAAAGTAGAGTTTGCCAAACAAAGATCTCCCCCACCATGAGCCATAGCATATTGGCCTGGCGTTAAGAAAAGAGAATGGTTGTTGCCCTTGTATGTTACATGTATGTGATATATTTTCATAGTGCCTTCTGCCATTGTTATTGCCTCAAAGCATTGTGGGGTGAGTGGCCATTCAGTAGACCATAGCCTGAACAAGCATGAAAATAAAAGAGCTTAATATTGCATGTGACTAGTATTTAGAATTACGATGACTATTCTATTACTAGAAGAGATGGCTAACGTTATACTAGCCATGCAATGTAAAGTGTTCAAGCAAAGCAAGGATGGCTGTGTCAATATTTCAAGGCACTCAGCTGTGTTATTTGGGTTGAAGTGTGAATGGGGGAATGGGCAGAACAACGGGACACATGTGGCATTAAATGGACTTGGATCGCAAGACTGGAGCATTGGAAGCTACATTGGGTAAAGTTGGCTGCTAATGGTGATGTGAGTCTGCATATGGAATATGGTCAGCAAAAAGGAAAGTATCCACTGAAAAAACGGTGCTAAAATGTAAAGTGACCCAGGGGGGTCTTCACACCACCACTTGCTTGAAATAGATAAACACCTACAGGTCAGACTGCTTGAGGTTGCTTTGCTATAAATGCCAAGTGGTACTCAATTGTTGATTACACCAATTCTATTTTAACCAAATCATACCCAATTGAATCTTTAGTGCTCACATGTTTCACACTTGTGGTTTGAAACGATCATCATGGCTAGTAGTGTAAACCTATTAGCAGGGTCGGACTGGCCCATAAAATATCCTCGGGCACCAATGAGAAAGTGGCCCACGAATGCAAATGGCTATTCATTCCTTTTGTGACTCTGCTTGAATAGTACCCAAGTGCGAGTTGTTTGATAAAATGTGATGCAAATTGTGCATTTTAAAGTATGTATTCAGCAACACTGGTAGAAACTGCTAGCTGCAGAGTGTAGTAACTCATCAAACTGGCCCACATTGGCCAAAAAAGTGGCCCACTTTGACTAAAAAAACTACCCCACACCAGCATTTTGTGTTTTTGATTCGGCTGTGGGCCTATTGCCCTATAGGCTTGTCTGAGCCTGTCTATAATAGACATTGAATCAGGTCCTCAAAGATGTCCCTACTGAGAAAGTGGCCTCATCCGTTCAGTGTATCTGAACCGTGTAATGAAGGGTGTGTTATGTGTGTAAAACAATTTTCCTTACAACTAAGTCAATACTTTTTACAATATATAGTAATAGTCCTGATTATCGCTGGAAACCACAAAGGTGAAACACACTTTAAAGCAGTTATTTAGGAGAATATTGGTAAAGAATGGAAGGTTTTAAGTAGTGCTTTGTAGAGGGAGTTTAGGGGTTCTCCCTCAAAGTGTCTTTTTGGGGGTTCTCCCTCAAAGATGTGTGCTTTAGAAGAGAGTTGGTTCCTAGTCACCTGCATTGAACAAATTGTGCGACTACATGTACCAGAATACTTAGAGACTTTAATGAGAATTAACCAAACGCACCTGAAAAGGAAAAGGAAAACAGCCTCCCTGATGATTGATAGAGTCAAGAAAACGTTTGGAGGAGAAGACTAACTGTTGCTTTAGCAGCTAAATCTGACTGGGAACCAGAGTGCGCGCCTCATCTCCATTTTCCACCATCAAGGTACTTTTATTCAGACGCTTCTTAAACAGCATGTTTATGTCCAGTATGAAATGCTCGCCAACCTGATGAAGAAGTGTTAGTGATAATATGAGGAAACATTGTAAACAATGACCCTCATTAAGAGTCCGGCGGTAGCCATGCAGGTAAAACCAGCAGGCTGTCGTCGGACTCGTGGGGATTTACCGGCGCCGGACTTGCCAGAATTGCCGGACCATTACAGCCCCAGTGGTCCGATAATTCCAGCACCGGCCTTCCGTTACTCAACATCTCCACGGGAATGGGGGTCTCGGAAACACTGGCACCATGCGGTAATAGTGTCAGTGTTTCCGCGTCCGTCTGCGGCCGGTGGCATTATGCCCACTAGGTCAGACCTGACGTGTGTAACACCACACAGCCACACAATTCGGAGTTAGGTCTGTAAAACGGTGCCAGTACGGTTTTACCAGCACCGTTAAATCCAGACTGGCTAACTTGTCATGAGACCCAATGTCAACCCATGCTATTTTAATTTTGATTACGTGAATGTTTTGTTTAGTCTTGGTCTTCAGATTTTTGTTCTTATAATATGTAATTGAGATTTAGTTATTTTCCTTGATGCTGAATGCTATGCTAAACTTGCTTATATGTGCCATATTTTCTTCAACTTTTAATCTACTGTTTATGTATGCAATCCGACCTCCATTAGTCTTTTAGAATATAGTTGTGTATCATTTAATTTATTATGAAATGCGTTTTACTCTAACTTTGTGTATAAAAAATATGTGTGTACTAATATTAACATTAATTGTTTTATGGTGTAATGACAAATTTGCAAATTTTTATTAAATGTCATATAATGTCCAATATGTGTAATGTATACTTACCACCAATTTGAGTGCCTTTAAGTTTAATATTTAGTTCCCAAGTTCTTTGTTGCAGCATGGGTTCCCTCCTAATACTTCCTTCTGTGTCTGTTTTAGCTCAGCCAGTGGGCGGCGGTCTGACTTTGACTTGCAGGAGAACTAGAGAACAGAACTGGGGGCCATAGAAAATTATCTGAATGGTAGTAAGTGGCAAACAGTCCACGCAATGAGCATCACTATACCACTGGTGGAATACCGTCGCATGCTAATCCCCAATCCTTGATTACGCCTAGGTGGTTTCCTCACTGCTCTTTTCAGACCTCACCTATCCAAGAATTAAACTGTACTTATTCCTTTCTAAGGAGCAGCACACACATTGAAAATGACACCAATTGCCCTACCTTAGTTCTTGGTACATGGGCCATGTGATTCTAGATTCTCAATCTGGCACTGTGGTCTCAAATGGCTCCCTCAGTAATGTATTACATCTCAATTACAAGTCCCTTCTTAACTTGGGTGTGACTGTTATTTGTGTTTCCTTTCCCTCTGAGTGGGTATATTATAACATTAAGCATACTAGATATGGAGAGGACCAGTTAAAATGAATACTCTCAGCTCTATACATACGTATAACAAAATGTTAGCACTTCTTTTTTAAAAGCACACCTTCCTTAATTCAATGAATAAGCTAAACGTTTATTATTCTAAAAACTGCATTATCAAGTGTGTTTACTTATTAATTTTCTATCAAATATACTTTAATTACGCTCATTAATCAAACCCTTTACAACGAATGCAAAATATTCATTAAAATACGTCAACATACATTCATTAAATCCATTGTCTAGTCATTCTAAATGTGACGAGAATTGCTAACATATTTTCTTGTTTTCCGACACTTTTAAACTTGCATCAGTGTGAACCTTCATTCATAAAGGAAGTGGCTTTTCATCACTTGTATAGTCATGGATATGCACTACAAGGCAAAAATATGAAATGATTTCCACTAACATTAATCAGTGTATGCAAAGATGTGCAGACGACGATTCAGCAGTAAGTGTTCATTACTCTTATACACCGGCACAATCTCATGTTTTACAGGATTTAATTTCCTGGCAAAAGGATGAGGTGTAATCATTGAAACTCAGCGTAAATCAGTCTCAGATGCACTAAGGACTGATCTCCACTCCATAACAAGCCCGGCTCCAGGAAGTTTCATCTGGGTGGACCAGGTTTGTTATCAAGAGGTTAAATCTTTATTAGGAGTGGGTGTAGGAGTACCCTGAACACATTCAGTTAGGTTTCACATATCCGTGATAAAGCAATCAATATTTTCCCAGATCTGTAAAAAAAAGCATTTGCACCCATCAACTGGTTTAGTCTGACTGCTTTAAAAGGTGCAGAAGCCTGATTTCAAGCCCAGCCTTTTAGGACCAGGGTTGAGTAACTTACCCCTTAGAATACTTGAATGTCTGATCAGGATGCGTGTAAGGACTGCACTCAGTATCATGTGTAAGGCAAAGGGCTTCATGGTCAAGATTGACAAATGGCACTGTCTAGGCTGGGCATGGGGGGCTAAGGGTGGTATTAGTGACTGGCTGTTACAAGTGTGACAAATAAATGTTTTTCCTAACATAAAGGCCCCGATTCATAGAAACCTGTGCAGAATTGGCGCAGGTGCTGCACAACGAGAAGACGCAGATCAACAATTGCGCGGCACACGTATTCATGGATTTTCCGAGCCACCACCAGCCGTGGCGCACGGAAACACAAGCTGCACCAGTTACAGCCCCCTCAGCGAAATTGCGTGAAAACTCCCACGCATACCCCGGACGCACCCCAGCCAAATCACCTGGATTCTCCAGCGCGTACTCCGGATGCACCCCAGCGAAGAAATCGCATGGATACTCCAGCGTGTACCCTGGACGCACCCCACCAAATCATGTGGAAACGCCTGTATGTTCCCCGGACGCACCCCAGCAATGAAATTACTTGGAAACTCCTACGCGTACACCAGACGCACCCCAGCGTAATCGCATGGAAACTCCAGCGCATACCCCAGACGGACCCCAGACAAATCACGTGCAAACTTACACGAGTACCCCGGCGAAATTACATGGAAACTCCCACACGTATCTGGATGTACCCCAGCCAAATTGCATGGAAACTCCGGCGTACCCCGGACGCACCCCAGCAACATCGCATGGGAACTCCTGTGAGTACCCCGGATGCACCGTAATTCACAAATTCACTAGAGACAGACCCCTCCTGAAGGAAAAACCCACACCCCAGCCCCACCGACCCCACAGGCAGCCCACACCACATGAGACCCCCGAGGCCCCTTCACCCGTGACGCCACCCACCCCGCAGACAACCCACACCACATGGGACCCCCCAGCCCCATCACCCCTGATGCCACCCACCCCGTAGGCAGCCCACACCACATGGGACCTCCCCATCCCCCATCACCCATGACGCCACCCACCCCACAGGCATCCCACACCACATGGCACCCCTCAGGCCCCATCACCCTGATGCCACTAACTCCGCAGGCAGCCCACACCACATGGGACCCCCAGCCCCCATCACCCATGATGCTACCCACCCCGCAGGCAACCCCTACCACATGGGACCCCACAGCCTCCATCACCCATGATGACACCCTGCAGGCAGCCCACACCACATGGGATCCCCAACCCCCATCACCCCTGATGCCACCCACCCTGCAGGCAGTCCACATCATATGGGACCCCCCAGCCTCGATCACCCGTGATGCCACCCACCCTGCAAGCAGCCCACACCACATGAGACCCAAGAACCCCCATCACCCCTGATGCTACCAACCCCACAGGCAGCCCACACCACATGGGGCCCCCCAGGCCCCATCACCCCGCATGCCACCAACCCCACAGGCATCCCACACCACATGGGACTCCCCAGCTCCCATCAACCCTGATACCGCGCACCCCGCAGGCAGTCCACACCACATGGGACACCCCAGCCCCCATCACCTGTGATGACACCCTGCAGGCAGCCCACATCACATGGGATCCCCCAGCCTCCATCACCCCTGATGCCACCGACCCTGCAGGCAGCCCACACCACATGGGAACCCCATCCCATCACCTGTGATGCCACTCACCATGCAGGCAGTCCACACCACAATGGACCTCCCAGCCCCCATCACCCATGATCCCACCCACCCCGCAGGCAGCCCACACCACATGCGACCTCCAGCTCCCATCACTTCTGATGCCACCCACCCCGGTGGCAGCCCACAACACATCGGACCCTCCTGCCCCCATCATCCCTGATGCCACCCACCCCACTGGCTGCCCACACCAAATGTGAACCCACAGCCCCCATCACCCCTGATGCCACCCACCCCCAGGCAGCCCACACCACATAGGACTCCCCAGCCCCCATAACCCATGACACCACCCTGCAGGCAGCCCAAACCACATGGGCCCCACAGCCCCCATCACCCCTGATGTCACGCACCCCACAGGCAGCCCACACCACATGGGACCCCCCAGAACCCATCACCTGTGATGCCCCCACCCCTCAGGTAGCACACACCACATTGGACCCCCCAACCCCCATCACCCCTGATGCCACCCACACCGCAGGCAGTCCACACCACATGGGATCCCCCAGCCCCATCACCTGTGATGCCATCCACCCCGCAAGCATCCCACACCACATGGGATACCCCAGCCCCATCACCCATGATGCCACCCACCCCACAGGCAGCACACACCACATGGGACCACCCCAGCCCCCATCACCCATGTTGCCACCCACTCCGCAGGCATCCCACACCACTTGGGACCCCCCGGCCCCCAACTCCTGTGATGCCACCCACCCCGCAGGCAGCCCACACCACATGGGACCCCCCAGTCCCCATCACCTGGGATGCCACCCTCCCTGCAGGCAGCCCACACCACATGGAACCCCCCAGCTCCCATCACTCGTGACACCACCCACCCCACAGGCAGCCCACATCACATGGGACCCCCCAACCCCCATCACCCATGATGCCACCCACCCCACAGGCAGCATACACCACATGGGACCACCCCAGCCCCCATCACCCATGTTGCCACCCACTCCGCAGGCATCCCACACCACATGGGACCCCCCGGATCCCAACTCCTGTGATGTCACCCACCCGGCAGGCAGCCCACACCGCATGGGATCCCCAGTCCCCATCGCCTGGGATGCCACCCACCCCGCAGGCAGCCCACACCACATGGAACCCCCCAGCTCCCATCACTAGTGACACCACCCACCCCACAGGCAGCCCACACCACAATGGTGTCCCCCAGCCCCCATCACCCCGGATGCCACCCACCCCGGAGGCAGCCCACACCACATGGGGCCCCCCAGCCCCCATCACCTGTGATGACACCCTGCAGGCAGCCCCCTCCTGACCGGACATCACCTGAATGCTGGATGTCGAAAGTTAGCCACAGATTCACTGCATCGATGGCGTGTCGAGCACCTTGACTGCCGTGTAGTGACACCACCCTCAACCACCCTCAACCACATGTAAAAGATACCCTGCAAGCATAAACAAATGCATACACCTGTGCCACATCCAACGGTGTGGCAGCTGCTCAAACACAATTTCTGTCTGCAACCGTCTCCCAACATACACATCACAAAAGTGACTGGTAAAGTGATGCCCTGCAGTCCATGTGACAAACTAATGCAAATAACCACCATGTCAAAATAGTCACACAGTGACAGAATCCTAAGCACCCTCAATGTGTGTCACATGAAAAGACACTGCCCAGGTGTGTCACGGCCAGAGACCCAATGAGCTCACAACACCAGAACAGATAACCTAGTAAACACATCACTGTTCCTACCATGTGTGAAGGACATGACCTGACATCTAATCAAATTACATGTCAATCATAATGCGCATATTCACAAGTGTAAGAAGCTGCAAAGAGTCTGGGGATGTGTAACACAGTGACGACAGAGACAACAACCTTGATAGGGCAGTTGACATTGAGATGGCCCTAGTGTATGGGAAGTGGGGAAGGAGAAAAGGGGTTTGGGTGAGGGGGCAGTACAGTAAATGTGACCGACATTATAACAAATACAAAAATGTAGAAAATGAAGAACCTGCGCACAGCTGGTGTCAAGTCCAAGCATGATTGCAGACAACAGGTCAAAAGTGCATGTAGGTGTCTGTTGCCAGACATAAAACCAGTCCAAATGTGCTAGATGGCAGGGAAGCAGTGCAGGTGTGCAGGTGGCATGCAAGGGGACCTTTGGCCAAGTTCCAAAGGCAGCCACGTGACCATTGCAGATACAGACATTGGTTCAGCAGGTCAGAGGAGTACCAAAAGCAGAAGCAAAGAGGAGTTCTGAATGACTACATGGCAATCAGAAAGGCCCCTATCCACCGAGACTGCTGCAACAGTCTTAAATAATTTCATAAATATAGCAATGGCAAAAGTGACTGCCAGTGCAAGATGCCCAACAACAGCACACACAATGAAAACAGCACAAACACATGCAGGTGAAGGTGAAAGCTTGCCATTTGCATCACACTGCTTCAAGCAATTCCCTGGAAAATAATGTGAAGAGTTAACACTCCAATTAGTCCCCCATCCAAACACAGTGAGGAACAACACACAGTGATGGTGCACATGTCATAGCAAATTAGACTCCACTGTGCATACTGAAAATCCCCCTTCACACACATCCACTGGTCATGCACATGTGCAACAGCAACATGCAAATCGATAGCAAACATGACACATGCATGCAAGTAAGCACATGCATGACCGACAATGTTCCTTACCTGGGACAGCAAACAGAGAAACAAATCATTATATATGAGAAAAAAGAATAAAAATACAATATGTACATTGGAAAAATAAGAAAATGTTAAAAAGTCCAAACAAAACTTCCAAATATGTACAAAGGAAAAGTCTTAAAGTATGTCAGTGAAAGTCTTAAAAAAATCACAAAGACATTTTGAAATAAAAGAAGAAATTCCTGCAATTTCAAAACCAAAAAAACCCCAGTAAACTATGTCCAAAGACAAATGGAGCAAAATCCAATTCGCACTTCAAATAAAATAAAAGGTAAGTCAAACACAACAACTATGTACAAAACAAAACAGTGAAGTGTAGTCCAAAATCTCCAAATCATAAAAAAACTAAAGGAAACTTGTCACTAAAGAACTATTTACATGGGCAGCGGGCTAGTCATTCTCCTCACCCTGCTCCCTCATTGTCTCGGCCAGGGAATCATCGAACACTGTGTCCACTTACCCTATGCGGGCCTCCGCTCTCACCTCAAGGGCTTGTAGGGACTCCGACATGCTCCTGTCCTACTCCCTGCAAGTCTCCTCGAAGTCCTCAGTCCGCCTCTCTGGCCAACAAAGTGAAATCTCCACCCTGGCAATGGTGAGTCTTGCCTCCCGTGCCCGCTGCCGCTCTGCCCCCATCTGCTGGCCCAAATGCTCCAACACGGAAGACATCTTTTGGGTAAGGTCCACGTTTGCCTCCAGGCTGATGGCCGATACCTGCCTCCTTGAGATGGAATGCCCGGAGTACTGTAGTCTCCTAAACCGAGCCTGATGCTGCCACATAGCCCGGTGCCTGCTCCTTAAGGACAGCCTCCAGATGACAACCCACGGGGCCATGTTGCATGTGCCTTGCTCCTTGGTGCCTGCTCTCCCTCCATTGGCAGAGCTCCTGTCGCTGGATGAATCTGTATGGTGATCACCTTCAGCTGATCCAACTTCGACTCCTGACTCTGGGAGGGATGTGATCTCCACCAGACTGGCCAAAGAGGTTGGGACAGGTGCAAAGGGGGCCCTGTGGTATCTGGGGTGGAAGTCGGCAGGGAGGATGACTGGCGCACAGGGGAAGAAGACAAGGAGGGGGTTGCAGAAGTGGCCAGCCCACTGACCCAATTCGAGACCAGGAAATGTGCTAGACAGTTCATGAGAGGCAAGACCTCTTTGTGATGATGTGCAAGCACCCGATTGGAAGCCTGCACTTAATCACAAATGGTGCCTGTACGCCTCATGATATCAGCTAGCAACGGTTCCACCCTGTCCTGAATGGCGACATCCGCAGGTATTGGTGTTTCCCGGAGTCACACCCACCTCATCACCCCCACCGGGCCACATGGACTGGGCTGATGCAGCCTCCTCCTCCTCCCCCGCCATCCTGGATGCCTCCCCACCGTCCTCCGCATCAGATTGCCCCTGTGTGACCTCACCTGTCCCTCCCACTGCAGAGGAGTCCATGACCACCGTCGCCCTCTTGGACCTCCCCTCAGCAGCTGCGGCTGTTGTCAATGACCCGGCACCAGTATCCTCTGTTAGGCAGAATCATATGCAGTACCCTTTGGGAACACTACACACAATTAAGACTACAAGTGTAAGTACAATTTCACCTTTGGTACAAGCCTGTACTACACAGTAAAGTGGTAGTGATGGCTGAGCAGCCAGATTTATGTCATGAGTAAAAAGATTAGTAGAACAAGTTACACAAAGTATCAACAAATACAGTGATTCAAACAAACACTCACTCAAGGTTTCTTGGTAAAAGAATATGCATTTATTTACACAATCATTTGGTAAACATTGCACTAGCAAGATCAGCTCAATATCATCCACTAATATACTACAAATACACAATTAATACGTTACTGAACTACAACCATCAATTCAGTTCATAGGCCTGGGCTTGGGTCAAAATCAATGGTTTGTATGGAATGCACAGTTCTAGTAGTAAACGGTTAAGTCTTTGCAATGGATCTTAGAAGAATTTGGTCAGACGAAAAGTTAGATGTTGGTCTAGGGAAGGACAAGCCTTCAAAGTCGGAAAGGTTTCACAAACTTTCACCGTGGCCGAAAAGATTTCCGGACTGCGTTTGCACTGTACCTTTAAAGTGAAGAAGAGCTGTAGCTGAGGCAGTTGTTCCTGGCAGTTGGAGCAGACCTCGCTGTTCCTGGGCTTCAGTTGTGGGGACAAGAAGGAGGACATTGGGAGGTTCCTGCACTGCCCAGGGAAGAGGCCACAAGCTTGGCAAAACGTCGATTTAAGGTGTGAATGCCTTAAAGACAACGTACTGCTATCCTTCCCACAAGGCGATGATCCTTGTCCAAGACGAATAATCAATAGTGCGGTTAACTCTAGGGAACAATTCCAGAACTTAATGTTAATTGCAATTGCAATGACAGCCTTCCGGCAACAACTGTATCCAAGGGTGAGCGCGAGCGCGCGAGATGCAGCTAGTGTGGTTAAACAAGAAAAAGGATCATCGCCTTTGAAGAAGAGCTCTGCTCGAAACACGTGTCAGGCTGTGGAATGGAATTAAAAATATAACTCAACTGTTTGATGTATTGTTTGCTAATTGGCGCAGTTCACTGATCACATTTACCTTGTTTCTTACTGAGGGCTCTTGGTCTAGGTACCCTCAAAAATGTCATGTTGAACGCTGCCTTTTACACTCATAACAATTGGATTAGCGCTGGTCGTTCTTAGTGGCCTTCTGGACCACCTTGTTCTACTGTTTAATAAATAAATAAATTGGAATGAGTAGTCCTCTGGAGACAGTGAGCTGCTGGGGGAAGGAGAGGAACGGAAGAATACTTCTGAGGAGGTGCAGCTGGCAGGGTGACCTCTCAGAGACATCAGAGAAGGCGAGTGTGGAGTGGAAGATCATCACAGGCTCTGCCATCACAGGTTGGAGCAGGAAGAGGGTGAAGAAAGGCTGGACTTAGAGTGACATGGAAGGAGGGAGCAAGTGTGGTGATGAGGATTGTCATGCTGTACAGCACATCATGCGTATGCAGTCTGCAGAACAACAAGCACGTGTGAGTCCACCATAACATGGTTCACCCATGTCAGTAATGTAAATGCAGCCAGAACTGCCAGACAATCATTACATTTCATCCAAGCAACATACACATGTCTTGGAAACACAAACATCACCACTCACCAGACATTCCCTCATAAATTGGCAGATCTCCCACCCCTTGGATCTGCTCCACATCAAAAATATGACTAAGATCTCTTCACGTGGAGTGAGTTGTCATCCTCTCATGGTGACCCACCTCCAGTCACCAGAGTAGAGGCGTAGTTGGCACCCAGCTTATCTTTGGCTTGGCGCCAGAGGTCATTCCAACACTTCACTGCCTCACCAGCTGTGTGCCTCTCATTGCCCAAGGTGTTGATACAATCAGTGAAGCACTGCCAGTGGGCCAAATGCTGGGCAGGCATATGTGTGCTCCCTGCCACAAGCGTGTGATGGTCTCCTGCGCACTACTTTATCCCGATCCTGAAAGACACACCCAACGTTCAGTGCGTGTCACGTAACTTACGCACTTAGGCCCTTTCCTCTGATTTTATGCTAACGCATGCTTTCTGCACGTGTGTGAGTCACTCTGTTTCCGGCTGCCCATGCGAGTAACACAGAAGACCCACACTCCTGCCTACCACCCAATTTACCTGCCTCCAAGTGCCCACTGCTGCCTCCGACAAGTCATCTGCTGCTGCCTGCCCACTGTGTGTGTCTGCTGCCCACGTGCCCTGCCATTTTGGTGCCAGCTGTACAGCCATTGCCACTGCTCCTGTCGTCGGACCTGTGACCACCTCTGCTGATCCACAAGACTCCTGACATGCCAGACCACTGCTCCAAAGCCCAGTCGCAGGACCACCTTGCCCACCCACACCTGCCTCGGGGGTTGCCATGTTTGAACCAACATCGGAGGCAAGTGGCAACCCCCTAGCAGAGAGGCAGAGGGCTGTCAGCTTCACCACAAGGGAAGTTGAGATCCTGGTGGAGCAAGTCCTGCAGCATTATGATACCCTCTTCCACGGACCAACGCAAGTCGGCAAGGAAGGATGGAAGATGATCTGGGCCAACATTGTGGGTGCCATCAACGCGGAGGGGATGGCACCCCGGGACTTCCGCCATGTCCAAAAGCACTGGGACTACTTCAAAGCCAGGACCCACAAAAAGACCCAGCACTTCCTCCAGGCTGGTGTTGACCAAGGGGGGTGCCGGGGCCGGTTGAACACCGACAACATGTGGGTCCTGGAGAGGTTCTACACAGCGCTGCTCACCCAGGTCATGGATTTGCAGCTCTGCCTGGAGTTGACTGGTAAGTGTCCATGTGTTGTCCTCCACAGTGCATGTGCATGTTGATGTGTGGTTGGATTTTGCACCTTGACCTTATGTCAGGCATGCCTCTTGTACGGATGCCTGTGTGCATGTCCCTTACAGTGCTGCATGTGTGTCCATTCAAGCATGTGCAACATTAACAGTGTTTAATTTGCAATGTGTGATTCACTGCAGCATGTAAGGACATGCACATGGTTGCATACATGTGTATGGATTTGGCTGTATGAGAGGTGTGACACATGGGTGCTGTCAGCAACATCATGGACATGCATGGTGTACATGTGCATGTGTCTGAGAAGTGAGCGTGTGACTGGCCAACACTCCTGGATGGATGTTACTGTTACATTTGAATTTGTGCTTGATTCATGCTGGGAAATTGACATTGAGTGGACTCTGATGTGATGGCTCCATGCCCTGCCTCAGGACTGTCAGGTGATGTGTGTGAATGACATGTGTATATCCCATTATGCATGTGAGGGACATGCACAATTTGTAGGTGCTGACAGTCCCTTGTCCAAGGATGTGAGTGACTGTTGTGAAGGATAATGATGTATGTGCTTGTGTGTTAATTGCATGCACCAGTGTGTTGTAGAGGGTGATGATGTTTGTGGACTTTGCCAGTGCAATTCATATGGCTAATGATCTCTTCACGTGGAGTGAGTTGTCGTCCTCTCATGGTGACCCACCTCCAGTCACCAGAGTAGAGGCGTAGTTGGCACCCAGCTTATCTTTGGCTTGGCGCTGGAGGTCATTCCAACACTTCACTGCCTCACCAGCTGTGCGCCTCTCATTGCCCAAGGTGTTGATACAATCAGTGAAACACTGCCAGTGGGCCAAATGCTGGGCAGGCATATGTGTGCTCCCTGCCGGCACCAGCATGGCACGTTCGTGTTCCCGCACGTAGTCCATGAGGATCTGGAGTTCCTCATCACTGGAGCTCCTCTTCCTCGACATGTGGGTCTCCTGTGCCATGCCTTGCATCTTAGCCTGTTTGCCTACTGCAAGCTTTGCCTTCTTGCAAGGTCATGCAGACCCTGAGTGGCTGGGACCACTTGGGTCAGTAGGGGCTGGATCACTGGTGGAATGGGCTGTGGCATCACCCACTGATGCTGGGACTGTAGGTTGCCTTGCAGTCATCTATACCTGGGTGCTGGTGTCATGACCTTTGTCCGCACGTCTCTTGCCCTTGGAGACACGGACATCCACCGCTGGGTCTTTGTGGGCCTGTGCCAGCACCACTACAGGCCTGGCTGGGTGACCCTGAGCCTGGGTGTTGGTTGCTGCTGCTGCTCCTGCAGCTTCCTCACCCTGCCTGGTGTGGACAACAGATGGCAATGCTGCTCCAGGACCCTGGGTGCTGGTGCCATGACCTTTGTCCGGATGTCTCTTGCCCTTGGAAACAAGGACATCCACCCCTGGTACTTTGTGGGCTGGGCCCGGGACCACTACAGGTCTGGCTGGGATGGCAATGCTGCTCCTGGACCCCATGTGCTGGGGACATCAGCATCAGCTGCATCTCCCTGACCCTGTTGGGTGGGGGGCATAGCTCTCCCTGCATGGCCTCGGGTACCTCGGCCACCTCGGCCATCTCGCCCACCTCGGCCACCTCTGCCACCCTTCCCACTTGTTGCCCTGCCACTCATGGCACTAATGGAATGGTGCAATGGGAGGTGCAGCTATCAATTGTTCTGAGCAATTCAGTGAGGGGGCAGTGTACGTGATGTTAAACGTACCAGTGTGCTCCTGCAAGGCACAATGTAACCCCAGGGGAAAAAAAAACAGGCTGCATAATGCACAGGCACCCCAAAAATGAAATATACCTGTACGCGGCACCCCTCTGTAGCTCTTGTGAAATGAACAAACGTTACACAGTATGCTGTGGCAAACAGCAACACAAAAAATACGTACGCAAAGGGCACGTAAGCTACTTTGATGTTAAGTAAGTGGGTACGTGACACAGGGGCATCCACAGTATGCAAAATGCGTATGCAACTCACCGTCAGCATCAAAAGTACACGTGCATGTGTGCGGAGGCAAACCCAAACCAAAACAAGAGGCTTGCACGGTCGCAGTAGTGAAGACATCGCATGGAAACGAAGTCCACACAACCATCTGCTGTAACTCACACAAGCGTGTGATGGTCTCCTGCGCACTACTTTATCCCGATCCTGAATGCCACACCCAATGTTCAGTGCATGTCACGTAACTTACGCACTTAGGCCCTTTCCTCTGATTTTTTGCTGACACATGCTTTCTGCACGTGTGTGAGTCACTCTGTTTCCGGCTGCCCATGTGAGTAACACAGAAGACCCACACTCCTGCCTACCACCCAATTTACCGGCCTCCAAGTGCCCCCTGCTGCCTCCGACAAGCCATCTGCTGCTGCCTGCCCACTGTGTGTGTCTGCTTCCCACGTGCCCTGCCATTTTGGTGCCAGCTGTACAGCCATTCCCACTGCTCCTGTCATCGGACCTGTGACCACCTCTGCTGATCCACAAGACTCCTGACGTGCCAGACCACTGCTGCAAAGCCGAGTCGCAGGACCACCGTGCCCACCCACACCTGCTTCAGGGGTTGCCATGTCTGAACCAACCTCGGAGCAAGTGGCAACCCCCTAGCAGAGAGGCAGAGGGTTGTCAGCTTCACCACAAGGGAAGTTGAGATCCTGGTGGAGCAAGTCCTGCGGCCTTATGATACCCTATTCCACAGACCAACGCAAGTCAGCAAGGAAGGATGGAAGATGATATGGGCCAACATTGTGGGTGCCATCAACGCGGAGGGGATGGCACCCCGGGACTTCCGCCATGTCCAAAAGCACTGGGAGGACTTCAAAGCCAGGACCCACAACAAGACCCAGCACTTTCTCCAGGCTGGTGTGAATCAAGGGGGGTGCCGGGGCCGGTTGAACACCGACAACATGTGGGTCCTGGAGAGGTTCTACACAGCGCTGCTCGCCCAGGTCATGGATTTGCAGCTCTGCCTGGAGTTGACTGGTAAGTGTCCATGTGTTGTTGTCCTCCACAGTGCATGTGCATGTTGATGTGTGGTTGGAGTTTGCACCTTGACCTTATGTCAGGCATGCCTCTTGTACGGATGCCTGTGTGCATGTCCCATACAGTGCTGCATGTGTGTCCATTCAAGCATGTGCGACATTAACAGTGTTTAATTTGCAATGTGTGATTCACTGCAGCATGTAAGGACATGCACATGGTTGCATACATGTGTATGGATTTGGCTGTATGAGAGGTGTGACACATGGGTGCTGTCAGCAACATCATGGACATGCATGGTGTACATGTGCATGTGTCTGAGAAGTGAGCGTGTGACTGGCCAACACTCCTGGATGGATGTTACTGTTACATTTGAATTTGTGCTTGACTCATGCTGGGAAATTGACATTGAGTGGACTCTGATGTGATGGCTCCATGCCCTGCCTCAGGACTGTCAGGTGATGTGTGTGAATGACATGTGTATGTCCCATTATGCATGTGAGGGACATGCACAATTTGTAGGTGCTGACAGTCCCTTGTCCAAGGATGTGATTGACTGTTGTGAAGGATAGTGATGTATGTGCTTGTTTGTTAATTGCATGCACCACTGTGTTGTGGAGGGTGATGATGTTTGTGGACTTTGCCAGTGCAATTCATGTGCATATGTTTTGTGTCATACACACAAATGTACAG
The DNA here is from genome assembly GCF_040938575.1 of Ambystoma mexicanum. NCBI lineage: Eukaryota > Metazoa > Chordata > Amphibia > Caudata > Ambystomatidae > Ambystoma > Ambystoma mexicanum. Next base: position 436,518,674 of record NC_090934.1, on the reverse strand, counting down.
TACCCTGGTACCCTGAAGTATTTTTTTCTATGTCTCACTAACCACAGCAATGTTGGAAGAAGAGGGCGGAGAAGTTGCTGTGGAGAAATGCAGCGGGGATTCCTCCACCAGGCACAGATGCAAGGCCTAGTCACGCTCCCAGGTAATTTCATCTTCGGGGAGCGTGGATGTCAGGAAGATTTTTCACCCAGGTGCTAAATTCCCTCTACCTTAGAGCCCTCCAGCTCTTTTGCTATATTTTGGAACTTTGAACCTTTTATTTTGTGTGTGTTTTACCTTTGTGTTCTTTGGTTAAGGAGTTTTAAAACTCCATAGGTATCATGTTTTTCTGTGTGTCACACAGCACCCTGAGAGCAGTGGCACAGGGGTGCCTTTCAGACTCCCCGAGGTTTAAATACCTTATCTGGGACTGACTACCGTCTCCCACAGTATGTAAAGTTAAATTGACTTTACTAGTCTTTTTAGATTTACAGAGCCAGCACACACTATCTTACTATAGAGTGCTGGAGGGGTTGCTTAGCTTCCCCTGAGTCTAAACACTCATGTAACAGTCAAATGTTACCCTTTCCCACTCGAAATGGCTGGTGGCAGTGTTTTTAAACAAACTACTATGATTTTTCACAACAGCGAACACCGGTAGTTAAAAATCGTCTCAGCCATGTTTTTCAATATGGCGCCCCAGAACTATCTGTAAAAACAGACTCCAGTCATCTTTTTTCGCCATTTCTTTTTGAAAAGGTCCTTCTTGTGTATGTCTCTGCACGCTAAAACAGGTTTGGTCCCTTTGTTCATTGGCCTTTGGTGGGCTCCAGTGCTGAAGCCTTCTTCTGGCACCTGAGTGTCTGGGGTGGACAGGATGTGAGACAATTGTCAAGTGCTAAAAATTAAAGTGGGGGACTCATCAACAAACGCAATGGGATGTGACGTCGCCAGAAATTAGCATATCAATGTGAAATATGCACATTTCATTAAATTGGCTTTGCATAACCACCCAAATGGAACAGGACAAATGGCATTTGCCTTTCATGAAATCAACACACACACAAAACCAAGAGAGGATATTTTCTTCTAATAGTGTTTTTGAAAACGTTAAAAGATGTGCATGTTTTAGACTCCAAGAACCAATACAAATATTTCCCTGGGACTTGCAGTACTGAAATAGGATATTTCACCTTTAGTTGTTTGTTATTTTTCAAGTTATATAGTTTAGTGGTGGCGTGTCCGGCCTACAAATCTGCTGACTGCGGTTTGATTCCTGAGGTCAGCTTTAATACAGAAATTCAAAGAGGATATTCAATGTTTCTCATTTTAGCTGGGGGGACTGAGTCCCCCCTATGAATAAAGTGGGTTGACTCCGTCCCCCCGCGTGTACCCTCGACTTGAGCCCTGATGTGAGGGAGGTGCCTGAAACTCCCTGTGCTTAGTCTCCTAGGAGACCTGAATGCACTCTGGAGAGATTGGCCGGCAAGGACAGTCACCTGCTGTGTGAGTGACAGCCAGGCTGAAATTAATGAGGGGAAACTGTTTAAAAGCAGCTCTCTGGGACTTGTAAATCAGAGTTGACCATTGGAACGAAAGAACCGAAGACGAGCTGAAGGAAGATGACTGCTGCAACTCCTGGACGACCGGTGAAGCCCTGCTGCAGGTCCGAATCACCTGAAACTCTATCGACCGAGAAGCCCTTCAAGGTTAACTTCTTCCTTTGAGTTTGTTGGGAACAACCAACTCGTAAGCCGCCTGGACACCGTCCCCATACTGGTCGAATTTTCTCCAGAATGCTGTGGAAAACCGGTATAGCCAGTGGGAAGGATAGCAGTACGTTGTCTTTAAGGCATTCACACCTTAAATCGACGTTTTGCCAAGCTTGTGGCCTCTTCCCTGGGCAGTGCAGGAACCTCCCAATGTCCTCCTTCTTGTCCCCACAACTGAAGCCCAGGAACAGCAAGGTCTGCTCGAACTGCCAGGAACAACTGCCTCAGCTACAGCTCTTCTTCACTTTAAAGGTACAGTGCAAACGCAATCCGGAAATCTTTTCGGCCACGGTGAAAGTTTGTGAAACTTTTCCGACTTTGAAGGCTTGTCCTTCCCTAGACCAACATCTAACTTTTCGTCTGACCAAATTCTTCTAAGATCCATTGCAAAGACTTAACCGTTTACTACTAGAACTGTGCACTCCATACAAACCATTGATTTTGACCCAAGCCCAGGCCTATGAACTGAATTGCTGGTTGTAGTTCAGTAACGTATTAATTGTGTATTTGTAGTATATTAGTGGATGATATTGAGCTGATCTTGCTATTGCAATGTTTACCAAATGATTGTGTAAATAAATGCATATTCTTTTACCAAGAAACCTTGAGTGAGTGTTTGTTTTAATCACTGTATTTGTTGATCCTTTGTGTAACTTGTTCTACTGCTCTTTTTACTCATGACATAAATCTGGCTGCTCAGCCATCACTACCACTTTACTGTGTAGTACAGGCTTGTACCAAAGGTGAAATTGTACTTACACTTGTAGTCTTAATTGTGTGTAGTGTTCCCAAAGGGTACTGCATATGATTCTGCCTAACAGAGGATACTGGTGCCGGGTCATTGACAACAGCCGCAGCTGCTGAGGGGAGGTCCAAGAGGGCGAAGGTGGTCATGGACTCCTCTGCAGTGGGAGGGACAGGTGAGGTCACACAGGGGCAATCTGATGCGGAGGACGGTGGGGAGGCATCCAGAATGGCGGGGGAGGAGGAGGAGGCTGCATCAGCCCAGTCGATGTGGCCCGGTGGGGGTGATGAGGTGGGTGTGACTCCGGGAAACACCAATACCTGCGGATGTCGCCATTCAGGACAGGGTGGAACCGTTGCTAGCTGATACCATGAGGCGTACAGGCACCATTTGTGATTAAGTGCAGGCTTCCAATCGGGTGCTTGCACATCATCACAAAGAGGTATTGCGTCTCGTGAACTGTCTATCACATTTCCTGGTCTCGAATTGGGTCAGTGGGCTGGCCACTTCTGCAACCCCCTCCTTGTCTTCCTCCCCTGTGCGCCAGTCATCCTCCCTGCCGACTTCCACCCCAGATACCACAGGGCCCCCTTTGCACCTGTCCCAACCTCTTTGGCCAGTCTGGTGGAGATCACATCCCTCCCAGAGTCGGGAGGCGAAGTTGGATCAGCTGAAGGTGATCACCACACAGATTCAGCCAGCGACAGGAGCTCTGCCAATGGAGGGAGAGCAGGCACCAAGGAGCAAGGCACATGCAAGATGGCCCCGTGGGTTGTCATCTGGAGGCTGTCCTTAAGGAGCAGGCACCGGGCTATGTGGCAGCATCAGGCTCGGTTTAGGAGACTACAGTACTCCGGGCATTCCATCTCAAAGAGGCAGGTATCGGCCATCAGCCTGGAGGCAAACATGGACCTTACCCAAAAGATGTCTTCCGTGTTGGAGCATTTGGGCCAGCAGATGGGGGCAGAGCGGCAGCGGGCACGGGAGGCAAGACTCACCATTGCCAGGGTGGAGATTTCAATTTGTCGGCCAGAGAGGCGGACTGAGGACTTCGAGGAGACTTGCAGGGAGTAGGACAGGAGCATGTTGGAGTCCCTACAAGCCCTTGAGGTGAGAGCGGAGGCCCGCCTAGGGTAAGTGGACACAGTGTTCGATGTGTCCCTGGCCGAGACAATGAGGGAGCAGGGTGAGGAGAATGACTAGCCCGCTGCCCATGTAAATAGTTCTTTAGTGACAAGTTTCCTTTAGTTTTTTTATGATTTGGAGATTTTGGACTACACTTCACTGTTTTGTTTTGTACATAGTTGTTGTGTTTGACTTACCTTTTATTTTATTTGAAGTGCGAATTGGATTTTGCTCCATTTGTCTTTGGACATAGTTTACTGGGGTTTTTTTGGTTTTGAAATTGCAGGAATTTCTTCTTTTATTTCAAAATGTCTTTGTGATTTTTTTAAGACTTTCACTGACATACTTTAAGACTTTTCCTTTGTACATATTTGGAAGTTTTGTTTGGATTTTTTAACATTTTCTTATTTTTCCAATGTACATATTGTATTTATTTTTGCAGTTTGTATGACCTTGATACAACTGGCTAATAGATTAGGATTTGAATATTCACACTAATGGCTTCTCTGTATTCTTTTTTCTCATATATACTGATTTTTTTCTCTGTTTGCTGTCCCAGGTAAGGAACATTGTCGGTCATGCATGTGCTTACTTGCATGCATGTGTCATGTTTGCTATCGATTTGCATGTTGCTGTTGCACAGGTGTATGACCAGTGGATGTGTGTGAAGGGGGATTTTCAGTATGCACAGTGGAGTCTAATTTGCTATGACATGTGCACCATCACTGTGTGTTGTTCCTCACTGTGTTTGGATGGGGGACTAATTGGAGTGTTAACTCTTCACATTATTTTCCAGTGAATTGCTTGAAGCAGTGTGATGCAAATGGCAAGCTTTCACATTCACCTGCATGTGTTTGTGCTGTTTTCATTGTGTGTGCTGTTGTTGGGCATCTTGCACTGGCAGTCACTTTTGCCATTGCTATATTTATGAAATTCTTTAAGACTGTTGCAGCAGTCTCGGTGGATAGGGGCCTTTCTGATTGCCATGTAGTCATTCAGAACTTGAGTCACTCCTCTTTGCATCTGCTTTTGGTACTCCTCTGACCTGCTGAACCAATGTCTGTATCTGCAATGGTCACGTGGCTGCCTTTGGAACTTGGCCAAAGGTCCCCTTGCATGCCACCTGCACACCTGCACTGCTTCCCTGCCATCTAGCACATTTGGACTGGTTTTATGTCTGGCAACAGACACCTACATGCACTTTTGGCCTGTTGTCTGCAATCATGCTTGGACTTGACACCAGCTGTGCGCAGGTTCTTCATTTTCTACATTTTTGTATTTGTTATAGTGTCGGTCACATTTACTGTACTGCCCCCTCACCCAAACCCCTTTTCTCCTTCCCCACTTCCCATACACTAGGGCCATCTCAATGTCAACTGCCCTATCAAGGTTGTTGTCTCTGTCGTCACTGTGTTACACATCCCCAGACTCTTTGCAGCTTCTTACACTTGTGAATATGCGCATTATGATTGACATGTAATTTGATTAGATGTCATGTCATGTCCTTCACACATGGTAGGAACAGTGATGTGTTTACTAGGTTATCTGTTCTGGTGTTGTGAGCTCATTGGGTCTCTAGCCGTGACACACCTGGGCAGTGTCTTTTCATGTGACACACATTGAGGGTGCTTAGGATTCTGTCACTGTGTGTCTATTTTGACATGGTGGTTATTTGCATTAGTTTGTCACATGGACTGCAGGGCCTCACTTAACCAGTCACTTTTGTGATGTGTATGTTGGGAGACGGTTGCAGACAGAAATTGTGTTTGAGCAGCTGCCACACCGTTGGATGTGGCACAGGTGTATGCATTTGTTTATGCTTGCAGGGTATCTTTTACATGTGGTTGAGGGTGGTTGAGGGTGGTGTCACTACACGGCAGTCAAGGTGCTCGACACGCCATCGATGCAGTGAATCTGTGGCTAACTTTCGACATCCAGCATTCAGGTGATGTCCGGTCAGGAGGGGGCTGCCTGCAGGGTGTCATCACAGGTGATGGGGGCTGGAGGGCCCCATGTGGTGTGGGCTGCCTGCGGGGTGGGTGGCATCCAGGGTGATGGGGGCTGGGGGATACCATGTGGTGTGGGCTGCCTGTGGGATGGGTGGCATCATGGGTGATGGGGGCTCCCATGTGGTGTGGGCTGCCTGTGAGGTGGGTGGTGTCACGAGTGATGGGAGCTGGGGGGTTCCATGTGGTGTGGGCTGCCTGCGGGGTGGGTGGCATCCCAGGTGATGGGGACTGGGGGTCCGATGCGGTGTGGGCTGCCTGCGGGGTGGGTGGCATCACAGGAGTTGGCGGCCGGGGGGTCCCATGTGGTGTGGGATGCCTGCGGAGTGGGTGGCAATTTGGGTGATGGGGGCTGGGGTGGTCCCATGTGGTGTATGCTGCCTGTGGGGTGGGTGGCATCATGGGTGATGGGGGTTGGGGGGTCCCATGTGGTGTGGGCTGCTGTGGGGTGGGTGGTGTCACGAGTGATGGGAGCTGGGGGGTTCCATGTGGTGTGGGCTGCCTGCAGGGTGGGTGGCATCCCAGGTGATGGGGACTGGGGGGTCCCATGTGGTGTGGGCTGCCTGCGGGGTGGGTGGCATCACAGGAGTTGGGGGCCGGGGGGTCCCATGTGGTGTGGGATGCCTGCGGAGTGGGTGGCAACATGGGTGATGGGGGCTGGGGTGGTCCCATGTGGTGTATGCTGCCTGTGGGGTGGGTGGCATCATGGGTGATGGGGCTGGGGTATCCCATGTGGTGTGGGATGCTTGCGGGGTGGATGGCATCACAGGTGATGGGGCTGGGGGATCCCATGTGGTGTGGGCTGCCTGCGGTGTGGGTGGCATCAGGGGTGATGGGGGATGGGGGGTCCCATGTGGTGTGTGCTACCTGAGGGGTGGGGGCATCACAGGTGATGGGGTCTGGGGGGTCCCATGTGGTGTGGGCTGCCTGTGGGGTGGGTGACATCAGGGGTGATGGGGGCTGTGGGGCCCATGTGGTTTGGGCTGCCTGCAGGGTGGCGTCATGGGTGATGGGGGCTGGGGAGTCCTATGTGGTGTGGGCTGCCTGGGGATGGGTGGCATCAGGGGTGATGGGGGCTGTGGGTTCACATTTGGTGTGGGCAGCCAGCAGGGTGGGTGGCATCAGGGATGATGGGGGCAGGAGGGTCCGATGTGTTGTGGGCTGCCACCGGGATGGGTGGCATCAGAAGTGATGGGAGCTGGAGGTCCCATGGGGTGTGGGCTGTCTGCGGGGTGGGTGGGATCATGGGTGATGGGGGCTAGGGGGTCCATTGTGGTGTGGACTGCCTGCATGGTGAGTGGCATCACAGGTGATGGGATGGGGTTCCCATGTGGTGTGGGCTGCCTGCAGGGTCGGTGGCATCAGGGGTGATGGAGGCTGGGGGATCCCATGTGGTGTGGGCTGCCTGCAGGGTGTCATCACAGGTGATGGGGGCTGGGGTGTCCCATGTGGTGTGGACTGCCTGCGGGGTGTGCGGTATCAGGGGTGATGGGAGCTGGGGAGTCCCATGTGGTGTGGGATGCCTGTGGGGTTGGTGGCATGAGGGGTGATGGGGGCTGGGGGGCCCCATGTGGTGTGGGCTGCCTGTGGGGTTGGTAGCATCAGGGGTGATGGGGGTTCTTGGGTCTCATGTGGTGTGGGCTGCTTGCAGGGTGGGTGGCATCACGGGTGATCGAGGCTGGGGGGTCCCATATGATGTGGACCGCCTGCAGGGTGGGTGGCATCAGGGGTGATGGGGGTTGGGGATCACATGTGGTGTGGGCTGCCTGCAGGGTGGGTGGCATCCCAGGTGATGGGGGCCGGGGGGTCCCATGTGGTGTGGGATGCCTGCGGAGTGGGTGGCAACATGGGTGATGGGGACTGGAGTGGTCCCATGTGGTGTTTGCTGCCTGTGGGGTGGGTGGCATCATGGGTGATGGGGCTAGTGTATCCCATGTGGTGTGGGATGCTTGCGGGGTGGATGGCATCACAGGTGATGGGACTGGGGGATCCCATGTGGTGTGGGCTGCCTGCGGTGTGGGTGGCATCAGGGGTGATGGGGGTTGGGGGGTCCTATGTGGTGTGTGTGCTACCTGAGGGGTGGGGGTATCACAGGTGATGGGGTCTGGGGTGTCCCATGTGGTGTGGGCTGCCTGTGGGGTGGGTGACATCAGGGGTGATGGGGGCTGTGGTGCCCATGTGGTTTGGGCTGCCTGCAGGGTGGTGTCATGGGTGATGGGGGGTGGGGAGTCCTATGTGGTGTGGGCTGCCTGGGGGTGGGTGGCATCAGGGGTGATGGGGGCTGTGGGTTCACATTTGGTGTGGGCAGCCAGCAGGGTGGGTGGCATCAGGGATGATGGGGGCAGGAGGGTCCGATGTGTTGTGGGCTGCCACCGGGGTGGGTGGCATCAGAAGTGATGGGAGCTGGAGGTCCCATGTGGTGTGGGCTGCCTGCGGGGTGGGTGGGATCATGGGTGATGGGGGCTGGGAGGTCCATTGTGGTGTGGACTGCCTGCATGGTGAGTGGCATCACAGGTGATGGGATGGGGTTCCCATGTGGTGTGGGCTGCCTGCAGGGTCGGTGGCATCAGGGGTGATGGAGGCTGGGGGATCCCATGTGGTGTGGGCTGCCTGCAGGGTGTCATCACAGGTGATGGGGGCTGGGGTGTCCCATGTGGTGTGGACTGCCTGTGGGGTGTGCGGTATCAGGGGTGATGGGAGCTGGGGAGTCCCATGTGGTGTGGGATGCCTGTGGGGTTGGTGGCATGAGGGGTGATGGGGGCTGGGGGGCCCCATGTGGTGTGGGCTGCCTGTGGGGTTGGTAGCATCAGGGGTGATGGGGGTTCTTGGGTCTCATGTAGTGTGGGCTGCTTGCAGGGTGGGTGGCATCACGGGTGATCGAGGCTGGGGGGTCCCATATGATGTGGACTGCCTGCAGGGTGGGTGGCATCAGAGGTGATGGGGGTTGGGGATCCCATGTGGTGTGGGCTGCCTGCAGGGTGTCATCATGGGTGATGGAGGCTGTGGGGTCCCATGTGGTAGGAGTTGCCTGCGGGGTGGGTAGCATCATGGGTTATGGGGGCTGGGGGTCCCATGTAGTGTGGGCTGCCTGCGGAGTTAGTGGCATCAGGGTGATGGGGCCTGAGGGGTGCCATGTGGTGTGGGATGCCTGTGGGGTGGGTGGCGTCATGGGTGATGGGGGATGGGGAGGTCCCATGTGGTGTGGGCTGCCTACGGGGTGGGTGGCATCAGGGGTGATGGGGCTGGGGGGTCCCATGTGGTGTGGGTTGTCTGCGGGGTGGGTGGCGTCACGGGTGAAGGGGCCTCGGGGGTCTCGTGTGGTGTGGGCTGCCTGTGGGGTCGGTGGGGCTGGGGTGTGGGTTTTTCCTTCAGGAGGGGTCTGTCTCTAGTGAATTTGTGAATTACGGTGCATCCGGGGTACTCACAGGAGTTCCCATGCGATGTTGCTGGGGTGCGTCCGGGGTACGCTGGAGTTCCCATGCAATTTGGCTGGGGTACATCCAGATACGTGTGGGAGTTTCCATGTAATTTCGCCGGGGTACTCGTAGGAGTTTGCACGCGATTTGTCTGGGGTCCGTCTGGGGTATGCGCGGGAGTTTCCATGCGATTACTCTGGGGTGCATCCGGTGTACGCGCAGGAGTTTCCAAGTAATTTCATTGCTGGGGTGCGTCCGGGGAACATACAGGCGTTTCCACATGATTTGGTGGGGTGCGTCCAGGGTACACGCTGGAGTATCCATGCGATTTCTTCGCTGGGGTGCATCCGGAGTACGCGCTGGAGAATCCAGGTGATTTGCGCCATTTGGGTGGTTATGCAAAGCCAATTTAATGAAATGTGCATATTTCACCTTGATATGCTAATTTCTGGCGACGTCACATCCCATTGCGTTTGTTGATGAGTCCCCCACTTTAATTTTTAGCACTTGACCCCTGCCTCACATCCTGTCCACCCCAGACACTCAGGTGCCAGAAGAAGGCTTCAGCACTGGAGCCCACCAAAGGCCAATGAACAAAAGGACCAAACCTGTTTTAGCGTGCAGAGACATACACAAGAAGGACCTTTTCAAAAAGAAATTGCGAAAAAAGATGACCGGAGTCTGTTTTTACAGATAGTTCTGGGGCGCCATATTGAAAAACATGGCTGAGACGATTTTTAACTACCGGTGTTCGCTGTTGTGAAAAATCATAGTAGTTTGTTTAAAAACACTGCCACCAGCCATTTCGAGTGGGAAAGGGTAACATTTGACTGTTACATGAGTGTTTAGACTCAGGGGAAGCTAAGCAACCCCTCCAGCACTCTATAGTAAGATAGTGTGTGCTGGCTCTGTAAATCTAAAAAGACTAGTAAAGTCAATTTAACTTTACATAGTGTGGGAGACGGTAGTCAGTCCCAGAGAAGGTATTTAAACCTCGGGGAGTCTGAAAGGCACCCCTGTGCCACTGCTCTCAGGGTGCTGTGTGACACACAGAAAAACATGATACCTATGGAGTTTTAAAACTCCTTAACCAAAGAACACAAAGGTAAAACACACACAAAATAAAAGGTTCAAAGTTCCAAAATATAGCAAAAGAGCTGGAGGGCTCTAAGGTAGAGGGAATTTAGCACCTGGGTGAAAAATCTTCCTGACATCCACGCTCCCTGAAGATGAAATTACCTGGGAGCGTGACTAGGCCTTGCGTCTGTGCCTGGTGGAGGAATCCCCGCTGCATTTCTCCACAGCAACTTCTCCGCCCTCTTCTTCCAACATTGCTGTGGTTAGTGAGACATAGAAAAAAATACTTCAGGGTACCAGGGTACTGTACATTTGTGTGTATGACACAAAACATATGCACATGAATTGCACTGGCAAAGTCCACAAACATCATCACCCTCCACAACACACTGGTGCATGCAATTAACAAACAAGCACATACATCACTATCCTTCACAACAGTCAATCACATCCTTGGACAAGGGACTGTCAGCACCTACAAATTGTGCATGTCCCTCACATGCATAATGGGACATACACATGTCATTCACACACATCACCTGACAGTCCTGAGGCAGGGCATGGAGCCATCACATCAGAGTCCACTCAATGTCAATTTCCCAGCATGAGTCAAGCACAAATTCAAATGTAACAGTAACATCCATCCAGGAGTGTTGGCCAGTCACACGCTCACTTCTCAGACACATGCACATGTACACCATGCATGTCCATGATGTTGCTGACAGCACCCATGTGTCACACCTCTCAGACAGCCAAATCCATACACATGTATGCAACCATGTGCATGTCCTTACATGCTGCAGTGAATCACACATTGCGAATTAAACACTGTTAATGTCGCACATGCTTGAATGGACACACATGCAGCACTGTATGGGACATGCACACAGGCATCCGTACAAGAGGCATGCCTGACATAAGGTCAAGGTGCAAACTCCAACCACACATCAACATGCACATGCACTGTGGAGGACAACAACACATGGACACTTACCAGTCAACTCCAGGCAGAGCTGCAAATCCATGACCTGGGTGAGCAGCGCTGTGTAGAACCTCTCCAGGACCCACATGTTGTCGGTGTTCAGCCGGCCCCGGCACCCCCCTTGGTTCACACCAGCCTGGAGTAAGTGCTGGGTCTTGTTGTGGGTCCTGGCTTTGAAGTCCTCCCAGTGCTTTTGGACAAGGCGGAAGTCTCGGGGTGCCATCCCCTCCGTTGATGGCACCCACAATGTTGGCCCAGATCATCTTCCATCCTTCCTTGCTGACTTGCGTAGGTCTGTGGAAGAGGGTATCATAATGCCGCAGGACTTGCTCCACCAGGATCTCAACTTCCCTTGTGGTGAAGCTGACAGCCCTCTGCCTCTCTGCTAGGGGGTTGCCACTTGCTCCGAGGTTGGTTCAGACATGGCAACCCCTGAGGCAGGTGTGGGTGGGCACGGTGGTCCTGCGACTCGGCTTTGCAGCAGTGGTCTGGCACGTCAGGAGTCTTGTGGATCAGCAGAGGTGGTCACAGGTCCGACGACAGGAGCAGTGGCAATGGCTGTACAGCTGGCACCAAAATGGCAGGGCACGTGGGAAGCAGACACACACAGTGGGCAGGCAGCAGCAGATGGCTTGTCGGAGGCAGCAGGGGGCACTTGGAGGCCGGTAAATTGGGTGGTAGGCAGGAGTGTGGGTCTTCTGTGTTACTCACATGGGCAGCCGGAAACAGAGTGACTCACACACGTGCAGAAAGCATGTGTTAGCATAAAATCAGAGGAAAGGGCCTAAGTGCGTAAGTTACGTGACATGCACTGAACATTGGGTGTGGCATTCGGGATCGGGATAAAGTAGTGCGCAGGAGACCATCACACGCTTGTGTGAGTTACAGCAGATGGTTGTGTGGACTTCGTTTCCATGCGATGTCTTCACTACTGCGACCGTGCAAGCCTCTTGTTTTGGTTTGGGTTTGCCTCCGCACACATGCACGTGTACTTTTGATGCTGACTGTGAGTTGCATACGCATTTTGCATACTGTGGATGCCCCTGTGTCACGTAACCACTTACTTAACATCAAAGTAGCTTACGTGCCCTTTGCATACGTATTTTTTGTGTTGCTGTTTGCCACAGCGTACTGCGTAACGTTTGTTCATTTCACAAGAGCTACAGAGGGGTGCCGCGTACAGGTATATTTCATTTTTGGGGTGCCTGTGCATTATGCAGCCTGTTTTTTTTTCCCCCTGGGGTTACATTGTGCCTTGCAGGAGCACACTGGTACGTTTAACATCACGTACACTGCCCCCTCACTGAATTGCTCAGAACAATTGATAGCTGCACCTCCCATTGCACCATTCCATTAGTGCCATGAGTGGCAGGGCAACAAGTGGGAATGGTGGCAGAGGTGGCCGAGGTGGGCGAGATGGCCGAGGTGGCCGAGGTACCCGAGGCCATGCAGGGAGAGCTATGCCCCCCACTCAACAGGGTCAGGGAGATGCAGCTGATGCTGATGTCCCCAGCACATGGGGTCCAGGAGCAGCATTGCCATCCCAGCCAGTCCTGTAGTGGTCCCGGGCCCAGCCCACAGAGTACCAGGGGTGGATGTCCTTGTTTCCAAGGGCAAGAGACATCCGGACAAAGGTCATGGCACCAGCACCCAGGGTCCTGGAGCAGCATTGCCATCTGTTGTCCACACCAGGCAGGGTGAGGAAGCTGGAGGAGCAGCGGCAGCAACCAACACCCAGGCTCCGGGTCACCCAGCCAGGCCTGTAGTGGTCCTGGCACAGGCCCACAGAGACCCAGCGGTGGATGTCCGTGTCTCCAAGGGCAAGAGACGTGCGGACAAAGGTCATGACACCAGCACCCAGGTATAGATGACTGCAAGGCAACCTACAGTTCCAGCATCAGTGGGTGATGCCACAGCCCATTCCACCAGTGATCCAGCCCCTACTGACCCAAGTGGTCCCAGCCACTCAGGGTCTGCATGACCTTGCAAGAAGGCAAAGCTTGCAGTAGGCGAACAGGCTAAGATGCAAGGCATGGCACAGGAGACCCACATGTCGAGGAAGAGGAGCTCCAGTGATGAGGAACTCCAGATCCTCATGGACTACGTGCGGGAACACGAACGTGCCATGCTGGTGCGGGCAGGGAGCACACATATGCCTGCCCAGCATTTGGCCCACTGGCAGTGCTTCACTGATTGTATCAACACCTTGGGCAATGAGAGGCGCACAGCTGGTGAGGCAGTGAAGTGTTGGAATGACCTCCGGCGCCAAGCCAAAGATAAGCTTGGTGCCAACTACGCCTCTACTCTGGTGACTGGAGGTGGGTCACCATGAGAGGACGACAACTCACTCCACGTGAAGAGATCATTAGCCATATGAATTGCACTGGCAAAGTCCACAAACATCATCACCCTCTACAACACACTGGTGCATGCAATTAACACACAAGCACATACATTATTATCCTTCACAACAGTCAATCACATCCTTGGACAAGGGACTGTCAGCACCTACAAATTGTGCATGTCCCTCACATGCATAATGGGACATACACATGTCATTCACACACATCACCTGACAGTCCTGAGGCAGGGCATGGAGCCATCACATCAGAGTCCACTCAATGTCAATTTCCCAGCATGAGTCAAGCACAAATTCAATTGTAACAGTAACATCCATCCAGGAGTGTTGGCCAGTCACACGCTCACTTCTCAGACACATGCACATGTACACCATGCATGTCCATGATGTTGCTGACAGCACCCATGTGTCACACCTCTCATACAGCCAAATCCATACACATGTATGCAACCATGTGCATGTCCTTACATGCTGCAGTGAATCACACATTGCAAATTAAACACTGTTAATGTCGCACATGCTTGAATGGACACACATGCAGCACTGTATGGGACATGCACACAGGCATCCGTACAAGAGGCATGCCTGACATAAGGTCAAGGTGCAAAATCCAACCACACATCAACATGCGCATGCACTGTGGAGGACAACACATGGACACTTACCAGTCAACTCCAGGCAGAGCTGCAAATCCATGACCTGGGTGAGCAGCGCTGTGTAGAACCTCTCCAGGACCCACATGTTGTCGGTGTTCCACCGGCCCCGGCACCCCCCTTGGTCAACACCAGCCTGGAGGAAGTGCTGGGTCTTTTTGTGGGTCCTGGCTTTGAAGTAGTCCCAGTGCTTTTGGACATGGCGGAAGTCCCGGGGTGCCATCCCCTCCGCGTTGATGGCACCCACAATGTTGGCCCAGATCATCTTCCATCCTTCCTTGCCGACTTGCGTTGGTCCGTGGAAGAGGGTATCATAATGCTGCAGGACTTGCTCCACCAGGATCTCAACTTCCCTTGTGGTGAAGCTGACAGCCCTCTGCCTCTCTGCTAGGGGGTTGCCACTTGCCTCCGATGTTGGTTCAAACATGGCAACCCCCGAGGCAGGTGTGGGTGGGCATGGTGTCCTGCGACTGGGCTTTGGAGCAGTGGTATGGCACGTCAGGAGTCTTGTGGATCAGCAGAGGTGGTCACAGGTCCGACGACCGGAGCAGTGGCAAAGGCTGTACAGCTGGCACCAAAATGGCAGGGCACGTGGGCAGCAGACACACACAGTGGGCAGGCAGCAGCAGATGACTTGTCAGAGGCAGCAGTGGGCACTTGGAGGCAGGTAAATTGGATGGTAGGCAGGAGTGTGGGTCTTCTGTGTTACTCGCATGGGCAGCCGGAAACAGAGTGACTCACACACGTGCAGAAAGCATGCGTTAGCATAAAATCAGAGGAAAGGGCCTAAGTGCGTAAATTACGTGACACGCACTGAACGTTGGGTGTGGCTTTCAGGATCGGGATAAAGTATTGCGCAGGAGACCATCACACGCTTGTGGCAGGGAGCACACATATGCCTGCCCAGCATTTGGCCCACTGGCAGTGCTTCACTGATTGTATCAACACCTTGGGCAATGAGAGGCGCACAGCTGGTGAGGCAGTGAAGTGTTGGAATGACCTCCGGCGCCAAGCCAAAGATAAGCTGGGTGCCAACTACGCCTCTACTCTGGTGACTGGAGGTGGGTCACCATGAGAGGATGACAACTCACTCCAGGTGAAGAGATCTTAGTCATATTTTTGATGTGGAGCAGATCCAAGGGGTGGGAGATCTGCCAATTTATGAGGGAATGTCTGGTGAGTGGTGATGTTTGTGTTTCCAAGACATGTGTATGTTGCTTGGATGAAATGTAATGATTGTCTGGCAGTTCTGGCTGCATTTACATTACTGCCATGGGTGAACCATGTTATGGTGGACTCACACGTGCTTGTTGTTCTGCAGACTGCATACGCATGGTGTGCTGTACAGCATGACAATCCTCATCACCACACTTGCTCCCTCCTTCCATGTAACTCTCTGTCCAGCCTTTCTTCTCCCTCTTCCTGCTCCAACCTGTGATGGCAGAGCCTGTGATGATCTTCCACTCCACACTCGCCTTCTCTGATGTCTCTGAGAGGTCACCCTGCCAGCTGCACCTCCTCAGAAGTATTCTTCCATTCCTCTCCTTCCCCCAGCAGCTCACTGTCTCCAGAGGACTACTCATTCCAATTTATTTATTTATTAAACAGTAGAACAAGGTGGTCCAGAAGGCCACTAAGAACGACCAGCGCTAATGCCAATTGTTATGAGTATAAAAGGCAGCGTTCAACATGAAATTTTTGAGGGTACCTAGACCAAGAGCCCTCAGTAAGAAACAAGGTAAATGTGATCAGTGAACTGCGCCAATTAGCAAATAATACATCAAACAGTTGAGTTATATTTTTAATTCCATTCCACAGCCTGACACGTGTTTCGAGCAGAGCTCTTCTTCAAAGGTGATGATCCTTTTTCTTGTTTAACCACACTAGCTGCATCTCGCGCGCGCGCCCTCACCCTTGGATACAGTTGTTGCCGGAAGGCTGTCATTGCAATTGCAATTAACATTAAGTTCTGGAATTGTTCCCTAGAGTTAACCGCACTATTGATTTTTTGTCTTGGACAAGGATCATCGCCTTTGAAGAAGAGCTCTGCTCGAAACATGTGTCAGGCTGTGGAATGGAATTAAAAATATAACTCAACTGTTTGATGTATTATTTGCTATTTGGCGCCGTTCACTGATCACATTTACCTTATTTATTTATTAGCATTTTTAAAGCGCTCACACAGCCCGCGGGCATCAAGGCGCTGTTACATTGTTTGTTTTGTTTGCCCAATTGTTTTTTTTGTTGCCTTAGTTGTGTATTTATAACACGCTTAAATACCCAGAGGTTTTTAAGCACGGACCCGGGGATCAAACCTGTGTCGGCTTGCTTCCAAGGCGAACACGTTTCTGCTGAGCTATCCTCTCGGGACAATATGGTGGGGTACTGCAACAGCCTCTACTGAGATTTCTGTGCTTCTACTCTGTTCCCTCTGCAACTCATCCAGAACTGGACTGTGGGAATTGACCTTTTTCTTGGGGCAAGGTATTGTGTCTACCTAGGACTGTGATGATGGCACTGGCTCCCAGTGGCTACGACTGTTCATTTCCAAACCCTGTGCATTGTTCACAAGGCTTTATGGGTCCTGGGGCTGCAGTTCCTTCTACTCCATCTTCCAAATTCGCTTCCTTCTCATGGTCTTTGATTATCCCTTTCCTCCTCCCTCAGGGTCATTTACTCCTCATAGCAATCAGTTGATGGTTAATGTCTATCTTTGGCTGGGGCCTCCCTCTGGTACAGCCTCCCTGCCTCAATGGAACTGGAGGTGTACCTTCTCTGTGTCTAGAGGCACTTCTGATGCTTCCTCATGTGTTGTCCTTCCTCTCCTCCTCTCCCCTGCTGGAGTCCTGGATGACAGAGAATATGCACTAATCACCCTCCCACACTCTGATCTCCTATGAGCCACCAGTTGAACCCATGCACTGCCTCCCTGCCATACCCCACACTCAATGGCTGTTTACTGTATCTCTACAACACTCTACCAGCAATTGAAACCTGATCTCTGCACTTATACTTCCACTGCCACCAGCCCGATGCATTTCCATTACTGAGTATGTAGTTGTATTTTATTTGATGCCATTCCCATGTACTGCACTGCACACTCCCATTTCCAACCCCAGGTCTCACCTTCACCGTGCCTATTCCCTTTTGTCAATGTGACCTGGCCTCATGGGATGGGTGTGTCTGGCTTCACTCTATTCCACCACCCTTGCATCGTAGCACCATGTGACGCTTGTGTGTATTGGGTTTGGGAATCACATGTCATGTCACATCCATTGTACATGGCTCTGGGACAGCAGTCAGCAAGTTCCATCTCATGCAATTTAACAGTTCAGGCATGGCTATGCTACGTGACATATGTATATTTTCAGTATCCAGTTAAATTGTCGAAAGCACATTTTCGAATGCCATTTTGTTGAAAACAAAGTTGCCAAAAATAAAAATTCCGAATGTGTTTTTTATTCATTTTATGTTTTTTTTCGGCTGTGTGTTAACGGGCGATACTCTGTGGGAGCAGTCCATATGATGTTGCACAACAACAGGCTACTTCATATGAGATGTAGGCTCAGGGCATGGATAGGGTGGCCAATTCCATGATACTCGCAGCAAGACAGGTGGAGCACCAGAAGCAAGCATTTTGGTCCACATGCCACTCACACAGGCTGCACATGGTGGCCAGCAACAGGAGCTGTCAGGCAGAACTGCGGGCGCTGCCTGCATCCATGCTGCAAAGGGTCACCACAGGGAAGCCCTGAGGTTAGAGTAGAGGTCCCTTAGAACTACACTGGCTGTACTCGAGGCAGCCCACAGTAGACGGTCTGAACAGCAGATGCAACAGTTGACTCATTCATCATGGAGGAACTCTGTGCATCCCGTGAGGTGTTGCATGGGGACCTCCCAGTCATTATGTTGCAGATGCAATCATCTCAGTCCCACATGGCCACTGCCATGGAGAACCAGGCCAGGGCTATGCGTGGTGATCCTCCCTTACCACTACCACATTCTGATGCTACACCAGAGGGTGGCGACAGCAGCAACAGGTCTCCCGATCCATGCTAGCCATGCGGCCCATTAACCCATTGCATTTTTTGTTTTTCTTCTCAACATCTACTCATGTGGGTGTTGAACTGCACCCTGCACCTCCTCTCTCCTGGTTGCCGCCCCCCCCCGGTCCTCCATGGGCATTTTTGGTTTTTTTTACTTGTTTTTTGTCTATTGTGCATTTATGTGACAGTGTGTTGCTTTGTGTGGCAGCCAAGGGCATTCACTGTAGATTCCAGCTGGACTCATGCAGGCTTGTCTCGTGTTGCTAAACTCCTTGTTTGTGGCTTAGGGTCCAGATACATATGCCACTCCTGCTTCCCCTTTCCATGGGCTTGCAAGGAGTGCAGCATTTAAATGTAACTTACACAAAGGCATTGGGCTTCCATTATATATGTGGGCAGTCTCAAGTCCGACCTGTGCATACACCCCTAGTGGGATTCATGATTGTTTTTCTGGTACATGGTTAGCCTCTCTTTTTGTTTGGACTTTGAGATCTATCCTTTGTTCATGTTCCATCTTCATGTATTAGCTTGACTATCTCCATTATTGGTAGCCTTCCTGCTGTATGTGCTTCCCTGCCCCCTTTGGTTAGCAGTGCCACACGAATATACAAGTGTGCCATGTACAAGTCCCGACACATTGAGGCACATGTGCAATTATGAATGGTCGCTGTCAGACAGGTGACATGAAGTGTGGGAGGGTTTAGGTGACATAAGAGCATTTGGATGTGCACTTTGGCATGGTGTTAGTGGCATACTCCATCTTCCATTTTGTTCCATTTGTGCACACCAGATTGAGGTAGTTTAAGTTCTAAGGGATGCACACAATGTAGCACTTCCAAGGACAGATTCTCTAGGTGTTAAGGTTGAGACAGATGATTGTCCCTTTGTCATCATCAATTGTCACCTGGAATGTGCCGGGACTGTGTGCACTCCACAGGGCTTGGATCGTAGGTGAAAAATGGTGTCACAAGCTGGGTACGGGCAGCCTTGCCACATGCTCTTTCCCCTCCCATGCACAGCTGCTGTGCATGTGGTTGGGAATGTGGGGGCACGACCATGCCGTGTTGAAACATTGTGTTGTGCAGGACACATGCTGTCACAGTGATCCTGCACACTACTGGTGGTGCATATAGTAGCTCACCACCTGAGTGGTCAAGGGAGCGGAAGCGTGACTTTAGCACTCTGAATGTGTGCTCCACTATGGCCCTAGTTGCAATATGGGCTGTTGTGTATTGTACCTGGGGTGGTGTGGTGGGGTTCTGTATTGGCGTCATCATGTAGGTACTCAGAGGGTGGGCACCGTCCCCTGTGGAGGTGAAATGGTTTGTCAGTGGTGTGGTTTTCTCTGTGTGAGACATGCAAACATTTGCAGGGCTATTTGTACTCCCCAGCCATGTGTTGCCATGCCTCCCAGCTTCCAGGGCCCGGTGTAGGGGTAACATTCGTGTTAAGGATTTGAAAGGTTACAGCACACTCTAGACCAGGACTCTTTCTACTGGCCAAGGATGTGGCGCGCAATAAAAACACTTTTAAGGTCATTACATTCAGACACTATTTTTGAGAAGGCAACCAACCCACAACCCTCCCCCCCCCCTAAATGTACACACCGTGTCACAATGTACCATGAAGCAGGCCGGTGTGTAATATTGAAATATTTATTTATGTTTAATTTTGAATACAAATTAAACACATTCAATATAGGGCAGCAATCACCAGTGTGGTGATAATAACACAGTACAATTATAATATACACTTAGTTTAACCTTCTAACATCAGATACGCAATGCACAAATTAATGAAAGCAAGATTACTTTTCGGGTAGTATTTTCAAATAGCACCTCAGTTAGGCATTCCCCCTGCAATACTCCCTCAAACCCCTGTTAACCAAGTTTTGTGTGGGTGAAGAGGAGTAGCAAGGAGTCAGATATACTAGCCAAAAATCAGAATGAAAATCTGACCTTCCACCCCTGAATGGGAGGCCAAAATCGGATTGAGCTCCCTTGAAAAATGAGCAAAAGCAGTCGGAATTACTGAATAGTTATTTCACATGTGCGGTTGAACGGATAAGGCAAGAATGTGGGTGGATGTACTAAAGAGGCAAGAAAACCTACAAGGTACAAGGCAACATACTAAACAACGGGCTTACAGGTTACAAAATCGACTTTGGGAGGAAAAACAGTGCAGCAAGAATCACACGTGGCAAAGTTGGATTTTCATAGTTTCACGTGTTGAAAATAGCAAAACGGCTTAGAAAATGAGCTAAACAAACAGAATCGAAAATTGTTTTTTCTGATGAAGGACAAAGGGACATAACAGGTATGATACTAAGTGAAAGGGTGACTCTGGATGGAGGAAAGTATGGGATTCTTAAAAGGAAGGGAAAAAATCTGATTTTGTTAACAGGAGACACTTTCTCAGGCAACTCGGTTTTGTTAGAAAAAGGATTTATTCCACTACTACTAAATTTTAGTGGCTAGGTATTTAAAGAAAGACACGGTACACAAGGAGGTTACTTGCAAGGTTAAGCTATCCATGCCGCGTTCATCTCTATGGGAAATTAATTACATTATTCAAAATAGTACTAAGTACTTACAAGAGGACTAAAATGATTAGAACAGAATTGCACTGTCAATGAAGACTAACTCATATGTTTCTAAGGACAGGATACACAGAGGATTCTAACAAATTAAGGAGTTACTAGGGTAATTGTAGTATTTCTTATAGGGTTCCTTGTAGGGTTGGACAAATACAAGGTGACAGCAAAGGATGCAGCTTTTTGGTTACTGAGGAAGAGTGATACTTACAAGAAGCACTTGAATTGGGTAGTTTGGACAGCTAACCGGGTGTCTGGACTGCAGGACAAGGGTCTGGTCACTGTGCAGCGGCGGCTCTCCTCTATGGACACAGCAAGACACCCGGGGTCTGGTCTCAGTGGACAGTGGGTGCATTAGCTGTCAGGTAAGTACAAAGGCAGTGAATATTGCAAGGGAAATGTGCACAAAATCACACAGTGAATAGCTTTGAGTCAAACAACATGCACTCAGGAACCAAGACTCATGTATACTAAAACCCAGCAGTGCAAACAGAGTGTGACAACAATACAAATATATGAAAAGGGATGTGGGTTAAGCACTTAGATGCTCCTTATGACTGCAAGGAAAGTCGACAAGCTCCTTACCCACAATTGCTATTACAGGTACTGACAGCGCTAAACCCACAAAGAGGGCAAGCAATGACAGGATCTGTGATCTAACACTCTTGATGGTATTAAATAAGGAAACTTAAAAACTATACGCACGAGGACGAGAAATACCACTTGAATGTCAGCAAGCCCACAAATCCTGTTTATCAAACAGGGACCCAGAAAGGCTGTAACAGCAAAGGAAGGATAACTAAATACATAAGACTCGAGACAAGGGGCAAGTAGGAATAGTGATTACAGAATAGTGAGGAAAACATAGGAATACACACACGAGCTAGCTACAACCGCACACCAAACCTAATAATCAATGGGAAATATATGCAAAGGGGCAAGGGAAAACATGGAATGGATTCCAAGAGAAAGTAAAGGAACAGGAGCAGGGAAAACGAAATTACAAGGGCAAACTTCCCCCACCCATCCAAGGAAAAAGGCAGGAAGCTAATCTATAAAGAGGAAAGACTAAAGTATCAAGGTTTACAACAGCAAAGTACAAAGTCAAAGAAATATAGAACACAGGCAAACTGGGCTGCACCAAAAGGGAAAGCTCTGAGAAAAGCTGCCTGCTAACAGAGGAAGACAGACAGGGAATCTGGGAAGCAGAAATCAATTAAGCACATACATTCAAAATCCAAGGATAAGGAACAAGGAATATAAACTTGGAACTAGGCACAAGGCTAAGAACCAGGAACAAGGGACCAGTCACAAACAGGAACACTGCATCAATGACCATCGCTGGACTGAAGCCAACTGAGGCTTTTAAACCTGATTAATGAGCACACACCGCAGGTGTGCTGCTTGCTGCACCTGCAGCCACAGGTGTTACCTATCCTCTACCCAGCCTTGTCCTGCAAGGGTGGAGATGAAGCTGTGGGCCAGGCATTCTGGGAAGCATAGTCATTTGATTAAAGCAGCATACTGGCTGCCAAAAACCTGGAATGGATCTGGAAGGGAAGTAACTTGGAAAATAAGGATTTAGCGCTCCCAATTCATCACAGCACTGAGCATAAGGTTTGGAAGGAAAGTCCAGTAGGGAATAAACCCCAAATCATGCCCCCAAGTGGTAGGAACAGGAGCGAAGGAAGCAAATTGTGACATTAGCTAAGCAAAGACAGGTCTGGTCAAGGGGTTCTCCCAAAGGGGTCCACAGCCTTTCCTCCTTTCTCCTTAAATTATTGGGATTTTTGTAGGGTTTAGTTCTGGAGGTGGTTCTGCCTGGATAGGAGGTACTGCATGGATCTGGATCAGCTACCCCTGGCATGGCACTGGATTATGGAATCTTGCAGGGTGAATGTAGAATGTCTGGATCTCTGGATGTTGATTTGTGAAGGAATGATTCTTGAAGGTCTGATTCTTGAAGTCCTGACTCTCCCTAAGCTTCCTCCTTTTATAAACCGGATGACATCAGAGGATTTTTACTATGTGGGAAGAACTATGCTGGACATATATGCAAGATTGGATAGGTCAGGCTGAGGATGTCAGTGCCTCCCTGTAAGCAGATTGGACCCAGGGAAGTGACATCAGTTTTAGTGTGGGTATTTTTATGAGGTGCTTTGTTATACCACAGTTACTTTTGCCAAAATCAGTTATGAGACAAAACTCTTATATTTACATTTGTTATTCTCTTGAAAATCAATATTCAGACCCCATATTTTACAACGAATATGCTGTTCCAACTCCCAAGTTGTACGATGCTGTTTTGTTCTTCTGGCACTTTTCTCACAGTTTCTATGGAAAATATTTCCCCTAAAATTCTAAAAATGGATATACCTAAGCCTATTAATGTTGGCCATATTTTCATTTAACTTTCATATCTGTGTCATGCACGATTTTTCCAGAAATGCCCCTTTAATGCTGTTTGCGTTCCCCACATGCTAGGATAACCGACATAGTCTTGTTTTAATGGTACACAATTTACATTAAACAGTCATAATTTCACATTGCTGCTTCATCAGGTCACTGAAATAAATGCTTTAATATAAAAATGATTTTAAATCAAATGGATGGCATCTGTCACTTGAGACGGTCCTTAAAATTTCCACAGCTAGGCATCCCCCTCTGTGTCAGTTCTGGGCAGCAGGGTTACCATAGCACCCTTTAATTTTGGCAAATACAGCTGAGGAGAGGTGTCACAAGGAATTTGCACCTTTCTGTGAAGTGCGGATTCCCCTTGGTCCATTGTCCCTTGCTGGGGAAATGCCAGTCAGTCTGACGAAGTCGCGAATTCTCACACCTTGGCCCTTTCATAGTTTGTGGGGAAGATTCCTGTCCCAGGAAGGTTTAGGGCATTTGAATTTCCTGCCTAGGCCCCTTTGTTCTGCTGTTTTCAAACACGCATTTTTTTTTCTTCCTTGCTTTCTTCCACAGAAACCAAGTCTTTAGTACATAAGTGTAATATACACTCAAACCACCCCAGTTCCACCCATAATATTCAGTTTCTGTGCGAGTATCTGGGATGATTTCACATTTTTAGCTTGAAAAATTATAATTTCAAACCTTTGCAAAAAGAATGTTGCACATGCTTATTTTACATGGGGATTTCACAAGATGTGGTTTCTTCAACACACATTTCATAAAAGCCTTGATGGATTAGATCAGTTTCAGGGCATAGAAAGATGCTGGAGCGATTGTTCTTTGTAATTGACCCACGGCCAGGCAGAAAAATCTTTCTTTTTGAAGTCTTCTGCATGGGTTACTTTTTTGCAAGAGTGAATGGGGGTCATACGGCCTGAAATGGATTTCTCTGCTCTTCACAGATTTTGCATGACACAACATGCCATTCAGTGAGGAATGCCCCCATTTGCTGGTGCACAACCTGAATATGGATGAACTTGGCTGTGTTTTACTAAAACACAAGCTGGATGATGTTAAAAAATGAAGATAAAACCAGTGTAAAGTTGTTCGACATAGAACATTTTCTTTGGCAGTTTGAAGTTCATGCAAATCCTAGCACTGCAGAGCTGAGCCAGGCTGCCTTTGAATTCCTCTTTTTGGATTCCCATGAAGAAAATAAGTGCAGTCATTCTCGGGGTGCCTGTGCTCCATCTTTCCCCATCTGTGCACAGAAGACACAGCGCAGCCATGGTTTCTGTAACTGCTAAAATGCAGTTTTGATGCAAAGGAACATGTGCTCCGCCGTCACAGTGCAGCCATTATTTCTGTAACTGCTCAAATGCAGTTTTGTGAGGTAGGGATTTCTGTTGGGCTGGTAAATGTACCCCACATTCTGAATATGAAACTATCATCGGTGGACCCTGGATAGTTTGCATATACAGAGGTGATGATTCCCATGGCATCACATACAACCTGCACGTTGATGGAATGCCAGTGCTTGCGATTGTGATAGATGTGCTCTGTTGCCCTAGGTGGACGTAGGGCTGTATGTGTGCAATCGATGGCACCAAGCATTTAGGGAAGTTTGCCACCCCATAAATGTCCTGGACAATTGCCTGCCTTTCTGCTGGTGTTCTGGGCATGCATATGTGCCTGAGGACTGAGGGGCGTGCAGTCATGTTTGCCAACACCTGGTGTAGGCAGCGTTACTGCATGGGCTGTGAAATGCCCAAACTATGGCAGTTGTCTGCTGAAATGACCCAAATGCCAAAAAATGCTGTACATTGAGCACCTTTTCCAAGGGGCCCAGTGCTTGGGAGCACAGGGTGGGTTATGTGAGGTCATATTCCCACTCTGTGACCAGGTCTAATATGGTGTGAGGTAAAAACCTATACCTGCCATAGATCTGGTCATCAGACATCCCACCAGGCTGGTGCTAGGTAAAAAAATGCATGCCCGGGCTATCCACCTCCTCCTGCGGTGTCCCTCAATCACTGCTGAAAGAAATGGTACATTCATCATACCTGTATACGCACATTGGGTTTTCACGCACCCTTTTTATGCATTGTTTTTAGTGCAGTGACTTTTGCACCAGCTTTTGCATGGCGGACGTGTTTCCGGATTTGCGCATCTTTTTCCGTGTGCCAGTGAGCCATGTTTGATTCCATGAATACGTGTTGTTAGTGTGAGTGTGGGCGTTGTGAATATTTTACTGTGGTACTTCCCAGGTAACACCCACATTTACGGTTGTTGTTCCCCATTCCACGTGTTCTGCCCCCTTTTTAGGTGACCGTGCAAGATGGTATGCGCCTTCGCTGGGAGTCTCGCACACGACGTCCGTGGTGTCGCAGTGATGTATTGAACCTGGGGAGATTCAGCGCAAGCCTCGGGTAAGCCCTGGGCATTATGTTCCATAAATTGACAAATGTGCGCTTGAGCGTGTTTTGCACGAAAACACCCCTTTTTCCATGCTATTTAATTCCATGAATCGTGGCCAAAGTGATTTGCTCAGGATCACTCAATTTGTTAAAGTGGGAAATCTGCTTTCCCCTTCCATCTACTCATCCCTCCCATAATCACATGCTCACCAGTTCCCCTTCCAACGTCTTCTGCTCCCCTCTTCCATCTGCTCCATTGTTGCCTTCCATAAACTCCCAAAGTACTCTGCCCTTCCATTCCCTACTCACTACAGCTTCCATCCACTCCCCCTTTGCATAAGGACAGCTATTGACAAAGCATGTAAAATAAACACTGACCCCTGAACAAGAGCCTGAGAGGTAAATCTAATATATGGAACGAAAGCTCGGCATGGGCAGGGTATGCGCCTAGATATCAAGACTTGCGGGTGAACATCATTGCCTACACTGATGATCTAATACTAATGGATTATATGCCAGCAGGCCTCCAAATGGCTTCTTGGTGGAGTGCAAGCCTTCCTCCCGACTAATCATCTGAAAATCAACCCCCTTACATCGTATGCAATGATCTTCATAACTAAACACTCAGATAGTAGGTACTCATGGAAAGGAAATCAGATCCCGATTTAGCAAGTTACCAGTATAAACTACCTTGGCTTCCCAATCTCCACAAAGCAACATCACATTATTCACAAGGGGAAGATGGAGCCAAAAATGTATGCATCTATTACCTTTATTGAAAGTTCTGTAGAATAACGTATGTGCTTTTTCCTTACTGCCATTAATTAAGTTGCACAAACTAAAAATAACGGCAACAATATTATATGGCTGTTAATTAATATTGTTCATGGATAGGGTCTTTCTAGATCATCAGGAAAGTAAAATCTGGAAGGCAGTGTTGAACTTACCAAAATCCAACCCATCAGTGAAATCAGGCTGGAGCTGGGCCTGATTTTTTGGTGGGTCAATGCATAAAAAGATTCTTGTTTCTAATGACTAAAATAGTGTAAGGAGAGGAATATTCGCTGAGCTTGTACATACTAGTATGTATGCACAACGGGCAGGAGCATAAATCTTTTTTTGAGAGAAATTCCACAAAAACTGTAAAACCTAGTTGAATATGATGCAAGTGGATATTACAGACAGCGCCTATACAATCAAAAACAAAATAAAGCACTGGGATAGAAATACTGATTATGAGGATCTTAATAGGCTACAACTATGCAAAAATAATAAATACATACGCACTCCTTCGAATGAGGTAACATCTTATCATCAAAAATTCCCCTCCAAAAAGCACAGGGATCTATACTTGAGCTTCCGCCTGAATGTTCTCCAGACGGTTTTAGGGCCATAACAAGTACCAAGGGAAATACAAGGTTATCGTGCATGCGGGTCAGTCCCAAATGAATCCCTGTTTCATTTTGTACTGGAATGTCTGGTTTTTCAGTAGCAGAGAATTTGTCTATTGGGAAAGTGTATTCACTCAACCTCCTGTGTACTATCAGACAATTTGTGTGTGCGGTTGATAATGACCACAAATGAGGGTCTCATAGAAGCTCTGGCAACGATGTTGGCACACATATTTGAGAAGCTGAAAAAGAAAATGTTGCAGGGAGAAGCAGACTGGAGAACAATTGGGGGGACTAACTCCTCACCCAAATAGCTGCCTCGGTGCAGGATTGTGTTATTTAATTTTAACAAGGAGGAGGGTTATTGGGTGGAACATGATTTAAGCTTGGTCCGAATAGGGACGTGTTAATATTTGTGGAAACTCCTGTTATTTTACCATGGCAGGAATCACAAAGAATTGTACATGGAATTTATGTTTTTGAGTATGCTATTTTTATACTGTTTATGTTTAGTGTATGTTTAGATTTTAGTTCTTTTTTGGCTTTTCTTTCTTTTATTGAAGTGCACAAGTGTATCTATAAACTAAACACACTGTTTTCTTTTAAATACAAAAATCAAAAATAAATAAATCCAAATGAATCATGCCCTAAGGACAAAAGTTGTGTATTTTCTTTTTCAACGTAATGCTATAAATAAGCTATACAAACAGTACAGAGAGAAAGAGAAGCAAGAAAAATAGTATGGCAACAACAATTGTCCTATCTAACCTTACCGTCCCTTCTGTTCTCGATATCCAGTTAATATGTCGAAAAGAAATACAGAAAAAAAATGTGGAATGTATTATTCTTTTAATTTACATGTTTTTTTGTGGGTTTTGTGAGTAAAAAAAAGGGTTTAGAAAAAAAGGGGGGCTGGGGAGGGACCCCCATTTCAAACAAAAAATAACAAAAAAAAGACATTCGACATTTTTTTTTTCGGTATAATTTTTTCTACATTTCTGCATTCGAAATAATGAAATTTGAAATATTAACTATAAACCTCTGCTCTCCCCTTTCGGTTCTATTCACTGCTCCCTCACTTTTCACCTACAATCACCTTCTATCAGCTCCCCCTAATCACCATTCCACACTACCACCACTCCCACCTACCCCCACCATGCCTGCTTGTCCTGGCTTGGGAGAACTGAGGAAAAATCCCTCTTCTCTTCTGTGAGGGTTGAGCAACGAGACTCGAGTACTTATTCAATCTCAGATGGTGTAGTCTCAACAATGCCTCCTTGGACACTCTAGCTACTCCCAGAAGGCAATAGAGGAGGTGACTGTGATCCTGCCATCTTGTTATTGAAGACAGAGCCTCCTCCAGAGTACTGAAAGAAGGAATAGGACATTTTATTTCTTACAAAATGACATTTGGATGCACACAATTCTATTTTATTTTGCATTTTTGCAGCACAATGAAATTGAGTTGTGAGGGAGTGCAAGCATGCAGGTGAGAGAGCCAGGGCAGAGGGTGCTGGATCAGGGGGCAGATGGTGAAAGTTGAAGGCCTTCCGGCCTCCTGGTATTGCTTCAGGTGTGGCGTGGAAGGGAGGAGGCGACCTTTCTGTCAATGTTGTGTTCAATAAATGCAGTCTTATTTGTTCCAAGAAAATGTGTGTGTTTGTGTCTCCATGTGTACACTGCCCCCTGCACTGCCCATCTATTAAATGAGTGAGATTTTTTAGAATAGATTATATTAGGGCACCTCATTTAGGCAGGTATGGCACAATGAGATTAAATTATTTGCCCAGGATCATACACTTTGGTTAAGTGGCAAAGCCAGAATTTGAGGATAGCCTTAAATTGAGGTACTTGACCAAATATCGTCCCTGCTCAATTTGTTACAAATGTGTTGATGTTTTGTTTTGTATACATACAAAAAAACTCATCCTGACAATATATATATCACTGTTGCTGAAAAAGAGGAAGGGGGTTCATTTTGTTTTGAATACTGTATTCCACAGAGGTGACAACTCTTGTTTGCACATGTTTGCAAAAGGGCCCACTATGTGCAATTGTTTTATTGTTTCCACCAAGCACTGGAAAAGTAAATAGTAAAACACAGGAAAATTGCTTTTGCTCTTCACATTTCATTACATTACTAGAAATGTGTAAATCCCTCCCACAAATAACAATTGTGGGGAGCCATCTACATTGAATTCCGTTGGAATCTGCCTGCTTTTACCAGGTGTAAAAGTCAGGTGTTTTCACAGAAATCCATTGGTTTTCTACCAGCATAAAAATATATGGTGGTGGAAATCCAAATGGATTTGGCTGGGGGTCTGTAAAAACAGGCAAACATGTAAAGTCCTCTCTGCTCTTCAGCACATAAAAAGTGACGGTAAATGCTTTTTGTGCCACATTTTCCACTCTGCTTGACTTGAAAAATTACCCACTATGATTGTAGCTTTATTTTCCCAAGCCTAATTGAAAGCTTACACGTTCCAGCATGCAAATTAATGAAAAATTACAAAAGATCACATAGAGACAGACACAAAGTGAAATGAAAAACCTGAAAAGGTTGTTGTTCCACACAGCTTGTTCTGTACACCACCATTTCTAATTACCCAAAAATCACAGTAAAATAGCTTTTTAAAAGCTTATATAATTTAAAGAAAACTATACCACAGTAATGGTCACTGCCAGTTACCTTTTCCCATCTCAAACCACTTCCTGTTCCAAATAATCCGCGGATGAGACACATAAAGTGATATACTCTCCATGGGAGGGCCTGTGCAGCACTGGATGTTCGTCTTTTAGGAGAGAGAGGCCCAGCTTGGGGGAGGAGGGGCACATGGCCATGTGTCCTTTGTGTCCTTTGTCCGATTGCTGAATCTACCTCTGATTGAACACCCCATCTCCATCCTATCTGTGTTACAATGCAAGAGTTCTGGCTTACACCTAACAGCCAAAACTAAAAACATATGGAAATAAGTATCAAAATCAATCATAACTACCAGCATTGCTTTGGTCCACCTTCCGGGCCATTGTTTGTGCATCAACCTTACCCGTACCACTAAAGTGAGCAGCCCTGCCCAAACTGCTAGTCCACAAGCCCTAAAGATACCTGTGGTTGCTTGTGTTACAGTGCAGAGGAGACATGGCCTAGCAACTGGGATTGAACTGCACCATTTGGTGGCAGAACCAAGGCTCATTTGCTGCTCCCTTCTATAATGGCACAGAGAGACAAAAGGATTATGACATGGAAGGTTGCCAAGAGCAATGGTACTGGTAAAGTTAATGCAAAGCCTTGATTCAATCACCTTTTGGTTTTACTCCCCTCCAGAATTAAATCTTTATTACCAACCTTATTTTTTCACTTATACCCAATTAGTAAATTCAGCAGAATCTACACCTTGAAAGTAATTTGGACCGTCAGTAAGTAGATGCTCCTGCTGCAGAAATCTGCGTGCAAGCAACATAACCATTCATTATTTGTTTTATACAGTTAACCATTGTGTTAAGCATGATGGGAATGCCTGTTCTATTCCTACAAAAAAGACATACTTTAAATTACAGAAATCAACTTGTGATTTTAGGTTTGTAAAAATAGCTCCCTTGTAGCTGAGATGTTGGAAATGCAGGTAAGATGAACAGTGCAGTTAAAACACAGGATTTTGCTAGATATATTTTAGGCAACCTTAATGATCAAGTGTGCTACCACAGGTGTGAAATGCCCCACATGTCCCTGGTCATTTATGTTGTCATGGCTGTGGAGCATAAATCATTGTCCAGGACAAGCAATCAAATTCTGGCTGGGTCTCCTGCCATGGAGCCTCTCAGATGTTGCTGCATGTTCAGAGCAAACTCCCCCTTGCCTGCCCTGACTCCCCCCATCATTCCCAGTTTAGCACCACTGGCAATGAGTACTTTCTAGAGGAGACGGGGGTGGCCTTGGGGGTCCTACCACCTTTACTCCCCTGCTGGAGCCAGGCCTGCTCCAGAAAGGAAAGAGGTTTTACTGCTTTTTTGGACAGTCTCGTTTGTAGTGAAGACTGTGCTGAACTGCGGAACCCAAGATTATTTTGTGATTTTTGAACAGTCAGAGATGCATTGGGGACTGTGCTCCACTTCATGAAATGATACAGGTATTGGTGTTTTTTAACAGTCACAAACACATAGTGGGATGTGCTTCACTGCATGACATGGACAATTATTAGTTATTTTTTAACAGTGTACGACAAAGTCAGGACTGTGCTCCTCTACATGAACTGAGACATGTGTTAGTGTTTTTTGTCCTTGTAAACGTATTTGATGGAGGTTGCATCCAGTTTTCGTGTTAAGTATTTATTCAAGCAATGGAATCCATTTATGTAAAATATCCATTTTGTGTTTTTTGCATTTTTTTCCCATAGAAGATTGAAGTAAGTGGATACATTTTAAAAACTCTCAATACAAGAATGTATGTCTTGAAAACGCAGTTTTTTAGGAAGAGCTTTTTGTATGAGATTGTGGAAGTAAATATTGCCTATTCATCCGTAATGCTGAGAGAATGTAGGCCTGATTTCCTTGCTCTTAGTATGCCTGTGGAATTGTGAAATTATGTGATGATTCAGAAATAAAATTAATCTAATTATTATTATTACAGTATTTATTGAGCACAGACCTAGCTTGGGGAAGCAAATGAGCGCTTTACAAGTCATAGAAGGAAGTACACAGTGAGGGAAGCAAATAAACATGGCTGATGGAGCTAACAACGAGGGCTGAAGAAAGCAATCAGGGATTGAGTCAGCAAGGCATTCACGGCAACTAGCGTAGGAAGCAGGGGGAGCAGATCACCTAGTCTTAGGTTAGATGGGGAGTTTGTGTGGACCTAGTTAAGGAGGAGTCACTCCTTGAAAACGAGGATTTTCAGCTCCTTACAGAAGTCTTTCCTTCAATGGGGGCAGAGTTAAAGTCTGCACATGTTCTTACTTCTGGTGGATCATATGCCTTGAGAGATGCAGAGCTTGTCAGTGAAGTAGATTGAGGAATTTACGGTGATGGCCTTGTAGATTATGCCACAGGATTTGAAGGCAATATGTGTTTTCAGCAGGAGCCAGTACAGCTTGATGAGGGTCACGGTGATGTGGTTGAATTTGAACAGTGCTCAGATGAGTCATGCTGCAGCATTTAGGGCATATCTCAAAGCTGCTATGGTTGTTACTGGAAAGACTACCAGAAGGATATTATTGCCATCCAGGTGATTGAGGACCTATACTTGAGTAGCAGAACTAAAGTTGTCGGCTTGGGTGAAGTTCTCGATTTCCCAAGCTGTTTGTGTCTTCCTTGCTATATGCTCCTTGAATGAGAGGTGTCTGTCGATGTAGAAATCAAGGGACTTGGTGCGGGTTGTCAGCTGAGGTGTGAAGCCTGTGAGGTTCATAACAGAGAGACAGGTGTGCATATCATGGGGGTCGGCATTGCCGGTCAGTAGTAGGAATTTGGTCTTAGAGGGGTTGAGACTCAGATAAGCACTGGTAATACAGGACAGAACCAATGTGAAGGAAGGCCTTCATCCTTGGGATGTAATCAACAAAGGATAACTTGAGGTAGAGCTGTTTGTCATCTGCGTATTGATGGATGTGGGTGTTTTTGCTTGTCATCTGCATATTGATGGATGTGGATGTTGTGGGGAGCCAGGTGGGTTCTCATGTTTTTCTAAGCACCTTTGATGTCTAAGGACAGTGACTGTTATAAAGCATATCTGTATGACTTTAAGGCGGCAATAGAGGGTAGGGTTCGAACATTTCTGCGCTTGGAGAGTCTGAGTCACATGCAGAGTTTTGGAGATGCTTATCAAAGGTATTTAAAAGGCATTTTACATTGTTATTGAAGTGTTTATTATGATAACATGCTCTTCCAAATTATTAGTGTTGCAAGGAGCAGTTAATAATACAGTTCACTTCAAGATTGTCTTGTAGCAAGAAAAAGAGAATGGCACATTTTACCACTTTGTTTTACCTACTGGGAATTGCAGCATTCTAAGAGACTGAACGCAACAACACATATATGACAGGTTTCAGGCATACCTCAATGACTATAAATGCAAAGCAGCTATGTAGGTAGGACCACAAAACGATGACAAACAAACTGGACAGAAGTATTATGTTCACTCTGGACATCATCATGGTAGATTTTGAGTCTTGAAGTACCATGTGCCATTCTTGTCCATGAAGTTGCTAGCTATATTGACAGTCACTGCTTCTTGGTCGTTCAAAGGAACTGTTGCGCGGATCTTAGGTATGTCACAAGCAGCTTAATGTATTGCTCTATACCAGGTATTGACCGCAGTCCAAGAGCATCAAGATGTCTACTGAAGAGCGGATAGAGTTGACAAGGCCCCTGGATCCTATTTCTTCATTTCCTAACCTAGCTGGAGCCGTGGATGTCACTCATGTACAGATCTGTCCACCAAGAGGCCAGGAGAAGATTTTCGAGATTAGGGAAATGCAGTACTCCAGATGATCTGCAAGGCTCAACCCATCATTGTGCATTGTGAGGCACATTTGGAATGTTTAATCCACGAAGCATTTGCAATGTGAAACAGCAGAAAATAAACCGAAACAAGGCACATTTTGCTGCATTAAACTAGTTAGTTCCAGGTACATATTAAAGTATTTTAATAACCATTGTGTAACACTGTAGCCTCCATGATTCCCTGTTATGACTCTAGATGTAAAATATTCATTTGACATTTAGGTTTTTAAGTACTGTAAGAATTCCAAAAAAGTATGACTAATTGTCTGGGCGACTCTGTTACTAAACGTAAAGTCTGTGTATTGCTATACCTGCGAATTCTGAACATTTTCAAAACAAAACTGTCTTCCATAGATTATCTTCATCTCTTTCATACTTACACTCATTTTCATATTCACATTTATCTCAAGTATATAGTGCATACCGTATGTAGCTCTGTTTGATAACCCCTACTCTGTATAGCAGACTAAGGATATGTCCCATTTAGTATATGATTCTGTGTCCATGAATGCCACCCTGAAGGCCCTACTAGAGTCTGTACTGGACATCAGGTTTAAATATAAGCTTTGATGGAACTCCTGTGTCTAAGTTGTACTTTTTGTTACCTTCACCAGTAATATTTCTATGGTTTCTGGGACTGCATCATATATTTCCACTCCACCTATACTACTCCACGTTCTGTGATCTTTGTCCTTTGTCTGTTAACTGATGCCATGCTGCACTGAAACAAGCAATCAAGAATTCCAATCTATAGCCAGGCATATAAGCAAAAACCCTGGAGCAAAGAAGCCTATTTATGAGATCACACGTGAGCGTGCTGATAAGAGAAGTCTGCATATGTAATTTATACCCCATGGTCAAAACTAAGTACTGCAAATATAGCCGTTGTGGAATATCGACAGAGGCCATTTGTTAGGCAATGTGTTAGCTCTACATCGTATCTTCTTTATCTTCACTCCCTTTTGAAAGTCTGGGACACTCCAATCCTCTAAATGTCTTGAAAATTACATATTGGCCTGACAGCTGGCTTAGTTTCACCTTGTTGAAGGACATGGCTTCATACTTGTGTAATATATAAAAAGAAGAATTGTGCATTTGCTGCTGAAACTACATAAACACAAACTTGTGACCCTCACAACATGGAAACCAACATTCAACCAACAATGCCACTTCTTTCATTTATTTCTAGAATGTGTTTTCATTGCTTATACACAGCCCCACCCTGTCCTCATATTGAGTGGCACACAGGACAACCACATCAGATAGTGCAAATCCAGTGTAGGCACTGCCTGTCCTGAAATTTCGGTGACACCACTCAAAGTAGGCTCTCATTATCCTAAGCCTCAGCAATAGGTCTGCACGAACTTTATTGCTAGAACTTGGAATCAGACGAATTGCAGGTGCTTCTACCATGTCAAACATTGTATATAATATTTAAGACATTTGACCTAAATTTGACTGCACAGATTTAAATACAGTCACATGGGTTGTAGCTCCTTTTTGTTCTTATGCAGCTTTCAGAGAGGCAGAAGGTCTTGATTTGAGTCTCTCTGCAGACAATTCGGGATGTGGAAATAAAGTGGAGTGGGGTTAGAGTAGTTGAGTAGGAACCATGGTAGGGAGATGGGACCATGAGACTCAGACTCAGAGTGCTGCTGTCTGGCACATTCAGTGACTTGAAGTTGGAGAACAACAGAAGTGCCATCTGGTTGGAGTTTTGGAAGGGGGCATAGCCAAACCAGGCATTATTTGTCTAAGTGACTGCAAATGACACATGTGACAAATGCCACAAGATTGTTTTTTTAAACTGTGCCCAGCTTGATTTTCATTTGAGGAAGCAGTAGGAGGAACAAGGAATCCCGAAAGATTTGCTGAGTACAATCTGTACGAGACTCACTCTTCTGTAATTGTTGACGAAGGAAACAGTAGTCAGAGGAAGAGGGAACTGTGCTACTCTTTTTTTTTTAAAACATCTGCATCAGAACTTGCTGCGTGCACCAGGGATGCCAGAATTGCACATGGTCAAGTGTAGCTATCATGCAACTCATGTTCCACACCCTGCCTTACAGTTGCACTGGAGTAAATGCCAGTACACGTGCATGCACAAGTATTGCACCACAAAGATGAACATCCACCAAGACAGACAGAGGAGTTTGCACTTTCAGTGCATTCACTTTGGTTGAGCGGTGAAGCTGGGGCTTGCGCCTAGTCTGCAATTTCAGCACTTGACTGCATTGTTTCCAGTTTTTTTGTCATACAGGAATGTGCAATTATTTGTGAAGGTTTGATTTTCGTGAGCTAAAAATAATACTGTGTTTTATAGACCTAACCTGGAAGGCACGCAAATCATATGTTAAATTACAATGATTTTATATTTCAAAAAATCAAAATAGAAATATGTTATTCCAAAGAATAATGACTGTAGCTTTGTTTGTCCCATTGTACATGAAAGTCTACAAATACCGGAATACTACTTGATGTAAGCCTAAAAGATTGCAAACAAATTTTAATACTATGTTTCAAATATGTAAATATGCCCAACAACAGAAGAAGTCTGATAAAGTGACCTGCTTATAGACATTTCTTGCCACAGACTTGTATATTGCAAATGCACTGGTTGTATGCCTATGTATAGAATGCAGTGTGAGTGAATATGAACGTTGTATGGATGAGTGACAGATGAATGAATGTGAATGTGACTGGGTGGGTGGGTGCTCATGCTGAGAATGCAATGTGAGGGGCTGCCTATGGGGAGAATGTAATGTAATTGAATCTGAGAGAAGGGGTAAATTGGTATGGATGTGATTGTGTCTGTGTATATGTTAATGTCCTGTGTGGGTCCCCGTGTGTGCAATGCAGTGTGATTGAATGTGAAAGGAGGTGTATGATGAGTGACAGGTGAGTGAATTGGTCTGGAAGATTGTATATGGATTTTAATACTATGTTTCAAATATTTAAATATGCCCAAAAAAGAAGTCTGATAAAGTGACCTGCTTATATACATTTCCTGCCACAGACCTGCATATTGTTATTCTTGATGTAAAGAAAATGTAAAGTGGTTGAAAAAAATATTTTTTTGCGTCAAAAAAGCAGATGTGAAAAGAGGCTTGCTGGAGGTCTGTGGTTTGGTCATTTATTTGTTGTATAGGACCCCTTGCACTTAAATAGCCTGCATGAAAAGAAAGAGTAGGCAGTTGGCCTAACAATGCCTTCCCCACTAATCACCCCACTGCTGCTGTGTCTAGTGGCCTGATCCTCACGAATCTCACAGGATCCCAGGCCCTTCCTACAAGTCACCACCAGCAGCCCTACCCCCACTACACTGTGCTGCAGGCCCCTGCTCGGTGGTGCCACAGCACACCTTGAGAGTTGCCTGTACCAGCACTTAGCCTGAGGTTCTACCCTCATGAATCTCACAGGATCCCAGGCCCTTCCTACAAGTCACCACCAGCAGCCCTACCCCCACTACACTGTGCTGCAGGCCCCTGCACGGTGGTGCCACATCACACCTTGAGAGTTGCCTGTACCAGCACTTAGCCTGAGGTTCTACCCTCATGAATCTCACAGGATCCCAAACCCTTCCTACAAGTCACCACCCGCACCCCTACCCCCACTACACTGTGCTGCAGGCCCCTGCTCGGATGGTGCCACATCACACCTTGAGAGTTGCCTGTACCAGCACGTAGCCTGAGGTTCTACTCCTTGGCTCCCCTTCACACTTCTTTCCTGGCCCTTACCCCAGCACTTGTCCACTCCTCTGTTCCCCACCCCCTCCGCCTCCCCGGACCTCTCCTGGATGCACTTGCATGGCCAAATGCCACAAGCCCTAGTAGGGCCACACTGTAGTTTACTGTTGTGCAATTGTTTTTATTTCTCCTGCTCCCTTCCCATTTAGCCTTGTTGTCCTTTGAAACACAATTCTGATGTATAAAGTGCCTTACAGATGCTCAATAAAATACATTTAAAAAAATCCCTCAAACTTAGGGGGCAACATGCTGGTTTTGGAAGCAAGAACACGCAGAGCAACAGAGGTTTGAATCCCAGACCTGCCCTTAGAAACCAAACTCAGGTATGGTATTAGCCGTGTTATAAAAAAACAATTAAATAAGATTAAATAAATAAAATGTGACAAAGCAAACCTTTTCACCGAACACAACAGTTCTATTCAGTGAAATAGATGGTCTGTCCAGGATCACAATGTCTTTCAGTGGCAAATCGGCGCTATGAGATTTGTCACTATGTCTCGAATGTGGCTACGTAACGACATGTACTGACTAACGTGTTATGCTCTTCCTCCGAGGTGGCTGTTTTTTAAAGGGTTGTACATTTTTACAACCCTTGCATGGAGAGGACGAGGTCTTGACTTACCACATCCTGATACTATTTTAGTTTTTTATTACAAGCCCCTTCTGATGCATGCATGTTGTATTGTAGCACAATAGGTTTTCGAATTACCAACGTGTATACACTAAAATGTATCAGAGAGCAGAACGGTGAAATCTGCTTTGCAGGAATCTATAACTGTTATATGGCACAGGATCACAGACCTCTGCAACATGTGCTTAACACGCTAAGCTATCGTCTGGACCAACTTAGCATTCAAACTGCCATATCAATATATTTTTCAACTTCAGTCATTGCATGTTACCTATATAGTGGTTAAAAAGTAAGGTGAGTTATAGTCTACAGTGTACACTGAACATATGACAGGACTAAGTGATCCGTTTGAAATGTAGGTGGGAAAACCAGCAATGCAACAGGCAAAGAGCATCAACAGCACACTCTGCAATATGAAGGCATGTAGTTTCTGTTTCGTAAAAAATGTGCACTTACTTATTTGCTTCTGGTAGGCAGACGCTAGCCTCTCCCACAGCGGGGGGTTAGGGGACTGGCAAATGCCTCTTTTACCCCCCACACCCCACCTCCCATTAAGACATTTCTGGGACCAGGATATGACCTTAAAGAGATTCGCGATGCTCTCTAAAACCAGAGATTCTATCTGAGATTTAAAATCCATCCTTGGATTTGACCTCTTCAAGAAATCTTTGAGGCACTGGAGAAATAGATGGAACTAGGTTGAATGTCCCGAGCATTATTTGAGGGTCTCACAAGTCCTGTTTTAGGAAATGTGTTTAAGCCTACCTCAGAGAAAAGAAGCAATCCAGATTGCTGGTGATTTATTTATTTATTTGTATAGTGCTCCGAGCCCAAAGGCTTCTGGGCGCTATTCTTGACAGACAACAAGCAGCTCAGGTTGCCGAAGGTTACAAGGTTACATGAATGATCTGGTTGCAACGTGGTTTACAGGGTTGCAAGTAATACATTTTGATGCAAGGTGAGTATGACAGTATATAACAAGTAATGTAACAGCTATTGTAAGGTAATCAGGTTATTAACAGGTTATTACAGTAGGCATGGAGGCAATGTAGTACCTATAAAGTGCCAAACAGTGTTAAGGTATATGTAGTGATTCAATGGTGCTTGGTTTACAGGACGTACGCAGCGAGAGTATAGCGGTTATTGTGCGTTCCTGGGTGAAAAGCCATGTGTTGAGGTGCTTGTGAAAGGCCCAGTAGGAGCTTTTAGCTCTTGGTGTGTTTGGTAGGGTAGTCCACTGTTTGGCGGCCACCACAGGGAAGCTACTGCCACCAGCCATCTGCCATTTGAATCTGGGAGTGGGGAGGCAATGCGAGTGTACAGAGCGAGTGGTTCTCGTGGAGTGATTGAGTTTGAATTTGTCTGTGAGATATTTGCGAACTTACTTGTGTATGCATTTGTTCGTCAAGGCAAGTGTTTTAAACTGGATTCGCTGGGAAATGTTAAGCCAGTGATTGTTCCTTCTGATCGTTGAGATTTGGGATTTTTTGGGTACGTTCAAGGCTGCTCAAAGTTCATTATTTTGGATTACTTGGAATTTGTTCATATTTTGGGTCTTCCTAACTGCATACAAGGCATTGCAGTAGTCTAATCGAGACAGTATAAGGGCTCTAGCTAAGGTGATGAAGGTATCAGGAAATAGAAATGGTCTGCAGGTAGTGATAAGCTTGGATGTGTAAGCTGCAGCTGACGCAGTGGCATTGACTTGGCGAGTCAAGGTTAAGGATGAGTGCAGGTAAAACCCAGTGTTTTTACTTAATTCGACACCTTGATGATGGTGCCATCTATGTTGAAAGATTTGAAGGATTTGGGGAGTTTGTTGAGAGAGTGTTGGGAACCTATGAGGAGGAGTTCTGTTGTATCGTCATTGAGGCAGAGCCCATATAGAGCCATCCAAGCTTGGCTTGTTTGATAGATTTTATTTAGTGATTCAGAGTCAGTGTCGTAGGAGCCTGTGATATGAGGATCTGGGTGTCGTCTGCATAATTAGTGTAGGTGACACCCAATTCGCCAATTGGATCAAAAAGGGGCTTTGTGAATATGTTGTATAGAGTTGAGGAGATGCAGGATCCTTGAGGTACCCCGCAAGTGACCGGAGACGGTGCAGCTGCAGCGGTTGGAGAGAAGACTCCCATGGTTCTATCCGTGAGGAAGGATTTAATCCAACAGATCACTTTAGGTGAGAAGTGAGCTGCTAGAGCTAAGTCGTTGTAAAGTATGTTGTGATCGAAAAGGTCAAACACTGCAGAGAGGTCTAATAGGAAGAAGAGTGCTAATTTGCCATTATCTTTTAGCTTGTCCATTTGTTTTTTAAGGTCAAGTAAGGCTGTTTCCATCCCATGTCTTGGGCAGAAGTCAGATTGTCAAATGGTGAGTAGATTATTGGATTCCAAGTGGTTTCGGATCTGGAAGTAGGCTGGTCTATCCAGTATTTTTAGGAGGAAGGGTGCTGTGGTTATCGGTCTGTAATTAGTCAGTATATTAGAGTCAAGAGTAGTTTTTTGTAAGAGAGGGAGGACCCACACATCTTTAAAATTAGCTGGGACAGAGCTGCTTTTGAAGGATGCATTGATTAAGCTAGTGATGAAAGGGGTTAGTTCTGAAGTGCAGTCTTTAATCATAGGGGCAGGGAATATGTCACCCTGACATCTTGACGGTTTGAGGTTGGAAATGATTATTTCAGTTTCACTGTACAAGACAGGTCTGATTTGTCAGTGGTAGGGCTAGGTGTCGGTTGAGGTTGTTTGAGACTGTTTTTATTTGTTTCAATTTTGGATTGCAAAAGGGTAATTTTGTGTGTAAGGGTTTTTTAGATGCTCTCATCTTTGGTGCAGCTTTCTCGAGGTGCGACCGGTGTCTAAAGTTCTGTCAAGATGGAGAAGAGTTTAGATTCTGTTTTAGCATTGGAGATTCTCTGGTTATATGTGGAGCTTTTAGTGTGAAGGAATGCCTGTTTGTAATTTTATGATGCTGTGGAAAAGATTTTTGTTCCGTAGCGTTGGGATTTTTTTTCCAATTGGATTCAGCTACTCTTTTCACATTGCGGAGGGATTTCAGGTTGGGTGTGTACCAAGTGTTGAAGTGGGAAAGAGGTTTGGCTTTACATAGAGTGGGAGATGCTATTTTATTGACAGCTGTTTAGAGAGTTTGATTGTTGAGGTCCACTAGTACTGTAGGGTCTTTCGAGTGCAGTTTATGGAATGCTGGGATGGGGTGGAGCAACTGGAGAATGTTGTTGGTTGTGATATTGCGTATGTTTCTGGAGGGCACGGCGGGAGACAGAGGTAGGATGGGGGTATCTATTGGGTTTTTGTCCAAGTTGAAGGTGATTAAGTGATGGTCTGATCAGGGGCAATGGGAGTTAGAGGTAATATGGGTGTTACAGTTGAGGTCCCCAAGCCAGTCAAGAGTACAGACTTTACTGTAACGGGATACAGTATGCATTGAGTGTAGCCTAGTGATGTGATGGTGTTGGCTAGGCTCAGAGCA
The DNA here is from genome assembly GCF_040938575.1 of Ambystoma mexicanum. Classification (NCBI taxonomy): domain Eukaryota; kingdom Metazoa; phylum Chordata; class Amphibia; order Caudata; family Ambystomatidae; genus Ambystoma; species Ambystoma mexicanum. The sequence continues at coordinate 436,477,349 of NC_090934.1, read as the reverse complement.
TGATTGTCTTTGGGGTCATTGTAACCCAGATTGAAAACACTGAGAAGTAGAGTATGTGTACTGGTCTTGGCGTTGTTAGAGAGGAGTTGAGCAGCATCATCATTGAAGGATGGTATCTGGCCGGGAGGCCTGTGGATGAGATATAAGTTCAGGGTGGCTATCTGTGATATGGTAATTTTGACAGAGAGTAGTTCACCTGCATGGAATGCATGTTAGGTGTTTCCCAGATGATAATGTTGTTCTTTGCAATGATTGCTACTCCACTACCTTTACTAGTAGGTCTGTCTATCCTGTATACAGCAGAGTTTTCAGGGACATCTAGCAAGAGGGCTGGGCCAGCTGCTGCATGGAACCATGTTTCTGTGATCGCTAAGAAGTCAAGATCATTGGCAGTGATTAAGTATGTGATATCTAACGCATGAGGTAGGAGTGATCTGGCATTAATGAGGTCACCTTGGATGCTGGGCTCTTTCAGGTTGCTGTTTGTGGTTGGGGGTGCTTAGTGTTAGTATTTTGTGGCCGAGGTGTGATACAGGGATTGCAGGAGTTTGCTTTGGCATGAGGTCTGCGAGCGGTATTCAGGTGGTTGGTGTCGTGTGTATAACTTTGGGGCTATCTGATTTAGGAATCTCTGCTTTGGGTCCTGCAGGGAGGCTGTTGGCGCCACAGTGAGGGTGAGAGGGGAGTCTCGAGTTCAGATGAGAGTTACTCCAGGGTAGTGAAGGTGTGGTGGCAGGGGCCATGGAACTTGTGTACTTAAGATTAGCTGGGACATCTATGCTATGTGCTGTTGCTGTCAACTGGTATGACATGAATATGTTGATTTGCAATAGATATATGGTATGCCTGGAATAGGTTGACTCCTTCTGGTAGTCTTAGTAGGGTCGGCATCTGGGTTGGCTTACTGAGGGTAGGGATTACTGTGCTGTGCAGTGAGCGGGGCTAGGACATGATTAGGTGCGATCAGAGTGGAGTCTGGGACATTGGGGGCATGGTCAATGACATGGTTCTGGTTGGTAGACCTAGGAGAGTCTATGTGCATTGTCAAGTTGTGCCAAGGTGCAACTCAAGCTACCTTTTAGTTGGGGCACAAGGTACATGTGTGGATAAACTGTGAAGGCTTGTGTCATGAGGTTAGAGGGTGAGTGAGTTTGTTCTGTCAATAATGATATGCCATATGGCTAGTGGCTCTAGGTCTAGGGGAGAGAGGATGCTAGCATAAGTACCATATAGGCATCAGTGCATGCAGTATAGTAATGTAGCAAAGTGCTGAATAACAGCATGATATGGCAGTCCAAGTTTCATACACAGACAGTACTGTGAATAGGGTGCGATTGCGGTTCCTGGGTAGCCAGAGAGTGAACGAGGAGGTGAGGCTCTTCAGTTTACAATAGGTCGGTTAGTGGAGTAGGAAGAGGGTGGTGTAATTACGGCCTCTGCAGGTATATGGCTCGACCTACTCAACAGTGACTGACTAGCGAGAACCATCGATATGCAGAAGTATTTCAGGCAGGCGGTCATGGTGTGGTATGCTCGTGTTATGTGTCAAGGTTAAAACCTAGATCAATACAGTTGTGTGGCACATTACTGGTGAGAACAAGTCAGCGCGTAATACAGATTACTGTTACTATTAATGAAGGCGGTCATAGCATGGTATACTCACATTACAATACGGTATTACCTCAATGGCCAATGCAAGTTGTGCAATGCATTGAAAGCAAGCGTAGGCTGACGGCATGCTCATGGAGTGGGATTAGGGGGGTGATGTCAATTATGAAGTTGTCAGAAAGACAACAGAACATGTGTCAGGGTAATCATATGCTTAAGATCAAAGCAGAGTATAGATTAGTTTTGGGGGTGATAAACAACCCACTTAGGTTTGGCAGAATTGGCAGAGACTGCAAGGCTTGAGAAATAGATATGCCTAAGGCACTTCACAGCGGTAGCAAAGTGAGGTAGTGTATATAATTGAGCTCACTTGGGACCGCAGATGGGGTCCTGTGGGGAAAGTGCCTGTCTGATCAGATAGGGCAGCGTTCAGCTTTGCTGTGGCAAAGTAGAAGGCAGTACATCATTTTTTGGCATGGATTGTCGCAGATGATCCTAAGAAGTGGCTCAAATGGCACAGGAGGCCCACGAGTGGTCACCCATGGTGGGTAGGTCAAAGTGACGTTTCCTGTGATTCCGGAGAGGCCCGGACAGGCACAGACAGGGCCTTTGAATTTGACCTTTGAATAGGGAACAACTTATGTTTAATGGCCAATGTCCTGATTACAGACAGCAGCGCCGCATAGAATCTGGGTCAATGAAATGTTTGTAACGGAAGCCAAGAGACATATGGCAGAAGTGGTGCTATATAAGACCCAGTCACATAACATAACCTAACTCAACTAAACATGGATGACCAAGCCCCCGGTCTGCTCCTCAAATCAATGTTTCAGCAAGGAGGGAAGTCCGAGTGGGGCTGGGATGGACGTTCAAGACTCACGAGGAATTGTAGGTTCATCCCTTCCCCTCTTCCCCCTCTGATCTTAATATTGTTTTGTAATTTGTGTTTCCCACCCTCCCTCCATGCCCTATGGGCACTTTGAAACAGTATATTCTTATTGTATTAGCGCCTAACAAGCAACAATAAATAAATAAATAAGAAGTGCATTCCACATTGGGTCATCAACAAGAAATACAACATTACACATGGCACATGTGTGAAGACAACCCCTGTGCCAACAGTCACAATGGATGCTACTCTCTCATTGTACCAGGGACAGAGTACCCACCAGTATACTAAAGGGTCTCTCTGCTCATGCTTGGTGTCCCGTGTGTATTGATTACAGTGTTGATGAGTAGGCAGGATCCCTTTCATCATGCCTCCATATGTTCCCTCTGTGTTGTCTTCACTGCTCAGGAGGTCAGCCACAAGTTGCATGTCCTCTTGGGATCAGATCAGAGAGAACAACATGGAACAATTATGAGTTACTTATATGTGTGTATAGAGCCATTTACCTTACACTTGTCCTTGATTCACAAGGGGAGAGCAATGAAGAGGCACATCCACTCAGCCAGCCATCCAAGTCAGCCCCCATACCATTCCATTTCTTTCACAACATGAGCTGCACTCTATCACTCTAACTTTGTTAAGTCCTGTAAAAAAAAATACATGTTTTTATTTTCAAAACAGTGCCTCTCTGTATTTTAGAAAACTTTATATACTATAATTAGAATTGTGCACGCATGGTGGTCTAGGCCGGCACAGAGTGTGGCACGTCCCATGCTTTATTGAGCAGCCTCGGTGGGGGACCATCAGCATGCCTCACAGGTCAGGCCTCCCCATTTTGTGTTACACCACTGCCATAGGGTGAGACTGACAGAACACACAGCTTTGCTCCTCCTGGTACCATCTCCTGTACAGGGGTGGTCCCATTCCCTAGGCATCCTATGGCAGGCCATCACTTTCCTTACCTGTCTCAACCCAGGGGTCTAAGAACCTCTATCCCCTCCACTTAACTCTAGAAACATGTCCCTACTTAACATCCTCCTACTTAAATGCAACTACTATGCACTAAACTGTTTTTATAATTCTATAAACATGGACTTAACTCTACACATAATATAATATTGGTCCACAGACCAAATGGGGACCGGCAGGCTTTAGCCACCCCCCTACACTAAGGCCCACTTCCAGCCTTGATCGCACTGTGCCTTGCAACTCCTCTTCATCGGAGCTTGTGGATGCTGCTCCCTGCCACCAGCTGATCAGATGTCTGATGTCCCTGCTGCCTGCCCATCTACTTGCATGTTCAAAGGTAGGAGGACGCAGCACAACAAAATTGCTAAATTATCATATCCAATTTGAAAAAAAAATGCATCAACGTTTTCAATAGCGCAATTATATATATTTTGGAAATTTGTTTGCCAAAGAAAGAAGAAATCTGCGTGATTCAGCCTGTGCCACATGGTTTTTGCCTATCATCATTGCGGCCTTGTGGTCTTGAATCTTGCATTTCACCTGTCCCTTCCTTGCCATCCTCGCGGCAATTCAAAGATGGCTGCCGCATTATCAGAGCAAGGAAAGGCTGCCCAGCGCCTTGTCTGCATGCCTCATGCCCATCCATCCCCCTCCATTATCAAGAGCAGTTCGCACCAGTGGATGTGCGCTGCCAAGGGTGCTGGATGGGATGGGAACGGCCAGGGTACCAAACACCATATACACTTCAAAGGTATCGTCCGTGCAGAGGCTATGGTTCACATGGCCTCCCGAGACCCAGTGTCTCCAGGCAGGCTCCCCTGAAGCAGGCCGAGCCTCTGCAATCCACATAAGTGTGTCTCTCCCTACAGTGGTGTTCCGGGCCTTGTCTGCATGCCTCATGCCCATCCATCCTCCCCTCCATTATCATCTATTCTCGATCTCTAAATTTTTATCTATTTCGAAAAAATGTACCCAGTAGTGTAACGTTCATTCATCTCATTGCCATTACCATTGACTTGTGTTTAATGTGTTCTTTTCTCAATATATAGCAATTGTCATCAGTGTCAATTGTGGTAGAATTGCATCCTTCGCAGACCATATCTATAAGCATATTTCCTTTTGATGCAGAATAGTAAATTCAAGGGACGAGTAACACGTTATGATTTGCATCACATCAATCAATTGTGTATGAAAGTTATCCTAGTGTATAGTCGGCTACCCTACACAGGTTTTGCTTCTGTGACAAAAACAAACATTGCATAGAAAAACGTATGATATAATTCCATCTTTCTCACGCATTCCTCCAAAATAATATTTTTACGATGTGGACTTTTTTTATAACAGATTTTTCAATAATGCCTGCTTGTATGGTTTACGGTTGCGGTTATAAGACCCATACCAAACCTAAGGGCCCAATAATGCATATATTCCCAAGGAATATAGATCTAATAAGAGAATGGGTCAGATATTGCAGATTTGTGGCAGACTAGCTTGAAAGTAGAGCCCAGGATGTCTTCGGGGGCATGAGGGGCGATTGATTCAGCATGTGCAGCCTGCACTTTACCACAAATATGTACGACCAATCGCAGTACACAAAGAAGCATCGACTCAGAACGCCTCGTAAATTTCTTCCAAATGCAATTCCAACTCTATTCATGCACACGCTGCCTCAGATGAGTCACGGTTCATGAATTAGCTATAGGCCTTGGGGTACTGAACAAATAACTACATGGACGGATTGGTGCAAATGTTTCTTACTAAACTTTACATATTTACCAGATTGTATTGCTTTATAACTGTACCCCATGTTGCTAGACATCTGTCCCTGGTTTTAGGAGCATCATAGAAAATGATTTATAAACACAGAATACTATACTATAGTGCCCTTCGAAATAAGCATAATCTTTTCATAATCTGTTGCTTCACATGTCAATTCTTTTAGGTGACCATATTGACTGAAGCAGAGACTATCGGTAGTGACAACATGACCGAAACGTCCAGTATACCAATGGTGAGCCATACAGACTTGCTGAAGTTCAATTTCTTGAGAGTTGGATCTTCCCAGATATCTAATGCAAATCTAATTTTCCCTTTACCACTTTGTGACAATGCACTGAAAATTAAGGAGCAATATTCTGCATCCATTTCTTTCCCAACAACTTCGAGCGCCTATTAGATAGTTTTATTTCGCTTTTCGATTACGGAAATGTATTATGCATGGAATTTTAGATAATATGAAATAGTTTACGTATACTGTCGTTTGTTTACATAATGTTTCATTTATTGGTTTTTATTGATATTTACCATTGTCTGCATCCGATTGGTTCTGTTAAATTTCACTGTTTTCATCCATACAAAAAGTATTGTGTTACAGGGGGATGCTGGTACTTCGACTACAAATACATCATCCTTTGGAGCTGGTCCAGAGCATTGGGTATGCATACTTACAGTTCCCTTGAATGAAAGAAAGTGTATCCTACATCTGATACTATAAAACAGTGACATTATTATAAACAAGCATCTTTTCAAACTTTTACCATTTCAGTTCTAACGTTACAATTTCTACGCTAATGCCGAATACAATGCAACATTCTTGAGTGCAACATTACAATCAGTGGGTTTCGCACAGTGATCTCTGATCAAGTACACTACCCATCAATCAGGTGAAATTATAAATATATATTTTGACTAAATGACGTACAAAGTTTACGTGGGTATGTAAGCAATGTGTGCGAGGAAAGAAGATGATTTCAAATACTATTGACTTTTCTTTAATTAATATTCTATTCAAGGGATGTATACATGGTCGGGAATTAGAAGAGGAAAGAGGAAGCAAATGGATCGAGGTGGCAGACCAGCTTGCTGGTGGGGTCCTTACAGTGAAGAACATAGTTTCACAGAAAATCAAGGAAACACAGGTACCTAACAAACAATTTTGTCTACAAAAAGTGGTTTGGGCTGGTGTTGTCTTCATAACATGCTTTAAAAAAAATCTAAAGTGCTATATACTGTATGTTGAATTTACATTCAACATGTTTTTACAACCCATCTCCTAGAGGCCCAGAAGAAAACACAGCGTGAAGACACTGACAACTAATGAAACCAAAGATGCTGCTTGCCAAGCAGATTTCACCATGGAGCAACTGTTATTTGAGGCGCTGCATAGTCCAGTCAATAAGCAGACTCGAGATTCTTATGCCCAATGGCCAGAAAATGAATTGAATGTGACCGGCGAATCAAGCAAAGTTTTTTTGGACTATTGCTACAATGTGAGAACTCGACAAGATGAAGAAGAAACTGAATATAAGGAAGATGCTTTTGAATTACTCAGTGACCACTTCACACAATCTACAATCTACACCCGCAAAAAAGGGCCACCCAATAAACAATCGACATTGATGGTGTCTCCAATTCGTGTTGAAATAACAGAAGCTGAAATACCAGACGCTGAAGCCTCAACGCAATTGACCGAGGAACTTGCCAAAGATCTCAACTTCAGTGTGTCCTGTTTGGCCGATATAGTGAACAGAGAGTGTGTCAGCGGAAACCAGATTCAAGTTAAAGATGTGACCGGCAATGGGTTGGGGAGAGGGGGCCCCTGGATTCGGAATCACAGATCAGGCCATATGAACCAAACAATAATTGAAAAACATGAATATTTTATTTAAATTTCATTTGTTTAAAACATACATATTACATTTTAAATTTTGTTACAAGCTCATCTCTAAATAGCAGCATATTATTGTTGAATAAAGTGCATAGTAAAACAAAGTGCTAATATAAAACAAGACTGAAAATTCAGTCAATACTAACTTCATGTTGCCAAGCTGTCTGAACCTCAAGTCGGCTGAAGGAGATCACCCAGCTGGTGGTCAGAGGCTATGGCCACATTTAACAATGTAGAGAAAACCACAAAATTATATGGACAAGGCAATAGTAGTTCCTGACTAGAAAAAGGGGTGCCATACGTCGACTACTGTACTGTCATGACCTGCTAAATACACTAGGTCTGGCATATACACAGGAAGTAGTTTGGATGGTGCGGAGCATCTAAGCTGTTTCACGGTTCATGCCCATCTTCTTCAGGACAGCGCACTCCAGTTGGAATGTTTGCCACTAGAAGATTTTAATGTAGCAATAAGGCAGTAATACATACAGAAATAAAGAATTATGCAAACTGAATCCATAGTTTTACCTAAAAAAACAAACAAAAAAGCGGGAAAAACAAATAATAAACGATAAATACATAATCAACACCGAGGATACATTGTGTATCAACCTGAAAGACTAAATCAAATCAAAAAGACAGAGGACAAAATGGTTAAAACATACTGATCTGTGATTGGCGAACAGGATAACCCCCTCCCTATCCCCATGGTACACTGTCCGGAAAAACACCCTCCTTCCTAAATGATGGGAGAAAACATGGTTAGACAATTAGATTATCAAATTTACCAATATCTCAACCTTGAAGCTGGCCACTTATTCCCGAATGTACATCCTGGGAAATGTATGTGGACCTGCAGGGCAAGTTCACAGTCAAGTAGAACTGCAAGAAAAGAGAGACAGGAACATGTTATAATACAGGAGGGATCGTCAATAACTAATATCCACTCCAAAAACCAAAAGCCAAGGGTACACGCCAGACGGCAGTCCTTCCTAATATAGCAATAGAAACAAATAGAAAAAGGAAAACACAAACCCAAGAATTGGTGCTCACCTAAAATGGGAACGGACCACGAGCATAGGAATACAATCGCACAATTGTATCGCGGTCGACCAGTCACAATAAGGCATCTGGAAAGATCTGTCCTACTGGAGTCTGGTGTTGTTCACCGCGTTATGGTACGTGCGCAGATAGCTGTGGTGACATAAATAATTAAATAAATAAACAGGCTGTGTGAGCAGTCAATATTGAGGGTTACAGGGCAAGTAGTCCTACAGCATGGAATGCATCACTCGCCCCATGATGTTAAACTGATTCCTCCAATGCTAAGGAAACTAATGGAAACAGTGCTAAAATTGATAATAAAGACAGCTACAATAGCAAATGCTGAAAGTTGCGGCCAATATAATGCATGTTTGGCAGCTAGAATGGAAATGCAGGAAAATAGCATCCGTCCCAGCATGTAGCCGAGGTCAGTGTGAACCCTGCTGATTAATGGCAGGCATAGTTGCCGACAGAACGCCAGTGCTGATAACTGCTGTGGCCATGTTTAAAACCTGATGTATTAGTTGAGCGCCTAAGTTAGCACTCCAAAAGGCCCCCCAGTTATGTCCTAGTTCGCAACAGACGACTACAGAAAATAATTTCTCAATGTCCAAATAAACGGCCCAACATCCCAACTCACTGTCAGTCTATGCATGAACCATCCCGCCTGCGCTGAAGCCTCAATGGCTCTCGCACAGAACATAGGTGGAACGGATTTAAATAGCCAACGGCGGGGAGGAGAGAGGGAGGAGGGGCAGATCTAGGCGTGCTGCATCACGCATTGAGACAAAAGTGCTTAATTGCCAGCGCGAGCTCAGACAGTTTCCAGCTGGCTTTAATGAGCAAGCCGTGTCTGGTGTTGTAAAGTCTTAAATCACAGCCCAAGTTGCAAAATAAACAAAATGAACCAAGGCAACTGCGCCGCTCGCTCAAGGTTCACGGACTAGGTTGTAAAAATTAAATAAAATGAATGAATGGAATTAAATAAGGAACCCAATGGACAACACGAAAATGAATCACAAATAATGAAAGCGCCAAATTGATAAGTGAATCCATTTGAATTATAAAAATGGAAAAGGGACTAAAAACCCAAGCAAACTATAGGAAAAAACTATGAAATGTGTATGGGAACATAACACAATAAATTAATAATGCAAATAAAGTTAGAAACTTAAAGCTTTAGGCTGGGACAGCAATTCTTCTGAGTAAACACAAAATAGTCTTAACTGCCAAAACAGTTCTTCTAAGTTTGTGCAAATGTGTGGGTGGTGGCAGCCACTCTTCCTGTGAGTTCAGGAAGGAACTATGAAATGTGTATGAGAACATAGCACAATAAATGTATAATGCAAATAAAATAAGAAGCTTGATGCTTTAGGCTGGGACAGCAATTCTTCTGAATAAAAGCAAAAATAGTCTAAACTGCCAAAACAATTCTTCTAAGTTTGTACAAATGTGTGGGTGATGGCAGCCCACTCCTCCTGTGAATTCAGGCCCACTATATGACTTTGGGTGTTGTAAATCCACCAGTTTTCTCGAGTGGATAGTCTATTAGCAGAGGTATTGGAGTAAAAACCTCATACTTGTTCCAACGTAGATCATCGCAATCATGCTGATTTTCTACGAAATGGAGTGCAAGAGTAGATGTGCGGTTGCCCATACGAATCTTAGACTTGTGTTCAGAAATTCTGAGTTTCACAGGTCTCGATGTCTTACCTATGTAGGTCTTATCGCAGGGACATGTAATCGCATATATGACTTTCTTCGAAATACATGCTGAGATTCCATACCCTGTTGTTGATGTTTACAGTGGTTGTGGCTTTGGTTGACCCATAATGGCAACAATAGCCACATGGAAAATGACCATGGTCTTTGTTCATCCCCAACATCTCAGTAACAGTTCTAGGGCCTGACAACTGCACAGATCTATAGAAAGCCAACTCTTAAGGTTTTTACCTTTTCTGAACGCAAACATGAAAGAGCCAGATCAGAATGGTTCAACTGTAAAAGATGCCAATGCTTGCTAATTGCTTTCTTAATGGCCGAATGGTGAGTGTTATAGGTCATTGCACAAGCCATTCTAGACTGTTCGGCCGATATATCCACCACAGTTGAGTCACAAACCACATTCATGTAGGACAATAGTCTAATAAAGGAGCACAAATACATTGTATTCGACAGCTGTCTGGTAGAGATTATACTGATGTTTAAATGTGTCCATCCAGTGAGGGGGGATGTATGCAGGCAGCCATTGGTGAATGTGACTCATGTATCAAAAGGCACTAACCTGAAAATCCAAGCCACCTGTGGCCTGCTCCATACTACATTTTTATCATTTTTATGGTCCGCTCAACCGATGCTGGGCAAAGTGCCAGCTGGAAATCTACTCTGTGCAGCAGCTTTACTATTCAGTGGTTCTACTTTTAGTAAGTTGTCCAGTTTCTGTCAATTTGTAAGACTCCAGTTCCTTTCTAAAACGCAGTACTACAAATATCAACGAGAATGTTTATTTCCTTCTATTAGTGAAGCTTGCAAAATTGTGACAGCCCTGGATTTTCAGCAAAGTACTGCACATACCACTTTCAGGAAATGGAAACTAAAATAATTGTGAGTTTGGTGGTCATGCAGGTGTCTGAATGTAAATCCTCAGTGGCCATGAAGAAACATGGTTTTATAAAATCCCTGGAAGATCTCCAATCGAGGGGAATGCAAATAGACTTCATAGCCACCAACAGACATGTTTCAATAGCCAAAGCCATGCGAGAGCAGTTTCCAAACATTCGCCATCAATTTGGTGTATGGCACATTGCCAAATCAATCAATAAAAAAAAAATCACAGCTACTGGTAAAAAAAAGTTTCTAAAATATTCTACAGTGGTCCCAGTCTTTGAGCAACCATCTTTGGTGGAGCACCAAAACTTGTGGTGGGTCTATGGAAATTCTACTTGAAAAATGGCACTCATTAATGCACCACTGTTCCAACGTTCACTCTTGGACAGAAAACCTACATTTTCACCAATGTGCACATGGGCCTTTATCGGAGTAGCAGGAACGCAAAAAGAAGTGGTTGGTTCCATCTTCACCTCCACACAAAGCTCTTGAGAAGATCGTGTTTGATAAAACTCTATCAAGAGATCTGAAGGGACTCACAGAATTCTGTCATACGGGAGATTTGGAGGCATTCCATAATATGTGCCTAAAGTACAGGCCCAAGAGATTGCATTTTGGCATAGATGGGATGCAATGTCAGACATTATTAGCTGTTTTAGCGCATAACGAGAACGTTGGGAGAGAACAATCGAGGACTGTAGGAAACTTTGGGATGCTTGGTTACACAACGGCCTTTACGAAAAGAAGCAAAAAATGAGCAGGCAAGCCAATATACCAGGAAATGGAATTCTATTTTGTGAAAGATCTCACTTTGACTGTGTTGGACATACATACTCATGGAATCGCTCATGATTTTGTTCCTAGGACACATACATTGCCACAAAGCATTTCAAACGTTCCAGGTCCACCGAAAGCAGACCTCATGGAACAGTTCACTTCCCGGTTCAAATGATTAGCAGCTATTTATTTGTTCAACAATGTTTATATAAAGTGTGCAAATAAAGTGTACAAAGTGTCTTTTGAAATGTATCCTCTTTGTCAATTGTTTTTTGCAAAAAGTGCCTTTTGGAGGATGCCATACAGTGTACACTGTGCTTTCACAATTCCCACTTTCGTCGAGCTCTTGTGTGTCCTTCATTGATCAGGGGAGGGTCAGATGGATGATATCAGCATGAAAGCAACTTTGGGGTTCTGCAGTTGCCTTACCAAGCACGTGCCCAAATAGCTGAATAAATATGCGTCCCACAAAGGAATGAGACCTAGGCTACATAACAAACTTGGCACACAAGAACTACTGGCTGACTGTAAGCAAAACAACACATCAAGAAAAAAACAAATTGTTTAATACAATACCCGACTCTGCACTTCAATACATCCCACAATGGTATTAATACTTGTTAAATAAATCGTACCACCATCTTCAGTAAATAAATGGAATTCATACGCAGAAATATCCACCATCAGCAAAGCACCCCTTACTCAGTTCGGAAGACCCTGGTGACTGCATGCTGATAATTCACACCACATGGCTCTGCTCTCCAACTGTAAGCCAGTGCTGTTACACACACATGTATGGTGTGAATTGCATGGAAGTAGTGGGCCTGATTGTAAGGTGACTGACATTGAATTTCTGTGCACACTTCTAGAGTGCCTTCCACTAACATGATGAATGAGTGATGTATATTGCTGGCCAGCATGCCAGGAAACTGGCTACAAAAGATGCTCCTGCTTTGCAGGGTGGCTTACACCACTTCTCATGAAGGTGCCTGGAAAGGAATCACACCTTCAAAAGCTGCACCGCATGGCCATTGGTATAGGCCAAAAGAGGTACTATCTCAGAATACTCAAGGAAGGCCTTGCCCCAATGATGGGGGATGTATACCTAGACCTACAAAAAGAAAAGACAAAAAATACAGAAACCAAAATTGATTGTCAAAGTACCTACACTCACACAGGTTCATTAATATTCTGCCCTCCTAGTCAAATCTGACTCAGTAGTAGAGCAATTTGCATACACACAGGGATTGCATTTGCATCCTTGGCACTGCACACCCTGCTCTGCACTGTCTTTCACACTTTGATTTAATGTGGCTGCAAACTGATCTAATACAGGCCCTGCAGGGCCCCTGTGGAAGTTTCCTGTTTGGCGCAGCTCCAACCTAAACCTCAATTGTCCATAGGCAGACTTTGGACTCAAATTAACAGTAACGGTAACTTCCATGTTTTCTTCTTTGACAATGCTTGTTGTTTGCTTGAATAATATAATACAATCAGAGGATGTTTCACTCACTTTACATAGCAGCCTGTTTAGCTCAGTCAGTAGAGCGCGAGAGTCAGAGTTACTTGATCATGGCTTTAGGGCCCATTCAGAAAGAACTTGAGATGCAAAGGTCATCATTGCAAGGCAGACCTCGTAACTGGAAGACAACGGGTACAATGTTTAGTGAGATATTTTGAATGGCAGTCATTTTCTTGTAACAATAGAAAGCGTTTTCTTGTTCTCGTTTGAGCACTCAACGGGCAACCTTTTGCCACTATAACCCATTTCGTCTGTTTCACCACTGAATTATTGTCTGTGATGTTGATCAATCTTTCTCAGTAGAGCTATCAGAAACACTCAGACAGTATTCTTCCCCAAGCCTCTTCTTATTTGGCGGGTCTTGGATCATCCAAGATATGTTACTACTTCATGGATGTAGTAATGTAGATTCTCGCTGGAACCTGACGAGCGGTTGTTACTGTTGTACCCCTGCTGGTGGCAGTGGGTCGGCCAGTTGGTTCAGTGGTTCAGCGGAAACAGCGAGTGAGCCTGGAGAGTGCATCGAACCCGCAGACTTGGTATAGTAGACAATTGAGCGGGTAAATAGAGAGTGGGTCAGGAGCTTTGAAACCCCAGTGTTTTGGGGCTTTCAGTGTGCAGTGAGGGCACTGTGGTTGTGGCTTCCCGAGGGTTAGCTCGAAGTGAGTGCAACTTGAACCGGGGGGGAGGGGGAGGTGGTGGAGGCTTTCCGGTTCTTTTCGTATTCCTATCATCTGCCAACTGCAGCACGCCTAAATGCCAAATCTGCTTTCTCTACTAATTACTCTGCTACCATTGGAGAGTTGAGTCGAGTGTTTTTGCTTCTGGGCGTGTGGGTGTAAAGAGTTTTCCCTCTCTATTGTCGTGCTTGCTGGAGCAATTGTCCAATTTGGAACCATTTACTATATCTGAATCAAATGAATTATGGCATTGGCCTACAAGTCGTAATAACGGTTCCTTATTAAACTTATGTGTACATTTAAAATGTAATTCTTTGCGGTTGAGATCGTCAAATTATGAAAATATTATTGGCACCAACTTGCCAGCGAGTCCCAACCTGGAAGCCCTTATAACAGGTTTGGAATCCTCACTTGAATAAAGTTTTAAGACCGGCTATGCTTGTCAGCAGAAGTTGAGACCCCCCTCTCTTTGAGTAATGTTATTCTGTACAAAATGGATGCTTTTTTTACGCATTGTACCAATCTGGCAGCGGAGCACCATGAACTGAAATGTATCATTGCCAAAGTTATCGTTGTCATTCTTGATTGCAACTCTGGGCATGATAAGCACATTCCTGAAGACCTCATGGGGAGGCAGGTTTTTCTGATTCAGGATTCTGCCATATTTGTTGACCTTTCTCAATCACAAGGAAATCTCATACTTGTGGAAGGCACGTTGATCCTGGAATTACGGTTTTGAATTGTATCATGCAGAGTCATCCACCCACACGGAATGATTTGTTAAACATCATTGCCAAAACTGAGCAAGATGCGATTGAAGCTCTATGCAATGAGATTTTTATGTTAAACAGCTCCACAGAGGAATTAAACAGGCGTAGGAAATGTCAGATTCCTAGGAAAATAACTCAGTGGCCCTCATTACGAGTTCAGCGGTAACCATGCCGCTATTGGCGGCATGGCTGCCGCCGAAATCACGTCGGGGTCCGGGTGCTCGGAATGAGGACTTACCGGGCCATTCCGAGTTCGGAAGGCCCGATAATTCCTCCCTCCAAGGACCCAGACACGGTCCTTCCCCATTCCCATTTCAGCACCCACAGGGCTGAATGGGAATGGGAGAGGGAGCAAACAACGGGCCATTACGAGATGGCCCATTGTTTGCTCCCTCTTCCCCTCGCGGGACCCGGTAAGCACGCCTGGTTTTTCCAGGTGTGCTTACCGTGTCCCACGAGGGGAACTCGTAATGCGGCGGTACAGAGTGAACGGCGCCAGCACCTTTTACGGCGCCGTTCACTCAGTACCGCCAGGGTTGTAATAAGGCCCAGTGTGTGAAGCGGGTGGAGTTCGCCAATAACTCATCTAAAGTACCTAGGTTTCTTTGTATCAAGCATAATGCATCCTCTCTTTCATCTCGACTTACCACCTTTGTTAAGGTCTTGGGCAATGGAAGGTCCAGGAAAGTTGAATTAAGGGGGCCATTGGACAAATGGATACGTGCAAACAGCATGGCCCCACATAGCGACAATCCTGCGATGGCTAACCAAGTAGTCAGTAACACTAATGTGGTAGCTGATGTAAATTTGGAAAGTAGTACTGATCCCTGTTTGATTATAGGGTCCCTGCCAAAGGCACCTTCAGGTTTGATAGCTTTTCATCCAGTCAATAATCGGAAAACTGCTGAACATTTATCCAGAGAATCCAATTCCTTGTTGAACCCAAAATATCCCCAACAGAACAGCTTAACAACGAAAAACAAATCTTCCGACCCACTTTGGTTCAGAACTCTTACCTTCTGTAAGGATATTTGACGTGTTACAACACAGAGTACAGCAATACTGCACAGGGCGCAATTTTTTTTTTGATGCAGCACCACCACATGGGTGTGGTGCATTGCTATATGTGTTGCCAGATTAACATGGACATATAAGTAAAGACAGGCTATTCAGTCAAAAACGATTTTAACATATAAGATGCAAATCTATTTTTACAGTTAAAAGCACACGTGCACACTCAAAAAAATGCACACTATTTTTCACCTGAAATGCCTATGGTGCAAGAGACACATTTGAAAATTAATAACTAACATTATTAATAAATAACCTGACTAATAAAACTGCATTTAACATAACCCACTAATAAAAATGTGTCTCCACTGCAGAATTAGGCCTACTCTGAAAGTGAACTTTTAAACGCACATTCATTTTTTTCTTTTTCTCTGCTGCTCTGTCCACATAACTACAGGAAGCAAAAGGGCTCGAAGGAACAGGAAATCAGTTGGTTACAAATAATTACTGTAGAAATGAGCCATTGTGTAGTGAGGGAGGAGATGGCATGATTGATTTCTGATTGGAGCAGCGTCATAGCAAGTATCATGCTAGAGGCAGTGATGAGAGTTTTGCTGGGGGAGCTTGAAGAGAGGGGGAGGACAGTCGGGATTTGGCAAAGCTGGGAGAAGGACCTGTTTCCTGGCTGAAGCATTCCTGCTGCAAAAGCTGAGAATTCCAGGCAATAACCCCGGTTTGAGAACGAAAGACGCTTGTTTTCACTGGGGTTAATCTTCAAGGGAGCCAAATTCAGAAAGAGAACAGCTGAAGAAAACTCATGCTGAACAGATAAGGTAATTACAGAAGTGTGGGGGCTGAGTGTGTACGAGAATATTCAGTCAGTGTAGGAAAGGAGATTCCTGTGCTTTAATCACATGTTTAATGTTGCAAATTGAGTTCTTGTCTCCGCCACTCTCTTTTCAGTGTATCACAGACAATGCTGTTACTGTGCTATTTTATTTATTTCTGTAAAGAGTGAGATCGTGTTTAAATGCAACTTTTATAATACACAAAAATATTTGAAAGCAGACGGGTGGTGTGTTTTACATTTACCAATACAGTGCTGATGATGTGGGGAGATGTTTAGACAGTGCAATTGTCATTTTCAAGGTAGCTAAAAGTCAAATTTGCTGCAGCCGTGTGCACAATGTAATTCAGTATGAGCAATTATAACTATTGTGTGTTGTAGTTTGTCGGAGGTCTATGAGTCGGCAAAAAGGGAGGCCCAGGACATAGTTCACTACCGTATATAAGATAGTGAAAATACCACATGATAGCTCGCTGCCGTAGATAAGACAGAGAGAAATTGCCCCTGGTGGCACACTAAAAATGAAAATGTGGTGTTCCTGAAATGCAAGCCTGAGGACTCTCTAGTGATTACACGAAAAATCTAAACAAAAATAAGGGGTTCTGGATATTGGGGCCACAAATAAAACAAGGGAATTATGCTCACCAAAATACCACCAACCACGCATACCAACCACGCATACCAAATACGCATGTCTGTGTGCTGAAATAATGCATGTCCACTGTATTATTGTTGTACATGGCCCAATCTGAATACAAGGAGTGATTGTTGCTAAGTTATTTTTCGGCGGTAAGAAAATACCGTCAGGCCCCAAATCTTCACAAAATACCCTACATATTTATGGTGCGTTGCAGGCCGGGAAAGTGATCATAGAGTACCTACTGGGCGTGGCAAGCGTGTCTCCCACTGCCATTTGCACATTAAAGGGAACCCATTTTATATTAGCAGTGTGCCACTAAAAACGAATTTCAGAATGTCACAAAGGGAAACCACATTCTCAGACCTAGTGCAATATTTAGAGGCAAAGTTGTTTGCACATGGGACTTGGTCGTCGAATAGCACGTTAGAATGGCGTGAACGCATTCAGGGTGAGGTGCAGAAAGAAAAACTAGACAATATTTTTGCAGAAGGCAGCATAATTCAGGTCTGCCTTACAAGATTATTGAATGCAGCCGATAAAAGTGCAGAGAAAGACTGTTTAATACGGCTATGCGGCAAAATATGGTTTATTTTGAATAAGTCCCTGCGAATGCAGGAGAATGACACTCAGCTAATTAACAGGTTAAAGACTGAATTAGATGGGGCAAGTAAAAATCAGGAAATGTTAAGAGCAGAATTGGATATATGCCAAAAAGACATGCAATTAAAATGCAGAGACTTTGATGCTCAGTTATCCAAAAGCAAGAAACAATTTGAGGATAGTGAGCAAGAATTGGTACACTTAAAAGCCTTAGTGGACCACATTAGACAGGATAAAGATGAGGTTGTTTCAGAAATGCAGATTTTACAAAAAGAACATTGTGAAAAAGAATGTGATCTCCAGAGTGCAGAACAAGAAATGATTAATATGATTCAAGAAAGAGACAAGAGAAATAAAGAGTTCAATGAATGCCAAATGCAAATGTGCGACATGCAGGAGGTGATTAATAAGATGAGTGATGAAAACAATTATTTGCAAAATGAAGCAAACAGACTCCTTAAAAAGTGTAAGGACTTAGAACAGCAAATGTGCATTCCCAGGTCCCAGGAGAGGCGGCAGGGTACCACATTCAATGGAGTGGAGGTGAATTCTAGCTCTGCCCAAAGAGCTAGTGCTCCAGTGACTGGGGCGGTGACTGAACTTGGTTGCAGCGCCCTTGAGGGTTTTGATACTCCCATTGGGGGCAGCCACCAATCTCATACACCTGAAAACAGGATTGAATCACAAAATAGTGCAATTCCATGCATTGCAACAAGTAGCCCCATAAAAATAATGAAATCCTTTAAAGCCCTGATCAAACCATTTAAAAAGGGAGGTGAATGCTGCATTGAGGATCACTTAGAAGTGGTGCATGACATTTTTAAAGCACTCCAGATACCTAAGGAACAGTACAGACAATATTTTCATTTAACTTTAGATGCCCCGACGGCCAGCATCATAAGGGGATTAAATGAACAGCAGAATATGACCTGGTTGGAGTTTGAAAAAGAAATTAGGCGTCATTTTTCTCCTTTTCAGTCATTGCAGGAGGCAAAGAAAGTCGCTTACACAATTACTGCTGGACCTAATACATCCCCTCGCCAATTTTTACAAGACTTAAAAAGAGCATTTTCTCGCTTTGATGTATCTTTTGACTCAAATTCCAATGAGTTTAAAACTGCATACTTCTATGGGCTACAGAAAGATATCATATCCCAATTGGTCCGTGAATTTGACCGTGACAAGTCCCTTGAATGGATTGTACATCAAAGCACAAAACTATATGAGGTACTCTATTGTCAGGGTAGAGAAAGTGATAAAATGAAAGATACTAGACCTAAATCTAAAGAACCCTCAGCCACAGTAATGGAAATCAGGTCAGCCAAAATGTCCCTTGAGTCTGCTCAAAGCCAAGGTAAAAATAATGTGACACCTGAACAAAGGGGTAATCAACAAAGATCGCTGTTTCCTGTACCAATGTTCCAATCACATGATCCTAGTAATAGAGAGAGCTACATCAGCCCTAGGTATTTAGGGGACAGACCCCGGGTAGGATATCGGCCTGATATGGCAGGTATGAACAATAATCAGAGACAAAATCAAGATCAAAGAAATGATGGTCCCTACCAGTCATTGGGGACACAGAGCAGATTTGATCCCAACACCATGATAGATGGTAATCAGGATAGGCCCCGATATGTGGATCGATTTACTGATAATGGAAATCAACCTAGGGACAAGTACCCACAATCTGAGAGACAGGACTTGAGGCAAAACGTGAACTACAATCCACGTCAGTACAATGATTCCCCACCAGGGGACTATAATCAAAGGATGGGTGCAACCCGCTCCCCTCCACAAATGAATCAAGAGTTCAGAAACCATCCCAACCGACATCAATCACCTGAGAGGTATCAGAATAGATCCAATCAGGGGGAAAACAACCAATATCGACCTAGACCACAGAAAGAGGATCCTAGAGAGATGGAAAGGTTCCAGTGCCTTGAGGCCCAAGTGAAAATGTTAGCTGAGCAAATAGGAAAGCTCTGTACAGCGCAAAAACAACCTTCCAAAGAGGGGGCTGATGGCCATAGCAATGACCGGGGGGCTTCCGAAAAGTGACTAAGTACTCATGATAACTGCAGTGCCAAAATGACAGATTGCTCTGATATAATTTTGCATAACGACTCTGAGATGCCTAATGGATTAAATGTGAAAGTGCCAGTAAATGAACTTGTGACAGAAAGTGCAAATACTTCTAAAAAAGAGGTACGGTTTAACCTAGAGCTAAATAAAACAGTAAAGATTTGTACAAATGAAAAAGAAACATTAGGAATTCCAAAAGAACAAAGGGACAGATTTAAGAAAAATGACTCATGCATGGGGAATACCAGTGGACAGGCAGTAAGTGGGGATGCTATAGCTCCTTCCCTGGGCAAGCAAAACAATGACCAAACGCAGACAGAAAAAGGAAATACTCACAAGGAGGGTACAAGTCAATCACCTGAAGAATTCTTTGAGCCACATATTTTTGAAGAGGCTGAAAGGGCTGGTATCACACTAAATGATCACAAATGCACAGAATTAAAAAATGACAAATTGCTGAATGATGTTGTTACACATGTTCAGTTGTAAGGTTGTAATGTGGTCTCTGATGTTACCCAGATGGATGGGCGAACAGTGGCCACACTCCAAAAAACCTCTGATCATGGAGAAATGAATAAAGTCTCTTGCGCAGAAATGGGTAAAAAGGAGGGAAAAATGTCTTTCCATTTACCAATGTGTTTAGCCAAAAGTGAAAAAGACCTGAGAAAGGTGAGCCCTGAAATCAGTAAGAATTCACATTTCTTATGTGTATTAGAGGAAGTTGAGGACAGATATTATGCACCCATCACTGTAGAAGAAATATGCCACACCTTTGCTATGATTGACACTGGCGCACAGGCCACAATTATGTCCAAGGAGCTGGTAAAGAGTATCAATGAAGGGAGACCCCCACAGAGTCAGATCACAGTGAAGGAAAATCAAGGCCCAGTGCATAACTTTAATGGGGAGGAGGTGCCCATCATAGGTGTAACTGAGGTTGACATAAAAATAGGAAAGCACAGAATGAAACAAGAGGTATTGATCACATCTATTTGTGAAATTCCATTTCTGATGGGGACAGATTGTCTGAAAAGATTGTCTCCTCTAATAGATGGGGTGAATGGAGTGCTGTGGTCCTTAACCAAAAAACCATTGAGGCCTAAGAAACTAAAATCACAAAACAGCAATATAAATGAATGTCACACCGTTGCCAAAACATATGATGCTGTGGAGGTATATCTCCAGAATAGCTGCCTACCTAGTGTCACTGTTATATTAATGTGTCAAGACAAAATGCAGAGCGACAATGAAAAACTACCTGTACAAATATACTTGGTCCCAAGGAAAAATTGGCAGACTGCCATAGATGAGCACACATTACGTTTTTATTTAAAAGAGAAAACATGCAAACAGAATACTGCTCCTAAAACAGATTCAGAAAAACACATTACCACTCTGGCAGAATACACATGGAAGATGAGCAACCATGGGTTCATGTTGGTATAAATGACTATTTTAAAACAATAAAAGCCACTTTAGCGCTTGGACATGAAAGGAGTTTCATTAACGAGAAATTGTTGCAAAAAATAATGGAGAGGGAAGAAATCCCGAGATTTAGGATTAAAAACCAATATGTTTCTGGGTTGGACAGTCCAGACTTTGAAAACCGAATTGCAGGCAGATGCATGCTTAAAATTAGCATTGGGCAGAAAACAATTTACCATAATGTATGGATAGTGAGTGGAGCACAAAATGAATTTTACATGGGCAATGACATCATGCACAGAATGTGTATGGTGTTAGATTTCCTTAGTCAAAAAATATGGTCACGCCTAGGTGGTCCGGCACCTGAATTTGAAGACAAAAGAAGGGCTTTTCATTGTGCACAACTGGTTCCTTATGCAATCGAATTACAAATGAGGAAAGATACTATTATTCCTGCATTTACAAAACAGTTTGCAATAACACTGAAATGCAAAAATGGACAGGAGATGAAAGGCTCTGATGCATTTGTATGCCTGAATGAATCCATAAAACAGCAAGGCCTGGATTATGAATACATTCCATTGGTAGATATTGGTGAAGGATCTGTAAAAACTATGGCAAATAATAAAGGTTGTCAGGATATTCATTTAGAGGAAAACTCCCCATTAGGAATGGCCATACAAAAATCACATTATACGGCAGATTTAAATAACATGGTGATTGGAAATATTCCTGAAAAGTATGTAGATGCCAAGGGTGAGTTGCCAGAACACCTGGACTCTCAGCCCAAAGGAATATTTAAAATTCATTCTGTGTATCCTTATGATTCAAATGAGACAGTGTGCTGCCATCAAGAGGATTGCATAATATTTAATTTAAATGAAAATGAAACAGAAAATCAGCCCATTGAAGTGGAAGCTGATATGCCAAAATATTTAAAAGTGGCAGCTTTACAAAAAGACACAGCCACACAGTTAGAGGAAAGCGCCGAGATTCCCTTACCAGAAGATTTTCCAGAATTTTCCAAAATGGTAGAAGAGCAGATCTCTTTAGCGAATGCGTGTGAAAGCAATGAGGATAGGGACAATCTGAGGGAGATATTTATGGAGTTTAAGGATGTATTTGCAAAAGATGCTTATGATTGTGGTTTAACTGATTTACATGTGGCCACACTACCAGAAGGGTGTAGCAGAAATCCAGTGTTTGTACGCCAGTATAGACTACCGCTGGCATGTTTAGAATCATTGGCAGAGATTATTAAAAATTTGGAATCGCGGGGAATCATCAGGCCCATTCATAGCACATCCAATACACCTATTTTAGGTGTGTTAAAGCCAAATGGTCAATGGCGGCTGTGTGCAGACTTGAGAGAGTTAAATAAAAGAGTACCAGTATCTAGATGGCCACTGCCATTCATTGATCAGGGCCTAGCTCAGGTACATGGTTCAAATGTATTTACCACATTAGATCTCACCTCTGGATATTGGTGCGTGCCATTGGCAGAGGAGATACAACATTTATTTTCCTTTACATTTGACAGGACTCAATATGCCTGGCTTAGAGCTCCGTTCGGGTACATCAATAGTGGGAGTGAATTTGGCATATTTTTGAGAAAGGCCATGCCGGATGCAGCGGAAAGAGGAACAATAGTTTATGTGGACGATGTCCTGATAAAAAATGAAAGCCTGAAAAGCCATTTTAATGAAATAAGACATGTACTTGGCCAATTGCAGAAAGCAGGCGCCAAAGTATCTTTGCAAAAAGCACAATGGTGCAAAAAAAAAGTGAACTTTCTAGGGCATGAAGTGACTGAACATGGGCTAAATCCACAAAAGAAGAAAATAGAGGCCATACAAAGATTAAAAGATCCTAAAAATGTGAAAGGAGTAAAAAGTTTATTAGGGATGACAGGCTATAACAGAAAGTTCATTGAAAATTATGCAGAAATCACTCAACCATTGACTAAACTGCTTAAACTGAATACTCCCTGGAAATGGGAAAAAGAGCAGTCTGATGCAGTGGCTAAATTAAAGGAATGTCTTGTAAAGGCACCATGTTTAGCATACCCCATAAAGGACAGGGATTTCTTTATAGAAATAGGTTTTTCTGAACATTGTATGTCAGCAGTGTTATCACAAAAACACGATTTGAATCACAAAACCATTGCATATGCAAGTAAGGCATTTTCCCAAGTTGAAATGAAATTTAATGAATGTGAAAAGGCCCTATTAACCACTGTGTGGGCGCTACAACATTTCCGCCCCATTGTTCAGGGAGAAAAGGTGATTATTGAAACAAATCATCAACCTTTGCAATTTTTAGAGAGTAAAAGACTGGACATCTTCCCAACTGAGCGATTATCCGCATTGAAGCTGGGAGAACTCAATCTGTTTACGTCGGCTTTCTTGGAACACCCAGGGTTTCAATTAATTTCTGTTCAAACCATTGGGCATTATATATATTCTTTCACACAATATCTTCCTGGTGCAGGACTCGCAGTCAAAGGAAACCTTTTTATCATTGGGTTTAACGTCCTTTGCAGACATGCGGCCAATCGGGAGAGGGGCTGCCCAGTGGGTGGTCTAGTAATTGGTGCAAGATCCAATTTTATGTTAACAGAACTGCCACTGGATGCGCCTTCTCCTTATGTTTTGGCCGCAGTATTCGAAGATGCTACTTGTGTGAGGAATAAATGTTTGATAATAAACGTGTATGATCCCCCTGGATGGAAACTGAGTAACAGCATACAGTTGGTATTCTGATACAAGATACAAGAACTGGGTTTGGCTATATAAATAGTCTACTATGAATGCCAACTGGAAGTTTGTTTTCTATTTTGAGAGGGAACGACAGCAAGCGTTTTTGGGCTGGGCTCTGATGGCACACCTTGGGTCATACTTTCATTGAATGTAATTCATTATCCTAAAACAAATGGAGGCTATACATTGACCCTCTGAGTGTGTCCACCCTTGTTACTCAGCCTCCAGTGGTACACATATGGAAGGGTTTGAAGTGGATATCTTGGAGATAATTGGTAGATTAAAGGCCTCAATGGCTGCTGGCCCAGATATGATCCTTAATGCTGTAATCAAGGCGAATCCCATTTATTGGGCCACTCTGCTGAAGGCCCTATTCAACTGGATACTTCAAACTGAAACCTTTCTGGCTAGCTGGATGGAATCCATCTTGGTGACAGGATAGATCACTCCAATGGTCTGCTGGCCATGATAGACACCAGTGCCAAAATATTTGCAGCCCTTCTTTTAAGGAGACTAGGTAGATGGGCCAAAGAGAGATCTTTACTAAAGAAGTTTCAAACAGCTTTAGACCTGGGCTTAGCAAAGCACATACTCTATGTGCTCCCCGGTGTCTGACAGACGAAGCATATTACCGCCAAGGTCGTAAACTTGACCTATGTTTCGTAGACCTCTCAAAGGCCTTTGACTATGTCTCAAGAGCTTTGCTGTGGGAAAAGTTAGAAAGATGGGGTCTGGATGCACGACTATTGTATTTTCTTAAATTATTCCACACAAATACCTCCATCACTGTTAGAATGAAGCAGACTTGAGAATTGACCTCTCCTATGTATACCTACCAAGGCATCAAACAGGGGTGTGTTCTGGCATTCTTTCTTTTTAATGCCTATGTAGCCGATATGGACGAGGCATTTAATGCATGCCGAAACTTCCCACACAAACCTGGTGCAGAACCCTGCAGTTGGCTATCTTTCTCAAATGATGCAGTGCTTCTCAACCTCACCCCCATTGGCCTTCAGTGCCTCATTAATGCCTTTAGTAGTTATGCCACCTCATATGATACAAAAATTAATGTGACAAAGCCAAAGGTAATGATAGTGGGGGCAAGTGCCAGGAGCAAGTTTCCGTTTGAATGGAAATTGGCAAATGCATCCTTGGCTGTTGTAGACAATTATATACATCTGGGCTGGCCTTTGGTAGGCCGTTGTCTAAAGGACTGTCTTGAAGAACATATAATGCCTCGAGTCATGCGTAAATGGAATGCCATTAGAGGTATTGCAGTCAAGGGAGGTTACAATGTCGAAGGCTTGCTGACCATTTATCATAAAAGTATCATCCCAGGGAGGGATACGAGCTAGAGGTAATGCCATGTTATTCTTCTGGTTGGTTGGAAAAGATCTAGGGCATATTATTGCGTACCATCCTAGGTGTACGCGGTGCTGTCCGTGTGGCAGCACTCTGACTGGAATTGGGCTCAAATCTTTAAGATATTTGTGGACCCTACAGTGTACCCACTTCTACCTAATAATACGAAAGTCTGGAACTCTAGGAGACACCATGATTAGTTTGATGGGAAAGCAAATGTCAGGGGGTATCTCTGGTAGATTTCTAACTAAATTACATAAATCTTCAATTACTCACTTATGTGTGCTTGGCTTAACCATTGACACTGCCTTAGCCTTTCCGAATATCGAGCTCATTCTTAAGAGTAACTGGGGCAGTTGTAAGAATCTGGATCTTTTGCATGGCAAAAAACGCTGCTCAGAGTATTGCCAGCAGGGTTTTAATAGGCGAGCCCCTTTCTCATATTTAAATATATTCTGTCCCCCTCATCTGAGGAGATTTATTTTATACCTTTGTATGAATATTGTACCAGTGAACTAATATTTAGGGGCATGGAGGGGAACTGAATGTAACTACGATCATGTAGATTATGTCATATGACATTGGAAACCTTGTGCCACATATTGACGCAATGTCCTAAACTAAATCAGTTGTACTTAATGGGCTAATCTATGTTTGTAACTAATGAAGAAGACATTCGAACGGATCCATTCTGAAGTGCCATTTTCTGCGCCGACCCATCGGTAATTGTCGCCTCTGCGTATTAAATTTGGAAGGAAGCTTTGAAATGTATTGCCATAGGCAACACACATAAATAAAATACATCCCATGAGGGAAGCACATATTTGTTTTTGATGAATGGTATTTTATTGTATTTTTATGGTATTTTGATGAATTGTGACCATTATCTATTTACATGTTAAATTGTATTTCTTAAATTGGGTTTTATATTACACGTCCGGCAGTAGCGTCTGTGTAGTTATGGTTAAGTTGCTCAACTCATAGGAAGAGCACATTTTGGGCTGCTTATAATTTCGCTTCCCCTGGATGAATCCTCATCAGACTTTGCAAAAAAAGTATATGGCCCACTCTGAATTCTTGTGGCAAGTTTGGTGAGGTTTCATCAATGGGGGGGCAAAGTTATAGGGGGGTCCCAAATATTTTTTACCATAGACTGAATGGAAAAAATCTTTGCTCACGCCTACAGCCCAAACCACTGGACAGATATTCACCAAATTTGCAGCAGGAGCAGCAGCTTGGTCCCAAAAGCGTGATTTTGTAAATTTGGTGGAAATCCATCCAGTCGTTTTTTTTTATAACGACCAAAAAGTAGGCCCCAAAGTCCCCAAAAATGTGTGATATCTGGGTTTGGTCCGGAGACAAAACCTGATTGGCCTAGAAGACGACGTGATGTCCATGAACATCGGATGCGCCGACTGATTGGATGGTGAAAAGCGTGAAGTGCATCAGATTTTTGAAAGAGCCTGCCATGTTGTCTTTGTGGACATCCGCCAGTGTCCACGGACATCGCAGTAAAAACATATAAAAAAACACAGCATTGTACTTGTCAAACTTATCAAACGATCTCTAGGGAGGTGAGGGATGATGAGGATGGGATGTGATATGGCCACGAGAAGCCAAAAAACAGGTGTTTTTCACCATGAAAGTCTGCAAACTGTCCAGATGTTCGCGGACAGTCGTGTGAAGTTCGCGAACACTTATAGGGTTGGTGAAAAGCAATTCTTGGATGGCTTACAACTTTGACACCACGGAATGACATTTTGGCAGTCTATTCTAGACCTGGTTCTGAAGGGCTTTGCAAAGTTTGGTGGGATTCTGTGAAGAGGAGGCAAAATTAGAGGGGGGTCCCAAAATAATGTAAAGGCTTATAAATGTGGTGCCATTTGACGAATCTCCACACAAGTTTGCAAAACGATTTTATATCTAAATGTACATGTTTTTGAAAGGTTTAGTGGGATTTTCTCAAAAGGGGGCTAAATTAGAGTGGGGTTTCAACATTTTTAGATGGCTTATAACTTTGTTGCAGTTTGACAAATGTGGACAAAAGTTTTCAGAAAGATTATAGACCCAACCTTGAATGTTTGTGTAAAGTCTGAATGGATTATGTCAAGTGGGGGCTAAGTTGCATATCTATTATATGAACATACATTTTGACACTTTTGAAAAAGTAAAACATGTGCGGATTTCAAGCAAACTTGTATAAGGGGCATTGGCAAGGACCTGAAAGCATGGTTTTGCAAATGTGCAGCTGTTTTATTTTTTGACAAGTGTCATAATGTAGGTAAAAAAAAATTATGATATACCTTTGGTGACTGAGGTGTAGCCTGTGGGCATGGGCAGTGGCCAGATTGTCCGGGTCATGGTATAAGGTCATGACCCGGACAATCTGGCTACTGGCCATGACCGCGAGGGATGAAAAATCGGGTGAACTGGAGGCTACCAGCCCTTTAAGATGAGGTAGCAATACCCTTGAGATGGATGCAGATGCAGAAGTTACTCAAACATCAATAATCGAAAACAACTCAGGTAGTTGGCAAAAGTATAACTGTTTTAATATCAATTATCTAAAACAGGGAGTACAATGGCCATCAACAGACGTCTCAGCGTAAGATCTCTCAATGCATCTTAAAAAAAACATTCTTTTATAGCAAAAAATCATCATTGATGACGTTAACCTAAGTATTACTAATGTCATCCTACATGGCAAACTGTAAAAACCTAGTTTCCATACTCATGTAAGAGAGTGAAGAAAAGTGATAGTTTTCTTAACATCAGGTGGGGCAAATAAGCCCTCCCCTTAAAAAGGTCATTAAGAACGTCACTAAATACATGACGTCCCATTGGCTAGACAAACTATAGGACCCTCAATCACAAAGCCCCCTACCGTTGGTTGGCACTCTAACCTCCGTCAGTACTTTTCCACCTACGTTAGCAGCACACAGACTGGACTTCCAGGTGCTGTTGAGCTAGTCTTCAACTACAGCTTCCCACCAATTACCCTATTCATCTATCATCAGTTCTGTGGTCTGCTGTCAATTAAGGCTTTTAACTTGTCCTTGGGAGTGTTCTTTTGCTCTGGAGAATTCAGGGGGGTGAAGGCACGCTCTGCCCTCATGCATATGTGTGACCATCGTGTTCATCCAACTTCATCTTTCCACGTGACTAAAGACCACAAAATCGAGCCTTAGTGTATTTAAAATACTATTTTCTAATAGTTCTCTGACGTCTTCCTTGTTTTTGTCTATGTCTTCTGAACAAGAGTTTTGTTCTTTCACACAATTTGTATCCAATGTCTGCTCACCGCAGCCTGTTAAGACCTTGGCTTCTTGGCTCATCCAGTCTCCCCTTTCTAAGATCTGCTTCTGTGATTCAATTACTTTTTTAACTGCAACACACTGGAAACAAGGCCTTCTTTCTTTAGCCCAGTTCTGCTATAATATGTAGTGGAAACATCCATTCTTTACTCACTTCTATATTTATATGTATATGGTGGCGCATGCCGCAATCTATTCACTATAACGCTAGCCTCAAGAATACTTTGTCAACTTGTATTTCTTTACATCTGAACACATGTAAAATAAACTTGATATCTTCATTGTTTCTGCAGCATGAGTTTCTTCATCTTGATCCCAAGATGTCACTTATCTTTGACACTTTCTTGATGCCTTATAGAATATCTGCATTCTCTTGTCTCTGCATCTCTTCCATGTACGTCATCTCGGCCCTGTGTAACGTCACCATTCTTCTCTTCTGTTTATTGATCCTGCCTCTTCCGGGATCATACTTGCATATGAGATAAATGGCCAGCATACTGTCTCATATGCAAGTATGGCTTTCTCAATGGGAAACTTGCCTCCAGGATTCTCTTCGATATTGGTATTTTCACTGGTACTGCACGTGTCTCACACTCTGGTATGCAGGCAATATGGCCAAAGTGTTTGAGGTGGGGGTACTTGGCTCCTTCTCTACAGGGGTTAAAATGGCCATGTCCACCTGGGACCATTTATGTGGTAGAGTTATTCGAAAGTAGGATAGGGTGTGGTAATATGGTCTTAGGGTTCTGTCTTTGCCTTCAGCAGGCTGCCATGGAAAAGGAATAGGGACTCTTTATGGAACCCTGCCTTCCCTTTCCATGGTGCCCATCTCTGTAGGAAGATTAATTAAAAAAAAAGTTTAGCACCCTGTGTTCTTACTTTGGGAACCCAGTGTGCTAATGGCCTTTATCTCCCATCGCCTCTCCTGGAATTGAGGATAAAGGTTCAGAGCCCTCATTTATTTATTTATTAGTTTTTCTCATGCTCCTTGATTACAGTTTCAAAAGCACTTTGAAATTGCTTCCCCCTGCACAGTGGTCTATTGCAGTATATACAGAGGACTGTTGTCTTCGAAAGATATGGATCAACAGCCTCTTTTATGGCTTGCAAGATAGCTGGTGGGATTTTGCGTCCCACAGAAGTAGGCTGTGTGGTTACAGTATTGGTTGAGGAAGATGATGTGGAGGAAGACAGCCTACTACTTGCTAAGAAAGAAACAATCTTTCTGAAAACATTGCAATGGTTGAATTTGGTGTGGCGGCACATGGAGGTGGTCCTGTAGGAGTAATGTCCAGGTAATCCGCGACTGAGTACAAAGCTGCACAATGTGATTTTGAAGCTGTACTCAAAGAGCATGAGAAACACGGCCCCCTACCTTAGATGCCCCTCCATATTTGTGGTTGGTGCCTCTTCCCTGATTTCCCCCACCTTACTTTCTGACCTCTCCTGCAAAAACAAAACAAAAATCAAAACACATAAAAAAAAGGTTCCTTTAGGAACCACCTTTCACAGTTAAAAAATAGAACAAAAAGAATTAGCTTATATACTTCATCTACTTTGCATTTCTCAATAAAGTAGACAGACTCAAAAAGATTCAAAGGCTCTTGTGGCACTGATTACGTTAAATCACACCTACAACTAACATCACTATACTCTCAGGATGACCTCCGACTACTTCAATGAAGTTAGTGGGCAGCGCAGCCAAACATACCCGGTCATCACCAATGTCATAGGGTTATCTAACGCAGAATGAGGAACATACATCCAAAACAAATGCAAAACATGTGTTTCTTTTGACAACAATGATAGAAAAATGTTCTTTTTAAGAAAACAGCAATAGTCGGGACCGTAACAAGTACTTTTCATTTTGACACAATGATGAACACATTTACTTAAGTGCATGAAAACTTGATTAACTTTTTGAAACACAGTTCATAGCTACCAAACTTTGCATTGTTCTCATTTTTAGTGCAAATGTCAACAGTGATCTTCATATGCCAAATCTGATCATCGATCGATTAATCCAAGTCTTTGTGTTCTTTACCAAAATCTATCTTCCATTAAACAAATGCAACACGTTCACATTGCATGTTTCTAGAACCTATACGCTCCCATGTTGCTTCTTGTTAGTGCAACTGCAAATGGACAGATTGGGCCTCATTACGATTTTGGCGGTAGCCATGCCGCTATTGGCGGCATGGCTGATGCCAAAATCGGGTCCGGGTTCCCAGAATGGGGAATTACCGGGCCATTCCGAGTTCGGAGGGCCCGGTAATTCCTCCCTCCAGGAATCCGTGCCCGGACCTTCCCCATTCCCATTTCAGCCCCCATAGGGCTGAATGGGAATGGGGGAGGGAGCTAACAACGGGGCGATTACGACCGGCCCGTTGTTAGCTCCCTCTTCCCCCTCGCGGGTCCCGCTCTGTACGTCTGGTGAAACCATACGTGCAGAGCGGGTCCCGCCAGGGGACCTCGTAATGTGGCGGAATGGTGTTAACGGGTCCACATCCTTTAACCCATACCGCCACTCTTGTAATGAGGCCCATTGTGTCTGGCGATCATCTCAGATGAACGTTATCACAGATCCGTTATTGATCATTATTGTCCAAATGCTGTTGAAGAAGCCGTCGACCGGTAGACTGTACCCATAATACACGCACATCGGGATTATATAACTATGTAAAATCGAGTATGCAAAAACATATTTCAGTAGCTGTTTTATAGTTAAATATACGCAGTACATTCTTATTTTGGCTATACATTTAACATACAATCAACACGTACTATGTCTTTTCTTTGCGTCAAATTGAACATTCATCCGTCAGAAAATTCATCATATGACAAACAGCACACTTTCAATCCACACTTCAAAAAATATTATTTAAAAGCTTGCTTACATTGTGTTTTGCAAATCCATTCTTCCGATGTAGAGGAGGACCAACCGTTTTAAAACACAATTTTCTGAAACAGAAACTTTACTTTCCGATGGAAGCTTTCAATATAGTGAATCTTATCATTTCTTTGTGGATTTTTGACACATTTAGTCCTTCAAATTCTTAGTGTGGTGTATTCAAGGACACATAACAATGAGACCCTTCATTTAGCATTCACAGCGAGCCCGAGTGAGTTTCGTTTTTGGAAACACATGCCACAAAAATAAACAATATTACTGGTAATCAGTATACTGAAAAACAATGAAATATTTCAACTAAACCACACATCACAATATTTACTTCCATTTTACTGGTATCAATGGGCCTGTTCCCAATACATTTACGTTTTCTTTCAAAGATAGGCACATATTTCCCTATACATCAACAGTGATCTGCCCCCTATTCTCTGCGTTTCCCCAGCAGAGATTTGAAGCGGCAGGATCAAAGGTATTGTGAAGAAGAGTAGTGTATCAGAAAGAGCTGCAGGTAGTGTATTCCCACGCTGCAGACAGTCTTGTGGATAATGCAAGGGTCTTGAATTTCATCCTTAAAGCAACCACAAAGGCCTCAGAGTTTGTCCAGCATAATTGATGGAACTTGAAGGGATAACAGTGATGAAAAGAGAAGTACAGTGATCACGTAAAAGTGTAGAGACACAAACAGTGAAGTACAGGCTTAGAAGCTTCTGTGTACATCTATTTCTGCAATAATAATAATAATCTGGCATTAATATAGCGCTACGAACCCTCAGGTATCTGAGCGCTGCTTATTATTACCCATGGTGTGTCGTGCTCGTTTATCGACCTCGGAAGGATGAAAGGCTGAGTTTGGCCCCGCTGGGATTCGAACCTGCGTTAGCAGGCTCTGCACAGATGTCAAAGCGAGTGCTCTACTCGCTGTGCCACTTGACCAGCAATCGTATACGTTTCTCCATTCATGCACACACCCCTTGTTGCCCTCCATGGTAAGATGTAAATGCGCAAATTACACTGGTGCATATTCATAATGCACATTGACAATACAAATTCCTTTGCCCGTTATTTCAATGGTGGCCAACACGTCTGCACATAAACTTATGGTCTATTGCAATCTGCAGCCACTTATCATGGTACCTACTTTCCAGCGTGTCCAGACTTCATTTACTTTATTCATGGATTTCTTGGTTATTTGTAAAGCGCTACACCCACGTTGCCACAAGACCAAAAAAGGGTGTGGGGCCCAGGGAACAAAACAAAAATTATATGATATGATAAGTCATTTATAACGTGCCTCTACACAGTTGTTTCTAGGCGCGACAAGACAAGGAATGGAAAAACAAAGGGAAACAGAACATCTTACTAGGCCTTGTGTCATTCATATCATGCAAGTGCAAGGGGAAATGAAAGGAGAAGTGCCACAGGGTTGGAAGGGGAGAGTGCAATAAGCAACGTCCAGTAAGTGATGCCAGGGTGGCTGGCTCTAATTAAGTGCAATTAGCATGGCACCATGGGGCACCATCGGGTTACAGATACAGTCCATAGTGTGTAGTAGGCCTGGAGGCAGTGCATGGGGCTACTGGTTGTGATGGAACCTAGTGCCCATAAGGTTTTGAGGGTGGCCAGGTAACCAGTTAGTGCAGCAGAACGAGAATATCAGCAGGGGAGAGAGAGAACGCAGAAGCATAAATGGATATCTTCAATTGCTTCTAGAAACTGAGGTTTTCCTGCTCAAGTTTGAGAGAAGCAGGGAAGCTGTTCCAGAGGGAGTCACCAGCCTAGGAGAGAAATCCACCCCACCCACTCTCTAACTTGAGAAGCATCTAACCCTTCAGAGAGTTGGAGGGGGATGAGCGAAGGGCTCAAGAAGAAAAATGCTTAGGAAGATAAAGTTGCATGTAGTGTGGTCCCAGGCCCCAGAAAGTTTTGTGAACAATGCAGAGGGTCTTGAACTTGATCCTTGCAGCTACCAATTGGAGGCTGTGTAGAGATTTCAGGACGCGAGACATATGATCCCTTGGCTTAAGGCCAAGGACAAGTCTTGCAGACCTGTTCTGGATAAGTTGCAGAAGTCGAAGAGTAGAGGAAGGAAGATTTAAAAAGAGGCTATTACAATAGTCCAGCCTAGAGAGAACTAGGGCTCTTGTGACAGTGAGCTTCCGGGGGAAAGTGCCAAAAGCAACAATACCTGTCAGTAGGTGAAGCTGGTAGTCGGACTTCTTAAACATGTCCGTAATGTGAGGACATAATTAGAGGGTGTAGTCAAAGATGACACCAAGGTTTTTTCCTCACCGCAGGGTGTAGGTACAGGACCCAAGGAGGACAGCCGGAATAAAAGAAGGAAAGCAGCAGCAGGAGTCCAATAAGAAGGATCTCAGTCTTACTGGCATTAAGGCATACATTGTTGGAGGCACAACATTCCTGCATCGCAGATACAGAGTCAGAAATAAGCGAGAGAGGAGAGTATGCAGTACACAACTTGAAGGAATGTAGAGATTAGGTGCGCTAGTGGTGCCAAGTAAAGATGAAGAGCCAAGGTGAGATATGCGGTCCCTGGCCTTGAGGCCACTGAGAAGTCTTGCAGTCTTATTTCAAATTAGCTGGAGGGGGCCGACAGAGAAAGTGGGTAGATTAAGGAAGCGGCTGTTGCAATAGTACAGCCTGGAAAGTACCAGAGGTCTAAAGACGTTGAGCTTCCAGGTAAAAGTGAGAGGGGGAGGATGAAGATGGGGCAATCAGTATAAGCAATGTTCAAGGGACACATACATATGTTCATTGCAGGAACTGGATCTTCAAAGGGGAGTCTGGAGACACCAGGACTGCGGGCACCATTTGGACAAGAGTCAGTACGTAAGATGCCTTTGAGTAGTTTTTTTGAAAATGACCAAGAGGTAGGTGAAACAAAATTAGTGATATCTGGGTTCGGTCCTCGGACTCACTTCCCTGTTTGATCTGCGGTCAGGCCTTTGATTGTTCTAGGGGCTGACATGAGGTCCACGGACATCAAACGCGTCTGCTGATTGAATGGTGAAAAGACCTGTTGTCCGTGAACATCGCTGTAAAAAAATATAAAAGAACACAACACTGCACTCGTCAAACTAATGCAACCATCTCTGGGGAGGTAAGGGGTGATGAGGATGGGATGGGATATGGCCATAAAAAGCCAAAACTGTGTGTTTTGCAAACATTTCAGATGTTCGGGAACATACATGACTATTTTTGAATTACAGGGTTGGTGAAAATAAGTTTTGGACGGCTTATAACTTGCCACTCATTGAAACTGCAATATAATTCTAGACCTTACCCTGAATGGTTCTGCAAATACATTTTGGTGCTGTTTTGCCAAGAGGGAGCAAAAGTAGAGGTGGGCTCCCAAAATATTTGGAAGGCTTATAAATGTTGTGCCATGTGACGAATCTGCACAAAAGTTTACAAAATGATGTTAGACCCAGAATTGAATGGATATGCAAAGTTTGGTGGCAAGAGGGATCAAAATTAGAGCATGGGTCTCAAAATGTTTAGATGGCTCATAACTTTGTTGCCATTTGACAAATGTGCACATAGGTTTGCAGAAAGATCATAGACAGGACCTTGAAATGATATGCAAAGTCTGAATGGATTTTGTCAAGTGGGGTCTAAGTTATATGACTATTTTATGTGAGTACATTTTGACCCTTTTCAAAAAACAAAACATCGACAGATGTGCATCAAACTCGTGAGCAAGGAGCATTGGCAAGGACCTGAAAGCATTATTTTGCAAATGTTTATGTGTTTTATTATTTGAAAAGTGTCATAATGTAGGTACAAAAAATAGTGATATACCTTTGGTGACTGAGGTATAGCCTGAGGCCATGGGCATTGTCCAGATTGCTGGGTCATGGGCAAATGCCATGACCCGAACAATCTGGCTACTGGCCATGACCACAAGGGACTGGCAATGGGTTAAAGTGGGCATGTGACCAGCTATGTGCTGAAGTTTTTTGAAATCAGTATTGGTTTAAATGGGAGAAATAAAATGTGCCTTTGGCTATATTCTGAAGTGCTGGACAGGATTGCAGCATACATTCGCAAAGAGCAACAGCAACGACCTCAAAGCATGGCTTTATAAATCTCTCAGGTTTTTTTTTTTTTTGTAAGTGTCAAAATGTAAGTGCAGAAAATTGAGATATAACTTTGCTGCCTGGGCAGTGGGCAAATGTCTACTCTGATTTGCCTATTGGGGAATGCGGCATGACCAAAGTCCATGCCCCATGGATTGTGGAATCTGGCCATGGCTGCAAGCCATGCGCACTGGCCATTATTCACATTATGAGGGTATAGTTAAAAGTGAAACAAACTTTGTTAAAGGGACGTTACAGTTAAGTTGGACTAATACAAACCTATGAAATTAAGTGAAAAAACGTTGTTAAAGATATGTTATGGTTACAAGTAAAACTGAAAACCCCCAGAAATTAGCCAGTTATGGAAAGCTAAGCAACCATAACTTGCGCCACCACCGTGCACTGCTAAGATTAACACCCAGGATATCAAAGATATCATCAATGACATTTGTGATGTCATCTTTGATGTCCTGGGTGTTAGTCATAGCAGTGCACGTGGTGGCATAATTTATTGTTGTTTAGCTTACCATGACTGGCACATTTCTGGGGTTTTTCGGTTTTACTTGTAACCATGAAGTCCCATCAACAACGTTTTTTGACTGAATTTCATAGGTTTTTATTAGCTCAAGTTAACCCTAACGTCCCTTTAACAAAGTTAGTTCTATGAATTTCATTTTTTTTCATGAGTGAAAATATTTCAGGATGTTACAACACTGTATATAAGTAATTAATAATTCCTCTTTTAACATATATGAAAGAACTGTAAACCTCCTTTAACAAACATATTTCCAACCAAAATAGGACAGTCTAGCCCCAAATGCTAGGTCACATCCCTTTAGCACAAGAATATATGCAACAACCATCATGTTAAGCCTCATGAGGCATCATCGGTGAAGTGAGGCTTAGGTCCTGAGGCACAGCAGGCTTGGTTCTCACTAGCATACCCATCCCACTCAGAGTGGCAATTGCAACACTGAAGGTGCCAAATTCAATGCCTAGCTTACAGGAGAAGTCCTTGGGGTGAAGTGTGTAACTATGTCTGGAGATTCTTGAAGTACACAATGATCATAAGAGAATAGTTTGAAGGACTGACAAACAATCTGACCTGTATTGGTACTTGAAGAAACTTGAATCTACAAGGAAAAATGTGAACACTTTAAAAAAGACAACATGAGGGGATTTTATGATTGCATCCCTTTTTCATCACCAGTAAAACAAATCCAATAAAATGCAGAATAAAGGAGGAGTAAAAAAAAAAAGAGTGACCTTTCTATGGTAATGATATGAAAAACGTGCACACTAAAGAAAATATACTTGATGGAAGAAGAAAATAATGTAATGGGATGATCAACTTCCTACAAAAACTTCTTCTAAAAGGTTTAAAATCCTTTAAATTAATCAGAATAAGGAGCTTGCATCTAAAGATTTGGCAAGGAAAATAGTAACTAAAGAACAGGGTCTTATTTAAGCTTTCATAAGTCTTTTGATGAAAATCCAGTCATTTTGTTTGTGCATCTACATTGTTTGAATCACTTCAATTTAGAGTGACTTATTGTCTTGCGCATAGGATAATGGGAGGTGAGATTCTAAATGCACTTTTGCAGATTTCACATCATAGCATAATGTGATATTGGTCCTGCAATATTTGGTTAAGGCCATAAATATGGGAATAGAGACATTTTGTGTAAAGAGGTATCCGATGAGTAAGGAAAGCTTTGAGTGGGAGACAAATGTAAGTAAGGCCAATGTAAATAATAAGGTGGCTGCTCACAACTTGATTAAAGCTCAAACCTCAGAATTAGAGATTGATATAAAAGAAGGCCAACAAACGGTAACATGTAAAGAGGTAGGATACATAAAAACCTCCAATCTAAGTTATTTTATGAACTGGTCATGGCAATCAGTGGCATTACAACCACTTGCTCTTTAACGCCCTAAGAAAGATAATATAGGCTGCAAGCCCTAATGATACCGTTTTGGAACATTGGTAAAGCCAGAAAACAGAAAGGAAAGAGCATATTTTCTAAATTCGTATAGCATTGTCTGTTAAAGAGAAAAATAGCTAGAGGAATGTAGCTTAACCAACTATTGTGTTAATCAGTGTTTGTTTAAAAACACAATTTCCATGTTTGAGGGTTAATGCTTTTGATTAAGGAATGCATATTATATTTCATGTTCATTCAGACTCAGGATCTAATAACATTATAATTATAACATGTGGGTCACCCAGGGAGGATGCTATGAAAATGCGTGTAGACTTCAAGGGAAGAAATAAGTAATTTTCAAAATTAATTCAAATTCTGTGTATTTTGTTAAGATTGGAGTACCAAAAAGATATATTATTTATACATGCTCATTGGAATGCAATACTGAAATCTGATCTGATGGATAAGGATGATTTAAAGGCACATGACTAATGCTGTAATGTTGATATTCCAAGAGTGGCAGACACAAAGGTGAAAAGGAAGGGTGCTTTGCCTATTGAGCTATGTACAAATATAGATGTGTGGTTAATGAATGGTAGAGCTATGATCATCCTGTAGCTTACACATACCAGAGAAGAAGGTACATATCAATTTTGAATTATGTTATGATCTCTAATCAATATCTTTATAGAGTTGGTTCTTTTAAGGTAATTTCGATTTGTAAGTGTATGTATGTTCTAGAGAGTCAAATCACTTGGGTAGTGTAATAGTATGAGGTGACCTTATTGCATGGTGATCTCCTGACTTGTAAAAAAGCAGGAATGGTAATATGATCTGCAAACCCTTGAATGTGTTTAAAAAAAACATATTTGATTATGTGAAATTGTGTTCCGGGATGTAAAACCTGGTGAACAAGGAGAAATATGGTATTTAATTGCTAATTAATCTATCGTGTATGATATTACATAACATGTGACATATTGTTCCCAAGAAAGATGAAATATTTATGCTTGATATTAAAAAATAATGACCATTAAGATTTTGAGGTAAAGGTGTACAGAAAAATGCATTATGTTTTATTAGCAAACAGGTCCAACTCATGCAAGAGCATATTGAACATTAAAAATGCAAATAATTTATTTTAATGCAAAACTGTGTGTTTTAAGATTTCAGATTAACTCATTATGGCAGTTAATAATAATCCAAAGTTTTTTGCCAATATCTAAATAGTGCGTTGGGATCATCAAGTGATGTGATGACTCCGTGGGTGAACCTCTGGTAAAAGCATAAGGGTGCACGATATAGAAAACTGTCATTGATTGATGAAACATGTATTTCTTGAAAATAATTCTGCACTAAATGTAATCTTCAACTGCATTTGTTTGCTGACTTGCAGACCGGTAAATCAGTTATCTTTGCACCTCTTTGGGCCGCGGCCATGCCATCGCCCTTGTGCCTGTACCTGCCTGCTTCCTGGTTCCTGGGGTCAGGCCCTTCCTCCTTTCCTCTCCTGCCCCTCCTTTCTCCACCTTCCCTCTCACCCCTATCCTCTGATTGGCTGCATGTCTGGCTAGCTGACATGTATATCAACCGAGGCAACAAGAGAGCTTCCTTCACATGCAGCTTCCCACAGCTAATTTGTTTGCTGCATTCCAGACTGTAAAATGTGTTATTTGCTGCCTTTGCACCTCTTTGGTCCTTGGGCATGCCATTGCCCTTGTGCCTGCCTGTGCCCGCGTCCTTATTCTCAGGGACAGGCCCTTCCTCCTTTCCTTACCTGGCCCTTCTTCCTCCACTTCCCCTCTCACCCCCATCCTCTTACTGGCTGTCCCGCAAGTCAGCTGACCCTGAAATAAACCTCAAAAGGAATTGCCCCAGGACAGCCTTGCCCGAGCAGCTGTCTAAGTGCTGTTATGTTATATTATGTTATTTGGCATTGATATAGTGCTTTATATATCTTTGGTATGACCTCAAAGCACTGTTAGGTTGAACGCCCTCGGGGACTGTAGTCCAGGTCAGTAGAGAGAGTTAGGTGTCATACGGTGGTTGGGTGCACCAGTTATGTGTGCAGCTGGTTTAATTGCCTGATGGTAGCTGCATCCTAACGTAATGAATATGTGCAGTCTGTGGGTGGACACCAAGACTGGGTTTTGGCTGCTTTTGGCCTGTAGGATTCTTATGTGTGCAGCTAGGCCAGTTTGTCATGGATATAGCTGTGTTTTATTAGAATGAAGAGGTGTTTATGGGGTAATGTTCGTATGTGAGTAGCTAGGCCGAATTTCATCGAGGTGTATAGCTGTACTCTAATTGAGTAATGGTGTAGATCAGAGAGTAAGCATAGTGATATGGGGGTCAGAGTTTGGGTTGAGTTTTGCTCTAAAACATAGGTAAATAAATTACAGAATAATCTCAGGCGGCCATTTCTAGTTGTAAGTCGAGCGAAAGAGCAATTCTATTTGTGTAGCGCATGCAAGTGAGTCACAGTGCTATCTCAAGGGTACATCTATATGTGGGTTAAAGTAGCATTCTAGAGGTGAATCAATTTAACAGGAACAATTCCTAGGCGTGTTAGTAAATCGCAGTATCATCCCAGTGTGCATTCTCTAGATTTAAATCAATATAACAAGACTAATGTAACAAATATCAAAGTGTGTGACGCAGACTAGTAAATACACAGTACTATCATAGTGTGCACTTTCTATGTTTCAGTCATGTGTGTTGATGTGAGCCAGTATTCACAGTTCTATCTAAGTGTGGTATTTGCCATCATTCA
This sequence comes from Ambystoma mexicanum, assembly GCF_040938575.1. Classification (NCBI taxonomy): domain Eukaryota; kingdom Metazoa; phylum Chordata; class Amphibia; order Caudata; family Ambystomatidae; genus Ambystoma; species Ambystoma mexicanum. The sequence continues at coordinate 436,437,067 of NC_090934.1, read as the reverse complement.
CAATTCTGCTAAGTAAAAAGGCTTTCTCCCTGGCCGCTTCCATCACCTGTTTGCCTGTTTGCCCTGGGTGCCCGAGCACTGCCAAGCCACGATCCATGCATGCTGCAACAATCAGGCAAGGGACGATGATATTTCTTCCTTTGTGCCTTTTCATACTGTTGTAGGTCTGTATTCTGAATCTAGCTACTGCTTGTGGCACTACTCTGCATCTGGTCCCACAGGGATAGTGTTGTAGGTCTGTAATTTTGAATTTAGCCATACTTTAAATCCAGCTATGGTTTTGTGTCACAACGATGCATCTTTTCCCACAGGGATAGTGCTGTAGGTCTGCAATTTTAATGGACCCGTACTTTAAATTCAGCAACTGGTTTGTGCCACTACCATGCATCTTTCCTCACAGGGATAGGGCCAGAAGTCTATAATCCTGAATGTAGCTTGAGTTTACCACACTAGGTCTGTAATGTTGTAATCAAATTACTGCTTGGTACCACTGCTGTGCATCTCTTGCCACAGGGCTACTGCTGTAACCTTGCTTTCTCTCCACAGGAATTAGGCGGTACACCTCGGAACCATCAATCCTGCCCTTCTCCCCTCCTCCCAACATGAGCCTAGACAGCACACCACTTTTAGGCAGAATTATATGCAGTACCCTTTGGGAACACCACACACAATTAGGACTACAAGTGACAGTACAAATTCATCTTTGGTACAAGCCTGTACTACACAGTAAAGTGGTAGCGATGGCTGAGCAGCCAGACTTATCTCAAGAGGAAAGTGAGCAGTATCAATAGTTACACAAAGGACAGCAATTACTAGGATTCAAACAAACACTGACTCAAGGTTTCTGAGTAAAAGTATATAAATTTATTTACACATCAGTTATTAAACATTTCACTATTTTCAAGCAGTTGAAAAATCATGTTTCTAATATACTACACGACACCCAATAGATTCTGGACAAGTTAGACGCAAAATGAAGTGTGAGCAAAATGGCACTCCAGACATTAAAATGGGGGGAAAGACAAGGTTAGACAGAAGTTGAGCAGCACCAACAATTAAGTAAGCAGGGCAATCTAGAAAAAGGAACTACAGTGAGGAAATCAAATCAAGAGGCCAGGGCCAAAGTCAATAGACCAAAGTCTTTACAGAGGATCACACAGTTCAGGGTAGTTCGCGGTTAAGTCTATGCCAAGAGTTCAGAATGAAGTTGGTCGGACGAAAATTTACTTTAAAGGATTGATAAGGACAAGCCCTCGGATTGGCGAAAGATTTCACACACTTTCACCACGGCTGAACGAAATGAACAACCGGGTTAGCACAGTACCTTTAGAGAAGTAGAATGCTGTAGCTGAGGCAGAAGTTCCTGGCCGGTCCTGCAGGCTCACGGTTCCTGAAGTGACTGTCTGTCTGACAAGAAGGAGGAAGACTGGAGGGTCCTGCACTGCCCAGGGAAGAAAACAGCAGCGGAGCAAAGCGATGAATAAAAGGTGTGCTCCTTAAAACGCAAGCAGGGTCCATTCCTCCTGTCTATCCGGTTCACTGTAGCTCCGTACAGCAAATTCGACCAGAGGAGGGAGGCCTGGCTAGCAGTTTGGTGAACTAGTTGTTCCCACCAGCTCAAGGGGAGATGATTCCTTGCAGATCTTCCCTGCTGTCGAAGTATGGAGATTTGGATCCACAGCAGGGCTTAACCGGGGTGTTCAGTCATGGTAGAGGTCCTCTTCTGTTGGATTCTATTCGATTCTCTCTATCCAGTGGCGATTCTGCCTTTCCAGTCCCAGAGACCTGCTTTTTATGCAGTTGTCCCCCATTCACACAGCCTTGCTGTCAATCACACAGCAGGGTGGCTGTCCCGACGGGACAGTCACCACAGCCAATCATATCAAAGTGCAACATGGGTCTCCAAGGAGACCCTGTGCAGGGAGTCCTAAACCCCTCCCTCACATACTGTCCCCCTCAGACATTCAGACACCTAAGGAGGGCTTCTGTGCAGAAGCCCACGAAAGGATGGCGAACAAAGGAACCAAAACTGGTTTGGCGCGCAGAGTAAGACACGAGAAACACCTTTACAAAAAGAAATGGCGAATAAACCCAGCAGGAACCGTATAAAATGTATATGGTCCAGCGGGTTTAAGTTTGAGGCTACCAAGATAGCCTAAAACAATACCAAGGCTATATAAAATAACCGCGGTAGGAAGAATAGGGTAGATACCACTACCACCACCCAAATCTTCATGAAAAGGGAACGAAACAATGTTCCATGATAAACAGACAAAAAAGGATAAATATTAACCCTTTCCAGAACTCTATGTAGGATAGTTTGTACTGGGTCTGTGAGTTTACAAAGACTAATAAAGTCAATGGCAACTTTACATGTTTCTGGGAGACAATAGTTAGTACCAGAAAATTGGAGTCAGAGTTGGGAAGTCCCAAAAAGACAACCCTGTGTCACTGTACTGAAGGTGCTGTGTAACACACAGTAAAAAGGATGATGCCTATAGAGTAGGTGAGGCTCCACAGTCTATGAACACATGAATGTTAAACACACACAGCAAAACACATGTAAGAGTGGGAAAAAAGGCTCACATTCTTACCAGGTGAAAAAGAAAATCCTAGAAATCCACAAAGCTGCTGAGGGACTTAGTAGGTAAGGGAAATTAGCCATTCTGCAGAATTCTCCATAACAACCACATAACAGATCCTCCGGCACACTCACACAGCTATCGTGGATGTGTCACTCGACTAATGTTGCTCTGTGGCTCCTTGCCACCCTTGCCTCCTGCACCTCCAATGTTAGAGGGGCATTCTGGTGCACCAGAAACCTGCCCACCCCCTCAACCAGACCCCACCCCTACTCACCTCTGCTCCCTCCTCATCCTGGCCCCTAGGGATAACACATCCCCCTGCCTTCCCAGACAACCCTGCCACCCTTATTGCATAGGCCCCCAACTGAACCCCCAGTTCACCTACACCCCACCCGACCCCCTCCCAATCCACTCCAGCTCCAGATCTCCTTTCCCCCTCCCACCCTCTCCTCATCCACTCAGCCACATCTCACTTTTTGCATCCTTAAACGCTGCCCGGGCTACCCTAGCAATCACCCCCAATCCTCTGCCCCGCCGACCCTCACACACAAAACACTGGCACCCCAGAATCCCTTAAAACACACAGACCACATTACCCAGGTCCTTTTATCTCTGCACACCTCGCCCTATCTTTCCTCCAAACACATGACTTACATCCTCACAGCCTCACCACATTCACCCAACCTAGTGTTATTGCTCTTCAGTCTATCTTACAACACTCCCCCAGAAGTCAGCATCCTGATTAGGAATATGACCAGACAAGGCACCCTTCTGACCTCTTCCCTACATTAATAATCCCACACAATCACCCCAGTCACCGTCCTGCGATCCCCCTCCCATCCCAGCTTCCAAACCCTTTTCAACATCCCAAAATAGGATAACATGGTGGAATCCCTCAAAATAGGGATTCTACCACATTGCCCCCCTCAATCCCTATCCATCTTCCACCACCACACCCACATATTCCCTAAGGACCCTCACTGCTAGAGCCCTCTTCTCTCACACACCAAGATTATACCCAGCATTCCTCAGCACTCCCCAGAATAGAAACATTGGACCCAAAAACAGGGCCCCCGAGGGGATCTTATCTTGAGCCCTCAACCTTATTCGCATCACCCTCCCCGGCCAACACCCTTATTGTGCACAACAGAACCAGCAGTGCAGGTGTAATTGTGATCCTCTCCAAATTCTGCTTCACCATTTCAGACCCTGAAGAATAAGTCTACAACAGGGACTGCAAATCTCTCCTAGTGAAATTTCTCATCACCCTCTCTTACTGACAACTTCTTACTTATATGTAGTCCCCCAGGCTACAACAGAAGTGTTGCTGATTCCCTACGCGAATCTTTAGCGGCCATCCTGGTTACTCCTGGTACAGTGTCCTGAATAACCCCATGGCACAACCAATCCTGGACAACCTGGCAGCCCTATCCCTGACACAACTGGTATCAAGTCCAACTCAATCCACAGACCACACCCTGGACTCAGTCTTCAGTTATTGCAAACTGGTCTCTGTGACCCCCCCACCACTAATCTGGACAGACAATGTTGACATCTTCTTCATACTCTCAAGAGCAGACCCTCTTTCCCCCTGGACTAACCCTGGACTGTCCACATGCGTCCCTCTGTGAAACAAAGACAAAATTACTCCAGACTTGGCTGAATCCCTGCTTGTTTCCCTACCCTCCCTCCCACCTCTGGTAGGTCAGCTCTCCATCAGACATTTTGACCAATGGCTCTCCAAACCTCTTTACCCCTATCAGATAATTCTCCAACAGATAAGTCCCCCTCTCCAGATGGTTCACCCTAACCCTCAAATCCCTCAAAACCCAAATCCACATCCTGCAACAGAGATGGTAGTCTGAACCTACACCTCAGAATAGAACCGTGTATGCCCAACAGATCAAAGCCTAAAGGCCAAACAATCATACTACTGGAACAGAATCTCCAATGGCCCTAACAACCTCTTTGCACATCTTCCCCCCACACTCAAACACTCTGTGACACCCTCTCTGACCACTTCCAAAACATAGCTGTGAAAAGAAACCATACCATAGGCTCTAAGTTAGCAGCACTCCCACCCCGCCCCCTTGCACCCAGAAACAGGCACACAGACACACCCTCCCCCACCTGCTCTTCTCTACCGTTTCTCTGATCTCCCATCGTGAATTCCTTAAACACCTAGCCAGCAGCCGTACCTTAGGATCTCCTGGAGATCCCTGCCCTCCTTCTTTCCTAAAAGATATCCTTTCCTCAACCTGTGCCAGCAGCATTGTAACATCCATCATTAACACATTCCTCACCTCAGGCATGTTCCCAGCAGTTTCCAAGGCATCACACACCAAACCCCTACTCAAAAAACCCTCCCTTGATCCGCTTCTACTGGCCAACTACAGACCTAGGTCAAGTCATTTTCATACCCAAACTAATTGAATGAACAGCCTACTCTCAGCTATGCTGTTTCACTGAATGTATCCCCCTCTTCAACCCTGCCCAATCTGGCCTCACACCCCTAGGAGGAACTGAATCAACCCTATTCTCCATCTGGGATGAAAAGAACCCCAGACTCGGAAGGGTGTGTTGCACTTGTCGTTATCAACCTTTCAGCGGCTTTTGACACCATTGAGCACTGCACCCTCATGGACAGACTCCACTCACTCAGCTTCAGGGATGCAGCATTAACGTGGATATCCTCCTTTTAATCCAACAGATTCTAAATTGCATACATATGCTGTCTTTGACACATATTCCCCTACCTCATCTACCCACACAGAGTTGCCACAGTCACGACTATCATCCTCTCTCGCCTAGACTATGCCAAATCCCTATACCTGTGTTCCCCTGCATCTCTACTCAGAAAACTCCAATGGGTCCAAAACACTGCAGCTAGGGTTCTTCTGGCACTAGGCCCTAGAGAGCACATCATACCCACCCTCTGTCCTGCACTGGCTCCCTGTTGGGCAACAACCCACTTCAAGGCTATGGCCATTACCCACCCTGCTCTGCACAACACAAGCACAGAATATTTACAATACCAAGCTCACTCGCTGCAGCCCCAACAGGAACCTGAGATCAGGCACAGCTTTTCTCCTCATCATCCCTTGTGCCAAACCAACCAAAATTGAGGGTTCTACCATCTCCATCTCCATCCAAGCACCCACGATTTGGAACTCTATCTTTTTTTATCATTCGCTGTATAGACGATCACCTCGCCTTCCGTAAGGCAATCAAGACCTGTCTCTTTCCACCTGCATTTTGACTGACCTAATCCACCTTGCGGGTGAACTTCACATACAGGTAGCCAGGGGAATTGATGAGTCACAAGAGGAGTCTCCAAGAAAGTCCTGAGCATGCTCAGAAAGGATTGCACATGACAGGACCTGTACTCCATCAGCTAACAAGTAATCAGCCATTATTGGCGGTTACGTGTCACGCTGAAACTTGAAGGAAAATAGACATATCCCTCACCAGGCACGGCCACCCACCCGCCCACATCTGCAAATACCCTCTACTTGATCTCATATCGCACATCGGCTCTGCCACTGGGAAGCAGCTAAGTCCCATAGTAGGAAATTGGTTTTGCTGGACACATGATCAGTCTATCTTGACTCGCAAATTCTCCAAACAGTCTTCGCAGCACCCTTTCACAAGCTAGTTCTACATGCTCGCTGGCAGGGTGTTAGCCACCCGTAGCTACCTCGAACTGGCTAAAACGCACACATGCATTCTACACTACCCTGGCTATTCTCTCATACCTTGGACCTCAGTTACCCAAGGGATTTCACCTACAGTGCTTTGAGACCCTACCAATGGTACTAGGCATTATTCAAATGCCATATTACATTACATTTAGTAAAGAAGAGGTTATTCACCTTAGTGAGAACATTAAAGATTCAAGAGCTGTGGGCCCTGATGAAATTCCCATTGCATTGAAAACTGAGGTATTCTTCCAACCCATTGAATTATATGTGGATTGTTTTACTGAATTCTGCAACAAAAGTATTTGCAAAGCAACTTTGGGATGCATTTATATTAGTCACTGTATTCTTAAATATGCTGAGTCTGAAAGCATGCCTGATTACTGTGCCTATATAGATGTATCAAAGGTTTAGCCTTAATGGAGCGACTCCTCTTGTCACCAATATTATATAATTTGTGTGTGACAGATATGGGGGCAGCTTTAAAAAAGAAGAGCAAACTACCAAAATCAATATGAATTACAGATTTGCCTCATGCCGATGATATAGTTATTTTTTAACTGCTTCCAGTTGGCCTAAAATTAACCTGGTCATAGGTGTATTCATTCTTTAAATCTCTTAACTTGTATATTAATATAAAAACCTGTCATGGCTTTTAATGAGAAGTGACAGAACGTACATTTGTAACAGGTTTTAAATAGTTTATCAGTGATGCGTGGCTATGAATATTTATACATTATGATTGATGATGTTAAACTCATAAACCTTGAGGAGTATTATAAAAGGTAACGTTTGTTTTGTTTTAGAATTTGTTTTTAACATTTGTACAAACACTTGAAAGGCATTGATTACTCTCTTTGAGATTAAAGTTGTTTCACTGTTAATGTACAGTATAGCAGCATTTTACAAGGAAAATATGAATCTCATAATGGAGATCAAATTCCTTTTTTTTAAAAGAATGTTTTGCTTAAGGAAATCAGCCTCTTTGCTTAAGGAATTCAGCTTTTAGGTCTGTGATTTTAAACATACATTAGAATTAATTTTATATATTTAGACCTATTTTAGACCTATAGTTATTATTTTGAAATGATTAATTTACATAGAGGAATGTACTGTAAGACATATTATGTGTACTGACTTGAAAAAAGTTGAGCAGCCAAGAGGTAGAGAGATTGGGATTATAATAAATACTATTAATATGTTTTTACTGATAATGAAGCAAAATGTTTTACAAAAAAATAGCTAGACTTTTTGTCATGTTGGATTGACATTAATAGAAAAATAGATACATTTCAATATAGTAAATAAACATCATAATAGTTAATGAATTGGATTTTATGAGGAACTGTTGCTTCAGATATATGCTTGCGACATTCTGAATACGTAAATGTAATATCTTAATCGCATGTCTTTATTGAAAATCGAAGGAACATGCAGTGGTTCTACAGCCACAAAGTCTCCTTTAATAAAAGAGAGAACTTGTTATGTAAATTAATGCATCATTCAGAATATTACGAGGTTAAAGAACAAATACAAATATTTTGATGGGGAGTCTGAAAGTTCTGTTAAAAATATTAATCATTTAAAGATGTTTACAGATAGAATTAGAATAAATGAATCATGGATCTGCACATTTAAAGCAATATCAGCATTTCAAAATGTCACCACTTGTTTCATAGCAGTAAAACATCTTTTTACAGTTTTCCTTTCATGCTTGATCTCCACAATAAAGTGGTAATTTTTTAATATAACACTTAATGAATCATCATATTGTAATTGAAATTAATTTATGAAAGTGCTTGCAGGTTAATAAGCGATACGCTTTACACAAATAACTATATACTGCATATAACTTGTCCCACCACAGGAGCAATGTGAATAAATGTGCATTATGCGCCAACATCATAGAAAATTGGCTAAAAACAAACTGTCACTTAATTCTTCAGAGAGGTGAGGAATCTATGTTGGCTGCAATTTTGAAAAGAAACATGTCTACTAATTTCTGGAAAGTAATTAACAGACCACATCAGTCCCAGACAGGCCTCCAAATAAATCCTACCTCTGAGGAAAACTGGGGTAAACATTTCCTAAAACTCTGTAAGCATTCATTATACAGACCTAACTCTCCTGTTTTAGACTCAATTTGAACACTTGATATAACATTTGAATTATTATATTCGAAAATCCTATATCTCTAGAATACTGGGGGCTAATGTGGTTAGTAACTGTGTTCTCAAGCATGCTATAGATTCATGAAAACTTTCTACCATCATTCTCAGAAAAAAATTGTGGTAGAGGAAACCCCTTCACCATCGCATATAGCTCTACTTTATGCTGAAAGTAAGATATTCTATGCTGTGATTTTATCTGAACTTCACCACTGGGCCTAATCAACAAACCGATTTGACAGGATTTCAAAATGGTCTCATGAAGGGAGTGGGTACTTCATTGAATGGCTTTATTTTGAACTCCCACCAGTATAAGATCTGGCAGACAGAAGCTTCTTGTTATTCGTAGTGAACTTGATCTTTCATTGGAGTTTGATACTGTCAAACATGTATTGCTCTGTAAAAAAAAACGAAACGATTGGCAGATTTCTAATGGTTTATTATCCATCCTGATTAATCCACACTCTGACATCAAAATTCATGTCAAACTGAGTCACCAGGAGTTCTTGATGGGGGAGTTTTCTACATCATGAGACGTGCATCAGGGATGTGTTTTGGCTCCCTGTCTTTTTAATCTGTGTAACTCGGATGTGGGTGACTCCCTGGCACCCGCTTCCTTTATCTCCAGTTCTCGCATTCATTAAAGATTTGCTGATTGGCATATGCCGACAACATACTTGTTATGGATCACGCGATCTTGCCTGCTTTTAAACAATACATGTGAGAAACCTATCTAATGATTAATACCAGCAAGACAAAAATTATCAGATTTTCAAGCAATAGTAGGAAAAAGTTGGGTTATGTTTGGACAATTGATGACTATCCTCTCTAGGTCCTAAATGATTTGAAATATCTTGGTTTTAAATTCTGCACCACTTCAAATAAAATATTTTCTTGCACCAATTTAATGGGGATAAGAAGCCCAAATGATACCACAAATAACGTTTGTAAACTGTGAATATGGCAGATTTTCAAGGCTTACGGTACATGTAAACTTGTCCCAGCATTAATGTATTGGTAAGAAATCTCGCATATGGTTGAGACTTGCATTCTTAATATTATTAAAGGTAATATGTGGAGAGACACACTCACTATGCCAAATGGTGTCCCAATTTCTGTTACTATTAACACACTGCCCTTGCTTTCATTAAATGGATGGCTACAATGGAAAAAACTATAGATGTATAGATGTTGTCAAGCTCTTTTAGTTCAATTGTTATTTTATGATTTTAATAATCTGATGAACGAACAAGTGACTGGCCTATTAAACAACTTTAAGCAATCTTGTGAAGATATTCTACTTAACCTAGGTATATCAAGTTCTCTGTTAAGGGCAAAACCCTTAGCTGTTTAAAGTAAGCTTTTTGAAAGTGACTGGAAAGGCACTATATGCAGTCCTAGAAAAAAATAATGTCTATAAGTATTGTACCATAGGTCAAAAGAGCTTGGGTATTATTCCAAGATATTTGCAGCAATTTCCTTATTCATATTGGTGTTCTCAATTTTTGTGATCCTGACTAAATTTGACTAAATGGTGAAATTCTACCCATCCACAGTAAATCTGGTACAACAGTTGGAACCTGATCTTTCAGCAACAACGTAGATGACATTGAAATGCTTTATCATCTCGTCATCCAATGCCCATCTCCGAATAATCTGAGAGGTTCTTTGATTTTAGGCTTTGTTCATGATAAAAACTGGTTTCCTGTTGACTATTTTTGGCATTGTTTACTTTCAGGAAATGAAACACTTTTACCTATTTCAATAAATAAAATATATGTACAATTAGTGTAATTGTTTTGAAATTGTAAATACTCTGATTTTGTTAAAATTGGCATTCTTAATGATTTTTCGATTTTTGTTAATAATTAAGAACTTGTGAATTTAAGACTTGTAATGACTGAACATTACATATATTGATAATTAGATTAATTATTTATTAGTTTTCTTTTTGCTCTTTTTAGGTGTGGTACTTTTATTGTATTGTCAATATATTAATACTGTATATGGTTTATTTTAAGCCAAATCACAAATAATAAAAAAAGTGCCTGCTGCTTCTCCAATGGTCTTGCTCTGTAGGCTCTTCTAATTCACATCTCTAACTACTGTTCTTCATATGGATTGCCTGTTGGGGGTTCTCTGAGTTACCAGTGAATGGTTAGTCCCATACTTCCATGGCTATGAAGTTCTGATACTGAGAAAACCCGTCATAACAGAATTGCAACTTTCCCCGATGGGGACTTTATCACTCACCTCAAGACAACTTAATTTTGACTGCCTTAGTGAGTCCCCTGATGTCTCGTGGGGGTCCTCTTTGAGTCTGAACTAGTTTCTGTGCCCCATGTGCAGATCATTTACTTAAGTGTAACATTGTATCATTGCTTACTATGAGTCCATAGAGTTGTTATTGGGAACTGGGTGTTCCTACTGCCTTTCTGTGTTTTTATCCATATTCTGAAAGATTATTTTAAATTTCTAATGAACGGTATATTTTTAGTTAGTTCCTATGCACAGTATTTGTGTACATAATACATGCGTACTTAATTATTGTGTGGACATTCCTTTATTGGTTGATAATGTCGATTAGTTGTAATGGAGAGTCAGGATTCTGTTAATGACACTGAGACAAGTATTATGCTTCTCAATTCTTTATTTATTTTTGCTCCACAGCAGTAATAGTTGTATAAAAAATCCATCAACACCACAATGTCTTTCACCAATCATATCAGTGGTACTTTTTTAAAATTCCCCATGTAAAGTACTCCATCCTCATTCCAAACATGACACAATCAATAGTCCATCAGGGACCCTTGAAAGAGGAAAAGAAGCACCAGCATGACCGACCCAAATCAGTGATATCATCCCGAAGCACCACACTCCGTCTCAGTAAAAGAATTGTGCCGAGCAGAATCCCTCTTTCAAAATATACAAACAAAATAATTAGGGGGGGACCTCCTGGGTGGGATTATACTCAGCTGTGTGCCATGAATATAATTTGAACTCCCCATCACATACTAAGAGTAATCTGCATTCTACGGCATGGCACAGAGGCTTTATATTTTGCATATGTAAAGCTATGCCAACTCAAAAAGTGTGCACAATAGGTTACAATACAGTAGGTATCCCCCTCCCAAAAAAGACTTAGATGCCATTGATCCTCTAGAGGAGTGGGTAAGAAAGAGTGATACATCAACCCCTGCCATCACCCACCATACCCAATGAACCAGAGTGGTAGAAGAAACAGGCAGAAATGGCTTGAGATATGAAACAAACAGCTGATCCACTGACTCTCTGAGACCTGCGGCTCTGGACTTACAATCTCATAGGCAAAGAAGCACACGGCTAAGGAAAACCCAAGAAAGAAGGAAAGGTGCTGACAGAAGAAATAGACTTAGTGCTGTGATGACAATGGAACCTCAGAGAAAGAAAACCTCCCTGATATGTAAAGCACTAACATGCCCCACCCTCCTGAAGTGAACAAAGCACAACAGAACCACAGGTTTAGCAGAAAGGGCCTGCAAAGACCGATCCACATATAGTGGTCAGTTTCAAAACATTGAATAAAACAGGTTCTCATCCCAAAGACAGTAATACTTGGCCATGGACAGCAGGCAAGAAACCTGCATCTCCTTCAGCAGCCTAAAGACCAATGGGTGTTCCTGCGATTGATTGACTTAAGCTCTACAGAAGTACAATGGTGAGCAGAGGTTAAAACACCAACTGAGTCCTCACATTTCTACAAACCAAGGGCCAGCACATTCATAAAGGTAAAACACGCACAGTTAAAAGATGTACCTCCTTCACCTTTTCTGTAATATGGGCCGCGGTTAGCAACCCAAACATAGACATACTTTAATAAAATACATCAAATGCAAAAATAACAAAATAAAACCTATTACACATAACCCACCCCTGAGGAAAGAACAGAGAATAAGCTAAGCTAGCACAATCCATCACTCTGAGTAATGTATTAGCGGTGTAAGGCAAGTAATAGCCACAATGTTCTTTAAAAAGATATGTTTCTTGGATGAAAAAAGGGTATCAATGCCCTAACTAGTCTATAGGGTCCAAAGCTGGACCAAGGGGGCAGTTAATAGTCACTAATACCTTTTTGTCATTCTTGCTGGATCAGCAGTGTCAAAACTGGCTTCAAGCAGTGGTGCGAATTGATTGGGATGTTGGATTGTGTGGGCCCAAGCAGCAAGGGGGTGTTGAGCAGGTTCAAATGTGAAAACTCCTTGTGGTTTAATGGTGGAGTTTGGTGATGCAGGTTACAGCACTTGCGAGGATCTCTTTGAGGTCAAGCCAGGTCAATTCATGTTGTAACCACTGCAAAGGGTCAATAAGTAATGCTACAGCAGTTAGAATCAGTGGGTGGCAATATTTCAGAGAGGAGGTCCTGCTATTCTGGTATGTGATTTGGCAAACAATAGTTTGAAAGCGAGTCAGGATACATCATGGTGTAACTGCTGGTTGGGGTTGGTGAGTGACAGTCCAACAGTTTGAGTCAGGTCCTAGAAAAAGCAGTTCATTTGAGCCTAGCAGGTGACAGGCTCGGCAAGGGCATGATTCAGCGTCGAGCTGGTTTCAAATGCAGGCATGGTTGAATGTTTGGAGGAGTGCCAAATGCAGCGCCCATATGATCCTGCTGTTCAATGGTGGTAAATGTAGCACAAAGGCATTTTGACCGGTTTAATGCAGCAGAATAAGGAAATTTAGCTGATCCCATCCTCCAGATGCTGTGAGATCCATTCTAGGGTTTCTAGGACAGGGTGTGTGTGTCCTTTCAAGGCTTGATTCACCAGGGGAGATTCTGGTGTAGAATGGCTTGTCCTGGTCAACAGCAAGAGCCAGCCCCAATGTGCCCTGGAAGTGGGTGGGGGAGGAGTTTTCCTCTGCCTTGGACTGATCCTTCTTTACCTCAGTGGTTGAGGGCTTTGGAAAATACAACCCTCCCAAATGAGGTCCAAATTAATCCCTCTCAGGAGTTTGTTCCAGAGTGAATATAAGAAGGAGTTGGAGACCTCTGCTTTTAAAATCATAAGCCCACAGGTGATTGGACTAAAGCTTGCCTGCTTTAGGGATTCAATCCCTGTTCCCAGAAAAAAGTGTACTTTACTTTCTGACATCACCCCAAAGGGTTTTGTGCTACAGCAGTGGAGGGGAAAGGAAGGAAAGATAGAGTTATATGGAAACAGGACAGTAGAACCTTCCTCCAACTGCAAAGAGGTCCCTCTGTCTACATCAACCCAACCCTCTTTCCTTCTCAATAGAATGACATCATTCTTAATCGAATGAAAGGCCTTGGGATATGCAGCACCCTGGTGTGAGGCCAAGTCCTTTGCAAATCTGTGTGCCCTTTATTTCCTGTTCCTAAGCCAGCTTCCTTTGGAGTGGCTGTGTCTCTGGGTGTATGTTACATGCCCTCACAAAGCAACAAAGAGAGGTAATCCTCCAGCCTTCCTTCCTGTCAACAGTGTCAAGGTCCAGTCTGTGGGGAGGATACATATATGCCTTCTATGGCTGAGCTGGGATCATACGTGTCATACCAAATTGCTGTGGCTTGTAATTTATTATGAGAGATACCATCGACCATAAGTCAGGTATGGCTTATATGTAAAGATTGTTTTGCCAACAGGAGGGTAGACTCATACTTATAATTATTATTATAATTGTTTTTTATAATGCTTAATACCGAAGAGGTTTTTAAGCGCGTACCCAGAATTCATACCTGAATTTGCTTTGCGTTGTTTTGCTTCCAAGACAAGCACATTGCCACTGTGCTATTCTACCCGTTACAGGGTTTTGCTATAAGGGTGAATATCTACAATTTGCCCCCTGCGCTGCAGAGACTTGTTTGTTACTGAAACTGTCAAACATGTACCAGTGACCTCTGACCTTGCTCTGTACCACTAGCAGATCAGTATATTGATGCAGCAAGTACAGAGACACAATATGCTTTTAGATGGAGCATATGCAAGGAGAATCTGATTGCAGATTTTCCCTCCAGAGATGGAATTACCTGTATCGTGTTATTAAATTAATAAAATTCAAAAAGAAAAGGCTCCTACACCCTTGCCAATACAAGTGCCTGGATGTGAGCATGGAGAAGCATGAATGCGAACAATGAGGACAGTGGGAATGTGCAACACCTTTCCGTAACCCCAATTTTAAGCAAAACATTTATGTTGCTCTGAATAAAGCATCCAGGCACCATTTGAAGAACCCTTGCAACTGAGTGTTCAGTCTGGATGCAAACAGGGCCAAGCCAAACAGACCTTATCCTCTCTGAAGCCCCGGCAACGATGTACAATTGAGCTTCCAATCATAGTTGCCAACCCACTGGCAGGAACACCAATTTGCTGCTAGGTTGAGTGCCCGTGGTAAGTATTCAGCCCATACGTTGATCCATTACTGCACGCTCAAGTCCCAAAATGCAAATGCCAGGCCTGACAAGGACCGTGAGCAAGTCCCCCCAGCTTGTTCATTTAATGTACTTCTGCTGCATTGTTCATCAACAGACACAAAGCACAGTGCAAAACCCTGCTTGTGAAGCACCTACCTGCACAAAAAAACTGGCAACCATCTCCAAACAGTTTATTTGCCAAAACAACACCTGAAGAGACCATGGTCCAACAGTCAAGGTCATGCTATAATGCGTGCCCAGCCAATCTGAATTGCATAGGATTCTAATTGCAGACTGGGAGAGGAAAAAAAAGATTGCCCTGGCATTCTATATGTCTACATCTCTTCCTCACCAGAACAGTGGAAAATGGGACCCAACCTGCATAATCGATTTCTTTGCAAAGGGCTTGAATTGTCTTTGAAGAGGGCTTTAATTCAGGGGTTCTGGGAAATGCAGACTGAATTAAAGAAGCCAGCAGGCCAATGATGGAGCTTGGTACATGTCTGACTAAACTGAACAAAAAACTATAAGCCCACGTGCTCTGAAGGGGAGAATAAAAGAAATGTGTGAAGTGCAGAGGCACTGGAATAATGCTTCACTTTATTCATGACTTGTGCTTTTCATCAGGTACCTTGAAAATGGTGCCCCTATGGGATGAAGGTAGTTACATGTTTAACTGGGGGTTAGCCCAGACACAAGATATGGGTTTTGCCACACACCAGAAGCAGAAAACACAAGACAACTATTTTTTCCTCAATGAAAACGTCCTGATTCTGGCTACACATGAAAAAAAGGATGCAGACAATAGAACTTTAAACCTCCCATTGTGAGAAATGTTGAGTTCAGGAGAAAACTTAGTTTGCTTTACTGAAGTATGTTGAAAATGCAACTGCACGCTTTGTTGTGGTTTGTTAGGTGGTCATTCTCAACTCAGGGAGCTCCTTTCTCCCCAAGCAAGTGGCACGCACCCAAGGTGCTTATACAGATTCAACTTTTGTGAGGTCTCAAACCCCTCTCGCACCACCCCAACAAATACCCTCTGCATCACCAATGGACTAGGAACCATGCCGGTGTATAGTAAGAATATATATATTTATTTAAGGTTTGACAAAATTGAATAACAACCAAACCCTCAACCACCAACGCTGTGGCACTACACCATAACACAACTTCAAATTAGGTTCCGTTATTAAAAAAACACTGGCTAAAAAAAACACTGGCAGAATTTTGAAATATGCAGTCACAAATTGCATCCGATTTATTTGCAAATTAATGTTTGAGAAAGAAACTCAATGGGAAAATTGTTTTGGCTTTATTTTTAGAAAGGCAATGTTTGAGAAAGAATCTCAATGGGAAAATCGTTTTGGGCTTTTATTTCAAAAGCAAGGTTTGGAAAAGGAACTGAATGTGAAAATCGTTTTTCAACACACGTTCATAGGACTTGCAGTGCTTTGGGATTCTGGTTTAGGATGTATGGGAATAAATAGGAAATTTCGTTTTGCAACACACATACAAATGAGATGTAATTCTGGTTTGGATGCAAGGGAAAAAATTGGACATTTCGTTTTTCCCCCTCCCCATTCACTTGAAGGTAGCATTTTAGGATTACTTCTTTAGGGATTCAGGACCCCCTCTCTGGACAGAAGTCAGGGGTTTCAGAAGGACAGTCACCTATGTCTATATTGGCTGTACCGGCTCTAACCCACTGGGCATAATTTTGGTTTGTTTCAAACTCTAACAACACTCATCCCGTGATTTGTCTATATGGCAATTGATTGATTTATGTTAACTAAAGATGCAACAGATATACACTCTTCCACCCCCTCCCCACAATTTAACGGAAAGAATTAAGGCAGGCAGTTCCCCACACAATAAAATTTCCACAGAGAGGGTGGTTTTCTATGGGGAAATAATTTGACTGAGGTTTAATAAAAAGTGTGAAGGGCCTACCCATATTTACCCCCTACCCACTAATGAAAAGGGATACCAGCAGGTGGATGGCTTTTGTATTAGTCTACTTAGATGGGAGGCCTTGGTTATGGTGCATCCAGGGAAGAACAGCAGGGATCCTCTGAGGACAGCACAGATCTGGGCAAATCTTCAGTCAAGGATGTTCTCCTGCACCCAAACTTCTTCTGGCTCCTTTGATGGTGGTCCCAGCTAGCTTCTAGATTTCCCTGTCACTGTCTCCAATGCAAGTATTGAGATCTCTCTGCTAGCTGTTCCTCGCAAGACTACCTCCAGGAATAAAGTGGAAAAATCATGTTCTGATGCAAAATTGACCTCTTATAGGGCAGATGTTACTCCTACATTATCATAATTCCCACAATAAGGATTGGCTAGCTCTCTCCCTTCAACTGCCACCAAGACACCCAATGGCTGCTGATAGGACCAGGAGTTCAGAGGTGTGTATGATGTAGGCCGAAGGAGGAGAAAGCTTTGTCATTCCAAAATGACAGGTGGGTTTTACTTTTCTGTGTGCTGTAAAATCTCACAATGTGTCAGCTACCCTAATCTTTCAGATAACTAAATGAATATTTTCAAATCCTACTTTTTATGGTTATTCGAAAAACATTTTTTTTAATTTCAGGACACCCTTCCTGTGCAGAGCTAAAACTTTTCATTATTTGTTATTGTAGCAAAATAGCTAAAAATGGGAACCCGGATGAGCTCAGTGGAACCTATGATGCACTGTTTATTTGAGAAAATGTATTCAATGTTAATCATTAGCCATGCATTACATGGGACCTCCAGTTTCGCATTCAGATCAAACCCCAGCAGTTTCATTTTCTCCAAAATCACAAGACTGGGATGTCTGGCTTTTCAGCCCATGTGTTTCTGCCCTCCCCTCCTGAGCTTCATAATCCTTTACTCAGTGCTAATGCACAATTTATGGGGAGGTTGGACTTTACGGGCCATTTCTGTTGGTCATGTTCTGTTATCACCGCAAGTTCAGGTCCCTCTCTCTCATCATTCTTTGTATTTTTAACAAAACCAGGCCTGCTTTTCCTGGTGGGCCCAGCCCCAAAGGTCAGGGTCACAGTTCCAGATACCCAGCAGTTCAATGGAGATAATCAACAGCAGCCAGTTACACACATAATTCGAAAGGATAAACTTTTTCATTGTCACAATTTGTTTACCATATTGCATTTTGGAACACACTTAGACCTGTTGTTCATAAAGCAATCTTTCTTTTTTACTATTAGAATAGAGGTATATTCCTTCTTGTTTCCATGCACACAGATAGGCCACAGTTAACATATAGATCCAAGTGTTCATTTATGAAAACACAAAATAGGCCTTTCTCTTTAAATGCTGTCATTTTATATGGTGAAAATGAGGTCTCTTTATTCCTGATAAACGCAATCTGTCACTTGACTTTATTTCTTAACTGTCAGGCATCATTGATAATTTTTGTCTTTCAAATGCACAGTGTTTCAAATGTATTTATTTCCTTCCATCTGCAATTCTGCAGCCTTAAATCTGTGCCTTTTTCTAGTTTACCCGAAGGCGCCATCTGCAGAACCTCTGTCTTTTTGTTTGCTCCCATTAGACACAGTTACAATCACAGTTCTAAGGCACACTATCCACCAACTCTGTGTCTTTATATTTTACTGAAGTGCAATAGGCCAATGTTGGTTCATTCACTAGACTTTATGTCGAAATCACTGTTTTGTACTATCTTTTATATTTCAATGGAAATCCACATTAGCCAGCTTCATTCGCACGATAGGGGCATAGCATGGCCTCTCTATCTCTGTCACTCTGTGGCTGCCGTTTCATCCCGCAAGTCCCCCCTGGGTCTTTGACTCGGATGATCCATAGAAAAAAGCAAGGGAGTGTGGGGTTTCTGCTTTCTTTTTGCTTTGGCTCATTCCAGGAATTTCCTCGTTGAAGCATGTCCACTCTTTTCCTGTCCTTAGGGAAAGGCTCTGTGGTCTGCACTCCACTCTTTTCGGATTTTGGGGTTTGGTCCTGGAACACCTCCCTTTTTGGAACCTCCTACCTCCAGTCTGTGAGGGCAAGGAGTTATTGGGTCTCATTCCAAGATTGGAGGTAGTCACGGTGCAAATAGCTACATGACTGCCTCCAATAACGGTACTGAGTCTCTCCTGGTTCAATGGGGCTTTACCGGTCTATTCCGACCTTTGCGGGACCGGTAAGTCCCCATTGAAAATGTCAATCCCCATTCCCATTTGAACCCCCATAGGGTTCAATGGGAATGGGGAGGGGGCAAATAACGGCCCGGCGCATCGCAAGGCTGTAATTTGCGCCCGGGTCCACTAACGGGAACCGTAAGGTATGTTTGGTCTGACCAAATGTACCTTACGGGTCCCGTTGGGGGACCTTGGAATAGGGTGCAAAGGGATTAATGGCACCAGTGTCCTTATCGGTGCTCGGTATCCCTTTGCGCCCAGGTCGGAATGAGGCCCAATTGAATCTGCTGAGAGTGAAAAAGAGGTTCAGTATTTATACAGTACTTTTTCCCTGGTAAATAGGCATACAACATCACATAAAACATTGACATTTGTTTTCCTTAGATGAACATTTCTACACATATTATTTATATATTTTTCTGATTTTTACACATTCTTTGGAAGTAGAAATTCCTTTACTTTCCATCCTTTCTTTTCATTCTTCAGATAGTTATTTGCACACAGCATGCCTCGACTTTTCAAATTAATCAGGTATTCCACAAACCCATTCCTGACATAATATGAAACAGTGATTATGACCAGTTCTTTGAGTTGGTGTTGCACAGCAGTGAGGATGGCTTGATGTACTGCCATCAGCTCTGCCACCTGATTTCTTCTGGGACCTATTTTGTACCCAGCAGAGTGTTCCGGGGCATCCTTCAAAGAGGTATTCGCAATGCCAGCCACTAGTTCTTTTTCCCTGTGATTGTCAGCATGGTAGAAACACCCATCCACATAAACTGTGGGTATCCCCTGACACGTGTCTTCCTTATGGACTTTGTGCAGGGAAGTGAGGTACACCTCCATATTGTCATTGGACAGTAGACTTTCGTCCTCAAGACAGTTTTCTTGAGCATAGGCATACAAGTCAGCCAATACTTGGCTAGAGAACTCTACGTGTTTTGGCCATATCTGACGTCCACAGGAACGCCTTGCATGTACATAATAAAGGAAGTCATTCTGGAATTACTTACGTTCCCTGTTTGGATTCGGATTCGGTCACTTTGTAAGTATTGCAATGGTGGGTGAGGAGTGCACTATCAGTACTTTCCACCTAATTCTTAAGCAACCATTGGGTCTTGGCCTCACAGATAGTGTGCAGGGGACGAAGCTTTCCTAATTAGGAACAGATTTTCTCTTTTGCTACCTTCCCGTGTCCCCACATGTGTCCCGATGAAAACGGTACCTCACATGTGTGGGTGCACCTACCGGGGGCGCAACAGGAAAAGGGTAACCCACTGGTAACCCCAAGCCTTTCGGCACAGCACATTTTGTTCATGTGGGCAACCTACAGATTTGGGCATAGGGTGTCGTAGCCAGCAAGGAAAACAGTGAACCCCATGCATTTCTCAAAAGAGGACACCTTGCACAAATTGCCCCAGTTTTTATTAGCCACAATCCCTGACAAAGTGTGATATTTGGTGGGTAAAAAACACAATGTTCCCTTTGTCTGTGGTTCTGGGTAATAAATTCTGGCCCGCTTCCTGCAAGTCAGACCTCTGTGCATTCCCACGGGTGTCATCTTTTGGTAAATGCATGGGCTATTGTCCTATTCTTATACTTTTGTTTGATCTGTTTCTTAATTTTTAGTTGTTCAGGTATAGTACATTTTTCAAGTTGCGCATTTCTCTCTTTCGCATAACAATTTGGAGATCCTATGGATGTTTATGCTTATAACTCTGTGTCCCATTTCCATTTACCAAGATCTTATATTGTACCAACAACGGGGTATAATCAACACCAAGCGTTTTGATATGCTTCTCATATTCAGCTTTCAGTCTAACCACCTTTCTGTGTTTTTTAATTTGAGTCTATTTCCACTACAATTTGGCATGATGTTGTGATTCCATATTTGAGAGTTATTTTCCCAGAACATCTTAAAGCATGCTTTACCTAACTTGAGATTGCTTTATTGTGAATGATTCACTTGCACCTCAATAGCATGAGGAGACACATTT
Source organism: Ambystoma mexicanum (assembly GCF_040938575.1). NCBI lineage: Eukaryota > Metazoa > Chordata > Amphibia > Caudata > Ambystomatidae > Ambystoma > Ambystoma mexicanum. The sequence goes on along the minus strand of NC_090934.1, from coordinate 436,416,056 downwards.
TCTGATACATAAATATAATCGAGTACCAATTTTTGGTTATTTCTTTTCCAGGTTGTTTGAGCTGGTGTGTCTCCCATGTCAATGCCGTTTAGTCTAGCAAAGTTTTGTAAAGTAAATTCATTACACCATCTTTGCGCCAGATGTTGTTTCGCTACTGTGGTGTTCTTATTCATCTCAATACAATTTAAATTTAAATCCCTGCATACAATAATGTACGCAAGATTGTCAGAAATCATTATTTTGTCAATTAGATCTATTACTTGGTCCACAAAAGACAGTGTTCCTGCTTCATGATGGTGCCAGTACAGGTTTATGATGTAAAATAGTGATCTCTCAGAGTCAATGTCATTTCCCCTTGAGATGGTCATCACTTGAATATACAGGGATATGTTCTTATTCTCCTGCAGTCTAAATCCAGCTCCTTTTCTTACAAGTGTGAGAAGACCAGCACATGGTCGTCCTTCATTTTTCCTGATAGCGGGATTGACTGCAATTTCGAAATTCTCCACCATGGGGCATGTATCCAACCAAGTTTCTTGGAGACAGAGAAGATCCAAGCCCCTTACCCACTCTCCAATAGAGTTGAACAAGTGCGTGAATCCTCTCGTATTCCATGAACCCACCGAGAACATGTCTCCTTTTTGCCTCTTTAGGCATTAACTTTGATTATTATTTGCTAAAGTTGCTGCTAACCAATCCCACTCTCTAGTATTCGCAGGGCTCCCCACTTTTCCAATTAATTTCGTAGACTGCTGTCTATACTGGCTCTAACGCACTTGGTATGAATTTTGTTAGTATCGAACTCAAACAAAATTCATCCTGTGATTTTTCTATGTGGGAATTAATTTATTTATTTTATCTAAAGGTGCAAAGGATATACATGCTTCCACCCCCTCCCCACAATTTATTGGAAAGGATTAAGGCAGGCAGTTCAGTTTCCACAGAGAGGGTGGTTTTCTATGGGGAAATAATTTGAGTGAGATTTAATAAAATGTGTGAAGGGCCTACCCAGTTTCACCCCTTCTACCCACTAATGGAAAGGGATAAAGGCAGGTAGCTCCACCACAAAATGTCATGGCAATCAGAAAATACTAATTTGATTTCAACACCCCCTTCCTGGGAAGCGCCACCATTTTTTACCATTTGCTGCTGTCCAGAAATTCCAAATCAAAACATTAATCTCATGATCTGTCACTCCACCAATTTTCCAGTTCCCCAGATTAATGACAATGTCAGAATCATAATATTGATCATAACTAAGTAATGTACATCACACAGAATTCATTTTTACAGGGTTCTGACAGGCTTTTTATCCCCTTTAATATAAACTCTGGATGAACTTGGTGGGACACACACTGTACTTTATATTCCAGAAAATGTATTCAATGTTAATCAATGGCCATCCTTTACATGAGACGACCAATTTCACTTCAGATCAAACCCAAGCAGTTTCATTTTCTCCAAAATCATATGACTGGGACATCTGACTTTTCAGACCATGTGATTCTGCTCTCCCCTCCTGTGCTTCAAAGGTCTTTGCTCGAAGCTAATGCACAATTTATGGGGAGGTTTGACTTTAAGGGCCATTTCTGTTGGTCATATTATCTGTATCACTTCAGTTCAGATCTCTCTCTCATCATTCTTTGTATTTTTAACTGAACCAGTCCTGCTTTTCCTGGTGGGTCCTGCCCCAAAGTTATGGGTCACAGGTTCAGATACCCAGCAGTTCAATGGAGAAAAACAACAGCAGCCCGTTACATGCATAATTAGCCTAGACGCCTTTGTGCCGTAGTTGTACTGTATACGTTTTTGATAAATACATAATTCTAAAAGAATAACCTTTTAATGTCATGATGTGTTTACCATCTTACATCTTGGTTCCAAGCACACAGATAGGCCACAGTTAACATAGAGAACAAGTGTTAATTCATACACAAATGAAATAGGTCGTTCTATTTACATGTTTTCATTTTATATGATAAAAAGTCTCTTTATTCCTGAAAAATGCTGAAAATATGTCACTTGACTTCATTTCTTAAATGTCAGGCATCATTCATCATTTTTGTCTATCAAATGCACACTATTTCAAATGTATTTTTTTCCTTTCATATTCACTTCGGCAGCCTTAAATCTGTCACTTGTGCCTTTTCCTAGTTTACACAATGTTAGCATCTGCAGAACCTGTTTCTTTTTGTTTGCCCCATTGACACAGTTACAATCAGAGTTCTAAGACACAGGCTCCTTCAACTCAGTGTCGTTGTATTTTACTGAAGTTGCAATAGGCCCATTTTTGTTCATTCACTATGCCTTTTTCTAAATCACTGTTTTGTAATGGCTTTTGTATCAAAATGGAACTCCACATTAGCCAGCTTCATTCGCACAACAGGAGCCTACCATGGCATCTCCATCTCTGCCACTCTGGGTCTGCCTTTTTACCCCACATTGTAAAGCAAACCCTCTTGTTATTTTAGAAGCTCACATGTGATTTCTTTCAAATGGAAACATATGTATGTAAATATGAAGGAATGGAACAGTGACAATGTTTGAATTGCAATGTGCTATATAATTAGGACATGTTCAACACAAATAAAATAAATCACTGTACGGTAATCACAAATAAGTGCTTCATGGATAGGAAATCATGTATCTATTTTTTAAATGATGGCAGCAATACTGGTTATCCTGGCTTTCCTGAAATCGTGGTGACAAGCTCATATTACTTAGTTTAGCACTGCATATATGGTTTAATGGGGACATGGCTGAAATGCATGATTTTTGCTTGGGAATCATGAAAAAAAGACCCCACATTCAAACTTCCAAAACAAAGACCATGGGTCTCATTACACGGACGGCGGTGGACCAAGGTGCTATTAGCACCTTGGTCCATGCCGGTAAAATACCGGCACCGCCTTGGTGGAAAGGGGAATTACTGCCCTATTCCAAGGTTGGTGGGGCGGTAATTCCCCCTTCCCCCATTGCCCTTCCCCATTCCCATTTTTGCCCCATAGGGCATAATGGGAATGGGAAAGGTGCTAATTATGGCACCGCAAATTGCGGTTCCGTAATTAGCTCCCTGGTCCCTTTGCGGGTTGGTTTTTAATGCCTGCAAAAAGCAGACGTTAAATTCTCCAACCTGCAAAGGGACCTCATAATAAGGCGGCAAGGGTTTACCGGTACCAGTAAAATACCGGTACCGGTAAACCCTTACCGCCGTCTGTGTAATGAGGCCCCATGTGTTCAAAGCCCCTGGTTATTTAAATGCCTGCCACAAACATTGACTCAACTCAAGGGATATATTTTAAGGGAAAATGAATTTAATTCCCAGCATAGTTGAATCCATGGTCTTCAGCAAAGATACAAAATATGTACTGACCACATGGTCAGAGCCATGTTTTCCAAATTCCCTAGCCTCAAGGAAATATTATTGCACGTAAGATTTGAACTTTGAACTTGGATTTCCTACACAATTCTCTTGATGGAGTCATGAAAGGCTTTGCAAACAAAGGAAGCATATCAGGAAACGATATGTGATACATCAACTTCCGGGATACCAATGGTCCAGGGGTGAATATCGGTTTCTAAACCATAAATCAAGCCCACACACCTAATACACCAGAAGAGATCCTAACAATTTGGAACAACAAGCAAATTATAAACCTCCTTGTCCAATTTTGGTAATGTGGACCGAACGGCAGGTTTATCTCCGAAGTGTTGTGTATAGTTGGTTGGTTGAGACACAGCAAAAATACAATTATTACCCAATGATAAAATGGACTGTCCATTCAAGGTTGTATCAAACATATCTACTTTATTAATATCACAACCGACTGTTCTACCAACACTACGAAATACAACCCACCTTCTAAAGGAATGAATATGACAGTTTCAAAGAAGGAAAAGGGATGCGTTCTGGATACTGATAGGGGGTAGTCAGTATGGTTAATAACACCACAGTTCAGAGACCTTCTGGCACTCCCTATCCAGGCAGCTTTCTGCAGAGCCTAGCAGAGCACGCTGTGTGCTGGATGGGTACCGGTTCTGGAGCAGCTGAAGAGTCATCTGAGTAGTTTATCTCCCTCTGTTCCCTGTGAGATGTTTAGGGGAGGGATCTTGCTTCCCTCTTTGGATATCCTGGCCTTCCTTCACTGGCAGAAGATGTAAGGCAGACCCTTCAACCAGGATCCAAGGTTGAGTTCTTCTTTAATACCTCTGGTGAAGTCTTCAGATGATCTCACAAAAGAGGGGCTCCAGAACTCCTTTAAAGCCAAGTGGGCCACAGTGTTTGTTGTAGACTAAGCTTGCCTTAATGATCCAATCCTGGGGTCGCTACCAACAATTTACTATGTGTGTGAGGTCATTACCAGAGTTCTTTGTAACAGGAAAAGGTAAAGGGTGGAACATAAACTAAAGGTGACCCAGAACCAAGCGGACGTTAATCTCCTCTCAACAGAAAGAGCTCTAGCCTCACTCCCTTGTGCTACTAAGTCCCACCCATCTTCCTGTCTGTTGTGTTCAAAGCGTCTCTCTGGTTAATAGTCCTCTCTGTGTGGTCCCTGTTAAAGCGGCAGGCCTCCCTTGACACTGTGGTGAGACCAGACTCTCTGGCTGTTGCAAACCACCTGCTTGTACCTTATAAATGTGGTCCCCCTAGTCGGTTGGCCTACTGTAAACAAAAGACCCAGACATGACAGTTCACTGTCATTGATACTGAGGGTGGGCACTGGCTTCAGGTTGACACAGTTACATATGAAAAGTTGCTGGATTTCGTGTCTACTTTATTAATCTCTGCAGCCAAGACACATGTGAGCCTTTTTGGAATACCCTCTATAGGTATGTTAATTGATGCCACTAGCTGCAGGACCTAACAAAAGAGCAGGGTGGTTCCATAGAGCCTTTGTCATTTAATCATGCTGACCATGGGAGGGGGAAGGTTGGTCCTCCATTTTCCTGATGTTGGTCTGCCATCATTCCATTTAATTCAAAATATCACCAAAAAAAAACAGTCAAGTGCACATCCACTGTGTGAATGGTCAAATGCCTCACACTATCTGAATCATTAATTGAAAGGATGCCTGAGCATGAGTTTTCATAATTTAAGAAAATAAATCTTCAGATTATCAAGCCACAAAAATATATTTAAAATGGATTTTGACTATAAAACCAGAAACATGTGACCCAGATTGAAAAAGAAAGGTATGTTTAGACGAAGGGATTCTCATCTACAAAATTGGTCTAAACATAATTTGTGTAAGGATATTACAAATGAATACAATTATACATATCAATACCTGTCACATGTCTTACTAGACATATTGATGTATAGATATGCAATAAAACATGATTTTGAATTCAAAGGTTTCAGAGAATACATCCTCAACCTGTTGACATGTTCTTACATATGATCAACCAATGAAAATGAAAGGGATATTCTCTTGTAGTGTCTTCCTCTTAAGCATGCAAATGGAAAGGATTGACCAATCAAAATATCTGAGATGACAATGACATAGCCTGGGAATAATTGTAATTATAAATGAAGAATTTACAGAGAATTGGGTAGTTCTAGGACTTTGAAAGCTGCCTAGAAGAAGAACCCTTGTTCCAAATGGATGAGTGCTTATCTTCCTTCTATAATATCTGCAGATGAAATGGTCTTGTCCATGGGGAAGCTTGAAGTAGATTTACATGAGGCAGACTTGCTTTCCTAGAAGAGAGAAAGTCATGCGAGGTGGCCATGCGACTGAGAGTTCCCTGTAAAAGAGGGTTTGTGGTGATTATGTGCCTTAAAGAATTATTGAAAAGTGACTATGAAAATCCCCCATATCATAAACCCTCCAGAATCATTTATTTGCTATCTCGTAGGAGTAGATCGATTGGGAGGTAACTTCCACTATGGGTAGCTCATTGAAAATAAAATGCTTGAGAAGGTAAAACAGGAACTACACTTTGCTTTCTCACTGTTTTCAAAACCAAGGCAGATCTGTTTTATTTGGGAAGAAATAGCATTCTGTGCAGATAAAGCACAGCTCTTTTGAAATCCAGAGCCAACCAAAGGAAATCCTGCAGAGCTTTACAGAGGTATTCTGACACCGGATTTGTGGAAGGGAGCACATTTCCACATCTCCAGGAATGAATGATCATTTGTGACCTGTGAAAACCATACAAACTTGAAAAGACAGATTGACATGAAAAGGGAGCTTAGATATCTCACTTTCAGTTTCATAGCGTAGATGCACTTCAAAATAAATAGTAAAATCTCACCAATGGTCTTCTGTTGAAGAGTGAGGACGATGCAGGTTCAGAAAAGCAAGGCAGGCAACTGTTTGATGATTGGTCAATACATGCAATTCTTATATAAAGAATAAATGAAATAAAATGCCTCACTATCCCTACTCTGGTGTGGATTTCCCTGCTTAACCAAAGCTAGAGGAAACACTCGAACACAGACTGTCTGCCGCTCACACCAAACAACAAATACACAAAGAAAATATATGGCAATTCAACTAACATAAACAACATTCACAATTTCTCAATAACATCTTAATAGCCAGGGCAGATTCCCTTCCACAAGATTTAAAGTGAATTCTGTTCTAATGTTCAACCAACAAAAGAAAGAATAAAATTGTTGCATGTAAAATAGTCTCAAATCAGTTCTTGATGTTTCAATTTCAAATTAAAGTTTTGTTAACCAAAGTTCCAACAATAGCAAATCTTTTCTCCTTGGTAAAATATGGACTTTCCACTTCCTAAGCCTCTTTGTCTTTCTTGTCTGTCTGCCACAATAACAACCTAGGTTTGGCACTTCTCTCTGACTTGCACAGTTTTTGGCAGTGTAGGTTGCGTCAACTTCATATATTCTTTACACTCAGCAAGTTTCCCCTCCCCAACTTTGCCTTCAACTCTCTGCCAATTGTTAGCCCATTAAATTACCCAGAATCCCTGGTGCCACTATCTTGGCTTCAAGTAATGCTTGCATGCTTGTATCGTAGGCAAGGTTGAACTGCTATTGAGTTCACAATAATAGTTAAATGGATTTTTCTCTGAGAAAGATTGTTTTCACTCTTAATATGAGGCTACTCGGCCTGGTTAATGCTTGCTCTTCTCTTCAATTGTAGATACACTGTGTAACTGCTTAACTTCTTGTATAGGAAATGAATGCCCATCTGAAAGTAAAGGATAGAGTTCAGTCTTCCTTTGGAAAGCACAATTAGGCACACACGATCACTTATTTATGTCGTTTTGAAATATTACAAGTTTACCAATCATCTTTGTAATGTTAAATGCTCAATGATGGCCTTTGCAATGTTTATTCTTCATAATTACAGACACACAACCGCATCATCATAAGATTCACAGTCTTCAAGGGTTTAACAATGATCTTTATATTTGTTTGCTCTTCACGCGAGTAAAGGGAATTACCCAATAAACGTCAGTGCTACATTTCCAGTGTTCTATTGTTAAAGCTTCAACAAAAAAATTCAGCTTGCTTCTGACTATACCTGAGTGAGATACTATTGCCGGAAGTGCTCGCACAAGGAATTTGAGTGCCAGGTTTCACTCACCGGCTGCTGCAATCCTTGTTCTGTGGGTCACACAGTTTGCACGACTTCTACCACAACTGCTACTGCTCCTGGCTTCACAGGGACCCACACCCACCCTCGCTGAAGGTGCCTCTGGTCCAGCCACATGTTAAAAGAGCCCCTCCCGCTCCTGAGACCCACAGCTTGACAACAGCTCCTTGTCTCCGTCTCGAGCATTTTCTCTACACAGCAACCACAGCAATCAGGCTCACATGGTGAAAGACAGCTTCTCTGCACGCTTTCCACAGGGCAGCATCTGCACTACAGAGTTTGGGGGAACAGAACCTTCTCAGAACAAGCAGGTGAAATCTGCAGTTTCCACGTTCCAGCATCCATCATGCTTTCCCACTTCTGTCAGGTTTTTCAGCTTTGTGCCTTCTTCTTTCTGCTTCTGCAACTGCAGTGTGCACTCGTAACATTTCCAGCTGCTTCTGATTGCCTGCACCTGAAGGGGCCTTTTATGCCTTGCAGGTTGCTTCAGGTGTGGCCTCTTTGGCTTAATTGCCTTAGTATTGCTACTACATGCCTCTTCAGCCCTCTTCCCACCTCAGTACTCTTGGGATTATGGGACTTGTAATTCCCATCAACAAGTTAGTTATTTTAAGTACTGATTTGATTTTAAGGGTAGATCTATTCCCTTTATCATTGTTTCCAGATGGAATTTTAGGATTTGTTCTTAGAGACAAAGAAATTTGACCTAAGGCAATTTTACTAGATCCTTTTACATTATACCTTTGGGAGCAAGAAGGGTGTTTACCCTCAAATGCCCTAATAGGTCTTTCTGTCGATAAGGCTTGCTCAGATTTTACAGAACTTGTACACGTAGTCACAGATCTTATATGTGGGTCAGGGACTTTATAAAGACAATATGTAATTACCTGTGTTGGTAACCCAAAAAGGAACTTTCTTTCAGAGGACAAATACTGTGTCTAATCCCACAGGACCTCCTCACCACCCTGGGCCTTGTCTCCTCCCAGGTGATCCACCCGCGGAACACCATGCTCATCATGATATGATAGGTTATTTATAATGCGATTAATACCCAGAGCTTTCTAGGCGCGGACCCGGGGATCAAACCTGTGTTGCTCCCTGTCGTCTTGCTTCCAAGGCAAGCACGTTGCCGCTGAGCTATCCTCCCAAGACAGCAAGCATCAGCCTTTCCATGGCCACCAGGGAGAAGACATTAGGCATGGTGCAAGTGAGGGATCCATCGGATTCTTGACAGGACCCTGAATTATATATCCGTGCATCATCCAAGGGGTGTTGTAGGCATAGTAATTCTTTCAGGAATTCATAATCTTGGGTGGATATATATTATAAACAAAGTATCATTCTGTGTGTTTCTTTGAATTGTAACCTGATAGCCTATCTAATTAGAGCTAACTGTTCATCTAAATGCATAGCATAGAAAACAATCTTAGCGCATTGCACATGGGAATGCTTTGCAAATATGAATTATCTAACCAATGTATTTTTCTATGCACATTTTCTCTAATACCAATTTTTGTGTTTGGCATTGGAGAAAATGCACATTTTTTCGGTTGCTATTCATAAAAAAAAAGAAAAAGAGTTCTATGTAAATGTTAACTGAAGACACCAGTAAGAGAGTTGTAATACACAGGCCAATAAGCAACAATGTTGTCATACAATTTAGTGTGCTTTTTATAAGTGATTGTCTAATTTAGAGGTTTTAGGCATATCATAATTTGATATATGGAATGACTGCATATGTGCATGGTGTATTAGTGAGAATCACACAGGCAGGCACATTCTTGTTTCTGTAAACCGGTTATAGAGGTATAAATATTCTAATGCCATGACTTCCCGAGTGTAGATTTAGGAGACCACTTTTCAAGTGATTTTATTTGAATACATTTAAATTTGGATTCCTAACGCAGCCTTATTCTTGTCCCAGATGTATGAGGCGTGATTGTATACCAGGAGGCATTCAATTAGCGGGTGTGTTTTAGTGAAATCCATAATTCAATCCACAAAGGATCTGGCAGCTCCCTCTTGAGAAGATTTCATTTCTTGGAAGACAGACATACCATAAGGCGGTAATGAGAGCAGGCAGTATCCTTGAAGGCATTCATAATAAGAGTGTTGTCCAGATATATAATTAACCATATGCCCCTGGCTCTCATGTAGTCCACTGCTGTTTTGAGCAGATTGGTACAGGGCCCAAGTGCAGATGACAGGGTATGGTGTCCTTTCCTCGACACCCGTTTTTACGGCTGGTGTTTTTCCGTGGCATTTTTGCCCAAAAACTTTTTAAATGTTTCTGGGCGTGGGCAAGGGCATATAAAGGATTGAGGACGAGTCAGGAATAAAAATAATCAGTAAATGAGGTGTGGGTTGGGGGGAACCCCCCCAAGAATGAAGTAAACACACTTTTGAGTTTTTTCATCCAAAAGTCTGCGTCAAAACACCTGTTGTAAAAATGGGTGTCGATGAAATGACATAGAACCGATGAGAGCACAAATGGTAAAACAGAAAACTGGTAACACTTTATGCAAGAGGCCTGAAGATGGACACTGTTAGGTTTGCATCCTTGAGATCCATCTAACCAATCTAATAGCTGCAATACATCTTTCAATGTGGCAATGGTCTCCATTTTGAAATGATGATAAACCACAAACTGATTTAGGTTCCTGAAAATCAATTCAATTCACCTTTATTTCCAAAAACAGAAGCCAATAGTATAAACATATAATCATAACAGAAATTGATAAATTGATTAAGGTAATAACCTTAAAATGTAGTTCCTTAAAACCAATAGAGAATCTCTAGCTACATTTGCTGAGGGATTTTTCTCTTTCTACCATGCTTTGCCTAGGTAACTTGACACTGAGAGTATATTATAGTATTTCATTAGTCTGTGCCGATTTACATAATTACTTGGTGTAAGTGATTTCAATCAGGCACACACCCAAGTCAACGCCTAGCGTGTAATGCACAACTGAAATCCTTATTAATTTTGTGTCTAAAAGTTCTTTATTCTGAACGATATACCATTCATATCACGCCTTCTCCTGAAACCCCCCCCGGTCACACTGAACCAGGAATCAGGCTGGTTTGCAAAGTTAAAATATTTATTTATGGATTTGCAATTTAATCACACTATGTTTTAATGGGTACACAATAATCACCAATGGGGTGATGCAACACAGAATAATCTCTTTAATACACAAGGGGTAGTATTGAGCAAAACAATTCAGCACAGAAATGATACTTTTGTGTGGGTGTTCAGGTTAGATAGCACTGTGGTTACTAGTCCACCTGCACACCCTTCAACCCCCCAACAGACAATGTAAAGAGATAGGAGGAGAGAACAGGTATTCAGGATTTGCAAAAATTCCAACAGAATATCAATCCCATTTTCCCCCCCGCAAACACAAGAGAGAACGGAATTGACTGGCAAGCTGTCAAAATGGTTTTTAAAGTTATCTTAGAATGGACTAGGCAAAAACACTAAATATGGTCTAAATTGCTGAAATTGTCATCAATTATTATGGGAGCCGCTTTGGATAGTTGCACACAAACACAAGCAATGATTCAAGACCAAGAGAACATCTGAAATCTTAAATTAAAGTCAGGAACAATCAAAAGCTGTTTCACACGTGTCCAAATTTCCCAAAACGGAAATTTGCAGCAAACTTTTCACTCCGCGATAATCGCGATAACAGGAGAACTATATGTATTTGGGATGCGGTTTTAGATGCGATTTAAAGCTGTGGATGTTAGCTACAAGCAGACATTGCAATTTAGCACAAAAACTGAGGAGGTTATGGACGTTTTAGTGGAGGTCGATTTTTCGAGATGGGCACAAAAATGGAAAGCAGGAATGCACTTTTAAAATGACAAATGGGATTTCTTTCACTAGATTATGACTATAGAAAAAGAGATTGCCACACATGAATCTCCACAGTTCCTGGCCAGGGAACCCTTCACGTGGTGGATACTCAATTTCTTTCTGGGATTCACTTTAGTTACTCACAAAACTAATGACGTATGATTTTAGAAAACAAATGAGAAAAACATAGCACAAGAAAAGTTCTGACAATACTATGATTATGAATTTGCAGATAGGATGAATTGAGATGGGGATGAGACTATGCAAAGTACATATGCTATGTGACACAATTCTATCTATAGATACTCACTAGATATGTTTTTAAACTGAACCGTCAGGATTCTGCTCTGTCAAAATTCTGGTCAGGGAAGGGAATCTGGTTCTGGGAGAGACCGCTGGGCAACTCGGATTGGGTCTGCAATCAGCAAGGCGCTCTGGTCACCGCCCGGCAGAACTGGACTGGATCTGCAATGCATTCTGGTCACAGCACGGCACAGGATTGGATTGAACCGTCCTTCTTGGTTCTGAAGATAATTATTTTAGCAGGCAAGCGTACAGCGCAGCCCGGCTGTATATGATGCTCCCCTTAGGTGGTGGGATTCTGGTGCTGGAATTTAAGGCCTAGCTGAGAATGGTTCAGCTATGCAATGGGCCTTTCTGCTTTGCCAAGTTTCTGGAGTCTGGAGTAAGGAAGATGGAGAGTTCTGCAGCAGGGTTCTCCGCCAGAATCAGGATAGTGGGTGAATCTGTCTGTCCTTCTGAGTCCTGAGCTGTCTCTATTTATGCTATGAAAAACGGTGTGTGTGTGCTGGTTTAGCCTAAGGTCGCTCCTTTGACAGGGATTGGTTAGAGTCTCCTCTCTACCTTGAAAGGAGGAGAGGAGCAGTGTGTCACCTTTATGGTGCGGGTTTATGAGGCTTAGAGTCCACACCTGGCCTCTTGAACACAAAATCTACTTTTGACACAACACATATTTACATAGGTGCAACCTCTATAACAATCACTATACAGATTACATATTTTGTGTAGCAGCTATGCCTCAAAACCCCATAGCTGTGAGATCTTGTGTCTGCTTTTCACAGAATTTTACCCTTTTCATCAGGAACACAATGTTCACTTTATCAGCAATTTTCAACTAGTGTGTGTGTATAAGATGGACATAAGTGTATAATGTTTCATACTTCTAGTAAAAATACATTCGGTGTAAAATCACATTTTCTGCCGTTTCCTTCCAGAATATGTCACACGATTTTGCTGCCTCTTAAAATGTCCAGCCAAAATTTAGATTCACAAATATGTTATTTTTCTATTTTTAACAATTTCAAGTGGTAAGTTATATGTATTTAAACAGTATGTTCTTGGTGAATGTTCAGCAACAGATGGCTGTTGGGGTCCACCTCTTTCTGTCTCCCTGCAGTTCAAAAGCAGTCTCCTCCCTGTTGTTCCTGGCAGAGGACTTTTACTACCCTTCACACTTAGCATTTCCTTTAGCTGGAGGATGTCCATTGTTTACTTCCCCACTGCAGCCTAGATTATTTCCACACCCTATAATTATCGCGTGGGTGTGATTTACTGGTGGAGGGAGAGGCCTTGCCTCTGTGAGGAAAGCTGTTATTCCAGTCTGGTAGCTTTGAGCCAAGCTTACTTTTAATTGGGATTTTTGTTACATCTTTCCTTAGTTTAAACAAACTTGTGATTTCAAAACAACAGCTAGAATTCCCATTAAATATTTAAACCATGGGATAAAAACAGTTACAATATGGGTTACTATATGAACAGGCCTTTTAGATTGTAAACACTTGATTTCAGTTTATACAAGTTTAAAGTTTAATCAAGCAGGCTTCTGACAGCTGTCATTCAGGCAGCCCAGGGTACTGCACCCAGATTTTTGACAGATTCCACAGGCAGACAATTTTTGCTGCGAAAATCTCTTCATGCCTTCAACTTTCCAGGACTTGGCAAGTTCACAATGATTTTTTTTTAACAAAGTGAATTGTAGCACCCAGTTAGAATTTTGGATGTTTTGTATCGACATTCTGCAGTTTCAGCAACAAAGAAAAGGGATTTAAAGCAAGATGTTGGGGTTTCCTTTAGCAAAGCACTGATTTTCCCTCTGTGCTTCATTTTCACTTGTTGTGGAGCCCAGTGATATGTTTCAGGATTGAGATCTCTGTTCCACCACTGACAACATGCATGGTAGATTGGGCCACCATCTTTATGTGCTTCGCAGAGCGCGATATTCAGATGTTTTGGCACGCACAAGGGTTTTGCGGCCATTTTACTATTTTTGGCACCATCAAAACACAGTGATGCCGCATGGCAGAGCATAAGTGGGTTAAAACATCCCACACTGGCTACAAACTGAGATCTGATACCTTTATTTGCAAGGCATGGATTTATCAACATACATAGGGAACTGAAAATTAAAATGCTGCACCGTGTGAATTATCCCTGAGCAAAATGGACAGCAGTCAGACGTGGCTCTGTCCCACTGGGCCTTAGCTGATGCAATTTTTTAGACTACCCAGATGAAAGTTGATAAATAAGACTCTCTCGGTAGGGCTTGCAAAAAGGCAAAGTGATTCCTCCAGGGTAGGCCATCGCTTAATTGACAAAATAAATATGACCACTCAACAAGCCGAGACACCTATAAATACCTTGTTTTATGATGTGATCTATGCAAGCATCCATGATTACTTGCTTGGTGTGTCTTGAAATGCTCTCAGGGTCCGCCCAATAATTTTCCAGGTTCCATGCGCCAAATAGATCTTTAATGTGTTTGAACCATGGGATAGTTAAAATATTTGCATTAGTTAAAACATGTCTCAGGGCCAGTCTACATTTAGAATTACTGTCCATGGCCCAATTTCGTACCGAGAAAAGCAATGGTTTCAAAGATGGCTGATGTTGTATAGGCCAACTTCCGAATTTAAAGGAGAATTTTGTGTATTTTTTGGCAGAAACAAAAGGGTCTTTAAAAATGTAATCTCTATTATTGACATGGGTTTGATTTTACGGTAGACCCAAATCTCAGCACCATAAATAGCAGTTGTGATTGCCTACGCACATTGGAAGCGCTGGGGTGAAGATTTAATTTCCATAGGTTTTTGAAACTCACAATATTCCTTTACATGTTCTTCTCAAGGAAACACTTGCTTTATGCAGGTTTCTCACCCATTTCCCAACTCCCGTAATCCTGATGGTGAGGTTACAACAAGCTTGTGGTCCCTGCAACTTTCCACATCTCATCACTTTATTTTTTTCTTTATTAATTTTGAGGTCATGCTGTTTGCAAAATCTGAGGAACTGTTTACCGATGACATTTTGCTGACAAATCCCCTAGGGCCAATGATTGACCTTTCCACTGTTTTTTTGCCCAGGAAGTCCCTGATCTTCTGATGAATCAAACCCAATCACCTCTTGAAAGAAAAACACACCTGACTGGCGAAAGAAAATGTATTGGGGGGCTGACCAATTGGAAATTAACCCCTGCTCCTGAGTAACGAATCTTAAACGACCCCGTACTGAACACCCCAAATTGACCAGGAAATGTAAACTTACCCTGTGAAACGGCAGCTCTTAATTGACCCCATCTGTAGCCATGTTCCTCCTTGAACACTCTGTGGGGAGAACATCTGTCTGGGTCTTTAAAGTATTATGCCTGCCTGATGAGTGCCGGACCAGAGAAATGGAAATCTCAACCAGCTGCATTTCCCCAGCTGCGGCCAGCATAGGAGGTCTGAGGGGAGTATATTTTCTTTAAAGAGGACTGTGCTCTGTCCAGAGATGTGAAGGTGCTCACATAGTGACCCAGCTCCTTCACAGACTCCTCCTAATATAGTAACGGACCTATGGCCTTGGTCTCTTTAGTATCTGTCATCACTCCTAGCTTAGTTCTGTTTTTTTTCGAAACATACCGTTTCTGCTCTCCTGCAGAATTGTGGCATTTGGATCCCACAGCAAGCACATTAACCTCTGGGCTCAGTTGCTCACCTCCATAGTGTTCCGGTGTTATCCCAAAGTTGTGTGCCTCCATCTAAGATCTTAAAATGTGAACCTGTGGTACTTAACAGCTTGCACTGGCAAAACGGCCAGGCTCTCTCTACCCCTTTCGAGTTATCCCTGCCAAATCTTGAGAAAGAATTGATGCTTTTGGAGTCAGTAATTGGAGTGGAGTTTACACTTTTTGGAAGGGATGAATGCAGATATTGAACCCTCTTTCTGTGTTTAGCAGCCGGTTGTATTTTAGGAGAGCACCAGCATAGTGCCAAAAGAATTGGAAGGGACCCATACACGAGAGTGTGGATGGGACAACATTTCCGTGCAAAACATATATGGATCTATCCACAGCATGTTTGAGATCAAGTAGACCTCTACTGGGAGAATCCACAATAATATGTGTAGTCTTAATCAGGGAGGAAACAAAGGCTGAATTCCCTGGGAGTGGGTTTAGAGCCATAAGCGAATCTCTGTTGGCCTACTGCTGGTCCTCTTCCAAGCTTAAGAGCCTCATGAGTGCCTGAAGCAACTGCACCATGGATGGATATAGTCTCATCCCAGCCCTGGAATTACCGGCACAGGAAGAATCACTGCAGGGTTGACTGCTCTGAATATTTCCCCTCACAAGGGGCTTTAGACGACTTCTATCCTCTGATGCCTGACTAAACTTGGATTATCTGGTGCCAGAGCTTCAAAAACAGTACACTGAATAGTTTGGATACAGAGGACATGTTTTGTTCAAAAGCTTTGTCAACAACCTAAGATATGGAAGTGTTTATGAAGGAAACAAAATGCTCGAGCCATATCTCTTTCCCAAAGGAGACCTCCCCTTAGTCTACGACTGAGAATGAATCTAACAGAGGTATCTACTCCTCTCAATCCTACTAGGCCATTGCTGCAAACTGTCCACAAATCTGCCCTACTGCTACACCACACGCACACAAACTTCAAACATAGAATTACTTGAAGCCAACGGACATGAACCCGGGCCACGGGGTGCGTTACCTTAACTTCCAGTGTGTAGCAGAGGAATTATTTCCTACTCTCCCAACCAGGAAGGAACTATGTGATGTGAATGCTGATTCCTTAATGACCAACCTGCTCTCCGAAAGACACGTGTGGTGTAACCCCTGACCCTCCCAACCTCTCCTGGATCCAGAAATAATCAGAACACGGCCACTAAAGAGGAACAGACGAGCGCTGCCTAACCTCACCCTGGAGAAGCATGCTGGCACTTAGCTTGTGGAGCAGTAAGAAAGAGGACAGACTGCTTCACGTTGGGGATTTTAAACAAGAAGGGCTCATTACGACTGGTGAAAGGGATTGTGGTACTGGTGTACTTTATTGTTATTAAAAAAACAAACTCTTACTGCTGTGGAGAAACAATAAAGAATTGAGATGCATAATAGGAAGCCTCCATGCCATGCCACAGAACCAAAAGTGTTCACTGTGTCTTTAAACTAGTTAACCCCTTCTGGAGGGTTGCTTTGACTGCTCTAGCAATTCTACTACTTGGAGGTCTGGAACTCAAAGGAAAACAAAAGGAGACATCTGGTCACTAGAATTAGAGACCAAGAAAACTCTTGCAAGCAACAGCTGAATGGAAATAAGAGCTTGCCAACATACAATATTGGGGGGATTGCCTGTTTGCAAACTTTGAAAAAGCCAATAAAAAAAATAATAAAAAAATAATAATAATGGATTAGTAATGCACATTTTATAGCACAGTTTGACATCAGGAAACCATGGGCCAAATTCACACACAAATAGCACAAATGAAAAAAGGGCAGAGGATGCGCTTTTTTCATTTGCACTAATCAAAGAAATGCGCTTGTAACCTTATTTTCAAAGTTGACTTCCACATTTCTTGGGGGCCGGACTGTAGTGCAACGATGCATTGGCCAGTCCCCTTTGAGTACAGTTGTACTGTGTGACTGGCTCCCATCAACCATATGGCAGCTGGGAGCACATTCCACAGAAATAGGCACTTAAACGGCAAGTCACTGTAAAACACATAAATAAAACACATCAATGTCCCGATTTGAGGGATACAAATGTACGCGGGACAGTGGCGGTTCTGACCGCTGCAGTCACGCCTTAGAGCAATTGCATGACAGGGCTAGGAACGTCCCTGTCATGCAATGTGCACACACCTACACGGGTTCCTAACAGGTGCACAGGGATGCCTTAGATTTCTACGCATTGAAAAGCGCATCCCGTTTGTGAATTTGGGATGCCCTTTTAAATTCTGCAGAAATGCCACCTAATTGGGGCAAATGCGCAAAGGTGTCAAAAAGGACATCTGAATGTGTGCACCTAAGATGCTCCAACTCAGATGTCTTTTGCGGATTGAGCTGCTCCTTTTTGGCGGAAGTGATAAGATGCGCATCTCATCACTTCCGCCAAAACGGTTTTGAGAACCTGGCCCAATGTCATTTTTACTACTGATGGCAGTGCACATGGGCGGGTGGGGGTACCATCTCAGGTGATGGAAGGAGAGGACACGGTCATTGTCTATGCCCTGACCTTAGATAGCCCAGGATAGGAAAAGAAGCCTTGGCACGTGCCCGCCTGCGTGCGATTGAGTGGTTTAGAAAGTGACTGTGGGGAATACATTGCATTCTTCGCACTGCTCACAAACCACTGAAGGTGATATTTGAACACGAAGGTTGTGATCGACTTTCCAGAAGGACAGCAAACTGGGTTGCAACATTACAGTGCCATGGTTTCGCAGCTCCCTTTGTACACATGAAAATAAATAAGGCAGGTTGTGTGTAACGACAGTGGCAACCGTGAGATTGATTGGGCAAGAGCAGTTGTTTCTAAAGACTGAAACCATTGCTTTGAAGGAAGGTCGGATGAAGAATGTGATTTGACATGTAGGTGAAGCCACCAACGCCAGGGAAACGGTTACATGGAAGAGCCATGTTTCCTGGGGGACTGCAGTGGTGTCTAATTGGCAATGCACAAGGTCCGATTGAATATACCAAAATCAAACAGATGTTGAGGGTGGATTATTGGTGGCCAGGAGTGGATAGAATGCTTGAAACGAGTGTGAAGGAATACGTTGAGTGGCGAAAATGAGAACAACACATATATGACATTCCTTTAGAATGGACGCCAACTGCCGAGGGAGGAACACTATCGACGATGGAGTGGGGTGCTAAAAATACATAATAGTGCTTTTGGATCTCTTGTCCATTCGTGTGGATATTACGTATATCAAGGATGTCCCTGCGAGTAGAGTAATTACTTCTTTTAAAGAAAGTACAGCATGCAATGGTTTCCTAATTGTAGATTAACTTGTCCTGGTGTTCAATTTTGTTGCATGGGGACAGAGTAATATCTGACAAGTTGTGGTGTCAAGCATACGTGCATCACTTTAACACCCAGAAGGGAATAACATTTCTGGGTGGCTGCAAGGGCCGACTATAGGTGCCTGTCCATGGACGGACATGCCGGCGCATCACCATTTGCAAGTCCAGCCGATCAAGCACAGACACATGAAACGCAGACGAGCTCTCTCCTTACTATGGCAACCCACTGTGCCAGCAACAAGGTAAGAAGAGCACCACCCATTCGCATTCCATTTCTTTCACTGTCAGGCGCCCTCCCACCTCCGGCCCCCTATTGGGTGTTGTATACCCTCCGTTCGTTGTGATGACACCAGTACATAAACACACACACACACATTCAGTTCCCCTTCCCACGCTCCGACCTGCTCTTCGTGTACATGCCAAAACATTTTAATACCCAGTCCTGGCCGTATCTCAGAGCACTATGCTCACTGGGCCACTCACTCCAACATGCAAAGCGCTGCAGGGCTCTACCTACTCGCTTCAATCACACGGGAAGCACACTAAGTTGCCCCACCCACTCCCCGACACCATATTTGCCAGCCTTATCTATCCTGGCTGGAGCCTTCCATCGACCAGCTCTACCACCATCATTATAATGATGGGCCATTGCATGCTTTTAGCACCGCACGCCCCCAGGCAATCACTACCTGCACCCCCCCACCCCATTACTACCTAGCCTTCACTTGGACATGAGACCACTAATATTTCACTGGAATACCCACACCCCGCCAACGTCTGCAAAACACACAAGGGCCATCATGCAACCAACATGCTTCTATCAAACAATTCCTAACATCCCTGACAAGTCGCACTGGGGTGCCAGCCACATTGCAGTGTAAACCACCCCTCGCACAATGCACAGAACGCAATTGCCATAGATCCATGACGGGAATATCATCCACTGACACTGCCCGCCACATCCACCTGACACTGCTCCACTTAAAAAACAGACGACTACTCTCTTACAGCAAATCTAGTCCTACCTTCGTGTACTCAGAACAGCCAGGCTCTGCCTCAGATTGTCAACCCAAGCCTCCTCCCAAGTAGCTTACACCCACCCCATCAGTGGGGGGTAGCAAGAACCTCTCACACTACCTCCCAACTATGCCATCCTAAAAGACGACAAACTCCTCCTTTCCAAACTCCTCATCAACCCACAGACTACCATTAAACTCCTCATTGTTTACTACCAATTTAATCACCTCAGCTGTCCTGAACTTGACACCACCCTCCTCCTATCACCCATTATCAAGCCAGCCACCAAATTCCTAGTATTAGGGGATTCCAACCTTGGTTTCAATGACACCATAGATACAAAGTCAAACACCTAATGAAAGCACTCAATGAGCTAAACCTCTCACAACTTGTCCAATGCACAACCCACTCAAATGTTTGCACTTTTGATTGGATTCTAACCCTGAACACCTGTGTCTCTACCACCACCATATTGCCCGTACCCTGGTCAGACCACTCAGTCATTGACTTCCGCCTCTCCCACTCGTACATGACTCGCACCCCAGATACCAGACTTCCAACCACCCTCGCATGCAACACGTGCAGACTCCCTGAAGCCCACCTAGCTCCCACCCTGGAGGAACACCTTTCCAAATACACTCCTTCTCGTGATTATCCAGACGCCCAAGCCTCTGTGATCTTCGAAGCCCTCTCCCACACCATAGAGCAACATGCTCTGCTTAAACCAAGAACCCCCAACCCAGACAGAAAAGCCAACACTTGGTTCACAGAACATCTCACCTCCTTACACCAACTCATGCACACCTAAGAACACACAAGGAGGAAAGGCCCTAATCCCCTCAACCTTGCGGCCTTCCGTATTGCCTCCAAAACCTTCAGAAACACACTCATCTCGACAAAAGCCAATTACCTCACCAAAGCAAACTGGAGTGATAAAGAGCTATTTCCCATACTGAAAGAGCTTGATCACCCTATCCCCGCCCCTTCACTTCTCCTTATTGACAAAGCTTGGTGCACTACCATTCACGCAACACTTGCAGACAAAATGGACAAACTTCATGACAAAATTCTCGCCACGAAACAACAACTCCATTACAAACACCCTCCCGTTACCCACTCACCTCAGTCCCCTCACCCCCCACCACCACCCCTCCCATATTCCAGTTCTTACCAAACTCCACAGAAGACATTACCACCACACTCCAACACCTCAAAATATCCAACTGCAACAGTGATGCATGCCCTGCTCACATCATCAAACTCTGCACAGCAACTCTTGCTCCAGCCTTAGGCAATTTTGTCAATTCCTCCTGCTCTTCAAACAGCATTCTGATCTGCCTTAAAATGGCCTGGGTCTCCCCACTTATCAAAAACCCTCATGCGATCCTCCCCTCCCCACAGACTACTGACCAATTCCTTGAGTCTTGTTCCTCCTCAAAATCCTGGACTGTGTTGCTTATTCCCAAATTCAAAAATACCTCCAACGGTATCAACTTCTACGTGCCAGGCAATCAGATTAAGGCTGAAATACAGCAAGCAGTGAAACAGCCCTTTTGGATCTCAAAATCCAACTTGATCACCTCCATGACTCGGGCACCTTGGCCATTCTTCTCTTCCTAGACCTGTCAGTGGCATTTGACCCTGTAGACCATGACGTCCTCTGCCAACACCTCCTTACAAACATTTTCTTCTCTAACCAGGTGATTCACTGGATGTAGTTCTTTCTGAGTGAGCGCCCTTCCAAGGTTTTTATAGGTGGCCATTCTGCTGATCCCATTCCCGTTCCATGCTGCATCCCTCGAGACTCATGCATATCCCCAGCCTTGTACAACACATACACCAAACTCGTCTTTAATCACCTTGACACGCTGGCCAACCCTTACACAAACTTTGTAGACTACAATCAAGTCCTTCTCTGGGAAATATGCCCAGGATGTTGAAGAGATCAACCAGGTTTACAGCATCATACAGAACTGGATGACTTCCCACAAGCTTTGTCTGAATGATGAGAAGACCAAGCTTCTCGTTGTTGGCTCTCCTCACTGACTAAACACCATGGACCCAGCTTACTCCTCCTTCCTCATTCTTGGGACAACTATCCACTTCTCAAAGCACGCCAAGACACTGGGCGTGTATCTGTATGTGTTACTTAACTCATCCCACCACAATAATGCATTGGCTTAATCCACAGCTTACACTGCCAAGCTCTTCTCCCTGAGCAGGAAGTTCATCTCACCCACAAACTGATTTACCCACACGAGCTATCATTGGCAACAAGCTTGATTCCTGCAACATGCTGTTTTCTGGCACATCCGCCAAGAACTTGGGGAAACATCCACTCCTTCAACATAAGGCAGCACTTGGCCTTAATATCTCCAACCACATTTCTGCAATGCAAAGGACAGTTCACTGGCTACCCATAAAAGCAAGAATGTACTCTAAAACACTTGTCCTAGTGCACCAATGTATCCAGCAGAATGCAACCTCTTACCTCATCCCCTGCATTGCTGAAAAACCAATGTCTCCAATGTCTCCACTCCTCTGCCAGCCACTTACTATTCACCCTCCAGATTCAAGCGTAAACAAGGTGGGGAGTGAGCTTTTGCATGAATGCACCCACCCTCTGGAACACTCTTTCTGACAACATCAGAAATGAACACTTGCTATTGCTGTTCAAAAAACCCGTAATAAACCTGGGTTTTTAATAAATATGTATAACTGACCTAAAAGACTTATACTGCATCTATTCACTGTTATCTGGTGCTTGACTGTCTGTTTGCCACGTACCCTGTACAAGCGCTGTGATACCTCCGGGTCTGGGTGCTATACAAATTAAAAAATAAAAATAAATAAAATAAATAGCCACCAAAAAGTGAACAGAGTGCTAACACGGGATTCAAATTGGCTACAGTGAATGTGGACGATTTTACAAGTTTGGCTAAGGTAAGAATTATTGCAATCAGGTTTTCGAGGCATGGGACAAACAACTATGTCTTGTTTGATGTGCCAAAGGGTAGAAAAGAAATAGTAAACTTTGTCCACCATGGATAAAGAGTGCTAAACAAATTATGTGTAATATGGAGAAAATTGGACCGAGTGGGAAACTAACAAAGGATGGCTAAACAATATTATGGCAGGAAAGAAACCTTTAAATTGAGATTCAATATGCATACTTTGCGAAAATATACCAGAAAGGGCTATATGAAATTCTATCGTGTTGAAGTGGGGATGGAAATTAAGAATTTGGTCTCGTTGAGCGATGGGAAGCTAAGGAATGCAAGAATGCAAGCAGGTTTTTTGTAGTGCGATAATCATGCATGCTTAATTGCAATTGTACTCTCTTACACACACTAATATTGCTGAAATCACATTGTTACAAAGTATGCAATTTTGAATCTCAATTTAAATGTTGCTTTCCTGCCACCATATCATTTGTTGGTCATCCTCTGCTATTCAAGAGATCACATTACATCAGTGTTTTAGGCCAGTCATCTTTCCTGAAACACACTCACACACTCACACTACTAGCAAAACCAACCCAACCAAACACCCATGTGTGAGTGCTTTCAGTGAAGATGAGCTGTCTAAAATACTGATGTAATTTGAATTCTTGGCCTATACCTTATGCCGCGCATCATTACATAAGCAACAAACCCAGATGGGTGGGTTCATTATCGGAGCCTTAAATGCCCCCACCGGAGGTTGGGAGGTTACTGCTAATGATATTCCCTGAATGCTTTTCTGCAGGTTGCTAAGAGCATTTTGAGTTGAGACATGTTGAGAATCTGCTTTCATGTTCTACAGCCTTTATATTGTCTTCTTTAGCATTTATTTTCTTTTCTAAATCCACCCTTCGTATCAAAAGGTCTTCATGGGAGCCTTTATGGCTTGTCTGTGTGCTTTGTCGCTGCCCCATATTTTATTTGGAAAGGCCCTGTTTGGCAGTTCATCTCTTGATGTATACTGTTCCTTTGAGGGCAGTAGTGCTGTGGTTACATTACAGGGGTTTATGGGAGCCGTATCTCTGTGCCTTGATTGATTGGTGGTTGCTCTTTCAGGTGCTTTGCTGTCTGGCTGTCTTTTGGATACAGTATTCCCTTATGTGTAATGTTTGATGCATGGCTCTTGTTCCGCTAGACAAGTGGGTTCAGTCAAAGACTGGGCTGACCTTGATATACACTCATATGATAAGGGCTATAACAGGGAAGATGGACAAAGCGGTAATGCTGCCGTTATTATCAGTAATCATCATTACACTGAGTCCTACCCCTCCTCGTCACAGTCCTGTATTATCTTCTTCCCACCTGAGTGTGTGACCTGCCTCTATGACCATTGGGGAGCCCGGATAGCTCATTCGGTAGAGCATCAGACTTTTAATCTGAGGGTCCAGGGTTCAAGTCCCTGTTCCGGGGTAACTTCATTTCAGTCTCGGGAGGATAGTTCAGGGGCAACATGCTCGCCTTGAAAGCTATACGACACTGAGCACCAAAGGTTCAATCCCCGGGTCCACGCTTAGAAATCTCTGGGTATTAAGCTTGTTATAAATAACCTATCATATCATATCATATCCTGGGGTTGCCTAGCAGGATTCTGGGTGATTGGGCAGTTGCTTTGAATCAAGAAAACGACCAGAGGTTAATACAAATGGCTTTGTTAAAGGTTGGACTGGGACATCTGTCCAGGCACACCTGAAAACATGGTCCACAGTCACAGATTACAGTTCATTACTAACCAGAACAGACTTTTTGAGTAGTATCTAAGAGGGTGTTTTTCGATCAAATATATTTGAGAATATATATGTGCTCAGTAACATTGCCCACAACAGGCGTGGTAACTTAAGAAAGTGGCCACTATGTCCCAAATAATGGTCCATTCTATAAAACAAAACAAAAAAAACGGGCCCATCTAAAATCATGGGCTGGCACTTCGGACATTGCACTATTGGCCAGTCTGATCCTGCACCCTCCTATTAGAAACACTGTGATGGGCAACGGTGTGACTATTTCTAATGAGGAACACGTGAGTAATTAGAGCATGTGCACCCCTCTTCGGCCCTTCACATAATGTTTTTTTTTTATATGAATGGTGCAAAATGGCACATTTTTAGACATCATTTCAGGGTTGTTTTGTTAATGGTCACCAGTATAGCTTTTTATTTTCTTCTTGGAATCTTGATGAATAGAGTACATATTAGAGCATGAAACAACCCAGAATCACAGTTGAGCATCGACATTTCGTTTACTGAATATGACAATCTACCAATCCCCCCAACGAAGATAGCTTTTTAATGACAAATGGCATTTCATTGACGATATTGGGACGTTTAAAATACAGTCAAATGTTCTTCAAATTCTCTTTGTTGGCATTAAAGTCTAGAGTTGCTCCCGCATACACTTGCATGTGTAGACACACCTTGGTATTCTCGCGAGTCATCTGCCCTGCACGGCCTGCTCCAGAAAGTAGTTGGCTGGTGAGGGCTAATATGCATCTGCCACAATGGGGAAGGTCCAACAGCATCATTCTCCCTCCTCCACCCTCCCCTCACCACCCCACCTGTTCTGCCTTCGGTCCCTGGATGATGCTCTGGCAAAACAAATGCTAGATTTTAAGCACTTCTTTTTCTTCTAGTATCCATTGGTCCCATTTGTTATCTTTAAACGTAGTGATCACTACGCTTCACACAAAGTGAGCATGGTTCATTTGGGAAAATGCTATGCCTGATTTCACTAAAATCCAAATAATCTCTTATATTTAAGCAATAAGCCCTTGTGCTCAGGGGCCATTACTGCTTCTGGTAATGCCCCCGGGGCGGGGGGGGGGGGTAGTTACAGGCCAGAGAAATGGTGAGAATGAGTGAAACCTGTGGAGTAAAGGGGTTATTTTTACCTAGCAATTCACCATACAAAAGAAGACACATCGGGCACAGGAAGCAGGTGAATGCAGAGTACATCACTGTCTCTGCAGTAGGCCCACAGCTGCAAGTGCACAAAAGAGCAGACGGCCTCAATCAGGCACAAGTAAAGTGAGAGGGGTAGTGGTTTATTTGCAGGATGCAACCCATAAGGTCAGACAGGGGCATACCATTTCTTCGGGCGGCAGCCATTGCACATGACCAAGAGTTGCAAATAGCAATTCATTCCTTTTGTCACCCACGATTTCGGTATTACCAAGGGTTGTCTTTTTGTTACAATGTACTGCAGATTTTGCATTTGAAAGAATATCTGCTCAATAACATTGTCCAAAACTACTATCTTCTCAGTGAAATAATTAATCAAACTGGCTCAATTTGACCAATAAACTGTTCAACTTTGATGTGTGCACTTTGGTCTTTGCTTCGTTGTCCTATAATTCAGTCCGAGCCTGGAAGCCCTTACAAACAGGGCAATCCTCCGAAAGATGGCACTAGCGTCCACTTTATTTTCAGACCAGTGGCCATGATCTCAGCACAGACAGTCTTTCCCTGGCAGCTCACTTTGGAGTGAGTTATTTTCATACCTAGGTGGTTTGGCTGGCCCCTTGTTGCCTCATTCTTCCATCGTCTAATTCCAATGTAATGGTATTCGTTTGATGAGCGTGTGGGATGTGACAAGAGCCTCTGTTCTGGCCTTTAGTGATGTTATGTTATTTCATTATGGTGTATACCACGCTGCAATGAACAGTTTCTTCGTGCTCTGGTAGTTCTGGAAAAGCAGGTTTTGAGTTTGGCTACGGTGGCAAGGGAAATGCTAGGTAGTTTGCTGTTCTATTCAGTTTTTAGGTGTCTCATGTCAAGACCTCTTGAGTTATCCATGTCAGACAGCAGCCTGATAATGACAATTTGCTCGGGACTGTGATATCGTGGTAGGGGACGTGCAGCATTTTGATGTTTGGTGACTGTTGGCGGTGTATTTACTTGCCTTTTATGGGTAGTGTAAATGGTGTGCATATTGTGGGTTGGTCGCAGAGTGGAGTGGAGTCCCAGGTGGGTATACACAGCATCAATCCAGTGTGGCTATGGCATCCTCCTGGTAGTAGTGTTCCCAGGGTATTGAGCCCCTTTGGAGGGGGCTGGTATCCCGGGCAAAGGACAATGTGCAGTGTCTGGTCCTGAAGCACAGTGGGAAAGCCATGGAAGAGATACAGGAAAACATCAATAGTGGAGTGAAAGTGTTCAAGGACACAATTGCAGTATGCACAAAGTGGAGCAAATTACAGGTGGCACAGTGAAAATAAAGATTTTCCATAATAACTTACTAGAAAGTCTTAATTCTGTTAAAGACACGGAGGCGAGCATTATGCTTCTCTTTCTTTAATTCGAAATAAAGAAAAAGCTCAGCAGCAAGATATTTATGCACCCAAAGTGCCATAAGTAGCGTGCAAAAAACAGATGCGCCAAATATATAATAATAAGCATGGAAATATAACAATAACATCATAACATAACTAAAGTCTCTGAAGGAACTGCATTTCCCAGGGAGCTTTGCTCCAGTTCATTTAGAGGCCACCAACATGTGACCTAGTCCGCGAATAGTAGTTAGATCCCCTCCATAAACAGTCCTAAACATGATGTGACTTCCTCTTTCGAGGCTGCGAACTTGGCTGTCCATAGAAGAAAATAACTGTAGCCAAATTGTAGAACGACTTGCGTCGGGCCGTGATCAGGCGGACTTGTCTGTAGGCGCTGTCGAAGAAAGGGAAAAATGTGTTTCTTGTATATGACAACCCTAGATCCCTTATCAGGGAGGGAGAGAAATTCATGTAGTTATTCTGATACAATACATATAAATTCCAAACATTAACATTTACATTAAGTCTTTAATCAACATTAAGTAATATGCTGTCATGTCTCGCCGGGTGGGATAATGCTCGCCTCTGTGTCTTTAATAGAATTAAGACTTTCTAGTAAGTTATTATGGAAAATCGTTATTCTATGTCAAGACTAGAGGCTCCCATTATGCTTGTTTAAAGCTTACTTACCACAATGGATGCCGGCTGATCTACCGGTTTCAGGTAGAATTGTTTGAATACTGATTTGCTTGCCCAATCTGCCATCCTCATGATGTCTTCTAGATGAACTCCTTCCTCAAAGGCTTTGGAGGCCATGGCTCCTCTAACGGAGTGGGCTCCGAAGTGCGGGGTGTCAATCCCTGCTTGAGCTAAAGTCCAGCGTACCCAGCGTGCTAAGGTTGGTACTGATACCGCTTTGTACGGTTTACGCAGAGCTATCAGAAGCTGCCCGTTAGGGGAGGTCCTGAGTGAACCTGTCTTTTCTTCGTAGACTTTCAAGCATTTAACCAAGCAAACTTTAGGTTGATCTCTAAAGGCAGGATAAGAAATCACCCTGGAATTGCACTTCGTTCTTCTATGGATATGGAATATAATGCCATCTGGAGAAAAGGCTCTGCCTGCTAGATCTAGAGACTCTCCTGCTGGATACCAAGCAGAGTAAGGTAGTGAGTTTGACAGATAGGGCCGTACGTGATAGTTCTTCGTTACGAGGCCATGACAAAAAAAGTTTCAGTACTGTATTAACGTCCCAAAGCTTGTCATAGCGAGCTGGAGGTGGGACGGTAAGTCTCACACCCTTGAGCAACCTGCAGACGAGGTGGTGTTCTCCTGCTGGTACTCCTTGTATCTGGTCGTGACCTGCGGAAATTGCTGAATGGTAGGCGTTCACACTCCTGTAGGCAAGTCCTCTTTCCGCTAGGGATGCTAGAAAATTCAAAATCTCTTCTACAGGTGCTGAAATTGGATGTAATCCTTTCTCTCGGCACCAGGAGCTCCAGATGCTCCAAGAGTTGGAATATCTCTTAAGGGTAGTAGGGGCCCAGCTCTCCTCAATGAGATTGATTGCTTTGTGAGACATGCCTGGGACCCTCCATCTTGACCTGAAATCCTCCAGGCCGCTAGGGTCAGAGATCCGCTGAGGAGGAGAGGATGGCGCTGACCTGATGGATCTAATAGGAGATCCGGAAACTGGGGTAGTAGGATTGGAGAATCCAAAGAAAGTTCCAGAAGAACTGGATACCAGGTCTGAGATGTACAGACCGGCGCTATAAGGATCACATCCGCATGCTCCTGACGGGCCTTCGCCAGGGTCCTCACATTCATGGAGAAAGGAGGAAAGGCATACAGTATTCCTTGGGACCAAGATTGCAGCAATGCATCTGTCGCAGCAGCTGCTGGGTCCGGCCTCCAGCTGTAGAATGTTGGTAATTGGGAGATGAGTCTGGAGGTGAAAAGATCTATGGACATTGGACCCCAGAGATCCTGGAGGCGGAGAAAAACCTCTCTGTTGATCCTCCAGTCGCTGTAATCTGTCGAATGGCGGGAGTACCAGTCTGCAACTACATTTGAGGGACCGGGAAGGTATTCCGCTGTAACTGAAATCTGATGATCCAGACAGAAATGCCAGAAATACTTGGCTAATTCTGCTAGGGGTCTTGACTTGGTGCCGCCCAGATGGTTGATGTATTTTACCGCAGATATGTTGTCCATCTTTAGTAAGACACAGCAACTTACTCTGTCTCCGGCAAAAGAGCGCACTGCAAAGGAACCTGCAAGAAGCACCAGCTAGTTGATATGTAGATCGAGCTCCTGAGGGGACCAAGTCCCTCCTGTAGCTATGGCACCGCATCTCGCTCCCCAACCGGAGCGACTGGCATCCAACTCTATGATAATATCTAGAGCAGAGCCGAAGATGGCACTGCCGTTCCAGGCTTCCATGTGAGTGAGCCACCAGTTGAGCTCTGTCTTCGCTTGAGGAGACAGTGTCAGGAGTTGAGAATAAGAAAGGCTCCACCTCAAGTGTTGACCTTTTAGTCTTTGCAGTTCACGTTAGTGAAGAGGGCAGGGAAATATTGCTTGAATGGAAGATGAAAGTAGCCCTATCACTCTTGCTAGTTCTCGAAGAGAGAACATGTTCTTTTGTAAAAGCCTGCATATTTCTCTTTTGGTAGAGTGAATTTTGGCTGATGGGAGTCGAAGTTGAGAATTCTGTGTGTCCACTATGAACCACAGAAATTCCATATTTTTGGATGGAAGTAGAACTGACTTCTCCCAATTTATGAGAAAGCCGAGACTGTGTAGCAAGTCTATTGCTAGTTTGGTTTGTTTCCAAACTCGTTCCTGTGATAGGGCCATGAAAATGATGTTGTCTAGGTAAATTATGAGACGGACATCTTGTTCTCTTAAATGAGCTACGACAGCTTTAAGAGTTTGGTGAAAACCCAAGGCGCCAAAGAGAGTCCAAAGGGTAGGCTTGTACATTCCCAATCTTGATTTTTCCAAGAAAATCTCAGGTAACATATGTGTGCTTGATGAATCGGTACTGCGAGGTAAGCATCTTTTAAATCTAGGCGCATAAGCCAGTCGTTTGGCCTCAGAAGATCTCTGAGCATGTGTATACCTTCCATTTTGAAATGGTGGTAAATGATGAATTCAATGAGCGCTCTGAGGTTTATGACTGGGCGTACTTTTTGCTTCCTGCGTACCGTACCAGAAATATGGGACTGTAGAAGCCTCCCTGACTTGTGCAGGGGCGAATCGCTTGCTTCAGGTGAAGACTGAGTATTTCGCTGTCTAAGGCAGTCTGATCTGATTGAGACATTACCATGGAAGTGGGGCGACATATCTGAATGGGCTGTGTGAAAAACTCTAGGCGCATACCCCGAGCTGTGTCCCTTACCCAGGCGTCTCCTAATAAGGTATCCCAAGCATTTGCAAACATCATTAACCTCCCTCCTGTAGGTGTTAGTGGCGCTGGCGCTGTTATAAGTATACTGACCTGTAGATTGTTGTTGGGCTGGGTATCTAGCCGCTCTCCTCCAGGGACGTCCTCTTCCACGACCTCTCAAGGGGAAGATTGTGTCGGAGCGTTCTTGCCAAGAAATATGCTGGCCTCTGGATTGCTGAGGTCTCTTGTCGAAGAAGCAATGGCCGGAAGAGCGACCTCTTCCTCGTCCGGCCCTGGAGAAAACCTTGGTTGCAAATACTCTTTTTATTGAAGCCTGTGCTTTATCCAATGCCGTGACTGTCCCGACGAATTTTGTCATCTCCTTCATAAAAGGATCTCAGAAGAGCTGTCCTTGCATAGTTGGGCCGGATTCTGTGTCTGCTAGTTCGGTTAACTTGGCATCTATTTTGTATAGAATGCCTTTCAGTCGCTCTGTTGGGATAGCACAAGTGGCGTTTCCCAAGAGGCAAATAGCCCTCTGGACCCAACCAGACAGTATCACTGGGTCGATGGGGTCCGAGGAAGTGATGGCTGCATTCGCAAGATCGGAGATTTTTGCTAGTGGACCTGCTACGTCCAGTACTTTACCTGGCAGGCCTTCCAGGCACGATCAATACCCTTCCTAGGGTCTTTAACGTTTTTACCTAGAAAGGTAATCATTTTAGAATCAAGCTCTAGAGTCAGAGCTACTTTATCCGCAATGTCTGGTCGTGGACATTCAGCACAAAGTCTGGCCCTGACTTCTTTGTCAAGCGGCTTGCTCAGCCTAAGGTGGATGTAACTCGATGTCTTGGAAGATGGTTCCCAGTCGGTGGACCTGGGGTGTACTAGGTCATCCGGGGTAAACATACCTTCTGTAGGAGGTGTGGTCCTGGTTGTGTCTTTAGGGATGGGGTCTGCCGCAATCCCTGACCCAGAGGGTTTTGAATCCTCTAGATGAAATTCCTCTTCTGAAGAGGAATGGGAAAGATCAGCGTCTTAGATGCTACTAATATGATCTTCTTCTTCCATGGCCTGTCCATATCCCTCCAGGCTTGAGGGTTTATCTCCCCTGATTTCCTCCTCGGGGTAAGAGGGTTGGTGGGAAGGGGTTACCTTCCTGTTCATGAAGGCTTGTTTCAGCCTTGAGAAGGCGTCCGTTACTGCAGCTGTGGCATTAGTTGGCTGGCTCGGGGGGGGTCGTAGAGCTTTTACTCTTGCGAGCCGGTGTACATCCCCCTTCGGTAAGGTGCTTCCTTTTCTGTGTTCTCTTCCTCCCAGGAGTGGAGGTCCCTCTGAAATGCTCCTCCATAGAGTCTAGGCGATTTTGTATGGGAATGAGCATATCTGTTACCGCTTTCTTAATACTGGTCTCCACTGAGGATCCCAGAACCTTATGTAAACTATTAGCCATTGCCACTTCGTCTATGTAGCAGTGGTCTCCCTCAGCCTCATACCAAGCCTGATCAGATTGAGGCGAGTACTGCGCTGCCATGGTAAAATAAATGCACCTTACTCACTTTTTTTTTCTTTTCTTTTCTGGGCTTCTGAACACCTTCTCTCACTGCCCAGTAACCTTAGTTCAGTTCAACTTAATTGTTCTCTGAGTGCTGAACGGGAGATTTCCCTCTCCTTTTTTTTTCTTTTTTTTCTGCAAATGTTTTGAATTAAAATATATTAATAGATATAATAATTCACTCGCATGAACTTTGTGAAGAAAAACGCGATGAAAATCGCAATGCGGGTACTTCGAGTGAAGAGAGAGAGAGAGAGATTCCGGCGCTCGAGGTCGCAAGTACCGTTATACTGCTAATGGTCATGCGCACTCGAGCGCTGGAATGTCGAGTAAAGGACCAGGGAGAGCAGGAGCTCCCCTTGTCGGTCTGCGGGCGGCTCAGTGTGTTCTGGCTAGGCCGCGCCGGCTCCCCAGTGCTCAAGAAGAGCCACGGAGGTATGGGGAAGTCGGCACGAGACCGCCGAGGAATTGGCTCGATGCGTGCGAAATAACAGCTGATCAGCTGTGAATGCGCGAAGCGGAGCTTCAAACTACGCGTTCTCATAGGCCAAAAAACGACAACCGGCGTCGGAGCGCGACACACACTATAATCTACAGATATTTAGGTAAATTGCAAGCAGAGCGGACTCTCAAGAACAATGTTACAAGTATAATATTATGAGGAAAGGAAACATAATCCTTCAAAATTATGAAATCATGTCACAAACAGCGCTAAACATGAAGTACTTATCTCTTGCTGTGAGCAGCAAAGAAAGAGGAAGTGACATCATGTTTAGGACTGTTTATGGAGGGGATCTAACTACTATTGGTGGACTAGGTCACATGTTGGTGGCCTCTAAATGAACTGGAGCAAAGCTCCCTGGGAAATGCAGTTCCTTCAGAGACTTTAGTTATGTTATGATGTTATTGTTATATTTCCATGCTTATTATTATATATTTGGTGCACCTGTTTTTTGCACACTACTTATGGCACTTTGGGTGCACAAATATCTTGCTGCTGAGTTTTTCTTTATTTTGAATTAAAGAAAGAGAAGCATAATGCTCGCCTCCGTGTCTTTAATAGAATAATAGGATAGAAATTGCAGCGGGACATCTGGGAGCAAATTACATTGTGGCAAAATGACTGTGGAAATCTCAATGTACACCTAACATTAAAATCAGGGTGGATAAAATTACATTTGGACACCTTCTCCACTAGTTCTGAGATGGATCCCCTCTAGTGACACAATCTGCGGCCTGGTGGTTAAACCAGCGTCTTTGTTTACACTTCCTTAGTGGCCTCATCTTGACACGCAGCCTTGAATGTGAAAGACAGTGGAATTGTGAAGTCCCAGGAGTTCATTCTAACATTCCTCTGAGTGATGCTTTTGGTGCTCTTGTGAGCTCGTATGAGCGTTGTTCAAAATATATATGCTCAAAGTAACATCTGCTGTCGCTTTCGAAACACAAGTGCCAATAGCTTCACCAGCACTTCTGTACATTGTGACCAACACATTGGGATGTTGGTGGTCATACCTTCTTCTTTCAGTTTAGCATCTGTTTATAATGTATCCAGGACTTCAAGTTTGATTTCAATTGATTTGAAAGTTGCATAAAATGGGGGAGAATCAACTGCATCTGCACACGAAGAAGCAAAGACGCATGAGAAGAACAGAGAAACAGGGGACACTCAGCTAGAAATAAATATTGCACAAACATAGCTTTTAAGACTTTCCAAAAAGAGAGGTGGTGATTTATACTTCGGATTGTTAAAGGAAGGTTGTTCCACAGAAGAGGAGGAATCACCATGAACCTACGATGACCTCTAATTTTGAGTCTGGGTTTGGGAATGTCCCAAGGTACATATTCTGACTGTAGGGATCGTGTCTATTGTGCAGTAGGAACGTATTTCCCGGATACCTTGGGGCCAGGCAGTCTAGACATTTGAAAACCAGGCACAGGATTGTAAAGTAGACTGTGCAGCTCATCGGAAGCAAGTATAGTCATTGTCTAAAAGGAGTAACATGCTCCCGTTTGGCCAGACCAGTGGCATTATTGATTCACTACAAACGTCATTGGAATCCAATCACAGAGGGTTCACCACAGCTTATCTCTTCAATGTTTCATGTATTTAAAACGTATTCTCATCTTTTTTTTACTTCTGGCATGGCCATCTTTGAATCCTTCTCGCTTAAGGCTTGCTCTGCTGTTACAACTCTGCCAATCAGGTGCTGTAGTTTGACTTCCACTGCCTGGAGAGCTCCTTTCTATAGTACACATCCATGCATTCTGGACTAGATACAAGAATTAATAGATGGCAGAAAAGTTTATCTCCGCTCGTCATGCTCTCTTCTTCTGCCGGATGTACAGAAGACGCCACCCTCCAATCTGCCTCTTGGAAGTTGACATTAGGTTTGAAAACTAATCTCTGGATTTCTTTCTCTTTCTACCAGTTAAAATGTCCTTTTAAATTTGGCATAAAGTGTGTATAAGGAAAAGAAATAACGACTAGCTTTTTCAGTGAAACATAAATAACAAATGAAATGTTGAATTTTTGGTAAAAGTATATATGGGGGTGGGGTGAGGGATTAAAAAGGGTTGTAGTGCGTAATAAAGCTGCGGAAACAAGGGAATGGGGGAACAAAGTTTCACTGAAAAGGTTTTCGTTATTTATGTGTTCGTTATAAAGACATGGAATCTTTAATTTAGCCCATTCAAGATGGCCATCGATTAAACACTTTTATGGAAGACCCACAGAGAAACAAGGGTGGGTTTTACCTCCAGCTTGTCTTTGTCCTTGTTTGGTGCACCAATTCGTGTCCATTGGGAAAGGCTCACATTGGCCGCTTCATTCTGTCGCTCTCCATTATGCCATCAATGCTAAAACGATACCAATGATCTTTTCCAAACAGGGTGTTATCTTCCTTCAAGCTCATTTGGTTCCTTGTAGACACCTGCACTGCTCTACAAGTCACACCCAGCTGGCTTCACACTTCCTCGGTCTGTTTTGTATCAGGGACGATGCTGGAGGAGTGAGTACCCTTCACACAAAAGGTTCTCGTGTGCAAGGCTGTCATAATTCACAACTGTAATAATCAGCTGTTTTATAGATATCACCAGAATTGGCTTTTATTTCCTGGAATTTAGCAACCTCTCCAGTAGCCTCGGTCATCTTTTTTTTTTTTTTTCCTTTTACATTTTTAAAGCGCTCACACAGTCCGTGGGCATCACGGCACTGTTACAGGAATATATGTCTCTTAGTAGCCTATTTATAACGTGCTTAATACCCAGAGGTTTCTAAGCACAGACCCGGACCTGGGGATCGAACCTGTGCTGCCGCTGAGCTATCCTCCAAGGTCAACAATCTTGGCAGGCAGATATGTATAGCCTTAGGCATGAGTTCAAAAAGTGCAGGCCTATGTGTACTAAAATATAGAGCACTAATTTGACTTAGCTGTGGCAATCTCCTGCCGTCTACAGCAAATGTCATGCAATGACACCAGGAAAGGTTCAAAGGTCACATTTGCTTTTCTTACAGCTGCTGAAATGCAAAGTTCCAACAGACAGGGTTGGACTTTTAATCCTATGAACCTTTGATTCAAAACATAATAAAGCATAATAATTGGGCACACTAGCCATGTACAAATAGTCTATGCCTGGTTATGGCATGGGGCTACTGAGGTCACACAATTATTCAGCTACCACATATGGATATCATGGATATATTGTGTCATTATCTGGCTGGCCTGACTTTCTTCACAACTGACATGTGGGACTGTGCCCAGGAAGTTGCTTATTTGATCCTTCTGAGGAAGTTAAACACCTTCCTCCCAGGTCACAGGAACTCTCCACAGCAGGTTCCCTGAGAATCCAGTGTTTAAGACTCAGCCCTGTCATGCCCTGTCATAACAAAGCCTCTCTCCCACCAGGGCAATGGTCACTGGAGTCCTTTTGAAGTCAGCAGACATGGCAAGAGGGCAGAGTTAGAAGAGCCAAGAGGAGAGGGAATGCCAGGAGAGGGATTCTGCCATATTGGCTCCTCCTATGACTCTCCTTAGCTTCCCGCCCACTCCACTTCTTGCAAACAAATCACTCAGGGCATAATGTCCAAAGGCAAAGGACACTTGTTACATCATCCTGAAATTGTATTCTGAAACCATGTTTGCTTTGGAACAATCTACTGTTGCACTACACCTTTATAATGGAAGAAAATCATGTCCTTAGTGAATTGACCTTTGGATTGCAAGACAAGAAGGGTTCCTCGGGTGCTCTGTTGGGGATGCAGTCTATTCCAAAGTCCTCTGTCATGTAAGGGAAGACAGAGAACTCCATGGCATGGGAATGCTCATTTCCCTAACCACCGCAGGAAACATTGTGGTTGACAATACTGTGGACCAAACCTTCACTGTGCACTGGAAAACGGATCCTGCTCACTGAAGGTGAAATACCCCCTGTAGGTGCCATACATTCTTTCTGGATGGGAAGTGTGAAGAAAATAACTCACATCCCTTTCCCTGGAGACCCTTGAATGGGCCGCATATCAATCCAGAAGGCCAGAAGCAGCGTCAAACCCTGTTTTCCACCCCAAGACATCTTTGAACTCAACCCACTTCAAGCAACTACAGGATCCGAGGTGCTACTGTTGGTACTCTAAGGATTCAAACTACTTAACCTGCATCCTCGATCTATCTCAAACTCGACCCAATCCAGAGAAGCCCATCACCACCGCAACACGACCACTTGCTCGCCGCTGTAGAAGCACCTGACTCGCTGCATCCCAAGTGGTGACAAGATCCAAGAGAAGCATCAAGCATCTCTTTGACCTGACTCGAAAGCTGATTCGCTGACTTGAGAAACTGGAAGCCATTGACTCACATGTGTTGCATAATAACTCAACCCAGCAGATGCATCTTTTCGACCATCTACTCAAGCTTTTGGGAGCCATTGATTTGAATCATCCTAAGAAGCATTGTTACCACCTGACCTGGCTTACTGACTTGACCAACTGAAAGCTATTGACTCACCCATTTTAAACACATAATAAAACCAGCAGGTGCATTAATTTGACCCGATTTGACAGCTGACTTGAGCTGATGGGAACCATTGACTGACTTGATCCACTGAGAACCCCGCCACGAAGCCAACTCGAAGCAGACCCTCTTTGGACCAACATGCCTCAACTGTCACAAAACCATCTTGATGGTAGGAAATTGCTGTGGGGATGGCGGTGCGTATTTCAATGAGGCTGACAATTGTGTAACATGTCCACAATGGTGTTGATGGTGTCCCGGTCCAGACGGTACAGGGTGTGGTTGTGCTGTAGGGTTGGGTTGGAGGGACTGGCTCTGAGGTTTGGGAATGGGGGCTGCATGCGTGGTTACGCTGGCTGCACTGGTGGGGCATGCTGGGCCTGTCTCGCCCTCCTTCTTCTGCTGCGTCTCCTGTGTGGTTCCTGCTGTTGGTGTTGGTGTTGTTGCTGGTGTTGCAATGCATGCATGTCCTCCAGCTGAAGTGTTCATGCTACTATTGGATTGATCTTGGTGTGGAAAGGGGTGTGGTGTGTGGGTGTGCTCCTTTTGATCTGGTCATGCCCAGACTCCATTGCCTCCACTGCCTCTACCTGTGCTGATGGTGTGCACCTGTGGCAGTTGGGAACACTGCACATGGCATTTTACGGTTGGTCAGAGATGCCGGTATTTACGAAATTGTCATCCAAACACTTCTTTACAACATTTCTTATCACTTTCTACTCCTTCACAAAATTAGGCTATACGAGGAGTGTGTCAGCCTCCTTTTTGTAAGCCTGCTACTCCCATCGTCCCATCCTCCTGTAATCTTTATGTAACAGTCTTGAAATACACTTGAGCTTCATTTGCGCAAAACCAAAGTTGTGTAGGGCTTCATGCCAGAGACTGGAAAGTCGAGCTTTCATTGTCTTTGCAAACCTTTGCAAACCTTTGCATGTGTGCATGCTTGGATAGCAAATGAAATAAAGGTGCATCATCATTTTGGAATCCATTTCAATTATTTTCTCTAGAGTACAAAATATCCCAAAAATGACATTCTCATGCATCCCCAATAGAAACAATGATAGGTTGGCCTGTTTTAAAATGATTTCTTAATAATTGCATTGTATTGTTCTGCATGTATGATCATACCTTATGTTGCACTTTTATTTGCATCCTGATACATTCCCACTTTTTTAAAAATGATGTATCATTGACAAGCTCCTCTCCTCCCTATTTCTAAAATGTTGAGCTTCCCAGAGAATATCCAAAGCTACGCTCTGCTGAAACACCTTCTAATAACTTAATGTGTTCAATTTAAGGCCAATTGCCTCCAGCTGTGCCCTAAACCCGCTGCTAATAGCCTCCAAAATTGTCTGAGTGTGTAGGCTGTTAACAAGGGCTGTGGGCATTTAACAGACGGTAGAGAATGGAGCTCCAGGATTAAATGCTGCAATCAACTGCTCGAACCACTCAGGTACCTCGTTCTTACATTGGAAAATATGATTGTGCTTCAAATGCTTTGAACTTAGGTTCAGGTTTAAGAAGAAATAACCTCTAAAATAAGGACACTGCAGAAGTAAAGCAGGCAGTGACAAGTCCTCTTTCATTGCATAAGGCTAATGCCTACAGCAAGGGGTTAACCCGAGAGCCAAGCAAGAGGGACAATATGAAGCCTCGAATGGAGGCGGGATACACTGTGATACAAAGAAAGGCAGACCCCAAGAACAGGTAAGCATTTGCAGTAGGAAGCAGGACAGGTAACCAAGGAGAAGTGAGGAGATCTCTCACACTACTAAGGTCAGAGTCAGAGGGCCCAGCTGGCAAGTTGCCCTTCCGGCCCACGCAGGGGCCCACTCTAAATAGATGCACATAAGCTCTACCAGCAGGTATACACTGGATAAACCCTTTAAGTGCCAAGGACGAGTATGCTCGTCCTTTTTGCATAGACGTGCATAATAGCCTGGCACTTAAGCAATCAGGTTTGCTAAAACCCAGGTGAAAACGTTTCGTTTAAATTTATCGGAGACTAATGTGAGTTATGTTTTTCCAGATTCCATTATCCTGACATAATTCGTTATTGAGAACATAATGTTTTCATTAGCACCCAACCATGGTTTTCAGTAAATTCCCTTCACATCCACTGTGATGTTGTTCCATAATGCGGTTTTCTTATGAATGGCAGATCTATAATAGCAGTTCCTTTCATACCATGCACACTTATTTTAAATGATTACATGACAACTGGTACAGCAACTTGCAGCAAGTCTGTTCTTCACTCTATTCATGACAATTACTTCACATCTATCTGGAGGATGTAAAGAATCATCGATTTTATTTAATATTTCTAAGTGCTCAGCATTCAATTTGATTCCTTCAAACATGTGCTAATGCACTTAAGCCGAGAAACTCCGGGGGAAGTAAATCCCCCAAGCCCTTTGGAAATGTAAGTTTAATTCCCCAAAAGAAGACTATGTGAGATGCAGGCAACTCTTTCATCCTCATAATTAAAGGATCATTTTGGAATTTCAAATAGTCCTTTGATCATTAAAAATTGTTTTCGCCTTAAAAAATATGCCAAAGATACGTGAAAACTAGCAGTAGTTTTAATCATATGTAGCTTTTCCCCTAATATTAATCCCAAAATATTGGTTGGAGTCGAACAAAATGACTGCTCTGCAGGAGGAAAGGGATGAGTAGTGGTTAAACTATCTTCTCAGCCCCACACTACCAGTAAACCAACAGTGTTCTGATTCATAGAGGTAAACGGGCACAGACCAACAAGTACACCTTCTTCAGCTCTATTGGCAGCACAGATCGAGGGCAAGCTATAGCTTGAGGAGGGCTGTGAGGTGATGCTGTTGCAACACAAACAACAATATAAAGGTGGTACCGAAATAAAAGACTGTCCAATCAAGGTTCTGGGAAAATCAGAACTTTAATAAAGACTTCCAATGCACATAGCCATGAACAAAAATATAGGATTCACCCCTATAAAGCAAACAAACAGAATGCAGACTTTGAGACTAAAGGGCATTGTGGGTTCACAAACAGGGTCTGGCAAAACCTTTTTACAGCAATGTCAATGTTCAGAAGGCAAGAAGGGGTGCTTAAATGTCCCTATGGGCAGTTAAGGTAGTCAAGGTAGTCAAGGTGGAAACAGCATCTTCAAATACATTTATCTAGTGGTCTTGGGTGCTTGATAGCATTGAGCAGGATTTGGAATATCAGGATATCAGCACCCTCATTCACTTGCATCCTGAATCAAGTGCTGGATGCCCTCCTCAAGCACAGAACGGAATACATATCCCTACCACGGACTCCCCAGGAGATTCTTGAAACAAAAGGTGGCCTCCATGCCATGGAGGTGGTATACCGCAATCGCAAACTATACCACTAACAACAGGTGCAGATGGAAGGCGACACAAGCAAGATCATCACACATTGTTGTGCCCGATATCCCGGATCAACCACAGGAATGCTGCATGTCACCATGGGTAAAATCAGCGCAGAATGCCTAACATTGCAGAGCCTACTGCCAACGTTCCCCATCAGAAAATCCTACAGAACACAACACATCACTAAATTTACACAAACGCAGGTGTATGCGTATACAATGCATGAGCTACAATATGGCAGAGCACACCGTGTATCATCTTGAAGATGCAACCCACACCATTATTCCATGGCACAGGACACATTGAGGGCCTAAAAATGGTGTCCATACAACCAGGGACATGTGCATGTGACCAACGATAATCTGCCAATATGTGGGACGAGTACAGCTGTCCATCATCAATCGACTGACATATAGCTTTTAATGCCTCCCATTCAGATGACAGTGGCTATCCCTTGATGCTGTGGCTCATCACCCCTGTCCAAAACACACAGAACAGGCATGAGGAGGACTACAAATAATCCCACACCCTTACCCATGTAGTCATTGACCAGACCTTTGGCCGGTTCAAGGCATGGTTTTGCTGCCTTAGGCCGCCAGGTGGGGCACTCCTCTACAGGCATGAGAAGGTGGCCAAGACCATCATGGCATGTGTTATGCTGCCCAACATGTTTATCCGACGCAACGTGCCCCTGACCCCTGACATTGAACTGCTACCACCTGGTGATGATAAAGGGGATGAAGAAGAAGTGGGTGCACATCATTGTGGTGCCAATGCACAGGAGGGACGTGTTGTGCATCAGTCAGTGATTGCACAATATTACTGACAGATATGGCTGCAGAGGGTGACATGATATTCTGACAGAGGTCACTGGGTGTGTGGGTACATGCACACTATGCACTGTATATGAATAAATAACACATGTGCAATGATGAATGTCCACTCAGGTCTTGCTTTTGACACAACGGGTGTATTAAATATAAAAATGATAACGATAGTGCAAAAACCCTCCACCACCCTCACCCCCCTCCCCCTCTACCCACAACTCCCCACACACCCTCACCTCCTCTACCTCCCCCCACAAATCCCCCACATACCCTAACCCCCTCCCCCTGCCCCCACAACTCCCCCAAACACCCTCAACCCCTCCCCTCCCCCCACAACTCCCCCACACACCCTCCCCCCTTCCCCCACAAATCCCCCACACATGTCCCATCAAGTCTCCAATGCCTACCTGAGGCGGCCCAGACTGTCAATTCGCACTCCCTGGACCAGGTGGCGGCATGTCTTGCTGATCTGTGGAGCGGGCTCGTCTGGGTCGAGCTAGAAGATGACGGTGTTGCCGCCTGCTCGAATTGGGTAGCCGGACGCCCTGCCTCCATGGCATCGACTATGCAGCCTAGTACCTGGTGGTGGGTGGAGACCTCCTCGCAGAGGCAGCTAGTGTTTTCGGCAAATATTTTGCCCATGGAGGTGGTGTTCTCAGAGATGGACCTGCTTAGAGAGGCGATGTTCTCCCACCACTCCTGCCTAGCCAGTGTGATGTCCTCAACGAACTGCCGCACAAGGGCAGTCAGCTGTTCTGCACGTTGTGGCCCTGCGGGTGCACCTGTGGAGGTTGATGGTTCCTGGCTGTCCTGCTCAGCCTGCTCAGCCTGCTCAGTCTCAATACTCGGCCCTATTTGACTGAAGTGCCCTTCCATTTGCTCCTGACCAGACTGCTCTGGGGTGGTGGCGTGGTCTGTTTCAAGGGATGATATTTGGGGGGCCTGGGTGTGCAGAGCGGATCTGATGCATCGTCCTCAACGGGCACCCATACTTCATCCTGTGGGTCGTCCACAGCCTGGGGTGCTGTAGCTGCCACCTCCCCAGCCAAACTAGACTCCTCAGAGTGTGGTGTCTCAGCTGATTCCTCAGGCTGGGCAATGTGTGTTGGTTCTTCGGCCTCTACGGCCCTTGGCGGCACCGGTGTACTGGCAACCTGGGGTGTCCTGCCTGCTGGTGCATGGCGGCCCCTGGATTGTCCGTTCGAGGTCGAAGGGCGGTTGGCGTCATACCAGGACCTCTTCCGCAGTGTGGTTTTGCTGGGGTTGCGTCCTGCCCATCGGTGTCATGGTCAGAGCCTGTGGGGGTCAAAGAGAGGGACGGCATGAGTGATGTTTTGATAGGCATCATACATACATTTGGACAATTGATCATCCACAGAATTGAGGGTAATAGGCATTTGAGTATGGATGAGCACTTTGTTTGATACATGGGTGGGTTATGCAGGCATATGTCGGGGTCACTCATGTTGGCCAAGAGCTATGCTATCTGACATGCATATTTGTTGGGGCCTTCATGCTGTTTGACTTATGGCATTTACATCTGTGTGTGGTATGCGTCAGGTAAGGCATTGCCTTGCTGCAAGCATCTGCATGTGTCTGTAATGCGTCCGCCTACTTTGCTGGGAGTGTGTGTGTGTTGGACCATGGCTTGCCTCTTTGGACTGAAATATTGGTTGACATTCTTCAGACTTTGCATTAGAGTGTTTTGTTAGGACACTCACCTCCATCGGCCGATGTCGTGGCGCCACCCTCCATCTCAACGACACCTTCTATCCCCTCCATTCTGATCATGCTGGCGCAGATGTCATCCCATGGGGTCAGCTTTATGGGTGAGCTGGGACCTCCTCTTGTTTCCATTGCCTGGCTCCTGTTGACAGAGAGTATGTTTCTCACTCTGAGTCGCAAGTTGTCCCAGCGCTTATGGCAGTCTTTGGTGGTGCGTGGGGTGTTTCCAACAGCACTAACTTTCTGTGCAACAAGTGCCCAGATCTCCTTTGTTTTTAATTTGGCCTCCCTCTTCAGGCTGGTGGCAAAGACAATCCCAGCATGCTTCTGCAGTGTCCCGGCTAGCATCTCCAACTCATCGTCGTTGAATCTCTACTTGCGCTGGCGGGCAGCTTCCTTCTTAAGGGCCTTGGGCATTGTGGTGTGTTTGGAGAAGGTTTTCTGACAAACAGCAGAGTTCCACAGGTCCTGTGTGCTGAGGGTGGCAATGGATTGTGTTTTTAAAGATGGCCACCGTGTTCCTTCCCGTTCCTGTGCGATGACGCTACTTCCAGTTCTGTTTATTTACGGTGACCGCTAATAGCGGTCACCGCTAATGCCGCATTGGTTCATGCCAGTAGTGCTATGTGCGCTATGCATGATGCCGCTAAGGGTATTTTTCTTGCCTTTTACGGCATGGCCGTAATACCCTTACCGGCATGGTGCAAAGCTTGTGCCCGCAAAGTCGTAATAGTCTTTTATTAACGGACTAATGACTGCACGGACATGCTATTTGCGCCTTGCCGGTAAGGACTGTTACTTACCTCCAAACTCGAAATGACCCCAATATCATTTTAGATAGGAATATCCATTGCTAAAATTAATGGGTATTTTTTAAAGGAGTACCATACAGCATATGTAGGATTTGGCTAAAATCCTGAATAGTTTGTCAAGCATTCAGCCAAAGCAGGATATGAGGCAGAATAGTATCTGCTGTTCCATACTTGACAAACACGCTTTCCAAAAAATGAAAACATTTTAAAGATTGCTCCTATTCTCTTCATGTTTATCAACATATCATCCTTATTCAAAGCATACAAGCCAGAAAAGAACAGATTAACAGTAAAGAAGGAACCAAATGTATGGAACAAGTTTTGCATATGCAAAACCACTGCTACTCAAAGTGGCTGGCTTCATAAAAGAAAAGTGATAAGTTGCAATGACAAAATGGATACTGCAATTTGTAGTTGCCTTCAAATCACACACATTTCAATGCCTTACACGTTGCAAGGCAAGTTAGGTGGAGAGTGGGAATCGCTGTTGCGGTTTACATACATATGTACAAAGGGTTTCTGTCCATCTGCAGGACATAAGTCAAGTGAGGTGTGTGGACTCCATCTCTCATTAATTTACCCCAATATGCCAAACAAGGAAGAAAACTCCCCCAGAAAGATAATTAGGGTTGAACAGGAGTAATA
Organism: Ambystoma mexicanum; assembly: GCF_040938575.1. Classification (NCBI taxonomy): domain Eukaryota; kingdom Metazoa; phylum Chordata; class Amphibia; order Caudata; family Ambystomatidae; genus Ambystoma; species Ambystoma mexicanum. The sequence goes on along the minus strand of NC_090934.1, from coordinate 436,371,692 downwards.
ACCTACAGAAAGGCCTGACATGTGACTCAGTTTGCCCAAACCCTAAAAGCTATAAGAAGGCACTCAATTCCACCAAATCGCAGGACACAAACATTTACCCCACCTCCTTCCCACCACACTAGAAGATGCAAGGATCTATTACGTCATCTGTTTACCTCACTTTTCAACCCTCCACCCCACAACACCAGCAGATACATTGATCTCTGTATGTCTCTGTCTACACAGAAAAGTCCTATCATCTCCCCCACCTTTTCTGTCCTGTTGGTGTAAACTGGCCCAATAAGCACCTCTCACCAATTTCACTAGGAGATCATCATTCTAACAATTCTTCTCACAGCCCCCTGACCCCACCTATCTCTCTCTACTTCCTCTCTCCTTCTAATACATTAGCCCAAAGGAGAACTTTCCCCTGCATGACGTTCCTCTGAGAGGCCTCTTTGGCAAAGACATGTTACAGTGTTTAACATATAACTGTCTCCATAACATGTGAAAATTGTAAGTTTCTCCATAGGCATTTCCCATAGGAACATACCATACTCACAGATCAGTCAGACTCATGGAGTGGACCAGACTAAAGGTGTTTTCCCCTTTGACATATCATCCAACAACCTGTGCAATCTGATAGCTCCGCCACCAAGACCGCAAACACTATAAAACCGCCAGGGCATGCACATCGTGCACGCGCATCGGGGAGTGCACAGAGAGTGCTGTTCCGCTGTCACAGACTGCTTGATTTGGTTGTGTCTTCAACTTGCACTCACTCGCATCAAGGAGTGCACAGAGAGTGCTGTTCCGCTGTCCCATACTGCTCAATTTGGTTGTGGCTTCAACTTGCACTAATTTGCACGATCAAGAAATTCACAGTTGACCCCTCTTGTCTGGCTAACTGTCATTTTATCTCCATCAATCCTTTTCTTGGCAAACTCTGTGAAAAGCTGGCCATCTCGCAGCTTATCTTTCACTCTGATTCTGTTGTTTGTCTCCATGACCATCAATCTGGCGTTAGAGCTGACAGAAGCATGGAAACTTCTCTCCTGAACATCCGTGAAGATCTGCTCGCCAACCTTGACCCTAACATCCCCTCTGTCCTCATCTGACTCGATTTCCCTTCTGCCTTTGACACAGTCAACCATACCATCCTGCTCAACTGTCTCTGTGACAACCCGGGTATCCCCGATCAAGCCCTGGCCTGCCTGACCTCTTTCCTCTCTGATCGACCTTCCCAGGTCCAACCTGGGTACTTTCTTTCATCTATCTCCCTTTCTACCTGTGGTGTTCCCAATGGGTCTAACTTCTCACCCTGCCTTTTCATCCAATACCTGGCAATTGTCCCCCACTGCATTGCCATTTTCTGCTACAACTTTCAGTGCTATGCTGATGACAGAACTCATTTTCAGGCTTCCTTCTGCCACCTCCTCTCCTTCTATCATCTCTGACTGCCTATCTGCCACTCAGGATTGGTGTGCCACCAACGATCTCTGCCTCAATGCCAGCAAGTAGGAGATCATCCTCATTGGCACACCTTCACTCTCCTTTCCTGTTCCTCTGTGGCCGGCCTCCCTTGGCCCTCCACCTACCCCTACCTCCGAGGCTAAGACCTTCAGGGTCTTCGACTCCACGCTCTCCATCTCTGCCCACATCTCTCAAACTTTCTACTGCACCTCCTCAGAGGTATTCTGCCTTTTCTCTCCTTCCCCCAGGAGCTCACTGTCTCTCAAGCTCTGGTTCTCTTTAGGCTTGACTATTGTAATAGCCTCTTTCTAAATCTACCTGCCTCTACTCTCCCTCCAACTTATCCAGAACAGGACTGTAAGACTTGTCCTTGGTCTCAAGCCTTGGGATCGTTTATCTCCAGCCCTGAAATATCTTCATTGGCTCCCAGTGGCTGCAAGGATTACATTCAAAACCCTTTGCATTGTCCACAGGGCTTTCTGGGGCCTGGGTCCAAAATACCTTCAGCTTTCCCTCTGTAAATACCTTCCCTCTCAAGCTCTTCACTCCTTCACATCTAACTCCCTAAGGGGCCGTTGTTTTTCAAAGAAACAAGCTGTGGAATATCTGTCTTTGGCTGGGGCATCCCTCTGGAACAGCCTCCCTGCCACTCTGAAACTTGAGGAGAACCATCTCTGGTTCCGGAAGCTCCTTAAGACCTTCCTCTGTGCTTCTGCCTTCGCTCCTCCTCTCCCCTGCTGATCTGCTCTGTCTCAGCATCGTGCACCTGGTTTTCCCTATGACTTTTGGGCCCAGGTACCTGATCACCCTGCCACCCACCCGCCCTGCCTCCGGCAATACCTTGCACTAAGGTCTTTATCTGTAACCATACAGTCCCCCTCCCCTTTTTCTGCACTTATCAGGTACTAATTGTTTATTGCCTTGAATCTAGAACTTGCCACCTGCTGGCTGCACTACCACTGTTGGTTGCTTTTATTATTTATGTATTATTTATCTGTATTCCTCTGTTCAGCACTTTTCACTTCTTCTCCCCCCTCCCATGCACTTCCCCCTTTCCCTCTCCCATGCACTTGCACATTCTCAATGTCACTGGGCATAGTAAGATCATTGTTTTTTTTTCTCCGTTGTTCCCCTCCCTTGCCTCATCGTGCTTTGAAACACTTGTGTATGAGCGCAATACAAATAAAATATCAATATCAATATCCCTATCAGATAATGAAGAATTAATAAATGTAACAACTTACTCTTCAACCACTCTACCAGAGCAGATACCAACACAAGAAAGATCCAGACCTGTTGATTTATCTATAATAACCAACATTATCAACAGTAATTGTAAGAATGACAAATTTGAGATCTTAACATTAGAACTAAAAAGATCCTGACCCAGAAACATTGAAAACAGGGGTGGCGTAAGACACAACACAAATAATCGATCTAATGTAACCCAAGAACCGTGCACAAGTCCCAAAAGAAAAGTATATATCAGAGACGTACCACACTCTTCCCCTTGAGAAATACATTTGACGTCACAAATGATGAATAATGAAACTGATAATAATAACAAAGATAGATCCTTAAAACAAGCAGATACTTTGATCTTAACAATGATAGACAGGCAATGAAATGATCCCTTTCCTAACAAAACAACTGTTCTTGCAGCCTTCAAGTAAATATCCAGCCTTGATTTAATTCAATCACATGATATTCAATACATTACATTTGTGAATAATAGGAACATGGGTACAAATGAATTAACGACTCCATTGCAAATTATTAAAGGAATAACATGGAAAACAACACTAAATTGAAGCAATACGGGTTTAAATTGGACAGAAAAGAATCAAAGTTACCAAATAATGTGAGAAAAAGCCAATACTCAAACATAGTGCTATATTAATCTCATGTCTGACTAAATATGAAACTCTGATCATCAATTGCCAAGGCAACCAAGGTCAATTAAATCAAGAAGAATCTATCAAATCAACATATACGAATACCAAAGATTCAAAATGGACTTGGCTTTCTAAAGCAATTGTTGATATAAAAGCGGCAAAATACGTATTAATGCCAGGATGTAACTGCATTGCAGTCCATCAGGATGCTGTGTGGAACACCAGAGGATTCAAGCAGCTGATGAGAGAAAATACCAAAATTCCCTTAACCTCATATGATATCCTTGCCTTTCAAGAAACTTGGATTACAACTCAACCAATCTGGCCATGCTACGAAATATGTCGGATCCGTGCAGTCATGCATGCCAAAGGAAGACCATATTCAGGTCTATTAACGGATGTAAAACTGACCCTCAGAAGACGTTTACTTCCTTGGGCCTCTCTGCATTAGGGTATACAGTTAAGAAAGCTACCCTCATCTGATGCATTGAGTCCTCTTGGGACCAACACAGCAATTCTCAGCCTGTATTGGAACCCACCTGTCCTACTTGATGATGCCTTCTTTGAGTTGGTGAGTAACATGTTAGATGTAATTGCAACTGATGTTACCATTTCCAAGGTATTAATTGTGGAGGATCTTAACATGAAATGTATACCTGCTAACAAATCCACCTTATCGACACGAGCAGCACGGTGGATGAGATTTATGAGAGACAGAAATTACACAATACTAAATGGTACGATCAACGGTGATGCCCCTCCCAATCCCACTTGGAACAGAGAAGCTTCATCCTCTATTTTGGATTATGTATTCACCACCAATGACATTATTAATAAAGTAAAAAGCTTTAAAGTTATACCAACCACATACGGTGACCATAATATCCTAGATATCACCTGGAAGTGATTGCATCAGTCTAGTGCTGACTATTGAAGACCACATATTGAGTTGGAAGAAGGGAGTAACAGGATACAATTAAACATATCAAAACTCCATAAGCTGACTGAGCAATTACAACAAGATACCAGAGCTAACATTAACAGAAAGCTAGAATATACTGAAACCCTACACCTTTTTGCAAACCCTTTCTCACAGAGGCATGCGACAGAGAGTTATCCATGAATATCCCTATGATTCTGTTATTCAAAATTTTAAGAAAACATCGATACGAAGAGTTACAAAATGCATAATGGCAACCTCTCATGCGACGAGACTAATACAAAGTACCAAAATACGTACAACGTATAAACATTGCGTTAAACAGCATAAAATGCTAAAACTTCAAATAGCCGCTGAAAGCATGTAAAATGTGGTGCTCTCCAAGTCCATTGGAGAAATATGGAAATGGCTAAAGGATGGTACCAACAATCCAACATCTTGCCCATTACTCAGTGCAATAAGTGAACCAACCTGGATCATGCACTTTAACTCAGTGTTTGCAAAACCTCTAAAATTGATGCAATCCCAATACCAACTCAAGGGTAATAATTGCTGTTTAGTATTTGATCATCTGGATATCATTATCTTAATTAAAATATTAAGTGCATCCCGGGCACCAGGGTCAGATGGGCTAAAATGGAAACCATGACCTCCCAGGCAAAAATAATCCAAAGGAAATATGGTAAATTCTCCTGTACTCATATCATAATGTTCTACAAACAAAAAGTTATACCAGTAGTGACATACAGTGCACAGGCAAAACTTTGAGAAAACCATCCAGATTGGAATCTGCTGGAGGGTATGTATTGGAAAACAATATAATCATTACTGAAAAGCTTCCCAATACAGATTATCCGGTATGAATTGGGAATAATATCTCTCCATACAATAGTAGTGTGGCAAGCTTTATCCCTATACAGGAAATGCTTAATGACTGAAAGCCATGCCCTAACCCTGGTTCCAGCACTTGCCAAAGCACTAGAAGGAAAGCATGATAAATCATTGAGTGTGTGGAAAGAATACTGCCTGACAACCATGAAAGCAGCTGATATAGACCATACACTCCTAATACACAACCTTGAGCGAACCAAAAAGAAACTTTGGTATCATGATTGGCCGTTATCATGGGACCAATGCAACCAGTACAAGGTATTCCAATATGGTAACTTTATAATGAAACCATTGCAAGTCCCCACATATCTTCAAACATTTCCAGATCAAAAGTACCAAATGCATCTCATGCTATTTCAATTTATTTTATGGCCAACACAAGCTCTACCACCTGTGAGATCTAAACACTTACCTATAGATCATTTCTGCAGATTCTGTGCTCTTACCACCAGAGTGAAACGTCAGAGCATCTCTTGATCAATTGCAAAAGCTTAGCTGCTTGGAGGAAAGAACATTTCCACAGATTCTTTGGAGAATTCTATTATCGCCCAAACAAATGTGGCATAAGATATTTAATGCAAATCACATCTCGATGAATAGCTCCACAATTCAGTATCTCTTAAGACGAAACCTATAGTGGTACTCTAAACCTAACTAGTAGAAGGAACTAAAATGAATCATGAATAGCACTATTGTATGCTCTTTTCCCTGTGCTCTTTGTGTTCTACTGACAAATGTTAAGGAATCTTTTTTACAAACTTGTCGAAGTACTCAAACTATGAACTAATAAATTGTTGTTTTATGAATAATACTGATGCACTTTAATTAATTTATATGAGATCTTAAAGTAATCAAATTATTAAACAGGAAGTGTTGTATTAAGAATTAGTTTTATATAACTGACTATCATGCATGGTATGTAAGATGATTTAATTTGAGATTGTATTTTTATGTACATAGTTGACAGTAATCCTATTTAATAAACTGTATTTGTCTAATATAACACTGCTTTTCTTTTATTGTGCAATAGTTTTAAAATGTGCTTAAAAGTCAATGTATTAAACAAAGGCACAATCAATCAATAACAACACATTTCTTTTTAAAAAGATTGTGTACATTTCCCCTTTTGTGTCCCTTTATAAATGCTAGAAATCCCCCAAAAGAAACCCACAAACACAAAAAACATAATTTTTCAAATACACTGTCCCCTATGCTTGTTTGTCAAGTACTGTTTTTGCTTTGTATTTTAGTATTTGCATTGTATTTATTTTAGTTGTAATTTTAGGTGTAGGATTGGTTTGTTTGTTCCTGTTTGTCCAGTTAGGTCATTTGGGTTGTGAGTGTTCTCTATGGTTCACAGAGTACACACTTTGGGTGCTCGGGTTAAACAGCAGTGTGCGCAACACAATCATGTTTCTCAGAATTTCCAATGTGTGTCAGTACGTTTGTGCATGTGACACTGGGAGGAACAGGGGAAATGGAAAGAGAACAGGAAGTGAAATATGGCACAGGTTTAGAAGGAGGATCTGCAATTCTACTTGAGGGGGAGGAGGATTCTCCCATTACTGATGAGGAAAGGAGGATATACATTGTCTATATGGGTTCCGGCTCACAGGCCCCAGCCACAGAACACCTCCCATCCTCAGAGTTGGTGGGAGAGGAAGAGGTATTGGGGGAAGACACGGGAATGGGAGAGAAGGTGGAGCCATCAGACGAGGCCCCATAGCTGACAAGCACAGAGGCAGGGAAGGAAGGGTCTCATGTGGATGCCCACACAGAGGTAGGAAAGCAGTGCCTCATGTGGATGCCCCCACAGAGGCAATGGAGGAGCAAGCAGGCATGTCCCTCATGTGGGAGAAGAGTGTGGCCAGGAGGTAGCCCATGGAGCATTGACTTTAACCGCCCCCAGCATATTCCACAATTCCCTGGGTGTGCGACTGTTTTGCCTTCCATCAGGGAAGATTGTCAAGGGAGGAGCCTGAAGTCTTCTGCCCAGAGAAGGGCTGTATGAAGCTGGTAAAGTAGGAGAAGAGGGCAAAAGAATAGGGTATCGTACCATACGGACAACAACAATGGGAAATCACAGAAGTCAATGGCACAGGAGGGTGTCCTCTGTCTACATGTCCTCAGACGGTCCTATTATGTCCCAAGGTCAAGTGGGGGTGGCAGCACAGTGGTGATAGCAGGCTTATCATGGTTCAAATAAGTAAAGCAAGTGTGTGGATGCACACCGGCATAAGTGTAACTGTTATCTATATACTCAAGATGTGGATAAATATATTGAGTATTCCAATTACAAAAACAAGAAGCTATACATGTTTCAGGAATATTTTTCCCTTCTTCAGGATCAATTTCTTGAATCTGTTAATTATACAAATAATGTTATGTTACAGAGTTATAATAACACTCTTACATCATAGAGAGCTCAATATTAATTATCTGTAATACATCAGGATATGAAACATTACTAGGTAATCGCCCAACAGAATGTGATTTCATAAAGACATTCACAGAAACAAATAAAAGTGTGGAATTTATGACATCATGGTTAATTTGAAAAGAGAATTGTATGCCTCGTGGAATGTATTCAGTAATCAAAGAATTCACCAAAAATCATTTAAAAAGTACCTGTAAATGTATTACGGCACACACTCTGCCCTTGTCTAGCCTGACCAATCAGTGTCAGAGGTACCCCCAATGTGGTCAGTGGCAGGCCCCTTTTACCAGTGCAGCCCTTACAAGTTGTTGAGGGTCATGCACCACTAACAGCATGCATCTTAATGCTCAGGAAAGCTGGATCGCCTATTGGTCAGTGGGTATCCTGAGGAGGTATATGGAGCGCCACCACTCTTGCCTTTTGTAGAAATTTGTGCTGAGTGTAACAAATGAGCCACTAATTGGAGAGGGACTGGCCTCACAGGGTTCTCCCCACCAGCTGGAGAACTTTACTAAATGCTTTGAAGGGAGAGCTTGAGAACATTAGTAGGCAGCTGTGAAAGAACCCAAAATCCTTAGTGATGACCTGTATCCATTGTAAATCCACAGAACCTAAAGAGATTGCTGGGCCCTTTGAAAAAGAAAAAATAGAACATTAAGGGGTTGCTGCACACTGTGAAACAACCTGAGAACATCTCTCAATGGCTGTGCCCTGTCAAAAAACAGAGAACTTTAAGAGGCTGGTGAGCACTGCAGCACCTGAATAACCTTAGTAAGAGGAAAAATACAAGAACCTTAAGGGCTGTTTTTACCCTGGGGAGAACCTTTGAACCCTAATGAGTGGCTGTACCCAGTGAAAATACCAAGAAACGTAATGGGTGGCTGTGTCCTGTTATAGACATGAACACTTTTAACAAGTTATAGTTTAGTTTAGTTTATTATTTATAACGTGCACCTAACCCTGAGGTAACTGGGTGCTTAAGCTTGTGATATAGTTACAGATGCATGTGGTTAGGCAATGGATAGCGATTTGTGATCACGATTTGAACTCTTTACTGAAAGCACAGTCAATGCAATGGGATGTGCAAGAAAACAACTGGTCAGAGCCTCTCAGTCACTTTCATTCCTACAGCTATCCATTGCCTAACCACATGCATCATGAAACAACCCCGATCCACATTTCAGTTGTGACATGTAATGTTGTTTAATGTAAAGTGGTATTTTATATTTCCCTTTGGTCAATAATGATGGCCTTGATGCACAAGGCTGTGTAAGAAAGAAGGGAAGCAGGTTGGAATTACCTGTTACCTGTGTGGTGATATGAAAATCTCTATGTTGTTTGTAGTTGGTACCAACTGTGCAGGTTAGCCACATGGGCATTCCCAGATTATCGAAAATAATTGCAGCCTGGTTGTTGATGGAAGATGAATAGGGTCTGAATATGTTAAGTACACTAGAACTAGAGGCCATCTGAAGAAGTGAGGGAGGTGTAAGGATGCATGATTTTAGTATTGAGAAGTAAGTTAAGTAATGAAGTGGGTGGAGTAGGGGTGAGAGGTTGCCGCATCCTGGCTCTTGGTAGCAGATTTCACTGAGATTAAGGTGTGGACCAAGACCACTAAGCAGAGGTTTGCATTGTACTGACAATTCCTAAGTAGGCAAGGAAATGTTATCCATTGTCTGCTGCAACATAAACCAAATTCAAACTGCAGGGTTTTAGGCACTGTCATTCTAACATCTTCACCTTCTCCCAGATGTGAACTGCCCTGTGGCTTCTGCCCTGAAACCCTGAAATGCATTGCCTGGTGCTGACCTGCATACACCTTGAATAACTCTGGAAGCCGCCTCGGCTGTTGAAGGAAATGAAGTCCACCCATTGCTCTGTGATATCAATGCAGTCAGTTCTCTGACATCTGTTCCAACTGTTCCAAATGTTCATGTTGAAATGTCATTTTTCACAGACTGATTGCTGCAGTACCCACCTCACTGTAACAAATTCTGTGTTTTACAATACTGGTACCGCAATGGAAAAATGTTGGCCTTGAACTTCTCAACAGTGATCAACATTTCCAAAGAGGTACTTGAATTCAGAACTTCCCACAAACAAGTAGGGCAAGAAACGTGTTGCCAAATATATGGCACTTTTGCATTAAGCAGGTGCTGTCTGTCATGGGACATGCTTCTATCCAGACTCAAGCACTTACAAAGCACTACTACCCTGATACAATGTGGGATAACTGATTGTGCCACTAAGATACAGGGAGTGCCCTACTACGAGTTCCAAACCCTGATAAAGTGGAAAATAGTTCTGGGGTAATTTTGTTGACTGACAGAGGTATTCTCCGTATCTAATGGTATGGGATGCACCTTATATTGGTTGACATCTTCAAACCTCTCTCCACAGTGCTGCTGAAAATGAGAATAAGAAGACATAAAAGTGGTACCAGAAATGATAACTGCCTTCTCACGGCATGTCTTGCTCCAGAAGTGTTTGCTGGTGGCCAGATTTGGTTGCAGTTCATTTTCTTTGAAGTATAGCCACCATTTTGACCTTTGTAGTGGACTAGCAGCTCACAGGTTGGGTTCACTGGGCATGATGATGCTGACAGAAGTAATGCTGGTCATGCTCTGGATACCCCCTGATAATATGATGTCACTTTTGATGTTTGATTGAAGGTTTGATTCTCAAAGTGTCGGAAGGAGGGGGAGGGATTCTATTAATACTACAGCCTCTGCACCTGTAGTGACATTCTCCACTTCCATCTCAGAATTGCTGTTTTCAAACAACAATGCATGTCCCTAGCTGATCTATGATGAAGCATTATCTTGGTCTACATCATTGTCATTCTCATCATTATTGTCTGACACCATGATTAGGGGAGTGGGGATAGAGGCCTTGAATTCAAGTACTCCATCCGTTGTTCTTCTCTGATCATCATTAGACAAGATCTGCACTCCTTCCGCCTTCTCCCTCTGAGATGCTGGAAGAGACTGAAAGTGCAACTTCCTGAGTAAGTTGTGATGGGAGTGTTGAATGTGAATTTTATCATACATTCAATTGACCACATGCATTTCTGGCCTCCCTTGTGAACAGAGAAAGTGCTCTCATAGGAGGGAAATGTCCATGAGCAGCATGTCTCTACCTGCTTCTGGCTTGTTTGAGCGCTGAGACATGGTTGTAGGTCAAAGGATCGACAACCAAAGGATCGAATGGTCAAAGGGTCGACACCAAAGGACCGAAAACAAAAGGATTGAAATGTTTTTTTTATATTTTTAACATTTATTTTTTTGGGGGGGTCCCCCGCAAACCCCTGTTTTTTGTGGTAAAAACCACATTTTTTCCATAAACGAAAACCCCCCCAAAAAATGTAATTTAAAAATAAAAAGTCGATCCTTTTGTTTTCGGTCCTTTGGTGTCGATCCTTTGACCATTCGACCCTTTGTAGTCGACCCTTTGACCGGACACCCTGAGGACATGCAGTTCAAAATGTATCAAACTGTGTGTCAGTCACCCTTTGCCAACCAAAATATTAGGTCCTCCCTTCAAGTAAAATCAGATGAGCGTGAATGTCCCACAAGCTCCCTCCTGGATTCCAAGGTGCTCCTGCTCCTCCTCCAATGTGTCATCAGAAAAACATTTGATTGCTCACTTGCTTCAAGAAAGGGACGTTTACTGCCACCCCAAATCATTGCTGCTCAGTCCCCTCTGAAATCAGGCAAGTGTTTCTCTCCCACAAGCAGCCCTCAAGTATTTCCAGCTCCTCCCGCTCACCCTCCAGGTGTCACCTGATTGCATGTTTCCCATTAACTCACTTCAAAAGAGTAACACTGACTGGTATCTCACTGCCTCCTCCTCTCATCTGTGCTCCTCACTCAGAGCAATATCCAGCTAGCATGGCTTTCCCTTAAACTGCTGTAAGGACTTGGCAGCTGCTCCCGCTCCTCCTCTCAGGTGTCACTGAATAACATGTACCTCATCCACCTGCTTCAAGAAAGGGACACTGACTTCCCCAAATCTCTGCAACTCCCTCCCCAAAAACCCGGGTGTATGTGACTCTCCTTTAAGTAAACCCCAGGAGTTGGTAGTTCCTCCCTCTTCCCAGGTGTCATTAGAATGCACATGTCTCTGACACTTGTCTTCAATACACGGACATTGACTGATGTGTCACCTGCTACCTCCTTAAATCTCTGCAGGTCACTCACAGAGAAATCGGGTGACCGTGACAGTCCCACAAATTGCCCCCATGGTTTCTCAGTTCCTCCCATTACTCCTCCCAAGTGTCAACTGATGGTACTTGTTCCATCTACTTGTTTCAAGAGGCAGTCAATGTCTGGTGTGTCACCAGCACCCCCAACTAGGAACCTCTGCTGCTCCCTCTAAGCAGAATCAGGCATGTGTTACTCTCCCACAATCTGCCCTGTGGGATTCTTTACTCCTCCTGCTCCTCCTTGCAGGTGTAACCCAAAGACACACGACTCATCCACTTGCTTCAAGAGAGGGACACAGAGTGGTGTGTCACCCATCGCCATCAGGAATCTCTGCTGCTCTCTCCAAACAAAATCAGGCATGCACAACTCTCCAAAAATCTGACCTCGGAGATTCACAGCTACTCCCACTCCTCAATGGTGTTCCCTGATGACATATGTTTTGCCCATACATTTCAAGAGACAGACACTGGTGATCATTACAGTTTACCTGGTCTGGAAAAATTGCCAGTAGTTTTGCCTGTAATTGCAGCAACGGCAAATTGACTGGACCAGGGAAATACAAGTTTCTGATGATGGCACTGACTTGCCTCAAGGGCTGACCAGCCAATAAATGAGGCCCATACTGGCAAATAAAAATGCTTCAATTACCGGCACCGGTACAACTGGTGCCGGTAATTTTGGCAATCCTCTCCATGGAGTCCTAATGGAATTGAATTTTACTGGCGTTTCTGCCACCTCGAATATCCTAGTAATACTGGAATATCAGGCAGCGGAAACGGTAGTGTCAGTTTGCTGGTATCCCGTTGGAATAACCAGCATGATACTGGCAAACTCATGATGACCCCCACTGACTGTTGTGTTTCAGCTGCTCCCTCCCAGCAATATCAGGCGAGCATCCCACAAGATGTCGACAGGGATTCTCTGCTCTTCTTTCTCCTCACCCCTGGTGTGGCCAGTGGTATATTTCCTTATCCACTTGCTCCAAGAAATGGACACTGACTGATGTGACTGATATGTCTCACAAGCTACCTCCCCCTATCTTTGCAGCTCACTCCAGGAAAAAAACAGATGTGCAGAATTCTCTCACCAGCTGAGCTCAGGGTTTAGCATACCCTTCCCCTCCTCTTCCCTGGTGTCACCCTATGGAATGTGTCTTATTCACTCAATTCAAGATACAGACACTGACTATTTCATCTGTCACGTCCCAGAATCTCTGCTCCCCCCTCCCAGTAAAATCAGGGGAGAATGACTCTAGCATAAGCTGGGCTCATGATACCTGACACATCCAGCTACTAAACCCTGCATGTAACCCAATGGAACCTGTCTTGTACCCTTGCATAAAAAGATGGACACTGACTAGTGTTTCACCTACCAACTCCCATAATCTCTGCTGCTCCCAACCAGCAAAATCAAGGGTTCATGACTAGCTCATATGCTGCCCTCATGCCTCCCTCAGGGATTCCCATTTCCTCACTCTCCTCCTCCCAATTGTGAACCGACAGCATGTAGCTCATCTATTCTTTTCAAGAGATGGACAATGGGCCTCATTACGGGCCTGGCAGTATTTTTTTTGTTTTTCCCAGGGCCCAGGAATGGGCAATTACCGGGTCATTACGGTCTTGCCAGACCGGTAATTGCCCATTTCTGGGTGTCGGAAAATATTCTTCCCCATTCCCATTTGAGCCCAATAGTGCTCAATGGGAATGTGGAAGCCGGATGCACCGGCATCGTTATTAATGGTAACAGTGCATCCGACATGCTATGCTCGCAGGTACCGGTACAAGCAGAACTCCTAGTTTGCCGGTATTGGAACTACGGTACTGGCATGCTTACCGGTAACGTAGTTCCCAGATGGGCAAACTTATAATGAGGCGCAATGAGTCGTGTGTCACTCACCTCCCAAAATCTATGGAAAAGACACTTGTGATTTTCACCCACTCCAATTCAGTGACTATTAAACACATCTTGCTCTCTCATTGGGTCCCAGTCAATCACCACCCCTCCCCACCCTTCTTCTTTCCTGCAACTACTTTAAGCATACCTAAACATCTCTGCATATCCTAAACCTGCCACCAGCTATGACCTCACACCTCTCGAAAACTGCCTGAGACTGAATGGGACTTAAGCCATGTGGATAAACTTCCAGCCATATTTTTCCAAAAGGTCGTCCAAGTTTTTTTACTTGACAAATCTCACAAACTTTGAGTGATTCGGGTTCACTGTGGGAGGTTTCAATCAGGCCTACCTTTAAATGTTTGTCTGTGGGGGAAAGTAAGGCAACCATCAGACGGATACTCATATGCAATAGCTTGACAACACTGAACTACATCTGCCTAAACACCTGTGCCGATCACACACATGGATGTCGATAGTTTGCCTGAACCCAAACCACCAGATCTGGCTTCTTTTATACATATGTCTTAGTATATATATATTCCCTTGAATCCCCTGGCCCTAATTACGACCCTGGCGGAAAGTAACTGACCTGACCGCCATAGCGTAAATAGCGTTTCCGCCATTGCACGACGGAGTAAAGTGCGGCTAATTCTGACCCATCGGGCACGAGCACTACGCCATGGCGGAACTGCAAAGTCCGCGATGGCGGAAATGTCCCTGAAACGCCCCTCACCGCCGTCGTACGGCGCCCTAGGTGCAATTCCGCCACCCATCATAGCGGTCACCGTAATGAGCGGTAATCGCAAAATACGGTGACCGTAAATATACGGAAACGGAAGTAAAAACATGGGCCCGGAACGGGAAACAGCACGCCGTACACCTATAAAATCAGAATCCTAACACAACCATCAAAAATCCTACCCTGAGACACATCCCAACCCGTTAGCCACCCTAGTGAAAACAATAAAAATGGGAAAAGTTGCGAAAAAAGCGTGCGACCGCAAGTGGCAGGTCCACTTCTCCCATGAGGAACTCACCGTGCTCACAGAGACCCTCCAGGAGAATGCTGCCGTCGTCTTCTCGACGCAAATGACCAGGACGGCACTTGCGAACAAGAAGGCCATATGGGCCCTGGTGGCACAGCGGGTAAGTGCGGTGGGGACCGCACCCCGCAACCCACAGCAATGCAGAAAGCGATGGGACGACTTGCGGATACGCGTACGGAGCATACTATCAGCCAACCGTAACATTGCCACAGCTACCGGGGGAGGATCGGAATCACCCATCAAGTTGACCCCCTGGGAAGAAATCTGTGCCTCCACCATTGGAATGGAGAGTATAGAGGGAGTCGGAGGGATGGAGAAAGGAGTGCAGACATCCGAAGAATCAGGTAGGTGGGCCAAATAAAACAATGCTAAATCCACAATGTCCAATCATGTGAAGTACCATGTGTCCACATAGTGCAACAGAAACACATGTCCAGGAGAACGTCCACATACATTGGCCTGATAGCACACTTTAAAAGTCACTTTAAATACATAAATAATTAAAAATCCTAAAAACACCCTCTACACGTGCAGCATGCACACCCTAACTGCAGGCTGCAAAACAACTGCATCCTCAATCCACACAAAAATGAAACCACCTCCAAGGCCCTGACCCAAATCACCCTCAGGTACCACCCCGATGCATGTGATACATTGCCATTCCAATTTCCACAGACCCATAAATAACGCTCGCCCTCCTTTACTCCAACACAGGGTCCGATTCAAACGACGAGCTTCAGGACACCCCTACCAGCACACCTGCAAAGAGGGCCAAGACCAACGGCCAAAGACCCTCCACCTCAGCTACACGGATCAAGACACGGCAGCAGCACAAATCAAGTGGCAGCACACAGGAGGGGACTGCAACAGGCACCCCAGCAGCCAGCATGCCCACAACAGCAGCACCACAGGTCCCCCCAATGGATGCCACAGAAGGCACTGCTTCTGGTGGCACCAGCACCATAGGTGACACTGCATTAATGGCAGCATGCTCCGACACAGAAAACGGTGCTGTCGATGTAGGATCCATCCATGACCTGTCTCAATCCCCCTGTTTGTTTCATCCCGTACACCATGAGGATACCACGCAGGGGCACCCACAAGACGACGACTGGCCATCCCCCACAAGCCCTGTGGCAAGGCAACATGAGGTGATCAGCCCCTCTGTGACACCACCGCAAATGGGCATGGCCCAGCAGAGGCAACAGTCCCTCGACCAGGTGATCGTGCAACAACAGCAACTGGCCACGCTCCTCAAGGAGCATGCTGATGAATGTGGGGGTACTAAGGCAGCCATAGAAACATCAACTGAGACACTTAGGTCAGAAATGGAGAGAAGTACAGAGACACTAAGGGCACAAATGGAGAGAAGCACCGAGAGCTTGAGGGTACAAATGGAGAGAAGCACCGAGAGTCTGAGGGGGGAACTGCATGCGACGTCCAAAGATGTATGTGCTGAACTTGCCGCTGTGCGCCGTGTGCTCACTGAGCTCTCACAAACCCTTAGGGACATGCATGGACGTGAGCAGGCAGAGACATCATCCGTTGCAAGTTCCGTCCAGGGCAGCCCCCAACGTAGATCTGGGAGGAACCTGCGCTCCACAGGCAGGGGTGCCCCTGATACCCGGAGAGGGGGCTTGCAATAGCGTCTGCCCACTGACAATGAGCATCTTTGGACACTGGTGTTCGGGGGGGAGGTAGGAGGGTGGAGGGGGTGTGTTGGGCTTTCTTGGGTGGCGGGTCCATGGGGTGTGTAACATAATTTCACATATGCTATAAACATTTCACAATCATCCAATGAGATGTGTGGACATTGATCTTTGTGTACGAGGCCTTTATAGGCGTACAGTCCATATTGTGCATGTTCCAGACACACACAGTGCCACAAGTCCCGTGTCCATGTATCAGCCACCAGGCGTGAGTGCTAGAAGCATGAATCTATGATAATCTGACGAATTTCACGGCCCTCCTGTGCCTCGCGGACTCCTTGAGGTGCTGCCACATCCCCAACCTCATCATGACCATCTTCAGGTGCCTGCAGTTCTGCGTCAGGGGGCATGGGCACATTTCTACGTACGCACATGTTGTGTAGCATGACACATGCCATGACCATCTTTGCAACCTTCTCATGGCGGTACAGGAGTGCCCCGCCAGACCTGCTGAGGCAGCGGAAACGACCCTTCAGTAGGCCGAATGCCTATTCAATGACTACACGGGTACGTGAGTGGGCATGGTTGTAGTCCTCCTCATGCTGGTTCTGTGGGTTCCGGAGTGGTGTAAGGAACCATCTCTTCAGTGGATACCCGGCATCACCTGTATGTGGACAATAAAGGATGTTTGTGGAATGACATTGCTACGTACGCATCCCCCCCCCTTCCTGCCAGGTCATTGCCGCATCACATACCCCACATTATCATGCATGAAATGAGACTCACCGAGTAGCCAGGATCTGTTCCCTGCGTGTCGCTCCATGTAGAGTGGTATTGTAGAGTTCCTCAAGACCATAGAATCATGGGTTGATCCAGGAAATCGGGCACAACAATGTGTAATGATCCTGTTGGAGTCACACACCATTTGTACATTAAGAGAATGATATTGTTTTCGGTTGCGGTACTGGGCCTCCATGGCATGTGGGACAACCAATTCCACATGGGTGCAGTCGATGGCACCAATGCAACCCGGTATGCCGGCAAGTGCATGGAATCACACTTTTGTGTTCGTAATTTCCTGCTCCGAGCGTGGTAGAGAGATGTAGTCGTCTGCGTGCTTCAGGAGGGCATCGAGCACTTGCGATAGTGTCCGTGACAACAGTGGCTGTGAAATGCCATGCAACTGTCCGACTGTGTGCTGGTAGGTGCCTGTGGCCAGGAAGTGTAGTACAAACACCACCTTCAGTAGGGGTGGGATGGCGGTTGGGCTATCTATCATGCTGGCAAGGTCAGCGTGTGTCATGTCCACAATGGCGGTTATGGTGTCCCGGTCCAAACGGTAGAGGGTGTGGATCTGCTCATCAGTGAGGTTGAACGGATGAGCTCGGAGGCGTGGGATTGCGGGCTGCCTGCGTGGTGGTAGTGGCTGTGCTGGTGGGCCTTGCTGGCCCTGCCTTGCCCTCCTCCTCCTCCTGCGTCTCCTCTGTGCGGCCGGTTGTTGTAGTAGGTGGTGTTCGTCTTCTTCTTGAAGTTGGAGTACTTGCAGTGCTATCAGGTCCCCCAGGGCCAACATCGCTAGTCCTGCCGGTAGCATTTTGGAGTGGGTGTGGTTGTGGGAGGGGGTTGGGTGTGCAATTTATGTGTTTTCAGGCAGTATAGCCTCCACCTGTGGTGATTCATTCCACCTGTGCAAGCTGCAATCCCCTTTGGGCGAGCACGTCCCACACACAACGCTGCAATTCGACGCATGGCATCTTGCTATTGCAATCATGTATTTAATCCCGATGGCAGTGGAATATTGGTTCATATGTTCATTCTGCTATGGTCCCATTGTTTCACATACTATCTTTACAGTCGCGAACAAACTTGTGAAGGGTCAGTGGAATGTAGTACTCGATTAACGGTGGACCCTCATGCAGCACTGTACCGAGGTTCACCGACGGGCGGGGCGTCCCATTTGTGAGTGAAGGCAGTTGCCATTTGCACACACTGCCGCACTACATGGATGAATTTGTGATTTCAAGCGGTCACAGATGCCTTTTCGACGTGATGTTGCAAATGAGGAATTCGAAGGACAGCGCTTTCGGTTTTCAGCTAGCGGCGAGGAGACGCCCACAGGTCTGACTGCAGATATAAAGTTCTATTGTTTAATGTCCTTCGGACAGGGGCCATGGCGAGAATGCAATGATTGATATGAATAGTATGGGATGCGCAATAGCGTAGTGGACGATAAGGCAGGACGTTCCCAAATACATGTTACTTCACAACACTAGAATTCCGGGCTGGAGCACAGTGGATTTTGCAGACTGCATTACGCACAGACTCAATGGAAATTTCACATGTTATGTGAGTAAATAATCAGGCGTTTTCATACCGGGATGAGGGAATGATGTATGGATGCATGGACAGATGATGGGAGTTTACCATGTACATGGCTTTTTGGAATCTATCCCCTTCCCCTGCGCTATGTGATGCAGAGCTGCCATAGTGGGACCATCGTCTATCTGCCCTTGTTGAACCCTCCCTGTCTCGACGCGCCTTCAAACACTTGTGTCTATGCACGTTACTAATCCCATCTAATGGATTCTGTTTTAGCAGACGCATGCACACAAAGACTCGTTTGTAATAGTGTTTTCACCTCGATTTATATAGTTATGATTCGCAAGTGATATTTGGGTGGGAATAATCCTTTTGAGTGGGCTAACATGCATATGGCTGTAGATTTAGTGTGATCATTGAAGTGAGTAATTCAAATTAAGTTCTGATGCCCATACCATTCTTTTTCATTTCATTTGGGTGACAGGTATCTCCTCCCCTTTTGCCGCTGCCATCTGTATGCCACTCCTGCAGATGGCTTTTACTCCCGACACCTGCTGCTTCGTGTTCATCAGTGGAGCACCATTACGATCTTATGGGACGATCGCCAATGGGCCACATGCCCTTACGCAGTGCTAGTGGCTAGGAGCAACATATCGACCTTTCAGCTGGACTAGTGCCTACCTAATGGGACGTGTAAGAGGATTCAATTCAACACTACAGCTAAGTCAACGCCTAGTCTATAATACTGAATGAAAACCCTTATTGATATATCTTTATGTCCAGTTCATGCGTTCTGGATGACTACCCCTATATAACACCCCTCTCTTGGAATCCCCCTGACCCCACTGAGCCAAGAAGTAGTTCTGTTTTGCAAGTTTAAAAGGTTTATTTGATAATTTAAAATATATATATATCACACTTTATAATAAATTAATAATTGAATAGCACACTTAATCTGATATGATAAAGATCAACAACGGAGAATCTGGCACTAGCACACTTCTTATAATCACTAATGAGTTGACATGAAATGGATAAGGTAGCACACTGGTAAATAGGAACAAAAGTATAATGTGGTAGAGGATGCTTTATGTAAGCTCAGGTGGATGCAATATTCAATGAATGCAGTACAGAAAATACTCAATATGACTTCAACCAAACAATGTAATCACTTTTCTCTGGCTATTCACTCCCCCCCTCTTTATGCAATGCAAGGAAATGGAAGGAAAACACACAGTTCTCAGAAATGCAATCAAATGTGATTCAGTTCACCCCAGCAAGCTTACAGAAAACAGATAGGAGTTTTGAAAACACAGGCCCAAATGCTTTGATATGTGCTAGCAATGGATGAGAAATATGCTGGAAATGCTTTTTAATTCCCTTTCAGAGGTTCAGGGTGAGTGGTATCTAGTTAATATTAGTCCAGGCTCACACTAGCAATGATGCAGGGATAGTTAGCAGGTTAAACGAATTTCTGGCAAATGGAAGGCAAGCAGCAGCAGTTTTTAAACATGAAGAAATTTGCAAATCGCGGCAAAATTCGCGGATGCGCCGAGCGCTATTACAGAGGAACCACAAGGACTATCTCTATCGTTTTGGGGTCCTAGGAAAGCCTAGGATCTCATCTTCCAAATGAAAGTTACTGCAAGTCTCTAGCACAAACGGTTGCGGAGATATGAGCGATTAAATAAAGGTCGTTTTTCAGATTTGAAATTTTAAAGTTCAAAAAAGACACGTGCAGCTTGCAACTAGAAAATGACAAGTGACAGCTTTGCAAATGAATGACAGTTAGGAGACAGTTCTACTTAGATTAAGCTAGATTGAATTATATTATTTTAACTAGGAGATTGGTTCTGCACAGTTTTCTAGGTACTCACACTATATTCTTGAGTGAAATGGGCCTCGCCATGGATCATTCTGCCAAATGTCTGCTGGTGTTCAGTGAATATTTTGCACATGTTGCAATGTTTAAAATAGACACTTTGGCTTGCCTTCAGAGGAACACAGGGTGGTTTTAAAACGCCGGCTTTTGGATAGTGGTGAGTACTGGTACTGCACCCATTTTTGGGATTTAAGAATGAATTCCCCACAATTCTAGTTTGCATTTGGCAATCAGCATTGCCATTCCCAATGGTTTCAGACTACTGTGCGGGTAGTCCAATGGTGGTTTTAGGCAGTGTCCTTCTGTGCCCATAACATCGGCAAAAATGGGTGGCAGCCTATTCTTCCTGCATTTCCCTGTGCATTTTCTGGGAAGCTCTGGCCATCATGATGTTTTCATGTCAGTACTGCACAGTTTTGAGCTAGGGCTCGGATGCATGGGTAAATACATCCCACAAGCCCCCCTCTTGCGATGGCCATTCGGTTTCACTGATGGGACTCGCAAGATCTGGGATGTTTCCTCATCTTCTTCCAATAGATGGCACAGTTCAGCATCTTTTCCTCCATCCGGTCGGATCGATCAGTTCTCCTCGCCGGTCCTGATGGGAATATTGGGCGGTACCCCGAGCCCGTTGCGTCTCAGCTCCCGGTCTCCGGATCGTCCTCCTTGGCCCGTCTCAAGGTTTTCTTTCTCCTAGGACGACAAAGGAAGAGCGGCAATACCTATTCATAGACGTTTTTCCACCACCGTTGAGATAGTGGGGCAGCATATGCATTTCATCATCACGAAACATTACATTCTTATTTTGAAAAAAAAAACAGTATAACTAAGAGACAGTTTCATGCAAATCACAATATTTTAGAGACTAGATGTGGTATGTTTTATGATTGGAACTGAATTAGTCTGAGACAGTACCTGCTAGGATTCCAGAGGATTCCTCCAGTTGTTGCAGAGTGTGCCTGGGATGGCAACATTTCAACTGGTTTATGTGGACCCACTTGTCTTCTCCCTCTGCCAAAGGACCTTTGGGGATGTGGATTTTGTAGGCCACAGGGGAGATTTTGTCTATGATCTCGAATGGTCCCTTCCATGTAGGCAAAAATTTGCGCTGCTTGGCCTGGTTCCTTTGGAAGTTGTATAGATAGACCCGGTCTCCCACCTGATATTCCTTCCTGGAAGTTTTCAGGTCATAATGGGTCTTCATGCTATCAGCTGATCTTTCTAGATTCCGCTGAGCATAAGCAAAAGCATGTTGGAGGTGTTTCCTTAAATTCTCTACATACTCATGAGTTGTGGAGGCATTTATCAGTGTCTGCTCTTGGGTCCTGTAGAGCAAATGCTGGGGAAGCACCATCTTGCGCCCAGTCATCAGCTCAAATGGTGACATTTTGGTTGCAGATGAAGGGGTAGATCTGATAGCCATTAGGACCAGAGGTAATCGGATATCCCAACTTGGCCCAGAATCTGCCACAAACTTCTTTAATATGCTCACAATTGTCCGGTTATATCTCTCTACTGCCCCAGAAGAAGCTGGTCTATAAGCAATATGCAGCTTTCTCTTGACCCCCAGTATCTCCCACATCTTTGTCATTACTTCACTGGTGAAGTGGCTACCTCTGTCTGACTCAATCCTTTGAGGTAGACCAAAACGGGAAAAGATGTGGTTAATCATAAAGGCAGCTGCAGTTTCTGCCTTGCAATTTGGGGCTGGGAGACATTCCACCCACTTGGTAAACAAGCATGTCACGGTCAACATGTACTTATTCCCCCTAGCCGAGCGAATCACAGGGCCTACAAAGTCGATTTGTAAATCTGACCATGGCAGGGTCATCCCCCTCTTTTGTAAAGGCGCCCGGTGTGTGAGGGATGTCGGCTGAAATTGTGCACACACAAGACACCCCTTCAAGTATTGGTCGAGGTCCTGCCCCATGTGTGGCCAGTATGCAACCTCTCTTAAGATTTCCAATGTTGTGTGAAACCCCCTATGACCGGCGGTGGCCGCATCATGGGCGTGACTTAACATCAGGCTTCGGAATGAGGTAGGAACCACCCACTGATCGTGGCCAGCTTTGGATTTCCTTACCAGCAAACCGTCTTGGATCCGGAACATTTTTGGACATTTCATCAACACTCTTAGGTCCTCTTTCCCAATGTAATCGGTATCCGTCAGGGGAAAGTTCTCAGGGTCCTCAAGGTGCTGGTAAAATTTACCAATAATTGGATCCCCCTTCTGAGCAGTAATCAAATCAGCATCAGGGGTCTCCTTACTCCATTGTGCAATTGAAAGGTTGTTGTGAGCATTTGTCTGGGACCTAGTGATAGCAGTGACCTGGATTTCCCCCAACAGGGACTCAATCTCAATTAGATCCCCTTGGATGGCCCCGGTTTTGGCCAGCTGATCAGCTAAGTCATTTCCAGTTTTGTCTGGTCCCTCTACTTTGGAATGACCCTTGATCTTTTTCCAGTAGATGGTCATCCCATTCGATGTGACCAGATCATCAATGTTTTGGATCAACTTCCCATGTTTCAAGGGTTTGTTGTTAGCACATAACATGCCTCTGGTTTTCCAATTAACCAGGTGCTCCACGAACCCGTTCCGTACATAATCCGAATCTGTGATTATGACCAGTTCGTGGAGTTGATGCTGGACAGCAGTGAGGATGGCCTGATGCACAGCCATCAATTCTGCCACCTGACTACTTCGGGGACCAATTTTGTATCCAGCGGAGGGTTCTGGGGACTCATTCACCCATGCATTCCCTACGCCGGCCACCAGTTCTTTCCCCCCGTTGTTATCAACATGGTAAGAGCATCCATCCACATACACAGTGGGCATTCCCTCACACTTGTCTTCTTCAAAGACTTTGTGTGGGGAATTAAGGTATGCCTCTATGTTGTCCTTGATTTTCAGACTTTCGTCCTCGAGACAGTTTTCTCTGGCACAATCATGCAAGTCAGCCAGACCTTGCGCGAGGGGACTCTTCTTGTTTTGGCCATATCTGACCTCCACAGGAAAGCCTTGCATTGACAGAATCCAGGAAGTAATTCGGGAATTACTCACATTTCGGGCCCGGATTCTATCACTTTGGAGATATTGCAGAGGCTGGTGTGGAGTCTCCACTACGATGTGTTCCCCCTGGATAAACGGGCGGTAATTCTTCAATGCCCACACCGTTGCCAGGAGTGCCTTCTCACAATCGTTGAATTTTTCCTCCACAGAGGATAAAGTTTTGCTCGCATAGGAGATTACTTTATTGACCTTGTCATACTTTTGGTATAATACTGCCGTCAAGCACGTATCAGAGAACCCCGTCTCCAGGAAGAACTCCTTGTTTCTGACAGGGTAAGCTAGGCAAGGCGCTTGTGAGAGGCTTCTCTTGAGTTGTTTTACTGCCTCGGCTTGTTCTGGACCCCATTCCCACTTGACCCCCCCCTTCAGGAGATGAATCAGGGGTCTGGTGATCTCTGCGTAGCCCTCAATGAACTTTCTGCTGTAATTAGTCAGTCCAAGGAGGCTCCTTAGTTCCCGCAGAGTTGTGGGGTCTTTCAGTTTCTGAAGTGCTTCCACTTTCTTTTCCTGGGGACAGAGGCCCTGAGGAGTAATCTCATGCCCCAAGAAATTAACATGGGTTCTACACCACTGTGCTTTCTGAAAGGAAAGTTTTGCTCCGGCGGCCCTCAACTGTGTCAGAACATAACGGATCTCCGCTATGTGTTCCTCCACAGATGAACTTTTGATGAGGACATCATCTACATAAGCCAGGTTACCCCTCGCACCCAGGTCAGGCATGGCCTTATGTAGGAAAATGTTGAATTCATTGCCGGAGTTGAGGTATCCGAAGGGAGTCCGGGTCCAGGTGTACTGCTGGCCCCCAAAGGTAAAAGCCAGCTTGTATTGGTCCTCCCTACTGACAGGCACAGTCCAGTATCCATTGGTCAGGTCTATTGCAGTGAATACCTGTGACCCCTGGATCTGGGCCAGCCCTTGGTCAATGTAGGGCAGAGGCCATCGGGAAGTATGGACCCGTTTGTTGAGCTCCCTGAGGTCGGCACAGAGTCTCCACTGGCCGTTTGGCTTCAATATTCCCAGCACCGGATTATTGAAGGTGCTGTGGACTGGACGGATTATTCCCCGGGACTCAAGGTTCTTAATTATTTCTGTAAGGGACTCCATTGATGCGAGAGGCAAGCGATATTGCTTCACAAACACAGGAGTCATGCCAGGGTCCGTGGGGATTGTTGTTGTGTGGATGTCAGTGCGACCACAGTCATATGAGTCTACCGCAAAGAGATCTTGGAAATCCAAGAAAACTTGTTTCAACTTTTGCTTTTGTTCCAGAGTCACACAGGCATCAGCTAGGTTGACTCTCTCTTCCACCATCTGCCTGAAGCCTGGAAAGACTTCTGGTTTGGCTATTTCCGCGGCCTCCTCCAGCTGGGTGGAGAAGTCCCTGGTCAGAGTGCTGATTTGGACCGGAGGCTTCAGGTGGGAAAGGCAGCCCTCATGTACCTGGAAAATCACCTCATCCCTCCTGAAGTTACAAGTCACATCTTCCTTACCATAGGGGCAGGAAGTGTACACCAGAAAGTTCCCCCCATGCCGGGTAAAAATCCTGTCTGGTGTTGTGTTGTCATCACTGTCACTGTCAAAGCAGTCCTTGGGGATTGGCCCTAACAGTTCATTTCCAAGATCCATGGAGAAATGTCGGTCATCAACCGCCATTCCAATAATGGTGCCTGCGGCTAGAGTAATACTCTTTAAGTCGCTGTTATCCACCTCTATTAGAATGGTGTCATGTTCTATGTTGACTAATGGAGTTGGGTTTACCCCCAACCCTTGCTGTTGGAGAGAAGCGTTTAGATGTATGTAAGCATCAGGGTTTTTCAACTCTTGTCCCCTTTTAACTTTCACTTCCAGGGAGAATTGTCGGGTCCTTTCTGGGATGGTGACTTCCTCTTTAATCTGAATTTCAACTGCATAAGGTAGCAATTGAGCTGACCTAAATGCTTTTTCTGGATCATCAAAGCCCATGGGATTATCCGCTAATCGGGACCAAGCTTTGAAGTTTATTAGGTCCAAACTAATGGCAAAGCGATTGAGAATGTCACTGCCTAAGTAAAAGGCGGCAGTGACGTCTCGCACGACCCAACAATTATGGACTATGCTCTTGTTGCCAATGGAGATTTTGAGCATACACCTGCTTGGCAGGAGATGTTTTGAATTGGGTGCTTCCAGGTCCATTTCCCATTTGTCTATCAGTTTGAAGGTGGGAATGGCTGGATCTTTTGGAAGTTGGCGAAACATGGCTTCGCTGATGAAGCTCTTACCGTTGTTCACACACACTCGAGCGAGAACAGAGTCCTTCCCATCATTTAACTGAACAGGGATGAACAACTGCTCTCCAATTTGCTGAATATCAGCCAGGCTCTGAGCTGATTTCACATCTTTCTGGACTATAGGAGTGGGAGTTTCAGGTTGTGGATTGGTATAGAATTTCAGAGTGTTTCCTTCCAGCGTGGAATACCACTTTAGACTGGAAGGAAGGTTGATTTTCAGAAACAGAGAGGACCCCCCATCACCAGTCTGTTGTCCTACTGCTATTACTGTCACATCTGGAATTTGGTTGTTCTGGAAGTGAAATTCTACTTGGTCAGATTTTTGTTCAACCATGTGGCAGGTGCCGTTTAAACTAACATGGTTGACACTCTGTTTTAATTTTATTGGTCGGCTAGTCTGGGTCCAGAGGACCTTGTTTACACAATCTATTAGGGGTGACAACCTTCTCAGGAGGTCATTCCCTAGTAAACAAGGGGTGCCCTCTGGGGTCACAACTATGACCGGGTGTTTCAACTTATGTCGCCCAATTTTAATGTCCAAATCTGCCGTCCCCTCGACGGGAATTTCCTTCCCGTCAAAGTTCTGCAGTTGTCCAGGAAGAGAGGTGAGAGGAATTTGGTAATTCTCTCCCCTTCCTGCATTCAGTTCATCAAAGGCCCTTCTGGACAGAAGGGTAGCTTGAGATCCAGTGTCCACCAGTGCCGAGATTGTACCCTGCCCCTGTACTTGTACCGGGGCATAATATCTTCCCTCCTTCTCCTCAAGGGGGCACAGATAATGTAGATTTTTGGACAACTGGTGGGCTAACTTTCTGGTTTTGGACATTGCTAGCGAAGAGATTTGGGCAGAATTCTGTGGAGAGTCTTGGGAATCTGAAAGAAAAATTTGGCAACTGGAGATCAGAGCCATTGTGGGTTCCCCTGGTTCCAGTTCTGGGCCGCCCCCCCCTTTTTGGAGGCAGTCCCCAGTATGGGTTTGAACCAGGGGATTTTCTTGCTGTTGGTTCTGGGATGAGATGGTGGGCGGCGGTAGCTCAGTCTCCACATCTCCCCAGTCTGGATTTGCATCCCTAGGGACCCATTTTTCTTTGGGGGGAGTTCCCCCCTCTCTGAAGGAGAAGATCCTTTTCCCAGGATCCTCTGAGGATCCCTCTCCCTCAAATTGGAAGATCTGTACCTCCTCCTCAAACTGAGTCTGTTTGGGTCTTTTGTTTCTCCTACCCCCCCTCTGCTCCTTAGGAGGCAGACTTTCAGGGGCAAGAGATTTTGTTTCCGGTTCCTGGGTTTCCAGGGGCTGTTTACAAGTGAGGAAGGAAGCTTCCTCCAAGGCTTTACACCCCCCTTCCCTTTGTGCCTCCTCCCTGGGAACCGGTGTGTTATCGGGGTGCTGCCCCCGTCATTGTTCTGGAGCACCAGGTCCAGAGTTGGGTACGTTCTGCGCCGGCATGCCGATCTGAGGGTTCTGCTGAGCCCTCAGTATGTGACCCATATCCCGCGCCATGTTTTGAACCTGGCGCTCTAACTGGGAAACCCGCTCAGGCTGATACGGGGCCCTGTTTTCTCCCCTGGGCTGATCCCGGGAAGGGTAGCTGTCCCTCCTCTGGTAATACCCCGGGTTGGGAAGATTTGGATACCCCTCCACCCTTGGCCTCCCCTCTCCCGGATTCAGTGGTCTGGGCTCAGGGAATTGGGGAAAGAAGGATGGATGGTTTTGGGGCTGAAAGTCGGGTGGATATCTGGGGAAAAAGTTCTGCCCAGGGTTTGGTAAATTTCTGCCCTCCTGTGGGAAGTTTGGAGGGAAGTTCCCTGGGTTAGGTGCTTGGCTGGATCCCCCCCCTTGGGCTGGAGGAGTCCACACATAACCCAGGATGGGTCGATTTCCCTTGTAACGGGGACTTACATAATCAGGAGAGCGAGGGACCCCATTTGTGGGGCTGCCTCCCTGGCTCCCTGTCTGTGACTGGCCCGAGGACCTTCTGGGCCTAGCATTATTAGGTGCAGGTAGGTTTTTAGGCCCCCCCATCTCCAAATCCAAAACGGGGGTGACCTTTACCTCTGCCACCTTGGCAGCAGCAGGGGTGCTGTTGGCTTTGGGGTTTTTCTGGGCATTACTTTTGCTATCTACCGGTTTCTGCACCTCATAGATCCGGGTAGCCTGTTCAATGACCCAGTCTAAAGATCTTTTCTCGTGAAAATCCCTCACGAGCTGGGTCATGATATATTTGGGCAAGGCATGGAAAAACGTATTTATGAACTCTCTACTATCTGTGCGCACCCTTCTTGTGGTCTGTTCAAAAGCACGCTTTAACTCCTGCACAAATTCTTGTGGGGCCTGATCCTCCCCACATTGCAAATTGTAGGCTGCCTTGCGAGCCTCTTGAGGATTTCTGTGAACAGAAAAATGTTTCAGGATGGCCGCCTTATATGTGGACCATCTTAAATGATTTTGATCCTCCAGCCCCGCAAAGAAACTGGAGTATTCCGGGGAGAATGTCCACTTTACATATTGAATACAGCTTTGGCTGTCCTTCAAATGGAAAGTCTCCATCATTTGTTCAAACAACTCTAAGTGCTCCCAAACAGAATACTTAGCGTTCTTATGGTAAGGCGTGATGACGCTCCTGATCGCCTTAATCTGCTTTAAGGGGTCCTTAAGCAAGGCCCTTTTTGCCTTATTGGCCTTTTTGGTTCGGGTAACCCTTGTCCATTCATCCTCGGACTCCGAGGCACTGCTCCCAGAGGTTCCCGTCTGATCTTCCAGGTTTTCCCGGATTCTGCGAGCCTGGGAATGGCTGGCAGAATGTGGGGACCTGGTCTCCTGTGTCCTGCGCAGTTCAGAGGAGTCTTCAGATTCCTCCTTGCTGCCAGGATTTGATGGGTACCCCCTCCACTGACCTAACTGGGCAGAGGTTTTCAGGATGCCCTTAATGGGCCTACTCTCCTGGGGTTCCCCACTGAACTGTACTGTACTTGGGTGCCCATACCCGGATGCCCACCCCTCCATTCCTGAGTGGTACTGGCCTATGAGCCCCATACTTTTAGCTGGATAGTAATCTGCCATCCCTGTGGCCCTGTGCTCATGTGCACCAGGGGACATGGGGGTGGCAGAGTCCAGGGACTGAGAGGTATGAGGGCCTCTGGTACTAGGGCTCCTGAGGTTATGCTCCGGAGTTTCCATTTCCCAGCGAACCTCATCTCTATCCGCCCCTGCTCCCTGTTGCAATGCAAGAGCCTGCATTTGTGCCTTCAGTTCCTCTGTTAAGGCCTTACTCGACTCTATCAGTTTCTCCTGCATCGCTACCTGTTGCTGGAGCCTATCATTGTGTTGACAGAGGGCCTCATTCTCCCTCTGTGCTTCCTGGTTGGTCCTGGAGAACTGGGCCAGTCTTTGCTGCAGGAGGTTTACCTCCTGGGCAATGTCCCTATTGGCCTGCTCCTTTCTTGCTAGAGCATCTTCCACCCTTCTGGTGTGCTCTACCAAGTTCTGGTTTTCTTTTTGGAGATCACCCAGCCCCTAGAGGGCCAGGTGATTTTCTTTAATTTCCTTTTTTAAGTGGCAGACTTCCTGGCCTATGGCGTCTCTTTCCTGACTAAGAGCCTGCATTTGTGCCGCCAGGTCGTCCCTTTGCCGTTGAAGGGCACCAGCTTTTTGGCGCTCCTCATCAAACTCTGCCTGGGTATCCAGGTCTTTCAAGATCAGCTTGTTGCTCTCAACCTTCACTCTATCTAGATGACTTTGCAGGGTGGCTACCTGCTCCGTGCATGCCCTGTTAAAGTCTAATTGTTGCTCCAGCTTTTTCTGGCTCTGCAGTAAGGAGTCCAAACTGTCTTGGTGCTCCTTCTGCAGGGCCAGAAATCTAGTATCCTGTTCTACCTTTTCCTGTTGCAGCACATCCATATCATTCTTTATTTTAATGATGTGCTGCCTACTATCATCTTCTGACTCCTGGCTCCTCTGCAGCCTCTGCTCAGAAGAGACCAGGTCAGATTGGGCCTTCTCTAACACCATCTGTTGCCTATTTGCCAGATTTTGGCTTTCAGCACATCTATCCTGCATGTCTCCCATATATAGGTACAGGTATGCTGCTATCCTGGCAATCTTATTGTGTTCCTCTTTGGCTTTAGGAGCCATATATAGTTCACTCAGGGCCACATGTAATGGACCCTGATCTCTCCATAAGTCTGACCCTGTTTCAGTGACCTGTCGCGTGATGGCCTGCAACCAGGCATCCTGGCCCTGTTCGGTCCATTCACCTCTCACAAATAGCTTATGCAAGAGGTGCTCTCTGGCTATTTTCATGTCTACTAAGGTCGTCATTCTAGAGATTGGTCTCTGTCCTGACTTACAGAAGTTAGTATTTTATTTTTGCAGAACAGAACTTTTCTTGGAGTGTCCCTTTTGAGGAATGCTTTACAGCGTAATGCAGCGTGGTGATCCGACTGCATGTATGTATCCCGTCAGTTAGCACACTGTATTAAGCTGCACAAGTGGTATTCTAACCCAAACGTCCGGCTCGAGCCCCCAATTTGTAAAAGGATTCAATTCAACACTACAGCTAAGTCAACGCCTAGTCTATAATACTGAATGAAAACCCTTATTGATATATCTTTATGTCCAGTTCTTGCGTTCTGGATGACTACCCCTATATAACACCCCTCTCTTGGAATCCCCCTGACCCCACTGAGCCAAGAAGTAGTTCTGTTTTGCAAGTTTAAAAGGTTTATTTGATAATTTAAAATATATATATATCACACTTTATAATAAATTAATAATTGAATAGCACACTTAATCTGATATGATAAAGATCAACAACGGAGAATCTGGCACTAGCACACTTCTTATAATCACTAAAGAGTTGACATGAAATGGATAAGGTAGCACACTGGTAAATAGGAACAAAAGTATAATGTGGTAGAGGATGCTTTATGTAAGCTCAGGTGGATGCAATATTCAATGAATGCAGTACAGAAAATACTCAATATGACTTCAACCAAACAATGTAATCACTTTTCTCTGGCTATTCACTCCCCCCCTCTTTATGCAATGCAAGGAAATGGAAGGAAAACACACAGTTCTCAGAAATGCAATCAAATGTGATTCAGTTCACCCCAGCAAGCTTACAGAAAACAGATAGGAGTTTTGAAAACACAGGCCCAAATGCTTTGATATGTGCTAGCAATGGATGAGAAATATGCTGGAAATGCTTTTTAATTCCCTTTCAGAGGTTCAGGGTGAGTGGTATCTAGTTAATATTAGTCCAGGCTCACACTAGCAATGATGCAGGGATAGTTAGCAGGTTAAACGAATTTCTGGCAAATGGAAGGCAAGCAGCAGCAGTTTTTAAACATGAAGAAATTTGCAAATCGCGGCAAAATTCGCGGATGCGCCGAGCGCTATTACAGAGGAACCACAAGGATTATCTCTATCGTTTTGGGGTCCTAGGAAAGCGTAGGATCTCATCTTCCAAATGAAAGTTACTGCAAGTTCAAAAAAGACACGTGCAGCTTGCAACTAGAAAATGACAAGTGACAGCTTTGCAAATGAATGACAGTTAGGAGACAGTTCTACTTAGATTAAGCTAGATTGAATTATATTATTTTAACTAGGAGATTGGTTCTGCACAGTTTTCTAGGTACTCACACTATATTCTTGAGTGAAATGGGCCTCGCCATGGATCTGGTCAGGTTTTAAACTCGCCTCTGGTCTCTGCACTTCACAGTGATCTGGGTCAGCTCTCTCTGGTTCTCTGGTCTGGGTCTCTGGTTCTGGATAGATTGAAGTCTCTAGTTTGGCTCTCTGGAGGTTTGATGGAGGTAAGTATGGATTTTTCCGGCAGAGCTTCCAGCGGCATATGGATTTTAAAGGGTCCCTATCTGTCCTGTCTGTCTGCTTTTATGTGTTTAGAATGTGGGTGTGTTCTAGCATCACTGACCCTACCTCTCTCTCAGCTTCTAATTGGTCAAACTTCCATTTATCATTTGATTGGGGAATGAACTGTGAGTCAGAGGGATGTCATTTTATGGCTTGCAGATAGGACACTCCTCTGTCAGATTGCACACATTCTATATTTGATAATAAAAGACATATTTCACAGTTACACAGTTGCTTGAAATTACATATACATGGTGTGGCTGAATTTAGCCATGTCTCTGTCCAAATCTGCTGTTTCTAAGAGCTTGCATTCAGAAATGGCACATAATTGACTTTTTAACTGATTTTTCAATTTCTGACATTGACCCGACTTTACATACATGTGCGCAGGGAGTATGGACATTAACTGATGAAGTTTCAGATTTTTAACATGCATACATTTAGAGTTATATCCACTTTTCCGCTGACACCCCCCTGAACATGCCACCGGGTCGAAAAACCTCTTAAAATGTGGGCAGAAAAATCACAAGAACTATGGTATCATTTATAAAATTTTCACATGTCCGCTCTATGAGTTATTCATCTTTTTAAAGTTATGTTCTGGCTCCAAAGGGGTGTGGTTTCCTCTCAGCACAAGGTAGAAATACTGGTTTATCCAGTTCTGCCAAGCCAGCTTGCTCTCACAGGCAGTGCTCCTCCCCTTTCCTCAGGAGGAAGCCACTTTTTACGACCATTTACGACTCCTGCCAATAAAACCTTTGCCTGAGCCAGGACAGGGCTTTGTTCACTTTCCTGCAGAGCACAGGTAATTCAATTATCAGATAGATGGCATATCCTTAGTGTGAGCAGCAAAAGGGCAGCTAGGCCTGGGAACACAGCTGTGACTCAAGTTTCACTCCTGATGGGGGTAGTTGCCAGGCAGAATTGGAATCTCTTTAAGCCAGTTTCAGATAAAATGTCACTTTTTGTTCCCCAGTTCCTGCATTCAAATAAAACTAAACATTTTTACATATGCAGCTAGAATGCTGATTCTAAGAGCAAAACTATGGCATTTCAACAGTTACAAAGGCATGTGACACCAAACATAGGTCACTCATTTAATCTAAACATTTTCGATTTTAGTGTCTTTAAATCCAGTGCAACTTAAACTGCTGACTCCATAGCAGTTTTGTTATAAGCACTGTTTTGGGCTCTTCATTTCCCAGATTTTGTAAGCACACAAAACCTCATTCTGTCAAATGTCTGCTGGTGTTCAGTGAATATTTTGCACATGTTGCAATGTTTAAAATAGACACTTTGGCTTGCCTTCAGAGGAACACAGGGTGGTTTTAAAACGCCGGCTTTTGGATAGTGGTGAGTACTGGTACTGCACCCATTTTTGGGATTTAAGAATGAATTCCCCACAATTCTAGGTTGCATTTGGCAATCAGCATTGCCATTCCCAATGGTTTCAGACTACTGTGCGGGTAGTCCAATGGTGGTTTTAGGCAGTGTCCTTCTGTGCCCATAACATCGGCAAAAATGGGTGGCAGCCTATTCTTCCTGCATTTCCCTGTGCATTTTCTGGGAAGCTCTGGCCATCATGATGTTTTCATGTCAGTACTGCACAGTTTTGAGGTAGGGCTCGGATGCATGGGTAAATACATCCCACAGACGGCCCTGCGGTTCTAGGCGCTTCCATGTTGCCTTTTTGAACGTGAATGTAGCCCCTGTGTACCATGAAGGAACAGGGCGTCACACAAGAAGAAGCTGGTCATTTATTGCGGATGCAGCCCACAATAATGAAATATATTTTGGAGTTCATGACCTAATAGCTGTATGGGCTTGGTGATTTTGTTGTGCATTAAATTTCTATTATGATATTAACCGTGTAGCGTTATTCTTTGCAAGTAATGTAGCATATTCCTATTTGTGGAGCGATGTATTGTGAGAAGATCTGCATTGGGTTCCGGCTTCTGAGTATAGTTGCGTGGTACTGTACTTGGCGCGTTTGCCTACGAAGCCAAGTGAGGTCAGGGATAGGGGCTGCCATTATGACTGTTTTAATGATGTCATGCTCAGGGGCGGGGGATTAGCTTTTGTGTAACAGATGCCGGTAAGCCAGGTGGATTGGTGGAATGATGTGATTATCAGAATATGGCTGGTCACAGGTGCCTGTGTTTGCGTGCGTTTCTTGGAGGGAGACTGAGGTCATGTCCATTGGAATAGCTTCTGTATTCGTGCCATCTGTGCCCTGCAGCTCCCATTGGCCCCTCTTGAGATGGGCCTGGCTGCTCAGTCACTCTGCCAACTTGTGTGGTACATGCTTATGCTGATGGTTGGTTTGTTTACTGGCAAGAGTACAGGGCTGGTGCAGTCTCCCTCAGGTTACTGCTTTGAATGTTGCCTTACACTGGTGTCAAGCGATGGGCGCCTGTTGTTGTTTTGTCTCATATTTCAGTTCATATTGCTGTACTTGAACCTTCACAGGCCTGTGCTGCATCAGTACGGCAATAGTGACATGGCAAATATGGATGGCCACTCACAAGGCACTTGGAGCCCCTACATTCATTTGTTCGTTGGCATGCATGGGTGACTTGTACATTTCACTGGTTGCATTGTGTGACTTCATTGCACCTACGAGGAGTTGTGCAATGTGGCCAGGGAGTGGTGTACAGGCACTCAGTAGGGCCATTTACGGTTGGTTCGCGTTGCCGTACTTCTCATCATGGCGGAATGGTACTTTCCGCCATGCTTGATGGCGTTAGGTAAATGTCCGCTAGGGTCAGAATTCGCGTACCGTTGCGCCATGGTGGTAATTACGGTTTTGCATGGCGCGCGTGCGCGTACTTGGTGCAGCTAGCGTTGGCGTTCACTACGGTGTCGCTAATGGCATCGTACTTTACGGTGACGGGTCATAATCGCACCGAGCGCTATTCGATGGCGGTATTGCATTTCCGTCATCGTTTTTCGATTTCCGCCAGGGTCGTAATGAGGGCCCCTGTCTGTTGCCATCATTCTTTTTCCTGTTCCTCCCCACTCTCATGCTCCTCAGTTGATACATCATCAAATTGCTAACTTTCTAGTGTAAGGCATCAGATGACGCAACAGCTCTGATCTGTGCAATATTTGCTTATCTGCATGTTTTCTGTCATGGGCTTCATTACGAATTTGGCTATTCATCACTGGTAAATCTGATTTACCACCAGGCTTGTTTACTGTTACTGCCACTTGGTCCCATTGCATTACCACGGGATTACGAGTGGGGGTAGGTGAGTGTAAATCCCCATTTTTGAACTCCATAGGACTCCATGTGGATTTTGGGCAGATTCACCACTAGCAATAATACCACACAGTAAATTCCCTGACATTTAGAGGTAAAGTGGAGTATTCCCCTCCAGCATTTCGCCACAGGTAAATTATCCACTTTACATCTACAGTCATAATGTGTCTGTGCTGTAAAATTGGCAGTAATTATTTTACCACCCTAAAACTGGCAGTAACAGCATTACTGACACTTTTTACCACACCAAAGGACACTTAGGGGCCAATTCATGGAATTTCACGCAGCTATCATGCAATGGCTGTGTGCTGAGAAGTACACTGCGCGAGCCTGTGCACAGAAAGAAAAATGCGTGCCAAGCGTATTCAAGACAGTTAAGGAAAATGCATGCAGATCATGGCATGTCTCACTAGCATGGCCCTCATAGGCTTCCCACCATTGCTTGCACCCTGTGCAAAGAACCTGGGTTTCAGCGTTGACCCCTACATCCCATTCATGACTCACATAGACAGAAGAGCTGTCAAGTAGCCTGGCATTAGGTTATTCTCCTCAGAAAATTGAAACTCAATTGCCTCTTTTAATTTCCACAGAGTAGTTCTCTTGTTGATCGTATCCCACGCAGACAGAGAAACGCCTTCCTGGCACGCCTCAGAGGCATCACTCAGACCATAGAGAAAACAACCCTCCAGTCTCTGCCAGTTTCATCACTGACACCCAGACATTGAACCTCGCAACCATCCCACATGCTCAAGACATTACACTGTCTCACCCTACCAACCATGGCCTAATTCAAAGAACCCTGTATTATTTACAAGGTCTACAACAGTAATCCGAACTACCTGGCAAAGAAAATATAGCAATACATTTTGCTTCAAATAGGGCTTGCTATCACAGTTTTTGCTGTTCTGTGGTACTGCAATAGAAAGTGTTAAATGGTACACAATAAGGGACCAAGACACAAAGTCATTTAGTTCCCCACTGGATGATAAACATTCCAGAACTAGGTTGTTCCAGGTCATGAAGCAGACTTTCACCCATTTTTGATAGTCCTGCAGGCAATAGGAAAACACATACACCCCATTGTAAAGGGACATATGCTGAAGAGTGATTGTGAGGTTACTGAAAGAGCAAAAGAAGGAAGCAGTTAGATGAAAACATAAATTAGTTCAGTGGCTTGAGGACATGCAGTAGTATTCTTTTGAGTGTATTAGGGGTCCACTTGGGCTTGCAATAGATAAGTTACCAGTAGCAGTCCAAAAAGGAGGGCACACCAGGCAAGAGGTTATACTGTTTATTACAGCTGGGCAAGCACAAATCAAACAGCACAGTGGAATAGAACTGATTGATGAGAGCTGTCAAACTGGCTCACAACGGACAGTACTTTTACACTGCTAATACAATGGGGGTCATTATGACCCTGGAGGTAGCCATGCCGCTATTTGCGGCATGGCTACCCCCATTCCGGTTACCAGGTCCGGGTTCCTAGAATGGGGAAATACTGGGCCATTCCGACCTTGGAGGGCCCGTTATATCCCCATTCCAGGAACCTAGACACTGTACATCCCCATTCCCATTCGAGCCCCCATAGGGCTCAATGGGAATGGGGAGGATGCAAACAACGGGTCCATTAAGAACGGGCCTGTTTTTGCATCCTGGTCTGCATGCGGAACCGGTAAGGACGCCTGGTTTTACCAGGCGTCCTTACCGGGTCCCGCGAGCAAACCTCGTAATGCAGTGGTAGGGGGTTAACAGGGCCGGCACCTCTACTGGCCCTGTTAACCCCCTACCACCAGTGTCATAATGACCCCCAATGTGTCTACAGTTAGAAACAGTTATGCTTGAAACTGCACGTCTTCTCAGTTCCCATGAAACTGACGGATTAGAATGTCTGATACGCTAAAACTAGACATACGTTAGTTAAACATGATTGGAGCAACCAGACCTGCCTTCTCCTGGCTCATCCCCTCCCCCTGTGGTGCCACGTTGCTTCACGCTCCACCCCACAAACAGTTTTCAATTAGTAAGGATATATTGTACTGACCTCCAGATCTTTATTCGTTTGCCATTGGCCAGCACAAGAAAGGAAGGAACATGAGACATCCTGAACTGGTGGGAAGGGAGACATTCACATGGCACCATCCTGAAGATAACCTTTGCAAAAAATGTGTGGACACATGGTCTGTTTATGTTCCAGGGACCCCAAACTTACATTCTGATTGGCTCTTCTTGAAGCACCCTTCCGTTCCATATCCTTGTTCCCATACCTGCTGGTCAAGGGGCGATTTGAAACTGCCTTGGTTCCTTCACTGTGCATCTCAGTATCAGGTTGATTTCCGCAACACCCACGAATATTCGTGGGACTGTCTTGGTGGCCTTGATTGTAGCTCCTGGTGCTCTTCCCAGCGACTGTGGTCTACTGGAGACGAGAAGCCTGAATTCAACATCCCACCTGCCTTGGCCGTGGCATACATACCACGTATTCAGAGCTGGCCTCTGGGGGGGAGGCCCA
Organism: Ambystoma mexicanum; assembly: GCF_040938575.1. Lineage (NCBI taxonomy): Eukaryota > Metazoa > Chordata > Amphibia > Caudata > Ambystomatidae > Ambystoma > Ambystoma mexicanum. The sequence continues at coordinate 436,334,097 of NC_090934.1, read as the reverse complement.
CCTGTGGTGCCCCCCTGTGGTTTTTCTTCCCTCCCCTATATGTGCAAAGTTTGCTTGTGTTCATATTGTGTTATATAAAGAGTGTCCCCCTCTTGTTCTCCCTCCATGTTAGGTCCCTGGGGCTGGCTACAGCTTCCAAAGGCCCCACTTGTTACCCCCATTGGGGGTGTCTCAGCCAACCCCTCTTATTCCCTCAATTGGTAGGTGCCCCCAAAGCCCACTGTCTGGCACTGAATCAGCACCTTCATTGCATGGGGGTGGATAGCTAAATCATAGCTGCCAAGATTTTCGCTTCCATCTGTTAATCCTCAAGCCAGTCCTATTTTTTTTCCCAATGCACGCTGGACGCGTTGGACCATACTTACAATGGGGAAAAAAAACTACACGTTCTAGCATGAATTTGGAAACAAAAATCAGGACTGGCCCAAGTTGTCATGCATGGAACTAGGAAACTTCTCAGAGAAGCTAAATATGTGCTGAAATTAAAGCCATTACTTTTAAAACTATTTTTGGTTCTGTACATGCTCACGTCAGCAGGTCAGTGTTATACTGGCACCAACAGAATAATAGCATTCAATATCAGGAAGTACAATTTCTCAATAACAACGGTATAAATCTTGTAACATGATTTATTCAAGCCACCCATGGTGATACAAGTATCCCTTCTGGGCGTACTCAGAAACCAAACCGGAATACACACCAAAAGTGGGCACAAAAATAAAGGGCACAAAATAGCCACATGTTGCATGAAGGCAATGGGGGCGTGAACTGAGAGTGCATTGTTCATAATGTGTGAGTGCACATTAGCACTGGATGAGGCATAGAGGTCTACAATGGCCACTTTTCCAACTGTCCTTTACATTTGAGCAAATCACTCTTCTTAGCGACCAGAGCTGCAGCATGACAGATCCATTTCTCAATCAACCGTTTCTTATTTAGTGACTGGTTTTGAAAATATGAGTAGCTTTTTTCATTTAGCTCATGCAGCGACAGGCTTGTACTTGTGCAGCTTTCTGTATGCATTGAAACAACCAACCGACCAGCAGCTTTGATTCATGTGGAGGCCGAACGACGTCCTCCGACTACAGAGTGCCCATACATGGCCTGAGGCAGACATAGATCCAGTACCCTCTGGGCCTGATTAACAAAGCCTTTTTCAATGGGATTGTAGCATTGTTAAACGGGTTTTCTCGGATTCTCGGCATGCATGTCCTACTCCCTCCCACACCCTAAATAATTTCACGTGTTTGTGCTTGAAAACGAGATGCTGATGTGTCCTATATCAGATGTGAGTAGCTTTCTAGTCCTGTATTTTTATTTATTTTGTGTTTTTATTCGCTGAATTTTATGATTGATGAACCTGCTTTGATATGTTGCAAAATATAATGGCCCTCATTATGACCCAGGCAGTAAGGGGTTTACGCCGGCGTAAACATCGCCGACCCTTACCGCCTGAGTACGAGTTCCCTTAGTGCCATGGCGGATTTAACACCTGCTTTTAGCAGGTGTTAAAATCCATGGCGCTAAGGGACCTTGTTGTTAATTACGCCACCGTAATTTACGGTGGCGTAATTAACGCCTTCCCCACTCCCATTATGCCCTATGGGGCAAAAATGGGAATGGGGAAGGGTAAATGGGGATTGGGGACTTACCGCCCCTCCAAGGTCGGAATGGGGCGGTAAGTCCGCCAACCACCATGGCGGAGTTGGCAACTTAGCGCCATGGACCATGGTGCTAATAGCGCCATGGTCCTCCGCCAAGGTCCTAATGAGGGCCAATGTGACCAATTTAAAATGGATGTATTACTCATGAATCTTTTACCCATTGTGGAGTATAAACTATATACATATGCATATATTAATTTTGAAAAGCAACAGATAACAAAGAACAACATATCTTTAAGCCAAAACTGGTCTGTTAGTAAACGTCAGGGAAATCTTTCCTCAGAGCTTAGTTTGGGTGATTTGGATCCTCTGCAGTGAACCATGCTCTAAATGGGTCCTTTTTAATTTTGAACAGCTCCATTTTGCCATTTATTTCACTGAGGTGAGGTGCGCATTTAAACACTTGAGCCTACCAGCCCGGTCACCTGTTTCATTTATAGATGTTAACAATTCAAGAATTGTCAGTTGCCTATTTCCCCAAAGGGGCAATGATAGTTGCCACATGAACAATGTGTGTCACACCTTCAGCCTGTAATGGCTTTTCAGTCAACAGTGTGTTCTTGAACTTGGAGTTTTGCTTTAAGAAATATGAGCCTAAAAGTCCTAGCATGAACAATGATGTTGCCTAAAAGAAAACAGGACTGCTGTGGATGATTCAACTCACTTTTGCTCTGCCATGCGGCATCGCTGTGTTCTGATGGTGCCAGAAACATCAAAATGACCGCAAAACCATTGTGTGCGCCAAAACATCTGAAAATCGCGCTTTGCAATGCACAAAACGATGGCGGCCCAATCTACCACGCATGTCGTCAATGGTGGAACAGAGATTTCACTCCTGAAATATTTCACTGGGCTCCACGACAAGTGAAAATGGAGTACAGAGAGAAAAGCAGTGCTCTGTTAAAGGAAATCCACAAACCTTGCATTAAATCTTTTTTCCTTGGTTGCTGATACTGCAGAATGTCAGTACAAAACACCCTTAAACATCCGAAATTCTTGCTGGGTGCTACAATTCACTTAGTTCTCTCTGGTTCGGAAGCACCTCAAGACCTTCCTCTTTGCTTCTGCTTTTTCTCCTTCTCTCCCCTGCTGAACTCCTGACTGAAACTGCACTGGTCACCCGGCTGCCCTCTGATCTCGGGCCCCAGACCCCTCCCCCGCCAGCTGCACTCCTGCACTTGTGGGCTGTTTCTGTATCCCTATAGCCCACACCAGCTCTAGACACTTGATGTCTGCACTTACCCTTGCACTTGCCACAAGCTGCGCACTTTTACCTATTGTTTTATTTATTGTATTTATTCTTTACTGTGATCCTATGTACTGCACTGCCCCACCTTCCCCCCACACCTTCCCTTTCCCCCCTCTCCTGCACTTGCGCGATCTCAATTTCACCTGGCCTAGTAAGATCGTTGTCTATGTCTTCCCTCTGTTCCCCCTCCCTTGCCTCGTCGTGCCTTGAAACGCTTGTGTATAGGCGTGTTATAAAAGCCATATCATATCATGTCATTGAAGAACTAACACCGTATTCACAAAGTGCATCACTCTGAGATGTGTTTCATTGTGGCACATTCACCGTCACCTGGTGTGCCTAGTCAGGGGTTTGCGTAAAGTTGGCAGAGTGGTTTTCAGCCCTTATCCTGCCCTGCAGAGCCGAAATAAAAAAAAAACATCTTAAACCCAGCATAAAGGCTTTCCTTCTTCCTTTACATATCCAACGCTGAAATATGGGTGGGAATGTGAAAACAGTCATATGAACACTTTATGGCCCATCAACTTTATTACAAACACTACACGTACATGGTTTGGGACCGGGTTGGAGAGATGACCCAGTTGATTCTAGGTGGTCTGCTTTGGTGCACATCCAAAACATGGATGTACATAGAACAGACACAGGGCCTCATTACAACCCAGGCGTTAAGGGGTTAACCCTTAACGCCTGACTACTAGGTCCCTTTGCGGGTTGCACTTTAACGCCTGCTTAAACCAACCCGCAAAGGGACCTAGGAGCTAATTACGGCACCGTAATTTAAGGTGCCGTAATTAGCGCCTTCCCCATTCCCATTGAGCCCTATGGGGGCAAAAATGGGAATGGGGAAGGGCCCATGGTGAATGGGGAATTACCGCCTCGCCAACCTTGGAATGGGGCGGTAATTCACCATTCACCATGGCAGGATTGGTAATTTACCGGCGTCAACCATGGCGCTAATAGCACCATGCTTAACGCCAGCGTCGTAATGAGGTTCACAGACTGAGTGGCCCTTGCCCCACTGTTCCACTAGAGGAATAATGGAACTAGCTTGCAGCCACTGGTGGTGGCAGATTACGCACAGCGTCCTGTTCACCGCTATGATTTTGTAGATTGGCGATTAAGTGCGTGCCATTTAATTGGCTCATAGCAACACTTGCTATTGCAGTCCCACGAACAGCAAAACTGTGGTAGAAAGTGCGAACTGAAGTACCGGTTATTAAGATAATGTTGTTATGGGGTGCAGTAAACAAACCTACACAGCCTCACTGTGCGTTGCCGACGACAACAAGCAGCTGTTCTGCTCAGTCAGAATACACAGTTGTTTCCATTACCATATAAAGTCAGAATACAGTATTTACAGTGCAATAAAATTGAAATGCGTTAAAGAGTCACCGCATGTTCTTTGGCTTCCCGAACTACGCCTGCCTTTACCAACATAAACACTAGACTGTTCCAGGAACAGGGGGATAACTCACTTTCTCTCCAATGCATGTTTGTGGTGGGAGGAAGTTTGACACACACACGCACAGATTAAAAAAAAAACGGTGGCGTAGATCAGTGAGAGCATGTACCGATTGTTGATATATCTGTGGCACTAGTGCGTTAAAAAATAAAATATTTGTAGGTTGTAGCCCTGGACAAACGTTCCCTCCAAAAACCTGAATAACAACGGATGTTGGATGATTTACCAAGGATGAGACGCGCACAATTTTTAAAAGGGTTCATCTGAAGTTTGTCTACATGGCGTATTGCGGAACATGCGGCTGGGTCACCCATTCAGCTTCGGGCAGCATTCCGAGAGGCTGGTGGTTGTTGCCTCATGGCAGGCAGTCATTGCCTGCATGCAGGCTTTGGACATTTGGGGATGTTTAGAGTAGTTATAGTAACAAGGGTAGGGCGAAGAAATGAGGGTCTTGGACCTAGTGAGATTCAGGGATTATTTTTCTTATGCAGCACTATGTTACACTTTGAGTGATTTGGTCAGGTGAGCAATACAAACTCCATCATCAGAAATTTGGGGAAGCAAGTGACACATCAGTCGACGTCTGTCTCTTGGAGTGAGTGAACGATACATATGCCATCGGGTGCCACCTGGGAGGAGGAGTGAGAGGATCTGCCATTCCAGGAGGGCATCTTTTGAAGTTTTATATTTTTACTGCACGTTATGCTTAACTTCCCCAACCTGCAATTACTGGGACTGAGATTGAACCGTTGTTGCCCGGCACAGTCCTTTTCCTGAGGCAATTGCTTTGTCCCAGAGCGATCTTCTCCCGATCTAGTGAAAAAGTCACACTCGCCTTAATTTGCTGGTGGGGAGCATTAGAGAATCAGTGAGGTGGATGAAATCCAAGATCTCTATCCCCGCCACCAAATCCGCTGGGTCAGGCGGTAATGATGATGAGATGGATGTTGATCGGTGCTGAGATTATGCTCCATAATAGTCCAGATGGAAACAATAATTGGAGATGATGCAGCAATTGCATGGCAGAAGAGGAGAATGACAGCACAGATGAAGAAACCCTCCTCTCACCTACATGGAATCTATTTCAGACACAGACTATCTGTCACATGTCAGAAATCACATAACATCATGACATGGCATTCAGGACAGCGCCATCATCTCCTAGACCACTAGCGTGAATATCAAAAGTGTGGTAGATAATAAACAGCGAGCAAATATGGAACTTGCACACTGTAACAGAAAAAAGCTGTATTGAGGAAGGGGAATGCAGGGAACAACTTTGGTACGACGTAGATGCCGTCCCATATGCCATGGCACAATGCACAGATATGGGAAGTAGTCAAAATATCTCATTTGCATCCGTACCCCTGCCAACAAACAAACAGCATGCATCCATCAATCTAAACAATTACTCCTGAAACTACGTAAGCTGTATCATTGCTTGTGACTAGGGGTATATCAACAAGCTCTACCCATGTCCCCCGGTAACCACAGTGGAGCATAGAAGTGATCCACATTGCGTGAGGCCAATGTTATGCAAGTGTTTGAACATGGCCAAATATACCACAAGTCAGCAATTGCTCAATACCAACCTGGCTATAATTTTGCCAATTGATCACTTGCCCTACTCATTTGTGAAAAATGCTGAATTGTGTCCTCTTATGGGAAACGTCCATCACTCCTGGAAGTTGCTGTTATATGATTTTGTAGTAGAATTGTAAAACAAGGTTATGCCTAAAGTGAAGTGGGTACCACACGAGTCCATGGGTCACAAATCCACTTTACCATGGTCATGAGGAACAGTGGTCAGAGCATTGACAAGATGGTTGTCACAACACATGGGGTGCCCTTTGCTCCCTCCAATAGCCAAGAAGGGCTACAGAATAATTCAAGGGGGCAGCAGGTGTATGCAGCTTGGCACCAGGTAATGTTGTCCATGCAAGGGCGCCAGGGCCGAAGCCACAGGAGAATTGATATCTGGGAGAAGGTGGAGAAGCATGAAGCAGAGTATTTAAGACCCTGTAGTTTGCATTTGGTCTTTGGTGCTGGAGACAAAGAACAACATGCCTTCACTGCATTATGAATTGGCAGGGAGTACAGCAGCAGTGAATGGCACACATGCAGCAGTGGGTTTGAAATTCAGTGTCAGAAGCGGCTAAGAGCAAGTTTGTTTCGGAAATCAGTGTAGCTTCATGCAGAGCGTAGGACGTGTGTAGGTCCTCTCCTCTAATTGGATCAGATCAGATTGCTGCTGCCGTTGCAGAGTTGCAAAGCAGTAGCATATCAGGGGGATGCTGAACTTGGAGCCCAGAGAGGGTCCCAAAAACCCGGCCAAGTCCTCTGGAGTCTCGTTGGAGGAGGTGGCGGTGGCTGCTGAGTACTGGTGAATGGGACTGTAGTGTGGTGTGTGACCCTCCCAAGTGCGTTTCCAATTTAAGGGAATGTGTCCCTACCATGTTTATTGCCCTTTTAAGATTGGACCATGAGTCTGTCATGGCCCAAGCTAATAAAAGGAGCCCCTTCAGGCATGTGCAGGAGAATGGCTGCAGACTCCCAAAGAGGTGTGACTGGTCTGTCTCTCATTTAGGCCATCAGGCCCACACTGTGTGAGCACAGGCCTGCAGGCCATGATGCCGTGCGACCCTCGAGCCAGCAAGGTGGCAAGGGTCCGTGTGGTCATGGGCATGGCTGCCCTGTCCCCACATAAGACCCGGTGCCCCCGGCAACACCCGAGGCACTAGGCCTCGACAGTGCTTATTATCCATAGCACTCTGGGGGGCCTGCTGGATACCCATAGCAGGCCCTATACAACTACGGCAATGAGGATGAATCCCTATTGGGCTCCCTATCCCTGCTGTTTCTAAGTTGTTGTTTTCCTTTTTTTGAAGAAGGAGGGAGGGAGCTGTCGCCGTTGGGGGAGAGAATGCGGCAGGTGGCAGCCTTTGGCAGCCGTTTATGAAAGGAGGAGCGGCATCCATCGCCGTCGGGATGGCAAGGGGAGATCATGCTGCATGCCCTTCCAGCGAATCCTCGCTGACTGCAGCCCTCTTAGAGGAGAGTGCTCGTACAGCCAGGGGAGAGTTAGCCTGCATTGGTGAACGAAGCTAAAGAGCACCCTGCTGTGCTGATGTGCTTTGTTTCCAGGCCATCCGGCGGTGTAACCAAGGGAATTTCTCCTATGTCAGAGCAGCTGAAATCAGTGCCCAAGCTGCAAGAAAGAAATCCTGGGCCGCTGGAAGTGAAGCACATCATGGGGGCGTGTGGGCACAAGGGAAAATAAGTATGCCTCCCGCCTGAGGGGAGATAGATGCATGATAGTCCAGTGTTTGAGAATGTGTGAAGAGAAGCCCCAGTAGAATACCGAGCCCAGTTGGCGGTGGGGCAAAGGAGCTAAGGAAACTAAAGGACTCTGCGCTTGCATTGAAAGCAGGCATGCAGCATCAGATCAAAGCAGGGTTTTGCAGCATCTAAAGTGGCAGCACTGTTCCTAAAGGTGACCTGCCACCCTTGTGCTCATCAGCATTGCGAGCCATGATCACATGAGCCTCCTGCACCCTGCGCACTGCAACTGCAGTAGACACGGAATGGAAAAATAATAGTAATCACCTCCCTGATCAGCTCCATCAAGAAATGCAGAAGCCTGTGGGGTTTGCAACTCCACAGGTGGGCTGATGTGTGTGCCCTCCAATGCTGGCTGTGCCCTGCTAGCGACTGCTACCTGGGCGAGAATACAAAGTGGCCGGTTCCATGTAATAATGTGGCGACATTATTGCATGGAACATGCGGGGGACACCCCTGCAACCCGCAAACTTTTTTTTTTAAACATTTTTTTTGCCTCTGTCCCCATATATATGGTCACCCAAATAATATTGCCGCGCCATTTTCCCGGCGATATTATTTACGGCGACCATATATATGGGGATATTATTACCTGATACCAAGTAGCCTTGACATCCAGCCATTTGTATCAACCAGCCTGCACAGTAATTGGCCCCAGCGACACCCTGCCACTGGTGTGTGCCCTCTACTGCTGGCAGTACAATGCCAACTACGCCTGTCTGGGGGAGCAGAATAGAGAAGTGGCCCTAACACCCTGCCACCAGCGACACCCTGCCCCCAGTATCACCCTACCTCTGGCGGATGCCCTCTGCTAATGGCAGCTTCCTGCCCACACTTCTGCCTGGGGGCGAGATCTTTGCAAGGGGCCTCATCACCCTACCACTGACATGCGTCCTGCCGGGCCCGCCTTCCATGGACCTGGCCGACGTGGCCCTGGGTGCGATTCGTGCCAACCCTGAACTGGAACATCACCTGCACCATCAACAGCAGTGACTCCTGCCTTGCGGGGAGAAGAAGTGGCCCAGACACCCTGTCATCTGTGTCTGGCCAACCAAAGTCTCGCAGCCCTCAAACCCACCATCCAGAAAAAGTGCCATGAGCAAGCAAGGGTTGCAGCTCTGTGTGAGTGCATGTGCGCCCTCTGGTCCCACAACAGTGAAGAGACACTCCTTCCTGGGGGATTTTAGCGAAGGAAAGGGGAGTGGGTAACATGCTGACACCCCCGCCCTGTCGACATCATGTGGTGCAGCCCGATGCCCTGCTACCCGCATCTCGCCGACTGTCCGACATCAAGGGTCTAAGCCGATGTGGCCCCTGGTGCCCCAGGTGCAGCTTTACCAGTCTTTGAACTATAATATCAATGTACCTCTACCTGTGGAAATTACTATCCTGAACGGACACTGGAGCAAAGTGAACTGGTCTCCTGCAATCCTGCAAGTGCTCGGAGAAGACGCAGTAACCATATGTTTATATGCTGGGGTCCTGCATGTAAATTATGCGCTTAAAGTAGCCCTAGATAAATGGATGTGAAGCTGTGTTCCTGTATGTTTGCAGGCATGCTCTAAATGGCGCCAGCAGCTAGCAATGGTGTCATTCAGTGGTGGAAGTTCCACTGGCCCAAGGTTAATAAAGGGTTTTGTAACATGTGGTTGAAGTGCCAACATTCCACCAGCGGTTCGCCAACGGCGCCCGTCACCCGCTGGTTATGTTTAGAGTGCGTTGATATGTATTGTATGTCTACAACGGTGTGAGCCCCATGTGTGTAGCAGTGGCATATCCTTTTTGTTGTCTACCCTAAATTCTGAAGTAGCCCAAGTAATGTCATTCTGTAACGGGGGGAGGGAATCATTTATGTTTCAGTAACATTTGTTTGTTTGTTATTAAAAAGGGGGACTGCGGTGTGTGACCCTCCCAAGTTTGTTGCCCCTTTAAGGGAATATGTACCTCCCATGTGTATTAGCCTTTTAACAAGGGCCATGACTGTGTCATGGCCCAAGCTAATGAAAGGAGCCCCTGCAAGTACGTGCAGGAGAACGGCTACAGACTCCCAAAGAGGAATGACTGGTCTGTTGCTCATTTAGGCCTGCAGGCCCACACTGTCTGAGCAAAGTGTTAGAGAGAATGTTCATTTCTGTGCTTACATTCTCCCACCTTAGAGATTCCCAGCTATTTTGATAGAATTAGGACTTTTTAATTTTAACTCCTGAGAGAGCAAGACCCTTTTCTCACTATCTCATTTTTGTGACCTCATTTGGATTTTAGGTTTTCCCTGTTTTTGGAGTCTGACAAACTCCATAGGCATCTGGTTTTTTTCTAGTGACACACAACAACCTCTGTGCAGTGTCACTGAGAAATCTTTTAGATATCTCTTAATGTTTAAATGCCTTCTCTTTGTTGAACTACAGTTCCCAAGGAAAGTAAGATAACATTGATCTTACTTACCTTTCTTTTTGGTGGGTCCAGTACACACCACCTTATGTGGCGTGATGGGGTTTACTTAGAAGCCCCTTATCCTACTTTCTCATGTAAGAGTTTTTTTTACCCTCACTACTTTTAATGTCTGGGGGCAGTGGTTTAATGTGAACTACCATTGTGCTTTTCTACCGCAGGCTGAATCCTCAGCTGCTGTAGAGCACCCATGGGTGTTCATTTTGTCAAAATGGCCCCTGTCTTCTTTTTTGCCATTTTATGTTTCTGAGGCCTTTCTTGGCTTTTCCTCTGTGCGTTGAGATAGATTTGAGTCCTCTGTGTGTTTTGCCTTTGGCGGGCTTCAGCCCTGAAACGCGCTCCTGACTCCAGTATGTCAGGAAGGACAGGATGTGAGGAAGGGTCCCAAAACTCCCCTGTCCTTTGTCTCTAGGTGTGCCTGATTGAAACGAGTCCTGATTGGCCACCCTGATGTGATTGACAGCCTAGGCTGTCCATGAATGGGAAAACTTGCTTAAGTGGTGCAGGTTTTGGGACTAGAGTTAGAGTCGACCACTGGAAGAAACATCCGATGAAGAAACAGTGAAGAGAGGCTTGCTGCAACCTCCTGGATCTTAAATTGCCCAGTGAATCCTGCTACTGTACAGAACTCCTTTTTCACCTCAACAGAGACGCTCTGGACAGAATGACTTCTCCTCTTGGGTTAGTGGGACCAACTCATCCAGAGACAAACTCCACTTTGGTGCAATCCCGACTTGCTGTGCCTCTCCGTTGCTGCAGAAGCCCAATGACAGGGGTCGAGTGTCCATAACTGAATGCAACGTCTGCCATGGAACGAATCCAGCCAAAAGCTCCAGGAGACTCCTAAGGAACCTCCAGAAGCAGGAAATCCTGATCCAGAGTCCCCTCACCAGAGTCCCCAAACCGAGGAAGCAAGGAAAGTCCAACTGGAGATTTGTTCTGCATCAGTGCTTTTTGGGAAGCGCTGAAACTGCAAAGTGCTGCTGAATTGAAGAGAGGCTGTAGCTGACATTCCCGAGTACTGCCGCAGGAGCCCTCCAAATGTCCTCCCTCTTGTCCCCACGACTGAGGCTCAGGAACCAGGATCTGCATAGCTGTAGCAAGACAATATTCAGCTGCACCACTTTTCTTCTAACCAGAGGTACTGTTTCGGCTTGGGGTACTTACCTTCTTGCCTTAAGACATGCTGTCACACTTGAGATTTGCACTTGCTTAAACTTTCTGAGTTGATTTCAACTCCCCTTTGCAAAGGCCTAACAGCTTATGTATCGTCAGTGATTTCCTTTTGAACAATCTGACTTTGTGAAAGACCTTTATCCAAGAAGTGCATCACAACTATAGACTTTGTCCAAATTACTTTGGCTGTCCTGTCTCCCTAAAGGCATTCTTCTAAATCCATTGACTTTTGTATTGCTTGTCCCTCCATAGGTTGTAGCTTGTTGCATACTGTTACTGCTGGGAAAGGCTTACCTAGATTTCATTGGAGGATTCAGTTTGCTCACTTTTTTAAGAAACTGTTTCAACCTTTTTTGTTTTCCTTAACCCTTCCTTTCTGCAACCGAGTGTCTACAAAGCATATTGCTGTGATATATCAATGCAAATACTATCCTTGTAATCTAAGTCAGTTCAGGGTGTAGGAGAAGTGTATTGAGCATACCCAAAGAGTATTCACCAGCTTTATTGATTCTATAAAGTATTTCCAAAGTTTACTTGAACCTTTGCAAGGAATTGCCTTTTTTAAAGAATGCTTAATTAAAACTGCTGTTAAATAAATAACAATGTATAACTGAAACCTTGAGTGTAAGCATTAGTTAGTTACTTGTATTGACAGATTTCATATGTACAGGCCTACAGCTCACATTTACCCCTCTTGAGGCCTGGTTGCTCAGTCACACTATGAACTTGTGTAGTACAGACCTATAGCAAAAGGTGGGTTACGTAATACCAAGCAGATAAGTCTTGTGTAGTCTCACACAGTGTGACTTCACCAATTCTTACTTAACACACGGTCCTGCAGGCCATGGTGCCGTGGGACCCTCGAGCCAGCAAGTTGGCAAGGGTCTGCATAGACATGGCCTGCCCTGGCCCCAAATAAGGCCAGGTGTCCCCTGGCAACCCCCAGAGGCACTGGGCCTCTATGGTACTGATGATCCATAACACCCCGGGGGACCTGCTGGATGCCCATAGCAGGCCCCCATAAAACAGGTCAGAGGTGGGATACTGGGGCAAGGCTCACGCAGGTTGAGGGTTGCTCTCGGTGAAAGCTGATCGAGTTTCTAAGCCTGGTCCCTTTATATTCTATAATTCACCGTAGCCCCTGGACACCTCAGGTTCCATCTTGATCCAAGCTTCATGCCTGAGTGCTTTTCTGGTGCTCCGGTGTCTGCCCAAGCCAGTTTTATATGGATCTAGCACTGTTGAGCACAGATGATGGAGCGTCTGGACGGCGAAGCTCAAGCATTTTCAATTGCTCATTGGTGTCTATTGATGTTTTGCTGTACTGAGTGCTGTTTGTTTATTTGAATTGCGATTCGCAGCCCATTTATTTTGCTATGGACTGGTTTGGGGATCTTGGGCGACGTGAGAGAGATCATTTCTAACATCTGACAGTGCGGTGCAAAGCACCCCCCTGGAGTTACAAAGGACTTAGCGGGCTGCAATTGTACCGTTGAGAAAAAGGCTCTCAACGACTATCATTGGTCTGCAGTTTCTGGCAGTACCTGTTGTGTTGGTGTTCGTGCTTTCCTCAGGTCTACTGGCGAAGTTACTGTGCTGTGAGAAAATCGGTAAAAAACTTCACTGTAAGCGGAGTGCTGTGGAGCCGACAGTTTTCCGCAGTCCCCATGAATTTTGGAGTTGGTGTAATCATTAAGGGGGTAATTCATAGAATTTGGTGCACAAGTGGCACACGCGGCTGGCGCACAGTGTAAAACCCATTTCAGCGCACAGTGTATTCATGGATTTCAACATCCATAACCAGCCGTGGCGCAGAGTGGCGCAGCGACCCTGCAGCAGCACCAGTTACGCCCCAACCCTGCCCCGTGCGCCATGACCAGCGCACATATCCAGTACATGGCGCAAAGGCCAGTGGACCAGCATACAGCCCCCCAACCACGAAAACGCGTGTAAAACTTCCCGCGCACGCCCCAGAATACACGTACCCCTCCTGTGGCAGCGAAAACGCATGTAAAACTCCCCATGCACCCCTATGAATACACACATCCGGCTTGCGCCAGGTAAATAGCATAGAAAAAGTACCCCCACTGTGGGGTGGGCTGCCTGTGGGGCATGCCCAGGGTGCCTGCGTGTATTTGGGGGGTGCGTGTGAAGTATCACATGCGATAGGCCTTGTGCGAGCGGGGTACGTGTATTCTGGGGGGTGCGCGGGGTGTTGCACACGCGATAGGCCTTGTGCGAGCGGGGTGTGTGTATTCTGGGGGTGCGTGGGAAGTCTTACATGTGATAGGCCTTGTGCGAGCGGGGTACATGTATTCTGGGGGTCCGCGGGAAGTTTTACACGTGATAGGCCTTGGCCAAGCGGGGTACGTGTATTCTGAGGGATTCGCAGGGCGTTTCACACACGATAGACCTTGTGCAAGCAGGTTACATGTATTCTGGGGGTGCGCAGGGAGTTTCAAACACGATAGGCCTTGACCGAGCGGGGAAAGTGTATTTGGAGGGGTGCATGGGGAATTTCACACACGATAGGCCTTGTGCGAGCAGGGTACGTGTATTCTGAGGGTGCGTGGGACATTTTACATGCGATAGGCCTTGTGCGAGTGGGGTACGTGTATTCTGGGGGTGCGCGGGACATTTTTCACACGATAGGGCTTGGCCGAGCGGGGTACGTGTATTCTGGGGGTGCCCGGGGTGTTTTACATACGATAGGCATTGCGCGAGCAAAGTACGTGTATTCTGGGGTGCGCAGGAAATTTTACACGCGATAGGCCTTGGCCGAGCGGGGTACGTGTATTCTGAGGGGTGCGCGGGGAGTTTCACATATGATAGGTCTTGTGCGAGCGGGGTACGTGTATTCTGGGGGTGCACAGGAAGTTATACACGCGATAGGCCTTGGCCGAGTGGGGTATGTGTATTCTGAAGGGTGCGCGGGGAGTTTCACACACAATAGGACTTGTGCGAGTGGGGTATGTGTATTCTGGGAGTGCGCTGGATGTTTTACATACAAAAGGCCTTGGCCGAGCGGGGTACATGTATTCTGGGGGTGTGCGGGACGTTTTACGTGCGATAGGCCTTGTGCGAGCGGGGTACGTGTATTCTGGGGGTGCGCGGGATGTTTTACACACGATAGGCCTTGGCTGAGCGGGGTACGTGTATTCTGGGGGTGCGTGGGAAGTCATACACGCGATAGGCCTTGGCCGAGCGGGGTACGTGTATTCTGAGGGGTTTGCGGGGAGTGCCACATGCAATTTCGCTGGGTGAGCGGTGTACGTGTATTCTGAGGGGTGTGCAGGGAGTTTCACACGCGATAGGCCTTGTGCGAGCGGGGTATGTGTATTCTGGGGGTGTGTGGGAAGTCATACACGCGATAGGCCTTGGCCGAGCGGGGTACATGTATTCTGAGGGGTGTGCGGGGAGTTCCACATGCAATTTCGTTGGGTGAGCGGGGTACGTGTATTCCTGGGGTGCCCCAATGCGAATTGGCAGTGTGTGTCCTCCCAGGTGTGCCCTCTCCACCCTCCACAGGCCCTGCAGGCAGCCCACAACACAGGGGACTACCCTGTACCTCTGGCCATGCCCTGTAGGCAGCCCATCCACCCTGGCCATGCCCCCTAGCCAGCCCACATGTCACCATGCACAAGTGAGCACCGACACATGTCCCCCTGTACCGCCACCCACTCAGCTGTGACAGGCACCTGCCAGCAGGCCCCGATTCCTGTCCCAGCACCCCCACCCACCCAGCAGTGACAGGCACCTGCCAGCAGGCCCTGACTCATGTCCCCCCACCCACTCACCCACCCAGCAGTGACAGGCACCTGCCAGCAGGCCCGACTCATGTTCCTGCACCCCCACCCACCCAGCAGTGACAGGTACCTGCCAGCAAGCCCGACTCATGTCCCCCCACCCACTCACCCACCCAGCAGTGAAAAGCACCTGCCAACAGGCCCCGACTCATGTCCCTGCACCCCCACCCACCCAGCAGTGACAGGCACCTGCCAGCAGGCCCCGACACATGTCACCCCACCCACTCACCCAACCAGCAGTGACAGGCACCTGCCAGCAGGCCCCAACTCATGTCCCTGAACCCCCACCCACCCAGCAGTGACAGGCACCTGCCAACAGGCCCCGACTCATGTCCCCCACCCACTCACCCACCCTGCAGTGACAGGCACCTGCCAGCAGGCCCCGACTCATGTCCCTGCACCCACACCCACCCAGCAGTGACAGGCACCTGCCAGCAGGCCCCGACTCATGTCCCCCCACCCACTCACCCACCCAGCAGTGACAGGCACCTGCCAGCAGGCCCCAACTCATGTCCCCCCACCCACTCACCCACCCAGCAGTGACAGGCACCTGCCAGCAGGCCCCGACTCATGTCACCCCACCCACTCACCCACCCAGCAGTGACAGGCACCTGCCAGCAGGCCCCGACTCATGTCCCTGCACCCCCACCCACCCAGCAGTGACAGGCACCTGCCAGCAGGCCCCGACTCATGTCACCCCACCCACTCACCCACCCAGCAGTGACAGGCACCTGCCAGCAGGCCCTGACTCATGTCCCTCCAACACGTCATCACGATCCACAATCATGGGCCTTATGGCCACCCAAACCACACCCCACGCCACCCCAGTCAAAGCACACAACCAAGTATTACATCCACCCCAAATTGAAATCCCCATCACATGATACATCCCAAATGGCAAGTATGCACATCAACACATTTCCGTCACACACACACACAATGGGTGCATGTAATTGAGAAAACACACATCGTGACATACATGAAACCAAAGAGAGACTACAACACATTGAAGTATGAAATAAAAATGTATTAAACACAAAAGCAAGGGAATGAAATGAAACACACAGTAATTGAAAAAATTAAGAAAAAGCTGCATGTCCAAAATATAAAATAAAAATGTGTGAAAGCAGAATCCAAATCAATACAAAAGCACATGGGTCCAAAGTGTCTGTGCGTCAAAACAAAACCAAAGTGAAAAAATAAGATAAAACCATTGATCCTTGGAACAAAACAAAAAAAAGAAGTGAAATCCAGTGTTGAACTATATACAAAGTACAAATCCAGGGTCTATGAGCCCAACCATTGAAAGGAAACCTACAAAAAACTCTACCTAATGAACAACTATATACAAAAAGGTGGGGCATTGTCCAAGCACCCCAAAAGAAATAAAAACAGAAAGGAAACCTAACACTAATTAACTATATACAATGGCGGCGGGCAAGTCCTACGGCTCACTCTGTGATGTCCCGGGCCATGGCATCATCGAACTCCATGTCGATGTCCCGGAGGCGGGCCTCTCCCCTGGCCCTGAGGTCTCACAGGGATGCAGTCATGGCCTGTTCCAACTCCCTGCGAGTTGCCTCGAGGCACTCAGCCCGCCTCAATGCCCTGCACATGGAGAACTCCGCCCTGACCATTTTGAGCCGTGCCTCTTCCACCCGCCGCCGCTCTGCATCTATCCGCTGGCCTAACCACAGCCACATGGAAGACACTCCCATTCCAGGGTCTTCCTGCCCTCTGGCCGATGCCTGTCCCTCTGATGTTGATGGCCCCGAGCCATCATCGCTCCCACCTTGAGCCTGCTGCTTCCCTCCAAGTGCCCTGCCCGATGATGCCGGCACATCTTCCATCTGCTGGTCTCCAGTTGGTGGGGAGTCCATCCCTGCTTGACCTCTAACTCCTGACTGTGGCAGGGATGTGATCTCCACCAAGCTGGCTGCGTTAGTAGGGCCAGGTCCACATGGGGACCTGGTGGAATCTAGGCCGGAAGACGCAGGGAGAACGACTGGCGCATAGTCGTCACAGAGGAGGAGAGGACCGCCAGAGTGCCCGACACATGTAGGAACCCTCCAGCCAGGGCCCCTCCCAACTGGGCCACGTTGCTACGCAGCTCTTTGTGATGGCGTGCGTGGTCCCCCCAGGAAGCACGCACGTCATCACGAATGTCACGCATGCCCAACGCGACACCAATCAGGACAGAACCCATACGGTCATGGGTCTCCTCGTCCGCAGGTAGTGGAGTTCGAGTCCCCGTCCCAGGCCCTACCTGCAGACGGGCCTGGGATGGGGCATCCGTGCTGGTGCATGGTGGTGCAGTCACAGGGTCAGGGTCAGTGACATGCGCAGGCCCCTCCGCGGTGACCTTTGCTGCCTCCTGCCCCTGGCCCTGGACTGCACCCCTTGCACCAGTGGTACCACCCCCACCAGGCCCCATGTGTGGCTCAGTAGCGGCCTCCTCCTCCTCTGTGTAGACCACCAACCTGGATGGCTCCACACCATCTTCCGCCATCGCAAGCCCCTGTGGGGGCTCACCCGGCCCTTCCGCTGCAGCCGTAGTGGCAGACGCGGCACCAGTTCCCTCGATCCCAAATGATTGTAATTCCTGGGAGGGTAGCTGGGCCTTGCGTCGCCAGCCAGTGGAGGCCTCCACGGTGCTTTGCTCCACAGCGCCGTCTCCGCCCTCTTCTTCACTCGACGCTGTGTAGAGGGAGACATAGAACACAAGCATCAGGGTACTGTACAATAGTCCCCTAGACAGGAAGCAATAGCACATGAGGGGCACTGTCACACGTCACTTCCATCCTTTCCCTCCACAACACATGGGTCAATGCAGGCAACACACATGCAGAAACAGGCACGGCGCATGCAATCAACATTTGCATCCATGTTCAAGGGCCTCTATTTACATAAATGTTGTCTTTAAACTCACATGCATCATGGGTCATGCTGATCCCATGCACGCACATTACCGGAGGCTCATGCATCTGGCCTCATACACCACAGACACAGTGGATACAAGGATGACTAGACTGCATCAGTGAATCAATACATCGTCATGGACATGTGTCATGCATCCATGGCGTTTCAAAGTCACACACACGCTACTCAGACACACAGACATGTACACCATACAAGTCCATGACAGCAGCACCCATCTCTCACACCCCATCCATATCCAAGAACAGAGACAGGCATGCATTCATGTGTGCATTCCGCATGCTGCTCCCCATGTTGCATTGTAACACATGCACCGTCCATGTGGTTCACGCATGACTGGTCTCACATGCAGCACCATGATGTCCCTGCACACACACATCCATACAAGGCCTATGTCACACATACAGGCAAGTAGATGACCACCAGCACACTGCTACATGCCCTGTTTCACACATCAATGCACGGCCACTTACCGTTCAACTCCAGACGGGTCTGCCTCTGAAGGATCTGGACGTGGAGCGCTGGGTTTATGCGTTCCAGGACCATCATCTGGATGTTGGTCAGGCTGACCCGGCACCCCTCTGCATCCTCTGCCTTCAAGAGGCGCCGGGCCTTGCTGAGGGTCCTGGACCTGAAGTCCTCCCAGCGCTTCCGGGCATGTTTGATGTCGCGGGTTGCCACCCCCTCTGTGTCGATGGCAACCACTACGTCCTCCCAGATCCTCTCCTGTCCTTCCTTGTCGGTGCGCGATGGTGTGAAGAGGGCATCATAATGCCCCAGAACTTGCTCCACCAGGATACCAACTTCCTTTTCGCTGAAGCTGGTAGCCCTCTGCCTCTCTGGCTGGGGGTCGCCAGTGGTCCCTGATGGTGTTTGCCCCGACATGGCGACCCCCGAGGCAGGTGTGGGTGGGCAACTAGGTCCTGGGGCTTGGCTGTGGAGCGATGGTATACCAGTCGGGAGTCTTCTGTTCCAGCAGGGGTGGACACAGCAACTGGACCCCTGCAGATGGCTGACGTGCAGGCACCAAATAGCAGGACACGTGGGCAGCAGGCAGGCAGGCAGCAGCAGATGGCAGGTGGGAGCATGCCGGGGGATCTGCGGGGCAGGAAAATGGCCTCCTGGGCAGGAGCGTGGTCTTCCGTGTGTTGTCGTGTGGCCAGCTTGATACGGAGTGATTTGGCACATGAAAAAACTGTACGTCTGCGTGTAATTCGAGGAAAGGCCCTTAGCACGTAAGCGCATCTGTGACGTTACGCGCACGGGCGTTTCCCTCGTGACGGGTGCATAGTAATTTAGCACGTGAAAAAACAGCACGTCCGCGTGTTAATGCGTGTAATCCGTGGAAAGGGCCTAAGCTCGTAAGTGACGTGACGCGCACGCGTGTTTCCCTCAGCACGGGTTAAAGGTGAGCAGGGCCAGAAGTTCACTGTACGTGCCTTTCGTGGAGACCGACGTGTGTGTTGCTACTTCGCGTTGTTTTGCGCACCATCAAAACTTCACAGCGGATCAAGGACGTATCTCTTCTTTTAGCGGGGTATTGGCTACGCGTGTTTTTCATCATCACGCCAGTCTGGCGGTGAGTCGCGCACGCTATTTTTCCCACTGCGGGTGCCCCTGTGTATCACTTACGCATTTTTGAGGTCATAGTAGCCTGTGTGTCCCATGGGTACATGTTTTTCTTTTCCCTGGGTGCCACTGTGTACTGCGGGAGGTTAATTCCGCAAACGTGGGCTACCGGGGTTGCGTGCACAGTTTACTGCAGTTTTGGGGCTGCCTGAGCATTGCGTGACCCGTCACTTCATCACCGGGGTCACATACAGCCTTGAAGGTGCAGGGGTGCTTTTAACATCTTGTATCCCACCCCCTTCACCTCAATTGCCCAGGACAATTGTCGTGTACACCTCCCATTGGCCCTGCTCCATCTGTGCCGGCACTACTCCATCTGTGCCATGGCTGGGAGGCCACGAAAGGTGAGGGGCACCTCAGCTGGGCATATCCCTCATGGCGGGCATGGTCAGGGACGTGGCCGGGTTGGCCAGGGAGTAGGGGGACTCCAGGGTGTCCAGGGTGACTGCAGAGGGGGAAGGGGCAGGGGTGCGCCACTTCGGCATGATGCTCTGCCACGTGTTGGTGCAGTCATGCCACCACCCCCTGTGTCTCCGGGAGATGCAGTTCTTGCATCTGGCACTGGCGCCCATGTGACCCGGCAGTCTGTTTCATCAACTGCCACAGGCCCAAGGGTAGTGGTAGCTGCAGGTGCAGCTGTGGACACCACCACCCAGGCTCAGGGTCTGCCAGCGCAGGCTGCGTTGGCACTTGAAGAGTTCATGGAAGATTTCCAGCCGGTCAGGAGGCACACCACACCGTACATGCACGCAGGGCTGCCCTGACCGAAGCAGGTGTCCCTTGGGCAGGAATGTCATCTGCTGCCCCGACCACCCGGGTGTTGGCAAGTGCAGATGCAGATGCAGCCAACAACAACCCGGTTTATAGTCATAAGTTTTTCTTTTTTATTACGTTTTTCATTCGAAATGGGGAGGTTACCCCCACAACCCCCCTTTTTTTTTGGACCTTTTTTTTAACCTTTTTTTTTACATGCAGAACCCAAAAAAAAAAAAAAAATAAAATAAAACATTCAACCTTTTTTTTCTGACATTATTGTTTCGAATTTTTTGCAATACGACATTATTTATTCGATTTTATGACTGCACACCCAACACCCCGGTTGTGAATCTACCAACCAGGACAGTCGCGGTCAATGACCCTGGCACAGTGGATGTTGCTGCGCAGGGTCCATTTCAGGTCACCCAGCAGCAACTGACGCAAGTCAGACCTTCGATCGTCCTTCCACCTGCCACTCCCTTGGCTCAATCCACTGGTGCCAATGGCCATACTGATCAGGGTGGCATTCGCCAGCTAGGTGGTCTGGACCACCATCCATGAGGAGGAAGGTTACATCTGCAGCACAGGCTGGGACCCCAGACACATCCACGGCCTCCTGCACGTCAAGGAAGAAGCCTTTCTGTGCGCAGGAACTGGACTCCCTTGTGGACTACGTGCGGGACCACAGTCGTGAGATGCTAGTCGGGCCGAATTGTCAAACTACGGCTGCCGATTGGAATACCCACTGGAAGAATGTCGCGGATAATGTGAGTGCATTCGACCATGAGGTACGCACAGCTGCCGAGTGCAAGAAGCATTGGGATGACCTCAAACGCAGTGCTAAGGTGAAGCATGCCTCTAATTACGGCATGACTCTGGTGACTGGCAGTGGGCCACCACCTGAGGAGGATGACCTCACTCCGCACGAGTCACTCGTTGCGGAGTTCATACGAGCAGACTCGGTCGAAGGGTTGGGAGAGATGCAGGACTCTGATGCCCCATCCAGTGAGTGTTGTTGCGTGTTTGTTGAGCTCATGTGTGTTTTACTTGTGTGATGTCTTGTGCATAACTGCCACTACATGTCATGTGTACATGGTTGTCATGTGCAAGTCATGCAATTCTTCACTGATGCGTGCATGCTGTGCAGGATGGTGGACATGTAGAGAAGACGGGGACTGTCCTCATCACCACACTTGCACCCTACTCACGTGGTAGTCACCCGGATGCCCCTCCGGTCCATGTTCCAGCTCCCAGCCCTTCTGCATGTAGCCAAGGGTGTCTTCCCTCTCAGCATTGGGACTATGTGAATGGCCTGTTCAAGCCTCCTGTGTACATGCTAACTTCCACCAGCCAACCTGCCAGACACATGCAGTGGGGTGCATCCTCTGCCCTTCATGCAGAGTGTCTCACTTGGACTGTGCAGATGGCAGATGCTCCGCAGGGACATGAGTGCCCATTCATGTTCCATGTGCATTCCATGTATGCCCCTTTGTGTCCTTGACTGGATGTTAATTGTAGTACGTGTCCAGGGTGACCTACATTTCATGGCATTTCATGCCCACTCTGGCTCAGTCCTACATCACACACATGTTTAGGGTGTCACAGTCTGTGTGGGGCACAGGCCTCCCCCTGTTTCAGGCCCACTGACTCTGTCCAACTGGTGTAGTGGCTTCTACACACATGGGTGTACTACTGAGGGTTCATCATGTGTCCTGCTTGCTGTCCCATCGTCATCTGCTGTGTTGTCAGTTGACTCAGATGATGCAATTGATGCCAGTCAACACTGTCTGCCAATACACAGGTCTCTGGTCTCCCTTTTGCTTAGGGGGTTGGGGGGTTTGCTTGTAGCCATGCAACCCATTGTATGCACATTGCATTTGATGCCTGAACTTGCCCTTGCACTGCCTTCACGTTTTTTGATACACACCATGAAGTACTTGTTCATGTAGATAGTGGGTAACGTACACATGTTCTGCACTGCATCAACCCACTTATGAGCCGTGTAACACTGTTCTACATGCCTACTCACTGGTGCAATGTCAAAGTGACCTGCCATGCATGGCAGTTTCTCATTTGTGTGTGACATGTCTGCTTCATGTGTTGGCTGTCTGTCTGATGTCTATGTGTGTGTGTGTGTGTTATGTGCTTCTGACATGTGTACTAATGTATTTATTTTTTCTCCTTTCAGATGATGACGCAATGGAGCCAGAGGATGGAGTTGTCATGCCAGGCACAGGGTTGTTATCACAACAGCAACCCGGCACAAGTGGGGGCCGTTTGGTGGTAGACCACGAGAACCCACATGTGCTACAGACCATCTTGTCTTTGGCTGGCAATGAGTCCAGCCCAGATGACCACTCTGATGTCCATGTCGAGTTGGATGTGCATCAGGTCCATTTATCAGGGGTGAGTGATTCTGATGTGGACGCTCCTCTGCCCGCGACACCTGCACTGAGGGGCCAGACAGTGGTGGGACCTCCGCCTGTGGTGGATCGGGACGCAGGGCCACCCTCCACACCAGTCGCTGATGTGCCTGGGACATCACGTCGAAGGGGGAATGTAGTCCTGCAGCCGCTGGCGGCGCCAACCCGACAAGGACGGCCGTTCCTTGGGACCCGCAGGTGTCAAGCCCAGCAACGCGGTGGCCGCGCGCCACTGAAGTATACTGAGTGGGAGCAAGACATGACTGCCAATTCAGAATGCCAGGGGACAGCAATTGAAAACATCGCTGTGAGCATGGAGCGTGTGGCCCAATCCCTGCTCCCCCCTGCTAGGCAGGAGCTTCTCCAGTGGCGGGCGGCACAGTCCACGGCCTGCTCGTGTGCTCATGATGACCCAGAGGGAGCGGGCAGAGGAGAGGTTTGTGCAGCTTGAGCGTACCATCTCGGCTGAGCTACGTGCTTGCCGGGAGGTGCATCAGTTGTCCAGCCAGGCCTTGCAGGAAGAACTCTGTGTTACACATGTTACCTTGCAAGAGGAAGCATGCATATCACGGGAGGTTCTGCATGCAGACCTACGTGTCATTGCAGCACAGAACCAGGCTCACCCGTCCGGCAGACTTGCTGCCGATGAGGGGCAAGCTGTGCCTAGGCGTGGTCAGGCTTCTGTGCCACGTCCTTCTTTTCAGGAAGAGGCAGACTCGGACGACGAGATATCTCCCACACAGGTCGTGGCATGCAGGCGTTGAGCCCATGGACTTTTTTTTTTTTTTTTGTCCCAACATCATCGCATGTGGGTGTTGAGGTGCACCCTGTACCTCCCCCCCGGTTGCCTACCCCCAATGGGTCATATGTGGCCATTTTTGATTTTTGATTTTATTTTAGTTAGTTAATATTGACTATTTGATAGTTATTTTAATTAGGTTATGTAGGTTCTTCATTGTTAGTTTAATTAGTTAATATAGTTAAATATTGTTTGTCTATTGTGCATTCATGTGACGGTGTGGTGCTTTGTGGCTTTTTAAAGCATCCACTGTCTGTTTCAGCTGGGCCCTTCAAGCTTGTCTCGTGTATGTGTTTGCAGCTTGGGGTCCTGACTCACATAGGCCACTCCTGCTTCCCTTATCCATGGGCTTGCTAGGATGGTTCAGTGTAACAAACATTTACACATAGGCTTTGGACTTTCGTCATAACTGTGGCCTGTCTGCTGCTGTACTACTTGTGTTAACACCCCTAGTGGGGATTGGTAGCATTTTATACACCCCATGTCTGTAATCAATTTGGGTGAGTACGTGATTGATGTCTCCATTAATTGATGTGGATTGTGATGTATGTTATTTTCTTGCCTGTATATGTGCTTGATGCACTTCATGCTGTAGACAGTAGCCTGCACCCTTGGCCTGTCAAAGTCACACTGATGGTGGAAGGAGTTTGGATATAGGTCTGTAACCTGGCCCAGTGACAACCAGCATGAAGACACACACCCAGGGAACTTTCCAGCCTTATTAATATCTTTTATGCCCTTTTTGCAGGACAATGATCCTCCACACTACCTTTGCCAGCAGACACAGGGATGAGTAATCCTGATAACTGGTCACGTTCGGTGGTACAGACGTGTGCATGTGTGCGCAAGCAGAAGCACAGGGCTTGTGCTCAGACATCTGACAGAAGCAGACGTGTTCCCAGGAGCTCCAGGTTAGGTGAGCAGCAAAAGGGCCAACACCGCAGCCACCCTTCAACCAGGCCACTTGCACATGCCTGCTAAGTAGCACCAGTGCTGGGGAGCTTTGCCAGGCATTGTTAGAGAAGCGCACAGTACAGCTGACATGCGTTGAGGGCCAAATGCCAAGTGGCTTTACAAGTTGTCAGGGGCACACGCCGGGGCCATCGAACATATCCTCGAGTACCCCCTGCTCCATTGAAGCAGAGTTATTAAGGCAGTAGCATTCCTAGCCAGAAACTGATACAGCGCACAGGGACACCCTGCGAGGCACAGACTTGTGTGCAGTGCATATCATTTGCATGTGCAAATTTCCACGTGCACTACCTATTGAAATCCGCGGCTGCCAGAACACAACTTGTACTGAAGTTGCACCTCGCTATACGCATGTAGAAGCTCACCCAGGGACCATTGTATCATGTGTGAATCTTGACACATTTGTCTTCCATTTCCCGCGTGCCCACAATCGCCTGCCTTACTGCATTGACAGTGTATGAACCATGAGGGGGTCAAGCTAACGTATGGGTACAAAGCAGCAGACAGGAGTGTTTGTTTGCGCAGAAGTCACTTACTTTGGGGCATGGATGGTGTTGTGTATGTGTTGTTAACACAAATTCACATTAGTAACTCACGCTCTCTTTGCAGCATTGAACTGCTCCTGTTATCAGAGCTGAGAGTGTGCAAGCAGGAGGCCAGCACTCACCCCAGAGATAAGTCTCTCTTTGGCTTGCATTTGACTCATTTGGTACAATGTGCATGATGAACATGTTTTCTCTGATTGAGTATGTGTTATTGTGAATAGTAGTTTTTTGTATTTTGACTACTTTCCCCTGCCAATCTGACTCCCCTCTCCTGCCCATCTTTCCGGTTATCCTGCATACCAATGCCTGTACATACAACATATCCCTGACCCTCCTTCCCCGCAGTGGTCTCAGAGGCCTGTGTAAGTTTGACCTTGCAGGCGCCCAGACCACGGAGGGGGTGGTTGGTTCGTGCCACTCTGCGCCTGGACACTGGAGCTATGACACTACCCATCAGTTGTTGCATCCTCATTGTATGTTATCTACCGTAAATAGTACCCATCCTGTAGGACCTTTGTTCAACTGTGCTACCTTGGTTGTTCTATCATTGTGCTTGTACATGTGCTTTGACATTTCCTGCTACTTCAAGTCATCTACTGGAGACTCTTCCAGGGTTTTTTGGTGCGTACAGGCTTTTTCCCTGGTTTGTGGGTTTGGCTCCTTGGAGTTCTCTTCAATTTGGTATTTTTACCAGTCAAGGTGGCCTCTGAGGGGGCTGGACCCTATTTACACGCAAGCTGGAACATGGAGACCAAGGGGTAGGGTGATCCTGTAGCCAGGTAGACTTGAAGGAAGAAGGCTACATACCCCAGACACAGTTGTTCAGAAGGTCACAGTGATGTGTAAATGAGGGAGGGCCTTTTGTTGTTGGACAGTTGGCTTGGGCTACAGTGTTTTGGGCACTCTGACATTGTAATTGTGGGATTCTATGTACACAATGTGTTCTGCTGGTCAATGCCTGTTCCTGTGTTGTGTTTACTTTTCAGGTGTCAGGGGATTGGTGTGGTTTGACATGCTACGGTGTTCACATGGGCAATGTTCACATGTGATGTGTACAGGACACTGAGGGTCACTTGATTTCACATGCATATATTGAGTGCATGTACCTAATAACACACACAGTTGCACAATGATCCACCACACATACAACCACCCTTTCATGGCCACAGGTGCAAACAGATTGCCTTCTCGGGCCCGTTGTGTCCCTGCAGCTCATGATCTATTACCATTTGGGTATCCTGTACATGCCTCATTTGGTTATTTACTTGATTTGTCCTTTTCATGTGATGCTTAAGGTGTGTCTGCAACACAATGGCTGCTCACTGTGCTGTGTGCTGAGCAGTGTGTTGCAGGAGACACACACAGCACACAGATTCGGGAGTTAGGATTTGGCCGTGCCCAATGTGCATGTGAACAGGCATTCAGTGTTGTGTTCATGCTACAACTGGTGGAAAGCATGTGTGTCTGACTTTGTATGTGTGGGAGGTTGTTGGTCAGTCATTTCAACTGATTCTATGTCAGGCATCATTGTCTCGGGCCAGTTTTAATTTATGACATGTCAGTTCGTATCTTATTGGTCAAGTGTTGGGCTTTTGCTATTGCATGCCATGTCATGGTGTGGCAGACAAGGGTGATGTGGGTTGGGAGGGTTTGGGTGACATACCAGGGATTGTGATGGCCTGTTTTGCAGGGAGCGGGGGGGTGATACACACCTTGCATTTGTTCCTTTTGGTCACACAGGATTGGTAATGTTTAAGTAGCTAGAGATGCACACAATGTAGCACTTCAATGGCAACATTCTCAGGGTTGTAAGGTTGCGACAGTTGACTGTCTCTTTGTCATCATCGATTGTCACCTGGTATGTGCCAGGCCTGTGTGCACTCCGCAGGGGTGGGAGTTTAGGTGAAACATGTGGCCACAAGCTGGGTCCGGGCTGCCTCGCCACATGTCCTTTCCCCTCCCATAGGCAGCACCTGTGCCTGTGGTTGGGGACTTGGGGGCACCACCATGTCCACTGGTACGTCCCATCGTGTTGCAACATTGTGCAGGACACATGCTGCCACAATGATCCTGCACACTACTGGGGGTGCATATAGGGCAGACATTCTGTATATGAAACTGCCATGGGTAGAGCCAGGGTAGTTTGCATAGACAGAGGTGATGATTCCCTTTGCATTGCATACAAACTGCAAGTTGATGGAATGCCAGTGCTTGTGGTTTCGATAGATGTGCTCAGTGGCCCTAGGTGGACGTAGGGCCACATGGGTGGAATCTATGGCACCGAACACTTTGGGAAGTGTGCCACCCTGTAAAAGTCCTGGACCACGGCCTTCCTTTCTGCAGGTGTTCTGGGCATGTATATGTGCCTGCGGACTGTGGGGCGCGCAGTGATGATTGCCAACACCTGGTGTAGGCAGCATGACTGCGTGGCCTGTGAGACCCCCCCACTATGTCAGTTGTCCGCTGAAATGACCCAGTGGCCAAAAATGCAGGACATTCAGCACCTTCTCCAAGGGGCTCAATGCTTGGGAGAACAGGGTGGGGGATGTATGGTCATCTTCCCACTCCCTGACCAGGTCTAGGATGATACGGGGTGGAAACCTATACCTGCCATAGACCTGGTCGTCAGGCATCCCAAAAAGGCTAGTCCAGGGAAAACAAATGTGGGCCCTGGCTATTCTCCTCCTTCTGCGATGTGCCACGATCAATGCTGAGACAAATGGGGCATTCATCGTAGCTGGATATACGTGTTTGTTGTTTGCGTGCACTTTTATACTGTGCATGGGGACACATCTGCCTGCCTTTGTGTGGCGGAAGTGTTGACGCCTATGTGCATCTTTTAGCGTGCGCGGGTTTCCCGTATTCGATTCCATGAATACATGTTGGTCGCGTGCGTGTGGGCGTTTCGTGTATTTCCCAGCAGTACTTCCCCAGTTATGCCTTCTTTTTCACACGTTGTTCCCCATTCCGCGTGTTACTCCCCGTGTTTTGGTGTGTGTGCCGACGTTGTGCGCTTTCCCTGTGCGCGTCGCGCACAGCGTTCGGGATGTTGCAATGACGTGTGCACCCGTGTGCGCCATGCACGGGTTTGGTGCACATCCCGAGGGTAACACGAGCAGGGACTTCCATGAATCGCATGCATGCGTTTGCACCTGTTTTTTCACGCTAGCGCCAGCTTGCGCGAAGATTTTCGGCGCACGTTTGTTCCATGAATCGGCCCCTAAATTCCTATGTGCAGAAAAGACCTGTGCACGCTGAAATATGACAGGAAAGGAGACGTACAATTTATGAAGCAACAATGACTATAATTGATGCAGAAGTTGGTACTCAGACTGCTGGGCACTGATTCGCCGGAGCAGAGCGAAAGTGAGTGACTTGCTGACCTGCAAGAGGTCATGGCAGTAAACCTGTCTCCAGTCTGTCCACGACACTCATTTGAGCGCTGATAACGTGTTGCGCAAGGCTAAGGGCAAACTAAAACAAATTGCAATGTAATCCTGTAACCCCGTCGATGGTTCAAAGGATTACGGATTACTTTCCTCTTATTGCCTCGAATATGGAAGTTAGATCTCAAGGGCCTGATTCACAAAAGTTCTTTACAATGGCGCAACTACCATTGGGAAACGCTCTGTGAATAGGCCCCAAGTCTCCCGGCCTGTGCAAACATATGTATTATCAGTCCAGTATGAATGACTCAAGTATGCTTGAATTGAACGGATGGTGAGAGGTTTCCTTGTTTCTCGCAGTAGGATGAGTCAGGTGCTGTATGTGAACCCATGGTACAGGGTGGGTCGATATCCTCCGCACAGGGTGAATTATACTCAGGCACTCCATCAATGTAAACAACATTGCTATCTACTAATAGTTTCTGCACAACGATCTCTGGCTCTAACGAGGTTCATGCTCAGAGACGCCAATGAAAGCTTACAATTATCCGCCCAACTGTTTCAGCATCAAACTCTGTACTAAGTGCTTTTGTTGAAATATATAATGACATCAGAGATGAAGCAAGGGTTTGCACTATTACTAAGTGAAATCAACTTAAAACTCGAAATGTTTAACTGTCCAACTTGGGTAACGTTACATACAAAAGTTGCAAGCACATACCCTGTGGCGATTAAACCGAAATGCTAGAGACATCAAGAGCAGGCAATTCAAACTCTCAGCAGTGTGGCCAATATGTCGATATGAAATTGAGCGCTTTTCCTAAAACAAAAGCTAACTATGATAAGGAAACCACTGGTACCAGTGGGAAAGGTGTCAAATCAGAGATTCAGGGAGTGACTCCTAAGAAAAAAAAAAACAGAAAAAGTGTGACGTATATGAGGAATTCACTCACATTTCTTCACTTCCTGCATTCTATAACGGTTTATTGAGAAGCCACCCTCAACACAGGGAGTCCCTTTCCTCCCCACTCAGATGGTTATTCAGAAAACTGTTTAACAAATTCTTTATTTAGCCCTATCTCAGACACATATCATGCCCCTTGGAACTTCTCTCAGCATAAATAAATCACAAAAGTGAGTTAAAAAGAACACAGACACAATCCTTCCCTTTCTGTAAATCTCAATTCACAAAATAATGACACTGATCAATAATATAATTTCACGTAAAAATTTTGGTTTAAAATAAACACAGGATGATATATTGCTTTGTTTTTCAGACCCCTGCCTTGCTTTGGTCTATGTTGGCAAGTCAGACAAAAAAATGTGAATGCTTTGGGGAATTTTGGATTTCAGAACCCCCTTACTGAAAGTTGTATCAGGGAAGCTGGATAAAAAAGGTTGGACTGATTTAAGAACAAAGACAACCCTCTTCCTTATAGAAGTCAGGATCAGCTGAAAAACAAGGATTACCCAATCAAATTATAGGCTATAGTTTTCAGCACGCACGGGGAAGTGAGCTTTGTTAATTTCGAATTTTAACAGAATTCACCCCGTAGTTTTCTGCCAAATGGGGAATTAATTAAATTCATTTTTCGGTTACATATGCTAAGTTTCTATACACGTTTGCCCCCGCCTCACCCACTATACATGGAAGGGATTCAAGGCAAGTAGACTCCCCCTACCTTTTGGATTTATCTGGCTTAGTTCAACTTACATAGCAAGCCTCTGTTTAAGGTTCAAGAAAGCCAGTTGCATCTCAGGACACTCTGGAAAGATAGGGCAGGGGTCTGGTCACTCCACTCTCAAAGGTGGCCTCCCACTCTCTACCACAGGACCAAGTCAGCTTTGAAGAATTCCTAGAAATAGCTCCACCCAGATGCACTCTCACTAATCTCCTCTGGTGTCTCTTTACAGCTGTCAGATGGTAAGTTACAGCATCCTTCCTGTCTTTCTCCTTTTTCTGTCACCCGGTTTTTGTCTCTCTGTCCCCTAGTGCAGTCCCCCTTAGATAGGAGAAATGACATAACCAATTTAACAATCTTGGGGAAGTACCCTACAATAATCCCTGCAGCTAGGGTTGGAAAGTTACTCCTCTCTCTCCTCTCAACCCCGCCTCCAAGTCAGGATTGGTTTAGGGGTTTGGAGCACCATATGGCAATTCTCATTTGTAATCGCCCGTTGTTCTCCTTTCAACTTTTTGTCAACAACTAGTTATGTATCAAAATATCATAATTTTACTAGGAACTGCCACACAAAACATATTTTCGGTGTTAGTTGATCATGAAGAATTAGATTAGCCTACCACCAAATCCTTACGATGTAGCACAGCCTTGTGGCACATTCTGCTGTTTCCATAAAAAGTACAACAGTTATGAATATGTAAGTTATTAAGCATATCTCTAATTTCATTTTCCACCTGCTCACCAATTCTCACATTTGGAACATGTTCAGACTAGCCAGAAACCTAGTCTAACTGGCCATTACTTTTCCCAGGTTCACAGCTAGATGCATTTTATATCCCCAAAATTGCCTGGAAATTACATAAAAAATTGTACAAAAATGAAATCAATCCACATTATGGTTGCTGTGAAAAAGCCCTAAATGATAATAGTACTTTTAAATTAACTGTGAATGTTCATGTTCAGGAAATTGGTGGTCTGCTTCATCCAACAAAGCCATCTGTCTTCGTGGGCCAGCCTGTGACCGGAGGATTTTTTATGAGTTGGTAGTTTGCTCTTTGAAATGGGTGCCCCCATTTTCACACATATTAGTCGTGCTCCAGGCAAAGGTGAATTTCATTGAAGTCCCGTCTTTCAGAACCAGCAAGTTTGGCGAACACTGGGCTTTCAACACCCTCAGCAGCACATTTTATTACGGGGTTCATTCGATGGGAGATGTTACATCCAGTGGCTCTTCAAATGTCTCAGGAATTTTGTAGGTGAAACTTAATATACATTGCTTTTCTCAACCCACACATCATGTTTTGGTTTCTTGAATTTTTTCTGAGAGCAGTGATATTTTTTTCCACTTAGGCTTTTTAACGTCGCTTTTATTTGCACACACGTGTGCAGGCTGTTTTTGCTTTCAAGATTTAAAAATCCTGTTTTCAATGTCACTGGGATCTTTGATTGATAGAAGCAGGTCCCTGTACACACCCAGACGCTACCTGTGCTGCCAAATTTCTAGTGAGGGAAGTGTTCCCTAGATGGGGGGGTGTGCGTAGTAATGAGATCAGACAACGGGGCTCACTTTGTTAATGCAGTTTTTGAACAGATCAGCTTACTAATGCGTATAAAGCACAAGTTCTTGTCGGCGTATCACCCAGAGGCAAATGGGATATGCGAGCGGCTCAATGGCCTGTTAAAGGAGAGGATACCCAAGTTGAAGCTCACATTAAGAAAGGGATGGCTGCACTGTCTACCAACGGCATTGTATGCACTTCGGAACCAACCCGACTCCGACCATCATCTTACGCAGCACAAGATTACAGGCAGAAGGATGAGGACCCCTCTCAACCCCCCAAGATAGAGCTAGATGTGATGCCCAGCCGCCTAGAGAGGTTCTGGGAACAGAGATGCAGGAGAACCTTAACTGTATGACATCCAGCGCCTCTGTCATTTCAGGCCAGATGCAGGGACGGCGAAAAGGGGACAGTGCAGCACAAAACACATCAGGAAGTGCTGAAGCTGACCCCACACAAGGTCTACATGCGCCCCTCATCTTCCCTGGTGACAGTGTGCTTGTGAAGAACTTTACCAGGAAGAGGTGGGATGAGCCACGATTCAATGGCCCTTTCATCGTAGAGGACTGCACCCCTTCCGCCGTCAAGCTCCAGGGCAGAAGGGTATGGATCTTCATAAATGATATTAAACCGTATAAAGAAGAGAGCCCTCCTGCTGCATCCAACTGCGAAGTAACCACAGACAACAGGGAAGAACCTCAGCACGTGCAGACAAGATCCATGGCGAGGAAGAAGGATGCATGAGCAGGAAAATCAAGACAAAGAACCCGGATGCAAGTTGTGGCATAAAACTGGACAGTTTCTCCAAGTAAAGGAGGATAAGAAGATAACGAACACTCTGTGCATTCTAATTGCAGGGTGAAGAAGAGAATAGCACATCCAAAGCCACAACAACATTGATAAAATGAACTTTTTAAAGCATGTCATGCCCAAGTAGTACAAAGAATCAAGACTCTGATAGACTGTAAACAGAATATTCTCTGAGAGTGTAACACGGTATCCTGAAGCATTATTAGTAAACGAGACATTGATGAATAAAGAGCAAAAGGTAAGAACATCACACAGTCACCTGAATCAACCAACACCCAGACTTTGTTTTGCAGAACGTATGACATCCCCCAACAGGAATATTACAAGAGATGTGCTGTCCTGTTTTCAGTTAGTGCTAGAGACATATCCATCGCTTGTAGGGAGAGTTACCAGTATCACAGACTTTGTCCAAGATCCAGCAAACGAGAAAATAATCTGGCAACTACTGACTGTCATCGCGGAAGCCTTCATTGTACTGCCCGAGTACGGTGATAAGGACACAGATGCTTCCACCACAAGTGATCATTGATGAGCTGACATACACGCTCTTCTTTCGCATCATAGAGGAACGCCCAGGAATCGTAGGGAGAACCATGGATACCCTAACATTCATCAGAGAACCAAGAAACAATGAATACCCGAACCAATTGTAGATCAAGCTAAATTACATGATCACAATCCACGCAGCAGGAAAGTGTAAAGACTGTGTTAATTAAAAGAAAAGCTAATGACCAGAACAAATGTCCCTATCTCTCAAGGACACTCGGCTGGCACACAACATCCTGCTTAGACTGGTCACAGACTATCCGGAAATGGTGGAGAGGCCTGCAGATGTTTACGTCATCACCTTCCTTAGAGATCCGACCAATGCCCCACACATGGGCACATTCCTCCGTGGCACAATGCTCCAGGTGGAGCTATCCAACTTCCAGCGAGAGTACCTTAGGAGATTCGAGTAAGACTGTCGCTGTGGGACAGATCGAGGATAGAGACACGGTTCTTAAACCACTTAGCCGCAGGACAGATCGAGGAGAGCAAAGACAAGAACTACACCATCCTATTATTTCTTCGTACTTTCCCTCTACTCTTCCTTATTTTTCATTTTTATTTTTATTTATCATGTTCACTTTTATTTTTATTTTTATTTTTACAACATTTTATTTTTGTTTGATTTTTAGCAGATCCATCTCTTCATTCCTTCGCATTGAGCAAGTTCCAGCATATCCTCAGGACCAAAGGAAATTTGAGGAGTGCACTGGGACCTTACCTATTATAGATATGCATAATGAACGTGATGTACCAAAGTTGCTAGCCTAACCCTTTTCCATAGTCTAGCACAGGAACTGTACCTAATACCCAGAGGCTACCGTCGTCAGTCACATGAGGGGGGACATTTGGAAAGCACTCGTCACTTAATAGTAATGAACTCTCAAACTACGAGATCAGAGCAAGAGAAGGAATAAATACCTGACTATGAACTCATTCGAAATGGGGGCCCAGAACAGTAACTTGGTTTTACCCCCAGCAGAAGGGCGCCCCCACTTCCCTGGAAGAAAATGCTGCAAATTGTCATTCTGAACGATTATGCGTATATGTATAGTTATTATTATTGTTTTTCTGTCATTAACAATCAGAACTGCTTTCTTTATTGGTGCACGAAGTGGCCCAATCTCAGTGCACCCACCAGATAATGAACATCTGGGGCCTACGAAAGCACCCAGACCCTATATAGTCATTCCAGTCCCAAGAAACCCTGATGATAAAATTAACAAACTAAAATTAAATGTAATTAGCAGTAATTTAGACACATTTGAGGTAACAAATGAAGAGAAAAGCTGGAGACAGGGTCAGCACGGAATGAATGAAAACGCTGCACTGACCACTGCATGCACCCACACACAGGATGCACACAGACAAGGGCAAGTGTCAATGGCTACAGGGCCTCCAATGAAGGCTGCAGAGAAGGGGAGACAGCCTGCTGAGCAATTGGTTCCAGAAAATAGTGGAAGTAACCAAGAGAAGTCAAGTGAGACACCCAAGAGAGAGGGCATAACAAAATCCCTCGAAAGAACAGAAGTAGCCACAAAGGAACTCACAGATAAAACACAAGCTCTGATAGATTATTTGTTCCCATTCACAGTCAGAGCAAAGAATCTGCAAGAGGAGCTGAAAAATAGAACTACAGATACTGTAATAACGAGCACGCCAGCTCGAACACTACTAACAAGCACCAGATCTAGGACACAGCCACACGTTGGGGAGATGGTGAGCCAATGGCGGCCAGAGAACCTCGATGAAAAACTACAAGAGGAGAGGAAGAGAAACGAAAAACCTTTTCCTACCACAGCAATGCAGCAAAAGGACCCTGCTCCACCAAGATGCACAGAGTGGAAAAGCAGCACAGATGCATTTAGAGACATAGTCATAGCAAACTATAGAAAAACACTGAGAATCAAGAGAAGCCTGTACAAAGATGACAATGAACTCAATTATTACCTGGACAGCACAGCCCATCTCAGAAAAAACATATGGTAGCAGCACATGAAGGAATTAGGAAAAAAGGCAGTCAGATGGAGAATGCTTTGTCTGTGCTCTCCTGCCGTACAGCATGGGCAAATCCAAAACTTCGTGGCTGTAGAAATTGATGTCCCCATAGCACACTGTATGTCACACGTAGCAATGTGCAACACCAGAGGACAATTTATGGGAAGAGACGCTTCACTGATATGGGCCACCGAAAAGGACTACCCAGAAGAAGATGGCTACGTCCAGGACATTAAAACAAGAAACAGGGCGCACACCAGGAATCACGTGATCTGATACAAGAATGCTGACGTCAAAGGATCAGGAACACGATGGGTGACAAACCCGAGACTGAATATTCAAGGAAAAACTGCAGAAGAGGCACAAATCTGGAAGAACAGAGGCCAAATGCAGATATGGGGAACAGTGGTTTCCCCAAATGGATGGGAAGAAGGAGTAGTGATCTGCCAAGCTTGGATGTTCCTTGGAGCCTGCAAAGAAGCAATAGAAAACTCTCAAAAACTGTCCAAACCCCTTGGCCAAAGCTAGTAATGTTACTAACATGGGTCGAAGATAGAGGGGGATCCCTGCAGATAGTGCCACTGGAGAGCCCAAAACTATGCTTCAGAAACAATGGTACAAGGAAGATGAGAGAGAATCAAAACTGCGGACAAATCTTTGAAGCTCCAGGAATGACACAAGGAACCACAGTTATTATGGACCATTAATGGGCGTGTGGATCCAAGGCATACATAAGGCTGCCGAAAAACTGGGGAGGCATATGCACACTAGTGAACGTCCACGTTCCCGCGCTAGTGATCCCTAAGAATGACCTGAAGTTGGACAGTTTCCCGAAAGCAGATGTTCATCTAAGAAGAAGGAGATCTGTGGAACTGGTATCCAGGATGAAGAGGGAAAATTACTTTTCTCCCAAATCAGAAGAGGCATTCCATGCAATCCCGTACGAACACAGGCTGTTCAGCCTCACCTCAACAGTATTCACAGCACTACTCCTGCCCCACATCCAAATTGGAGTGAATGCTAAATGGTTGCAGATAACCAGATAGTAGTTATTGCAGACCATCAATACCACTATAAAAGGATTCAACGCGATCAAAGAAGAGCGTAGAGCAATCAGACTGATGACCCTCCAAAACAGATATGTGCTTGACATGATCACAGCAATGGATGAGCTGTTTGTGCAAAAATCGGAGAATCATGTTACACATTTGTACCATCACACGATGAAGAAAACAGAACCCTAACAGAGGCCTTAAGTATGTTGACAAACCTGAGAAAACCAGATGATCGATGAAAGCAATGACGTGGACGATAACAGCTGCTTTGGAGACCTATTCTCATGGGTCCCACAATGGATGGCAGATATATTCAAGTTTCTGGGCGCTCTACTAGCAATGGTATTGCTAGGATTCTGTGTTATCAAGATAATCATTACAAAGTGTCAGAAAACTGCGAAGAAAGCCACAGGGATGAAAATAATGGTTGATGTCGAACCAGGGTGGAAGCCCAGAGACCTGACTGATGAAGAAATAAGAGACTTTGTGAAGGCCAGCATATTTGCGCCAGAAGGAACAATGTTCACAAACCTTAAGAAACGAAGGTGATGTGAAGGAAAATGGATCTACTGCAGCCCAAATGGACAATGCCAGCTAATGACATGGAACAAAGATAAACATGTTAAAACAGCAGGGAGTTTGAAAGGAGTGATAAAAATATGGACTCCATAGGCTCACACATTCACACCATCATTTACAAACCCTGAAGACGATGAACATGACACCGAAGAATCAAAATAAATAAATGAAAAAGAGGTTGCAGAAGTGGTCGATGACCGACCAGAGGGGGGAGTTTAGAGGAGGTCCCAGACATGGCCTGCACCCCATCCCCTCATTTCGAGGTACCCGGAGCGTACTCGCCAAGGTATGTGACGTATGAGGAGCAAATGAACCAACAAAATGCTGCACTGGGACTCTGCCCAGTATACATCAGAAGATCCATACCTGTTGAAGCGCCCATAACCAGACAAACCTGGGTAGCACAGTACCCTATCAGACAGCCGTATCAGCCGCTGATATGAAACGAAGAGTACCTACAGACGGTCCATGAAGAGACCCAAAGAGCCCTAATGGAAGGCCAGTGGAAATGACACAAGGGCCTGGACAGACTTGTGAATGAACAAAAGTGGCTATCAAAGATAGCACGCCAGTGCAAGGAACTACAAAAATAAATGTAATGGCCACAGAGAAGAGACAATGTTAAAACATGAGGAAACGTTGCTACGAGACAAGATGGAAGCAACCGACCTGTCAAACACGTGTAAATAGGCTTCGATCACAAGAGGCAAAAGAAATGATACTGCTTGCAATGCTTAGTAGAAGATTAGAGCGGCAAGCGCCAACTATACATATCTACCTCAATAAGGCACATTATACAAGTGCGACTCCATTTTATAAAAGCAGAAATGTACCCAGGCTGCCAGAGGCCTGACAGGCCAAGTTTCGTAACCCAGCCAAGGCAAGAGAAGGAGCGGAATTGAAATTCAACAAAGAGTGGCTCATGCCTAAGAAATCGAGGTCAACCAGAGAAAGGGAGGAGAGCGTCAGCTAGCAAGACTCAAACTTCAGAGCATACCAGCCTGCCCCATGAAGGTCAAGTTAAGGGGGGCCCATGCAGGTGGCGAGGCTGAAACAGAATTAAATGCACTAAAAGCTGGACACTGAAGCAGATTCATGGTGAACTAACACGTGACCAGCCAGGCGCGAAGAAGTACCACTGCCTGATCTCATCCAGGACCCGAGGATGCCATAACATTTCCTGATAAGAGGCTACAGTTTCGAGGCCATACCCAGCCAACTAATTGACACATAGCCTAAGATACTGATTGATGGAACGAAGGCAGTGTGAAACTTGGGACACCAGGCACATGGGTGTCCATTCTGCATGCCGCTAATTAAAACGGGGATTTATGTCTAGGGGTGTAACCTGCCCAATCACAATGGACGAAGTTATATGGAGTCCTATAGATCGTAGAACCAATAAGACGTCGTACTTGTAGTGTCGTCAATCACGTGTGGTGTAGTGGGATGGGCATAGACGCTCACCCGATAAGAGTTATCCAATCAGCATGCCCTATTATCATATGCAGATATAGCACCAATACTTAAGTTACCCTTCCTAACCAATTATATTGCATGTCGAGTTTTTGTAGAGTTAGACGTCAACGATGATGAATATTGCCTATAAGAATTGCTGTTCAACTGAAGTTTGAGGAAGTCGGAGCGAGACAGGTGATCGCAATGCTGCTGATTTCCATTGTTTCTCTGTTTGATGTACTTGTCATTAAACGGACTTCCCTTTGCCAACTTTGCCGAGTCCTCATTATTGAGTCATATTGGAGTAAGTGAATCCTGCATCCCTTGTCTTCACATGGTGCAGCTATCTCGTCTTACAAGTTCTAGAGGGTGAGCGCTGACCTATGGGCCCGTCAGAGATAGAAGACCCGAGAGTCCTAACCCAAGGGGTTTTACAAGAGATTGTTTCACACTCTAACGGGAGTAATCTAGGCTAACATGCAGGACAATCTAAACGCTGTAAATCAGGGTATTATCAGGGGCAGAGAGTAAGAGTGATCACTAAGGTTTTTGTGGAAAGAGTCAACTTGTTTGTCTGTTTATGTATTTATGTTAAATTAAGGTGTGGAGGAGCCACACAAACTGTTGTATGAGAATTTAGACTAGGTAAAAATGTTATACCATCTATCTAGGGAAGCGATCTATTCCGATCCGGAGGTAGATAGAAAGAATTGGAGAGATAAAGGTTTTGAGCAGTGATATATTTGATGTTTTCATAAAGGTATTTTGGGAACACTGGTAAGCATTGACATTCAATTGAGACTCGTCACAATGGGAACATTATCCTCTGATGCATTTATGTAAGGCATTGGCAAAGCACATGCCCAAGCTCAAAAAGTATAGAGCGGAATGGATGAAAGGCACGACAGATAAGATGTTCATGCCATGGCCACAAGTGGGATGACTGTCAAAAGCAGTACTGCAACACATGACCACATATCTGCACGCTGCATACACGGGAAAGAAGTTAGAAAAAGGAGTACCTATTTTACAGCTTTGGAAGATGTAACAGGAAGAGAGGGAAGATCCTCCACCTGAAGAGTAAGGTGTTAACCCCTCAACTCCTCTTACCTCGCCGGAAGTAAATGGCGTTTGTACGGAAGATGTAGGATAGTATCCTTTAAATGAACTGAAAGCGGGACCAAGGTATAGTAATCCGATATACAAACCACCCGTTTATAGCAGAGATGATAGCCCAGAGGAGAGCAAAAGAAAAGAGGAGCTTTTTAAAATCTTACAGGATAAGGGGGAGAAAAGCAAGCAATTTAATATATCGACAGAGATAGAATGAGAAATTAAGAGATGGCAATGAGAGAAGGATAAAGCTGATGAGGTAACGCTTGTACAGATGGAATGGATGGGAGGACAGATATTGCTCAAGCTAGATGGGAAGAGCATCGAGGAAGTAAGGCAAAGTGAAGATCAGGACGAACAACATAGAAAAGACAAGGAATGAGAAAGGAAATTAAAGGAAGATGAGCATAAAAGAAAGAGCAGACATCGGCTAGAAAAGATGTATCAGGAGGAGCAACAAAAGTAAGAAGAACAAAAGAAGCATGACAACAGGCAGAGAATAATAGAAGAACGTGATCGACAAGAAAGAAAAAAGAGAAGCACAGACATTAAAGAATAGAAGAATACAGAGACAAAAAGAAGAGGAAGAAAGGAGAAAGGAGATAACTTTTTACTTTTACTTTATTGCATTTATATGGTGCACCATAAACGGGAAGGTACGAGGCCGCATACAGTACATACAACATGAAACATAGAAGTTACAGGTATCAAACATATGTCAGCATTGAAATAAGTGAGGGGCACAGCCCTGCATATTAGAACATGTACACACCAGCAGGAGACTAAAAATCACAACTAGGCATAAGGCAGTGCCGCATAAGGAGGAGAGCCCAACAACGGGGTACAAGTCAAATTAAAAGATTACACAGGGATGATCCTCTGGGTAGATATTTACATCTTCTTAGAAAGGCAGGTAGGGAACTGCCACCACAGCCTACTAGGACACAGTCACTATTGGGTTGTGTACACCAGTCACCCAAGTCCAATCTGTGCAGGATCTTCAAATACTACAGTCTGACTACGAAGAGGAGACAGGAAGAGGAGAGAGTTAGATGGGAGGTGAGAAAGCAAAGATAATTAGATGAAGAATTAGAACGAAAGAGAAGACAGCGGGAGTGTGATGCTAACTTTGCTCAAAAGGAGCTGGTGGTACCCGGTCCAGAAATACAATGGGGCAGTATAGCGGTGTTCCTCCCATTATAACGAGCAATGTCAGGGCCATCTAGAGTATTCTTAGAAGAGAATTTTGATATACGAAATATTGGAGACAGAATTAAGAATTAAGGGAAGGTAGTACATCAGGAAGCCGAGGGAAGGGAGATCACTCGCTGGTCCTCCAATCACGAAGCAAAAAGAAAATTCTGTTCAGTCTCAGACATAGAGCCTTATCCCTAAGCAAACTGACCTTAGATAGGGGTGAAGGGGATGAGAGTCACACTAGTTAGGGACTAGATATGTCAGAGAAAGAAAGGGAATCCTTCCACGGGGAGTAGGAAGAAGGTGCATGTGCCCCAGAGGGAGGCCTGCAGGCAGATAAGGAAGTAAGATAGTCTGATCTAGAACAAACAAAGGATTGTTTAGTGAGAAGGGAGAATCGCCACCATATGTGAGCAGGTTAAGGTCGTTTCCAGGGAAGAGGCGGTCAGGAAACATTGTCCCTACTATGGATAGGCAAAGGATGGGAGCCAATTGCGGGTTAGGGTTTGCGCAGTTTCCCCTATTGGAAAAAGGGGGAGCAAGACCACAGTTTATTCCATGGCCGCGATGGATAAAGAGAATCTAAGATGCTCCTGAGTTTGACATCGGGTGTGGGAAAATGGATTTATGAATTGGGCAAAATGACAGGAGGAAACATGCAAGCCATAGGGGACATGAAGGGTCTCTTAGCAGCTATTCTTGAGGAAAGAGCTGATGACGTATGGAAGAGAGCAGGTTATTTGAGTGTTACAGAACAGAACACAGCGCACAATGGAGCGCTGTTCAATAATTGCAGAGCAGATGTCTGGAGGGCTCTTGGGGTACAGTGCTCCGACACATCAGACATGGGTGTAATCATGACGCATACAATGAAGAAGACAAATATCCTCTTGCTTACATTCACGACATTCAAGAGTGCTGGACTCCTGAAACGAGGGAGCAGTGGGAAAAAATATGGCATTATTTTAGCACATTCTATGTCAATGGTTGACTGAGCATGTACAGAGGCAAATGAAGAAGCAAGTGGGAATGGAAGCAAAGCCATGCGCAGAAATACAGTTGACAATAGTGCATCACTGTCGGCTGTTGCAGGAGAAAAACAAGAAGAAAGAAGAGGCTAGGAAACTTGAGGAAGCTAAACTAGTACAGAATATATTTTGTCAAAATATGCCATAGAAGGGACAGTATTGACAAGCACAGACGGATTAGGAGTCCAGCAAGCAGTGAGTACGTTGCAGGCAAATGATCAGCTTCTGAAGAACCAAGGAGGGAATGGGTTTTGTACCACGAGGTAGAGGCATGGGATACAAAGGAAGGGCTGGATTCCAAAACAATCAAGGTGGGTTAACGAATGCACAGCATGAGAATCAGAATGCGCAAGGAGGGTTGAAACAAGGGGGACTAGTTAGGAGGGCTCCTCCTGTTTGTTGGACTTGTGGGATGACAGGGCACATTGCACGCATATGCAGGAGCCAAGGGTATGTACATAATGGTCAGTTCTCAAGAGGGTCCATTGTGGAGCAGGAAACTGAATGGAAGAAAATAAGATACTAGATTGTCAAGGCAAGAATAAAGAAGAAATACAGAGATGCTTGGAAAGAGGTCAGTTGCAAATCAAAGGAACAGTGTAGACTCCAGATGGATGGGCTGAAGGCCTGATTGTGTGCAAAGCAGCAACATTAACTGGGAATTATGAACCAGTTATAGGTACTGCAGAGAATGAATGCAAGAACCACTGGCCGAAGATTGTGAAGTTGTTGACATGGGACCACAATAAAGGAGGACCACTGCAGATACTACCTCTAGCAAGTGCATCTTTGTGTTTCAGAAATAATGGCATGAGGAAAATCAGAGAAAATCACCAGTGTGGCTGAATGCTTGTTGTACCAGGTATGAAGGATGAACCAATAGTCCTGATGGACCACTACAGGGAGTGTGGACTCCATAGCCTACATGAAGCTGCACAGGGACTGGGTGGAATTTGTTCCATAGTGCTTATTCATGTTCCATCATTAGTGATTCCTCAAAGTGACTTGAACATTGGAGAGTTTCCAAAAGCAGATGCGCATTTGAGGAGAAGAAGATCACTTGAATTCCTCAACCGAACAAGAAGGGAGACTTATTTCTCTGCTAAATTTATAATAATAAATAATAATAACAATAATTTAGCATTTATATAGCGCTACGAACCCTCAGTCATCTGAGTGCTGCTTATGATTACCCACGGTGTGTGGTGCTCATTTATCGACCTTGGAAGGATGAAAGGCTGAGTTTGGCCCTGCTGGGATTTGAACCTGCGTCGTCAGGCTCTGCACGGATGTCAAAACGAGTGCTCTACTTTGCCTTATTCAAAACTGCTTCGATCTTCATGACTATCTTTATGCCAGGCATCCAGACACTGGCGAATGTGAATGTGAAGGGGTTACAGTCACTGCCTGGGAGCTCCTGCAGATGATCAACATTACCATAAAGGGATTCAATGCAATCAGGGAAGAACTGAGTACCATAAGATTGATGACCTTCCAGAACAGTTATGTCCTTAATATGATCACAGCAATGGTTGGAGGAGTTTGCACCAAAATCGGAGAATCATGTTGCACGTTCATACCTTCTCATAATGACGGGAATGGCACCTTGACAGAGGCCATAACGTTGATGATGAATCTACACAACAAGATGGAAGGGGAGAAAGAAGTTATTGGAGATGACAGCTGGTATGCGTCTATCTTCTCATGGGTTCCACAATGGATGTTGAATATCTTCAAACTCCTGGGAGCAGTATTGGTGATGTTAATGTTTGGACACTGTGTGATCAGAATAATTATCACACAATGCAATAGTACAGCAAATAAAGCAGTAGGAATGAAGATCATGATTGTGATGCTGGAAATGCATCAGAGGGACAGGGCCTCTGAATCCTTGTCCTTTACTGCTTTTTATTGTGTGTTCTGTCGTGTTTTCTGCCCAGGAGTCCATGTGGGACT
This sequence comes from Ambystoma mexicanum, assembly GCF_040938575.1. NCBI lineage: Eukaryota > Metazoa > Chordata > Amphibia > Caudata > Ambystomatidae > Ambystoma > Ambystoma mexicanum. The sequence continues at coordinate 436,290,525 of NC_090934.1, read as the reverse complement.
CCTGGCAGTGCAGCTCTCTCTTTTGGTTTGGTGAACAGACCCATGGGATACCCTTATAGCACCCATGGGTAGGGGTACAACCCTGTGCCCCTAGTGTATGTTTTTGGGCACCTGTGGGTGGCCCACAGAGCAGGGTATGGGCTGGTGGCAGCTCCATGCTGAATTTGACAGGTGCTCTGGGTGTCCTCCATTTTGGGATACCCAGGCCCTGCCATTGGGATCAGTTGATTCCTGATAGGAAACAAGATGGCCCCTGTGGCCTCTTGCTTTCTATTGCCTGTTACCTTGTTTTCCCAAAGTCCTGGGAAGCCCTGACTCTGTCCCTTCCCCCTGACTGGCTGTTGGGTGGAAGTTCCATATATGGTGTTGTTGTGAAGGCCCAGCTAGACTGACTGGAGCCTTCCCAGTGACTGTATGTTGTGGGTACCTCCTGTGGGTGGGACCTGGGTGAATGGCGTGTGTTACCAATATACACTCCTTGTTGTGGTTGTCTGGTTTCTGGCATGTGAGACAAAGACTGAGACAGCCCTGCCCGAAACTGGCCTGAATGCAGTGTGTAGTGTTGAATGGCTGGGTACTTGTCCCAATCCACATTCCTTGTTGTGAGTGTCTGAAAGGGAGGAGTGTGGCCTGAATGCACTGTGTGCCTGATTGGCTGACTGACTGCATGAATGCCCCTCTGTATGATTGGCTGCTGAGTGTGTGCCAGCAGTGTGGATGAGAGACAGAATAGTATATCTGGGGACCTCTCACCACTGGTAATTGTTCAGAAGCGTTCTGGAGCTGAGTCTCCACTCTAAGAGTAACTGGAACTGCTGATCCTCGACGCCCAGCTGGAAGAAGAAGACTTGCTGCTGCATTTGCTTCGACCGATCCAAAGGCTGCCAAAATCGTCAAAGACTGACCCGAGAGAGGACCTGGTAAGGCGCCCTCTTCCCGTGCTCCGAGGGACTATCGAGCACTGCTCCATCTTCGCCGAAGCGCCCTGGAAGTCAGACCCTCGAAAGGCTGCCGACCCGAGACGGGACAGCCGAGGAGATCGAAGTGAAGCACCCGGACATCGCCGCCGTCGAAGTCCATTGCCATCGACCAGGGTTCGCAGGTCTGTGTAACCGCTGGAGGCCCGTTGAAGTTGTGTTGCCCAGCCGTGGGAACCACTTGACGCCGTGCCGCCGACGACCAGAGCCGTCCGCTCCTTGCCTAAGAACATTTGAAACGAAGGACTCCCTCGTCCGCACCGTCGACCGCTTTATCCTGCCGGAGAAAGTCGAGGACGACCAAGGCGCCGAGGTGAAACCTGCTGGTGGGTTTCCCGCCACCCGAAGACCACGAAGACTCGAACGACTCGACGCCCTTGCCGGGCCCCCGTCTCCACAATCTTTGTGGTCCAGAACAATTGTCATCGATGTGCCCCGGACGCCTCTGCCTTGCAGGACGCCAACGCTCCATCGTCGAAGAGCACCGCTTGAATCGAAGCTGCCGCCTCATCGACGCCGTTCTACCCTGTTTGTTGTCGGACGTTCGACACCCCGTGTCTCCCGCTTGAAAGGGAAGGCATTGAAGAAGGGCCGTCGATTCCCCGACGCCGAACGCCGAATTCCTCGACGGACGTTCGACGCCCCGTGTCTCCCGCTTGAAAGGGAAGGCATTCAAGAAGGGCCGTCGATTCCCCGCCACCGAACGCCGAGTTCCTCGACGATCCGTGACTCCCGCTTGAAAGGGGGTCGCTCAAGAAGGATCTGTCGACGCCTCTTCGAAGAACTCGACTCCACCAGGTACATTGGGGGGGTAAAAACATTATAGGAGGGAATAAGACTTGCAGAACAATATATGGACTGGGCTTGTGCTATATCTTTATTTTACAGGTTGCCCAGGTGGGGGGATCTCCACACAGAACTGTGTCTAGTGGTAGGGGCCAGTATTCTGCCTATTGCTCAACCATCTTATTTTCTCTCCTCTCTCTATTGCTGGTTTCACTCTATTGATATGTGTGACATTGTTACAGTATTGTTGATGCACTTTAATGAGATCTAATACAAAGGGTGGTACCACTTTAGAATTGTATATATTTGCCATTGTTGATTTTCCTAAGTACAAAGTGAGTTATTATGATAAGTGTACATAACCTTGAATATTGATTATATAAAGACTGTGTTCTAACCAATACAGTGTGTGGACATTCCTTTGTGGGGGCTTGGGGACTACACTGTACTTAAGAATCAGCCTGCATCACCTCCTGAGATGCTAGGCCTTGATTGCTCGACCATAGCTACCGAATAGAGAATCTAGGCTGGGGTCCTCTGTGCCTCCCCTCTACCATATAGAGAGCAGAAGTACAGACCACCCCCTACCAGTCCCTCTACACTGGTGGCAGCGGTGGGATGCTTATGGTTTTAAGAATCAGTGTATAACCGTGCCACTTACAAAATATCTGCACTTTATTAAATTAAGGTTTAGTTGTGTACAAGATAACTGCATTACAAACAATGGAGTCTATTGCAAATGGCAAATTGACTCGGATGAGCTTGGAGGCTCTCCAGAGTGCTTGTGAAGCCAGGGAGTTAGACTTTGTGGATAAGTCTAGGGCTGAGCTGATAGCTGCCCTGGTGGACTACCAGACTGATGGTTAAACTCTTGATGAGGGGGGGAATGCAACCAATGAGGACTCTGCCCCTGGGGTTTCTGCTGAATCTGTTTCTGGGAATGCCGCCATTCCTGCTGCCTCTGTTCCAAACCCCAGCAATTCCTTGGAGCTTGAGTTATTAAGGATGAAATTGGCCTTTGAATACCGCAAGTTGGAAATAGATGCTGAACTTAAGAAAGAGGAGTTGGCTCAACAAGTGGAGCTCAAGAATAAGGACCTTGAACTCAAGAGCCAGGACACTGAATGTCAGAGAATCCAGCTAGAGAAAGCTAGAGTGGAGACTTCAGCTAAAACCAGTGAGAGTGTCAGGTCCCCAGCCACCAAGTTTATGAAAGATTTGGTTGGTGTATTTGTGGAGGGTTCAGATATCCTCCAATGGATTGAAGCGTTTGAAATGGCTTGTGCGATTCATGATGTTGATAAAAGAGATTGGGCTAAGTGTTTGTTAAGCAGAGTGCCTCAAACTGGATATGACTGTATTCTGAAGCTGAGTGTGGAAGAAAGGGGTCAGTATGAGTGTATGAAGTCTGCTTTGATTGCCAAGTTTGGCAAGACACCAACCGAATACCTTAAAAGGTTCAGGGATTTTAAGAAAAGAGAGAATGTGTCTTGGGTTGACTGGGTGAGTGCTGCGCACATGAACATGATGGGGTGGATTGATGGATACAAGGTTAAGACTTTTGTTGAATTGTCCCACCTCTTGTTTTTTGAGCATTTTTCTGAAGCCTGTTCACCAGAGCTGCGTCAGTATGTGGCTGACCAGAACATTTTGGACCTCTTTAAGCTGGCTAGGTTGGCTGACAAGTGGGTCTCCCACCGGGTGTCCCCTAAGGACTCCAGTGGGAAGGACAAGGACAAAGAAAAGGGGGCCTCTCAGAAAGCTGAGGAGTCCCACAAGCAGTCACAGTCGGGTAAACCTAAACCTTCCTCTCCCAAGACCCAACAATCTAGTGGGGATAAGTCATCTGTGGGTGGGACCAAGAGTAGTGGTCCACCTGTTGCAAAGCAGGCTCCCAGTGGTTCCCGTACCGTACCCCGCACTCCTGGCACTTGTTGGGACTGTGGGGCTCTGGATCACAGAAGGGGTGACTCCAAGTGTAAAGGTAAGGCACTTGGAGTACAGGTTGTCAGCCTGACCTACCCTTACCCCGTGTCTGAGGTGGAGGCCACTGTCCTCCCCTCCTCTACCGGGATCACATTTGGTGCTCCGGTAAAGATTTCCTTAGTGTCCCGTGGGGCCTGGGACCAGTATGCAGAAGTACTGGCGACTATCCCACAGAACACCCATAGGTTTTTGAGAAGTGTCCTCTTGAATGGCCAGTCTTCTACTGGTTTGAGAGACACTGGGGCAAGCATGACAGTGGTGGACAGGACCCTGCTCAAGCCAGAGGACTATGTAGGTGATCCTCTGAGAACCACCAGGTTAGCTGGTGGGCCTCCCAAATTATCGCCTGTAGCCTTAGTCACACTCATGATTGGAGACAAGACAGCAAAGCTTCCTGTCCTGGTTCAGGACAATGTCCCTGCTAACATTCTGTTAGGAAATGATCTAGTAGAGTTGGGGTTGATCTAGTATGATCTTCCCATGACTGCTGCTGCAGTCACTAGGTCACAGGTGACACCGGGTCTGGCTGTGAGTCAGGTACCCGAGCCAAAGGCGAGGCCTAAGGCAAGAAGAAGGAAGACCAAGAAGGCCACCTCTGTGGAGGAACACCTTCTCTTCCTGCTGTTCCGACAGCACCCATTGGGATCCATGCTCCGGACGGGCTGGGTCCAGTGGAAAACCCAAACTCAACTCCTGTGGGAGAAGAGACAGAAGACTCTCCTGTGGGAGAGGTTCTCAACCCGGAGGATCATCCCAACCTTCAATGCTTGTTAGCTGAAGGGGGACCCTCCCGGGCAGACTTCTGTAAGGGACAGAGAGAGTGCCACTCTCTCAAGGGACTGAGGAAACAGGCCCTGTCCCAGGCACAAGGAGAAGTGCCTAGGACGTTCCGGATTTATTGGGAGGGTGAGCTCCTTGTTAGTGAGCCCACTAAGCCTGAACCTGGTGCCCTCAAGAGGTTGGTGGTACCCCAGGTTTACAGGCCCTTCCTACTGAAGTTGGCGCATGAGGTGCCCTTGGCTGGTCATCTTGGGACCAAGAAGACTAAGCAGAGGCTCTCTGCCCATTTCTACTGGCCACGGATGGGAGTAGAGGTGGAGTCCCACTGCAGGACCTGCCCAACTTGTCGGTTGTCTGGCAAGACTGGAGGCAGTGTCATTGCCCCACTGCAGCCATTGCCAGTGGTTGGCACACCATTTGAGAGGGTGGGCATCGACATCGTCGGCCCCCTTGACCCTCCCACTTCAGGTGGACATCGGTTCATCCTGGTCTTGGTAGATCATGCCACCAGGTACCCTGAGGCAATACCCCTTCGGACTGTTACTGCCAAGGTGGTTGCCAGGGCTCTCCTGGGCATTTTCACCCGTGTTGGATTCCCCAAGGAGGTTGTCTCTGACAGAGCATCCAACGTCATGTCTAGTTACATGAAAACCATGTGGAAAGAGTGCGGGGTAACCTACAAGTTCTCCACCTCTTACCACCCCCAGACCAATGGTCTGGTTGAGAGATTTAATAAAACTCTCAAGGGCATGCTAGGGGCTTTGGTAGAACCCCTAAGGAGGAAATGGGATCTCCTCCTGCCATGCCTCCTGTTTGCTTACAGAGAGGTACCTCAAGAGGGTGTTGGTTTCAGCCCCTTTGAGTTACTCTTTGGACATCCCGTGAGGGGGCCCCTCGCCTTGATCAGAGAAGGCTTGGAAGCCACCCCTCCAGGTCCCGCCAAGCAAGTGGGGGACTATGTGTTAGGCCTCAGACGGAGGATGACACAGATGATGGGTCAGGCCACCGCAAATCTCAAGGCCAGCCAGGAATTGAATAAGTACTGGCATGACCTTAAAGCCTCGCAAGTGGATTGGACTCCGGGACAGGAAATCCTTGTGATGGAGCCTACCAAGCCTAGAGCTTTGGCAGACAAGTGGACTGGACCCTTCAGGATCATCTCCAAGATGGGCGAAGTCAATTATCTGGTTGACATGGGAGCCTCTGGGGTAGCCCCTCAGGTATTCCATATCAACCTGCTCAAGCCTTTCCACCGCCGAGCAGAAGTCTCATGTCTCTTGCTAGCTTCAGGGCAAGAAGAGGATGAGAGTGAGCCCCTTCCTGATTTGCTGCATAGCAACCCTCAGGATGGCTCAGTGGAGGGAGTACATCTCTCTCCGGATTTGACAACAGAGCAACAGAGGGCCTGCAGGGCTTTGCTCCAACAGTATGCCTCTCTGTTTTCACTGACGCCAGGCCTTACACCGTGGTGTAGGCATGAAATTGACACTGGTCACAGTGTGCCTGCCAAAAGCAGGTGCTACCGTATGTCAGATACTGTGAAGAACCACATCCAGGCTGAGGTCGCCAAGATGTTGGATCTGGGTGTTATTGAACCCTCAACCAGTCCCTGGTCCAGTCCAGTGGTCCTTGTCCCCAAGGCAAGTTCCCAGGCGGGTACCAAGGATTGGAGGTTCTGTGTGGACTACCGAGGAGTCAATGCAGTCACCAAAACTGACGCGCACCCATTGCCCAGGGCTGATGAGCTCGTGGACACCACAGGTGCTGCCAAATTTGTGAGCACCTTTGACCTTACCTCAGGCTATTGGCAAATAGCTCTGACGGACCATGCCAAGGAAAAGACGGCCTTCTCAACACCTGAGGGACTCTACCAGTTTAGGGTCATGCCTTTTGGTTTGAAGAATGCCCCTGCCACCTTTCAGAGATTGGTCAACCATGCGCTCAGTGGGCTGGAAGCCTTTTGTGTGGCTTACTTAGACGACATTGCCGTCTACAGTTCCACCTGGGAAGAGCATTTGACACATCTGGATAAGGTGTTGCAGGCCTTGAAAAGGGCTAACCTCACTATCAAGGCCACCAAGTGCCAGATAGCTCAGGGGAAAGTTACCTATCTTGGTCATGAGGTAGGAGGGGGTCAAATCCAACCTCTCTCCAGTAAAGTACAGGATGTACAGAACTGGGAGACTCCCACTACTCAAACCCAGGTGAGAGCCTTTTTGGGCCTCACTGGGTACTATCGCAATTTCATGGCAGACTATGGAACCATAGCTGCACCCCTGACAGCTCTAACTTCACCCAAACAGCCTAGGAAGGTTAATTGGACCGAAGACTGTCAGAGGGCCTTTGATGGCTTGAAAGAAAGTCTGTGTAGGGCACCTGTGTTGTGTGCGCCTGACTACAGCCGACCCTTTATCGTCCAGACAGATGCCTGCGACACCGGAATTGGAGCTGTCTTGTCCCAGTTAGATGACAAAGGGAGAGAACATCCTATCATATTCATCAGTAGACAACTCAAGGGTAGAGAACTTAGGTGGGCTACTGTTGAAAAGGAGTGTTTTAGCATAGTTTGGAGCCTTAGGCGTTTTAGGCCCTACCTTACGGGGTCTACCTTCAAGGTCCAAACAGATCATAAGCCCCTGAAGTGGCTTATGCAAATGAAGGGTGAGAATCCGAAATTGCTCAGGTGGTCCATTAGCCTGCAAGGGCTAGACTTCACCATAGAGCACAGACCAGGGAAGAGTCACGATAATGCAGATGGCCATTCCAGAAGGTATGTTGACCATCTGGATGAGGGTGTCTATCCCGTGGGAGATTAGACACCCTCCACCTCAGTCTGGGGGGGGAGACTGTGATGCTGGAAATGCATCAGAGGGACAGGGCCTCTGAATCCTTGTCCTTTACTGCTTTGTATCGTGTGTTCTGTCGTGTTTTCTGCCCAGGAGTCCATGTGAGACTCCTGGCAGTGCAGCTCTCTCTTTTGGTTTGGTGAACAGACCCATGGGATACCCTTATGGCACCCATGGGTAGGGGTACAACCCTGCGCCCCTAGTGTATGTTTTTGGGCACCTGTGGGTGGCCCACAGAGCAGGGTATGGGCTGGTGGCAGCTCCATGCTGAATTTGACAGGTGCTCTGGGTGTCCTCCATTTTGGGATACCCAGGCCCTGCCATTGGGATCAGTTGATTCCTGATAGGAAACAAGATGCCCCCTGTGGCCTCTTGCTTTCTATTGCCTGTTACCTTGTTTATCCAAAGTCCTGGGAAGCCCTGACTCTGTCCCTTCCCCCTAACTGGCTGTTGGGTGGAAGTTCCATATATGGTGTTGTTGTGAAGGCTCAGGTAGACTGACTGGATCCTTCCCAGTGACTGTATGTTGTGGGTACCTCCTGTGGGTGGGACCTGGGTGAATGGAGTGTGTGACCAATATACACTCCTTGTTGTGGTTGTCTGGTTTCTGGCATGAGAGACAAAGACTGAGACAGCCCTGCCCGAAACTGGCCTGAATGCAGTGTGTAGTGTTGAATGGCTGGGTACTTGTCCCAATCCACATTCCTTGTTGTGAGTGTCTGAAAGGGAGGAGTGTGGCCTGAATGCACTGTGTGCCTGATTGGCTGACTGACTGCATGAATGCCCCTTTGTATGATTGGCTGCTGAGTGTGTGCCAGCAGTGTAGATGAGAGACAGAAGAGTATATCTGGGGACCTCTCACCACTGGTAATTGTTCAGAAGCGTTCTGGAGCTGAGTCTCCACTCTAAGAGTAACTGGAACTGCTGATCCTCGACGCCCAGCTGGAAGAAGAAGACTTGCTGCTGCATTTGCTTCGACCGATCCGAAGGCTGCCGAAATCGTCGAAGACTGACCCGAGAGAGGACCTGGTAAGGCGCTCTCTTCCCGTGCTCCGAGGGACCATCGAGCACCGCTCCATCTTCGCCGAAGCGCCCTGGAAGTCAGACCCTCGAAAGGCTGCCAACCCGAGACGGGACCGCCGACGAGATCGAAGTGATGCACCCGGACATCACCGCCGTCGAAGTCCATTGCCGTCGACCAGGGTTTGCAGGTCTGTGTAACCGCTGGAGGCCCGTCGAAGTTGTGTTGCCCAGCCGTGGGAACCACTTGATGCCATGCCGCCGACGACCGGAGCCGTTCGCTCCTTGCCTAAGAACATTTGAATCGAAGGACTCCCTCGTCCGCATCGTCGACCGCTTTATCCTGCCGGAGAAAGTCGAGGACGACCAACGCGCCGAGGAGAAACCTGCCGGTGGGTTTCCCGCCACCCGAAGACCACGAAGACTCGAACGACTCGATGCCCTTGCCGGGCCCCCGTCTCCACAATCTTTGCAGTCCAGAACAATTGTCATCGAGGTGCCCCGCACGCCTCTGCCTTGCAGGACGCCAACGCTCCGTCGTCGACGAGCACCGCTTAGATCGAAGCTGCCGCCTCATCGACGCCGGTCTACCCTGTTTGTTGTCGGACGTTCGACGCCCCGTGTCTCCCGCTTGAAAGGGAAGGCATTCAAGAAGGGCCGTCGATTCCCCGCCGCCGAACGCCGAGTTCCTCGACGCTTCTCGACGCCTCTCGACGATCCGTGACTCCTGCTTGAAAGGGGGTCGCTCAAGAAGGATCTGTCAACGCCTTCTCGAAGAACTCGACTCCACCAGGTACATTGGGGGGGTAAAAACATTATAGGAGGGAATAAGACTTGCAGAACAATATATGGACTGGGCTTGTGCTATATCTTTATTTTACAGGTTGCCCAGGTGGGGGGATCTCCACACAGAACTGTGTCTAGTGGTAGGGGCCAGTATTCTGCCTATTGCTCAACCATCTTATTTTCTCTCCTCTCTCTATTGCTGGTTTCACTCTATTGATCTGTGTGACATTGTTACAGTATTGTTGATGCACTTTAATGAGATCTAATACAACGGGTGGTACCACTTTAGAATTGTTTATATTTGCCATTGTTGATTTTCCTAAGTACAAAGTGAGTTATTATGATAAGTGTACATAACCTTGAATATTGATTATATAAAGACTGTGTTCTAACCAATACAGTGTGTGGACATTCCTTTGTGGGGGATTGGGGACCACACTGTACTTAAGAACCAGCCTGCATCACCTCCTGAGAAGCTAGGCCTTGATTGCTCGAACATAGCTACCGAATAGAGAATCTAGGCTGGGGTCCTCTGTGCCTCCCCTCTACCATATAGAGAGCAGAAGTACAGACCACCCCCTACCAGTCCCTCTACAATGATCAATGTTGAGTCAGGGTTTAGCCCCAAGGAATTGACGGATGAAGAGATCAGGAAATATATAGAAGCCAGCATTGTAGCACCTAGGGGAACAAAGTTCCTGCATCCAAGGAACCACACAAATTCTGTGGGACGATGGATCTACTGTAATCCGAATGGACAGTGCAGCTATATGACCTGGAGTTTTTTTGAACATGTAACATGTAAAGGATCCCTGAAGGGAGTAGTGGAAATGTGGACACTCAAAGAAGCACCTCTTCAAGAGAGGATAACAAGATGTGGAAACTGGTGAAAGAATGGTTGATGAATCAACCAGAGGGGGGAGTGTAGAGGAGCAGCTGAATGACTCTGCAGGAAGTCCCAGCCCCATCCTGCCTATATGTTGGAAGCCGGAAATCGTGACATGCACAACACCAGTGATTGCAGCAATTCCACAGAGATTCTTTGAGAAAAGGTATCCTATGTGATGTATCCCTGTAGAGATGACAATCTCTTGGAGGAGGTCCACGAAGGAATGTGAAAATGAGAGGAAAAGAGGCTGGTGACATTACAAGAAATTAGTTTGACGCACTGAGTGGAATGGTAAAAGAAGAAGCTGCATAAGACCTTATAGAATCTGATGGCAAAGTAAAGAACTGAGAAAACCTTTATATGCAGAATGAAGATTGCACGTTTGATGAGCACTGCAGAAAATGCAAGCCCTTTTATAACTGATGCAGCAATGCAAGTAGATTAAGTAATCTTAAAGGCTGGCTATCGGTAGTGAGTAGATTGCAGGCAGTGCCACCCTTATATTGAATTGTGGACATCGGTGTCACACATTTAGTAACCTCAGACCTGTGAAGAAAGAAGAATCAGTGGGCTCTTTTGCAGCAAGAAAACAGCTGAAGATTGAGGAACGGCCTGGAATAGCTATCTGGCCTGCTGTCAAAGGATGGAGCAGCCAAGAACTGGTTATCTATCCTTGAAAAACAGTGAATGTGAGAAGCTGAATCAGCCCTTGTTAAGGTGCTAGAACGAACATCATGAGTGCAAGTTTACCAATTCAAGACAATTAAATGCTGCAAAACAGGCTGAAGTACGGTCTCCAGTCACGTGAGTCAAGGATGGAAATTGGAATTGGGCGTACAAACCTGAACTGCGATAAGAGTGTGCCTATACTCCCTTCTATTCTCAGGAGCAGTGATTATTTGCAAGGACAAGTTCAAAGACAGTCTGAATGGCAGAAGGCATGAGCGATGAGCGATGTTGGGATAATTTGGTGGGGAGACAGGGTCAAGTCAACCCGCTGGCACCTGGTGTACAGCTCATGTGCTGCTAGTGAATCAAATGTTCTATAAGGGTACAAGTGTGCCAACCAATGGTAGAAGGCCATATAACGAAGGGCCTCATAGTTTGATAGCCAATGGTCTGCCATGTATCTAGTAACTGATGAAGATGACTTGCTCTAGGGGTGGGCATAGGTTGTCCACCTGACTGTAGAGCCCAATCACATCCAATACCTTAAACAAAGTATACTTAGATGTTTCTCTTGAGCCAATCACAATCCCCCATAGGTTGTTCTTAGTTTACCATGTAGTATGATGTCATGCATGACACATATTTGCTATATAAGTGCTATATAAGTGTGTTTTATGCAAAGAAAATTGAGAGCATGACCGAACGTCTGTTTATGTCTGTTGTAATGAAATTAAAGTAAAACTGTCGGAGGAGACATTTTGCCATCTTCCTGAGTCAGTCTTATTATTTAGTGTAAGAGTTATTTTGCATCCCCATCCTTGTATGATGTGTTACTAATTTAAAAGAGCCCCTTTGGGCTTCAAAACTGTCTGTTCCTTCCATTACTTTATAATAATTTAATATTTAATAATAAAGTAGATATTTTTATACAACCTTGACTGGACAGTTCCTTTTATCATTGGGTAGTAATTGTATTTTCGCTATGTTGCAACTAACCAATGATCCACGACCTTGCGGAAATAAGCCTGTCGTTCCAACCACGTTACCAAAATTGGACAAGGGTGTTTATAATATGCTTGTGTTTCCAATCTATTTTGATCCCTTCTGGTGTACTAGAGGTGTGTGGCTGGTTGATGGTTTTGAAGCCAATATTCATCTCTGGACCACTGGTGCCTTAGAAGTTGATTTGTAACATTGGTGGCAGGTAGTCGGATGTAGTTGGAGCCTCGCACAGAGCTTAGTCACCCAACGATAAAAGTACTGTAGAAGGCAACGTTTAGACACAGCTCGGTATTTGTAATAATCATGGATCTTGACATAAAAACTGTAAAAGGCATGACCAAGGAGTTCCTGCACGTCCTATGTCAAGAGAGGGGACTTTCCTACAGCACTAAACCTGAGCTGCTGACCAGCCTCCAAACTTGGGGAGAACTGATGGCGGTAGGGGAGAAGACACTAGCAAGACCGGTAACCCTTATATGCACTCCCAAGGGACTAAAATCGCAAATCATTATGTAAACATCCAAAGTACTAGACCACAAGTGATGGATCCCTCAAGTGCGTTTACAGTGTTAACAGTTTCAAACGTATTCAGTGTTCAGCAGAGGCTGGATATATACCTCATGTTTGTACATTTATGGTAAATAGAAACTTTTCACAGTCTCATTAAATAGATAAATAAAAGACCTTCAGACTCAATTGGTTAATTCAAAGTATAATCATAATAAGCATCATAAAGGAAAAAATGATTTAACAAATTCAAGGGTAAGAATATAATATATGCCCAGAAGAGTTTAGGCCATACAGTGGTAAATTGTGTTACATAATTCACACAACATTGTATACCGACGTCACAATTTCTAAAGTGGGTACAATTATTATCATCCTAATAAGTTCCACTCTTGATTGTTATCATCCTAATAAGCTCCACTATTGAAAGAATTGTTAGTGAATGCCAACGCGTTCGGATTCTTCAAAAAGCCTTCTTAAGGACCTTGGAGCATGTTTTTCCTTATTCTTATAGCAACTACTCAAGACTTGGATGCATCTTGAGTCCCTTCGTAGTGCATACAAGGGTTACCTGTTGTAAATCAACAGGTCTTGCTAGTGTATTCCTTTCCAGTCTCAGGTGGCCTTGACACTTTTTACCCTTTTGCACCTGATAAAACCATACAAGTTGAACAACTCAGCGAAACATCTATGGACATTGCAGAAGTATTACATTCTTGAACTTCTTAATTATGTTGTGCCCCCATTCCCTCCCTTTGGTAGGGAGAAGACCCCAGGGGATGGGCTAGGCCCTGGTTACCCGCGCGAAAAAGACTTTCCGGAGGGGGAAGTGGACGAGGAATACAGCTCCTCCAGTGTGTCTCACCAACCATCCCGCTGAAGGGCAAGCGTGGATTTCCATCACTATGGAGTGTCAGTGAAATCAGGGGCCAGTGTAGCATCTTGCAGGTACCAGACCACAGCACAATCTCTAAGTGGCTCAGTAATTGTTCCCGCTGTTAACGAGGTACTGGCTAGAAAGCTCCTGCTGTAGGAGAGGAGACTAACGCTAGAGGAACAGATACAGCAGGACAAGGTCACCATAGAGCTGCGCAAGCTGGCGCTCGAAGAGAAGAAGGAGGTCAACAGATCCACTTCTAGCAAAAGCAGCAGTAGTGATTGAAACCAGAGTGCCCAGGATAAACCCCAGTGACACATCCCCAAAGATTTAGTGTAGGCTTGAAAAGTGGGGAAGGATATTTCTGACTGGTTTGAAGCAATCGAGTTACCTTTTCAGCTACAGCAGGTGGACGAGTTACTGTGGGCTGCAGGATTCATTAGTCACCAGAGACTGTTGTAATTCTTCAGTTAACTCCTAAGGAAAGGCCTGTTAATGAAAGCATGAGGTTGGCATGCCTCAGGAAGTTCTGTAAAACCCCTGAACAGTATTTAAAGAGCTTTGGAGAGCTCAGAAAGAAAAGTGGGCAGACATTTGAAGCATTTGCACACTTGACATTGAAATATCTGAGCGGGTGGGTGGCTGCTAACAAAGTTGACATATTTAAAGGGATGTACAATGTTATTGCGTGTGAGCATGTATTTAAGAATTGTGAGGTTGACCTACACCAGCATCTTGTGGACAAGACTACCACAGACCCTATGGAGCTTACTCAAGTAAAGAAAAAGGCTCAGACGAGCACACCCAAACCAGAAGAGAAATCTTCAGAAAAAAAGGTAAACAAGAATGGGAAGGAAAAAGGTCCAAACCACTCTTCTTTGAAGTCAGGTCCCGAAAAGAATGAAGGGAAATCCCAAAACTTTAGTTCAGCTTCAAAAACTGAAAAGAAGAGTGCAGGCACCCGTTACAGTGGGACAATTGCGTTCTCACCACCCAAAGGTTGTTTTGTGTGTAAGGAGCTGGGCTATAGGAAAGGGTATCCTGCTTGCAAGGGTTTACACAAGTAGGCCATAGTGAATGTTAGACTCATGGAAGAGGCCATCATTAGGTGGGTCTCCAAAAGGAGGACTTCCCACTAGGCCAAGGGATGGCTGGATGTCGATTGTTTACACTGAGTGGGAATGGTACCAGGTCTCTAGAAGAGATCGCAGCTCCCAATAATTCTCAACTTTATTTAGAACATGTGTATATAAATGGACACAAACTCCTGTGGTCAGGGACATTGTGGCTAGTGTCACTGCTGTCACACTGCAGTGGGGGCAGCCAGGTCAATATGTTGATGGGCCTGATTGTAACATCAGTGTGTTTGATGGAAAGATAAAGTGCCCCTTGCTGATAGTATAGTTCAGCCCGTGAGGTAAAATGACCCAGTGCTGTGTAGCAGTGAAAGACTCCATCCCTGTCCCTTGAAACACTTGTGTATAGGTGTGTTACAAATGCCATATATATATATATATATAAATGCCTGGACGAATCCTCACCAAACTTTGCAAAAAAAAGTATATGGCCCACTCCATATTTTTTGCAAAGTCTGGTGAGGTATGGTCAAGGTTATAGAGGGGGGTCCCAAACATTTTTTTTTCCCATAGACATAATGGGAAAATAATTCTTTCGTGCCTACAGCCCAAACCGCTGGACGGATGTTCACCAAATTTGCGGCAGGAGCGGTGGCTTGTTCCCGAAAGTGTGCTTTTGTTAATTTGGTGTAAATCCATACAGTCGGTTTTTTTTAAATGACCAAAACGTAAGGCAAAAAAAGTGTGATATCAATGTCCGCTCTGCGGACTCACTTCCCTGTTTGGTCCGAGGGCTGGCCTCTGATTGGCTGTTCGGTCCACGGACTGGCCTCTGATTGGCCAGAAATATTCGCAGACTTTTGCGTGGTCCGTGGACATCAGGACGCGGCCGTTGAGTGGGTGGTGAGAAAACGTGAAATGCGTCGGTTTTCCTGAACCACCTTCCATCTTGGATTCACAGACTTTTTTGGGATCCGTGGACAGCGTGGTAAAACATTAAAAAGAAAAGCAGCTTTGCACTTGTCAAACTCAACAAACAATCTCTGGGGATGTGGGGGGGATGAGGATTGGATTGGATATGGCCATAAGAAGCCAAAAAATTGGTTGTTTCACCCCCCGAAAGTCTACAAACACTCCAGATGTCCTGGGGCAGTCCTGTGGTGTTCGCAGACACTTCAGATGTACTAGGACATCTCCACCTATTTCTGCATTACAGGGTTGGGGAAAAGCAGTTTTTGGATGGCTTATAACTTTTGTGCCACTCAATGAAACTGCATGCAATTTGAAAATTTTATTGTAGAACTAATCCTGAATGGTTGTGCAAAATATGTGTGGGATTCTGTCAAGAGGGGGCAAAATTAGAGGCAGGGTCCAAAATATTGTAAAGGCATACAAATGTAGTGTCATTTGACGAATCTGCAAACATTTGGCAAAACGATTTTAGATCTAGATATAAATGGTTTTCTAAAGTTTGGTGGGATTTTCTCAAGAGGAGGCGAAATTAGAGGGGAGTATCAACATTTTTAGATGTCTTATAACTTTGTTGCTATTTGATGAATGTGGACAAAAGTTTTGAGAAAGATTATAGACCTGACCTTCAATGTTTGTGTAAAGACTGAATGGATTTTGTCAAGTGGGGGCTAAGTTATATGACTATTTTATGTATATACATTTTAACCGTTTTTAAAAAATAAGACATAGGCGGATTTCGAGAAAAAGTAGGTACAAAAAATAGTCTTATACCTTTGGTGACTGAGGTATAGCCTGTGGCCATGGACAGTAGCCAGATTGTCTGGGTCAAGCAGACAATCTGGCTACTGGCCATGACCTCTAGGGATGAAAAATGGTGTTAAAGTAGCTATGTCTACCTGGGACAGCTATGTGATAAAGTTATTCGAAGGTAGGATAGGTTTGAAAGGGAATAAAAGTGATTGTGGTAATATGTTCATATGGTTTTGCAGGCTGCCATGGCAGGGGAAGAGGGGATGTGTACGGAGCCCCGTCTTCTCTTTCCATGTTGGCTGTCAGAATAATCTTTTGTTCTTACAGCGGGATGCCACAGGCGTCCCGCTATAGGAAGAAAAATCAATGTTTTAGCACCCTGGGTTCCCGCTTTGGGAACCAGGGGTGCTAATGGCCTTTATCCCATTTCAAGGGCTACAATGGATGATAATGGTTGATAGCCCTCCTTATTTATTTACTTATTTATTTTTTTAAAATGCACCAATGCCCGCAGACATCAGGCTGTGTGGTTACAGTATTTGTTGAGGAAGATGAGGTGGAGGAAGACAGCTTACTACGTGCTGAGAAAGGAACAACCTTTCTGAGAGTATTGCGGTCATTGGATTTGGTGAGGCGGTGCATGGAGGTGGTCTCATACGAGTACTGTTCAGGTAGTCTGCGATGGAGTACAAAATTGCACTCAGTGCATTTCAATTTGGTAGCTTGAGCCTTTGGTACACTCCCAACAGTAGCAAAGAACTGGCACACCTGTGGGATGTATTTACCCATGCATCTGAGCCCTACCTCAAAACTGTGCAGTACTGACATGGAAAACATCATGATGGCCAGAGCTTCCCAGAAAATGCACAGGGAAGTGCATGAAGAATAGGCTGCCACCCATTTTGCCGATGTTATGGGCACAGAAGGACACTGCCTAAAACCACCAGTGGACTACCCACACAGTAGTCTGAAACCATTGGGAATGGCAATGCTGATTGCCAAAAGCAAACCCATAACTGTTGGGAATTCATTTTCTTAAATCCCAAAAAGGGGTGCAGTACCAGTACTCACCACTATCCAAAAGCCGGCGTTTTAAAACAACACCAGATTTTACTTTTTGTATAAAACTGAATAAATGAACCCAAAGCAAGCCAAAGAAAGACTTACTGAGAGGTGGATCCAATGTAAAGTTATATTCTGAAGTGACTTGAAGGTTTATAACAAGACTGGCTGAGCTGTGGATTTCAGCAGTTTAAGTAAATTTGGACTGAAAGACACTAAAAATCTAAATGTTTAAATTGACTGAGTGACCTACTTTTGAGTGTCACATAGGTTTCAATTGTTTAAATGTCATAGTTTTAAACTTAGAATCAGCATTCTAGCTGCATATGTAAAAATGTTTAGTTTTATTTGAATGCAGAAAACTGGGGAACAGAAATGACATGTAGCTAAAAACTGGCTTAAAGAGATTCCAATTTTGCCTGGCAACTACCCCCCATCAGGAGTGAAACTTGAGTCACAGCTGTGTTCCCAGGCCTATCTGCCTTTTGCTGGCCACACTAAGGATATGCCATCTCTCTGATAATTGAATTAAGGGGAGCCCCCACAGAATACAGGAGCTCTGAACAATGCAACCCCCTTCACCCAGGCAGATGGTTTATTGCAGATGTCGTAAATGTAGCTTCCTCCTGGAAGGGAAGGGGAGGGGCACTGCATGTGAGAGCAAGCTGGCTTGGCAGAACTGGAAAAACCAGAAATTCAACCTTGTGCTGGGGGGAAACCACACCCCTTTGGGGCCAGAACATAACTCTAAAAAGATGAATAACTCATAGTACGGACTTGTGAAAATTATTTAAATGATACCATAATTCTTGTGATTTTTCTGCCCACATTTTAAGACGCGTTAGGACCCGGTGGTATGTTCAGGGGGGTTTTAGCGGAAAAGAGGATATTACTCAAAATGTGTGCATGTGAAAAATCTGACACTTCATCAACTAATGTCCATACTCCTTGCGCACATGTGTGTAAATTTGGGTTAATGTCCGATATTGCAAAATCAGTTAAAAAGTGAAATATGTGCCATTTCTGAATGCAAGCCCTCAGGAAGAGCAGATTTGGACAGGGTATACCTCCTGTGATATGTGATGGGTGTGTGTAATTTTAAAACAATATGTACCTCTGCAAATATGTATTTGGTTCAAATCTAGATTTGTGTGCAAGTTGACAGGAGGAGTGGACTTTCTGCAGGCTGTAAAATGACATCACTCTGACACAACTTAGCTCCCCCAATCAGGGGAGAAATGAAAGCTTGGCCAATGATAAGTGGAGAGGGGTAGGGTCTAGTGATGCTGCACACACACACCCATTTTAAAAACAGATAAAAGCAGACAGACAGGACAGATAGGGACCTTCAAATCCATTTGCAGCTGGAAGCTCTGCCGGGAAAATCCATACTTTACCTCCATCAACCTTCAGAGAGCTAACATAGAGACTTCAATCTATCCACCTTCAGAGTGATCTAGATCACTGTTAGCAGAACCAGAGAGAGCTGACCCAGATCACTGTGAAGTGCAGAGACCAGAGTCCAGTCTAAAACCTGACCAGATCAGTGGCGAGGCATATTTTAAAAGATATTGTGAGTACCTAGTAGAACTGTGCAGAACCAATCTCTTAGTTAAAATAATATAATTCAATCTATTTAATCTAAGTAGAACTGCCTCCTAACTGTTACCTGTCATTTGTAAAGCTGTCACGTGTCATTTTCTAGTTGCAAGCTGCACTTGTCTTTTTGAACTTTAAAATTTCAAATCTGAAAAACGACCTTTATTTAATCGCTCATATCTCAGTGACCGTTTGTGGTAGAGACTTGCAGTAACTTTCCCCTGAAAGCTGAGAATCGTGGCTTTTCTACGAACCTAGAACCGCCTATAGTTTTGCCGCAATCGTGAAAAACGCACTCGCGAATTTACTGCGATTTGCAAATTTCTCAATGTGTGAAAACAGCAGTTTTCTTGCTTTCAGTTGCCAAAAATTCGTTTAACCTGCTAGCTACACCCTAGATCCTTGCTAAAGTGAGCCTGGACTAATATTAACTTGATACCACTCACCCTGAACCTCTAGAGGGAATTAAAAGAATTTTAGCATATTTTTCACTTCATTGCCAGCACATATAAAAGCATTTTGGGCCTGTGTTTAAAACTCCGATCTGTAGTCTAAGCTTGCTGGGGTGAACTGAATCACATTTGATTGCATTTCTGAGAACTGTGTGCCTTCCTTCCATTTCCTTGCATTGCATAAAAGGGGGGGGGGGTGAATTGTACAAGAAAGTGATTACATTGTCTTTGCTGAAATCCTATCAAGTTATTTTCTTTACTGCATTTCATTCCACATTGCATCCATTTGAAACCATAAAGTATTGTTGCTATCTTATCCATCCTATAACCACTCATCATTGATTATAAAGAAGTGTGCCAGTGCCAGATTCTCCGTTGTTAATCTTTATCATATCAGATTAAGTGTGATATTCAATTATTAATTATTAAAAAGTGTGATAGATATATATTGCTTTACTTCTCAAATAAACCTTTTAACTTGCAAAACAGAACTACTTCTTGGCTCAGTGGGGTCAGGGGGATTCTGAGAGAGGGGTGTTATATAGGGGTAGTCATCCAGAACGCATGAACTGGACATAAAGATATATCAATAAGGGTTTTCATTCCGTATTATAGACTAGGCGTTGACTTAGCTGTAGTGTTGAATTGAATCCTCTTACAAATTGGGTGCTCGTGCCGGACGTTTGGGTTAGATCTACCATTTGTGCAGATTAATACAGCGTGCCAGCTGACCAGATACACATATCCGGTCGGATCACCACGCTGTGTTACGCTGTAAAGCACTCCGCAAAGGAACGCTCTTAGGAAAAGGTCTGTTTTGCAAAAATAAAATACAAACTTCTGTAAGTCAGGACAGAGACCAATCTCTAGAATGACAACCTTAGTAGACACGAAAATAGCCAGAGAGCACCTCTTACATAAACTATTTGTGAGAGGTGAATGGACTGAACAGGGCCAGGATGCCTGGTTGCAGGCCATCACGCGACAGGTCACTGAAACAGGGTCAGACCTATGGAGAGATCAGGGTCCATTACATGTGGCCCTGAGTGAACTATATATGGCTCCTAAAGCCAAAGATGAACACAATAAGATTGCCAGGATAGCAGCATACCTGTACCTATATATGGGAGACATGCAGGATAAATGCACTGAAAGCCAAGATCTGGCAAATAGGCAACAGATGGCAGTAGAGAAGGCCCGAACTGATCTGGCCTCTTCTGAGCAGAGGCTGCAGAGGAGCCAGGAGTCAGAAAATGATAGTAGGCAATATATCATTAAAATAAAAGAGGATATGGGCATCCTACAACAGGAAAAGACAGACCAGGATACCAGATTTCTGGCCCTGCAGAAGGAGCACCAAGACAGTTTGGACTCCTTACTGCAGAACCAGAAAAAGTTGGAGCAACAGATCAATTTCAACAGGGCATGCGCGGAGCAGGTAGTCACCCTGCAAAACCAGCTAGATAGAGAGAAAGAGGAGAGCAATAAACTGATTCTGAAAGACCTGGATACCCAGGCAGAGTTTGATGAGGAGCGCCAAAAAGCTGGTGCCTTTCAACGACAGAGGGACGACCTGGCAGCACAGATGCAGGCTCTCAGTCAGGAAAGAGACACTTTAGACCAGGAAGTCTGCCACTTAAAAAAGGAAATTGAAGAAAATCACCTGGCCCTCCAGGGGCTGGGTGACCTCCAAAAAGAAAACCAGAACTTGGTAGAGCACACCAGAAGGGTGGAAGATGCTCTGGCAAGAAAGGAGCAGGCCAGTAGGGATGGGACTCAGGAGGTAAACCTCCTGCAGCAAAGACTGGCCCAGTTCTCCAGGACCAACCAGGAAGCACAGAGGGAAAATGAGGCCCTCTGTCAACACAATGATAGGCTCCAACAACAGGTAGTGATGCAGGAGAGACTGATAGAGTCTAGTAAGGCCTTGACTGAGGAACTGAAAGCAAAAATGCAGGCTCTTGCATTGCAACAGGGAGCAGGGGCGGATAGAGATGAGGTCCGCTGGGAAAGAGAGACTCCTGACCATAACCTCAGGAGCCCTAACACCAGGGGCCTTCATCTCTCCCAGTCCCTGGACTCTACCACCCCCATGTCCCCTGGCGCACATGAGCACAGGGCCACAGGGATGGCAGATTACTATCCAGCTAAAAGTATGGGGCTCATAGGCCAGTACCACTCGGGAATGGAGGGGTGGGCATCCGGGTATGGGCATCCAAGTACAGTACAGTTCAGTGGGGAACCCCAGGAGAGTAGGCCCCTTAAGGGCATCCTGAAAACCTCTGCCCAGTTAGGTCAGTGGGGGGGGTACCCAGCAAATCCTGGCAGCAAGGAGGGATCTGAGGACTCCTCTGAGCACCACAGGAAACAGGAGACCAGGTCCCCACATTCTGCCAGCCATTCCCATCGCAGAATCCGGGAAAACCTGGAAGAACAGACAGGAACCTCTGGGAGCAGTGCCTCTGAGTCAGAGGATGAATGGACAAGGGTTACCCGAACCAAAAAGGCCAATAAGGCAAAAAGGGCCTGGCTTAGGGACCCCTTAAAGCAGATTAAGGCGATCAGGAGTGTCATCACGCCTTATCATAAGAACGCCAAGTATTCTGTTTGGGAACACTTGGAGCTCTATGAGCAAATGATGGAGACTTTTCATTTGAAGGACAGCCAAAGCTGTATTCAATATGTAAAGTGGACCTTCTCCCCGGAATACTCCAGTTTCTTTGCGGGGCTGGTGGACCAAAATCATTTAAGATGGTCCACCTATAAGGCGGCCATCTTGAAACATTTTTCTGTTCACAGAAATCCTCAAGAGGCTCGCAAGGCAGCCTACAATTTGCAATGTGGGGAGGATCAGGCCCCACAAGAATTTGTGCAAGAACTGAAACGTGCTTTTGCGCAGACCACCAGAAGGGTGCGCACAGACAGTAGAGAATTCATTAATACATTTTTTCATGCCTTGCCCAAATACATAATGACCCAGCTCGTGAGGGATTTTCACGAGAAAAGATCTTTAGACTGGGTCATTGAACAGGCTACCCGGATCTATGAGGTGCAGAAACCGGTAGATAGCAAAAATAATGCCCAGAAAAACCCCAAAGCCAA
Organism: Ambystoma mexicanum; assembly: GCF_040938575.1. Taxonomy (NCBI): domain Eukaryota; kingdom Metazoa; phylum Chordata; class Amphibia; order Caudata; family Ambystomatidae; genus Ambystoma; species Ambystoma mexicanum. The sequence continues at coordinate 436,268,387 of NC_090934.1, read as the reverse complement.
CAGCACCCCTGCTGCTGCCAAGGTGGCAGAGGTAAAGGTCACCCCCGTTTTAGAGTTGGAGATGGGGGGGCCTAAAAACCTACCTGCACCTAATAATGCTAGGCCCAGAAGGTCCTCGGGCCAGTCACAGACAGGGAGCCAGGGAGGCAGCCCCACAAATGGGGTCCCTCGCTCTCCTGATTATGTAAGCCCCCGTTACAAGGGAAACAGACCCATCCTGGGTTATGTGTGTGCTCCTCCAGCCCAAGGGGGGAGATCCAGCCAAGAACCTAACCCAGGGAACTTTCCTCCTAACTTCCCACCGGAGGGCAGAAATTCTCCGAATCCTGGGCAGAACTTTTTCCCCAGGTATCCACCCAATTTCCAGCCCCAAAATCCTCCACCCTTCTTTCCCCAATTCCCTGAGCCCAGACAACCTAATCTGGGAGAGGGGAGGCCAAGGGTGGAGGGGTACCCAAATCTTCCCAACCAGGGGTACTACCAAAGAAGGGATAGCTACCCTTCCCGGGATCAGCCCAGGGGAGAAAACAGGGCCCCGTATCAGCCTAAGCGGGTTTCCCAGTTAGAGCGCCAGGTTCAAAACATGGCGCGGGATCTGGGTCACATACTGAGGGCGCAGCAGAACCCTCAGAACGGCATGCCGGCGCAGAACGCACCCAACTCTGGACCTGGTGCCCCAGAACAATGACAGGGGCAGCACCCCGATAACTCACCGGTTCCCAGGGAGGAGGCACAAGGGGAAAGGGGGTGTAAAGCCTTGGAGGAAGCTTCCTTCCTCACTTGTAAACAGCCCCTGGAAACCCAGGAACCGGAAACAAAATCTCTTGCCCCTGAAAGTCTGCCTCCTAAGGAGCAGAGGGGGGGGTAGGAGAAACAAAAGACCCAAACAGACTCAGTTTGAGGAGGAGGTACAGATATTCCAATTTGAGGGAGAGGGATCCTCAGAGGATCCTGGGAAAAGGATCTTCTCCTTCAGAGAGGGGGGAACTCCTCCCAAAGAAAAATGGGTCCCTAGGGATGCAAATCCAGACTGGGGAGATGTGGAGACTGAGCTACCGCCGCCCACCATCTCATCCCAGAACCAACAGCAAGAAAATCCCCTGGTTCAAACCCATCCTGATGACTGCCTCCAAAAAGGGGAGGGCGGCCCAGAACCAGAGCCAGGGGAACCCACAATGGCTCCGATCTCCAGTTGCCAACTTTTTCTTTCAGATTCCCAAGGCTCTCCACAGAATTCTGCCCAAATCTCTTCGCTAGCAATGTCCAAAACCAGAAAATTAGCCCACCAGTTGTCCAAAAATGTACATTATCTGTGCCCCCTTGAGGAGAAGGAGGGAAGATATTATGCCCCGGTACAAGTACAGGGGCAGGGTACAATCTCAGCGCTGGTGGACACTGGATCTCAAGCTACCCTTCTGTCCAGAAGGGCCTTTGATGAACTGAATGCAGGAAGGGGAGAGAATTACCAAATTCCTCTCACCTCTCTTCCTGGACAACTGCAGAACTTTGACGGGAAGGAAATTCCTGTCGAGGGGACGGCAGATTTGGACATTAAAATTGGGCGACACAAGTTGAAACACCCGGTCATAATAGTGACCCCAGAGGGCACCCCTTGTTTACTAGGGAATGACCTCCTGAGAAGGTTGTCACCCCTAATCGATTGCGTAAACAAGGTCCTCTGGACCCAGACTAGCCGACCAACAAAATTAAAACAGAGTGTCAACCATGTTAGTTTAAACGGCACATGCCACATGGTTGAACAAAAATCTGACCAAGTAGAATTCCACTTCCAGAACAACCAGATTCCAGACGTGACAGTAATAGCAGTAGGACAACAGACTGGTGATGGGGGGTCCTCTCTATTTCTGAAAATCAACCTCCCTTCCAGTCTAAAGTGGTACTCCACGCTGGAAGGAAACACACTGAAATTCCATACTAATCCACAATCAGAAACTCCCAGTTGTTCATCCCTGTCCAATTAAATGATGGGAAGGACTCTGTTCTCGCTCGAGTCTGTGTGAACAACGGTAAGAGCTTCATCAGCGAAGCCATGTTTCGCCAACTCCCAAAAGATCCAGCCATTCCCACCTTCAAACTGATAGACAAATGGGAAATGGACATGGAAGCACCTAATTCCAAACATCTCCTGCCAAGCAGGTGTATGCTCAAAATCTCCATTGGCAACAAGAGCATAGTCCATAATTGTTGGGTCGGGCGAGACGTCACTGCCGCCTTTTACTTAGGCAGTGACATTCTCAATCGCTTTGCCATTAGTTTGGACCTAATAAACTTCAAAGCTTGGTCCCGATTAGCGGATAATCCCATGGGCTTTGATGATCCAGAAAAAGCATTTAGGTCAGCTCAATTGCTACCTTACGCAGTTGAAATTCAGGTTAAAGAGGAAGTCACCATCCCAGAAAGGACCCGACAATTCTCCCTGGAAGTGAAAGTTAAAAGGGGACAAGAGTTGAAAAACCCTGATGCTTACATACATCTAAATGCTTCTCTCCAACTGCAAGGGTTAGGGGTAAACCCAACTCCATTAGTCAACATAGAACATGACACCATTCTAATAGAGGTGGATAACAGCGACTTGAAGAGTATTACTCTAGCCGCAGGCACCATTATTGGAATGGCGGTTGATGACCGACATTTTTCCATAGACTTAGGTAATGAACTGTTAGGGCCAATCCCCAAGGACTGCTTTGACAGTGACAGTGATGACAATACAACACCAGACAGGATTTTTACCCGGCATGGGGGGAACTTCCTGGTGTACACTTCCTGCCCCTATGGTAAGGAAGATGTGACTTGTGACTTCAGGAGGGATGAGGTGATTTTCCAAGTCCATGAGGGCTGCCTTTCCCACCTGAAGCCTCCAGTCCAAATCAGCACTCTGACCAGGGACTTCTCCACCCAGCTGGAGGAGGCCACTGAAATAGCCAAACCAGAAGTCTTTCCAGGCTTCAGGCAGATGGTGGAAGAGAGAGTCAACCTAGCTGATGCCTGTGTGACTTTGGAACAAAAGCAAAAGTTGAAACAAGTTTTCTTGGATTTCCAAGATCTCTTTGCGGTAGACTCATATGACTGTGGTCGCACTGACATCCACACAACAACAATCCCCACGGACCCTGGCATGACTCCTGTGTTTGTGAAGCAATATCGCTTGCCTCTCGCATCAATGGAGTCCCTTACTGAAATAATTAAGAACCTTGAGTCCCGGGGAATAATCCGTCCAGTCCACAGCACCTTCAATAATCCGGTGCTGGGAATATTGAAGCCAAACGGCCAGTGGAGACTCTGCGCTGACCTTAGGGAGCTCAACAAACGGGTCCATACTTCCCGATGGCCTCTGCCCTACATTGACCAAGGGCTGGCCCAGATCCAGGGGTCACAGGTATTCACTGCAATAGACCTGACCAATGGATACTGGACCGTGCCTGTCAGTAGGGAGGACCAATACAAGCTGGCTTTTACCTTTGGGGGCCAGCAGTACACATGGACCCGGACTCCCTTCGGATACCTTAACTCCGGTAATGAGTTCAATATTTTCCTACATAAGGCCATGCCCGACCTGGGTGCGAGGGGTAACCTGGCTTATGTAGATGATGTCCTCATCAAAAGCTCAACTGTGGAGGAACACATAGCGGAGATCCGCTATGTTCTGACACAGTTGAGGGCCGCCGGAGCAAAACTTTCCTTTCAGAAAGCACAGTGGTGTAGAACCCGTGTTAATTTCTTGGGGCATGAGATTACTCCTCAGGGTCTCTGTCCCCAGGAAAAGAAAGTGGAAGCACTTCAGAAACTGAAAGACCCCACAACTCTGCGAGAACTAAGGAGCCTCCTTGGACTGACTAATTACAGCAGAAAGTTCATTGAGGGCTACGCAGAGATCACCAGACCCCTGATTCATCTCCTGAAGAGGGGGTCAAGTGGGAATGGGGTCCAGAACAAGCCGAGGCAGTAAGACAACTCAAAAGAAGCCTCTCACAAGGGCCTTGCCTAGCTTACCCTGTCAGAAACAAGGAGTTCTTCCTGGAGACGGGGTTCTCTAATACGTGCTTGACGGCAGTATTATACCAAAAGCATGACAAGGTCAATAAAGTAATCTCCTATGCGAGCAAAACTTTATCCTCTGTGGAGGAAAAATTCAACGATTGTGAGAAGGCACTCCTGGCAACGGTGTGGGCATTGAAGAATTACCGCCCGTTCATCCAGGGGGAACACATCATAGTGGAGACTCCACACCAGCCTCTGCAATATCTCCAAAGTGACAGAATCCGGGCCGGAAATGTGAGTAATTCCCGAATTACTTCCTGGATTCTGTCAATGCAAGGCTTTCCTGTGGAGGTCAGATATGGCCAAAACAAGAAGAGTCCCCTCGCGCAAGGTCTGGCTGACTTGCATGATTGTGCCAGAGAAAACTGTCTCGAGGACGAAAGTCTAAAAATCAAGGACAACACGGAGGCATACCTTAATTCCCCACACAAAGTCTTTGAAGAGGACAAGTGTGAGGGAATGCCCACTGTCTATGTGGATGGATGCTCTTACCATGTTGACAACAACGGGGAGGAAGAACTGGTGGCCGGCATAGGGAATGCATGGGTGAATGAGTCCCCAGAACCCTCCGCTGGATACAAAATTGGTCCCCGAAGTAGTCAGGTGGCAGAATTGATGGCTGTGCATCAGGCCATCCTCACTGCTGTCCAGCATCAACTCCACGAACTGGTCATAATCACAGATTCGGATTATGTACGGAACAGGTTCGTGGAGCACCTGGTTAATTGGAAAACCAGAGGCATGTTATGTGCTAACAACAAACCCTTGAAACATGGGAAGTTGATCCAAAACATTGATGATCTGGTCACCTCGAGTGAGATGACCATCTATTGGAAGAAGATCAAGGGTCATTCCAAAGTAGAGGGACCAGACAAAACTGGAAATGACTTAGCTGATCAGCGGGCCAAAACTGGGGCCATCCAAGGGGATCTAATTGAGATTGAGTCCCTGTTGGGGGAAATCCAGGTCACTGCTATCACTAGGTCCCAGACAAATGCTCACAACGACCTTTCAATTGCACAATGGAGTAAGGAGACCCCTGATGCTGATTTGATTACAGCTCAGAAGGGGGATCCAATAATTGGTAAATTTTACCAACACCTTGGGGACCCTGAGAACTTTCCCCTGACGGATACCGATTACACTGGGAAAGAGGACCTAAGAGTGTTGATGAAATGTCCAAAAATGTTCCGGATCCAAGACGGTTTGTTGGTAAGGAAATCCAAAGCTGGCCACGATCAGTGGGTGGTTCCTACCTCCTTCCGAAGCCTGATGTTAAGTCACGCCCATGATGCGGCCACCGCCGGTCATAGGGGGTTTCCCACAACATTGGAAATCTTAAGAGAGGTTGCATACTGGCCACACATGGGGCAGGACCTCGACCAATACTTGAAGGGGTGTCTTGTGTGTGCACAATTTCAGCCATCATCCCTCACGCACCGTGCGCCTCTCCAAAAGCGGGGGATGACACTGCCATGGTCAGATTTAAAAATCGACTTTGTAGGCCCCGTGATTCGCTCTGCTAGGGGGAATAAGTACATGTTGACTGTGACATGCTTGTTTACCAAGTGGGTGGAATGTCTCCCAGCCCCAAATTGCAAGGCAGAAACTGCAGCTGCCCTGATGATTAACCACATCTTTTCCCGTTTTGGTCTACCTCAAAGGATTGAGTCAGACAGAGGTAGCCACTTCACCAGTGAAGTAATGACAAAGATGTGGGAGATACTGGGGGTCAAAAGGAAGTTGCATATTGCTTACAGGCCAGCTTCTTCTGGGGCAGTAGAGAGATATAACCGTACAATTGTGAGCATCTTAAAAAAGTTTGTGGCAGATTCTGGGCCAAGTTGGGATATCCGATTACCTCTTGTCCTAATGGCCATCAGATCTACCCCTTCATCTGCAACCAAAATGTCACCATTTGAGTTGATGACTGGGCGCAAAATGGTGCTTCCTCAGCATTTGCTCTACAGGACCCAAGAGCAGACACTGATAAATGCCTCCACTACTCATGAGTATGTGGAGAATTTAAGGAAACACCTCCAACATGCTTTTGCTTACGCTCAGCGGAATCTAGAAAGATCGGCTGATAGCATGAAGACCCACTATGACCTGAAGACTTCCAGGAAGGAATATCAGGTGGGGGACCGGGTCTATCTATACAACTTCCAAAGAAACCAGGCAAAACAGCGGAAATTATTGCCTACATGGAAGGGACCCTTTGAGATCATCGACAAGATCTCCCCTGTGGCCTACAAAATCCACATCCCCAAAGGTCCTTTGGCAGCGGGGGAAGACAAGTGGGTCCACATAAACCAGTTGAAATGTTGCCATCCCAGGCACACTCTGCAACAACTGGAGGAATCCTCTGGAATCCTAGCGGGTACTGTCTCAGACTAATTCAGTTCCAACCATAAAACATACCACATCTAGTCTCTAAAATATTGTGATTTGCATGAAACTGTCTCTTAGTTATACTGTTTTTTTTTTCAAAATAAGAATGTAATGTTTCGTTATGATGAAATGCATATGCTGCCCCACTATCTCAACAGTGGTGAAAAAACGTCTATGAGTAGGTATTGCCATTTTTGCTTTATCATCCTAGGAGAGATGAAACCATGGAGAATGACCAAGGAGGACGATCCGGAGACTGGGAGGATGACGCAAGGGGGCCCAGTGTACCGTCCAATATTCCCATCAGGACCGGGGAGGATGACCGATCGATCCACCGGATAAAGGAAGAGATGCTGAACTGTGCCATCTATTGGAAGAAGATGAGGAAACATCCCAGGTCTTGCGAGTCCCATCAGTGAAACAGAATGGCCATCGCAAGAGGGGGGCTTGTGGGATGTATTTACCCATGCATCCGAGCCCTACCTCAAAACTGTGCAGTACTGACATGGAAAACATCATGATGGCCAGAGCTTCCCAGAAAATGCACAGGGAAGTGCATGAAGAATAGGCTGCCACCCATTTTGCCGATGTTATGGGCACAGAAGGACACTGCCTAAAACCACCAGTGGACTACCCACACAGTAGTCTGAAACCATTGGGAATGGCAATGCTGATTGCCAAAAGCAAACCCATAACTGTTGGGAATTCATTTTCTTAAATCCCAAAAAGGGGTGCAGTACCAGTACTCACCACTATCCAAAAGCCGGCGTTTTAAAACAACACCAGATTTTACTTTTTGTATAAAACTGAATAAATGAACCCAAAGCAAGCCAAAGAAAGACTTACTGAGAGGTGGATCCAATGTAAAGTTATATTCTGAAGTGACTTGAAGGTTTATAACAAGACTGGCTGAGCTGTGGATTTCAGCAGTTTAAGTAAATTTGGACTGAAAGACACTAAAAATCTAAATGTTTAAATTGACTGAGTGACCTACTTTTGAGTGTCACATAGGTTTCAATTGTTTAAATGTCATAGTTTTAAACTTAGAATCAGCATTCTAGCTGCATATGTAAAAATGTTTAGTTTTATTTGAATGCAGAAAACTGGGGAACAGAAATGACATGTAGCTAAAAACTGGCTTAAAGAGATTCCAATTTTGCCTGGCAACTACCCCCCATCAGGAGTGAAACTTGAGTCACAGCTGTGTTCCCAGGCCTATCTGCCTTTTGCTGGCCACACTAAGGATATGCCATCTCTCTGATAATTGAATTAAGGGGAGCCCCCACAGAATACAGGAGCTCTGAACAATGCAACCCCCTTCACCCAGGCAGATGGTTTATTGCAGATGTCGTAAATGTAGCTTCCTCCTGGAAGGGAAGGGGAGGGGCACTGCCTGTGAGAGCAAGCTGGCTTGGCAGAACTGGAAAAACCAGAAATTCAACCTTGTGCTGGGGGGAAACCACACCCCTTTGGGGCCAGAACATAACTCTAAAAAGATGAATAACTCATAGTACAGACTTGGGAAAATTATTTAAATGATACCATAATTCTTGTGATTTTTCTGCCCACATTTTAAGACGTGTTAGGACCCGGTGGTATGTTCAGGGGGGTTTTAGCGGAAAAGAGGATATTACTCAAAATGTGTGCATGTGAAAAATCTGACACTTCATCAACTAATGTCCATACTCCTTGCGCACATGTGTGTAAGTTTGGGTTCATGTCCGATATTGCAAAATCAGTTAAAAAGTGAAATATGTGCCATTTCTGAATGCAAGCCCCCAGGAAGAGCAGATTTGGACAGGGTATACCTCCTGTGATATGTGATGGGTGCGTGTAATTTTAAAACAATATGTACCTCTGCAAATATGTATTTGGTTCAAATCTAGATTTGTGTGCAAGTTGACAGGAGGAGTGGACTTTCTGCAGGCTGTAAAATGACATCACTCTGACACAACTTAGCTCCCCCAATCAGGGGAGAAATGATAGTTTGGCCAATGATAAGTGGAGAGGGGTAGGGTCTAGTGATGCTGCACACACACCCATTTTAAAAACAGATAAAAGCAGACAGACAGGACAGATAGGGACCTTCAAATCCATTTGCAGCTGGAATCTCTGCCGGGAAAATCCATACTTTACCTCCATCAACCTTCAGAGAGCTAACATAGAGACTTCAATCTATCCACCTTCAGAGTGACCTAGATCACTGTTAGCAGAACCAGAGAGAGCTGACCCAGATCACTGTGAAGTGCAGAGACCAGAGTCCAGTCTAAAACCTGACCAGATCCGTGGCGAGGCATATCTTAAAAGATATTGTGAGTACCTAGTAGAACTGTGCAGAACCAATCTCTTAGTTAAAATAATATAATTCAATCTATTTAATCTAAGTAGAACTGCCTCCTAACTGTCACCTGTCATTTGTAAAGCTGTCACCTGTCATTTTCTAGTTGCAAGCTGCACTTGTCTTTTTGAACTTTAAAATTTCAAATCTGAAAAACGACCTTTATTTAATCGCTCATATCTCCGTGACCGTTTATGATAGAGACTTGTGGCTTTTCTACGAACCTAGAACCGCATTCCTGCCCCCTATAGTTTTGCCGCAATCGTGAAAAACGCACTCGCGAATTTACCGCGATTTGCAAATTTCTCAACGTGTGAAAACAGCAGTTTTCTTGCTTTCAGTTGCCAAAAATTCGTTTAACCTGCTAGCTACACCCTAGATCCTTGCTAAAGTGATCCTGGACTAATATTAACTTGATACCACTCACCCTGAACCTCTAGAGGGAATTAAAAGCATTTCAGCATATTTTTCACTTCATTGCCAGCACATATAAAAGCATTTTGGGCCTGTGTTTAAAACTGTGATCTGTAGTCTAAGCTTGCTGGGGTGAACTGAATCACATTTGATTGCATTTCTGAGAACTGTGTGCCTTCCTTCCATTTCCTTGCATTGCATAAAAGGGTGGGGGGGTGAATTGTACAAGAAAGTGATTACATTGTCTTTGCTGAAATCCTATCAAGATATTTTCTTTACTGCATTTCATTCCACATTGCATCCATTTGAAACCATAAAGTATTGTTGCTATCTTATCCATCCTATAACCACTCATCATTGATTATAAAGAAGTGTGCCAGTGCCAGATTCTCCATTGTTAATCTTTATCATATCAGATTAAGTGTGATATTCAATTATTAATTATTAAAAAGTGTGATAGATATATATTGCTTTACTTCTCAAATAAACCTTTTAACTTGCAAAACAGAACTACTTCTTGGCTCAGTGGGGTCAGGGGGATTCTGAGAGAGGGGTGTTATATAGGGGTAGTCATCCAGAACGCATGAACTGGACATAAAGATATATCAATAAGGGTTTTCATTCCGTATTATAGACTAGGCGTTGACTTAGCTGTAGTGTTGAATTGAATCCTCTTACACACCCATGATTCGATCTTGGTGCTAGAAGTAGGCACTTCCTCTCCTCATCTTCTTGATCCTCTTCATTGTCTTTGAAAGTACTGTGTTTTTTTTTTGTCGTGAAGGTCCTCCAGATGGTGGTGGTGGTGGCTCTTGGGGAGGAGGGATGGCAATAACTGATGCCATTTTTAAGATAAATAGCAGTTTTGATACAATTGTACTGTGTACTAGATTGGTAATGGATAATGAGTACGAAAAGGTGTAAAAGGTGTGCAAGGGAAATGTTGAAGTTGAAATTTCCTAGATCAGTAGAAAATGCAGTTCCGAACTGTCTTCGAAGCACGGATACGATCATGAAGTGCAGACGCCTTTGCGAACACGTTACGATGCCGCATGCAAGTGTATGGTCACGTTGCAAAGTCCAGAAGGTCTGCGATGAAGTCAGACATTGCCGGACGTCTACGGATGCAAAATTATTTCAAAAAGTTGCAAAACATGTATAGGCATGTTAAAAATGATGCTATAAGGAGGGGAATGGCAGAGTTTTAAGGTGAAACTTTGTAAATTGGACACAAATATTGCTTATTGGCTAAGTATGATATTAGTAAGTTGTAGGAAAATAGCATGCACTGGTAAAAACCCATGAAATTCACTGAAAAACCTTTGTTAAAGGGACGTTATGGATAAGTTGCACTACGAAAAACCTATGAAATTCAATGAAAAAACGTTGTTAAAGGGACGTTATTGTTAAGTTGCACTAATTAAAAACCTATGAAATTCAATGAAAAAACATTGTTACAGGGACGTTACGTTACAGGTAAAGGACATCAAAGATAACATCACATATGTCATTGATGCCATCACTGATGACATCGCATATCTGACTCACTTATTTTGGTTCACTGAAAAATCTAGGCCAGGTGGTTTTATTCACCGACAATCACAATATTTAAATGGAAAAGGAGCTGTAAATCAAAATGTTAACCTTGTTGTATGTTCTTGAAGTACTTCCCTTAGGGTTTGGTCTCAGCTCATGGTGCACATGCATGGGGGGGGCAATGGCATATGCATTGTGGGTCTTCATATGTATTGTTTTTACTAGCACAAGTGTGTATTAAGTCTTGAATTATTAGCTAGTTATTACATGTTTAACATTACACAATCACCCCTGACATCTTGTTACCAACATAATAAAAACAACCCCTTGTAGGTAGGGACTTTTCATCAGCATTAATTTCACATGTGATATCATCAGTGATGTCATCGATGACATTTGTGATGTCACCTTTGATGTCCTGGATGTTAGTCTTAGCAGTGCATGGTGGTGGCGCGAGTTATGGTTGCTTAGCTTAGCTTACCATAACGGGCGAATTTCTGAGGTTTTTCGGTTTTACCTGTCACCATAACGTCCCTGTAACAATGTTTTTCCATTGAATTTCATAGGTTTCTATTAGTGCAACTATATATATGTATATATGTCTGTTGGGTGATGATCTTCCTGATCCCGAGATGGTAACAGCGGCTACCCGATTGAGTGTTAAAGAGATTGCCAGATTGAACACTCTCAGAGCCTTAGAGCCTGAAGTGTTTCCAGTGGGCTGGTTGGAAGGACAGCATGTCTGGAAGCCCCTAGTCTAGTACCAGAGACTGCTGAGTTGCCTACTCTTGCGGGAGAGAGGCCAGTAGCCACTGAGGATCCTACTTTTGTAGCAGGGGACTCAGTAACTTCAGAGTTGCCTGGTGCAGCACAGAAACCTGAGGTGTAGGATCAGGTGGTTGCAGATTTGAAAGGCCTGCCCAACCTGGAAGAGTTTGCATCAGCTGGGCGCCCAGATAAGACTGACTTCTTCACTGCCCAGAAAGAGTGTCCCACTCTGGTGTGTCTGCAGAAGGAGGAGTCCCCTGGATTGTTCAAGGTGTACTGGGAGGATGGAATACTGTAGAGTGAGCCAAAAGACCCTGAGGGTAAGGGCACAAGAATGTTGGTGATTCCCCAGGGGCTCAGAAAGTTCCTTTTGGATTTGGCTCACCATATTCCTTTAGCAGGTCAATTGGAAAAGACTAAGACATTAGACCGGTTGTCTTCACAGTTTTACTGGCTACTACCAGTATGGCGTAAAGGTTAAAAATGACATCCAGTCCTGCTTGACTTGTCAAGCTTCTGGCAAGTCAGGTGATGCCATAAAGGCCCCCTTAATGCCACTACCAGTGGTTGGGTGACCTTTTGAGAGAATAGGAATGGATGCAGTGGGTCTTTTGGATCCTCAAACCGGCTGAGGGAATAGATACATCTTGGTGGTGGTAGTCCAGGCCACAAGGTACCCTGAGGCTGTCCCTTTGAGGAGCATCAAAACCCCTGTGGTTGTGAAGGCTGTGATTGGGATATTCCACCATGTTGGTTTTCCGAAGAAAGTAGTTTCTGACAGGGGATCAAATTTAATATCAGCGTATATGAAGGCTATGTGAGAAGCGTGTGGAGTCACCTACCAGTTCTCTAGATCAATCCACAAATGGGCTTGTTGAGTGGTTAAACAAGACCCTGAAAGGCATGATAGGTGGCTTAGAAGAGCACCTGAGGATAATATGGGATATTCGCCTGCCATGCCTGCTGTTCACCTACAGGGTGGTGCCACAGACCGAGTAGGGTTTAGCTCCTTTGAGATTCTGTTTGGACACACTGTACGAGGTCCTGTCAATCTAGTGAAAGAGGAGTGGGAGGGCAACCTCTCATCCCCTACAAGAGATGTGCTGAACTATGTACGTGGAACAATCAGCAAGAAACCTAGCGACCACAGTCAGGAGCTGATGAAGCACTGGCACGACCAGAAAGCCACGGTAGCAGTTTATTCTCCAGACCAGTGGGTGTGGATTATGGATACTGTCAAACACAATGCCCTTCAGGACAAGTGAAATGGGCCTTATGTTGTAATGGAAAAAGTCAGTGAGGTGAATGATCTCATTGACGTGAAAGGACCTAAACAGATGGGCAGGGTCTTTCACGTCAACAGGCTAAAACTTCATTATAGCAGACATGACTTGGTCATGGCATTAGTGATTGACGGAGAGATTGAGGAGGAGACCAATACCCTCCCAGACCTCCTGCACCCTGAAGCCACAGATGGGTCAGTTGAAGTTTTCAACCTTGCAACAGCCCTGTCAGAACAGCAACTGACAGACTGTCGCTGTTTAATGGGACAGTTTGCTGGTCTGTTTTAACTGACTCCAAATCACGCAGATTGGTGCACCCATGATGTGGACAGTGGAGACAGTATGCCAGTGAAGATTAGGATTCACAGGATGTCTGATAAATTCAGGGACATCATCAAGGAGGACGTTTCCAAGATGCTGTGCCTAGAAGCGCTAGAGACATCTTACAGCCCCTGAGCTACTCCAGTGGTACTGGTCCCTAAAAATACCAGCAGCGGAAAGACTGATGTCCACTTTTGTGTGGAAGACAGATAATCACCCAATTCCTCAGGCAGATGAGCTCATTGACAGGTGTGGCGCTGTCAAGTACCTGATCATCTTTGACATCATGGCAGGGTATTGGCAGGTCGGCTTGACAGATGTAGAGAAAGAGGTCAGCATTCTCAACCGCAGAAGAACATTATCAGTTCACTTAGCTGCCCTTCGGATTGAAGAATGCCCCTGCCACTTTTCAGGGGGTGGTTAGAAAGGTGTTGTCCGGTCTGGAAAACTTCAGTGTCGCCTATTTAGACAACATTGCTGTCTTCATCCACACCTGGGAGGATCACTTATCCCACCTTAAATAATGCATAAATAAGTGCTTCAGGCACTGCACAATGCCTGTCTGACTATCAAGGACACAAAGTGCCAGATAGCACAGTGCACCCTAATTTACCTAGGCCACCTGGTCGGTGGAGGCAAGAAATAACCCCTCGAAGCAAAGGTACAGGCTGTGTAGGATTGGGATATCCCCACCACACATATGCAGATGAGAGCCTTTGTAGGTCTGACCTGGTACTACCGGTCATTTTTCAAGGGGTGTGGGACCATTGTCATGCCCCTAAATGATGCAACATCCAAGACGATGCCGAAGAAGGTAACTTGGACCCCCACCTGTCAAACATCCTTTCAGGATCTGAGGATGGATTGGGCCTGGTCGCAGTTCTGAAAGTGCCAGACTATAGTCAGGAATTCATTATCCAGACAGGCTCCTGTGATTTTGGAATTGGAGCAGTGTTAGCTCAGCTGAACTCTCAACCTGTTGCCTACATTAGCAGACGATTGACAAAAAGGGAAAGGAACTGGGCTGTCATTGAAAGGAAGGGGATTACACAGTCGTGTGCCGTAAAGAAGCTGAACCCCTACTTCGTTGGGTAGCAATTTACGATCCAGACAATCCATCTCCGATGGTTAATGGCCATGCAAGTGGAGAACCTTAAGCATTTGCATTGGGCCACATCCCTCCTAGGATTAGATATGGACATCCAGCACAAGCCAGGCTTCCAGCATGGAAATGCAATCGATTCAGTTGGTGCTTTCGCCTTGATGAAGAACCAGGCCCTCAGTAGGGTGGTGGTTCACATGCTGAGGATGGGGGCATGTGAGGAATTCAACCATCCGCACAGTAGTTTCACGCTCGCATGTTTTTACATTTTAAAAAAAAATGAAATTGAATGATGGTAGATCAACATCTGGAAAATGTGTGGGGCTAATCCGCACAAATTCTCCTATGCTCACCACACAATATACACATAGACCCATGCACTGTGGGTAGACACAGCCTACAGGTGCTGTCCCCCCTATCATATTTAGTAGGAATATGACAGCCAACAGTACTTCAAGGCATCTCAGAAGGGGAAGGCAAAACCTTCCTCCTGCCATGGCAGCCCAATTTACTAACAAAGGCTCCATGGATCCACCCTTTCCTTTGTTAGCTGATGCTGGCACCCTCGCATACTAATCAGAGTTAATTCAAACAGGCCCACAGGAGGCCTGGTCACCAAACTGTACAGTGGGTTGCTTCGGAACTCACAATACAAAATTATAAAGGTAATCCAAAAAGGAGTGTATACCAAACAAGAAGTAATGCAGTTTATTCTGGGTGCAGTCACAGCTGGGAAATCTAGATTCATACAGAATGTGGAAAGGAACTGCATGAAAAGCACTATCAAAGATATGCCTCTTAGACAGAAGCTTTCAAAATCATACAAACGAATTAGCATCAAAACACATGGCAACATTGGGACAGGCCTCCATGTGAAGCTAATTAGTAGAGCTATGTCATTCCCCTATAGTGGGACATATATTATACTGAAATGATTGGGTCCTGCAAATCTTGCCACACAACCTTCGACCACCTATGTGACGTTACAGTCCAACACACAATTCCCACATCATAATGCCAAAACATTGAGATATTTGAGATGACCAGCAGATCTTTATTCATCTAATGCCGGTCATCTCCATCCTGTCTCATGGGAATACAACTGAACATGACACTGCAAGAGCCTTGAACCATTGACAAGTTACCATTTATTGTTGCAGTTTAGGAACTCTTCGAACTTCTTCCCAGGCTAGGATGTGCAAAGGGGCAATTTGAAATCGTCATGGGACATTTTGAAACCATCAGTAGTCCAGTTTTATATATGCTGAATAAAAAAAATATTGTGCATTAAATGGTTTTCGCCGCCACCACAAGCTTCACTTTCTGACCTCAAAAATGTCAAAGGCTGTTCTCTTTTACTCTATGATCCTGGGAACATGTAGTTTGCAAAGTGCTGCTAGCCTCAAAGGCTACTAAGCAAGTTCATAAAATGTGAATTTGTTTCTAGTGAAAAGCAAGGTCTGCGGCCTGTTTACAGTACCCCTGTATACTAACCTGTAACCCACCTTTATCGCCAATATGTTATTTGCTTGAAAAACAATTATCCAGGGAATTCTGAAGCATAGTACATAGAACTGTGTGGTTATCAACCAAGCCACCTCCATTTTAGTGGGCTAATCCCACAGCTGATAATTTTGCACCTTTTTACTGCACTGCACTCAATGTGAATTGTTATCACATTATTCTCCCTTTTTATTGATCTATCAATAACTAAGTCTTTTTGTTTCCCCAGTCACCACTCTGCAGCTATCTTTTTAGGGATCCATATTTGTTTTAGTCTACCTGAAATCACCTCCATCTTCTTCCCAGTCTTCCAATAATCCCTCTATCTAACAAGCATCATAGTTTTCTATATCTTCCGGTGGTTTTGTGATCCAGTCAACTTCATCATCAACTTTTTCATCCTTGTTTAGTTTGTTAATGGGCTTATTTGTATCGTTTACCCCATTAACTTTCAGGGGCAACATATATTTTCCTCTCCTTTTGTTATTATAGAGTTTGAAAATAGTTTTGCCAATGCAGAATTTGACGGGAATGAGGACCAGCACATGGACAGTCACTTTAAATACTCCTGACATCCAAGCGGGCACCCAGGCGAAAAGGCTGGCCAACCAGTTGTTTGATTTCACTACGTTAGCTTCATTGTCATCTTCTCATGGTGTGTCTGTATTTCATTGATTGTTCCATTTGATGCTTCTCCATTGGGCACTATCGTACAACAGCTTCCTATCTTGGCACAAAATCCTCCCACTATGGCAGTGAGAAAGTCCAACAAGTTCCTATTCTGGAGTTCCAACAAATGTAATTCCCTCAACTCTTCCTTTACTGCATTTAGGCGCTTTGCTGTTCAGTTGGCCAGTCACAGTAACTCATATCTGGTGAGCTGCAGCCACTTGGCATTATGCGCATTAGGTGCAGTTTACACTCCTGGAAGCAGTAAAGATACCAAAAAAGTGGTTGCCTTGGAAAACTGTGGAAAGTCAGCAGGAATTGCGGTCAGATTTTCTGCACTCTTCTTGGACCAATAGTTGTTTTCTATCCTCTCTTTGTTTAGTAGTCCTTGCATCGTTTGTTCCTTGCTTTGATGGACCACTTTTTTCTTCTGCACAATTGACTAATCCTTTAATGAAAGCCCCATGTTGTTGTGGCATTGGGGCACCACCAGGGCAGGTCTGTGCAGCAAAACAATTGCACAAACCCCACTCCAATCAGGAGGAAACAGGTAATAGGCCTTCAATTCACATGCCCATCTCAGGTCGATTATAATGGCTGTCCCCTGTGTCAGTGCCACACTCCTCGTCACCTTGGCACAACCGGTGTTAGTTCCCAAATGGATGGACCCACTGGACCTGAAACACACAGGGAATCAAGGAAAGTTCATTATGTAAACTGGTTGATGAGTTTCACATATCCAAGTTAATACATATACATATTTCCCCCATCTGCCTTGCAACTATTGTTTACTTTGGACACCACATTTTGTTCAAATCCCACCAAACCTTCAGCTCGATGTTGCATTATTCCCCTCTCCCATTGGCCACAATACCATACTGTTCCTTTTAATCTCATAAATGGTCATGTGCTACACCAGGAGAATGATATGTCCCTCTTTATCTACACACTGCAGTCATTTGTGTTTGCTAATCGTTTGCTCCCCTTTTAGAGCATTCTGTTATATGTTCTACTATCATCTTTTTAGTTTCAATTTTTTCAATCCCCCTGTCAAGTTGCACATAATTATCTGTGTAAACCTCTTGCTCTTCATCCACCCACTGAACATAAACACTTGTTCCCTGAAATAGATGCCTGGGTTTTCAGAGGGATAGATGCATTAGGCATCCAGCTTACGCATAAGATACAGCCTGAGGCAGTAAAAGCTTGGGTGCCCCTATTATGTGTGTGTGAATGAGTGAGCAGACGTAACATGTGCTGCCCTTTGTCTTCTCAGAGGTAACATTTTATCGTACCAGACATTTCCGGATGATATAACCTGCCCCTTTTCAGTGTCATGATGGAACACTTCTTCATTTAACACATTTCTCTTTGCTCTGTTCACACTGATGTTTGAACGTGTAACACCCTTTTCTTTGAGAAGAACACATAATAATAATATGAATCCTATACTAATTCATGTTAAAATGATTGCACTCCATAGAACAGACATTTTTTGTCATCTTTTTGTAATAACATTGGGCCTCATTACGAAGAAGGCGGCCCCGTAATGAACGGTGCTGGTAAGGGACCGGCACCGTTCATTACGGGCCGCCTCATTACGAGGTCTGCTCCCGGGTGCTGCATAGAACGTCTGGTCAGACAGACATCCTTAGTGGCACCCGCGAGAAGACCAGGATGCTAACTACGGGCCCGTCATTAACGGGCCCGTTGTTAGCATCCTCCCCATTCCCATTGAGCCCTATGGGGGCTCAAATGGGAATGGGGATGTACCGGGTCCAGGTCGCGAAAAATGGGAATTACCAGGCCCGCCAAAGTCGGCATGGCCCGGTAATTCCCTATTATCGGGACCCAGACCTGGACCCGGACCTGGACCCGGAACCGGTACCTGGTTTGGGGATAGCCATGCTGCTAAAAGCAGCATGGCTAACTCCAGACTCGTAATGAGGCCAATTGTCCCACAAAAAACCCTCCCCTTCTTCCCTTGTTTATTTTTATAAAACCTTATTGCTGAGAAAAAATCTAATGAGAGCTGATGTATACTTCCCATCATGTTGCGCTCTGCCCCTCTTCTCCGGGGGAGCCGGTGCTCTTGTCCCTGCGCACGTCAGTGATGTGAACCCATCCTCTGCGACCTTCACTGCTGTTGCTGTTGAGTATTTCACTGTAAGTGGACCCGTAAAATGTTCTTTCCACTTTCTGACATGGTTTTTTATGCAGATTTTATCTCTGGCATACAGAAGTGGTGCTCACAGAAATTGCCTTGCCTGCTTTCCATTGTTTATTTCACCTGCTTGCTCTGTCCATATTCTTGGACCTGTCTGTTGGGATATAAAGGCAAGCAATATTGTAAGTTCTGTGAGGTACGTACGAAACTCCTCCCCCAAGATGTCAGCACCAGAAATTGTACGTGGCAGGGAGATAGGCGCATGCATTCTCTGACCAGTAACCATTGCATAAGGAGTGAGGTGATGGCCTCGTCCAGGTGAATTGCGCACACCAACGAGAGAAAGAGGTAAGCAGTGCAACCATGTCTTACCAAGAGTCAGTGTCAGCTTATCGAAGCACTCCATTAGTAAGTCATTCATTCTCTCAGCCACACCGTTGTCTTCTGGGCGGTAAATGGCACCTAGCGTGTGCCGTATTCCCAGAATGGCATTTATTTCCCCAATCCAATCATTTGCAAAATGCGGACCATTATATATAATGCGGACGTAAAAATTGACATACAACAGTAAGCATTTATATATAAGAGGTACATCAGTCTGGCATATGATCATAGTCTATATGCAAGTGCCGGAAGAGCCTTTCCTGTATTGCTTCTTGTATCACTCACAAAGTGTGGCCAGGTAAAGACATTCGAGAAAACTATACAATTGTTCACAAATTCAGACACGCATTCATGTAAATGTGACACACACCAATCCTCACTTATCCCTACAGCTACATGCTCTTTTGATACATGGGCAGGGTAGTGAAACTTTTCCAGGGCCACATTAAACAACTTTTTTCATCACTCAGTGCCTCTCCCTGTAATTCTATTACCTGCACTATTGGTGTTGCATTAAAGCTTCCGACAGTGCATTTTGTTCTTTAGTTGTTTTCATCAATGCTATGAGTGGTATTTTCTCTGGCTCCAGTGATACAGTGACCCCTTTATGGGAGGGCAAACAGGGCTTGTTCCCCGGGCCCCCATGCTTTGATGCTTGGAGAGGGGGGCCCCACATGTCCTTCACTTTGGAGGGGGGGGTCCGGCGAGATGTGTGAATGTGATGTTGATTATATATAATTATGTGCAGATACTGTCTGAGCCGAGAGAGTGAGACATGTGACTGCCTGCAGCCTGCACATAAGGGCCTCCACCACCACTTCCTGCATGAACTCTCAACCTGACCTTGCAAAAATAACCAGCCTTTAATCTCAGTGGTTGTGTTGCTTGGCAACCCAGCAAGGGGGTGCAAGCTTTCCTTTACTTTACACAAACTGGCTAATTGTTGTCGGTTTACTTTGTAAGAAGAAAAAAAAGCCCTTGGTCAATACATTTTGTAATAACATGCAGGGTCGGCATGGGCTGCTTTTTAGTTTGCAATTTACAATTAATTTGGCATCCTGCCTCGAGGTGCCTGGTAGAGAAGACAAACTAACAAATCAATACATTCTGCTGTCATAAGAGTGCCAGGTCAGACCAACGAAGGTGCAAAAATCGCAATTGCTTTTCGGATTGTCTCTCAGTCCCTGCACAGAGTTCTCCTCAGCTGATTGTTAAAGGCTTGTGCTACACAGCATTATGAACGTGTGCACAGCTGGCGTTCCTTCACTTATGCTGACCCAGCAAAAAAGTCAGATCTTTTTGGAAATACAAAAGTGGTAAGGGATATTGCAGAAATCACCATCCTGTCCTGTAAACCCCAGCATACACTCCTTTATAAGTGCAACCACACCTCTATGGTGGTGGTACTGTTGGCAGAATCCTGTGCAGTTCCGTTGGGGAGCACTTCAAAAAGATTAAGACTACAGGAGTAAGCAGTAAACCCAATTGGTAGCAGTCTGTACCACCCAGATTTACCTGGTAGCTATGGCTGAGCAGTCAGACTTCTCTCAAGAAGAGTTAGGCAGTATACAAAGGATACACAATAGGGCAAAAAACGCAGTAGAACAAGCAAACACTGACCAGAGCTTTGTATCAAAAGTATATAATTATGTATTTAGCACACACTTTAGAAAATACAATAGCACTATTAATCAAAGTAAGTTCAAAACACAATCAGAAAAGTATGTACACCTCCCTTAAGAATTATTAGACAAGTCTAAGTCAAAACACCACTATTGGTCAAAACAGAGGTGAGCGTGTAACTTAGATGGCACTCCCAATAATTAAATAAAAGGGAGAGAAAAAGGCAGGTCATGAAGATAAAACAGTTCCCAACACTTTTAAGAGACAAAAACAAGTTAGTGAAGGCAGAGTCTACTGTAGAGCCAAAGTTCATAAGCCAGGCCCACTTTAAATGGAGCAAGGTGAAATGTGCCCAAGATCACACAGTTGCGAAATGCATTCAAGTCTTTGTAGAAATGTTCAAAAGAGGTTGGGGTGGTTCAAAAGATAAAGTTAGAAGGTTTGGGGGCCAACACAGTTGGAAAGCCAAGGATTTAAGGGTCACCTTGAGCAAACCGAAGAAAGGGAGGCTAGGTGGAACACAGTACCTTTAAAGTTGAGGAAGCTCCAGCGGTGGCAGTTGTTCCTGGCAGCGGGTGCAGTTCATCGTTTCGACCAGGGGAAGAGATGATCTTGTCGAGGAGGAAACTTGGAGTCGTTGCACTGCCCAGGGAAGAAACCAGCCGCGGAGTTTGTCGGTTAAAAGGTGCGTTCCTGGTATTTGCGGTCACAGTGGTGCAGCTTGGCTATCCGGCCGCCGGGATGCTTGGCACGGGCGATTCAACCAAGAAACGTCCTGGAAGGCGAAATGGCGCTCTGGTTGATCCCACCAGCTCAGAGGAAGAAGACTCTTTCAGCAGAAGATCTTCTCTTGTCGTCGGGAAAGTGGTGAGGTCGTTGCAGCAGGGCTCCACTGGTGGTGTCGTCATTGCAGATGGCTCAGCTTCTCCTCTCTTCGAATTTCTTAGGTCCTGTGGTGACTTCTGAAGTTCCAGTCCCAAAAGCCCTGCTTTTATGCAGAAAAACCCCCATTCAACAGCCTAGCTGTCACTCAAACATGCTAAGTAGTGAGCAGGGCGGCTCACCACTGGCCCAATCAGAACAGAGTGCGACTCGGTTTGCTAAGGCAACGCAGTCCAGGGTGCCAATTCCCCCACCCACACATCCTGTGGAACTCAGACAGAGTGGCACCAGTTGAAGGGCTTCTGTGAAGAAGCCCGCCAAAAAGTGGAACAAAGGGCCCGACCTTGGGTGGAGTTACAGAAACAGACACGAACGCCATTTTAGAAAAGAGTTCTGGCAAAAAGACCCAACCGGTGATTTAATATTAAATAAATAAACCGGCGGTATCTTTAACATTGCACCAAAAAGTGGTGCGTTTAAAATCAATGGGAAAATCCCATAGGAAATATTCCGGTGGAATATTTTGCATGGTAACCACTGCCACCAGCCAGAAACTCGACAAGGGGGGACTGGACAGTGCCCCCTTGGAAACAGACCCAGGGGCAATCGAATTACCCCCTTCCAGTACTTCCACAATATGATGGTTTGTACTGGTTCTGTTCACAATTTTGGACTAGTAAAGTCAATGGTGACTTTACATGCTGTGGGAGACAGTAGTCAGTCCCAGGGTATGGAGTCTATGTTTGGGGGTCACTATGACTCCCCTGTGTTACTGCACTGAGGGTGCTGTGTAACACATACACAAAAACAGATGCTACCCTATGGAGTAAAAAAAAAAAACATAGCCCATAAGCACACAAAAAGTCAAAGACCTACCCCAAATCATGCCTAAGAGTGGGAGGAAAAGAGTCTCACTCTTAGCAGGAGAAAAAAACAAGCCCCAAAAATCCAGCAAAGCTGCTGGGGGACTCACTAGGTTTGGGAAATTAGCCTTATAAGAGAATTCTCCCTAATAGGTACCCATCACATTATAAGAAGGCACAGTGTTATGATCTCAAGTTGAATTCTGGGTTGTGTGTGTGTGCGGGGCACTGTCCTGTGACTGTCAATTAAAGCTTACCTTTTATGTGTTCACAGGACTTCAGTTACGTCTTTCTCCTGCCTTTCAGAGTCCAATAAACCTGTCCCAATCTACAGCCACTGTGCCCCCTCTATATCTACGATTGCACCCAAGCCAAAAGGTGGTCTGGCTGCATGTAAATATTTCCGAAGGAAGCATCAGTCTCCACTAACAGGCCGTGTAACTTTAAATGTGCTCTCAATGCAATTAGCAGCCAAATTAGAACTCTCAAAAATGTGTTCAGTGATCACAGACAAGTTACATCCTGCTTTTCACATCTGTATTCTGTTAATATGCTTGAAGTTCAATGAAGTTCCTGGTTGCTCATGTTTTACAAACCCATTCTCAACGACAAAACCAGGGAACTCACCCATTGGAATTAGGAACCAAAAACCCATTATAATCTATGCACCGCACAACCCCCCATTTGATAGCCTTTTATGTTGCAGAAAACGTGTTCTCCCTATTCCTTGTAACACATTAATTGTGTGATCATATTTGCTGTACTTGGATATAACAAGCATTGTCATCGTCAACAGTTTTAGCTAGTGAGCACTGCATTAGAAAGGTATTTGCCAGGCAGCAGGCACTGACATATTGGCCCAGGTATTCACGCTATTTCTTGTTGCCATCATATGGCCAGGCAGTGTAATTACAGCAGTGCCTGACAAATGCCTATCCCATGCCTACTCCATGCCTACGCAAAGGTCATAACTATTGATGCTGACAATGCTTCATTTCTTGAGCCGCTTACAGCATCGCACGCACCACACATTTCAGTCTAGGCTCTATACAGCCTCTCTGAGAACACATATGAATGTATGGCGCCATATGAAAGAGCACCAAGGTACACAGGCATTAGACTTTAAGGCACCAGAGCCCCTACCGACATGTCAGCCAGGCTGCTATTCTCTCACCAGGTCCTATAGAGGAGAAGATGTGGTGTTTAACTTATTTATTTTAGGAATGCACACAGCTCAGGTATATAAAGCTCTGGTTTTGCACTGCATCATAGTCTATGGCTCTCCCAGAACAGAGATAGCAGAGCGAGATTCAACGTATCTTAGTGCTTAGTTTTCCATTACAGGCTTAAATGTCGCTGGTAGATTTGCAATTGGGAATGAAGGGCAGCTTGCCTTTCAAATGGAAGGAACGGCTGCTGTTTTTTTTCCCAGTTGAATGTGAATTATACTAGAGTTTACACATTGGAATGTGCCTATTTAAGGATGCATTTTCAGATTACTGTAAAATTAGACAGGACATTCCTGTGTATTATTCTATGGCATTAGATGGTATGTATCTGAAGAAACCAAGTCAGGTAAAATAGCACAGCTCAGAGTGTTAGGCACTTGCTTCTAACATCTCAGTTCACCCTACCAATTACAGTTTCCAGGAACGACAGAGCAGACTCAGCCTTTCATCCTTTTTATGCAAATAAATAGAGTTTATTTAAAATGAGCGATGGTTGCACTGGCCATTTACAATGCTACTCAATGTCATAAATTGTAGCAGCAAGTGATAGATGAAACATGCATGGGCATAGCTAGCTGTTTTTCCATTGTGTAGGCCTGGGCTAGGTATTCACTAATAACTGTTATATTGGTCTTACTTGACCTATTAGAAGGGAACAAGCTGAAAATGGTGTGCTGATCTCTGGGTACATGATAACAGTGATTGTCAAATGTCTACATGAAACCTATACACAAGCCAAAATTGTTGGATTAGTCAATGCTTCTTTTTAACAGGACTTCAGTGCAAGAAAGAAACATAAATCAAGTGGCTGAAGGTATACTTGGATCAATTTACAGCAGCAATTAAGCCATTTAGGGCCTGATGCATGCAATTTCTTTGCACGGTTCAAAGTGACTTTGCACTGCTGAAAAGTGACTTTGCACTGCCAACACAAACCCTGATTCATGAAAATGTGCAACGTGTATTTATAAAAGAGAAATAATCTCTTTTTTTTATTTTTTAAATGTGTTTCAAAAGAAATAATCAAACTGCAAATGAGCTAACAGCGGATCAGAAATAACCTGACAATCAGGGAACAGACAGCCCTCAAAAATCTCACCAACAATAAAGACCTTGGGTGGTCCAGAAACAACAGTGCCGGTAAACCAGGGTCAGAACTGCCGGGCAGGACGGTACTAGCTCGCAGTGTTCTCACGGAACAGTGCTGGTGCTCCCTATCCCCATTCCCATGCACTGCACCGGGAAGTCAGTCGCCATTAATTCTTTGGGGATCCAGCGGCAACCCGCCGGTTTTACCTGCAGGGTTTAACAGCGGACCCGTAATGAGGCCCATTGTCATAAATCAGCAGACAAGGGAGGGCGCATTGTATTACCTGCACTATTGCAGTCAAAACACTGATCAATACCAGAAGATGGTCAAATACCTTTTAGAGGATGGCAGAAACTACAAGGAACTAAGAAAGGATCCAACACCCGACATCATCAGAGAAATTGAAGAAATCATGTCATGTGCTCCAAACCATGGATGGATAACGAGGAATGCACACACATATCTAAACAACTCATAAGGAAGAGTCCCCACTTTCTAGGCTCTGCCAGAAATACACAAAGACTCTGTGAACCCACCAGGAAGACCCATGATATTGAGTTGTGGCTCTATCCTAGAAACTATTTGCAAGTTCATCGACTACTTCTTAAAACCTTTAAGCCAAGAAACACCTATGTATCACAAAAACAATTTGTTGATGATATATTTCTTTGAAAACACTCTGTGCGACACTGCACCGTATCTCTTGGTAACAATGGATATCAAAGCTCTATACACAAGAATCACACAGAAAGCAGCATTACAATGCATTAGGAACCACCTTGTACAACATATGACACAGAACAGAGTCCCGGACAACTTCATACTAGAATTGTTTGCAGGAGCCCTATTAAAAAAAAAAAAAAAAAAACATTCTCTTCAAAGAAACATACTACCTCTAAGTCTGTGGAACAGCTGTGGGAGTTGCATTTGCCCCTAGCCTCATCGTGATATTCATGGATTAATATGAGAAACTATACATTCTCAACAATACAAATCCATTCCTCCACAGGATTAACAAGTGGAAATGTTACATCAACATTATCTTGATCTGGCAGGGGGGCCTCCAAACACTCAATGAGTTCCACATGTGGCTAAACAAACGTGCACCAGAAAACCAGTTCATGCTGTTTAGCAGTTCACAGTCAATAAACTTTCTGGATCTAGCCATCATGAACATAGAAGACTAGCATGTTCCCTATACAAAAAAGCACAGATACAAAAAAAAAACGTTCCTACACTACCAGAGCCACCAGCCCAAACACTTGAAAGATAATCTGCCTTATGGGCAATGTCTAAGGATACACAGAAACTGCACAGAAATATCACAATACAACCAACATGCCCAGGAAATTGAACATAAATTGAGAACACAAGGATACCCAAAGAAACTATTGCAGCAGCCATTGCCTATGTTCATGTATGATTAGGTTCCTTTATTAACAACACTCAAACACAATGTTGTTTAGATGAGTGCATTCTTTAATAGATTACGTAGTTCATGATAGTTCTCCTGATCATCCCTGACATCTTGTTACCAACATTATAAACACAACCCCCTGTAGGGACTTTTCATCAAAATTAATTTCATATGAAATGTCATCAGTGATGTCATCAATGACATTTGTAATGTCATCTTTAATGTCCTGGGTATTATTCTTAGCAGTGCATGGTGTTGGCACGAGCTATGGTTGCTTAGCTTACCATAACTGGCAAATTTTTGAGGTTTTTCAGTTTTACTTGTAACCATAACGTCCCTTTAACAATGTTTTTTTCATTGAATTTCATAGGTTTTTATTAGTGCAACTTAGCCATAACGTCCCTTTAATAACGTTTTTTCATTGAACTTCATCGTTTTTTATTAGTGCAATTTAACATTAACTTCCCTTCAACAATGTTTTTTCAGTGAATTTCATGGGTTTTTATCAGTGCATGCTATTTTCCTACAACCTACGAATATCATACTTACCCCAATATAGCAACATTTATGTCTAGTTTACAAAGTTTACCTCATTTTTAACACTTCTATATACAATTTGCAACTTTTTCCACTGTTTTTGCATCCGTCGATGTCTGTGAATGTCAGAAGTCATCACGGACTTTCTGGACAGTGCCACGTGACCATGCAATCATGCATGGAATGAGGACGTGTCTGCGAATGCGTCCACACTTCGAGATCGGGTCTGTGCTTTGAGGACCGTTTGTAACTGGATTTTCCCTTGCACAGCTCCTACACCGATTCTTACTCATTATCCATTAACAATCTAATACAAAGCACCCACTTGGAAGAATATTAGCAAAACTGCTATTTAGCTAAAAAATGGCATCAGCTATTGCATCCTCCCTCCCCAAGAGCTACCTCCACCAACCAGCAGCTGGAGGACCTACACAACAACAAAAAACACAGTACTTCCAAAGACAATGAAGAGGACCAAGAAGATGAGGTAGAGGAAGTGCCTACCTCTAGCACCCAACGAAAATCATGGGTGTGGCAGTTCTTTATCACTGTTGGAAACATACAAAGGCTAAAGCTGCCAAAGTGAAATGCACCGAGTGAGTCTCAGACTACCTGGGCAGTACTCTTACGGGAGCACCGCCATATGCCACCACACCAAATACAAGCACTGTAATGCTCTCAGAAAGATTGTTCCTTCCTTAGCAAGTAGTAGGCTGTCTACCTCCACCTCATCTTCCTCAACCAATACTTTAACCACACAGCCTATGTCTGTGGGACACAAGATCCCTCCAGCTACCTTGCAAGCAATAAAAGAGGCTGTTGATCCATATTTTTCGAAGACAACAGTCCTCTGTTTATAATGCAACACACACTCTGCAGAAGGAAGCAATTTCAAATTGCTTTTGAAGCTGTAATCAAGGAGCATGAGAAACACTGTCCTCTACCTTAGAAGTAACACATGTGCAACCTCTTGCCTAGTTCACATGCCCCTCCTTATTAGTGATTGGTGCCTCTTCCCTCATTTCCCTCCCCACCTTATGTTTTAATATCTCCAGCAAAAAATAAAAAATAAACAACAAAAGAAAGGTTCCTTTAGGAACCACCTTTCACAGTTAAAAAACAGAACTACAAAAATAATCTTATAGACTCCATCAACTTTACATTTCTCAATAAAGTACATTGATTCAATAAGATTTTCCAACATTTCCATTAGCATTTTGTGCTATGCTAATGGCAATAATGTAATGGCCATCCCCCGTTCCAGTGACTGGAACGCGGGATAACGGCCCGGCTGCCAAAATTATCGGCCCAAGCGAAGCAAGGGTGGATAATGCAGGCTCCGGACCATTATACCCCATTCCAGCCCCTGCAATGGGGGATGAAGGTCATTAGCACCCGGGGTTCCCAAAGTGGGAACCCGGGGTTCTAAAAAGAAAAGGATTTTTCTTCCTACACCTGGATGCCTGAAGTGTCCCACTCTAGGAAGGAAAATCCTTTTCCAAGATGGCCACCATGGAAAGGGAAGGCGGGACTCTGTACAGAGCCCCTCTTCCCTTTCCATGGCAGCCTGCAGAAGGCGAAGAGAGAACCCTATGACCATATTACCACAAGCAAATTGTTTTGTTTGTCCTTTCAAGCCTATCCCACTTTCTAATAACTTTATCACATAGCTGGTCGAAATTGGACATGGCCACATTAACCCCATTTGTCTTCCCTTGTGGTCATGGCCAGTTGCCAGATTGTCCGCGTAATGACCTTATGCCATGACCCAGACAATCTGGCCACTGCCCATTGTTACAGGCTATACCTCAGTCACCAAAGGTATATCTCTGTTTTTTGTACCAACATTATGACACTTGTCAAAAAATAAAACACTGGCACATTTGCAAAACCATGCTTCAAGGTCCTTGCCAATGCTCCCTACATGAGTTTTCTGGAAATCGGCACATGTTCTATTTTTTCAAAAATGTCAAAATGTATGCACCTATGTCGGTCTAGGAAAAATTGACACCTCTCACGGTGGACGGCAAACGCATTTTGGTGGCCGAAGGCCAACTGTCTCATGTACGAAACGATACAAATACAGGTTTCCGAGTTTGACCAATGAACGGCCATTTTGATGTAACAAGGATCGCCATTTTGTTTTCTAACGATTGCTCATTGCTTTCTGTTCAAATTGCTTCGCAGCACATTTCTGCTTACAATGCTCAACTGTTAACATTGTTGTCTGAACGTGAAAGGACAAGTCCGCAAGGCCGCAAGGCTAATAAGAGTTCGTTGAAACACAACGTAGGCAGCTGCGGAGAAGAATGCCCGGCTCCCTCCCACATGTAGCCTTGAAGCAGAGCCGTAGGGCATTTAATCATTTCACAGCTGCCAGACAGTCTCGTTATATGGTAGAATATGTTAGAATAAAGCAGCTAAAGGTTTGAATTATGCTCTTCTTACGGCCCCCCTTTTCCGAGCACTGTAGAGCGTATCGGCTCCCAGGACACGAATAGCACCTCATAGATAGCAAGGTCTGCAATGTGCCTCTGCCCCCATATGTAGCTCGCTTACAAGAACAGAAGCACTGTGATCTGTTCAACAAAGAAAAGATGTCTCTGCACTTGCAAGGTTGCATATTGTTACTAGAATAGATATTTGAAGGTGTCATATTTGTCTGAAGTGTCCATCATCAAACCGAGTTCAAAGAAACCCAATAAAGGGGGGTGTTAAACATGTCACAGCTGATTGTATGATATGCATTTTGTATATATGTAACTGATGTACGTACTTCGCTCTCTTGCGTCCCTCGAGGTCTAGAGATACACGTCGCGGGGCGTGAGACCGAGTTGGCCTACTGAGACTATTTGCTTTGCAATAAACACTAGCTTTGGGAATACAATCTCATGTTTGGCATATCTATCGTGTGTGGTGCTTTTCCTTGTTTTCATAACGCGAGGGACCCCTAGGGGCCCCTTTCACCCACAATAGTCATATAACTTAGCCCCACTTGACAAAATCCATGCAGACTTTGCACAAAAATTCAAGGTTGGGTCTATAATCTTTCTGAAAATTATTTATAAGACATCTTATGTTGAGACTCCCCCTCTAAATTAGCCCCCTCTTGACAAAATCCCACCAAACATTACAAAAACATGTATATCTAGATCTTAAAAGGTTTTGCAAACCTTTGTGTAGATTTGTCAAACGGTACCACATGTATATGCCTTTACAATATTTTGAAACCCCCCCTCTAATTTTGCCTCCTCTTGACAGAATCCACCAAACTTCTAAAAAAACATTTATATCTAGCTTTTAAATAATTTTGCAAACGTTTGTGCAGATTCATCAAATGGCACCACAATTATAAGCCTTAACAATATTTTAGGAACCCCACTCTAATTTTGTTCCCTGTTGACAAAACAGCTCCACACTTTCCAGAACCATTCAGAATCAGGTCGAGAATGACATTGCATAATGTCATGCAGTTTCATTGAGTATCACAAAGTTATAAGCCATCCAAAAACTGGTTTTCACCAACCCTGTAATGCAAAAATTGGCATAGATGTGCGCGAACATCTGAAGTGTTTGCGAACATCACAGGACTGTACCTGGACATCCAGACTGTTTGCGGATTTCGGGGATGAAAAACACCAGTTTTTTGGCTTTTTACGGTCATATCCCATCCCATCCTTATCACCCGTCAACTCCCCAGAGATTATTTGATACGTTTGACAAGTGCAATGTTGTGTTTTTTAACCTGTTTTTACTGCGATGTTCGCGGACACCGGCAGATGTCCCCAAACCCAACATGTCAGCAGACTTCACATCGCCTTCTAGGCCAATGAGTAGCCCGTCTGCGGACCGGACAGTGAAGTGATTCCGGGGACCGAACACAGAAAACACAACATTTTTTGGACTTGCTTTTAGCCCGTTTTAAAGAAAACTACTGTACTTATTTACAAAAGCACGCTTTGGGGTCCAGGCCGACGCTCCTGCCACAAATTTGGTGAAAATCTGTGCAGCGGTTTGGGCTATAGGTGTGAGCAAACATTATTTTCCATTGCGTCTATGGCAAAAAAACAAAATTGAGCCCCCCTATAACCTTACCCCCATATTGACGAAACATCACCAAACTTGCTAAAGAAATTCGGACAGGCCATATACTTTTTTTGCAAAGTTTGGTAAGGCTTTGTCCAGAGGGAGCAAAGTTATAAGCTGCTAAAAAAAGTGCTCTTCCCATGAGTTCAGCAACTTAACCATAACTACAGGACTGCTACGACAAACTGTGTAATATAGACCCTGCTACAACAAGTGAAAAGAAGCCAGGTGCCTATTTGTCAAAACAAAAGCACTGCGGGATAAACACTTTCTAATTCGTTTGAACATTGTTCTTCTTGATGTTTTTGTTGATGTCCTTGTTGTGAAAAGCCTAAACTTATATGTTCAGTTAATCGTTTTTCATCTAAAAATACAGCACCTTGAGAAATTATCACTGTACGATTCTAAAAATGTTATAAAAGTAATACAACAGGGCAATTCTAAAATGCCCAAAAACAAACTGGATGAAATTCTTATGTACCAATAGGAATGTCTAGACTTATGGTATTTGAAGGTGAGGAGGGATTTAAACACCTCGCACCAAAGAACAAAATAACATGCAGGATTGATGTATGTTGAATATGAGGGCTTTTCATAGTTTACCTTCAGATTTCGATTTTGTTGACAGGGCGTACACGCATGTGGATACCTTTTTAGCAAACACAGATTTTTCCACAGTTATATCTGCCATAGGCCTGCAAGTGTATAGCATTATTATGAAGAATCAATGGTACTCAATCAAATTTGGGAACATGAACGCTTGCATCTCCTGCAGATGCATACATACCGTAAAGCAATGTGGGAGCTACAGGTTGCACATAGGTCTCTGCAGGAGGTGCATTAACTCCATGGAGTGTTTTCCCTGCTTAGAAGATTGAAAGGATTCATGTCTTCCCTTAAATGTGTCACTTATTTGACCAGCCTCAAATAAATCCCTTCCCATTGTTTATTCATGACGATTACTTAGCTAGGGTAACACATGTTTTTGTGATTGATGTTTTTGGAAGCATGTTTCTTTCTTTCTGAATGTGTTTCTTATCCATGATATAGCTTCTCTGCTGCTCTGCCAACCTAGAGGTGACAATCATGTTATGTCTTGTATCACCAGTTTATGGAGAAAGTAGAACATGCAGCTTCTCCCTCTCCCCTTCTATACTGGCTTGCCCCTATCCCTATACCCACCCATCTGCCCCTGTGCCCCCAGAATGTGAGTTTGCGCTGAAATCATGTTGAAATAACAGGACGGATCCACATAAAGAGGGGATTTTGGTTCATAGACTACACATAGTAACATGGGCCTTGACACGCTGATAATAACGATAGATATGATAATCCATTCTTTTATGAATTATTTGTCACATCACAGTGATGTTGTAACCATATTTTTCTTACTGTAGTAAAGGACTTTGCTATGTAATGTAATGTAATGTGTCATTTGTATAGTACCTTTCACCATTGGTATGGTCACAAGTCGCTGTAGTTTGAATGCCCTCTAGTGGGACCGAAGTCCAAGGTATGGGAAATTCGAGGAGGTGCTAGTATGCATGTGTGCATTATAGCCAATACGAGGAAATGAAGGGGTGGCCAAGTCCCTTCTAGCCACCCATGTCTTGTTGTCATGTGAGTGGGGGGGGAGAGAGGTAGTCTAGAGAGGTAGTCTAGATGGGGTATGCAAGAGGAGAGTCATTTTGTATGTAGCTACAATTCAAATATTTTCACGAAAGGTAGCCATGTTCTTATGCAAAATTGTTCTGCAAAGTGTCATTTGAGTTGTTTATGAAAGCAGATGATTCCACTTCGCGTGATACTGAGTGGCGAAAGGTCATGTTCCACCCCGTCCTGTGATGTCACTTGGGGGTTGGGTGAAATTACATTACTTCCTTTGATCATATTGGGGAGGTCAAGGGTCGTGTGATGTCACTTCCGCTATCCCGGGCATTTTAGTGAAATGACGTCCCTGGCCTCTGCTCCAGTGACAAGAAATAAAAAAAAGCTTCCTTGTGCCTGCTCTAACCGGAGTCATTCCGGCATGCACAGTCCCTTTTGGCATTACTGTGATGCTGTGCAAAAAGGGTCCCTCTTAAGCCAGCGCTAGACTCTTCATGGAAATATTTGCATACCCAGGCCTTTGCTGCTGGTGTTGAGGAAGGGGAGGAGAGCCGACCTCTTTACTCAACATTTGGAGCTACACTTTTTCCCAGGCTCAAAATGTGCAGTCACCACTAGCCATTGGCTAGTGATATAGTTTCCTGTCGAATAAGAAATGGTGTCCTATGTTTATGTAGAACTGAGATGGCCAGTGTCTTTTTATGGCTTGATAGTAGTAGCTTGCAGCTCGAAAATTTTCCCATATCTTGATGTACTAAAGGGCATTTAAATTATTTAGAGTGCTAAATGTCGCCATGCTGTCAATTTTGTGGAGAAAATCCACACTTCATTGCGCTGCCTGGAAAAGATAGAAGCACGTTTAGCAAGGTCTGCCAGTTTTTATGGAAAGAAAGTCGATTGGAATAGAGAGCTGGAGATTTCCCAGTAGGCCTCTGCATCATGGTCCTTTATTTATTTCCAAATGTTCAATGGAAAGGCGGCTGGGCTTGCTCAAAATGTCTAATATGGGGTCACTTTCAAAATTATTTCCAGGGCTTCTTTTGGTTTCCAGGCCACCCCTCAGCTAAGCCTATCATGGCAAAACATAAGAGGAACACAACATAATCAAACATACTATACTGCAAAATACAATAATGCATCAAATCATGGATTGGCAAACAACATACAATGCACACCATAACATATAGTCAGAAGATATGTATCTCAGACACGCACCCCTCAACCCTTCAGAAGTGGAACAAAATAAAACACAAACGCAACTGCATGGGTTGCTCTCTACCACACCCTGGGCAGCCCTGCTAAGCCTTATTTGGCCAAACACAGAAACGCATCCTAATCTTACTCTATGACCTCCAACACTCTGGACTTTGGTCCTCTGAGGGCATTTTCACTAGCATTGCATTGAGACTATAATAATGATAAAAGGAACTATATAAATGACAAGTACAATACAATTCAAAGCAAAATGAATTTTGCCTTCTTTATGAAGAATGTGGACCCAACCATATATTTCTTTTATTATACGTTTCAGAGCATAAACACCAGCACTTGAGTTGCACAGAGTAAGTGGTGGTCTTCAATACTGAGAGTGTAACACCATATACCACTTCCATCTATAAGCGTAGTAAGCTTTAGAACTCAAGTAAATGTTTATATTCGTTTTATGGGTACAATTCTAATTTACAGAAATTTGGACCACAGGTCCCCAGCAGATGTTGGGCCTTTATTTATAGTGGCATAACTTTGGTTTACAGTTTCAAAACAAAGACACGCTGCCTGACATCCTGCATTAAGATCTACACACACCCTGAAAATGGGAACTTTGGTTTACAAGCCAATTTGCATTATTCCAAGGTTAAAAAATGCCACCTTCCAGAGTCGCGCTAAATGAAGGAGAGCTGACCTAGAGCTCTCATGGAGCTTAATGACCACAAAGCGATGCAGACATCATTTTATTGGTGCTACAGTGCAATTACACCGGTAAAGAACCACTGGGGGGGAACTAATGAGGGTTCCTTTCTGGTTCCTGGTCTCTAGTTTTCCATGTGCAGGTTTTGCACATATTAAAGTTTTAATGGCAGCGCGTGAGACATAATGCCAACACCTGATGCACACTTCAATCACAGCAAAATATTCACAGAATAGGATCATCAGTTATCGGAGTGAAAAGGGCACACAAAAGCTACCGACATCCGAGGTTCATCGCAAAAGTGTAGGTCCAAAACGTATTGCCCCAGTCACATGCTTTGTTTATCTTTTCAATATAATATTGCAATCAACACTTGCATACGAACCGAGGTGTTCTGGCACAGTCTACAGTAGCAAGGCTCAAATTAAGCAGTTACTGTCTAAATCATGCTTTTGGCACCTTAATGGTGTTTGTCACTTTCAGGGTGGGGACAACTAATCCCCATGTCTGGTGAGTGCCATGATGCCCTTGGGTGAACGTGTGCTATATAAATTCACTTAACATAACATAACATAGCATACTCTGTTCTAAAATAGGGAAGGTGATGAGCCTGTTATGGCCTAGGACATATATGAATGGCTAATGGTACATCCATAGCATACATTTCATACCCCACAGATATTGCTTGAAGTCAGTCAATGCTCCCAAGAATGGTGCATTCCCGTTCTTGGACTAAACTAGGCCATAAAAAGAACAAAGTGAAAATGTCCTTAATATATCATCCTCTTGGGGAAACAGGTCACAGAGATTTGTAATGTTTAGATTTTATTAACAACTGCCTCGCCATACCCGGCCTCGCAATGCTGTGGCTCCGTCTGGTTAAATGGACAAGAAAGATATGTTGCATATAACACGCAACATATAATAGTCCATGTGAGAAGCAATCTGTGTCTAGATCTAAACCGCACAATTCTAAAGATTGGCCTTGAGCTTTGTTGATGGTGATTGCAAACGCAAGTTGGCATGAATTGAGCTGTTACGATTTCTGCGCCAAACAATGTCATTTGGAAGCATGAGTTGTATTTCCTGATGTTAGATAGGAAATGCTTTGATTCGGCAGTATATCCGACAAGCAAAGTTTTTAATGGCTCTGGCGGTTCTCCAAGTTGAGGCAGTATAATTTTCCCGGCGGCGCAACACATTCCTTTCATTCCTCCATTAAATTTCAGAGCCTTGCAATAAGGACACACTTCGGTCATAGTGCCAATGAGAACATGCCGGCTCAAACTACAATCAACAGCTGGTTTGTACCGGAATGCAATCCGATTGTAATCACGTGATTGCTGAGCACAGAATCGTGTTTGACGCTGATTTCCCGTTTCTCGTTGACGTCTTTCAGTCACTCTCAGTCTGTCGCATTCATTCTGTTGAGAACGAAGCAGATTTGAAGATGTAGAACGTGATTGCCGTGCTTACAACCGTGCATCCTGAAGTCTGGCTGCACATCGCTCTGCTGCTTCCTCGGCATGTATTTGAGCCATTCTAAATCAGAAACATTGAAATGGAATCGTAAAATATTTAGAATAGCGTGTGTTGCGTTTAAGTCCAACAGATGGCGCTGTGTTTCGGAAAAAGCATGTTTTTACCTGTCACAGGTGTGACATCTATGCATGGTAGGTATATAAAAACACACGCGTATCTTAATGCAACGTTGTGCAAAATTTCAAGGCAATCGGTGAAGAATTTTTGGAGATTTAAGATTTTGAACAAACAAACATTTACATTTTTATTTATATAGACTAGGTAATACTTTAAAGCTTAGACGAGTATCTGTTGAATTTAAAACAAAATATGTAATGCCTTTATTTTTCAGATTTGGGGGCATGGGTTTCGGGAGGATAGGTGGGGCACCATGATTTCAAGGGGGGTGGGAGTAGGACATGGGTTTCCGAGTGTGGCCCTAAGGCTGTCTGTTCCCTAGGCCCAAGAAACTGTTAAAATGGTACTGCAGGGAACAGCACATGCTGCACTTCTGGATAATATGCTGCTTCTTTTGCTGCTCTATCTGCTCTTTTATTACCCTATGAAATAAAATATTGCCCCCATGTATGAGCTTTGACCTTGACTATTGCAAATTCTACTGGGAGTGGTAGCATTTCCAAATATTTACTCAAATGTGCTGCATGTTGTACCTGTGTGCCATTACTTTTCCTGAACCCTCTCATTTCCCATCTTGCTGGTCCTGAATGGACTGTAGATGTGACGTATGCAGAATCTGAAAAGATATTTACTGTATGTCCTAATGACATGTTTAGTGCCTCAATTAAAGCCCCAATTCTGCTGCGTGTGCGGAGTAGTGTGCTGGCATTCGTGTTTGGGAGAAAACTGTGAATACCCCTTCATTGTGTATTCCATGTCTGTGTCCTACTACTGCTGAACCAGAATGCCTCTGTCCTGGATATGGGTCAAAACTTGAAGACCAATCAATAAAGATCATGTGCCCCCTTCAATTACTTCTCCTTTTACCAGTGGGTTCCCTTCGTTCTGGTCCATGCACGATAGCACAATCATGTGTATAATCTCCCTCCTCTATTGGTTCTGCAATTCATGCTGGGTTTACCATCCTACATCTTATAATTTCTATTGCAGGGTCTGTCATTATAATTTCATAACCTGATGCTCTCTCGGTTGTCATTGTTTATTTGAACCTTTCTAGTACTGCAAACAATGCATATTCCACATACACAATGATTGGGCATCCCATTATTATTTTTGATGCCTTCTCAATTGAGAATGAGGCGGCAACAAGTGCTTGTTCACAAGGACAGTGTCCTTGCATCATTGGGTCTAGTGACCCACTGTAATATGCCAGTACAGCTGTCATTACTTTACCATCTGAGTGAGAAAACAAAAGAAAGTTCTCTTTGTAATTGGGTGTGGCCAATACTGGTGCATGTGCCAGCTCATTTTTGAGCTCGTCAACATTTTAATTCATCTCAGCTGTCCATTTGATGTTGTTTGTGTTTTTATGTGATTTCCTAAGTGCTTGGAGGAGTGGCCTGATGTATGTAGAGTAATCAAAGACCCATTCTCTGCAGTAATTGCATAGACCCCGGAACAGTTGTATTTCTTTCACAGTCTAAAATCAGGGTGTTTTATGTATTGCTTCAACTTCTTCTCGTGTTATGTTTCTCCCATCTTCTGATACAATCTCCCCCAAGTAAACCACTCCTTTTTGACAATACTGCATTTTTTCTGTTTCCACTGTGTACCCCTTGTCAGCCAGCAACAATGGTAGTGCCACTGAGTCCTCCCTATACTCATTGTCTGTTGTGTTACACACTAAGAGGCCATAAATGTATTGTATCAGTGTACTTGCCACTTGCAAATTGCTCAAGTCCATTTATAATATGCTGGGTCCCTCACACTACCCATGGGGCATTCTTGTGTGTTCAAATCTGGGCCCGCAATACGTAAACACATTGAGATACCTGGATTCTGGATGTGGGGCAATGGCGAAGAAAGCATTCTTCAAATTTGCTACTGTGTAAAGTAGCATGCCTCTGCTGGGATGCTGCCGAAAATTGTCAAAGGGTTTGAAATTAGAGGAAATTCAGCTTCGATTACATTATTAAGAGGGTGGAGATCCTGTATGAATCTCAATGCCACACCCTTTTGATTTTTTTATTGGTTAGGTTGCCATATTGCCAGGTGTTATAGATTCCTGTATGCAACCTTGCTGCCATAAATTATGCAGTGTCTCATATAAACCCTCATCTGATTATTGTGAACAGGGGTATTGCTTCACTCGCGACTGTAGCAGTGTGCCTTCCTTTATCTTAGTGTGCACTGCTTCTGCCCCCTTCAATATTCCCATGTCATGGGTCCCTTGGTTCCTAGATTCGTTGGAACATTTTCCAAACCCTGCTGCATGTATTTTGTCTCTTTTTCCACCAGTCATGTCATCTGGGCACTGTTCTTTCCTTTATCTGTACTGGACAGGGTATGTTCAAATGAAACACTATCTCTCCCACCTCTTCATCTTGGATAGTGAATAACTCTGTGTCTGTTACTCCTGTTAGTGTTAGTGTGAGATCAATTCACAGTATTGATTGCTACTCCATGTTATCGTCATCTGTAGCGGATCGGGGTTGAAAGCCCAAGATGGTAATGTTCGAAGGAGAAAAGACTGAAGATTATTTTTCTGAAATAATCTCCAGTCTTTTCTCCCCTCGACATTTCTGACTTGGTCACCGTCCCCACCCACACCCCAACCCCCCTACTTACCTTGCTGCTGACTCACTGTGTCCCTGCAATGCCTGTTCCCTTTCACTTCCGTGATCGAGAACAGGCACCACAGGGTCCTTTCCTTTTTTGTTTTTTGGTTTGTTTGGGACCGGCTGCAGGGAACACCCCTGCAACTCCCACTCAAAATATAGTGAGCAATGGTGCAGGGGACATCCCTGCAGCCCCCAACACTGAATGGGGGATTTGGTTGAACTTTTCGGTTGTTCAGTATTTTCGAACGGCAGAATCGGCCAAATCTCCCATTCAGTCTTTTAATCTTGGTCTTTTTGGCTGATTCCATCTGTAGCAATCAGTATAACCATATATTTTCGCGCTACTACTTCCTCTAGCTATATCAGTGTGTGTGTGCCTGGTGTGATGGTTGAAGGGCACTGAGGTCTGAATAAAAATGCATTTGACAGTCAAAAGACCTTTCCTTGTATTCCTGGGACCCATGCTAGCAGTACTTGCACTCCGTACGAGAACAACTCTGAGTGCATGAGTATCCCTCTCAATGTGCTCTCTGCATAGTATGCTTGTATCATCACTGCCACCCGGGCTGGATACATCCCAGGTGTGGTGCACACCATCACTGTGTCTGAAATTGAAATTGTGGTGTTCAATTTGATTAACAAATCTCTTTCTTATATGTTGATAGGTATGTCTTTTGAATACAATAAGGGTGCTAAAGTTTTGTGTCCTATTGTCAAGGGTAGATCTTTTGTTAGAGGAACGCTTGGATGGTCCCCGGAAAGCCTTGCGTGTCCAATTATTGTTGGATAATTGGAAATCCCCTTCTTTTATACAGGATCTAGTTGCTCCAGTATGTATTAGAAAGAAAATGCCCATCTGTCCTATTTGGACTGCAACCTCAGGCTCCTCCTCTGGGTCTTCAGTTACTACTAGCACAGGACACACTCATACTTCCCATGGGCAACCCTATTGGGAAAACGTATTGATTGAAGATATTAATGGATTTCCACCTACAACTGCAACCCCGGTGTAATGGGGCACCTCATTCTGTCCCAATATTGTGACCTTCTCTTGTGTGTGTGCCCGCGCTGGTGCCTGCAATACACTTATGGGGCCCTTTGATCCAGCTATCATCCCCCTTGGGTTAATACTTGTCCCTGTGTTTTTACGAGCTATGTCTGTATAGGCTGCAGTTGCATCTGTTGTTGTGGTATCATTTGCGTTTGTTGAGGTTGTGTGGATGTCTGCATGTATTGCTGCTGTGGCTGCACTCCTCTCTGTCTTGTTTGTTGAATGAGGGGGCATGTTCGGAAATAGTGAACAAAATTTCCACAAACAAAATACTGTCCTCCACAATGGGGCCCCATACCCCTATATCCAAATCCCCTTCCCTTTGGATACTATCCCCTTCCTATCTGATATTGTCCCATGTACAGGTTTTCTCCTACTGCATATGCAAATCAGGCTGATGTGCATTTATACATCCGGGATGCTGTTGCATCTGTTGTACTCTCCATTGTGGGTTATGGTGATTGGGTATATCTCCTATTCTGTGCTACTGCTGTTACTGGAACCCCCCGCGACCCCGTCTTGGGTGGGAGAATACTACTAACTGGTTCACTGAGCACTGCCCCTTCCATGCTTATTTTGGGCAGTTTTTCTGCACAAGTTAATTTCTGCTTTTACTGCCTTGTCTACTGCCTCCTTGTCTTGTTCTGTTTTCTTTTACTATCATGTATGATAGTCTCCTGTATATTCGGCCATCCTTTTGCTTCTATCCCCACTACTTTTTCTAGGGAACCCTGCACATCTGTGGGGATCACCCTCAATAGAATGTGATAGAATAAAGGAATTGTATTGTCCCATGACTATTTATTCTCTTGTGTCCACATTTCTTCTATTGATTGTATGCATTCTGCAGGGTCCTCACCTGGCTTCATTTTACGTGCTAATATTGATCCCATATCTGACGTATTTGGATACTGCTTTCTCAAAGCTTTCCACACGTGTGCCCGGTAATTGTTAAAAGGTGCCCTGTCATGTATGTTGGTGCTTAATTTTATCTCTGTATTCCCTGCTTGCTGCCAAATCTTGTCACTTAAATCCCCATCAAGACTGTCAATAAAAACTTGACACCTATGTCCTTTGCAATCTCTGCTGTCTCCTTCTCGAATACATATATCCACTTGCTGGTCTCTGCCATTAGTAAAGGTAAACTGTAGACCAAATGATCCTTGCCCACTGTCTACCAGTGTACGTAATGTACTTTCCCCTTTGCCTTCTGTAGAAGGGACAACTGAGTTTGTGCTCTGGGCTTAACCCCTCTTTGCTGTTTTTATTGCTAATGCCATCCTTGCTTTCCTGCCTCGAAGCCTAGTTCCCCGGTTCCCTGTTTGTTCCTCTCTTTCCTCTTCTTCCCCTTCTTTTCTCCTCCTTCCTCTACCTACACTTGTTAAATCACAAGTGTTGAATGTGTCATCCTGATTGTCATTGTCACTGCTGTCCTCTCAGTCTGATGCTGTATTATTACCTTCTGTCATGTCTGGCTTATCCTCTTCCATGTCCTGTTCCAAGTCATCAATTCAAATTTGATATGTCCTGCTGTCCATTCCTGCTGGTCCTCTCCCTTTCCCCGTCCCTTGTGTTTTTTTCTCTAGCTCCCTCTCCATTACCTTTTCTGCTTCTTTAAACATTGAGTCCAGTTGCTGTTGTGTGCTTTCCTTAATGTCTGTTCAATATTTCTTATTCTCTTTTGCTGTCTTAACCTTCGAATTAGGTTCTGGCTCTGCCTTATTTTTGTTTGTCGTCTCCCTGTCTGGAGATGCCCGTCTAGGATTTGCATATCCTGCAGCCAGCTTTAATGATGGAAATGATCTATTGAAAGGGGGTGGAACAATAGCTTTCTCCTCTTCCCCTTCTCCCTTCATTTCACTACTTTAGTTTCTTCGTAAGGTTTTAGAGACCTAAAATGTCCCGTCTCTTTTTAAGCTTTGCACCCTTATATGTTTTGTAAGAGAGGTATGGTATCATTGGTAGACACAGACACAATGAATACAAGTTTCAAGAACCTTTATTTGTTCATTTTTGTTTGGTTGGTAGAATTCCTAGCTGGCCCTAACTCTAGAATGGGAGCAATCCCAACCATTAAATAAATAA
The DNA here is from genome assembly GCF_040938575.1 of Ambystoma mexicanum. Taxonomy (NCBI): domain Eukaryota; kingdom Metazoa; phylum Chordata; class Amphibia; order Caudata; family Ambystomatidae; genus Ambystoma; species Ambystoma mexicanum. The sequence continues at coordinate 436,226,792 of NC_090934.1, read as the reverse complement.
ATAACAAACAGTCCCAATCAGTATAGTCAACATAAAAGGCCTATACTAAGAAGACATAACCTTTCCCTTCTTCTAAATATAACGAATGTGTTAAGGAAATGCAAATGGGAAATAGTGTCTCAAAAAAAATGTCAGAATGGCTTCTCAAATGAAATGTCAAAATGGCTTTAAATAATAACTCCCTTCCCCACGTTTAGCACCACAGGGTCTAGAGAGTTTCATAAAAAGTATAGTTGGATGGCACAGTTATTTTAGTGTTGCATACTTTTGCTTACTAGTACAGTTTAACAGTACAGTTTAACAGTTCAACACTTCAGGTTTGGGATTCAAGCTTCTGGTAGTTCAATCACGTCGTTAGGCTTCATCCGGCTTATCATAAATATGCAGTTCTACTTTTGGCATTCACTGTAAAGGCTTCCATCTCTCAGACTCGGGCCGTCTTTCATCTTTCACTTTATCCCACAGTTCTGTACAGGCTTCCCTCTGCCGGGCTTGAACCTGTCCTCTACATTTCACATTATCACACAGTTCTGCACAGGATTTGCTCACCCGGGCTCGAACCTGTCTTGTGCCTTGTGGGGGTTCCCTTCCCCACATTTTGTCTCAGTTGTCTTTTCACGGTCCAAAACTTTCAAAACTGCAAGGATTTTACATAGACCTCTGCATGACCAATGCTACTTGGTACTTGTAGTTTCTTACTCTCTTTGGTTTGCCTTCTTGGCCTTATCAGAAATCATAAGTGACAACAATACTTCTTGGTATTTGCAGTTTCTTGATTTCTTTAGTTTGCATTCTTGTCCCCTTCAGAATTCATATCTGACACCAATACTTTTTGGTAGTTGTAGTCTCTTATTTTCTTTAGTTTGCCTTCTTGGTCCCTCTCAAAGTTTGTATATTTTGCCCTGTTGGCATATTCAGAGTTGTAAACCAGGATAAGCGTCCCCAACCACGTGGACCCAGGGGAGTAACAGAACAATGAGCAAAGGCGAAGGGGGGTCACGTGAATCAAACCGCTGAGGAATCAAGAGGGGTGAATTGTTCTCAATGTAGCAGCTCAATGAGGGGATAGGCCAGGCCAAGGATCATATAAAATCAGTCAATCTTTATTATACATATATCTAATAACATTAAACGTAGTGCTGAGATCATGATAAAACAGCATACAATCAAACAATCAGTGTTGGATATATCCAATTAAAGTGCATATTGATCTAGTAGGCATCCTATGAGCTAAAGTGAACATAAAGTGCATAATGCAATTATAATTCAAAAACATATTGCACAGAACCATTTTCCAATCTCAAAAGTAATAAAAATGATTACTACAGAACGGAGAGAAAGGAAAAGGAAAAAAGGAAACCTAAAAAATTAAGGGGAAAAAGAACAAAAGAAAAAGGTAGGAGACACAACTTTACAGAAATAAGAACAGTATATTATAGTTAATGTTGTTGTGTCGTTGCTCCGGTAACCGCAGCAGCCGCCATCTTAAATTTTGCGTGTCCCTCGTGGCAAGCGCCTGTCTCTTGGGCGCAGGGGGCTTAAAAAGATACTACTGCATGGTGGGGGTGGTGAAGGCAGCCATAAGGGAGCTTGTGTGGGCATATAGTCATGTCATAGTAACACTATAATCATGTCATAGTAACACTAATTTGGAAGTACTGGAATGCTGTACTGTATTGTGATATAATGGTGTAATGTCTATGTATAAGGTTTATTTAAACCAATAGAATAAAGGAAGAAAATAAAAAAGAATTGGCTAGAAAATGGAAGTCGCCTCCTTTACACATGTCTTTCTTAATAGGTGTGAGACTGTTGAAGAAATGGTTGCTTTGGCTCAGAAGATCAGATCCAATTTAAGCTGGCATACCATGCAAAAAATCTACTATGCAACTGTAAGTATGCCACAAGGTGCCATTTCACAGCCTGAAGATCTCAGCGATCAAATGTTGGAAATCTATTTTGAAAATCCTGGACAGGCTATATGACCATTGCAATGTAATCACAGCTTACTGAAACACTTGCAGTAGAGCGCTAGAGGAAAGCCATCACAACGCATACCTGACTCTGGTGTTTCTGCTTGATCTCAACCCGGACACCATAATGAGTGCCTGTGCTGATGTGACATGGCTGGTGAGAGAACTTCTTTCAAGCTTGGGTGGTGCTCCCTGGGTAGTTGAATTGAAAGGTAACATTAAATACCTACTTGCTTACGTTATTCCAAAGTAGTAGTAGCCACTTTTCATCTGTATGCCCCAGGGCAGGAGAATTAGCTGTTCCATCACACATCACAAGGAGGAACACTGTGCAAAGATGCTTTGCTTCAGCGCTCACAAATTCAAATGCACAAGAATGCAGGTAGCAGAAATAACACCTACAAGCACAAATATTTCCAACTACATAGGTTATGATAAGCTCACAGATGAAGACAGCATCAATGGGCAGTGCATCACTGATATATGTTGAAAGCTTTGCAAGCAGAGTGGACACAGCCTGCAAGGGGTAACTATGTAGGACACCCTCCTCCATCAACAGGAAGAGACAGTGTGCCATCAACACCGCACATGATTGCTGCCTATCCCCACTATACATCATCAATGGAAAGGGATGATGACCAATTACAATTTTGTTACAGCGATTGGTTGGCCTGGATACAACACTTGTGCAAGTTGATGTTGAATTGCTATGCTGCCCCTCCCTCAACAGTGAAGTATGAGGGAATTGTTCGTGCATCCAAGGTTATTGCTGCCAAATACAGGAGAAACCTGAACAAAACTAATTTTGGAAAATTCACAAATCATGAAAATTAACTGTTACATATTTGCAGAAGAATATAGAACAAGGTCTACCCAAATCAAAGAGATAGCTTGGATGATGATTTGATTCATGGTTCAGACACTAACAAGTAGTGTTTGTGGTTGGGAAATGGATACTTGTAGCAGGGACTGTGGATGAGAGACCCTGGCCAATTACGGTCATGCACAGTCCAGGGCATTGACAAATCTGCAAGGGTTTTTAGTGATTGCATCGAATGCCTTAGCATCTAAAAAGAAAACAATGAAAAAAAGCATTGAATGCCTTTTTTTCCTTTTTCTTTTTAATGGGGTGGGGGTCCCCCGAACCCCTATTTGTTTTACCCCTTAAAACCCATTACAATTAAAATAAAACCTTTACCTTTGAAAAAAATGCATTTGATGCAATGACTGGATACCACCTGTAAGGAATGTTTATAATCCTCGCCTACAGGGCATAGTCGCCCCTTGCAGTTCTTGCGTATTGCACACGATGCAAATGTCCACCAAATGTCATGGGTTCACCAACAGGGTTAGCCACACTTAAGTTGTCCGTTTTTCACATGGCACAGCTACCCATTAAGGTGCACTGGGTTCCCCTAAGGGTTTAGTCACCCCTTAAGGTTCTCACACACATCTACCCACTACGGTTCTCAGGTTCTGTCACAGAGCGCATAAACGCTTCAAGATTCTCATGTTTTTGCAAAGCACAGCCATTCAGTAAGGTTCATATGTTCTACCACAGGGCACACCCAATTGTTAAGGTTTAAGAGCTCTTTCAAAGGGCCAGCTATCCTCTAACGTTATCAAGCTCTCTCACAGAGAATTTGTAAAAGTCCTCCATCTCTCACACAGACACAGACCCCTAACATTCTCGCGAGTGGGGAAGACCCCTGTGAGGCCAGTCCCTTCCCCAAAACTGCATCATTCCTTCCACCCGCAAAACAGTATGCAGGTGGGAAGGGTGGTGGATTTTCATATGACCCCTGTGGTTGCCTGCCACCACTATATGGTCTAGCTCTCTAGCAATAAGTGACTGCTCGCAATAAAGATAGTTGGTTCACCATTGCTGATGTAGTCCAGGCTCTACTGCCAAACGATGAATGCTGTCGGTGGTGAACCACCCAAATGATTGTGGAGGCAGCACTGACCAAATGGGCTTGCAGTTGGCCACAGTTGCCAGTGCAACATCTACTGATTTGGAAGAATGGACAGATGAAGGGGTTAACCATGGTGTGCAATGTCACTGCTCTGCTACAACCTGTCCTTAGGAAATGCCAGGGCCCTCCTCCTCACCACTGCTGGAGGTGACAGTGGTTACTGTACAGTCACTTTCTGCTGAGGACATGTGTGCTTGGTAGGCCAAACTGCTCCACCAGCGCATGTTGGTCTTCAGCGCTGTCACACCTAGAGCATGGACCTTCTTGCCGCTTGACAACTACTCGTACTTGACCCATTTTCCACAACCCTCAACCATGAAGAAGACCTAAGGTTATTCCTCCTCTATGGTTTTCCCTAGTGACAGGCCAAAATAATCCAAGACCTAGAACATGTGGAGGAGGTTTGTGGTCACCTTTCTCTGGGGAGATATGCGAGATCCAGAAGCCCACTAGGAGTTTGTCTGGGTTTCGTTAGTTCCCAAAAATTCCATACCGCGCTTGTGGTAGGGAAAATTCTTCTCTAAGAGATTGTCTGATATGGTGGGTCCATCTGGAAGAAGATCGTCGATGCCTGATGGGTTTACGCATCCTTCAAGGCAGTGCTTCAGTTACATATACTTGGAAATAGAGATCTAAAATTCTAGACTACAAAATGTGAAAGCCATTTTTGGGGGGGGGTATTCAAAGTACTTCTATGCTTCCAATGTTCGGAGTAAATGATGAGACTCCCATAACAAAATAATGAACATCCATTTTTTGGTGAAATCAATCCCTTAATGTCTGTTTTGAGGTCTTCAAGTATGGAAACAAAACGACAAAGTGTAATAACAATTGGATTACTAAAAGTCCCAACATTTTCACAAAGAATGTTGAGAGGGACTACAGGGGACCTTTAAGGAAACTTAGAATACCACACGCACGTGTGAGAACATTTTAAGAATAAGGGTGCACACCTTAAACTCATATTATTAACACTGCTCTATGCATGGAAGTCTTTGACTTACTGGTTCCTAATTATTGGAGGTTATTTGGTTGTTTAGCATCTTTAAACACATGTTTAAACACCCACGCCGTGCCCCCTCTCGTAGGCACTCGGAATCGTGTGCACTACGACACGAGTTCCCGACTCCAAGATGGCCGCCGCCTTTATTGTTTACTGTGTTGCCTAGCAACACTGTACTTCTCCCCCAGAGGGCCACCGGCAGGCGGAAGCCGGCCCACTTTGAGGAAGGCCCAAGTGAGCAAGGCCCCTTCCTGTTTGCCCCGTTCGGTCACTTCATCCCGACGCTCGAGAGGGCAGGAGCCCCCTCACCGTGCACCTGATGCACCACCCGCGTCCCGCCGCCTATCGACAACACGGACTGCAGGAGCAGCCGTGCATCATCTGAAGCCAACTTCAGAAGCGCGTGGAAGCGCCCAGCTGATCCCCCCGCCCGTGGCAGGTGAGCCTTAAGCCCACCGGCGGTGCACACCCACGCCGTGCCCCCTCTCGTAGGCACTCGGAATCGTGTGCACTACGACACGAGTTCCCGACTCCAAGATGGCCGCCGCCTTTATTGTTTACTGTGTTGCCTAGCAACACTGTACTTCTCCCCCAGAGGGCCACCGGCAGGCAGAAGCCGGCCCACTTTGAGGAAGGCCCAAGTGAGCAAGGCCCCTTCCTGTTTGCCCCTGTTCGCCACTTTGCGCCACCAGCCTGGCAGAGTGAAACCTCCTGCAAAGTCGGAAAAGCAGTTTACACTCGGCCACCAGTTAACAACTCCCGTGAGTACATATCTGCGGTTACATTCTAAATTGAACACTAAACAACATTCCTTTTCTTGCACTTCACCTTGACTTTTTCCAAACTGGTATCTGCTAAACCCCGAACTACCACCATTGCCTATTATAACTTGCGCCCAACGATACTTACATAGCTACCACCCTGCCCCATTGCATACAATTGGCTCCTGATTATGTTACCCTGGCCTGTCATGCCTATGGTCGCCAATGGACCACTGTACCTGAGTTGTGCCCACTGTAACTTTAACTGAGTTGTGCCTTATGGTCGCTAACGGACCACGGTACCTGAGTTGTGCCTTATTGTCGCTAATGGACCACTGTACCTGAGTTGTGCCTTTGGTCGCTAACGGACCACTGTAACTGAATTGTGCCTTATGGTCGCTGATGGACCACTGTACCTGAGTTGTGCCTTATGGTCGCTAACGGACCACGGTACCTGAGTTGTGCCTTATGGTCGCTAACGGACCACTGTAACTGAATTGTGCCTTATGGTCGCTAATGGACCACTGTACCTGAGTTGTGCCTTTGGTCGCTAACGGACCATTGTAACTGAATTGTGCCTTATGGTCGCTAATGGACCACTGTACCTGAGTTGTGCCCACTGTAACTTAACTGAGTTATGCCTTATGGTCGCTAACGGACCACGGTACCTGAGTTGTGCCTTATGGTCGCTAACGGACCACTGTAACTGAATTATGCCTTATGGTCGCTAATGGACCACTGTACCTGAGTTGTGCCCACTGTAACTTAACTGAGTTATGCCTTATGGTCGCTAACGGACCACTGTAACTGAGTTGTGCCTCTGGTCGCTACTCGACCACATTGATTGTGCTGGGCCCTCTGGTTGCTAGCCAGATACTACCCAAATCCACTCCCAAACTATGCCAGCCTGGCTAATTCTCATCATGTTCCCCTTTTGCATTATGCCGGACTGCACACCATGCAGTAGAAATAGCTATATCCCATTCAGTAATGGACTCGCCAAGCTTGCCTGTCCCAGACATTACCCCATACCTTGCCCTACACCCTTCCTACCTTCCCTACCTCCTTTCTCCCACAGCGCATCCATAGACCCTATTACCAAAACGAGCGCTACTTTAGGTAATACCCCACGCAGCCTCGTTACAGATGACCACTCTGACAACATCCTAAACTTGCGTAGTTCAACTGAACATAGCCCTGTAGCCTACCCCAACATCATGACCCGTAACGACAGACTAGGATGCAGACTCCCTAACCTACTCAGCAAAATGACCACGAATCATATCACTAAAATCACCAATAAAAACCCCATTGCAAACTCTGTGCCACTCAAAGGAGCCCTACTTAATGTTAGATCCCTTGTGGCCCACCCTACGGAAATTGCAGACATCATCTTCGCAGCAGACCTGGATTTCCTAGCTACCACAGAAACTTGGCTCCATACTGCAGCAGGCCCCTCTCTATCTCTTGCAGTTCCAGACAACTACTCCATCCTCAGGGCCGACAGACCGGATGCCCGTGGAGGAGGTGTAGCACTCATCTTCAAATCCTCACTTGACATTAGACCGATGACCGCCCCTACTCTAAAGTCCTGCGAATATTTATCTATCAAAATTCAAACTTCCCCTAAGAACTCCATTACCTTGGACCTATTATACAGACCCCCTGGGCCTATAGGTTCATTCGAAGAAGACATAACCACCCTCATAGCCGAAAAATCCAAACCTCTATCACAGAATATTATCCTCGGTGACTTCAACCTGGGTTACAATGACCCTCATGACATTCCAGCTGCCTCCCTCGCTAATGTACTTGGCGAACACAACTACACTCAACTTAACACCTTACCCACGCATCAAAAAGGCAGAACCCTAGACTGGCTCACTGCCCACAACTGCAACATCATCTGCAGAGACCCACAACCACTGATATGGACTGACCACTTCCTACTCTCATTCGACATTAGCACTAACAACCCCCTCCACAGACAACACCCGCCTGCACCAGCATGCCTGACGAGAAACAAACGGAACATCACCAGTGAAGCCCTCATCCCTCTAGTTCTACCTACCCTTAACATGATCCCTAACACATCAGACCCTACCCTTCTAGTAGACACCTACAATAGCGTCATGACCAATGCTATTGACCGTGCTGCTCCACTAAAATTACGCAAAAGTAAACCTAAGGCACACCTCAATTCTTGGTATACTCCAGAACTCAAAATACTAAGAAAAAATAAGTCCAAAATGGAAACCCTCTGGAAAAAGAACCCTTCCGAGGAACAAAAAGTCAATCTCATAAATGCATCTTCCCTCTATAAAAAAGAAATTATCCGCACAAAAAAGGAAGCCTACAACACAAGAATAAGTAATGCCAGCTCCAGTACCAAAGAGCTATTCACTATCCTGAAGGAGTTAGAAAACCCCAATCCACCTATGGACTCGTCTGTGAAGGACCAATCTTGGTGCACAAATATCCAAGACGCCCTGGCAAACAAAATTACTGGCCTACAAACTAAAATCGAAAACAAAAGACTTCAACTCTTTAATAGCAGCCCCACCGTTAGCACCATCATGCCCAGCCCACCTACCACCCCTAACACCAACCAGGGATTCACCTTCAAAAACGTAACCGCACTAGAAGTGCAAAAAATCATAACTTCCCTCAAACCATCAAACTGCAAAGGGGACAGCTGCCCTGCACAGATCATAAAAGATGCTGCTAGAGACCTCGCCCCCTTCATTTCCAAGCTCATAAACGCATCCTTCTCCACTAATTCGGTACCCAACAATCTGAAACAATCATGGGTCCTCCCGCTACTAAAAAAACAGACTCTGGATCCCTCCATCCCCACAAATTACAGGCCCATTACAACTGTTCCCTTCTTGCTAAAAATACTCGATAGAGTTGCTTACCTGCAAATTCAGCATTACCTAGAGTCTAACCAATTACTCGGATTGCGTCAGTCTGGCTTCCGGCCTCAGCATGGAACCGAAACTGCTCTTGTCGACCTTAAAAGCCAGATTGACGAAATCAAAGATAAGGGTAAGGCTGCCATCCTACTCCTATTAGATCTCTCAGCGGCCTTCGACCTGGTTGACCATAAAATACTCTGTAACCACCTCTCCTCTGCCGCCCACTTCTCCCCCTCTGCTGTCTCATGGATACAGTCCTTCCTAGCCAACAGAACTATGAGGGTCTTCTCTCTGGAGGCAGCAGCAGACCCTATCCCCATATCCTGTGGTGTCCCACAAGGATCATGTGTCTCACCCACCCTCTACAATATCTTTACAAAGCCCCTCTTCGATAAACTAGACCGCCTGGGTGTCATTTATACAAATTACGCGGATGACACCCAGATACTCCTCACTATCTCGGGCAACTACGATACGGATGTAGCTAGGATCAATGAAATCTTCTCTGTCATCCAGGCATGGATGGCCACACATGGCCTCTGCCTCAATGACGAGAAGACCGAACTGCTCATTGTTGGCTCACCGAATAACCTACAAAAATTAAGTCCTAACTACTCGAACATCATAATCGATGGCAACACCATCCCGGTCGCCAAAAATGTGAAAACACTTGGCTTCTATCTCGATGCCAACGTTAACTTCACCAAACAAATTAATGCTACTGCCTCTGCCACGGCATATACCGGAAAACTCATTAGAGCCTGTAGACCATTTCTCTCCCCTAATAGTTGCCTCATACTATCCAGAGGCCTTATACAATCTAAACTAGACTATTGCAATAGTCTTTACCTAGGTGCCAATCAAGCGTCAATTAACAAGCTCCAAGTCCTTCAAAACAATGCACTTCGGGCAGCGCTAAATATCCCTAGACGTGAGCACATCTCAGCCACCAGAACGGCATGCAGATGGCTCACTATCCAACATAAAATCGACCTAAAAACACTTTGCCTGACGTATAAAGCTCTCAACAATCTAGCACCCCCATACCTGACCGACAAACTCACCATGAAACCGTCCGTTAGAACCACGAGATCTTCTAACACCCTATGCCTTGCAGTGCCTAGATTTAACTCCAAAAGAGCCGGAGGCTCGAGTTTTACTGTCCTCGCCCCCCAACTCTGGAACTCCTTGCCACTGAGCATTAAAGCATCCAACTCCTTCCAGTCATTTAGGAAACTGGTCATTGGGTGGCTACTGACAAATAGCCAACCTTGAAGTCAGACCTAGCTCTAGAATGTATTGACTGCTTATTCCTCACTTATGTCACTACCGCGTGCTTTCACCCTCACTGCCTGTATATAACTGTTATTTAAATTGTTCTAGCTTCACTGCTTATTACCCTGTACCGTGCCTTGTAACCTTGTACTAAGCGCCCCTATACTCCTGGGTCCGGAGCGCTATAGAAATAAATAAACAAACAAACAAACAAACATGTATAAGGATTTAGGCGAAGCATTAATTCATAGTTCATTAAAATGAATGGTGCTAAAGAACAAATGTTGCAGTTAGCATGACAGAGCAATTGCACCATGTGTGGAATTGTACAAATTGTACCAATTGTTTTTCTAGCATCCCAGGCAGCTCGCCCGAACCCTTTCATCACTGCCCTTTTTCAGTCTATATACTGTGCGAGGTCACTTCCTGGATGACAAAAGGTGATTAAAAGGATCTGGTAGTTACCCACTGCAGTGGCAATTTCACACAATTGTGGAAGTATCCTAACCCCACTATTACACCCCCACACCACCCACAACTCCAGCGGCTCCCTTTACACAGCATCCCAAAAAATGACACGAAACAAGTTGGGCAAGTTGCCTACATCGTTAATATCATACTATTGTGAGCTACATTATTGCATGAATATGTGTGTTACAATTGCTGATTACATGTCAATTGGCAATTATAGAACTAATAGTTAACCAAGATGGTGTCCCATTCTCAAAAGAACATAAAGCCGCACTATTGTGCTGCAAAACGATCTCTCCCACGTTCCTGTCATACCTTCTTGATTGTTCAGAAAATGCCTTCGGAGTAGATACAAGGTGTGGCATATCTGTTTGTAAAATACGTCTGGGAAACAAGTTTTACATTTTACTGCTCAGAAAGTCTAACACGTTGGAAACATTAATGTGAGTGTGCAAAATCGTTGAGATACGTATGCCCCCATACCAGGTGCTGCTCCAACTAATCTGACCAATGAGGTATGCAAACAAAAGGACAGTAGCACCCTCCCCATGCCCTACCACCTACAGTCCAATATCTTCACGCCCATGCCAGGGAGATACTAGAACGAATTATGGCTTTACACTGGATTGCTGTTGAACAGTTGTAATAATGCACGTTGTGTACGCAGTGCTGTAAAGCTTCACGCCTGTAAATTCTATGTATATGCTAGGAAATTTTGATTAAAAATAGAACTGTCTGCCGCGCAATTGGGAACTACCGCAAAAGTGCATCCTTGGAGCAGCCGGGGTGATTGATTGGTTGCATATAAACCCAATAAGAAGGACCATACATCGGAATTGATATTTTATTGTGTACTTTGGAATCACATTGATTGTCTGTGTGAGGTAATTTAGTAGAGCATTAGGTAGTTAATAACAAATAATGTTAAATAATGAGTAGGGTATGGGTCAACGGCATAGATTCAACAACTGTTGGCAGCAACCTAACAGAAGCACCTCAGCTTTAGAGGGGTTTAGTTTAAGCACATTCATGCTCATTTATCTGCTGCACTCCTCAAAATTTGATTTTATAGAACAAATTTTTTTAATATCTCTTCATTTCTTGTCATAGAAGATATAAAAGGCATCAGAGGAGGACTCAGAGGGTAAATGGTCAATCTGAAATTATGGATCTAAGAACTGTTGGTTAGGGACTGGAAATATGGTGCTGGAGTAAAACACTAGTGCGGCCCACTGCCAGCCCTCTAGCATCCTCCAGGATTGATTTGGTTGGACACTCTGTCCACCCTGTGTGGTTCTTGTCTCGCCAATATGAGGATGCATTGAGAACAGGAGTCCCCAAAGCCAGTTCACGGACGGGGAACATCTCCTTGGAGGGTGCTGAAGGAGATCCGAATTCTCAGAATGAATACAATCACTGCATGCCCGCGTGGTGGCTGCAATCATGGTACTAGGGAGTCAAATGGGATTGGAACATTGGTGGGTGTCACCAGCTGGTCCCTTAAACGCTTCAGTATCTTAGATGATACTGTGAGCTCCCCTTCTCTGATATTTATTTACTGACAGCAGCTAGCGAGAGCCACAGTGCTCCTCATATGGATCTGTGGCACACTTTGAAACACAGAGGTATTGATGGAGCTCAAACGGAGTACAGATCTACCCTCTTAGCTGCTGAAGAGTGGATGGAACAGCTCCACACATGTAGTGCCTTTGAGCTGGCATACATTCGGTTTAAACCAGAGGTGAAGCTGTAGTGCTGTGCAGTCTGTCTGAACAACCAAGGTTGAGGGGAGCAACTCAGGCTTCGGCTATGACACTGCTCTACTGTGCAAACCTTCGACATGGAGAAGCTAAACTCCATCCTTTCAAGCGCAATAGTTGACTTTGATTCAGCAAGCTCAGATTCTGACTTAACATCAGAAAATTAGACGGAATTGAAAGACCTTGTGTTTATCTTCAAAACAACGACAGAAAGACGCTTAATCTCAAGGTCGTCAGAATCAATCTCGAAGTTCAATGTCCTCTCTGGAAGCATTAGAAGTTGAAAATATCCCATATGACGAGCCCTTCATGAAGCACAAGCCCTGATCATAGATGACCATTGTAAGGCTGACATCAAATTTGACGAGTTGGGTTCTAAATTGGAGAAGATAGGGAGTCATATAAAAGTTTTACAAGATCCAGCGACAGAAGATGAGGCGCATTCAGAGTTGTTAAAAGCTGATACAGCAACTGCTTACTGTAGATTGATGGGTAGGGACACACAGATCAATGCACTTCATCCCTACACTGGGCGGTTGGAAAATAAGAAACAGAGGAATAACTTAACGAAAGCAGAGGTTCCTTAGTTGACATTATAAGTGCCCACTGATCTAAGGAAATGTGCTTCTTTGCTATTAAAAGCATCTCTATTGGACCCAGCAAATCAAACGGGATCTACTAACAAATATGCAGAGCACATTGAATCCCTAGGTTCAGAGAACGTGAGAAACTGTTACACATTACCATAAACTGTCCGAATTACATTTGAAACTCTAAAGAGCAAAACATGTTATATATGCTAGCTCATACTCCTACATTATATTACCTGCTGAGTCACTTCCAACAACCGGCTGAGTTAGATTTTGGAGAATGGTATAAGTAAAATTCAAGCACTGGGGGCTCAGGTCCGGTTGAAAAATCCAGCTTGCTTGAAAAATAAGTTGAATAATCAGCATCTTTCAATCTCAACTGAAAGAGAGTTAGAAAGGTTTGAATGGGATGTTAAAGCAAACAATAGGCTAAGAAATGGGCACGAAATAAATAAGTGATTAAGATCAGAGGGTGTGTCATTTATTTATGTTTACATACAGCAGTAACAATGCTCTTTTGATCACAAACAAACATACATTAGATAAGAAATCAGATGTGACGGGAAGGAGTGAGCTTTCTACAATGCTGTGAGTTTGAGGGACATCCTGACCAGGTTGTGTAGGGGAGTAAATAGAACAGTCACCAGGGACAGTACAGAAGTGGACATACATAGGACAATGAACATTGGACATTTTTCAAGTGCAGGTAGGTGGTACAGGTAGCTTTGCTCAGGATGTGACGATAATGGATGAAGAGCTATAGTGGAGGCAGAGGAACTGAGGGACAAAGACAGATTAGAGGTGAGGGAAAACTGTTAGCTAGCAGGCAGATGAGAGGTAGGTTAAGAGGGTAACTTGGGGATGAAGAGGTAGGTAGTTTGGTTTTGAAGAAATCTGTGTGGACTGTTTCTCAGCTGTCCAGGAGAAGAGAATTCCATGCAAGTGGATCAAAAAGAGAGAAAGAGCGGAAGTGAGAGGAAGCAATGGGAGGTTGAGGAGCTAAAAGGGAAGTTGAGGAGGAAGAGCAGAGATTACAAGAATGCTTGTAGAGTTGAATAGAGGAGGATAAACACAGTGGTGCCCTACTGTGGATAGGTTTGTGAACTGTGAGAAGAAATTTAAATCTGCCCCTGTTTTGCATCGTCAACCATCTAGCATGATGACGGTACGAGGAAGTAGGTGTGAAGTGAGGGAGTTCAAAGATAGTCCTGGTAGTGAAGTTAATGATCTTGTTGAGAGGACAGAAACTATAGTTGGGGAGACCAAACATTATGCTGGCACAGTAGTCCAGTTTAGAGAAAACAAGTGTGGTTAAGCAATGCCTGGCATTGTTGAAAGGAAGGAGGTGATTGATTTCAAATGTTTAGAAGGTTCAGACGAGCTGCTGTTCAAATTTTAGAGATGGAAGTATAGAAGAGTCACAGATGACACTGAGGTTTCTTGCTGAAGAAGAGTAGGGGAGAGTGGCAGGTGGGACCTGGATGGGCAGAGGAAGTGATGAGAGAGAGCTTTTACAGGGAAGAAGAGCACCTACGTTTTAGTATAGTTTAACATCAGAGAGCTTGAAACCATCCAATATTTAATGGCAGAGAGACAGTGGAAGTTTTAATACAGAGATAAGAGGGGAGTTCAGGAAAAGAGAGGAAGATTTGGGTGTCATCCGCAAAGTGTTGGCACAAGACCCCAAAGGAGGCGATTACTGCCCCAAGAGTAGAGGCATTGAGTGTAAAGAGGAGCGGACCCAAGACAGAGCATTGTAGAACACCAACAGTTAGAGGAGTGAGTTGAGAGGTGTTGTTGCTCCAGGAGACAGAGACCTTGTGATGTGTGATGTAGGATTCAATCCAGGCCAGGGCTCTCTTCTGAACCCCAAGAATAAAGAAAGAGAAAGCTAGCATAATGGAAGGACAGGTTGAGTAGTTTAGCAAGGTGAGAGAACACCAAATGGCAACAGGCTTGACTAGCTGAGAAGCAAGAGGGTCTGACAGGGCACAGGAGGGGTTAGCCTTCATTAGTAGAGATAGCACTTCATCAGTATTAGTGTGACTAAAGTGGGAGATAGAGTCAGAGCATTATGGTAGAGTAGTCAGAGTGTAAGATGTGGGCAAAGGGAATGTATGGAAGAACAGGGGACAGTCTCTCATTTTGAAAATGTTTGCAGCAAAGTATTCAGCTAGGTCATTAGCTGTGAGAGTGGAGTTCATAGTCGTAGACTGAGGAGGAGTGCATAATGCGTTTAGGTTGCCCGATAGCCGGGGAGGATGGTTGGAGTGAGAGTCAATGGGGGTAGATAATATTCCCTTTTCGCCTTATCATGAGTGGACTTTACAGGGTTCAGAGCAGAGAGGAAGAGTTGCAGGTCCTTATGCGAGTGGACATGCCTACCTTTGCGCTGCAGCCGACGCATGTCCGTGCAGACAGAACATATGAATGGGGTGACCCATGGCTGAGGATGCTGAGACTTAGGGGTGAAAGTACGAAGTGGGAAGTGAGAGGAGAATATAGTACGGAATGGAAGCTGTATGGAAGTATTGATTGAAGAGGTATTGGGTGTGAAGGAGGTGAGTGCGAACTGTAGGTCAGAGAGAAAGGGGGAATGACAGAAAGTTTAAATTTCCTTTTAAAAATAGGTAAAGCCAGTGGTGAGGAAAAGTAAGAGGGTTGAAAAGAGTTGGTGGTGGTAACAATTGAGTGTTCAGAAATGGATTGTGTGACAGTAGTATTAGTGGCTGAGAGGGAGGTGGAGATGAATATGAGAGCCAAAGAGTTAACCCCTGTAAGGGTAGATATGTTATGGATAGTGTGGAGAGCATGGTCACCATGAAAATACTAAAGTTCTGATTTATGGGAAATGGTTGGAGAGGGAAGGTTAAAGTCACCTAAGGGAATAAAAGTGATGTTTAGTGAGAATCAAGGAGTTGCCCAAGATCATAAAATAATGGTTTGTGGGACCAGGGGTGCGATAGAGGGAGATGATTTGAACCAAGTGAGGCAGAACACTAGTAGAGATGGAGAATTCAAAAGAAGTAGGAGAGTACGTGGCATTAGAGATTTGTGAGGCATTCAGGCGGGAAGAGAGTAGGTGTCCAACACCTCAAACTCTGCTAGTCAGTTGTGGAGAGTGAATGAAGGATAGTCTGGAGTTGTGTAGGGCCATCAGAATGTCAGTGTCAGATGGAGAAATCCATGTTTCAGTGATAGCAAGAAGATCTAGGGGAGGAGACCCGGTGTGAAAGCAGCCAGTGTTAAAGGCATTTTGTTGCATACAGACTGAGCATTCCAGATTGCAATGTTCAGTTGATGAGATAAGGAAGAGTAGAGAAGTTGAGTTTCAGAGGAATAGAGGTGAGGTGTATAAGTGTTAGAAAAGGTATGATTATCTTGTTGGCTTTGTTTGTTGGAAGGAGGTGGAAGTGAGTTTTATGAGAGTGATAGGAAAGGAGGAAGTTGTCGTGTGATTGGAGAAAGTGCAGGGAGAGGTGAGTAGGTGGACCAGCAGGTGGAGCAGGAGTGAATGCATTATAGGTGAGAAGCACAGTGTGGAGAGACAGTACAGTAATTAAAAGCTTGGGGTTCTCACATGTGCAACAGGGAGAAATGCAAAGCAAAGCCTCATAGGCCAAGAGGCAAAGAGGCTGCTCAATGGCTGGCCTTCACTCTTCCATGTTTCACCCTCAACTAGGACTCCCCTGTTTAGGTACCCCTAGGATGTTCAGAAGGGATGACACAAGCTCTTGTCACCTGTTTGCCTAGTCCATCAGTGTTTGGCCTCTCTGATATTGTACCTGGTGTTGCTGGGATGAGGCGATTTCTTCCTGATTGGTGTTCTCAGAGAAGCATCTTGTGCCCTTTGGATGGAGATGGGGTTGATCCAAAATGGCTGCCCGAAGTGATGTCACTGATCTTAAGATGGCCAGTGGCAGTTCAGTTCCAGACAGAAAGTGAAGCCATACATTGAAGTGGGGAAGGGAAGTAAGGGGGCAAAGATCCTCAATTGCATACATCATATAAACAAATGTCTGTACTGATTGTTGATAGTTACATTTTTGCCAAAATCCTCAGCTCTAGATTCCATTAGGATTCTAAGGAAGACTTTTATAGGGTTAGCTAGTTACACTAAGAAAAATGAAACTTCCTCTTGAATAGATTGGTGTATTTAATGGATTATATGGGAAACCAAGAGCAAGAGTTTGTAATGGGAAGGATCTATCACAGAATGGTAAAGAAATAGGACAAGGTACAAGACAAGGGTGCCCCCTTCCACCAATCCCCCTTATTTTATGTCTTGAATCGTTTGCACTCTTGTTGAAGAATGACTCTGAGATCAAATCTCTCTCTCCTATAAATGGCTGCAACCAGAAGCTACCATAATATGCTGATGATATGTTAATAACCTCTTTGAAAATTGAGTGGAACATTGAGCATTGAATTCATTGGAGTTACACATGCTTTGGCTCCGTCTCTGGCTTTAAACTTAATATAATTTAAACACGCTTACACCTCAAAAAAATGAGACAATTCTGTAATGGTGTATTTCTGGGGCTTAATATACATCAGGATATTACCCAATTAGTGCATAAACATCTTGAGGTGATTATACAAGAAGCAATAGTACTCTATAATAAATGGCAACATATTCCATTATCATTAAGAAATCACATTAACTTGATTAAAATTACTATTCTACTCATATATTTATATCCATACAGGGGTAATCCTATGCTTATTTCAAGATGAGCATCTCAATTAATTAATTCAGTACTTTCCAGTTTTATACAGAATTAAAAGTATACCACAAAAGAGATGGCAAACTCTCATAAGTCCCTTTATGGAAAACTGCCCCTTTATGGAAAATATTGAACTTTATAACTGGGCATCCGCTATGAACCATATCAGGGTAATTTTAGAAATCCATATATCAAGTCTGTTTCTTAGTATACAGCTACTGAGTGTAATTTAATTGCAATCAAATGAGATGTTATATTTGGCTAGCATTTTGAGAAGGATATTGAAATCAATTGATTGAACAATCGAAAATTCCTGAAATGAAAATTTAATTTTGGTGGTACCCTGTTGTGTGGTAAACTTAATTCTGTGTGCCAAATTATTCATAGATTCAAAACATTCTTCCAAGCTTTCGGGTGGGACTACCCACACTCCAAAAACATCATCATGAATCTGAATAGACATTGAAGACTAGTCCTTCTGATGTCATTCAGAACAAACTCCTTATCAAGATACGCCATGTAGATGTTCGCATAACTCAGTGACAGTGCTGCACCCATTGAGGTTCCAGAAATTTGAATATAAAGTTTATCTTTAAAGCGAAAGAAGCTATTAGACAATACCGCCTTTAGTAAACACAATCTGCCTCATTACAAGTGAGGCGGTAAGGGGTTAACAGCGCCAGTAAAAGTGCCGGCACCGTTAACCCCGTACCGCCTCATTACAAGGTTTCCTCGCGGGACCCGCTCTGGACATCTGGTCAGACCAGACGTCCTTTGCGGGTCCCACGAGGGGACCAGCATGCTAACAACGGGCCCGTCATTAACAGGCCCATTGTTAGCATGCTCCCCATTCCCATTGAGCCCTATAGGGGCTCAAATGGGAACGGGGATGGTCCGGGTCCGTGGTCCCTGAATGGTGAAATACCGGGCCCTCCAAAGTCGGAATGGCCCGGTATTTCCCCATTCAGGGACCATGGACTAGAGTTTCGAGGCAGCCATGCCCTTATTAAGGGCATGGCTGCCTCCAAACTCGTAATGAGGCCCAATGTGAAGATGTTATTAGCTCTACAATGTTCAGAGTCTAACAAGAGCCATTCCATGGCCCCCAACCCAGCAGCATGCATTATATTAGTGTACAATCTGCAGACATCCATGGTCAATAGTATATCATATTCTTCTTCAAATTGGAAGAATTTCTTGATTTCATGAATAATTTGGCACCCAGAATTAGGTTTACCACACAAAAGAGTACCATATTGGATGTACAGCTATATGCAAAGGGTGGGAGATTGGAAAGTACAATTTGGAATAGGCTGACAGACCAGAATAGTCTTTTGTTTGCCTCAAGTTTTCATCCACGTTAGACTATTGAAAGTATACCATATGGTCAATTCTTACGGTACAAAAGTATCATTTTAGGAGAACACAAGTCTAACGTTCGAACACATCGAACACACTCGCCAGTTGATTGTAATTGGTTACACAAGACACTGTGGAGTAACACAGGTTTAATCCCTGAGTCAACATTTAGAAACCTCTGGGTATTAAGTGCATTATATATAACCAATTACAATCAATTGGTGAGTGTGTTTGATGTGTTCGAAGGGTAGACTTGTGTTCCATCCATCTCAATATTGTTATCACTTGAAACTATGGTTGTGTGAAAAATAACAATCATAGGTTAACCATGGGCAGGGTCCCTTTAAAGATGAAAATATTGAAGTAGATAAATGGCAGTGCTGGCCCTAGTAGTACACAACAACAATATTTGTGACTGCAGTCAGAAAGAATGACCATTTCACTTTGTGCACGTGATTCATGTGAAGCAAGGGTAGCAAAACCAGCACAGTACCTTCCATACCAAAAGACCATTCAAGGTCACTTAGGAGGATGGTGTAGCCAGGGTATTGAAAGCAGCAGATATTTTGAGGTGAACCAAGGCTCAATCCTTGCCCTGTTTATTGGCTGGCATATGTTCAGCCCAAATGTGTAATATCATAATTATGGTGCCACATATCAGACATAAACCTTATTGATAAAGATCTGGGAGATCATTTGACTTTGTATCCTGAGAGTTGTAAGGTGGCTACTGTTTTTAGTGCTCTGACTGCAAACATCGGACCAGAGATAGGCCTGAAGGTGTATAGTACCTCTCAGTCAATATTTGCTGTTAGAGGAGGTTATATAGATATGTTTAAGCATTTTGGGCACTGTGATGCTATGGAATTATGATTTTATATTTTGAATTATCTGGTCATGATGACTATGTGTCCTAAAATTGCATACTGTGAGCTGCAGGTTTCATGTATTGAAGAGAAAGGCATGAAGTTCTTCAAGCTTACTGATGGCTTGTGTTGAGGTTGGGCATACTCTGTGAGTAATGCAAGCATGGTTGATGGTTTGCAGGTGTGGAGGGTGTCAAGACACAGTGAATCTGTAGAAACGATCAATTTTATCCTGAAAGACGTGCATCAATGTATCACAATGTCATAAAACTAGTGTAGAAGACAATGCAGCACAGGTAATTTTCTTAAAGTGAAATAACACCAGAAAGGCTTTCTGAAAGAGGCGGCCATTAAAAAAATATGCTTCGTGTTGCATAGTGCATTTCCCTTGCTGCCATGATGAAAAAGTGTTCCCCATTGAAATGTGAGGTAACAATGGCTATGTGTGCACCTGAAAGGCAAACCGTAAGCCTTTCTAGCATTCCAGACACTGGCTTGTTGATACTAAAGACATGCAGAGAACCATACCTATTTTAAGTGGACCTTTCTACTTGTGAAAGTGCCAAAAGGCTGGATTTTATGTTTTAAAGACACACATGATATTCATGTATTTGTTCAACTATTGTCTGGTCAGTATGCAAGCACATATACAAAAATGCAAATGTAAAAAGAGTGTGTTTGCCACATCCACAACATTTAGCAGACCTAAATAGAACCATGAGGGCAAATTCCAGAATTTCATCACTGTGAAATGGGTTGTAAGCTTATAGAACAAAAATGCATTTGGACAGTATATTAAAAAGAAAATTAATCTTCGATGATTGCATTTTGCTGTTAATTTTAGTTTGGCTAAACTTATGTGAAGTAAAAAGTAAAAAAAGAGGCATCATCAAAGTTTAATTGCATGCTTCCTTGCCATTCACTCCACTCTGAAAAGTACTGTGTTTTTATTTAACTTGAAATGTGACAGGCCTAAACCAATGGATGGGTCTTAAGCAGAGTCGAGCTAGGATTCACCTCACTCAAGCCCCCCAACCATACCACAAGATATGAAGCCGCAATAAGACCCTGATGCCTAATGTTCAAACTACTTCTGAAAGACCAGGGATAAGCACTGTCATATCTGGCTAATCACTAAGGTACAAAGAGACCTGTCACATTCATCAAATCTGGGCCCCTCATACATTCAATTAAGCTAAAAGTAATGGCACACCTTTTCTTATCTCCATTAAAAAGCCAAATAAACTACCTTTGACATGTATTAATATCATGGAGAAATCACATGGGATGTACCAACAGTGCCCTGTGGTGGCCGGAGTCAGCATTTCTTCACAGAATAAGAAAGTACATGTTGCATTGTAAACCCAGAATATGTTAAGTTAAACATATTATATATTTATAGCAATAGCTCCTACCAAACAAAAACAAATTGCTATTTGTAGATAAAAATTAAGTCTTGCCCCTAACCTAAAAATCCATCTGGTGCATAATGAGAACAATGTGTGAAAAGTAGGAAACTGAGTCTCTCTGCAAAAATACAACGTACTGGGACATTCAGCATCTTGAAGTGTGTGTTCTGATTTGAATAACTTAGTGAACTTTACGTTATTAAACGGGAACATTCACATCCAGAGTTACATTAAAATCAGAAAAATGCCTCTTTGTAAATTTAAGAGATCTTCCCTCTCCCTTCTTTGTCACACCCCAGTCACAATAAAGAGGGGAGAAGTAGATGATTTAAAATTGATTGCACTAGGAATTAGAGATTAATATTGAAGAAAGAATATTTCTATATGCAACTGAAGGGAAATGTCTGTGATAGAGACCAATTAGAAAGTGGTTTCGAGGCTGGTGGCATAAAGGAGGCCTTTGAGGAAGTGAGGAGCACACCATATTGTTTTCCAGACAGCCATCTGAAAACTACCTTTCCGAGGTAGTATCCCCAGATTGAGGGTCCAATATGATTCCCAAAATTGAGAAGCCACATTTAGAATGTAAGTATAGCTGTGAGATAAATCAAAATTGACCCTATAGAATATACATAGTAAAATACCAGGAATCAATGGGACTTGGAGCTCCGAAGGATACACATGTGACAAAGTTACTGGTGCAGTATTAAATATGGTAGGTTATGTCACCCTTTTAAATTGAGTAAAAAAAGAGATGTCATTTCCTTATAGCCCAATGCATTGTTGTAGTTAGAAGCACAGTTTAAAACAGACAGAATTTGGTGCAAACTTAAATGCACAGTGTTTTTGTAAATGGAAGCACCATTTACAATACAATCTATAGATCCTGCCAGCATAGAATCATGCATACAATACTACCATCTTTTTTTAATGTGGTATCTTTTGCTTGAGAATGTTGAATCTCCAACTCAAAATGTGAAGCAAAATAATAAAAAAAATAGATGAAAAGCTGCTCAAACAAATGTTCATTGACAGCTTTGCACACATAAGTAGATTGAAAGTGCACATATATATAGGTTGGAAGTTACATGCACATGATCAGAAAAATACCATGCACCACATTTAATGTAGAGGAAGTATTTAGATCTGTAAATGACGTGTGTCTCGGGGGAAAATGAAGACTGTATTTTGAAGTATTTAAACCCTAGTGTGTGCTTTGATTTAAGTGTAAAATACAAACATGTCTACCTCTGAAACACATTCCATTACACAAGTCTGCATAAGTGCATATTGTTGAAATACACTTTACATTTTAATTGTTGCAGAACAACAACACAATTGGTTTTTCAATAACATGGTTCGAAGATGTTTCACATAATAGGTTAATAGGTCAAATAGATTTAGATTTGTGTTCCATTTCCAGGTTGTAATTTGTGAGTTTTCAGTATGTTAATGCACTTTTTTGAAGCCATCAGTCAGCTTGCAATCCACTGCATTTGGATGTTGTTTAAGCCGTACTGTGTTGTCATATCTTTGGAGAGGATCAACTCATGGGGACCGTTTATTCCAGGTGCCAACATCAAATCAATTCTCTTTATGATGTCCTGTCATCACTCCAGCAATTTGTTGCTGGTTATCAACAGCTGAAATACATTTGCTGAATCTTTTCTGCTACACCAGCAATGGTCATCAGGATTCAAGAGTATGTAAACGTTCATGTGTGTTCAGAATACTCTTAGTAGCATTTATACCTCTGTATTTGATGGTGCATGTTTGATTCCTCAAACATCTGTCCCATTTCACTCTATGGATCTCTTTCATATGTTTGATCATCCAATCAAATTCGGTGTTGCAGTGCAGCATGGCGTATTATCTAGAACGACCAGTGTATTAGAGATGCGTCTGGAATCTATTTTATGAACAGTGTTTAATAAAGCTCGTACATTGTCACAAGTAGCATTTGGTGTGCTGTACTGGATACATCACATTTCAAGCTAGTACAATGAACTTCATAAAACACAACAACTAAAAACAGGAGGAAAATAAAACCCCTAAAAGACAACAACCCAGGGATCAGCAGTTATTCTAATTCTGGGAGAAAAGTCTTTGATTTCAAGCAGAATTGTAGAAATTAAGGTACAGGTCGAATATAAAAGTGGCAATGATTTCCAGAAGGAGGGAACTGCCTTTAAACTAAAAATGCCTGTTTGGAGGTCAAGCCTTTCTTTACAACAGGAATCTCCAGTTGAGTGATTGATTTTCTTCAAACGGGTTAGAGAGGGTGCCATTCGATTTGTGCAGAGGCCATCACCATACGTATTAGTTATGCTGTTTCTAGATTTTAGATTGTGCAAGTCTAAAGGTTCCTGAGTTCAATGACCCTCCCTTGATCAGTGGATTCAGTTCCTTCAAATTCCAGAAGAGTACCTAAGACAAAATGGAAGTGGCATCCATGCATCCTTCGTGGCATCATTGCTTGGCTCTCTTGAAGGCTTGTTCATATACGCTGTTGTGGATGTGGCAGGCACTGAAATGAGGTGGCAGCTTTGTCTTTCTCCAATGTTTATTGAGACCTCTACAAAAAAATGTGTTCTTGGAAAGGTCATCTGGGAAGCATGTGCTAGTTCTGTTTTTGGGTAAATTACAGCATGGAAAATCCATTGGTGTAATCCTGTCACATGTTATTTGGATATATAATGAACCCCTTGAAAACAATTCACAGCCTCAAACATTCACACACAATGC
The DNA here is from genome assembly GCF_040938575.1 of Ambystoma mexicanum. NCBI lineage: Eukaryota > Metazoa > Chordata > Amphibia > Caudata > Ambystomatidae > Ambystoma > Ambystoma mexicanum. The sequence continues at coordinate 436,202,959 of NC_090934.1, read as the reverse complement.
TATACCTGATATAAAATTTCACAGTTTTTATTTCATAAAAAATAAAAGTGTTTCCAGTGAAAAAACAAAGACATATCTATTTTTTTTTAAAAAAAAACCTTTGTAAAAGAACGTTTTCAAAAAAGGTTTAACATCTTGTAAGGTGCGTTTTAAAAAGGACACAAAATGCAACATTTCATAACTTTTTGGGGGATTAACTGGATATAAAATACTGAGATGATATGTCTTGCTGCCAGACATATGACTCTGTAGATAAGGTGGCAGCTGTGCCAGACCTACATTCTACACATACTCTTCTTTCACCCAGCAATGATTAAACTGAAAATGTTCTTTTGGTCCAGGTGGGTTTGTGGTTGTTCATTTCACTCTCAGACCACCATCAGATAGAAAAGTCCATTGTACTTGAAAGCTAATGCATTGTAGCATCTGAGCATAATATTTTCAATTAATCCAATAAAAGATATCAAAATGTACATTTTGTGTTATTGAAAAGGGTTCTAATGCTCAAAATTACCATTGTGTATCAGTGTCATCTTCACATTATTAGCACACGCAATCCCTCATACAAGAACAGTCATTCAAAGTCTTCATCCACAAAACAGATACACACATTTTCGACCACTAAATGAATACATATGTAATCAGTGATCTGCCTCCTGCAGATTCTATTTTCAAGGGAGTCTTATGTTAAGCAAAGTCGTGTCTGCTGATTGGACGTTTACAAGTGATTGTCCTAAAAAATCAATAAATATGATTTGAAATTTCTGGTCTGTCTGGCTCATGACAATCGAATTTGCTGTTGTTTACCATGTATTCCTATTCATTCGGCATAATCAAGAACCATAATCAGAATGTTTTAATTATACTTGTTGCTTTATCATTTGAAAAACTCGTCTAACAGTCATCTTCTGCAATGAAACTTTCAAGACTGAATAAACAAAAAATTAGGCAGCAGTAGGCAAAGGCAGTGATTCCGAATCGGAGCTCATTTGTGCATTACTGTTATTACTGTTCAAAGCAAACCCCTCAGTTCTCAGACAGAAAAGGACTCCAGTGAGTGGTACTGTAAGACATGTCAGTCCTCAATGTATATACAAATGTCAGTACGGCACAAAACAGGTGTGTTCCTGGGACTCTGACCTGTAGAAAATAATACACATGAAACATTTGCTAATTATGGGGATGGGCTTTCAGATCGTAGGTGAGATAGCTCAAAAGTATGTTAGACAGCATATAGTATTTGAATGATGTAATAAATGTCTTGACAAACATCTTTAATACGGGTTGCAGCCTGTGAAGAATACAGGAGATTAGTCACTTTGCCTTTATTGGGAATCTCCATGTGTGTCAACATCAAGTGTGAGAGTTAGATCCCTGTTCGTCAATTCTCGTGCAGGGTAGAACCAAAAAAAGAAGAGAAAAAACAGCCATCACTATACTAGCCAGATTATGTGTCCAATAGTATAACACTTAGAGGCTCTGATTAATATTATGGGTTCAAAGCATCCTGTATTTTACCTGTGTGATATGCTCCTTTGCCGTCCTCTGGGTCCATGGCCCCAAGCCGTTCAAACCAGATCCCGGAATGCACTCAATGCCTGAAGCTGTTCAGTGCTAAATGTGGCATGGTTTTGCAAATGCTCTGCCTCCCCCCAACCGCTTGCATCTAACACATGATATTAAATCTTCTTTTTCAACTTTGTCCAAAATGATGGCAATGTTTTATGCACTGGGAGGAGAACCTCTGGGTTGATCACCATTGATATCTTATGTGGCAACATTTGAGACCTTTCATTGAATCTGAACTTCATGGTTCTGTCCAGGAAACTGATATTTACTATGTCGGTAATTCTTGTTTCATTGGCACCTTAAGGTTTGGTCTGTGATGGTGAAACACTTTATGTGATGATTTTTTACTTGAAAATTGAAAGGGTTGCAATGATGTCTATTCTCTGGAGTGCCTAATCGATCTCACTCTCATTGAGGGAGGTGAAATCCACAAAGTGCAGCAGACACTCTAGGATGCAGCACTGCAGCTCATAGAAGCCTCCTCAGAGGATGGGGCTCCAAGCGCTCCCATCCTTCCGATCAATCCCTCAACAGCATAGTGGATGCCTTTGTCCAAGCTGGTGTTCATCGGTCATTGCAATGTTCGAATAGCTTTGGACAACACAATGACACATAACAGGACAACTAAGCTAGATTGCAAGCTGCCTGGCAGGCTCTGTTGCTGCACCCAGGCTCAGTTGCTGCACCCAGGCTCTCGTTCAACGTTAGACTGACAGCCTAGTCTAAGGTTGACAGGGAGCCTTTCTGGGGTACATTTAAGGCCCAAATCAGAACTCCCCTACAACAAGAAACTGCATTTAAACAGGACCACAACAACAGTGGTGCTTTTGTCTGCTTGGCACATGTGTGGCGAGCTTTAAACACTGCCACTCAAAGAATGGCTACATTTGCTTTTTTTCATTTAAAACAAAAAGAAAATAACCTACATTCAGAGTGCCTCTGCATTGGCTGTTTTGCCCTTTGAAGACTAAAGGCTATGCACAGCATTTCAGACGGCGTTGCAATTTGTTCTTTTTCTTCATTTAAACACTACAAAGTGTGCGCTCAATTGAAATACAGCGCTGCATGTCTATTTCATCAAACTGACAAGAAGTAAGTAAATACATCTGAAGAACGGCATTGCTTCACTAATCAGAGCAAAGAATTATGCTTTCATTCAACACAGCTTTTGTTTTCTTTGAAATGATCCAGCACACGCAAAATTACAGCAGAGGAAAGAAAAAGCGTGGCGCTCTCTCTTTCCCATGTCAATTTCAAAGAAATTGTATGCAGTCTCTGTTCATGTCCATGAACTCAAAGTGTATGTAAAAGCCCTACCCAAGATTAATGAAAACATAATCCTGCAGGATGTAGAACCACGTTTGCAACTGGAAAGGAAAAGTTCTGCACACGTAGGAATCTGCTCTTTAAAATAAGAGAAACAAATGTCATTTCAAAGTCAAATGTTAAATGAAAGCTGTTGCTCGCACAGAAACACTATTGAATATGTGGGTGGGGGTTTCCAGTTACATGGCTACCTAATGTACATTATATTTGTTTCCATAAGAAGCAGTACTTGGAAAGGACTCAGAAACCAGTAGAACTGTTTTTTTTCTGGCCCAGGCACTAAATTCAATGACAAAGCCCTGCCTCCAACAGTGGGAAATGTTGCATCCAGAGGTGAACGGGCCCACAAGGATACATGAAGAGGCCAAAGAGTGAGGATTCACAGCCCTTCTAGACTGGCTGGCAGCCATGCCAGAATGAACAAAGGGAGCCAGTAGGGGTGGTGCATATCAGGGAGATGTGATTTCTTCCAGCACCCCTATAAAGGGGGAACTTTGAAAAACTTCAAAAGGCATCATAAAAGCCCTTTGTTGCAAACTAAGCCCGGCAGAGACAGCTGCTGAGGAGGGGTTGTAGCACCACCCACATCTGTGACAAATCTACCCCATTGACAGTAAAGGACATTTATATTATGAGACATTTTTCCCAGCAACCTGAATAAGCAGTAATGTGATATTATGACAGTCTTCATGTGATTTTAGACACATAGAAAGAGACTAAACACATGTTTCTAGCATGTGGTGAACTGAAAAGGCCATGAAAGACACTTTTTGGGGTGAGTTATAAATGGCACAAATCTGAAACTAAGTGGGACAATGCAATATATAATTGGAAATATGTGTAGCCATTGGCAGGATTTTAAATATTATGCTGTTCATAAAAAGGGCACAAATGTGCCAAAGGGAGATGCGACATTGCACAGAAGTGCCGATTAGATTGTCCAATTCCCTGTGACACATGGATTCCAACTTATCTGATTCTTATGGCGGTGGCTGGTACAGATTTGAAGTTTTGCTTGATTACTCATTTTTGGTTAAAAAAATAGCTTTGTGAGACAAAGAAAGGTCATAAATGCAGACACATAAATTATCTCATTTCCCCTGAACCAATCAGCTCAGAGAAAAGAGGGGACACTTTGAGACTGCCAAATCCCAGCAGAGGGGTAAGTCCATAGTACTTGCCCCCCAGGGTGTAAATCTGATGATGTCATTTTAGCTATATAAGTGGGAGACAGGGAACACTGGGGACAATCAATTGACAATCCACTGAAACACTGACCTCAAGATCCAGGGAAACAGAAATACATCCATCTATCCAGATCCAGGCACATACCCCAGAATCCAGGGAGAAAGGAGGGAAGGCAGCTTATCCCATTCAGGAGAGCTCAGTGACCAGATCCCTTGCCTAGCTGCTCAGCTCCCATCCAGCTATTCACAATGACCAGACCTTGCCTAGCCGTCCAGCATCCAATTCAGGAGAGCCCAGTGACCAGATTCCTTGGCCCATTTGTCCCAATGACCAGAGCCCTTGGCCTAGCCGTCCAGAGTGACCAGATACCTTGGTCGTCCAGATACATTGCTGGCAGTCCTGAACCCCAAACACATTGTAAGTATCACATCACCCAATCCCCAAATTGCATATCCCACTCTTTTGACCATTGCACCCGCATTGAAATCCCATTCAAAATCCCCCAAATTGCCAGTATAATCTGTTCAATTTTCCACAGACAAATCTGTATTAGCCTGAATTAGCCTGTGTATGTTAGTGCAATTTTTTGATAAGCCCTCCCATAGCCTACCATGGCCTGTTAAACCATTAGTATTATTTTGCAATTGAATTCATTAATTCCCCTATATAGGGATCCCCGGTGAGCTCGTTGCCATTCGAAATCAACCACCTCTTGTCAAGTGCCTTTCTTTAATTATATAATTATAGCCATTAAAATATAGTCTAAACAGAAATAGTCCTTGTTTAACAAAACAAAATGTGCATGTGCATTGTGCTTTCCTACCAATTCCGATGTGCATTGTGCTTTCCTACCAATTCCGATTCCCTAGAAAAACCCAATCCGTAATCCCAGTAAGAGTAACCCCTTTCTATCAGAATCCTATCTGTTAAGTGCCTCTGCTGCTTTTCCTGAAATACGATTCTCGATTTTGAAAGCCCAGCCCTTTCCATGGCTGCCTGTAATTAAAAGCCCTGCGTAGATAAGAATTGTCATTCTGCTGAGTGTGTTTCCTTTGCATTCTGTTTTTCTCAAAATCGATTTTCTCACCTGTGTTCACATTGCCTTGGTGCTGTGCTTAGTATCTGTAAGCTTCCTAATCACTCGAGTGTAGCAACACAAATTTCTGTACTAGCTAACCCATCACAGTGATAAACCGCTGTGCAAGTAGCAAGTGTAATCCGTTTATGCCATTTTGCTCACAAATAAGGTTTACAATTTCGTTTCTGATCCCCCATCTGGGGGTTGTGGGCTAAATTCTAAATTCGAATTTGCCCTCTTCATTCTGACTCCTTGCCACTGCCTTTCATCCACAAAGGGTTTAGTTAGCTGAATTTCGGGGTGAGTGTTGCAGGGGGAGTGCATAACATCAGTGCTATCTGTTATTTAAAACAAAAAAACAATCTTGCTTACGTTTGGTATTAAAGATTTCCGTACATTGTCTTAGGAGTTCAATTAACTGCGCTCTGAGGATCTTTTTATTTGTATTGTCACTCCATTGGTGACTGCTGCCCAATTATTTGATTTTGCTTGATTTTCCATTGAACCATAACAATTAATAAATATCATATTGTTACATACCAGCCTGGTTCCTAGCCCATTGTGACACAAGGTGTTTGTTAAGGGGGGTGTGAGGCGGGTTGAGTGCCTACTCAAACAAAAAACCCATGGTTGAAATAAAGGTCAGAGGCGTTTTTACTGTGCCCCACATTCATTGTCAGTGGAAAAAGTACCTGGCTGGAGTGTGCCGTGTCATAAAACTGTTACACATTGGTGCAACAAGGTTCCTGCTGTTAAACTGGCTGATCCTGCTTTTTGAAGCTGGTACCGATAGTCTGGGCATGGAACGGTTACCACTGACCCCAGGTGATGTTTTAGACACTCGCAGCTACCAAAAACATGAACCAGGCAAGGACAGCAGAATAGGTCTGCACAGGACCTTGTTTATTCTGGAGATATGTATCAGAAAAAGTAATTTACAGACACAGAAAGAGAGTTCACGAGCAGGTTAAAAATAGACACCCCGGAGAGATTACTGTGAGAATTTGTGTTGGATACATCCTCCTATATGCAAAGTAGTGCATGGCAAACGGATACGCAAAGCATGAGCTGCTGTGGAGTTTATGAAACCTGTTATAGAGGCAGCACAGGGTGTAGAAATGCAGAATAAAATGTGACGGTTCCCTGTTGCCTTTTAAAATGTCATTTCACTTCCCATCCCCAATTCACAAACTGTGCATAACATATCATTATATCAGACCCAGTGAGGAGTTTGGCAAGGCGTGATCCACTCTGACATTCACTAGCACCTCCCATCTCACCGCAGCTTAATGTGTTCACATCCTTATCTTCTGCGTGTCCTTGTAGAGGTATCTCTGAGGCTTCTGCCTGTTCGGTGGTGCTCCTCGTCTATAGTGATCTGCTCCACGTCATATTCAAATTGCCTTTGGACCTACAGTGGTGAACTTGGTCTGCCTGCCAGAGACCTCAGGGTGCCTCTGTAACACCCCATTCAGTCTGGATTCCTCGTGCCTGTATGTCCCGTCTATCTGCCTGCTCTGCAGTGTCTCTCGTCTCTGGCCGTTGTGTGGGCACTGGCTGGTTGATTTTGGCACAACTTCGAGAGACTGGGTTTTGACCGCTTGAATCTTGCACCCAGACCCGTACACATAAACCCACAACCTCACTGCAATCTCCTGGCCTTGATGCAGAGTGTATTGATTCACTTTTTGAATCGCCTAATGTGGTAGATCTTTGGGTATAACAATGTGGAGGGGCGATGAATATAAGTAAGGATGCACAGCCTTGGGTGTTGTTTGACTGTAGCACATGGAGTGCTCATGCTGTAGTAGTGGATACTTGATCAGCCTAAACCAATGGGGGCTTCGCTGTGGTGAATCACCCAACACGGTTATTCATTTTGTTGAGAACATTATTATGGATATTTATCCTAACATGAAGTGCAGTTGCAGTGTCTGACTTCCTCAGCAGCACACAAACTAACAGCACCACCTTAACCATTGCACTGACGCAATGCTTCTAGCACTACATAAACACAATGGGCCTGATTATGAGCATGGCGGTAGCCGTGACTGTATGGCAGGCACGGCTACCACCATGTTTGCTCCCGGCATTGCCTCTCGCGATTGGGCAATAACCGGCCCATTACGAGTTGAATGGGCCGTTAATCGCCCATTCGCCGGTGGCGGTAATGCCAGTCTCCCGATCCCCATTCTGCCCCATAGGGCAGAATGGGGGTGGGGAGCATGGATGCGCCGGCACCGTTGATAACGGTGCTGGCGCAATTACGAATTACGCTGTCTGGCACCCACGAGCATAACTTGTAATTCGGCGGGATGGTATGAACGGTGCCGGTGCCTTACCTGCACCATTCATACCGTCACCGCCACGCTTATAATGAGGCCCACTGTCTCATTTCTGCAGTGTTTAATTTCTCTCGCTGTCTCTCTCTCTCTCTCTCTCTCTCACACACACACACACATACACACTCACACACACACACCACTGCCCTAAACCCACATAACCCAACACTACATACACACTTCCCACAGTACCACAAAAGCAACAGCCCTAGCCCTGCACACATTGCCCATAGCACTACACCCACGCAGCCTCCAGTAGTGCACATGCACTGCCCAGCACCACACACTCGTACGGCCACAATGGATTCTGGTGTTGAAGTACTAAATGGGAAAATTGGAGTTTGGCTTCAGTTAACATAAAGATCACTAGCTTTACTGTGATGGCTATAAATATTAGAATATGGCCTTACTGTGCTAACTGGGATTAATGGACTTGGCACTGCTGCTGTAATTGCACTTAATAGTTTGTTCTACATTATTCACATATACATTATTTTCAATAACAGGTCAGTGTGTCACAAAAATAATTTAACATTTTCAAAGATGCTTTTTCTCTTTTTAGCAAGGAATCACACTTATTGAATGATGTTTAGGGAGAGGTTATAGCATTGTTCCTAAGTGCACTACGAACAATATTGTTATGATTTCAATAATGTGATATACATTTCATACAAGAATGGATCACCATATGTATCATTAATATCTGTGTTTATAGATCCATATTGTCAAATTACTGTGAATGCAAGCAGACGTCCAAGGCCAAAAGATATGTTATCGTATAGCACAGCTTTTTCTTGTAGAACAAATATGCATACAATATCACCCAACCTGTGTTGGTACTCATTTATCGACCTCAGAATTATGAAAGGCTGAGATGGCATTGCTGGGATTCAATCCTGCAACCTGCAGATAACAAACACATCACAGTAGCGAGGGCTCAACCCATTGAGCTATCATATTGGCTATAGTAAAATGAGCAATTAATCTGTAGTGGATAGCATTAAACTGGTAACTGAGATTTAACAGCAGACCAGTTAAGTTAATCTGCAGGTCTGGTGCAAATTTGGCCGCATGTCAAGCCTGCGTGCCTCTACTTTTCAGGCTTCGGAATCAGAGGTTGGAAAAATAGGGAAAGCAACACACTCACAGAACATCCCAAGCTCGTTACCTCCTACATGCAAACAAACATCCTGAACAGCATGCCAGGGAGATGGGAAAGATAGACACATTACAACAAAGCATTCATTGTGGCACAAATAAGTCAATGTTTGACCATAGCACATCAAGTGGCCATGCCGCTTGATGTGCTATGGTCAAACATTTCTACACTGTACACAAGCTTTTAGGCATAAGGATTTTGTCAAGTGACCAAGGACACCAGTGGCGTAACACAAAATGTGAGGGCCCCCCTGCGAGCCATGCAGAGGGCCCCCCCCAACTCGGCAACAAATAATGAATCGTGCCACACTCTGGGCCGGCCTAGATTATCACACTTACCCAATACACACAAATGTTCTGCTGAAGGGGTTGCCTGTACTAGGAGAAATATATAAATATGTGTTCTGATGCAATATACAACACACTTTCATAGAAAAATTGGCTAAAAAGCCAGAGTGTTTGCAATTGTTTTGTAGGGTAAGGCCAATCCCATACATGCATATCACCAACAGTGCACAGGAACATTAATGCTTTGCTATTAACAATGCCATGCCACATTGAAAACATGTCCCACTGGCTGCACAATGTAGACCAGTGTAGACATGTAATAACATTACAGTAAAGCATGCCAGGCCACATTTAGACATACCCAGATTGTTTGCACCAAAATGCCAGTCGAAGCAATAACACTCATCAAGAAGAGAGAACACATTCAAGCCTGGGTCTCTGCAGCCTCTAATAACACGGCTGAACACTTTCAAATCTGCAAGAAACTGGTCAATCCTGTTGCGGTCTCTGCCTCTCCTGTTCCCTCCCAGGCCCTCTGTATGGCTCTGGCCTCTCACTTCTCTGCTAAAACTCAGGAAATTCTGTCCTCTATCTCCTCTTCCTCTCCCTCTTCATCTCTCAGCCCCCCTTTGGCCATCTCTAACTCTACTCCTCCTTTCTCCTCTTTCTCTCTGACAATACCTGATGAGGTTTCTAGACAAGGCCTGATCTATGAAAGTCTCGTCCAAACAGGTGCTTCCCTGCTCCTCCACAACCATCAAGGACCATATTCACACACTCGCTCGAGCCTTGGCCGATTTCTGTAATCACTCTTTTGCCACTGGAACGTTTCCCTCTCCCCTTACGCACTCCTTTTTTCATCCACTCTTCAAGAAGCTGTCTGCCGATCCGACTTGCCCGGCAAACTATCGCCCAATCTTCAACACCCCTTTCCTGGGCAAACTCTTGGAAAAGCTGGCCATTTCCCAGCTTACTCTCCACACTAAATCCAGGGACGTCATTTCACCAAAATGCCAGGGGTGGCGGAAGTGACATCACACAACCCTTGACCCCTAATTACATCACAGGAAGTGATGTAATTTGCCCCACCCTGAAGTAATATCGCGGAAAGCGATGGAACACGACCTTTAGCACGTTGACAAAACAGGAAGAGGCATCACATAGCATTGTACACTACGAAAACTATGGTTACGATATCACTATAATGTGATGTATACATTTCATACAAGAATGTATCGCCATATGTATCATTAAGATCAGTGTGTAGGCCCATATTACCAAATTACTGTGAATGCAAGCAGACGTCCATGACCAAATGACAATGATGTGTTATTATATAGCATTTACACTTAAGCGCTTTATATAGAGAAAATATTCACTCAATATCACCCAACCTGTGTTGGTACTCATTTATCAACCTCAGAAGGATGAAAGGCTGAGTTGAGGCGTTTAAGAACAGACTAAATCAGTGACTCACCCCCTGAAGTGTGCCTGAAATAAACCCTTAATGAGTCTAGCAATTACTGTAGAATTCCAGAAAGACACATTATTTGGTATTCCTATTCTTTCTTATTTAGGGTCAGTGCTAAAAGTACACTTATATACTTGTATACAAGTAGACTTGTGGCACTCCTGTTCCTATGTTTCTTCTTTTTTTAAGGGGCTTGAAAAAGAAAGCCAGCCACTCCAGAAGTTAAGAGCCACATGGTGCTGGCCACAGTCCAGGAGATTGCATTACAAAGAAAATAAAAAACTGTTTTTTTTTTGTAATATTTTTTTTAGCGGTCAGAGGTCGCAGGGGAGATCACAGAGGTCACAAGGGAGACACCAGAGGTCGCAGTTGCGACCTCTGGTGACCCCTAAATGACGTCCCTGACTAAATCTGTTGGTTGTCTCCATGACATGACCATCAGTCTGGCTTCAGAGCTGCCAGAGGCACGGAAACTGCTCTCCTGAACACCCATGAACATTTGCTCTCTAACCTTGATTCCAGCATTCCATCTGTCCTAATCCGCCTTGATCTTTCCTCCACTTTCGACACAGTCAACCATGCCATCCTGATCAATCGACTACGTGAGAACCTGGGCATCACGTATCAGGCACTGGAGTAGCTAACCCTCTTCCTCTTGGACTACCCCTCCAAGGTCCAATGTTGTCCCTTTCTCTCTGCCACCTCTCTCTCTCTCTACCTGTGGCATTCCCCAGGGCTCTATCCTCTCACCCTGGTTTTTCAACCTCTACTTGGTCCCTTTGGCCCACCTAATCTCTACCTTCTCCTCTAACTTTCAGTGTTATGTGGATGACACTCTGCTTTCCTTCAGGCGCCTCTACTTTCTCGCTCATTCCTGACTGTCTATCCTTGATTCAGGGTTGGGCCACCTCCAGCGATCTATGCCTTAATGCCAGTAAGACGGAGATCCTTCTCATTGGGGACCCTGCCCCTGCTTTCCCTCTCTCACTCTGGTCGTCCCCCTTGGGCTGTCTCGTTTGCCTTCCTGCGAGGCAAAAAACCTTAGTGTCATCTTCGACTCCACTCTCTCGTTCTCTCCTCACATCTCGGACATCCGCAAGAAGTTCCACTGCCAGATGCTCCTCCACAAAATTGACTCTTCCCTTTATCACTTTCCCCCAGAAGCTCTTTGTCTCCAGAGCCCTGTTTCTCTCTAGGCTGGACTACTGCAACAAACTCTGTCTCAATCTGCCTTCCTCTACTCTCCGCCCTCTGCAAATAATTAAGAACAGGACTGAAGCCCAGGGATCATATCTCGCCAGCCCTGAAATCTCTCCAATGGCTCCCGGTGGCTGCAGGGATCATGTTCAAGACACTTTGCATTGTCTACCAGGCTTTCTGGGATCGGGGCCCACACTATATACAATGCTCATTTCCAAAATACCTTCCTTCTTTATTCCTTCTCCCAGCACCTCCAACCCTCCAAGGGTTAGATGCTTCTCCAGGCAGAGCGTGAGGGGTAGATCTCTCTCCTCTGCAGGTGCCTCCTGCTGCTTTCTCTCTCTCCCTCCCCTGATGACCTTCCTCCAACTGACCTACCTGTCTGCTGTACTGACTGTTTGCTTGGCTATTCTCAGAGTCTCACTGAGTCCAGGCCCTTTCTTGATCAGTCACCCTTGCACTGCCTCCGGGCCTACCACGCACTTAGGGGCTGTTGCTGTAACCCTACAATCCCTTGTTCTCCTTGCACTACCGAGAGCCGCGCTGCCCTGGCTGCACTTACTCAGATCATTACTGCCCTGTTTTCCTCTCCCTTGCACTTCCCCCCTCCCTTTCCCCTTGCATTTCTCGTTCTCGCACTTGGACGATCTGAATGACACAAGGCCTAGAAAGATCACTTGTCTTGTCCTCCCTCTATCTTCCCTCCCTTGTCTTTTCCTGCCTAGAAAGACTTGTTTACAGGTGTGTTATATATGACTTATATCATATCATTTTATCACAGGTGCCCAAGAAAAAAGGTGTTACCCAAATTGTTCGTTTACAATTGTTCGAATGAACAATTGATCAAATTTAAAGGGTCACAATTGACCTTTTCACAATTGACTGAATATATATATATATATATATATATATATATATATATATATATATATATATATATATATATATATATATATGTAATAAAGGGGTGTTGGGGGGTTTGGGGGGTTTTGCGTTGGGTGGGAGGTTGTGGGGGGTTTCCCCCCACATATATGGTACAATTGACCTTCACAATTCGGTCACACGTGAAAAGGTCAATTGTCATTCGAACAGTTGTAAAACAAACAATTTGTATACAACCAGAAAAAATACAATGCTGCAGTAAGAAACGGCTAGACTGGCATTACCCAAATTCCAGTCTAGCCAGGTAATTACTCTTAGCAGGACTGCTTTATCAGAAATGCGCAGTTAAAAAAAAAAGTCATACCAAACTGAGGAATGACTAGACTGGCTGCACCAAAATGGCTCTCTAGCCACTAATACCACATGTCATGCCTGCTTCGCCTGGACATAGACAACCATAATGATTCGTCGCACAATTCTGCCCCCACATATCCCCTCTCCCTAACTGCAACTTCCGAAAAGCAAAATACATAGGGCCTCATTACGACCCAGGCGGTAAGTTACCGCCTGGGTCGTACCTTTAACACCATGGCGTAAACTACGTTTACGCCATGGTGGTTGGCGGACTTACCGCCCCATTCCGAGGTTGGCGGGGCGGTAAGTTCCCATTAACCCATTTACCCTTCCCCATTCCCATTTTTGCCCCATAGGGCATAATCGGAGTGGGGAAGGCGTTAATTACGCCACCGTAAATTACGGTGGCGTAATTAACAACAAGGTCCCTTAGCGCCATGGATTTTAACACCTGCTAAAAGCAGGTGTTAAATCCTCCATGGCGCTAAGGGACCTCGGAATCAGGCGGTAAGGGTCGGCGCTGTTTAGGCCGCCGTAAACCCCTTACCGCCTGGGTCCTAATGAGGCCCATAGTCCGAAATGGTCTGGGTGCTTATTCTACTCTAAAATTGAAATGCCAGTTATGGGAGGCGAAAGAGGGGGGAAGGGGTATTGCACAGCACAGGCCTCATAGATCTTTGTGTAATCTGGGGTCACAGTTCAAAATCCTGATACTGGGGCCCGGCCTAATTCACAGAAGCGTGTTTTATTGGCAAAACCCTATTGGAAAAAGCTCAGTGGATTAGGCCCATACCATAGTGTCAACAAGACAAGATTGCATACTTGTGAGCTCTAAAAAATGAGCTTCATTATGTTGAGCTTAAAATGGCAATTATGGCAAACGCGCTTCAGTGTTTATTTTGTTTCTGCCGTACAATGTTAGAAATAAAACCTTGCTCATGATCCTGAAGACGGGTGCTGTGACCTAACAGTGGGTGAGTTTTATCACCCTATCGCCACGTGCCCGCCCAAAGACTCACCCCGAGGCTCGGACTGGCTCGGGCATATGGCAACAGTGCAATGCCTGAAACAAAAACACAAATGCGAGCGTGGGCTTGTTTTTTTGGTCTAAGTGGGTTACTTTTTTGGGACCAGTTTGTTTAGTTACTTTATGCATCTAGTAGTTTTGACCATGTTACTGAATAAATATTCTTTAAAATGCGTAATTTGCGTGACCAGCATTGCTAAGGGAAATACCAGGAGTTGTTGATGTGCGGCAAGCGGTCCCTTGGGTCTCTATCCTCCTTCCAGACCAGCTCCTCTGTCACCCTGCAGCACCTGTCTCCTGCACTCTCAGGTGTCTGTAACACAAACAGTCCAGGCAGCGCCCGGTGTCGTGTTGCTGAACTCTGGCTGGCACACGACCGGAACCTCCCCTAGCAGGGGATAATAGAAGTACTCAAGAGGCACACACATGTGCACGTTCATACATATACCACACGCACATAATTCCGACAACTAGCACCCTGAAGAGCGAAGGCGAGCACACCACCGTGTATAGAGAAGCACTGTGGGCATAAGCGCGTGAACTTGAAATGAGGAGCACGCACGGGCGCAAGCACACGCATTGTGTGCCCTAGTCATTAATCCCCTAAGAGCACAACACATCGTCAAACTTGCAAGAGCTGCGGAGTACTGGCATATGCTTCCAAAAGGCCTGTGTGGATTGCAGGCCGCTGCTTACGAAAAGCAGACAGGACTGAGACTAATTTAGTCGGATATCAGGCGTGAGCCTTCGTGATATGCAGAAACAGGCTGCTTTCAGCTTCAAATCACTTTACATGTCAAATATCGTTCCTGCATCCAGCTCCGTGATACTCGGGTTATTGAACTGGGCGTTACGTAATTGTGAGCACATTTGCGATTTGAACCTACAATTTGCCGACTGCATGCAGCAGGCACTTAACCCACTGAGCTACATTCCTCTCAAAGGATTCGACTGTCCAGATTGTATGATAAAGTTCGGAACCCCGAGCACGCAAACACACACAGAGACACATGTGTAGACTTCAAACCATTATAAGTGCTCTGGGCATAGCATAGAAAGTTATAAGCACACGCCTTTTTCGTTGAGTCCTAAACGCCTGCCTTTTTGTATTATAACTACTGCCACCTCCTCTTCAAAGTTGTCTCCCAGTACACAGTTGCCGAACTCTGGCGCCAAGATACTTGCTAACTGTGAGTGAGCATGCGCCTAATTTGCCTACTAGAGCATCTTCCTCAATGAATGCACAGACAACGAAAAAGAGCACAGCCCATCCACCCAGAGATGTGCTCTAGTATCTACATAGTCAACAATGAAACCAGGGAAACCATGTCATTTTCTCGGCTTCCTCGCACAGCCACCTTTGTGGTCTTGCGCAATCCATTCCGTCTAAATTCCCTCACTTAAATATATTCTCGATGTCAGCAAAAGGGTATTAAACAAAAACCTAAACATGTACATAAACGTAGAGCCATAAAAGAGGGTAGGGGGCATGACTTACTCTGACCATCGAACTTCCTGGTGATGGTGTCCAAGTAGGTGTTTTGAGGGGCGACGTGCCCCCCGTGCACTGGCATCTTGGAGGCAGTGGTTGTCTGGTCCTTATAGTGCAGTTATATCCCCAGTAGTAGCCGTAGACAGTCCTGGCGATGTTTGGGGGTCCTTAACTTCACCCTCGAATGCCCGCTATTGTGCGATTGCCGGGGCGGCACGTGGCGTGCAAGGGTTTTGTGGCACGCTCAGGAAATTCCCCCGCCCTGCCCCCGGTGCCTAAGCAAAGCAATTTGCAACTTAAGTTGCAAATGCGTAACTCCACGGCCACTTGAATTCACGGAGAGCGGGCCGGGCCGAGGCAGCTGCCTATGCAATCAATGTAACTTATGTTACTTAAAGTAACGTAAGTTACATTAAAAAACAAAGGCATGGGCTTATGATTTCAGCCCGGCCACAGGCCTGATGGCCAACGGCCCAATCCAACCCTGCTTGGCAATGGTTTAAGTACCTGGGAAGATGATGACAATGGTGCAAATAGTTGGAGCTTGATGGAAATACTTGGTAATGCTCTGAGTGCTTCAAGATTTATACCAAAAACTTGAAATCTTTAATGACATAACCTGGTACATCATAGCAATACCTGTCATCTGAGTTCCAGAGAATGTTATGTTACACACTACCTGACAAATGATAATACTTGCGGGGCATATGATGTCAATAGCTGGCAAATGGTGTCAGTGTCCGGATACTTAATGCCATTCCCTACATAACATCCAATTCCATTGGCTTTGTCAATGAATTATTGTTTCTTATCTACGTTATCTGCTCCAGAGAGACACTAAACTCCAGTGGGTGTCATCCTTCAGACTCTCTGAGTTGATCATATAAAAAAAGGCTATCCTTTAACATCCACGTTCTTATAAGTGTGACACAATGAATACAGAGTCCACTGCTCCTGCACTGAGTATTTTGCTGCTTCTCAACATGTGCACCCTCATTTCTCCAGCAAACTAAAAGTTGCCCTTTGAATAGCTTCATACCTGCCCTGACACTTACATACTGCCCCCTGGTGACTGCCATTAGTATTGTGGTGCCTGCTGACATTACATCACTGCTGAAATGCTGCCCAATAATTGAATTGCCTTGAATATCCCTCTCATCATCTTATCATGAGTGCAAGATTTGTTTACAAAATAGAAGCCATCATACACGTCAGCAACTTCAATGTTCCCACTCAATTTGAGATTCTATATTACTGTACCAAAAACAATCCATTTAGCCTGACTCCCCTCTCCTTTCACATGTGGTCTAATTGCTACCTGATCAACCATTCCACCTGCTATTAGCATACACAATCCAATACTGGATATTAATTATACTCCAACTCATTGCCAAATTTCCCTTACTTGGTTCCCTTGAGTTTCTTACTGATCTTTTAAAATTGTCCAGGAGGAAGTGATGGTGGAGTGCCATTCTTCATATATCCTCCCTTCTCATATCCTTACCACCTTCAACAGCTTTTTACTAATTTCCATTAAACGTTCCACTAATCCTGAAACCTGTTACCAAATACTTACATGCTTCTGCATTATGACCCCAGCAATTATTTCTTTTGCATTATTCAGTCTTTCCTCAACCAGTCATTCATGCTTCTAACCAGGGTCTGATTTTTGGAGACAACGTCATCTTGATAGATACACCAATGCCTCAAAGGAACTTTTCAACATATTGAAATGACATTAGGTCTGGATCCCCTTCTCACATTAAAGGACATTGCATTGAAATCATTTTCTCAACCTGGTTTCCTAGTCTGGTCAATCCAAGATCTGCATCGGCTTCACACTTCTTCCTCAATTTACAAAAGAAATACACCAAAATATTCTTCTTCTGGCCTTACAAAAATAAAAAAACATGTTCCACTATTTTTAAGAATCACCTCTCAATAAGTTTCCATGGACCTTTCTTTGAATGCTTCTTTACCAGTGTTCTATATATTGTTCTGTCCTCCACATCTCTGTGGTGTTAGACCGCTATGTATCCTTTGAGCAGTGGTGTGAAATGAAACTCTGATATTGCAGGCAAGGGAAGTGAAACTCTTTATGAAGTTCCAGTGGCAAGGTATATACATCAGGTAAGTTCAAGGTTAAGTAAGTAGGAAGGTACAGAGGAAACATCCACCGGACTCCACCCTCACAAGCTCCTTCACTCCAACTGACATTCATGGAACTTACAGGAGCACTCACATCACAACATTCCATAGGCATACATTCCACCAGGCATTCTCTCAAGCAAGCAATCATGCAGGACCAAGGCAGGGATCACAAGACACAACACTGACTCTCTACTACTTATAAAATAATCCTTCCACAAATGTAGTTAGCCTGGAAAAAATCGGAAAGCCTGCTAATAACATCTCAATTCCAATGTGTCAGTACTACTTAGCATGAAGCCATTTTTAATTCAAAGTATTTGTTGTATTACTCTAAAAAGATCACTGGCTCCATCAACTAGCCTAGGAACCTATTCCTAATAGTTCATGCACTTTCTCTGTATTGTTCCATCACTATGATCCCTTTGACTCAAACGTTCTGCAAAAGCATTGTTCATTGATAAAGTAGCAAAAATTAAAGACTAAATTGCTCCTTCATTCAACCCTTCTCCCCATCCTGATGTGTCTTGTATACTCATGGACAGCCCTTCTGCTATAGGCCTCTTCAGTTTGACTTCAGAAAGACAAGGAATCAAAAATCCTCAAGTGGCTTCAGTCAGTCCGGCCTTCAAATGCTGCTTGGGTCCATTGTTAAGCTGCTATTGATGTGGCCCCTATCGACAATTTTGCCAGTAGTCTGTCAATCCGGATGTTGTTCTCTACATGGCACAGTAACTACTCTCAGCAATGTTTAAGATGACCTTCTTCTTTCTGTTGTACATGATTCTCTCTCTATGCTCATCTGCCTCACCCACTTTGTCATGGTGGACAACAACAGCCTGCATCAAAGGTTACAATCTGTGACTGGTGTCATAGTTCACAACACAAAACTGTGTTTTCTCATTTATTTCTGACAAGATAATATACATCATAATAGTTGTCCTGCTCTTCCCTGCAAGACATGCATATTCATTCTCACATTTCAGGAGCTTATCACCAATTCACAGCCCTGTCTCAAGGGCTATGTGCCATGGGAGATTGGATGGACAACCATCTCTAACTGGAGCAGGTAAATATAAGGAATTGTGTGTGTGCAAATGCAAATGTGTGTGTGTGTGTGTTTGTGTGCATATCTATAAGCATGCATGTATGTGTGTGGTGGGGAAGAGGGCAGTGCAATGTTAGGAAGTGAAGGGAGAATTGAGGAGAGCCTGGGAATGTTCAAGCAGAGAGATGCCTCCTAGCAATACATTATGTGGCAATTCTGACATTTGTTTCCACAAACTTCAAGAAAATGCCTTCTTACACTGACAATATTGGCATTATTGGCACAGCCAACATGAATGTGTTATAACAGTGGCAATATTGGCATGCACTGATATAGCTAGCATGAATGTGTTTTCCTTATACTGTCAATATTGGCATTACTAGGCATAGTCAACATGAGTTTGTTCTTGCGCTGGCAATACTCATTATCAAAAGCAGCCAAAATAAGTGTTTTCTGTAATGGAAATATTAAATCTAACACTGGCAAAATTGGCATATATTGACACAACCAACATGAGCATGCCTATTTAGAGTTGCAATACAGGCATTATTGGGCACAACCAACATGAGAGTGTTCTTACTGAGACAATATTGCCATATATTGCTATAGCCACAATGCACATGGTTCCTTACAATGGCAACACTGACATATTGACAGAGCCAATTTGAAAACGTCTCCATATTGTGGCAATAATAACATTATTGGGCACAGCCAACTTGAGTGGGTGCTTACAGTGGTAATACTGCAATACATTTGCACAACCAGCATGAACATGTTTTGTTACAAAAGCAGTTGTAGTATATATCATAATGATCAGCATTAGGATAAATGGCATTGTGGACACAGACATTGTGAAGTGTGTTTTACAGTGTGAATGTTGTCATAACTATAAGCTAAGGAAGTACTAATAAAGTACTTCCTTTGCCTACATTTATGCCAGAATTTTAGTGCCTTTGCATTTATTGAAATGTGTTAATATGTTGCCCTTCAGAACTGATGTTAAAGCTTCAGGATTTGTTTTACAAAAAGTGTAGTACAAAATGAATCATTTGAACCCATTAGTTAGAAAACATTCTCTGGGGAAGGCTCTGTGAAGCACACTTGATTGCTTGAGGCTCTTTTGCTATTCTCAATCGCTCTTGCTCATTCGTGGGGAATGTGTACTCCTATCCTGTGCAACTGTTCACCAGCTACCACTGATGATAACATTGTGTATGCTGGTTTACCTGATTACCAATTTCAAAAGCGCCTACAATTTCAGAATATATCAGCTCAGCTTATTTTTATGTTGAAAAACCACAAGTCTGTGAGTGCACTGCACAGAAGCCTACATAGGGAACCTGCTCAATACGCTGTCCAGTCATTTGGTCGACTACAAAATGGTCGACTGCAATTTGGTCGACGTCATTTGGTCGAAAACCAAATGGTCGAATTTTTTTTTTTATTTATATATGTGTTTTATGGGTTTTCGTGTAGAAAAAAAAAAAAGGGATTGGGGGGACGCCCCCAAAAAAAAACAAAAAAGGGGTGAAAATAAAAAAAAAAATTCGACCATTTGGTTTTCGACCAAATTGATTCGACCAGTTGTCCAGTCGACCAATTGTTTTCGACCAAATGACTGGCAACCGCTCAATACAGGATAGACTTAAAGGTCACCTGTCTCATTTTCACATGTCTCAACGGAACAGTACCGAAATATGTTTAGCACACCATCATCTAATGGAATTAACCTTCAATTCTCTATTTATCTCCCTTACTCTTTTTCCAGTTTTTTTGTCATTTTTCTTTTTCTCCCTTCCTGGTTTAATCCATTATCTGGTCTTTCTTCTGGCCTTCCTACTGCCCTTTTCTTACTAAAATATAATTGTTCTCGTTTATTGTTAGCACCTCGAGGCAATTTGGTTTGTAGTGTGAACGTTATACATTTATTAAACATAAACATGAGTACATGGTTTTATGATGGTCAAATTCAGCATTTGGTGAAGGTTTGGCAAATGCATATATGATATCTATAATAGAAATGGAGCCTATTGCCCTTGTCAATGCTTGTTGAGGATAGGTCCTGCTAGGATCCATCTTAGTGGAGGCAAATGGACATGGAATGGATGCCCTCACCTTGTAGACTGTGTGTAGGCAAATTGAAGTAATCCAGTCTATCACACAACTTTTCATTCAATGGCTTCACAGCATAGCATGGCCCAGTCTTGTAATAAGTCACCTAGCGAGCATGACAGATTTCAGGGTCCCTCTGCCCGACTCTGCTCCAAGGATTAGCGTATTGTGCAGTCCTCACTTCTGTGCCCATGTATTTAAATAGACATTCTTTCTCTACAATAGAAATTCTTTCTCTACATGTGAACAATCTGGACCTATGGAGACACCTAATAATAGGACCAAACCAATTGTCACACCACAAATACCAGAAAAGGGATCAACACAATAGTTGGATTATATAGAGAGATGGAAAACAAAGTAATTAAGAACAAAAAAAACAATACACCAACCTATTATTTGATTCACACGACCAAGTATATAACAACTGCATTCAATCCCTTGAGAGCTTAATAATAACAGAGAACCCATCTGGTAATTTATGCTAATTAGTTTCAGCTCAGTAAATAACTAAAAAAGACTATGGATGCTTGCCAGACGCGAACCACAGCATATAGTCAATCTAACAACACATATCACAGGAAAAGCTGTTGTGTCAGATTTGTGTAGGAAGCAAATTCTGAATTAATACCAAAAGGAATTCCTTATTGTGCTTCATGGTACAGTGTTTAATCTTAGAAAGAGGTAAGTTATTTTTTGCCAAAATGACGACATCATCGGGCAAACAGAAAACATATGTATGTGATCAGAATCTGCCAAGCCACACCTTGGACACATTTTCCAACTACGCTACAGTTTATGCTGAAGAGCATAAAAGAATGTATTATGGAATCCAACCTTTCATTGAAGTCCTTAATAATAGTACTGCTGGGCTAGAGCAACTTCTTAAGAGTAGGCCTTCCTAAAACATATCTGGCCTCACTAGAAGCTATTCAAAATGATGCAGCCAGGATGATATCTGGCGCTTGTTACTTGTCACCCCAATCTCTATAATATGACACTGGCTCCTAATAGATGTGCACTGTGTGTTCAAAATGGGCTAATTTACATGTCATGACTTTCATCTTAACACACAGAAGTACATAGCAGAAATAAACTTAATTTCTAGGGTTTCTCAGTCCGTAAGAAATTTAGAAGAAATATGCTTGGGAATGCCAAACCTCTTGTAAACCTTTTCAGCAATGGGCCGCAACAATATGGAACTCACTTATTCCGCCATAGCTACACTTTTCCCCTTTATTCATCACATCTCACAAAAACTTGAAAATACTCATCTTTAAAATATACCAGATGGATAACGTCTACTACAATGTGAACCTCTTAATCCATTCTCACCAATTCATTGAAGAGACATGAAACTAAATATCTGAACCACCCCGAGTTTGCCCATCTTGTAGATCTTAATCTTAAATGGCCCACGGGTCCCAATTTTGCGCCTCTTTTTGAACAGTTTGGCCGATCTTGGCCTTCATAAATTTGTCTCTCAATCTACTCACAAGTTGGGGAATACTTTCGAAACTTGTTTTGGGCAAAAAAACACAATTATCTATTTCTTCGGCGGAGCCCGTGTTGTGGTCTGATCACTATCTTCTGACCTTTATTCTTAATGCAGTTCTCACGCAGCGTTTGGATGATCTTCAGGCCCTTGTGTCGTCAGTTCAGGCCCAGTGCCTGTGGCCTCGGGGGTCAACCTCTACATGTTGTATCTCTCATTGTGAGAGGCACAATTAACCCCCTTAAGGGGGTTAAGGCAAATTCAGCCGTGGAAACTCGCTTCTGAACCTTGATTTTACGAGCAGCTTAAACTGGCTTGTCTTGATCTAAGGCAGGTTGAGTGGAAATGGCGGAGAGCCTACAATCCTCGTTTTAGATTCCAATATAAAGTGTGTGCGGCTGCTTACTTTGTGGCCAACTTGGCCGCAAAGAAGGTATGCGTGGCACAGAAAAATGAGCTAGCCCTGTGCAAACCTAGAGAACTCTTCTTGGTGATTAAATCCTTGACATCTATGGCTAACCTTGTGTCCTCAGTGAGTCCATCTGAGGAACTCTGTGACTCATCGTCTCAGTTCTTTATCATTAAAATTGTGACCATTTGGGCCAGTATCTCACTGGCGGTGATGGCGTCCGCTCCTGTTAGGGAGCCGCCAGCTGTAAACAGTTTGGCTGTAACCGTGGGGTGGTCTCTTTTTCCGATGTTAGCAGAGACCACGATTTCTGCTGCCATTCATCAACTTAAGTCAGCGGCCCCGTCTGATCCGGTGCCCCTGGTGGTGATGAAGGATATCTCCTCGGATTTGCTGAGTGAGATCACAGTGGCCATAAATGCATCTTGCCAGATGGGCTCTATCCCTCGGGAATTGAAGATAGCGACAGTGATTCCCCTTCTCAAAAAACATTCTTTTGATCCTGCACTTCCTGCAAACTTTCACCCTATTTTATTCTTGCCCTTCTCTATAAAACTTTTGGAATCTTTGTTATCGCCACTTTTTTCATCCTTCATGGAGTCATCCTATTTCTTTGACCCCACCCAGTCAGGGTTTTAGGCCTGGCCAGGGCACAGAAAGTGTTCTGGTGTCAGTATAGAACGAAATGGCTAGGCTGGTTGATGCAGGTGGGGTCGGCGCCCTGATTGTACTCGATCTGTCAGTGGCTTTTGAGACTGTGGACCATGCTACCCAGCAGGCCCGGTTAGCACAGGTCGGGATTTCTGCCCAGGAATTGGCCTGGTGTACCTCATTCCTGGCAGAGAGAACCCAAATACTTTCACTCCCTTCTTTTCTTTCATGTTCCTGCCCCCTTGGTTGTGGGGTTCCTTAGGGCTCCGCCTTGTCTTCTATCCTTTTTAATATCTACATTTGGCCATTGGTGTGTCTCATCCGCTCCTTAGGTGTCAGGTGCTATGGAGACAAGACGCAGGTGTTGGTGGTGAGTGCTCCCCCTGATCCTGCACTTTGGGTGTCCTCCTTCTGCTGTCTTCACTTGGCCCACTCCCTGTCCCGGTTGTCACAGTTAAGCATCTGGGAGTGGTTATTTCATCTTCTCTCTCTATGGATGCGCAGGTGCCCGCTGTGTGCAAAGCTGATCATTTTCATGTGAAAATATTGCAAAAGGTGCTTCCCTTTCTACCTTTAAATCTTAGGCCACTGGAGGTGGCAGCTCTGGTCTTGAGTCACCTAGCCTACTGTAATGCGCTATA
Organism: Ambystoma mexicanum; assembly: GCF_040938575.1. NCBI lineage: Eukaryota > Metazoa > Chordata > Amphibia > Caudata > Ambystomatidae > Ambystoma > Ambystoma mexicanum. The sequence continues at coordinate 436,179,080 of NC_090934.1, read as the reverse complement.
CTTGGGCCAGTCTAAGGGCCTCGATCAGCGGCTACACCACTTTCAAAATCTGGCGGCGCGAGTGGTGACGGGATCCCCCATGGGACACATATCTCACTCATTCTACGGGCTCTGCACGATCTAGGAGCTGAATATTTATGGGTCAAATTTGCCTGTTATAACCCTAATCGGGCATTGTGGTCTGGCTAACCCTAATCGGGTATTGTGGGCTGGCTCTGCTGGCCTGCTCTGCGTGTCGTCCTTTTGTCGTTCGCGCATAGGAGGCCGGGCCTTCTCTGTGGCTGCGGCCCAATTGTGGAACAACATGCCACGCCCATTAAAAACTCTTTCTTAACAGGGATTGACCAGTCTGTCTTTCGGCCCTCCTTGCGCCATGATACCTTCGGGTGACTGTGTGCTTTAAAAATGTACTTAACTTAACTTAACATAACACCCTCTAAACAACACCCACCATTTGCTCAATGGTTCTAACCAATTGGAACCGTATACTATTCCTGGAACATTCCCACTAACCAAACTTGAGTATATACCCTCTTATTACAGCAAACTAAGTGACTATATGAACTTGAATGTCTTATTCTGACTTTTTATCGCCTCTAGAATGTGAAGCCTGGCATCAACCTTGCATGAAACGTGCAGCGTATATTTTTAGGTCACCCTTCTTCCCTACCTCCGGTCATGCAAATCACTATTCCAGATGTTTTGGCCAACTTACCCACTGTATTTCGACGGCCTCCCTCTCACCCTACCATTCATGGAATTCACTCCCCACAAAGCGGGATCCTTTCCCAACGTGGCCAATTATACTCCAGTTGACTAATCTATGCAGTACTCTAAGCCCATCTTCCAATGACTTCTTGTTGTGACAATAGAACCTTTCGAGAATAAAATGACACCAAGACCCCCTTCCCACCCAATGATTACATAACCCTTGCAGCTGTACGTTCAATTCCCTCGGCCCATTGTAGGTCCTAGGAGGTCGCTTACAGCTAGCCTGTAGCATGAATCGCGACCCTCCACACCCGTTTTACCTGCTTATTTGTGAACGTCTAAACACTATGGTTCTACTTATCTAATAATCACATGTTGAAATGTAGTCGTAGCATTGCTGAATAGTGTGAAATAATGTAAATGCATCCCTCTGTACAAATATGTTAGACAGCAAATGTCTTAACTATAGTGCAGTACATTGCAACAAAAAAGAAATAAATTAAAAGAACTACCACACTACAGAACTGTAAAGTATTTCATGTGTATGGTGTGTTAAGTGCACGCCAAATGGAGTATACATATTGACGTGTGAGACTAACATCGAGCAAATAGTTATTTAAGATAGAATGTATGGTGCATCAGCCTTCCCCTGCCCAGCAGGACTTGGGTGAAGCCTATGACAAACGCATCTAGGTGAAAGAGAGTGCATCTGACTTCGAGTCCTCGCCATGTGAAATGGGGAAACAGCTGTCTGATTTCACAAAGCGAGCGCACCTGTCAGAATGGAGTGCATGCAGTGTAGATGGACGCTGTCTGTGCTGCAGCATCAGGCTGTTCTGGCCGCCTGCAGTAAAGCTGTCTAGGTACTAGATTTCTCTATGCCATTTTTATGTAACCCCTCCATGATGTGCAAAATGATGGGCGGGTCAGTGCCCCATCGCCCTTTATGGACAAGCCACACTTTGCTAGAAGGTTTGCCCATCCATTAAATATTAAGTTATAATTTAGTAGACCACTCAACTCTTAGATTGCCAAAAGCAATTTAAGAACAGCTGAAGTGGCATGTCTTTGACAGCGTAGATGAGCATCGTGACAGTAATCAGCCACGACTAGAATAAACTGATGAGCCCACTCACAAGTAACCAGAACAATGTTATTTTATTTTGGAACATAGGCGTTGCTGGGTTTGTGCGTGTAGGGGGTGTATTGGAGGGGGGGGGGGTGAGGGAGTTGTAGCACGCGGATTTCTGGTTGTAGCCCCTGATAGAAGCTCAGGGGCTACAACTAAAAGGCTAGCAAGCCCCGAGTCCTGATAGTCTTGACATTAATGTAGCACCAGGTCTTTTACAAAACTAGCAACACCCCTGTTTTGGAATAATGGTCCAGGTAGTGCTCTGTCCGTCCCTTCCCGCCCCTTACCTCCCCTTCCCTACCTTCCCTCTCCACCCCTCTCCTTTCTTCTCTTCTCATATCTTCTCTTCCCTGCCCTCCCCACCCCTCTCCTTCTCTTCTCTTCTCTTCTCTTCTCTTCTCTTCTCTTCTCTTCTCTTCTCTTCTCTTCTCTTCTCTTCTCTTCTCATATCTTCTCTTCCCTGCCCTCCCCACCCCTCTCCTTCTCTTCTCTTCTCTTCTCATATCTTCTCTTCCCTGCCCTCCCCACCCCTCTCCTTCTCTTCTCTTCTCTTCTCTTCTCTTCTCTTCTCTTCTCTTCTCTTCTCGTCTCTACTCTTCTCTTCATTACAGGTGGTGGATGTTTGGATGTGCCTGACTCCTCAGAAATCAGGCTTAGTAAATCCGCCCCTCCCTATTAACAAGTCTTCAGGTTTGCCAATGTCCCCTCACTGGAAACTTTGTGAACACCACATTTGTTTCATGCTTGTCTGTAGAATCTCTAAATGTGTTTACCTTTGTTTACCCTATATACCTAACAGGTTAGACATGGTGGAAGGTTTACCTGGCATTGGGCTGAAACCTAACTTCATTAAAACATACACACATACATATTGAAGGATCTTCTATGATTGTGGGTCCCTGTGCTGTGCTTCAATATTTTTAACACAAAAGTTGGAAATCACAAATGTCTGAAAACCTGCGAGATAGTTCAGAAAAGTTTGGAAAAAAAAAAACTACGTTTATAAAAAATAGGAAATCGATGTCAATTGGAATGGACCCACAGATTAAAGGAAAGGAGGAGGAAGGGTCAGGAGGATAACATGGGAGAACAGGTGCGCTCCCTCCATTGTGATGTAAGACAATCTATAGCTAGTGTAAAGAGTTGCAAACTGGGATTGGAAGGAAGGAGGCTGGACACGTGGATGAACGGAAATTACATGGGCAAAAACACACAATATATAATTTTCCCAGATGTCAAACGACAAGAAAAAATGTGTTCGCATTTTTATGAAGAGCATTGCAAAGTAAACAGATAGGTGTATTTTCGAGAAACAGGGGTCGATTCATGGAGCAAACGCGCGCCGAAAATCCCAGCGCAAGCAGGCGCAAGTGCGGGAAACGCAGCGCACGCGCACGTGTGCGATGCAAGGAAGACGCTGTGCGTGTTTACCGCTGTCCGTGCGCCCAATCCAGCCATGGCGCACGCAGGCATACACGGCACAGCAAAAGCGCACATAGCGCGGCGCACACACCCAAAGTGGGTGGAACAGTGGGCGTAACACGCGGAATGGGGAATAACGCGTGAAAAAGAAGGCGTAACTGGGGAAGTACTGAAGGGAACTACACGGAACGCTCACACGCACGCGAACAACCCGTATTCATGGATTCGAATACGGGAAACCCGCGCACGGCAAAAGACGCACACAGGTGTCAACGCGTCCGCCACACAAAGGCAGGCGGAAGCGTCCCCGCGCACAGTATAAAAGTGCGCGCAAACAACAAACACGTATATACAGCTACGATGAATGCCCCATTTGTCGCGCACTGATCGTGGGACACCGCAGGAGGAGGAGAATAGCCAGGGCACGCATTTTCGCACCACGGACAAGCCTTTTTGGGATGCCTGACGATGAGGTCTATGGCAGGTATAGGTTTCCACCCCACATCATCCTAGACCTGGTCAGGGAGTGGGACGATGACCTTACATCCCCCACCCTTTGCTCCCAAGCATTGAGCCCCTTGGAGAAACTGCTCAATGTCCTGCATTTTTTGGCCACTGGGTCATTTCAGCGGACTACTGCCATAGTGGGGGGGGTCTCACAGGCCACCCAGTCAAGCTGCCTACACCAGGTCTTGGCAATCATGACAGCGCGCCCCTCAGTCCGCAGGCACATATACATGCCCAGAACACCTGCAGAAAGGCAGGCCGTTGTCCTGGATTTTTTCAGGGTGGCACACTTCCCCAAAGTGCTCGGTGCCATAGATTGCACCCATGTGGCCCTACGTCCACCTAGGGCCACTGAGCACATCTACCGAAACCGCAAGCACTGGCATTCCATCAATGTACAGGTGGTATGCGATGCAAAGGGAATCATCACCTCTGTCTATGCAAACTACCCTGGCTCCACCCATAACAGTTTCATATACAGAATGTCCACCCTGAGCCGGGCACTGGAAGCTGGGCAGCATGGCGACACATGGCTCCTAGGTGAGTACAAATGCCTTGCACTCGCATGCATGTGACACACACACAAATAAACAAACCCCAATAATCACAACCATTTACACCTCCCCAGGGGACAGTGCCTACCCTCTGAGCAACCACATGATGACGCCAATCCAGAACCACACCACACCACCCCAGGTAAGATACAACGCCGCCCATATTGCAACCAGGGCCATAGTGGAGCGCACATTCGGAGTGCTCAAGTCACGTTTCCGCTCCCTTGACCGCTCTGGCGGGCAGCTACTCTATGCACCACCAGTAGTGTGCAGGATCATTGTGGCAGCATGTGTCCTGCACAATGTTGCAACACGGCAGGGCGTCCCGGTGGACATGGTGGTGCCCCCACATCCCCAACCACAGGCACAGGCGCTGCCCATGGGAGGGGACAGGGCACGTGGTGAGGAAGCCCGGACCCAGCTTGTGGCCACATTTTTCACCTAAACTCCCACCCCTGCGGAGTGCACACAGGCCTGGCACATACCAGGTGACAATCGATGATGACAAAGAGACAGTCAACTGTCACAACCCTACCACCCTGAGATAGTTGCCATGGAAGTGCCACATTGTCTGCATCCCTAGCTACTTAAACACAAGCTATCCTGTGTGACCAAAAGGCACACATATGACATGACATGATATGGCCTATACATATAGTATTTCAAGGTGCGATGAGGCAGGGAGCGGGGGACAAGGGAAGACAGACAACGGTACTACTAGGCCAGGTGTCATTTAGATTGTGCAAGTGCAGGGGTAGGGGGAAGGGAAAAGTGCAAGGGGAAGGGGAGGAGGGGAGTGCAGTACAGGGTAAGTAGACCAAAAAACAAATACATAGGCCAGCTGGTGGCAACTGCAAAGGTAAGTGCAGACAAGTGCTGGGAAGGTGGGGGCTGTAGGGATAGAGAGACAGTACCACAGTGCAGGGGTTGCCAGGGAGGCAGTGCAAGTGGAGAGTGGCTGGGCCAGGGACCGAGGTCGGTGAGAGTGGCCCAGTTGCAGATCCAGTGCAGTGCCAGTGAAGAATTTTGCAAGGGAGAGGCAGAGAGAAAGCAGAAGCAAAGAGGAAGGTCTTGAGGTGCTTCCCAAACCAGAGATGGTTCCCCTCAAGTTCCAGTGAGGCAGGAAGGCTGTTCCAGAGGGAGGGCCCTGCCGCGGAGAGAGATCTACCCCCAGCTAGTTGCTTTGAGAAGCGGATGACCCTGACATGCAAGGTGTGCATCACACACACCTGCAAAACAGGCCATGGCCATCACTGTTATGTCACTCAAACCCTCCCAAACCACAACATGACATGGCAAGCAATACCCATACACCAACACAGTAACAATAAGGTACACATTGCCATGTCCAAAATTTACAGTGGCATCAGACAATGATGCCTGACCTGGAATCAGATGAAATGACTGACCAACAACCTCCCACCCAAAATAAGTCATTTCCAAATGCATTACAAGAGTTGTAGACGTAACATAACAATGAATGCCCGTCTACATGCACATTGTGCATTGCAAAATCAACACTGCAGCTTCTGTGTGCTGTGTCCTACTCCTGCAACACACTGCTCAGCGCACAGCACAGTGAACAGCCATTGTGTGTGATGCACACCCTGAGCATCACATCTAAGCGACAGACCACATTAAAAAGCAAATTAGGCATGTACAGGATCCACAATTGGTCACAGAACATGTGCTGCAGGGACACAGTGCTCACCAGAAGGCAAACAGTGTACACGTGGATATGCAAGGGTGGTAGTACATGTAGTGCATCAGAGTGCAAGTGTGTGGGTCAGCAAGGACATGCACTCAACATATACATGTGCAATCAAGTGACCATCAGTGTTCTCTACACATCACATGTGAACATTCACCATGTGTACACCCCAGCATGTCAAACCATAACTATCCCCTCGCACCTGAAAGGTAAACACAACACATGAACAGGCATTGATCAGCAGAATACAACATGTACATAGGATACCACCATTAGAATGTCAGGGTTCCCATCACACTGCAGGGCATGGCAACTATCAACAACAACCCCCCCTCCCTCACAAATGACCATGACCCACTGAACAACTGCACCTGGGTCATGGAGCCTTCAACCCTCAATTCCACCTGACCACAGGATCACCTTTACCCTTCGTCACCATCTCCCACCTTGTATGTAAAAAGGTGCCTGCACCCTCAGAATCTACAATCATTTCCAAAATCACAAAATCCAAGGCATAAAAATGAACCGGAACACCCTCCAGTAGATGACTTGACGTAGCAGTACCTCACAAAGGCCAAGTACTACCACAATGATGCAACAACCAAGGTAGCACAGTAAAACAATGTCACAACAGGATGTGAACCATGTGTGGTACATAACATAGGATGATGCACCATGAACGGATGTGTACTGTCACAGGTCCCGTGTACAGGCGTGGGAGTGTCACGAAACAACCACCCCCACCGTGTCCCGGGTGCCTGCAAGGTCAAACTCACACAGGCCCCTGAGACACTGGTGGGGAAGGAGGTTCAGGGATATGCAGTCGGGACAGTGTTGGCACTCTGGATAATTGGAATGAGTGGCAGGCGAGGGGAGGAGGAATGACACATGAAAGTAGGGAATGCACAAAAATGTACTACCTGCATGAACACATACACAATCCAAACAAACTTGGACATCATTGTCATGGCCTTCTGTAGTCCAGGCTTAGGAGTGGCACGAACCAACCACCCCCTCTAGGGTTTTGGCGCCTGCAAGTTTGTGGCTTACACAGGCATCTGCAACCCCAGCGGGGAAAGAAGGTTAGGGAAGGTTGCTTGGATAGGTACGGGAAGCAGGAACACCGGGTAGAGGGTACAGGGTTCAAAATTGCATAGGATTCCGGGTGATTAGGGGGGAAAAAACATACCAAATTGATTTACACATACATCCATGCATTAGTGCACCCCCCAGCAAGCCTATGCAGAGCAGTTTGAAAAAAAACAACAAGACACTTAGCTCTGGTTTTGAGTGCTGGCCTCCTGCCTGCGCACTCTCAGGTCCGGTTACAGGAGCACTGCAATGCTGCAAAGAGAGCCACAGTCAACAACCTGTACGTGCCAATTACACAAAAACACACCACCAAACATGCCCCATAGCAACAAACTACTCTACAAACAGACAATCTGGTGTAGATGCTTCGTACCCATATATAACATTACCCCTGTGATGGGTCATACACAGTCAATGCAGTAAGTCAGCCGCTGGTGGGTGCGTGGCAAATGGAACACCAATGTGTCACAATTCACACAACATGCAAGTTGTGTACCACCATGACCGAAACAAAGTTGGCAGTGCATTTATCATAATGTACATGGAAATGAAATGCACTGCACCCGAGTATGTCCCTTGCTGTATGTCCCTGTGAGCTGCCCCTTTCCATGTCTCGGAAGGCTACATGGTTGATACAAGTGCCTCGATGGACCTTGGTGTACCAGAGGGTATGTGCCACTGCCCCTGCAGGTGTCCCTGACAACCTTACAATCAACAGCCATCAGTCCACCAACACATCTGAGCTGCATTGTGTGCTTCAACACCAATATTCGTCCAAGCTCACCCTCAGTGCTGTGACTAAGCCTGCATGTGCAACTCGCCTGGTGCAAGCTTTGCTGTGCTGTGTTGTGGACCCCCTGTGCTGCTCACCTTGCCTGGAGTTCCTTGGAACATGTCAGCAGTTCTAGGATGTAGGTCTGCAATCCCTGTGCCTCTCCTTGTGCACACATGTGCATGTGGGCACCAACAAACGTGTCCAGAATTCCGTCGTCCAATGGGCCATATTTGCTGGCAACGGTGCTCTGGAGGCTCATCCCCCTGCAGAAAGGGCATGAAACACATGATTAATGCTTCAAAGTCATCTGTGTGTGTCTCTTCAGGCATCTCATTACTTGACCATGTCAGAGAGTCACATCATAAATCACACCATCAGTCCGTCTTTCACCTCCAAAGTGTGGAACACTATCTACAGCATGAATTGCAACAAGCACGTGTACAGTAAAGATAAGAAACATACTACACAATGCACAGCAATGAATGTACACATTAATCATGAAACACCCCATATAGCAAAAGCTGAACAGTGGACAATAACACCAAAATCATCCCCACTAGGGGTGTAAACACAAGTCACACAGCACCAGACATGCCACAGATATGACAGTCCAAAGCCCTTGTGTAAAAGGTTGTGATACCGAACCATCCTTGCGAGCCCATGGATAAGGGAGGCAGGAGTGGCATATGTGAGTCAATGACCCCAAGCAGCAAACACATACACAAGACAAGCCTGAAGGGCTCAGCTGGAACAGACAGTGGATGCCTTCAAAAGCCACAAAGCACCGCACCGTCACATGAAAGCACAATAGACAAGCAATTTTAAACTGTATTAACTAATTACACTAACTATGGAAAACCTACATTACCTAATTAAACTAACTATCAAACAGAAACTTAACTAAAAGAAAAATCAAAAATGGCCACATACGACCCGGGGGGAGGGGAGGCACCAAGTAGGTGGGAGGTACAGGATGCTGCTCAACATCCACATGCGATGATGCTGAGCCAAAAAAAAAACTCTCCATGGGCTCAACGCCTGCACAGCCCGACCTATGTGGGAGATAGATGGTTCCGAGTCTGGCTCATCCTGTAAAGGAGGACATGGCACAGTAGCCTGGCCACGCCTAGCCGCAGCTTGCCCCTCGTCGGCAGCAAGTCTGCCGGACGGGTAAGCCTGGTTCTGTGTGGCGATGTGATGTAGGTCTGCATGCAGAACCTCACGTGATACACGTGCTTCCTCTTGCAAGGTAGCATGTGTAACACGGAGTTCCTCCTGCAAGGCCTGGCTGGACAACCGCTGCACCTCCTGGCAAGCCTGTAGCTCAGCCGAGATGATACGCTCAAGCTGTGCAAACCTCTTCTCTGCCTGCTGCCTCTGGGACATCATAAGGACACCCAGAGTGGATCTGAGGGAAGCATACTCCTCCCTCAGGGCATCCATGTGCGCCTCTGCGTGAGCAGCAATTGCTTGATGCAGAGACGACAATTCAGCCTGGCGTGCCCTGTCTAAGGCCGCCATGCCCAGCCTGAGCGAGTGGGCCGTGGACCGTGTCGCCTGCTGCTGGAGAAGCACCTGCCTAGCAAGGGGGAGCACAGATCGGGCCACACGCTTCATGCTCTCAGCGATGTTCTCCATTGCTGCCCCCTGCCGTTCTGAATTGGCAGTCATGTCTTGCTCCCACTCAGTATACTGCGGTTGCGCGCGGTGACCGCGTTGCCGGGCTTGACCCCTGTGGGAACCAAGGACCAGGGGTCCTCGCTGTGTTGGCACCGCCCGCGGCTGCATGACTACATGCCCCCATCAACGTGATGTCCCAGGCACATCAGTGACTGGTGTGGAGGGTGACCCTGCGTCCCGATCCACCACGGGAGGAGGAACCAAGACTGTCTGATCCCTCAGTGCAGGTGTCGCAGACAGAGGAGTGTCCACATCAGAATCACTCACCCCTGACACATGGACTTGATGCTCATCCAACTCAACATGGACGTCAGAGTTGTCATCAAGGCTGGACTCATAGGCAGCCAGAGACAAGATGGACTGTAGCACTTGGGGGTTTTCGTGGCCTACCACCCCACGACCCCCACTAGTGCCGGGTTGATGTAGTGGTAACAACCCTGTGTCTGGCATGACAACACCATCCTCCACCTCCATTGCGTCATCACCTGAAAAATAGAGAGAAAAAAGGTCACGACACATGTCAGAAGCACACAATACACACCGACAGCAAACGCATCAGGCAGATATGTGACACACAACATATAACCTGGCATGCATGCTGGGTCAACTTTGAATTGCTTCTGTGATCAGACCACTCCATCCAGACGCCTGAGAGGGCAGGAGCCCCTCACTGTGCACCCGATGCACCTCTGCAATCCTGCCGACCTACATCAACACGGTCTGCTGGAGCAGCCGTGCATCATCTGTAGCCCGACCTACATCAACACGGTCTGCTGGAGCAGCCGTGCATCATCTGTAGCCCCCCTCCTTCTGCCCACTGCAGGTGAGCCTGAAGCCCATCGGCGGTGCGCTCCACCCCGCGCATCCGCCTAGCAGGCACCCGATCCTAAGATGGCCGTCGCCATCATTGTTTATCGCGTTGCCTAGCAACACGTTCATTTGACCCAGAAGGCCACCGGCAGGCGGAAGCCGGCCCACTCGAGGAAGGCCCTCGAGAGTAAGGCCCCTTCCTGTTTGCCCCTGTTCGCCTCTGGAGCCGTGGAACCAGTACTCTTTACCTGCATTGTCTGGATTCAACCCGCTGTGAGTAAAGCATAATACCCTTAGTCGCTTAGTCTACCCTACGGTCCTCATGGGAATGTCAACTGCTTATTGCTAGCATATACATACAAATTTGGCGAATTCACTCTTGCTAACTTTTGTTGCTCGTGTGCATGGTGCGATTGCTACTACTCTTATGCGCCATATCGCGCTGCACCCCATTAATGCCGTTGCAACCGTGTCGTGCCCTTTGGTCGCTTAACACAGCAGACGTAGCAGCTACTCTGCCTGCACTCTACCCAAAACTAGAACTCTAGCCATCCATCTAGATACAGGACTCTCACACATTATACAATGCTCCTTATACTATCTTATCTAGTATACCTGGCCTCTTCACTCGCCCTATTGGAACGACTCACCATGTCACCTCTTATAGCAACCACAATACAACAATCCACCATACAATGTAACATAGCCGACAGAAACCTAAGACTACGAGCAAGACTACCCAGAATCTTTGATCCGCTCATCAAATACGAAACTAACACCATTCGAGCCAAAAAGGAACCCACTCGCAAACCTTTCACCCATAACTACATTAAACACAACAATTACCAAACAAACAAAGAAACAAATGCCACTCCTAATGCAGCAATAAATACTGTTACACACCCTAACCGCACACCTAAACTTAAAGGAGCCTTAATAAACGCTAGATCCTTAGTCGCCCATGCCATAGAAATATCTGAAGTCATCTCGACAGAAGACTACGACTTCCTAGCCATTACAGAAACTTGGCTGCATGAGGCATCAGGTCCAGCACTATCCCTAGCTGTGCCCAACAATTATACTATCCTCAGAACGGATAGGTGCGGAGCTCGAGGTGGCGGACTAGCCATCATCGTCAAAACTAAACTTGGGATGAGACTCACCCCCTCACCAACCATTGAATCTTGCGAGATAATGACTACCAAGACATCAACAGCTAACTCTCAAACTCTTAACCTTCACTTGATATACCGACCTCCAGGTCCTATCAAGAACTTCATAGAAGACTTAACTACCATCCTATCAGAAAACCTCAAAGATACTACTCAATCAATACTACTAGGTGACCTCAATATTGGCTTCAATGATATCAACGACTCACACGCCACAGCAGCATCCAACACCCTAACAGAACTGGGATACACCCAAAGAGTGTTTGAGCCCACCCATATTAAAGGGAGAACCCTCGATTGGATTGCTGACCACAACTGCAATATATCTACTCTCACCATCTCACCCCAAATCTGGTCAGATCACCATCTTATCTCATTCTCCTTGGACACCGTCACCCCTAAACTGAAACAACCGTGTGCACCACCCGCACTTACCAGAAACAAAAAAAACATGACACTAGACAAACTACTCCCTGGCATCTTGCCCACCTTGGACGCTTTACCTGAGAACCTTAACCCTAACAGCCTAGTGGAAGAATTTAACAACATCATGAACAAAACCCTTGACGACATCGCACCACTCAAGCTCAGAAACAGCAAACCACAGAGCCACCTGAACAACTGGTTCACCCCTCTCCTAAAAAATCTGAGATTAGAAAAAAGGAAATGGGAAAATACGTGGAAAATTAGCCCCACTCCAGAAAATAAACTAAAACTAGTTAATATCTCCTCTCATTATAAAAAAGAAATCATCTTAGCTAAACAAGAGACTTACAATAACAGAATTACACAAGCTAGTTCAAGCACAAAAGAACTGTTTGCCATACTCAGAGAACTGGAAAACCCAGTAACACCTCAAGATAACTGTCTTAAAGATAAAAAGTGGTGCTCTGAAATCCAGCAAGCTCTCTCTAACAAAGTCCGAAACCTCCAAAAGAAAATAGAACTAAAACGCGAGACCTTAGCATCCAATACATTACCGCCTACTAAGACACTTTCTAACTTCAAACCTACTACGCAATTCCACTTCTCCATACTAGAAGTAGAAAAAGTAATACTTGGCCTAAAACCGTCCAACTGCAAAGGAGACCTGTGTCCAGCACAACTCATCAAAGATGCCGCACGAGATCTAGCACCATTTATTACTAAGTTAATTAATGCCTCCTTTACCACAGGCATTATCCCCAGTAACTTAAAAGAGTCTTGGGTGCTCCCACTCTTAAAAAAGGCTACTTTAGACCCCACTATACCTACCAATTATAGACCTATTACTACGGTACCGTTCCTTTTGAAGATACTGGACAAGGTGGCATATATCCAAATCCAGAATTTCCTGGAACAAAACCAACTATTAGGCTCCCGACAATCTGGCTTCCACCCTCTTCACGGCACAGAAACTGCTCTGATTGACCTTAAAGCCCAAATAGACAAAGTACGAGATTCTGGAAAACCAGCACTCCTCCTGCTACTAGACCTATCGGCCGCTTTTGATTTAGTGGACCATAAAGTCCTATGCAACCACCTAGATTCAGCAGCACACTTCTCCACTGAGGCCATAGCATGGATACAATCCTTCCTTAGTGACCGCACCATGAGGGTTTTCTCACCTACAGCAGCTGCAGACCCCATCCCTATTACCTGCGGTGTGCCACAGGGATCGTGCGTTTCACCAACGCTATATAACATATTCACTAAGCCCCTGTTTGATGATTTGGACCATCTGGGTATCACGTATACTAACTACGCCGACGATACCCAGATCCTCCTCCCACTCACGGGGGTTTACGAAGAAGATCTAGCACTGGTGAACAAAATATACAGCATCGTTCAGGCATGGATGGCAACCCACGGCCTATGCCTGAACGATGATAAAACTGAGCTTCTTATCCTAGGCACCGCACCCCTCATCAATAAACTAAGCACAAATTACTCTTCCTTCATCATAGATGGGAACTGCATACAAGTTGCTAAAGAAGTTAAAACATTAGGGATCTACCTTGATTCTACCTTATCATTTTCCAAACAGGTAAATTCCCTAGCTTCCTCAACAGCCTACACATGTAAGCTCATTAGAGCAGGAAAACAATTCCTATCCCAGCACAGTTGTCTAACACTAGCCAGAGCCCTTATCATCTCTAAACTAGATTATTGTAACGCACTGTACATAGGAGCCTCTAAATCCATCATCAACAAAATCCAGATACAGCAAAACAAGGCCCTCCAAGCGGCACTGGATAGCCCCAGGAGAGAACACATTACAGAAACAAGAAGGAAACACAAATGGCTCTCCACCCATGAGAAAATCAGACTTAAAACTGCATCTCTCACATACAAATCTCTACACAACAAAGCCCCTCAATACCTTAAGGACAGATTCACCAGATCACACCCCACAAGAAAAACCAGACTTGCTTACACCAATCGCCTCCAAGTACCTCGCTTTAAACTGACTACCATAGGCGGAGCTAGCTTCCCAGTCAAAGCTGCTCAATTGTGGAACGATTTACCCACTACCGCGAGGCTAGAACATTCTCTTTCCAAATTCAGGCAAATTTTAATTAACTGGCTGACGACAGCTATTGCTAATTGAAATTATGATAATGCTCACGCCTGTTTGCTACACAGCATCTGTACCATATGATTGTAAACTTGCATTGTAAACTTGCATCTGTAACTGGTAATTATCTGTAACATGTAACTGTAACCTGTAATTTATGCTCTAAGCCGTACATCTTCTTACTTCCTGCGCCCTTATACCCCAGGGTCCGGTGCGCATAATAAATACTAAACAAACAAACAAACAAACAAACCTGTTGAAAGGTGGCAGTTTCCATGTAAGTGGGTCTATGCAGTGCAGAAAATGTGTACGCCACTCACTACCTACATGTACAAGGACTCCATGGTGTGTGCCAGGAAATGGGAAGGCAGTGCAATGTCAAATTCAGACATCACGTGCATTGTGCATTCAATGTGTACCATATCTAAAAGCCAAGCACCCCTCCACCCCAGTACCAAAGCAGGGATGCCTAGCATGGTATCAAAAGGCTGACCATACACCTGTGTATTGACAGGCAGTGTTGACTGGCATCAACAGCTTAATGTGATTCAAGTGACAACACTGCAAATGATGCTGGGACAGTAAGCAGGACACATGATGAAAACTCTGGATTCCGCCCATGTGTGAAGAAGACACAACAACAGTTGGACAGAGTCATTGGCCATTGAACAGGCTGAGGCCTGTGAGCCACACAGATTGTCAGACCCTAAACATGTGTGCAACGCAGGACTGATCCACAGTTGACATAGGAAGGCTGATGAGATGGCAGGCAATGTATGTAACCAAGGACTTGTATTACAGTGATCATCCAGTCAATGACACATAGGGGCATGCGTGCAATGCACATGGAGCATGAATGGGCACTCATGTCCCTGCGGGACATCTGACCTATGCACAGTACAAGTAAGATACCCTGCATCAAGTACTAAGGCTGTACCACATGGCATATGTTTGGCAGATTCTACGCTGGAAGTTAGCATCTACACAGGACGCATGAACAAGAAAGTACACATTGGCAAGATTGAAGAACACCAGTACAAAGGTGGAACTGGGGTGCAGAGTGGCGGAGGAGGGGCAAGGGAGCATGCCTACATGGAGTCCCCGCATGCAGGCAGAGGAGACATGCATGACGGAAGCATTGCATTACTTACACATCAGAACCATGTACATGTCACATGTAGTGGCAATCATGCACAACACATCCCACAAGTGAAACACACACGTCCTCAACAAACATGCATCAACACTCACTGGACTGGGCATCAAAGTGCAGCATCTCTCCCACTCCTTCGAACAATTCAGGTGGTATGAACTCCGCAATGAGTGCCTCATGCGGAGTGAGCTCTTCCTCCTCTGGTGCAGGCCCACCGCCAGTCACCAGAGTGAAGTTGTAATTAGAGGCACGCTTAGCCTTAGTGCTGCGTTTGATGTCATTCTAACGCCTTTTGCACTCTTGCGCCGTGCGCACCTCATGGCCGAATGAACTGACATGTTCCGCAACATGCTTCCAGTGGGTGTCACGTTGGGCAGCCGTAGTCTGACTATTGGCACCCACTAGCATGTCACGGCTGTGGCCCCGCACCTAGTCCACGAGGAAGTCCAGTTCCTGCTTGCAGAAAGGCTTCTTCCTCGACGTGCAGGAGGTCGTGGCTGTGTGTTGGGTCCCAGCCTGTGCTGCAGGTGCAACCTTCCTCCTCTTGGACTGTGGCGCAGACCCTGGCTGGCTAATGCCGCCCTGACCAGTATGGCCAGTGGGTTCGGTGGATTGAGCCAAGGGAGTGGCAGGTGGAGGGATGACCAAAGGCCTGACTTGTGTCAGTGGCAGCTGGGTGCCCACTAATGGACCCTGCGCAGCAACATCAGCTGTGGCAGGGTCATTGACCGGGGTGCTGTTGGGTGCATCTGCCCGTGCACTTGCCAACACCCGGCTGTTCGGGCAGCAGATGACATGACTGCCCCAGGGGCACGTGTCTTTTTCTGAGCAGCCCAGCCTGCCCCTATGGTTTCCCTCCTGGCCTGTTGGAGATCTACCAAGGGCTCCTCAAGTGCCAACGCAGCCTGCGCTGGCAGACCCTGAGCCTGAGTGCCGGTGTCCACAGCTGCACCTGCAGCTACCACTACCCTTGGGCCCGTGGCAGTCGATGGAATG
Organism: Ambystoma mexicanum; assembly: GCF_040938575.1. Classification (NCBI taxonomy): domain Eukaryota; kingdom Metazoa; phylum Chordata; class Amphibia; order Caudata; family Ambystomatidae; genus Ambystoma; species Ambystoma mexicanum. The sequence continues at coordinate 436,162,808 of NC_090934.1, read as the reverse complement.
GACTGCCGGGTCACACGGGCGCCAGTGCCAGATGCAGAAGCTGCATCCCCCGGAATCACATTGGGTGGTGGCATGACTGCACCGACACATGGCACAACATTGTGCTCAAGTGGCGCACCCTGCCTCTTCCCCCTCTGTGGCCGCCCTGGACACCCTGGAGTCCCCCTACTCCCTGGTCACCACGGCCACGTCCCCGACAACGCCCGCCATGAGGAGGACACCCAGCTGAGGCGCCCCTCACCTTTGGTGGCCTCCCAACCATGGCACAGATGTAGTAGTGCCGGCACAGATGGAGTGGTGCCAATGGGAGGTGTACACCACAATTGACCTGGGCAATTGGGGTGAAGGGGTGGGAAGCAAGATGTTAACAGCCCCCCCTGCACCTGCAAGGCTGTATGTTACCCCGGTGATATAGTGACGGGTCACGCAATGCTCAGGCACCCCAAAACTGCAGTAAAACCGTGCACGTAACCCTGCAGCCTACGTGCGTGGATTCAAACTCCCGCAGTACGCGGTGGCACCCAGTAACACGAATAACGCGTACGCGTGGGACACGCAGGCTACTATGACATGAAAAATGGGTGCGATACACAGGGGCACCCGCAGTGGGAAAAAGAGCATGTGCGACTCACCGTCTGACTAGCGCGATGCAGAAAAACACGCGTAGCCAATACCCCCGCCAAAAGAAGAGATACGTCCTTGATAGCTGTGAAGTTGTGAAGTTGTGATGGCGCGCATAACAACAGGAAGCAGCAACACACGTCGCTCTCCACGAAAGGCACATTGTAACGCTCACCTGATTCTCGCAGAGGCGCTGGTCTTGACTGGGCGACTACCGTGTCTTCAAAGGTGATGTGCAGCACCCGGTTGGCTCTTTGGGCTGGACCTCTGTGCCCTGCATGCCTGACGTGCAGAGTAAGATGTCTTAGGTAAGTGAATGCCGAGCTCTCCATCTGCCTTGGGGCAGGGTGCTGTAACCAGTTCCTTCACTGGATAGGTAGCGCAGGCCTCTTGACTTCAGAGGACTGCTGTCCGTCGTTTACTGCACGAACGGTAAGTTTCGAGTAACTCAAATGTCTTTAAAGTCTTTAATAATGATGTCTCTTGTTTTGCAGGGTTCCGGCGATGGCGGATGACGGGCTGAAGTGAGTTGAAGATGGAGCCCGTGTGATGAATAGAAGCGCCTGGAAGCACGTAAGTAAGCGCTTGTTGCCAGCTTCACGATGCGCTCTAACTGTCTTTTTATTTTGCAGGTACAAGTTCGGAGCGGCTGCAGGGTGCCGGGATACCCACTGGGTTAGATGTGGAAAGGAGTAATGGCACGTGAGTATTAAAGTTCCCCAATGTCTTTAAACGCACCTTGATTTGTCTTTCAGATGCGGGATGCATTGCCGACGGCCTCCGGAGCGTGCGAAGAGCTGGTAAGCTTTTGTCTTTCAGATGCCGGAATGCAGTGTGAAGACCTTCGGAGCGCACGAAGAGTAGGTCAGCCTTTGCCTTTCAGATGCCGGAATGCTAACCTGTTCTTTCTTGTCTTTATAGGTGTTGCTGAAGACTGGATTCAGGATGGTAAGCCTTTTTCCTTAGGCCCAGGACCGGATGCAGAAGACACGATGAGCGTTCTGCTGCAGAGGGTGCAGAATAACGCAAAGCAAGATTCATCCACCGGGTGTGGTTTAAATAGCCTCCTGTAGTGCTTAGGTGTCTCCTTCCACAGCCACGCCTAAGTAAGAAAAGAGTTCCTGGTAAGAAAAGAGTTCCTGCCTTCCAGAAGAGTTCCAGTGTTCTGAATCTAGGGAGTGGCTCCAGCCCCACCCAACAGGAAAAGTAGTTCCAAACAGAAGAGGATCAGAGGCTCAACTGGCAGGCAAGTAAGCAGCATGGTCTGCTGCAGGTAAGTCCACCCAAGCATTATGAGCCCGGCGCTTCCAGCGCTGGGACTGGGCATATTTATGAGCCTGGTGCCACTGGCGCCAGGACTGGGTCCAAAAGGTCCCAATTGGGACTGGTTGGCACTCGGAACCTGGGTTATGGATCTGCTTCCAAGGGAGTTGGGAAAACCCTGACCTTTTGGAAGCAGAGATCATGACAGTATCCCCCCTCAAGGCCCCTCCCAAACCGGGCTTCTCCGGGGGTTTTGGCTTGTCAGGAAATGTTCGGTGAAATCTTTTGATTAGGCGAGGAGCGTGGACATATTCAGCAGGTTCCCAGGATCTCTCTTGGGGGCCGTAGCCTTTCCAGTCAATTAGGTAGAATAGTTTAGATTTGGAGATCTTGGAGTCCAGAATGCTTTTGACTTCAAACTCGAGTTCTCCATCAACTAGGATAGGTTTTGGAGATTTGGTTAGTCGGGTTTGAGGTTGCACGGGTTTTAATAGAGAGACGTGGAAGACCGGATGTATCTTCATGTGCGGGGGCAAGTCCAACTTGACCGCTACTGGGTTTACTATGGTAGTGATGGAATAGGGACCAAGGTATCTTGGGTTGAATGTGCGTGGCCCTTTTAGAGATAGATATTTGGTGGATAACCAGACTTGATCCCCTACTTGATAGTGAGGGGCTTCCTTCCGATGTTGATCTGCTCCTTTCTTGTATTGTTCTTTAGCCCTTTGAAGGTGAGAAACAGCTTCCTTAAAGGCTTGGGTGATTGTAGAATGCAGGTAGTCTACTGCTGGTGTTTCAAGATCTTGGAGGGGATCCAACTCCGAGGTTCGAGGGTGACTGCCGTACAAAAGAAAAAACGGGGTTTTCCCAGTTCCCGAATGGACAGAATTATTGTAGGCATACTCTGCTATCCAAAGGATATCTTTCCAAGTTTTTTCAGTTTGTTGCAGCATGCAGCGTAAATACTGTTCCAGAGTTTGATTGGTCCTCTCGGTTTGTCCGTCGGTCTGAGGGTGGTGACTGGTCGATAGTCTCACATCAATTTGAGCCGACCGACAGCAACTTCGCCAAAAATGAGAAATAAATTGACTACCTCGATCCGAAATTAGAACCGAAGGAAAACCGTGCAGTCGGACGATGTTTTCGAGAAATTCTCGGGCCAGAGTTGCTGCTGTTGGCAAGCCTTTGAGCGGAATGAAATGCGCCATCTTGGAGAATAAGTCCACGATTACTAGAATCGTATTGTATCCGGAGCATGGAGGTAGATCGGTGATGAAGTCCATAGAAAGCGTATGCCAAGGGCGAGGTGGGATGTCAATAGGGCGTAAGAGGCCTGCTGGTCTTTCCTTTTGACTCTTGTTTTGGGCGCATACTCCACAGGACATTATAAAGTCTCTGATATCTTTTTTCCAAGACGGCCACCAGAAGTAGCGCTTGATCTTTTCTGAGGTCTTGGCTATACCGGGATGACCTTCCATTAAAGAGTCGTGATAACAAGAGATTACTTTCTTCTGTAAATCTGTGCTGGGTAGGTATAATCGTTCTTGGAAATACAATAAGTTGTCCTTTACTGCAAAGTCCTTTCCCTGCAGATGCCAATTCTGTATGTCTGCTGGAGTTACAAGTTGCCTGGCTTTATCCTTAACTTCCTCTATGGATTCTGTGGCGATTACACCCAGAATTCTTTGTTCGGGAATGATTGGTACAGGTTTAGGGTTGATCAAGTGTTCTTCCACTCCCATCCGAGAAAGGGCATCTTCTTTACCGTTCTTTGTACCAGGTCGATAGGTAATTATGAAGTCAAACTCGGCAAAGAATAATGCCCAACGGAGTTGTCTAGAGGATTGGGCTTTTGCGGTTTTCAAATATTGCAGGTTTCGGTGATCCGTAATCACAGTAACGGTGTGTCGGGCCCCCAGCAGATAATGCCGCCAAGCCTTAAAGGCAGACTTGATAGCCAGAAGTTCCTTGTCAGTAATCGTGTAATTGACTTCAGGAGGCGAGAATTTGCGGGACCAAAATGCCACGGGATGCAACTGATTGGTTACCGGGTCCTTTTGTGATAGAACTGCCCCCATGGCAAGGCTTGAAGCATCAGTTTCCACGATGTAGGGGAGTTCGGGGCGAGGGTGTTTTAAGATTGGTGCAGAGATAAATTTAGTCTTCAAATCCTGGAAAGCTTGTTCCGCCTCGGTAGACCATTCAAAACGTTTGTTTTTCTTTAACAAGGCAGTGATGGGCTGGACTATTCAAGAGAACTCGGGGATAAACCTGCGGTAAAAGTTAGCGAAGCCTAACATGCTTTGCACACCTTTTACGGAGGATGGTGATGGCCATTTGAGAACTGCATCGACCTTCTTTGAATCCATACGCACTCCGCCAGGTGATAATATGAATCCCAAGAATTCAACTTCAGTCACGTTGAAAACACATTTTTCCAACTTAGCGAAAAGTTTGTGTTGACGCAATCTTTCGAGGACCATTTTCACGTGTTTCCGATGTTCAGATTCCGATGAAGAATAAACGAGAATGTCGTCGATGTAAACAACAACACACACATCTATGAGCTCTCTGAGGACATCGTTCATAAAATATTGAAAGGCGGCCGGGGCATTGCAAAGTCCGAAGGGCATGACCTGATATTCAAATAGCCCATACTTGGTGCGGAAGGCCGTCTTCCATTCATCGCCCTCTTTTACTCGTACCAAGTGGTAAGCTCCTCTAAGATCCAGCTTTGTATATATGCATGCTTTTCTGACTTGGTCCAGGAGTTCAGGGATCAAAGGTAACGGATATCTATTCTTAACGGTGATCTGGTTCAGGGAGCGATAATCGATACAAGTTCTAAGGTCTCCTTCCTTTTTTGCAACGAAGAACAAAGCTGAAGAGGCAGGGGACTTGGAAGGACGAATAAACCCATTTGCCAGGTATTGATCCAGGTATTGTCGAAGGTGAAGGTTCTCAGGCTCGGTGAGGGCATAAATTCTACTACAAGGAGGAGTAGATCCAGGTATCAGGTCTATCTGGCAGTCATAAGACCTATGAGGAGGTAGAGAGTTAGCCTGCTCCTTCCGGAAAACATCTTGGTATTCTAGGTATTCGGGAGGTAACTGGGGAGTCTCTGAAGAAATTGCTGCCAGTGCAACACCAGGTGGAGGGTGACAAGTAGAGACACATTCTGGAAACTGGACCGTTCTTGCTCGCCAATCGATCAGAGGATTGTGTTTCTCTAACCAAGGTATTCCTAGAATAATCTGGAACTGAGGGGCCTTGATCACATCGAACACGATCTTCTCATGGTGTCCATCTTGACTTACTAGCGTCACCTCTTGAGTGGTATGCGTTACTGGCCCGGAGGCTATCTCCGTACCATCCACCGTAGTAATGACGTCCTTTACAGCCTTGGGACAAAGAGTTAGATTCATCCTCAAAACCATTTCATGATCCACATAATTGCCGATGGCACCGCTGTCGACGTAAGCTTCAATTGCATGTAATCGATCCGGATTATCAGGGCTAATGAGGATCATAGGTATCACGAAATGCAAGGTCACAGAACTGGTTTTCACACTCGGCAAGAGGACCTCTATTCTTGTCGGGCGAGGTTGTTTCCCTGCTCAGAGTTTGTAACTGTGGTAACTGCAGCTCCTACTGCCTACTTGGCAGGTTTCACCGGACAGTCTCGAAGAAAGTGCCCTGAGTTTCCGCAATATAGGCATAATTGCAACTGTTTTCTCCTTTCCCGCTCCCTTTGTGTTAGAGGACCTTTCAGACCCCCTATTTGCATGGGTTCCCCGGAGTCTACTCCTTTGGAAGGAGTTGGCGGTTTGGAAAATACTCGAGCATCAAACTTGGAACGATCGGCCTTCCTGTTCTGCAGTCTGTGATCTATTTGAACGACCAAGTCTATATAATCCGAACAGTCTTGTGGGGGATTCACTACTTGGGCTAAAACGTCTTTGAGCTCTCCACGTAGACCTCTATAAAACAGCGTAATCCTTTTGTCCTCAGGCCATTGAGTTTCCACTATTAGTCTATTGAAAGATGCAATATAAGCCAAAAGGTCTTGATTACCCTGTCGCAACGAAAGAAGCTCATTGTCCAAGGCCTGCCCCTGTGCATGTCTTGCGAACAGTTTTTCCATACTAAGCTGAAAGGCTTGAAAATCATGGAGAACCGGATCATCTTGATTAACTAGAGGGTTCGACCAGTCTGCCGCATTGCCACTAAGGTACGAAAGTACAAAAGCTACTTTAGCTTGATCAGTTGGAAAGGCTGCTGGCCGGCATAAGAAGTGCAACCGGCACTGATTGATAAATACCGCAAACCTCTTTGGGTCACCAGAAAATCGTTCGGGCGTAGCCAGAGTTACATTCCCAGGTAGGTTGATCTGCACTGGATTCATAGAGGATGTTGAAGGAAGATTTGCCCCTGATGCGGGTAGCGGGGTCTGTCCGGCTTGTGACTGTAGCAATTGTCTAGCAAGATCATCTGTTCTCTCCTTGGAAATAATTAGTTCCCTTCTTAGAGCGTTCGTTTCCTGACGCGCTGCATGCACTTCTGCCCTTAGTTCCCCAAGTAACCGGGCTAGGTGGTCAGTATCCGAGGTTTCCATAGCGCCTGGGCGAGAGTTTTGCGGTAGGCTTTGCGTTCTGTAACGCTCACCTGATTCTCGCAGAGGCGCTGGTCTTGACTGGGCGACTACCGTATCTTCAAAGATGATGTGCAGCACCCGGTTGGCTCTTTGGGCTGGACCTCTGTGCCCTGCATGCCTGACGTGCAGAGTAAGATGTCTTAGGTAAGTGAATGCCGAGCTCTCCATCTGCCTCGGGGCAGGGTGCTGTAACCAGTTCCTTCACTGGATAGGTAGCGCAGGCCTCTTGACTTCAGAGGACTGCTGTCCGTCGTTTACTGCACGAACGGTAAGTTTCGAGTAACTCAAATGTCTTTAAAGTCTTTAATAATGATGTCTCTTGTTTTGCAGGGTTCCGGCGATGGCGGATGACGGGCTGAAGTGAGTTGAAGATGGAGCCCGTGTGATGAATAGAAGCGCCTGGAAGCACGTAAGTAAGTGCTTGTTGCCAGCTTCACGATGCGCTCTAACTGTCTTTTTATTTTGCAGGTACAAGTTCGGAGCGGCTGCAGGGTGCCGGGATACCCACTGGGTTAGATGTGGAAAGGAGTAATGGCACGTGAGTATTAAAGTTCCCCAATGTCTTTAAACGCACCTTGATTTGTCTTTCAGATGCGGGATGCAGCGCCGACGGCCTCCGGAGCGTGCGAAGAGCTGGTAAGCTTTTGTCTTTCAGATGCCGGAATGCAGTGTGAAGACCTTCGGAGCGCACGAAGAGTAGGTAAGCCTTTGCCTTTCAGATGCCGGAATGCTAACCTGTTCTTTCTTGTCTTTATAGGTGTTGCTGAAGACTGGATTCAGGATGGTAAGCCTTTTTCCTTAGGCCCAGGACCGGATGCAGAAGACACGATGAGCGTTCTGCTGCAGAGGGTGCAGAATAACGCAAAGCAAGATTCATCCACCGGGTGTGGTTTAAATAGCCTCCTGTAGTGCTTAGGTGTCTCCTTCCACAGCCACGCCTAAGTAAGAAAAGAGTTCCTGGTAAGAAAAGAGTTCCTGCCTTCCAGAAGAGTTCCAGTGTTCTGAATCTAGGGAGTGGCTCCAGCCCCACCCAACAGGAAAAGTAGTTCCAAACAGAAGAGGATCAGAGGCTCAACTGGCAGGCAAGTAAGCAGCATGGTCTGCTGCAGGTAAGTCCACCCAAGCATTATGAGCCCGGCGCTTCCAGCGCTGGGACTGGGCATATTTATGAGCCTGGTGCCACTGGCGCCAGGACTGGGTCCAAAAGGTCCCAATTGGGACTGGTTGGCACTCGGAACCTGGGTTATGGATCTGCTTCCAAGGGAGTTGGGAAAACCCTGACCTTTTGGAAGCAGAGATCATGACACACATACAGCGAACTGCTGGGCCCGCTCACCTTTAATCCGTGCTGAGGGAAACGCCCGCACACGTCACGTCATTTACGCGCATGGGCCCTTTCCTCAGATTACACGCGGACGTGCAGTTTTTCATGCGCGCTGAAATGCCCATGCACGCCTGTGCGCGTCACGTCACAGGGGCGCTTGCGCTTGAGGGGCCTTCTAACCAATGAAATTGCGTATGAGGGCCTTTCCTCGAATTACACGCTGACGTGCAGAATTTTCATGTGCCAAATCACTCCGTATCAAGCTGGCCACGCGTAAGCACACAGAAGACCACGCTCCTGCCCAGAAGGCCGAATTACTGCCCCCCAGAGCCCCGAGCATGCTCCCACCTGCCATCTGCTGCTGCCTGACTGCCTACTGCCCACGCGCCCTGCCATTTGCTGCCTGCACATCAGCCAGGGGTGCTGTTGCTGTGACCACCCCTGCTGGAACCGAAGACTCCCGACTGGGATTCCATCGCTCCCCAGCCCAGCCCCAGGACCCAGTTGCCCACCCACTCCTGCCTCTGAGGTTGTCATGTCAGGCACTGCAACATCTGGCACCACTGACAACCCCCGGCCAGAGAGGCAGAGGGGCACCAGCTTCAGTGCCAGGGAAGTTGGTGTCCTGGTGGAGCAAGTCCTGGGGCAGTATGATGCCATCTTCGGAAGTTCCCGCGCTGACAAGGAAGGTGGGACTCGGATCTGGACTGACATCGTGACTGCCATCAACGCAGAGGGGGTGGCAGTCTGCGATTTACAACATGTCAAGAAGCGCTGGGAGGACTTCAGGTCCAGGACCCTGAACAAGGCCCGGCGCCTCTTGAAGGCAGCGGATGCTAAGGGGCGCCGGGGCCACTTGTCGGAAGATCAGATGAGGGTCCTGGAACGCATATCCCCAGCGCACCACGTCCAGGTCCTTGAGAGGCAGACCCGTCTGGAGTCGAGCGGTAAGTGTACATGCATCATGATTGTGAGCTGTGCGTGTGGTGATGTTTCAGTAGTGTGCAGGTTGCACATCTGTTTGTATGGGGTCGAGTATGGGTGGGGGTGTACAGGGCCGTGAGGCTAACACATGCGAGGGCTGTAATGTGTGAGACATGGATGGTGCTTGTGTGTGTAGGCTTGCATGCCAAATGCAGTTGTGTGGGCACACATGTTTGGATTAATGTGTATGTAAGTAGACATGTTCGTGATGTCACGCATGTATGTTGTTTTCGGCTGCATGTATCAGCATTGTGTACATGTGCATTTGTGTGTATTTGACAAGGGTGCAACAGTGATGCAACATGGATGCATGTGACAGCGGGATGTGGAAGCCTGATTGGCAGATGTGACATGGATGCCCATCTGAACACTGCGACACTTGGCAGAGGTGTACACATGCATGCAAGTGTGGTGGTGTGTGTACATGTGTAGTGCACTTCCTGTGTTGCATGTGATGTCTGGCTCAGCTTTGCCCGCTCATGCTGTTGTATGTGTATGGATGGTGCTGGCAGTTGCGATATGGCTGTGGTATGGCTCATGTGTGCGAGTTGAAATGACATGTGTGTTGGGGATTGTGATGGCATGTCTGAGGTTTGCCAATGCCACTCATGTACAACTGTCATGTGTGTATGTGTCCATTGTACAGTGCCCTGATGCCTGTGTTTTATTTCTCCCTGTCTGCAGCGTCAACTGATGAAGAGGGCGGAGAAGGTGCTGTGGAGCACAGCGGCGGGGATCCCACCACCAGCCGGAGACGCAAGGCCCGGCTCCCCTCCCATGTTGTGATCTCTCGGGGAGTGAGGAGTCCGGTGCAGCGTCCCAGGCCGCAGCTGCCGGGGGGAGGTCCAAGAGGCGGAGGTTGGAGTTGGACTCCTCGGTAGCAGAAGAGGCAGCTGGGACCCCACACGGCCCAACGAGGGAAGATGGCACAGAGTCATCCAGGTTGGTGGGGGGTTTGGTGGAGGAGGAGGCCGTGCAAGCAACAGAGACGGGGTCTGGAGGTGGGGATCCCACTGTTGCTAGTGGTGCAGTGCAGGACCAGGGACAGGAAGCAGCACAGGCCGCCGCGGAGGTGCCTGTGTGCAATCCTGTCCCTGATCCTGTCCCTGCATCATCTTGCACCAGCAGGGATGCCTACGTCCAGACCCGTTTTCAGGCAGGGGATGAGCTCACGACAACTGGCCTTCCTCTGCCTGCGGACGTGGCTATCCGGGTCTGGGTTGAGCCTGTCCTGACTGGTGTGGCGTTGCATCAACGGGCCATGCGAGGTGACCTGCAGTCTTTTCATGAGGAGACTGCACGTCATCTCGAATGGCTCGTTGACCGCGTCGGCCTACTGGGACAGGTCACCCAGGCCGGATTCCTCCGTTTGATGGGGCTTGCTGCGACCCCCTCCTCAACTGAACCGCCTATGCGTCAATCATCCTCTGTGCCATCTTCCCAACCATCAGTCACCTGGGTGCCCTGTGGAGCTGCCTCTGACGGTGTGGCCAGGCTGGTGGAGGAGGCATCCCTGCCACAGTCGGGAGTCGGACGTCCAGCAGGGGTGGCCACATCATTGACTGCACCCCAGCCGGCGGAGGATGTGCAGGCAGCAGGAGGCAGTGCACGGGCAGAGGCACAGCAGCAGCAGCAACGTGGTGGGAGCCATGAAGGCTCGGGGCCTTCAACATCAGAGGGGCAGGCATCGGCCGGAGGGCAGGAGGACCCAGGACAGAAAGTGTCTTCCGTGAGCAGCGGTTGGGCCACGCCATAGATGCGGAGCGGCAGTGGGCGGAAGAGGCATGGCTTACGATGGTCAGGGCGGAGAACTCCATGCGGAGGGCCCTGAGGCGGGCCGAGTGCCTCGAGGCAATCCGCAGGGGGTTGGAGGTGGACACGTCGACGGCCCTGCGGACCCTCGGGGCCATGGAGGAGGACCGCCTCCGGGACATTGAGCAGGAGTTTGATGATGCCCTGGCCCGGGACATCCAAAAGTGAGCCGTCAGACTAGCCTCTGCCCTTGTACATAGTTATGTAGTTAGTGTTAGGTTTCCATTGTTTTTGAATTGTTTTGGACCTTTTGGACAATGGGCCACATTTTTGTATATAGTTTTTTTTTATTAGTTAGTGTTGTTAGATAGGTTTCATTTCTTTTGTTGGGACAATGGACCCTAGCTTGTTCATCTGTACATAGTTTTCTGTTGGATTTTCTTTTTCTTTTACAATTTACCCATGGAGCAATGGCTTTCAATTATAATTTTCCATTGGATTTTCTTTTGTGGACTGTGACTTTGGACACCATTCCTTTGGATTATGATTTTTGGTTTTGCTTTTTTTCACGGACATGCTTCTTTTAATTTTTTTACATTCCCATTTCTGTTTGTTTATTTTTGATTCAATTTATGTTTCCTTTAATACATATTTTTTTTTATCAAACTTCAATGTGTAGTATCATCTCATTGGTTTCATGCATATCATGATATGGGTTTTGAGATTCACTGACACCCATTGGGTGTATGTGAGGGACATGTGTTCGTTTCCAAACTTGCAATTGGTGTTCTATCATGTTATTTCCATTTCTAAGTGGGTGGATGCAATACTCGGGTGGGTATTTTGCATTTGGAGGCTGACCATAGGGACCAGGGATCTAGATTGTGATGACATGTTGGCTGGGGAACATGAGTTGGGGCCTGCTGGCAGGTGCCCCACAGTGCTGAGGGGGTGGGGGTGCAGGGGAACATGAGTTGGACATGAGTGGGGGCCTGCTGGCAGGTGCCCCACAGTGCTGGGGGGTGGGGGTTCAGGGGAACATGAGTTGGACATGAGTGGGGGCCTGCTGGCAGGTGCCCCACAGTGCTGGGGGGTGGGGGTGCAGGGGAACATGAGTTGGACATGAGTGGGGGCCTGCTGGCAGGTTCCCCACAGTGCTGGGGGGTGGGGGTGCAGAGGAACATGAGTGAGGGCCTACTGGCAGATGCCCCACAGTGCTGGGGGGTGGGGGTGCAGGGGAACATGAGTTGGACATGAGTTGGGGCCTGCTGGCAGGTGCCCCACAGTGCTGGGGGGTGGGGGTGATGGGAGACATGAGTGGGGGCCTGGTGGAGGCTGCCCCTGCACTGCTGGGGGTTGGGGGTGATAGGGGACATGAGTGGGGTCCTGGTGGAAGCTGCCCCTGCACTGCTGGGGGGAGGGGGTGATAGGGGACATGAGTGGGGGCCTGGTGGAGGCTGCCCCTGCATTGCTGGGGGTGGGGGTGGTGGGAGACATGGGTGGGGGCCTGGTGGAGGCTGCCCCTGCACTGCTGGGGGGTGGAGGTGGTGGGAGACATGGGTGGGGGCCTGGTGGAGGCTGACCCTGGTGGCTGGGGGGTGGGGGTGATAGGGGACATGACTGGGGGCCTGGTGGAGGCTGCCCCTGCACTGCTGGGGGGTGGGGGCGGTGGGAGAAATGGGTGGGGGCCTGGTGGAGGCTGCCCCTGCACTGCTGGGGGTGGGGGTGGTGGGAGACATGGGTGGGGGCCTGGTGGAGGCTGCCCCTGGTGGCTGGGGGGTGAGGGTGATGGGAGACATGAGTGGGGGCCTGGTGGAGGCTGCCCCTGCACTGCTAGAGGGTGGGGGTGATAGGGGACATGAGTGGGGTCCTGGTGGAAGCTGCCCCTGCATTGCTGGGGGTGATAGGGGACATGAGTGGGGGCCTGGTGGAGGCTGCCCCTGCACTGCTGGGGGGTGGGGGTGGTGGGAGACATGGGTGGGGGCCTGGTGGAGGCTGCCCCTGCACTGCTTGGGGGTGGGGGTGCAGGGGAACATGAGTTGGACATGAGTTGGGGCCTGCTGGCAGGTGCCCCACAGTGCTGGGGGGTGGGGGTGATGGGAGACATGAGTGGGGGCCTGGTGGAGGCTGCCCCTGCACTGCTGGGGGTTGGGGGTGATAGGGGACATGAGTGGGGTCCTGGTGGAAGCTGCCCCTGCATTGCTGGGGGTGATAGGGGACATGACTGGGGGCCTGGTGGAGGCTGCCCCTGCACTGCTGGGGGGTGGGGGTGGTGGGAGAAATGGGTGGGGGCCTGGTGGAGGCTGCCCCTGCACTGCTGGGGGTGGGGGTGGTGGGAGACATGGGTGGGGGCCTGGTGGAGGCTGCCCCTGGTGGCTGGGGGGTGATGGGAGACATGAGTGGGGGCCTGGTGGAGGCTGCCCCTGCACTGCTGGAGGGTGAGGGTGATAGGGGACATGAGTGGGGGCCTGGTGGAGGCTGCCCCTGCACTGCTGGGGGATGGGGGTGGTGGGAGACATGGGTGGGGGCCTGGTGGAGGCTGCCCCCGGTGGCTGGGGGGTGGGGGTGATAGGGGACATGAGTGGGGGCCTGGTGGAGGCTGCCCCTGCACTGCTGGGGGGTGGGGTGATGGGAGAAATGGGTTGGGGCCTGGTGGAGGCTGACCCTGCACTGCTGGGGGATGGGGGTGATGGGAGACATGGGTGGGGGCCTGGTGGAGGCTGACCCTGCACTGCTGGGGGGTGGGGGTGGTGGGAGACATGGGTGGGGCTTGGTGGACGCTGCCCCTGGCGGCTGGGGGTTGGGGTGATAGGGGACATGAGTGGGGGCCTGGTGGAGGCTGCCCCTGCACTGCTGGGGGGTGGGGGTGGTGGGAGACATGGGTGGGGGCCTGGTGGAGGCGGCCCCTGCACTGCTGGGGGGTGGGGGTGGTGGGAGACATGGGTGGGGGCCTGGTGGAGGCTGCCCCTGGTGGCTGGGGGGTGGGGGTGATAGGAGACATGAGTGGGGGCCTGGTGGAGGCTGTCCCTGCACTGCTGGGGGGTGGGGGTGATAGGGGACATGAGTGGGGGCCTGGTGGAGGCTGCCCCTGCACTGCTGGGGGGTGGGGGTGATGGGAGACATGGGTGGGGGCCTGGTGGAGGCTGCCCCTGCACGGCTGGGGGGTGGGGGTGGTGGGAGACATGGGTGGGGGCCTGGTGGAGGCTGCCCCTGGTGGCTGGGGTTGCAGGGGGACATGCGTTGGTGGGCAGTAGTGCAAGGTGACATGTGGGTTGGCTGGGGGGCATGGCCATGGTAGATGGGGTGCCTGCAGAACATGTGCAGGGTTGGCCCCTGTGGTGTGGGCCACCTGCAGGGGCTGTAGAGGGTGTAGAGGGAACACCTGGGAGGACCCACACGTGCAATTCACATGTGGTGCTCCCCGCGCACCCCTGTAATACACGTCCCCGGATGGAATTGCGTGTGATACTTTCCGCGAACACCTGAAATACACGTACCCTGCTGATTTTGCATGTGATACTTCCCGTGCACCCCTGGAATACACGTACCCTGCTGTTTTTGCGTGTGATACTTCCTGCACACCCCTTGACTACACGTACCCTGATGGAATCGCGTGTGATACTTCCCGCGCACCCCTGGGATACACGTACCCTGCTGATGTTGCGTGTGAAACTTCCCGCGCACCCCGAAATACACGTAGCCAGGACATTCATGTGTGGAACTTCCCGTGCACCCCGATATACACGTACCCTGCTGATATCGCATGTGAAACTTCCCGCGCACTCCAAGATACATGTAGCCAGGCCATTCGCGTGTGGAACTTCCAGCGCACCCCTGGAATACACGTACCCTGCTGATATCGCGTGTGAAACTTCCCGCGCACCCCGAAATACACATAGCCAGGACATTTGCGTGTGGAACTTCCCGCGCACCCCTGATATACATGTACCCTGCTGATATCGCGTGTGAAACTTCCCGCGCACCCAAAGATACACGTAGCCAGGACATTCGCGTGTGGAACTTCCAGCGCACCCCTGGAATACACGTACCATGCTGATATCGCATGTGAAACTTCCCGCGCACCCCGAAATACACGTAGCCAGGACATTCGCGTGTGGAACTTCCCGCGCACCCCTGATATACACGTACCCTGCTGAATTCACGTGCGAAACTTCCCGCGCACCCCTGATGTACACGTACCCTGATGGAATTGCGTGTGGAGCTTTCAGCGCACCCCTGAAATACACGTACCCAGCTGAAATGACGTGAGGTACTTCCCGCGCACCCCAGTGATCCACATAGCCCGCTTGCCATGCTGCTACAGGGTTAGCGCAGCCCTTTGCGCTGGATTGGGGATTTTGATGGCTTTTCCCTGCGTGAGAGGCGTTCTTGGGGGCGTAACTGGCGCTGTTGCAGGATCGCTGCGCCACTGTGCGCCACGGCTGGTTTTGGTAGCTGGATTTTAGCGCACGCGGCTGGCGCAGGGATTCGCACGTGCACACTGTGCGCCAGCCGCGTGCGCCACTTGTGCGCTTAATGTTCTTAGTTTTGAACTATAATTCCATCAACCACATCGAATAGATTACCCCATACACGAGGGGAGACCAGGAGTTGTGTTCTTTTCAGGTGGCACCCGAAAGTGCTACTATTAACACAAACTACAATTTCAGGGTCAGATGTGTCTCATTTATTTCTTGCGGTTTGAATTCTATTTGTGTATGTTTCTAGGTGTTGGTGTAATTATTTTGCATTGGATTGCTGTTTCAACGTTCTCTGTGATTTAAAACACGCTTTTAAAATCATTTCCAATAAAATGAATGCAATAATACAGATCCCGGTACAGCACGGTCATCATCCTTTAAAACACAACCCATTTAATTTCAGGCTTGGCTGCTTGGCATATTCTAAAATATAAGAAGATTCATCCAGCCAGCTGGCACGGGCACCAAACATTATGTAGCAAATCCTCCTTCTGCTGAAGAGCAGCCAACCAAAAAAGAGAGAGAACAGGGAAACTAATACAACAAAATGCTGTGCGTTTTACTCAGTAGATGATACCGTTAAACAGACGTGCGCCTAGCACATTATTGACCTGTTACCACCTTCCCCCTGTATCTCTATGTCTAATATGTGTTTTCCAGTGTTGCACTATGGTGGCTTGTGGAAATGTGCTCGCCGCTGGAAATATCTCGAATTAATATACCCTTTACTATACTGCCGGCTAATTTAGAGATGATCTGGGCTGGCGATGCAGTTGCATGTCCTACGCTGGCGATTGGTGTGGCAGTCGTGTGTTGCACTGCTTTGAGTGTATCAATAACTAGGGCAGTGGCATGGAAAAGAAGTACATTAGCTCCATTCGGGTTTCACCATGCTTTAAAACTGTGTTTGGCAGCAGCAAAAATATGGCTGCATCATCTTGCCAAGCATCCATTGGGCAGGATGGAACAAGGGGACACACTGAGGGAGTGTGCCAGTGTGTTCTGACATATACAAATGGAATAAAGTGAAAAAGAAGTATTGCCTTGCTGCAAGCCCAAAATCCCCATTAAAAATGAAACTTTTTCACCTTTAAAATAATGCTGCTGATGCTATTTCCATCTGTTCTTCCTTAAACCACTGTGATTAATAAGGCCTAGCAATACCCAGTATATTTCATTGTGCTTCAGAAAACCAGGCATTATTTCTGAATGGCAGGCCCTGTCAAACCAACTCTGAGAAAAATCAACAAGGAACTCCACTTTTACAAGCACAGGGAAACGCATTCCTTTTCTTCACAAATTATCAAAGATCAGTTGTTCAAAAGAAACTCCAGCTATCTGAGCCATGTCAATTTCAAGGTATCTCTGCTTCAAACAAAACTTCTGCATACAAGAAATAAGTATAGCTGCAAGACAGTGTGGGAATCCAGAGGGAGAAGCAAAACCACATTTAAAAAGAAATGGCAGCTTTTCACCACACATGTAAAATGGGCTTTGCAAAATCAAGGAGAGAAAGGCCCATTTTAAAAGTAAATTGTTGAATGAAAGGCTGCCATTATCTTACAATGTGAAGGGGTTTCTTGCTGGGGAAAATGCACACATGGGTTATTTATTCAACTGGCTTGTTTAATTCAGGACCAAATATAAGAAAGTAAAACTGTTAAACTATATTGGCTGGATTTTGCATATTCCAAATGAAAAATA
The DNA here is from genome assembly GCF_040938575.1 of Ambystoma mexicanum. Classification (NCBI taxonomy): domain Eukaryota; kingdom Metazoa; phylum Chordata; class Amphibia; order Caudata; family Ambystomatidae; genus Ambystoma; species Ambystoma mexicanum. The sequence goes on along the minus strand of NC_090934.1, from coordinate 436,146,025 downwards.
GGTTTCTATTTGGGGGGGCTGTAAAGACTGGGGGGTGGATGGTCGGTACTTCTGCTCTCTATATGGTAGAGGAGAGGCACAGAGAACCCCAGCCAAGATTCTCTATTATTGGTACGTGGTCGATCAATCAAGGCCTAGCTCCTTAGGAGGTGATGCGGGCTGGTTCTTAAGTACCGTGTAGTCCCCAGGCACCCACATAGGAATGTCTGCACACTGTATTAGTTAAAACACAGTCTTTATAAAATTAATATTCAAGGTTATGCACAATATCATGATAACTCACTTTGCACTCAGTTATCTATAATGGCAAATATACAGTTCTACGTGGTACCACAATTACTATTAGATCTCTTTAAAGTGCATCAACTGTACAGTTAAATGGCACACAAATCAGTTCGTAATAGAAACCAACAATAGATATAAGAGGAAAGCAGTTGGTTAGAACAACTGGCAGGATGCTGGCCCCGATACCTAGACACAGTTTTGTGTGGAGATCCCCCCACCTGGGAAACCTGTAGAATAAAGATGTATCACAAGCCCAGTCCATATATTGTTCACAAGAGACTTTCCAATAGTTCTGCAACCCCAAAGTACCTGGCGTTGTAGCGTTCCTTGTCGGGGAATCGACAGCCCTTCTTGAGTGTCCTCACTTTAAGGCAGGAGTCACGGGTCGTCGAACGTCTGATGGAGAACAGGGTGAACTATGACGGTGAAGTGGCAGCTTCTTTCCTAGCAGTGCTCGTCGATGGGGAAGCATAAACGTCCTGCAAGGAAGAGGAGTGCAGGGCACCTCAGTGTTGATAGTTCAGGACTACAAAGAGTTTGAAGAACTGTGTCCCAGCAAGGGAGTTGAGTCGTCAGCGTCTCTGTGGTCTTTGGTTGGTGGGAAACCCACCGGCAGATGCTCCTCGGTGCGTCGACGGCCTGGCCTTCTCTGGCGGGATAAGGTGGGCGGCGGAGCAGACGAGCGCATCCATGAATCGAAAGTTCTTATGCAAAGGGAGCAGGGCGGCTCTGGTCAGAGAGGCAGTCGTTGACAGTGGTGGACAACAGTCCGGGCGCCTCTCTTTGGGATTCGGCTGCAGTCCCCGTCTCCAGTCAGCAGCCTGTCGTATGTCTGTCTACCAGGGAGCTTTGTCAAAGATCAGCTGGTGCACGATGGTCCCTTGTAGCTCAGGAAGAGGGCGCCTTACCAGGTACTCTCTGGGTCAGTCCTTGGAGACACAGCAGCTTTCAGATTGATGAAGAAGGGCAACAGTAATTCTATTCTTCCAGTAGGGCTTCAAGGTTAAGCTTCAGTTTCACTCCAGTTACTCTTCGTAGTTTGGACTTCAGCTTCTGAACACGATTCCTAGCAGTGAGAGGCCCCCAGATATACTAGTTGATCTCCCATTCATTCTGCTGGGTGACACTCAGGCAACCAATCGGTCATAAGGGTATTCATGCAGGCAGGCATCCAATCAGGTGCATAGTGCATTCAGGCCATTCACTTCTCTCCAGACACTCACAACAAGTTACGTGTATTGGGAAAAGTACCCAGCCATTCAACACTCCACACTGCATTCATACCAGTTTCCGGCAGGGCTGTCTCAGTCATTGTGTCGAACACCAGAAACTACACATCCACAACAAGAAGTGCATATTCGTCACAGACTCCATTTACCCAGGTCCCACCCACAGGGTGTACCCACAACATACGGTCATGTGAAGGCTCCAGCTAGTCTGGTCGGCACTTCCCCACACTACCATATATGGAACTTCCACCCAACAGCCAGTCAGGGGGAAGGGTCAGAGTCAGGGCTTCCCAGGACTTCGGGAAGATCAAGGTAACAGGTGATGGAAGGCAAGAGGCCACAGGGGCCATCTTGTCTCCATCAGGAATCTACCAATTCTAATGACAGGGCCTGGGCATCCCAAAATGGAGGATGCTCAGGGCACCAGTCAATTCAGCACAGAGCTGCCACCAGCTCGTACCCTGCTCTGTGGTCCACACACAGGTGCCCAAAAACATATACTATGGGTACAGGGTTGTACCCCCACCCATGGGTGCCATAAGGGTATGCCATGGGTCTGTTCACCAAAACCAAAAGAGAGAGCTGCACCTCCAGATGTCCCACATGAACTCCTGCGCGGAAAACACAATAGCACACACGATAAAAGGGAGTAAAGGACAAGGATATGGAGGCCATGTCCCTCTGATGCATTTCCAGCATCACAGTCACCACCCTTCCAGACTGAGGTTAGGGTGCCTAATCTCCCACAAGATAGACACCCTCATCCAGACGGTCAACATACCTTCTGGAAAGGCCACATGCATTATTGTGACTCTTCCCTGGTCTATGCTCTATGGTGAAGTCTAGCCCTTGCAGTCTAATAGACCACCTGAGCAGTTGGGCAAAGTATATTTATTTATTTATTTATGTATTTATATATTTATTTATTTATTTATTACATTTATATAGCGCGCAGGCAGCCCAGGGGCATTGTGGCACTGTTACTTGTAAAGGAACTTAGTTACAGGCACAGGTATAGGTCGTGCCTTGGGTTACAGTGAGGCAGGATCCTGTGTCAAGCGATATGGAGAATCATACAACAGAGTACATCATACATCATAGTACATCATACATGTTAGTCATTAAAGTTTAAAACATGAGAGGTTTATTAGGTGAACAAGGTAGTTTTCATGGCTTTGCAGAAAGCAGTCAGTGAGGGTTCAGCTCGCAAAGAGGTGGGGAGGTTGTTCCAATGTAGTGAGGCAAGGTAGGAGAAGCTGTTGTCTAAGTAAGCCACACAAAAGGCCTCCAGCCCACTGAGCACATGATTGACTAATCTCTGGAAGATGGCAGGGGCATTCTTCAACACAAAAGGCATGACTCTAAACTGGTAGAGTCCCTCAGGTGTTGAGAATGCCGTCTTCTCCTTGGCATGGTCCATCAGAGCTATTTGCCAATAGCCTGAGGTAAGGTCAAAGGTGTTCACAAATTTGGCAGCACCTATGATGTCCACGAGCTAATCAGCCCTGGGCAATGGGTGTGTGTCGGTTTTGGTGACGGCATTGACTCCTCGGTAGTCCACACAGAACCTCCAATCTGTGGTACCTGCCTGGGAACTTGTCTTCGGGACAAGTACCACTGGACTGGACAAGGGACTGGTTGAGGTTTCAATGACACCCAGATCCAACATCTTGGCAACCTCAGCCTGGATGTAGTTCTTAACTGTACCTGACATACGGTAGCACCTGCTTTTGACAGGGACACTGTCACCAGTGTCACTGTTGTGCCTACACAACAGTGTAAGGCCTGGTGTCAGTGAAAACAGAGAGGCATACTTCCAGAGCAAAGCCCTGCAGGCCCTCTGCTGCTCTGTCATCAGATCGGGAGAGAGAGATGCACTCCCTCCACTGAGCCATCCTGAGGATCACTATGCAGCAAATCAGGAAGGCGCTCACTCTCATCCTCTTCTTGCTCCGAAGCTATCAAGAGACATGAGACTTCTGCTCGCCTGTGGAAAGGCTTGATCCTGTTAACATGGAATACCTGAGGGGCTTCCCCAGGAACTCCCATGTCAACCAGATAATTGACTTTGCCCATCTTGGAGATTATCCTGAAGGGTCCAGTCCACTTGTCTGCCAAAGCTCTAGCCTTGGTAGGCTCCATCACAAGGATTTCCTGTCCCGGAGTCCAATCCACGTGCAAGGCTTTAAGGTCATGCCAGTATTTGTTCAACTCCTGGCTGGCCTTGAGATTTGGTGTTGCTTGACCCATCATCTGTGTCATCCTCTGTCTGAGGCCTAACACATAGCCCCCCACTTGCGTGGTGGGACCTGGAGGGGTGACTTCCAAACCTTCTCTGAACAAGGCAAGGGGCCCCCTCATGGGGTGTCCAAAGAGTAACTCAAAGGGGCTGAAACCAACACCCTCTTGAGCTACCTCTCAGTAAGCAAACAGCAGGCCTGGCAGTAGGAGATCCCATTTCATCCTTAGGGGCTCTTCCAAAGTGCCTAGCATGCCCTTGAGAGTTTTAATAAACCTCTCAACCAGACCATTGGTCTGGGATGGTAATAGGTGGAGAACTTGTAGGTTACCCCGCACTCTTTCCACATGGTTTTCATGTAAATAGACATGAAGTTGGATCCTCTGTCAGGGAATCCAACATGAGTGAAAATGCCCAGGAGATCCCTGGCAACCACCTTGGCAGTAACAGACCGACGTGGTATAGCCTCAGGGTACCTGGTGGCATGATCAACCAAGACCAGGATGAACCGATGTCCACCTGAAGTGGGAGGGTTAAGGGGACCGACAATGTCGATGCCCACCCTCTCAAACGGTGTGCCAACCATTGGCAATGGCTGCAGTGGAGCAATTACACTGCCTCCAGTCTTGCCAGACAACTGACAAGTTGGGCAGATCCTGCAGTGGGACTCCACTTCTACTCCCATCCGAGGCCAGTAGAAATGGGCAGAGATCCTCTGCTTAGTCTTCTTGGTACCAAGATGATCAGCTAAGGGAACCTCATGCGCCAACTGCAGCAGGAAGGGCCTGTAAACCTGGGGTACCACCAACCTCTTGAGGGCAACAGGTTCAGGCTTAGTGGGCTCACTAACAAGGAATTTACCCTCCCAATAAATCCAGAATGTCCTAGGCACTTCTCCTTGTGCCTGGGACATGACCTGTTTCCTCAGACCCTCGAGAGAGTGGCACTCTCTCTGTCCTTTACAGAAGTCCACCCGGGAGGGTCCCCCTTCAGCCAATAGGCATTGAAGGTCGGGGTGGTCCTCCGGGTTGAGAACTTCTCCCACAGGAGAGTCTTCTGCCTCTTCTCCCTCAGGAGTTGAGTTTGGGTTTTCCATGGACACAGCCCGTCCGGTGCATGGATCCCAATGGGTGCTGTTGGAACAGCAGGAAGAGCAGGAGTCACCTCCACAGAGGTGGCCTTCTTACTTTTCTGTTTCCTTTGTGCCTTGGGTTTCCCCGTCGGCGAGGATACCGGGCTCGCAGCCGGTCCCTGTGTGACCTACGATCAGTTGACCACCACAGCAGCCATGGGTAGACCATCCATGATCATCCCCAACTCGACCAAATCGTTTCCTAACAATATGTTCGCAGGAACGTTGTCCTGAACCAGGACCGGAAGCTTTGCTGTCTTGTCCCTAATCGTAATGTTGACTAAGACGACACAATCAATGACAGAATCCTCATCCGCAGACTCCAATCTCTGGGCATCACAGACTCTGCATTCTGATTGTTCACCTCTTGCCTCGCTGACCATTTCCAAGTCTTCTTCCTACCATCCTTCTCCTCTCCCCCATGTCTCCTACAGGGTCTTGTACTTCTTGTCCACCCTACTCTTTTACCTGTGCCTGAGCCCACTCCACACCCTTATCCACTAACATGACCTGTCCTGCTACAACTACACGTCTTACGCACGCATCTATTCACAGAACACCAAGAGTTTGGCTGTTCCCCATCGTGACCTTGCCTCAGGAAACACAGATTTCAAAACGCTGTCTGGCAGCTAGCCACTTCCTCATGTATAATTTTGGGAGCGGAATCATTTTTGCAGTGACACTGCACTCTTCTACCAAACCACACCCTGGCTGTGCTCCCTAGTCCACACCGCATGGCATCCGACTCAGTGAAGTAACTGTGATGAACCATGGATTATGACTGCACACTCTGTCACCACATGGACACTGCTAGTAGATCCTGTCATCTACACCTCCACATCCTTGTATGATCCTTCCCTTGGTTATCCTATCCTCACAGAGTCACGTCAATGTTGGCAATTAGGCTCTGCCATCTAGACTGCTGTTATTCCATTCATGTGTACGGCACTTCCTATCATCTCAGTAAGCTACTATAGATCATGAACAACTCAGCCTGCCTCATCCTTGCATTCATCCCCAGGGTGCACATGACTCATGCACTCTGTGTGCTCCACTAACCTCCCATTGTCAAAAGCACCACATTAATGGCCATTTGAATCAACAACTGGGCCCTCCACGAGATGTGACTTGACTTCGTCCAACACTGGCTCACAGCCTGATGACACTAAAGATGACTCACATCATGCTCTGCACTACTCCTTGTGATCCCATCCTCACTTCAACTTAATTTTGACATGCCCCTTTCTCTGTCAAGGCTCCCACATCAGCCAAATAATGAGCCACCTTTCAGTCCATATGGTACAATGAACCAGGCTCTTTCTTTGGCCCAATCAGGACATGGGACACACCCCATGCAATATCCCAGCCAAGATTGCACTGCTGGGGCCACCATTCGTGCCTATGGGACTGTTGCACTGCATGTCATGGCTGTGCTGGTTTGGAGTCTGTATTGTTTATGCCAGCATGGTGCCTGGCCTGGGGGTGGTGTACATCAGCTCACTTGCTCACAGATGGCAGGGTGTCATGGCTGTATGCCCCCCGCACTCCACAGGACAGGTTTAGCGCACTTGGACCATCCAGGTTTGTATTGGTTTACACATGTGGACGCCTAACAACCTTTACCTGTGTTCTACATACAAGTCTTGTGTTGTTTTTCTTTCTCTTTGTTCTCTCCTCTTCAATGTATTGCATGACTTTCTTCCCACAACTTGTTGTTCTTATACAGCACTCTGAGTGACTGCACTGTGTGTGTATGTACATCGTGGGCACATGCATGTGGAACACCATCCCATCCTACAGCTTCTGTTCATCTGTTCTCCCTGCACATGTTTGCACTACACCCTATGATCCCTGTCTCTTCCTGGGATTGGGTCATCCATGTTGTGTGATCTGTTTGAGGAGGAAGCAACAACTGGGAAGAGATGACCTGTCCATGAACGGTGGTGTCCAACAGGGGGGTTGATGGGTGGTTCAGAGTCTGGTGTGTGGGTCGCACAGCCTTGTTTGCATGAATATTGAGGACATGAGTCTCTCTCTGGGTTGCTTGCCATGGTGTGTTGAACATGTTATTTTGGTGATCAGAAGCTGTGGAATATCCTTTAGATGGTAGCCTTTGTTTCCCAGTCTGCCCTTCACCCTCACCCCCACTTGTCTTTCTTCACCCCCAGCCTGTGCTTTTTTTTCCATCAGTGTGCCTCCCGGCTTTCTGCCCCTGCTGCCTTCTTTTCCTCTCCTTCAATCTCTGCCTTCCTTTCTTTGAGCACTTTTCTCATCCCTCACCCACTTTAACGGCCCCTCCTCTCTCTCTTCATCTCCCCACCAGCCAAACTCCTACATGCTACCCAATCCAACTCTTGTTATCTCTCTCCCCCTCTCTCTCTCTCTCTGCTCTGCAGCTTTGCATTTTTCACTCTGTCTCCTCTCTCCCCATTGACATCTTTCATCCTTCACATCAGCTCACCCACTTGTACTTCCACTCCCCAACCTCCTCACTTGGTGTCTCTTTCCCTCCACTGGATCCAAGGATAACCTAAAGGCACACGTGACAACTGATGATAGGTGTGCATGACATTTATGCCTGCAATCAATGGCCCAGCTTGTGCCTGCATCCCAGGGTAGACTAACCCCTGTACCCAGAATGCATTACGTGCTCTGGTGGAACATTGTTTGCTTCACTCCCAGTGATTACTCTGTCAATGAGTTCAGATTTTGTTAGATTCATTGGTGCTCTCACTCTTTGATGTGACCTTCCGGTTGCTGACACTTGGTGGAACATGGCTGTCAGGTTACCTTGTTCCATATAGGACACCTGAAAGCCGTCCTAATTGATTACTTTCATGCACTGCATGTCATTGCAAGCTGAGAATGTTATTTCTGGTGCACTTCTGGGCCGCTGCGACAAAATGTCACGGATGGCAGCAAAATTCACTGATGATAGTATTGAATGCTGAGGTGTTCACTTGGATAAGTGCACTTGGCAAGTTACTTTCAGTGCTGTTCTTCAGAATTGACCATATAGAGAATAGCATACACTCTGTTTGTTCCCTTAAGTGGTCTTGTTGGGTTGGACAGGAAAGCTCCCAACAATGAAGAGAGGTTCATGTTGCGCGCGCCATCTTTGTGACTGGGGGTGCGGCGAAATAGGTGAGATGTTGTAATCTCATATTCATCCAGCATAAATAAATGTGAAGGGGATTTGGTACTTTAGTGTTGCTTTGTGTTCAAGTTGATACATAATAGATTACACACGCGTAGCAAGATAAAATGCCACAACCATCAAATGAAAACTAAACACGGTCCAGATGGGCCTCATTACATGGTAGGTGGTAAGGGTTTACCGGTACCAGTATTTTACCGGTACCGGTAAATCTTTACCACCTTACTACGAGGTCCCTTTGCGGGTTGGGGATTTGAACGCCTGCTTTTTGCAGGTGTTAAAAAACAACCCGCAAAGGGACCCAGGGAGCTAATTACGGTACTGCAATTTGCGGTGCGGTAATTAGCGCCTTCCCCATTCCCATTATGCCCTATGGGGCAAAAATTGGAATGGGGAAGGGCAATGGTGGAAGGGTGAATTACCGCCGCTCCAACCTTGGAATGGGGCGGTAATTCCCCTTTCCACCAAGGCGGTGCCGGTATTTTACCGGCATGAACCATGGCGCTAATTGCGCCATGGTTCACCGCCTACCGTGTAATGAGGCCCATAGTGTGCTACGAAGTGCCAAGAAATTGAGTGAGGAGGATCTTCAAAATGTGCATGCGATGAAAGGGGGCCTTTCATGAAGAACCCATTGTGAAGAAGAGATGACAGTTATTAAACATGCTTGCACAGGCAGTGTGCCAAATGCTGAGAAGTTACAGGAACACACTGAACAAAGCCACTGGGAAAACACCAATGGATATCATGATAATGTTCAAACCCCAAACGAGCCTGCTACAACTGGAGGACTACACAGCGGAGCAAAATACAGAGATATGGGAACGAGATGCTGAGAGGAAAAGCAAAGCCAAGCATTGGGCAGACCAGTGAAGAGGGGCAAAGGATCCACAATTACCGATGGGGCAGCCTGTCCTGGAATGACAGACTCGAGATACGACCCAGAGCCATTCCTCATGAACAGAGTCAAAGGGTCAATGGTCACTGTGACTGGAGATCGATGTGAAATAACTATGAACGCCGCATTCTTCTGCTGTCTACAGCCGTCTGAACCTGAAACCACGGAGCCAACACAAAGAGAGGAAGAACACAAGAGAGTGGATGATGAACCAAAAGACAGCTGGCATGATGCAGATGAAAGACTGGACGAAAATCATGCACCTCCTGGAACATCCCACCAAGTAGTGATGGGGCTGTCACGACTCATTGAGCAAATGTGAGCCCGAGAACTCCAATGATAAGCAAGGAGCAGGTGTTGCTGAGGAGACAATGATCAGGCCGCTTTAAGGGCAGGAAACGTGACCAGGGGAGGCCACGGGAGTGAGGAGGCAAGGGATGGGACAAGGGAGAGGGAAGTCAGTTGATGTAGTAAAAGGAATAAAGGGAAGTCACATCTACCTTGGCTCTGTGTCTTTTGTGGATAACCTGCAAATGAAACCCTGCAACACTGCACAAAAACAACAAAAAGGCTTGACACGTCTATGTGTGTGTGTACTTCATTAAATAATGCATTGATTCACTAAATATGCAATTGTCTTAATTGCCCCTTTTTAGTTTTGGCCAATAGGCGGTACTGAGCACCACAAATAAGCCAACAGTATTGCACTGGAGTACAGCTAGAATGGAGATGGCCCATACACGGGTCACAGCACTTCTAGGTGTTGTTAGTTTATTTACCCACCAATGTTTGCTCATGGCCATGCTAATCTCCATGACCATTCCCACCATGTCCTGCCCTTCCTGCCCAAAGAACATCCTCCTTAGATCTCATTGAGCTAGCTTTACCAAGCAGGGGCATAAAAGGTTGTTCTCAAAGTACCTGCCAATCGTATTTCAAAGCAATCTTAAGACAGTTAATGCGTAATTTGGAGCTGTAAACGCGCTACTGGTGTAATACAATGAATAAAATAACCCAGCACCTAAGGAAATGAAAAGACTTGGCATCCTCAGGTATGAAATGGTAAATGCGCAAGAAATAAAATAAATATGTGAGAATAGTCCCAGAGAGACTTGCCCAACAGGTTCAACAAATGAAAAACATTGAGGAGTGTTCAGAAACCTTTAGGTGCATAATAGTATGTAGGTACCAACGCAGAGTGCACAGGCAACATTGTAGGCCCCGCCACATGGGACACAAAGGTCCTGGTTTTGAGAACGTGCATGCCACTTCAGTAGATGAGGTGCAGGCCATGCTGGTCCTGAGATAGATACATGTGTGTGCACAAGCCTGCCTTAATGGGAAGTGAGTGGAGCAGAGATATTTACAATCTATGAAATATGTGTTCTCATTGGGTTGCTTCAGATTGGAATAATCTTAATTAAATAACGTTATGACTAAAAATGTGATCAACTTCCTCTTGAATCGAATAATATTCATGTTCCTTATTGCCGCACGATGTTGTTACATTAATTCAAAAGCTTAAAAAAGGTGGGGTCGGTTTAAATGTACAGAAAATGACCTAAGTCTGCGTGGATGCTATGTTTGCCTCGCTTTGGAGATATTTAGGAGTGTGAATTACAGTCCATTAATTTACAATAATTCACTACAGTTCATATTTGGAGATTTATTTCCTTGCAGCAAGGTGACAAGCATCAAAGAATCAGTAAGGTTGAACAGATTTTGATTCTAGGTGTACCAAAAGCTTAGAAAAGTGCACAGATTGTGCTGGGCGTCTCGTGCATGGTAACTAGCACCGTCATATCAGAAAAACATCATGTTGTTTGCATGACATCCTGCAGCATTGCATCAATAAACGTTGACGTGCAGATTTCAGCTCAAGGTATTAATTAACTAAGCATAGTGAATTGTGGCGGTTACAAATTCTGGGACAGCATTCAACGATCCAATGGCCTAGAGAACGTTGAAAAGAGTCGATTAAAGTTCTATGTTTTGAAATAGCTGAGGGCATTACATCTTATGACATGTCATTTGTGTCTCCACGGTATCCAGCATAGCTCCATGGTGTCCTCCAGTAAAGCACCAACAAGATGGATAAGTACCGTTATGCTTTGTGGTAATTTAAATTGTTTTTTTTTTTTTTTTGTCCGAGAAATAGAAGAACAAGCAGGTGCGGATCCTGAGATGATGATGTGTTCTGCAGGAAAGTCCTAAGTGTTGGCAGTAAACCCTCTGATTACCCAGGTACACAGACGTTTATTGGCCACCATTGATCATCTTTAATTAGTACCGGGCATAAGGTGGGTGGCAGCCTTTCAGCCAATGAGCAGACTCAATGCGGTGGAATTACCAGCAGTAATCACCCCGCTCCGAGCCGCCTCACAGCTGAAGGGCACCATCTTCCCCGCTGGGGAATGAGGTAAGTGCTCTTCTCCCTTCTCCCTTCCCTCTGCCCCCTCTGCTGCCCCCCCCTTTCCTTTTCCTACACGTACCTTTTTTTTCTCCTCTTTGGGAGCGGATGCACTGAAAACACTTCTGGCTCCAGCGCGTCTGCTGCTGATCTACGACACGCCGCTTTGGAAAGGAAGAAGGGACTACATGTATTCCCTTCTCCTTTCAACGGGGGCTATTTTTGTTCCTTTTTTTAATGGCCACCACAGAAAGGGAGAAGGGACTACATGTTTTACAGGCGTTTGGTTTCTGGAGTCAAGAATGTTAGTAAGAGTAAGCAGAGAATGTTCTGAATTACAAACTCTCTGATCATTGGTGTTCTGTTTTGCCAGTTGGTCTAAGGTGTTTGGTTTTGGTAAAATGTTTAATGGTGCCATATCAGAGTGTCCTTTCAATAAACAGGGTTTGGGGGATTTTCTGGCAGTGAAGGCAGGCTCTGACTGGCCTATAGGGCAACAGGGCAATGCCTGAACCAAAAATGCAAAGTGCTAGTGTGTGCCAGTTTTTTGGGTCAAAATCGGCCACTTTCTTGCCAATGGGCCTCATTACGACCCAGGCGGTAAGTTACCGCCTGGGCCGTGACTTTACCACCATGGCGTAAACTACGTTTACGCCATGGTGGTTGGCGGATTTACCGCCCCATTCCGACCTTGGCGGGGCGGTAAGTCCCCAATCCCCATTTACCCTTCCCCATTCCCATTTTTGCCCCATAGGGTATAATGGGAGTGGGGAAGGCGTTAATTACGCCACCGTAAATTACGGTGGCGTAATTAACTCCATGGTCCCTTAGCGCCATGGATTTTAACACCTGCTAAAAGCAGGTGTTAAAAGCGCCATGGCGCTAAGGGACCTCGTACTCAGGCGGTAAGGGTCGGCGCTGTTAACGCTGCCGTTAACCCCTTACCGCCTGGGTCGTAATGAGGCCCAATGTGTTTTAGTTTGATGAGTTACTTTACTATGTGGCTAGTATTTTTGACCATTTTTGTTGAGTAAATGTTCTTTAAATTGCACAATTTGCATCACATTTTAACAAAAAACTCCCCCTTGGTTACTATTCAAACAGCTGTCACAAAAGGAGTGAATTGTCATTTGCAAATGTGGGCCACTTTTTCATTGGTGCCCGAGACAATTTTATGCCCCAGTCCGACCGGGGGTGAAGGTGTTTTCCACTTTGCGTAACCATTTGTGGATAGAGTCAAAGAGCAAGGGTGAGATAAAAGCAAAAGACAATCCTCCATTGGCTTTTCAATTGAAGCTTGTCACAGTTACTAAGGCTGCATTTCTGGACCACAACATGTTTATGGTTTGTACTGGATGAATTTGATTATGGTCTCTTCTGGGCCGTTGCCACAAATTTCTTCCAATCCTTTCAGGAAAAAATCACGGATGATAGTATTGAATGCTGAGGTGTTCACTTGGATAAGTGCACTTGGCAAGTTACTTTCAGTGGTGCTCTTCAGAATTGGTCATGTAGAGGATAGCATACGTTCTGTTCCCTTAATTGATCTTGTTGGGTTGGATAGGAAATCTCCCAATGATGAGGAGGGGCTAATGGTGTGCGTGCCATATTTGTTACTGGGGGTGCGGCGAAATAGGTGGGATGTTGTAATCTCATATGTATCCAGCATGGATAAATGTGAATGCAATATGTTACTTTAGTTTTACTTTGTGTTCAGGTTGATACATATTAGATTGCACACACATAGCAAGATAAAATGCCAAAGCCGGCAAATTAAAACTAAACACTGTCAAGATTATGGGCCTCATCACAAGTTGGGCGGTATTAGTGCCGGATCAAGGGTTTGGCAGAAGGGTTATTGCCCATTCCCCATTGGGCCCATTGGGCCCATTTGGGAATTCCTCATTCCCCATACTGCCGGCGGTAATCGTACCATAAATCGGCAGTTTTGCTGCGGATTTCCCCCCAGCTCAGAGCTGGGGGGAAATCGGCCAAAGCCATGATCTGGCAGACCCTTAAATGCAGTGGTAATAGCGCTACTGCCGCATTTAAGGGTTACCGCCAGAATAGTGATGAGGCCCATAGTGTGCTACGAAGTGCCAAGAAATTGAGTGACGAGGATCTTCAAAATGAGCACGCTATGAAAGGGTGCCTGTCACGAAGAATCCATTGTGAAGAAGAGATGACAGTTATTAACCATGCACGCACACTTAGATACCTACATATAAAATGTATGAATCTACATGTACTGTGTTTTCTTAATAAAATTATTAAAACTCTTCAGCCAGGAGTGCACACAATTAATTCTGAGCATCTGGGAATAACTTGCTTTGCAGGATTGAAAGTCCAAAGGAGAAGTAATGATTAACCAAGCCGATGGTCAGACGACAAACCAGCCAAGGTGTTTATGGCCAGGTTGATTTGCAGGAGGCGAATGCCATCTCGTTTAAGTGCTTGGGAGTTTGCAGAGGCACCCAGCCATTTGTTTTGACAAACAATAAACATGGGGTGAAGTGACGCTAGAGGCCAGAGTGACCGATACTCAGGGGTTCTGATTGTTTTCTCTGGATGTGCCGTGCGTGCTGAAATGGTAGTCATTTATATTATAATGCTCTGGGATGCCAGTAAAACCGGGGTGGCTGAGATGGTTATCGTCAGTTCAAAAGCAACTTGTTAATTCTCCTGTCCCTCATGTCGTTTGAAGTATTTCTACAAACCATGTGCAAATTACGTTCTGGGTGAAAGGGCTCAGGCCAGCTGCGACTTGCTATGAATTATGTTTTTATATGAATGTGTAACCATGTGATGATGTCTCAACCTACCACAGACGAATCCTAACAAGCGGTATGCTATGAATATGATCTGAAAATGGTAGATAAGATAACCACGACCAATGAGAATGGGAGAATTGGACAACTATTGGTTTTATTTTGTATAGGTCTTGTCCAATTACATGTGGGGAGTGGATCGTAATAATAATATGGGAGTACTTTCACTGTTTCAAAAATGTATATAATGTGTCAATTTATGTGGTTCGGGGGGACTCAGCTTTTTTGACTCTACAGCCTCATCTAGCATCTAGCTCCTTCTTGGACGATTGTGCAATTCAATTGCTTACGGACAAAACGTGCACTCGCTTCTTAAGTGGTATACCATCTTTGGGTTAAGGTGAATCAGGGACCTACTACAACAGTCTGAATCTGTGTTGTCACTTGTGAAAGAGGTTGTTGCTTTCAATGTACTTCTGAAAATATTGTTATATAAACCTTTCAAGTATATTTGCAGGAAAGTGTGTGCTGGAGATTGGTCAGTAGTTAGCAGCATCTTTCTTGTCCACCATTGTTTTTCTAGGAGAAGCTTGTCAAAGTTTGTTTGAAAACAAAAAGGGATGGTGCTTTGTTCAATTGATGAGTTGAGGTGGGATAGGAAGGAGTGCATGTCTTGATTGCATTAAATCATGCATTAAGAAGGGAGAAAGGGCTCTCAGTGTTTCAATTGGTTGTCTGCTCTAAGATTTGTGCTTTTATCAATCTCAGAGACGGTTGTGATGGTCCATTCAGCCGATTAGCCGAATGTTGTCAATGAAGTTGACTGATGTAGACTGTAAAGACTGATCCTTGAATGGAATTAGTCCTGTGTTACGGGCTAAGGGGATTGTAAACTTGTGGATAATTGTAAACATTGGGCATCATTATGACATCTGTGGGAGCTGTGCCTGTAATACAGGCACGGCTGCCGCCACTGTAATTTTTTTTCTGGTGCCCGCGAATGGGCAATTACCGGGTCATTACAGCCCTGCCGGATGCGGTAATTGCCCATTTGCGGGCACTGGAAAAAAGATGCTCCCTATTCCCATTCGGCCCTATAGGGCCGAATGGGGAGGCGCATCCGATATGCTGTGCTTGCAGTGCCGCTCTGCCCGTCAAGTCCGACCTGGCGAGCAGAAAGGCACCCACGAGCACAACTCGTAGTTTGACGGTACCGTATTTCCAGGACTGGCAAACTTATAATGAGGCCCATTGTCTTTTGGTCTTGTTGTGCTTTATCATTTCTGTTGTGTAGATATGGAGATGTTGGTGCTAATTAATTTACTCTCTCAGCAGGTCATGTTCATGTCATGTCCTCTCAAGATACCAGTTTTCCTTTTTGAGGTGGTTAATGTTGGGGTTGATCCATTGTCTGACTTGCTTGTTTTGTGCACATGTGTAGGGCTTCTATTTGGCAAGTTTGTTGCGGGTGTTTAAAATCCATGCACAGTGGTCATTGCGTTGTTCATCTGGCATTCCTGCCTGTTTTTTTTTTTTGTTTTTTTTAATTGGGTCTGGGCTTTGGATGTCCAGTTTGATCTCCTTTCAGGGTTTGGTTGAAGTTGGTGGAACTTTGATCAGTGTTGGCATTGGTTTTACTTGGGTGAAACGGCAAAAGATGTTAGCAGTGTTTTTCACTGTGTGTCTGGCTACATGAGTGCTTTCTTCTGATAAACCGGATTTCACCAGATGTGCAACTGCTCTGATTGCCTTGGGAATGATTATTCCTGCTAATTCTAGAAATTCAATAAATAGTGCATGTTATCAAACCTGATATGACTTTTTATGTTGTTGTGCAACAATTTCACTTTCATTCAATGTGTTGGGCAATGCTGCATGGGCATCCCACAAGCGAGGTAGGGTAACTGCTGTTACCAACGGCAGCTGGGAGAAGGCAGCCCCAACCTCCCCGTGCCTGCTCCTCTCCCCTCCCCAGCTACGGAGACACGCAGTCTCGGCAGCACAAAGCCATGGAAGGGTAAGGTGCAAACAGTCATCTCACCCTTCCTCCAAACAGCAAGGTGCTAAGCACCATGAGGAAAACAACCGTCAGGCAGGGCCCAGGTTCAAAAGATCTGCCCCCACCAGGGGGCCAGACAGTTGGCTATCCGGCCGGGGGCTGCGACAACAGCTGCCCCCACCACATACACAACAAAGACAGAGGGCCTCCCTGAGTCCTATAAATATGAGCAGCATGCTCAGAGTAAACACAAGCTGTTTGTGGACCCTGAACGGGGACCCAAGCAAACAGGAGGTTCACTGTTTACTCAGTGACTTCCAAAACTTCTTGCTTCTTTAGCAAATCTCGAAGTTCGCTGTACAGCGTCTTTTTTCTTTCCTGAACATTGTACTGTTCAAAGCAATTGCATTGCAGCCTTAACGAAGGAGGAAGAGGCAACCGAACAGCCAGCGCAGCCGGCGTCAATTTCAACATTTCGGCATAGAGGAAAAGCGAGCGGCGA
Source organism: Ambystoma mexicanum (assembly GCF_040938575.1). Lineage (NCBI taxonomy): Eukaryota > Metazoa > Chordata > Amphibia > Caudata > Ambystomatidae > Ambystoma > Ambystoma mexicanum. The sequence continues at coordinate 436,129,406 of NC_090934.1, read as the reverse complement.
GCGTGTCCAAAATGAAACAAACAAAGACGCATGCTGCAGAATCATCCTAAGCCAGTACGAACGAAGGAGAGAGAGGTACCCGAGCAGCCCAGCGCGGACAGAGGCCGATTCAACAACTTACAGATGAGCCACCGCGCTGGGGCTACAAGGGAGGAAAAATAGACACTTGTGTCCGGGAAGAGATACAATTTGGTACAGTGGACCGGAGCCCCCCGCTTGATAAGGCAGGCGGGGCAAGGTAACCCAAGCCAGTTTTTAACACGGGCAGAGCCACAGCCAGCCTGGTAGCATGGCGACCCGGGAGCTCGTTCTTTCTTGACATCCACACAGAGCTTGCGAACGCAATTTCAAGCTCGGCGGGCCCAAATACAGATTAAAAATATTTTCTGTAATTTTGCACGGGCGCCCTCACAGCGAAACCAATTATTTAAATACCATTGAAACAAGTCTGGGGGCTGCCCATTTATTAAAATGGACACCGCACAAAGCAGACACTAGGAGACAATTTTCTTTGAACCCTTTCAAGAAGGTACCAGCCAGCAGTTACCCAGCACGGGCAACACATAGAACAGGCTCAAAGAGCTCGCTGAAAGCAACAGTTTTAACTCCTTGATAAAACTTTTTTCCTTTTCCTATAAAACAAAAAATCATGGGGCTTAAACGGAAAGCACGGGCACCCTCAACACCGGCGCAAAAGCCCAAATCACCACAATTGTTAGCAGCCATTGAGGCGGCAGAGCACTACGGATGGGCATGGGTTAGAGAAAACATGTACGGCCTACCAAGGGAAGGAATTACCAGCCCACCCAGCCAAAACGAGGTTTCTGCACCATTAAAAAGGAGGAAAGTATCTGAAGGTGCCAAAAAAGGTAACAAAAAATTGTCAAAGCTATGCGAGAATGTAGCGGAATTACAGCAACTAATGGTAGAAGTAAGGGGGAAACAGACACCACCCACAAGGGAACCTGGGGCTTCAAACCCTACTGTCACAGTAGAACCTACAATAACAGTTGTCAACCCACCCATAACCCTACCTACAGCTATCCAGCCACAACAAGTACAGCAGTTGCCAGTAGCACCCACAGCTATAAATACAACAGCCTCCACAACTCCAGCAACAGATGCAGCAGGTGCTCTAAAAGCATGGGAAACCCCCAGCGCAGACAATACAGGCGTAAAAGGGACACCCGGCAGCAATACAACTGACATTGTAACAATCTGTAATGCACAGTTAGACCAAAAAATGAAATCTTTCCAAACAGAGATATTAAATAGATACAAAAGATGCCTGGCATGGAACATTGATACCACAATCAAAGAAGCCATATGGGCCAAGGAATTTATAGAAATCTTTTCCTTAATAGAAGACCAACCCAAAGGGAAAGACGCTTTCAGAGACCCCAAAAAGATAGAAGAAAAAGCGATTGCCTGAAACGCCCAGGTCGAACAAAACTGGGACAACTGGTTACAAGCCTTTGCCATCTTAGCAACAATATATGAAGAAAAATTCCCCATGGATGGTAGGAAGATCTGGGCATACGTTGATAAAATAAGGGAAGTAAAAGTAACCCAGAGGGGGAAGACATGGCTAGCATATGACATCAGATTTAGGAGGAGCATGTCAAAAAGGCCGGCCATTGAGTGGGATGAAGTACAGAACGATTTATACACCCTCAATGCCGAACCTCCCCAGGAAGAAGATACCATGCATTCTTCTTCCAAAAATAGCAAAAAATCACAAGGAAGCAAATCCCATGACACTAATAAATCCAAAAAAGGGGAGCAGCCCTTTCAGAAGAACCAGCCCTGGGCGGCTAAGAATAATGCCCACAGACAGAACAAACAGCAGGCTGCCAAATCCAACATCCCATGCAAACATTTTGGGAAAAACCAGTGTACATGGGGCAAAGAATGCTGGTACAAACACGCCTGCACAAACTGCAACGGCGACCATGCAGCAAGCAACTGCACCAGACTACCAGCCAAGCAAGAATGATAGGTGCCAAACCCCAATTTTAGAACCAGGACGAACACCCATCAATCCGGGAAACTTTAGGGACGCACTAAACAACTACCCAGACAAGGAAATCAGCAAGATATTATGGCAGGGTTTCACCAAAGGTTTTTCCATCCCATTCAAGGGCTCTGGGTCATACACCATCCCGATGAACCTGAAGTCAGCCAGGGACAACCCCCAGATGGTAGAAACCAAAATCAAGAATGAACTGCAACTAGGCAGGGTAGCAGGTCCCTGGGACGGCATGCCTTTAAAGAACTATTTAATATCTCCACTAGGCCTGGTCCCCAAAAAAGAACCTGGGAAAATGAGGCTAATCCATCATCTCTCCTACCCTAAAGGCCAGTCTTTAAACAACGGCATCCCACACACAGAATCCGCCGTATCTTATACACATTTCCAAGAGGCGGTAAGGCTCATACAAGAGTGCGGCAGAAACGCCTTGATGGCCAAACTGGACATCAAATCTGCTTTCAGATTCTTGCCAGTACACCCAGATTCAAGGCAGTTGCTAGTTTTCACTTTTAACAACAAATTCTATGTATATAGATGCCTCCCCATGGGGTGCACAGTATCCTGTGTGCTATTTGAGCAATTCAGTTCCTTTTTCCAATGGGCTTTCATAAAGCAGAGACCAGGGACAAAAATAGTGCATTACCTAGACGACTTCATGGTCATAGGGCCACCAAACTCTGGGGAATGCGGCAGGGCTTTAGCAAAACTTGCGCACATGGCCGCACAGTGGGGAATTCCCCTAGCAAAGTAAAAAAACACCAAACCAGACACAAACATAATTTTCCTGGGCATCGAAATAGACACAGCAAAGGTCCCCTGCAGAATCCCCAAAATAAAAATAGCAGAACTCCTGTTTAAAATACAAAACCTGATAACGAAAGAAAAGGGGACAGTAAAGGAAATACAATCCTTAGCAGGCAGCCTCAATTTCGCATCCAGAATAATACCGCAAGGGAGGCTATTTTCCAGAAGCCTAGAGTTCAAAATCAAACCATTCACCAAACCACACTTGCATATCCGGCTAGGTAGAGAGGTGAAACAAGACCTGGAAACATGGGGAGAATTCCTCAGAGATTTAAACGGATCCTTACTTTGGCGAAAGCCTTTAAATACCTGGTCAAACAGGGTCCTATACACCGACGCAGCCAGGAGCAAGGGGTTTGGAGCCATACTAGACTCCGAATGGGTGGCAGGACACTGGCCCAATTCATGGCAAGCAGCAGGGTGGACAAGAAACATCACCCTACTAGAAATATTTCCCATCTGGCTAACATTACACATCTGGGGAAAGCGGAACTTTTGATCTGGTGCGATAACATTGCGGTAGTAGGCTCCATAAACAAAAGGTGTACAAAATGCCCTTTAGTACTGAAAGTATTACGAGCCATTACAACAGTCACACTACAAGAAAACGTTGTAAATCAAAGCAAAGCACATTTCAGGGGCAGATAATAACATTGCTGATGCTTTATCTCGCTTCCAGTGGACAAGATTCCGAGAGCTTGCGCCGCACGCCCAAGATCAGATGACGCCAATACCAGCAGAATGTTGGGCAATAATGGGAAGACAAGAATAACAGCATCAACACCAACACCAGAGGGCACAGGCCGGGATGCCCAATGAAAACCAGGCACCTCCAAAACGGGTGGCAACAACATATTGGCATCAACACCAGCACCAGAGAGTGCAGGCCCGGGATGACCAATACAAAGCTGGCACCCCTAAAACGGGTGCCAACTACACATTGGCATCAACGCCAGCGCCAGAGAGCCTAGGCCGGGATGCCCAACAAGAATCAGGCACATCACCAACGGGTGCCAACAACCTCACAGGCTTCCTAACGGAGATGGCAGAGAGGGCAGTGGCAAGCACTACGGCAACACAGTACAGTAAGTGTTTGCAAACAGTATTTAAGGCCACAGGTGTAAACCACGTAGAATTAATAACGATTAAAGATATAGAAGTATTTTTAAAATGGGCTCGGGAACAAGGTTTCAAAAGGGATTGGGCCAAAAGACACTTGGTGGCAATTTCATATTTTACAAAACTACGGGGCGATTCAGACCCCACCCAGAACGCCCTCATCTCTTATGCAATGAGAGGGATGGGGCAGAATAGATGGTGCCCAAGTGGACACCCGCCGACCCCTTGACTTCAGCAAACTGGTGCAGATAGCAAGCCAGTTGGAATCCATATGTTGGCACCCATACGAGGTAATGTTATTTAAAACAGCCTTTTTCCTAGCCTACTTTGGGGCTTTCCGGGTAGGAGAACTCATCGCTTCCAGTACCAAGGCCACAAACGGCCTGGGTGTCATGGAAGTCAGGGTGAGACAGGAGAGTGTTAACATAGAAATGCAACAGTCGAAAACGGGTGCAAAAAGAACCATCAACATTTGTGGCATTGATGAAGCAACAAACTGTCCGGTTTACATCACCAACCTCATTACGCCCAACGACCCAAAGTGGGGGGGGGGTTTAATCCACAAGGATGCATCGTCCCTAAGCCGCTACTAATTTAAAGGAGTGCTGATAAAAGCAATCAGCAAAGCGGGGTGGGATCCCAATCAGTTCACACCCATTCCTTCAGGATAGGTGCCGCCACTGCAGCATGGCAGGGAGGCTTAGCACCGCAACAACTAAAAAACATAGGGGGATGGAAGTCAGACTGTTACAAAATATATATCAGCCCACAACTGATATAGCCATCCTCCCTAAAATGTTCTTTCTGTTCCCTCCCTCCCACCACCACAGAAACAACAGGCGAATCGAGGACCACACTCCGATCAGCATGGATAGTTGGCCACTCATTTGTTTTCAGGACAGGCAGATGGGCAGAAGAGACTGAAGAGGGCCACCTTTTAGAAACACCATTACTTCATGGTTGGGATAGAGAGGCCTACGTTGGGCCGACGTCCACGAAACACTAGCAGAATTGGTGGCATACAGGGACCCCGGGAATTCTTGATCATTCATCTAGGGGGCAACGACCTAGTCAACATGGATAGACGCATCCTATGCGAAGAAATCTGCTCCTCCCTAGCAGGCATTTTGCACAACTGGAGGGGTACTGAAATATGCTTCTCAGCCATCTTATCAAGAAAGAAATCGCTAGGGGCCAACTGCTACAAATCTATAGACATATCCAGAAGAAAATTGAACAGGACAATAGAGAGATTCTGTATGACAAGAGGACTGGGTTTCATAAAACACCCAGCCATTACACTAGGCAACCCAGACCTCTTTCTCCACGACGGCACCCATTTGCCTAACCAGGGCATGGAGCATTTCTTTCGGGAAATCAATGCAACACTTGCTCACAGGGGCTGTCTCTAGGGCATACTCTTGGGGGAACACGGTCAGCCGTCAACCTGCCAGTGTGTGGCGGCACGGGTCAGAGGGGGTAACCTCAGGACCCGCTGCCCAAAAGTATGATACCATCATGATATGTGATATTGTTATTGCCATAACTCATATCTGTACGATAAAATCCTACGGCCTTTTATTGCCAACACTTGACACAAGTTCTGAGCCTATCATTACGGGAGAGGGTTTGGGGTTCGGCCAATACTAACGCATGCATATGGGTTCAGCAGTTATGGGCAATGCTGCATGGGCATCCCACAAGCGAGGCAGGGCAACTGCTGTTACCATCGGCAGCTGGGAGAGGGGCAGCCCCAACCTCCCTGTGCCTGCTCCTCTCCTCCTTCCCCCCAGCTACAGAGACATGCAGTCTCGGCCGCACAAAGCCACAGAAGGGTAAGGTGCGAACAGTCATCTCACCCTTCCTCCAAACAGCAAGGTGCTAAGCACCATAAGGAAAACAACCATCAGGCAGCGCCCAGGTTCAAAAGATCTGCCCCACCAGGGGGCCAGACAGTCGGCTATCCGGCCGGGGGCTGCGACAACAGCAGCCCCCACCACATACACAACAAAGACTGAGGGCCTCCCTGGGCCCTATAAATATGAGCAGCATGCTCAGAGTAAACACAATCTGTTTGTGGACCCTGAATGGGGACCCAAGCAAACAGGAGGTTCACTGTTTACTCAGTGTCTTCCAAATCTTCTTGCTTCTTTACCACAGAACCCGCCCACCCTACAAAAAAGGGAGAAGAACAAAAAGAAGTACAAGGCACTGTACGGTGCCCACAACAAGTCGTGGGACACAAGAAGGCGGCACGGGTCAGAGGGGGTAACCTCAGGACCCGGTGCCCAAAAGTATGATACCATCATGATATGTGATATTGTTATTGCCATAACTCATATCTGTACAATAAAATCCTATGGCCTTTTATTGCCAACACTTGACACAAGTTGTGAGCCTATCATTACGGGAGAGGGTTTGTGGTTCGGCCAATACTAATGCATGCATATGGGTTCAGCAGTTATATATAGTTCAAGTGTAAAGAAAATAAGTGGCACCGTGACGTTCGTGTTCCAAAAAAACAATATTCCAGTGCAGACAATAAATCCCGACGTTTTACTGTAGCACAATAGTTTCCTCAAATCTGCGCCTGATCCTCTGTCCTGGCCCCTGAATACACTGTTGGAGACACTGATAAGGGCCACTGAAAGGACCGAGAGTAGAACACATGTGAAGAATGCATGATCTAATCATTGATTCTGTAAAATAGAAAATGCAAACAGTTAAACATTAACACCAATAAGGTATGCTGTTTGCTTTAGGTCATCAAGATTCTGACAAGGCCTTTAAGGAGAGCAACGTAGGGGAACAGTGCGATGACTAATATGTGCTTCTCCACTTGTACAAATGTGACTCTTTAGGTAGCATGGGCAGTCTCAGCAGCCCAATCGACACCTACAAGGTATCTCGAAAATCAAAACATAAGATCTTATTCAATTGTAAGAGCTACCAACACACCATCAGTCCGATTCTAGTGAAAAGCTTCAAAGGGCCTACCAATTCAAATAAACCGGTATGCAGTCTAAATACATAACAACAAAAAAAAAAGTTCCCTAACTGTGACATTGGTTAATTAATGCAGCGGAAGAATTAACATTTAAAAGTAAAATAACTGAAACTCAGTTCCTACCAGTTAATGCTCACTTCGACTACTGCTCTTCACCCTCTCAACAGTGTAAAAGGAGTTCAATCGTGGTAGTAGCAGAGCCTGCAAATTGGGGTTCCTCATTTCCAATCCAATAGCAATCACAACTTTTCAACATCGCGTCTTATACACTGCACACAAAGAATGTGGGTGCACACTGACCACTGACCACTTTGTTAACAACCGCATTATCAATTCTAGCTGTGGATAAGGGACTATTGAAAATATCCTCTACATGGCAATGTTTTTTGTCCCCCAGCCCTACTCCAATTATAGAAGCTGATTTATCCTCTTTCATTGCCCCATATTTACTTTATATTTGCCAGAGGAGGTGTTCTTCAAAATCGTGCCTTTCTATCATCTGCCTGTCATGTACTTTATGACACAATGGCCTTCTTTCAAACACCAGTTAAACAGAAATTTGGTGACATGGAAGAATTTCTGTGGGTCATTTTCTTGGTCCTGAATCCACCACATCGAAAAGATGGTGGCCGGGGGCGTTTAATACATTAGAACACTCTAACTTTCTTCTCACTGCCACTCCCTCAGAAGAGCCTCCATACCCTCTTTTCTAGCGCAAGACCCACACGTTCTGGAAATATCTCCTATAATAATCATGTTGTTTTCTACTTCCAGCACATCTGAAGCTCGCACCAGCAATAATGAAGTACTCTAACACGAGGCCAGTCTCATGCTAATGCTAGAAATAGAAAGAATACTGAACATAGATTTCTTTCAAATGCATAGGGGCGGTGGGATACTGGATCCATGCTAGAAACAGAAAGAATTCTAGAAAATAGGCTACAGTGATATGATAAGATATATGATATGATATGATATAAGATATGGCATTTATAATGCGCCACTTGACCTGGCATCTGCATGGCAGCGTGATGCTTAGGGGCATGAGGAGAGGGCAGTGTGCCCTCCCTGAAGGCACTTCCTACTAGATGCTTGCCTTGACAGCAAGACGTTGCTGAGTAACACAGGTTCCATCCCTGGGTCCACGCTTAAGTGCGTTATAAATAACCAATTAATTAATTAAATAACAAAGGAATTAGGACTTTAAAATCCCTGAAATTCGGTTGCTGTGATGCTTCATCAGACTGGTTCGATTAGGATCCCTAGTGACATGATTTCAAGTATGCCAGCTTGCCCTCTTGCACCCCTTTCGGCCTCTAAGCATGCTAGACCAGAGGCTATCGAAATACAGAGAAATGCAGATACTGCCCTCAGCTCTGTCTCCATGCGAAGGGATATAATGCCTCTAAGCATGCTAGACCAGAGGCGATCGAAATACAGATTCTGGCCTGAGCTCTGTTGCCGTGAGAAGGGATATAATGCCTCTAAGCATCCTAGACCAGAGGCTATCGAAATACAGATTCTGCCCTCAGCTCTGTCGCCATGAGAAGGGATATGATGTCTCTACGCATGCTAGACCAGAGGCTATCGAAATACAGATTCTGCCCTGAGCTCTGTCGCCATGAGAAGGGATATAATGTCTCTAGGCATGCTAGACCAGAGGCTATCAAAATACAGATACTGCCTTCAGCTCTGTCTCCATGCGAAGGGATATAATGCCTCTAAGCATGCTAGACCAGAGGGGATCGAAATACAGATTCTGGCCTGAGCTCTGTTGCCACGAGAAGGGATATAATGCCTCTAAGCATCCTAGACCAGAGGCTATCGAAATACAGATTCTGCCCTCAGATCTGTCGCCATGAGAAGGGATATAATGCCTGTGCGCATGCTAGACCAGAGGCTATCGAACTACAGATTCTGCCCTGAGCTCTGTCGCCATGAGAAGTGATATAATGTCTCTAGGCATACTAGACCAGAGGCTATCAAAATACAGATACTACCTTCAGCTCTGTCACCATGAGATGGGATAGAATGCCTCTACGCATGCTAGACCAGAGGCCATCAAAATAAAGATTCTGCCGTGAGCTCTGTCCCCATGAGAAGGGATATAATTCATCTAAGCATGCTAGACCAGAGAATATCGAAATAAAGATTCTGCCCTGAGTTCAGTCCCCATGAGAAGGGATACAATGCCTCTAAGCATGCTAGACCAGAGGCTATCAAAATACAGATACTGCCCTCAGATCTGCCGCCATGAGAAGGGATACAATGCCTCTAAGCGTTCTGGACCAGAGGCTATCACAATACAGATTCTGCCATGATAAGGGATATCATGGGCAACACTCTGCAAGCACACAGATAAATCCTATGATCATCCGCACTTATTCAAAGCCTGAGAAATAGAAAGCTTGAGTCTGTGCTATGCCTCCCTCATTACTACTCCTTCTACGGTCCCCACTCCCACCATTATTATACTGAATATTCAATAACGATTGGCTTCTATGTAAACAATAGGAAAGGTGCGGGGAGATATAAGGGGTACGATTCATGGAATATTTGCTCGGTTCAAAGTGACTTTGCCCTGCTGAAGAGTGACTTTGCACTGCTGACACAAACCCTGCTTCATGGAACTGTGCAGAGTGTATTTTTGCTGTGCAAAGTCCGGGCAAAGTCATTTGGTAGTGCAAAAATGACTATGCGCTGACTTTGCCCGGACTTTGAGGTAACAATACACTTTGCACAGTTCCATGAAGCAGGATTTGTGTCGACAGTGCAAAGTCCCTTTTCCCACGGTCGAGTCCATGTTGCCAGAAGCAATCCAGACATCCATGCTGCGGCTGCAGCACCAAAGAACCATAAGTCAGACAAATGCGATATTCTGAAACCCGACACCAAAAGTGACCTATGCACCCATCACTGCCAGAAGTCAACAAGTTTAATTTTTACAGGACTTCTTCAGTTGGAGAAATCATCGACCAAAGGAGAGCACCACAAAGAGCAAAACTGCTACACTTAAGAAAGATTTTGGTACAATTTTTCTCATATACTCAACACCCCAGTGTCTCCTTCTTCCAAAGGGGTTCCATCCTCAGAGGGAATCATCGAGTGAAACCGAGAAACTCTGCTACTTCGCCTGCCAAGGCACCAAAGTTACTGTGATGAGGAAGAGCATCTCCTAGCCTCAGGAGACATCCAGTCTCAGATTCGTCTTGGATCCTGTTCTCCTGTGGCCCCTGAGTTACTTTAGGGTGGTAGAACCTTTTAAAGAAAGAAGAAGGTTGTTGAACATTATGTGACTGGCCTGTAATAGACAATATACATTACTCCCTAACTTTTCCATTACAGGTTGCCCAGGTGGGGGATCTTCACACAGAATTGTATTTCTATGCTGATACATCTCACTTAAAAATTCAGATGCCTATTTAAACCTGTCTGCAGTTAGTGTATCTATTATAGCATTTAAGTATTGTGTGGTACCACATATAGTGTATATATTTGCTATTCTTTGAATAGGTATTTCTAAGTACAAAGTGTTATTATTCAAAGGTATATATATTCCTGAATCTTATTTACTATAAAGAAGCTTTGTTATCAATTAAACCTAGTGTGTGGACACATCTTTGTGGGGTCTTGGGGACTCACTGCACTTAAGAACATGTCTGCATCACCTCGTGAAAACCTAAGCATGGCTGATCTTCCATTGCAACCAAATTGAGAGCCCTGACTGAAGTGTTCTGTGCCTTTACCCTACCATGTAATCATAATTATAATTATTACAATTATTTTTTTTATAACGCACTTAATACCAAGGAGGTTTCTAAGTGTGGACCCAGGATATGAACCTGTGTTGCTTCCAAGATGAGCGTGTTGCCACTGAGCTATACTAGCCGTGTCAGAGGGCAGAAGTACAGATATCCCCCTCCATTCTTTACATGTGTCATCAGAACTGAATATGCAGCAGTGGGTAGGATACAGAGGTGCACAGCTCCACCAGGATGAAAGTTACAGCTGTACCATGTAGCTGGGTGATGGGATGCCTTTGAGGAGTGCAGTGCCCACATCTAGGACCAGTGCTGGAACGGTTGATCTAAAGCTGTCTGGTGGGAGGAAGGGTTTGATTTTCTGGTATTGGGAGAGCTGATACCAATATGTCTGAGTTTTCTTAGCTATGTGTGTCTTGAAGTTGAGGTGTTGGTTAATGTGGAACACGAAGGAGTCGGTGCAGGAGGTGAGATCGGGTGTGAGGCCCTCAGAGTTCCTAGTTGATAGCAAGGTCTGTTTGTCCGGGTTTACGGTGTTGTTAGTGAGGAGTAGGAATTTGGTCTTGGAGGAGTTGAGCTTCAATTATTCGCTGGACACCCAAGACTGGATCAGCAAGAGGCATGTTTTGAGTCTATGTATGTCCTTGATGGAGTCGATCTTGAGATACAGCTGGGTGTCGTTGGTATATCACCGCAATCCGTCAACTGTACATTTCATAATCATCAGACCTCAATGGTCTTCTTCTCACACAAACAGTAATCTCCTCTTTACTCAGGCCCTAATCACCTTCACATTCATCTTCACACATTCCTAAGTTCCTTTCCTTTTCACGTAAAACAACTTCACCATCAGATCCTGCCCATCTTATACTCTCATGCACCTCTTGACTTTGATGCCTACTGGAACCCTCCTTCCTTCTCTCCTCAAATCCCTCCTTGTACTGCTCATCATTGCCATTCCTAGTCATTCCATTTCCAAATTGGACATTATCTGATTTCCAAACATTCCAGTTCCTCATAATAGCCACTTGATCCATGTCTTTCCATCACTTGTCACCACATGTCTCCAGCCCACCTTCTCAACAACAATAGGTTCATAATACTGTCAGCACCCCTTCGGTATGCTAAAAAGGTTTCTTGACTCTCATGAGATCACCCACCTTAACCGGATGCTCATATCCCTCCACTTTACCAACCCTCTTGTTGTCACCTTCCGTCAACTAATGCAGGTATACTCTAGACCGCCTCTCCCTTGCCCTCATCTTTTCAAATGGCAATTTCCCTGTCTTTACATGTGGTCTATATCTGTACATTATTAAAGAGTGAGACAAAGCTAGATGCCAGAAAAACACAAAACTCCCAGAATTGGAGTACCACGAGGGGACCAGTCACAGTTAAAAGATAAATATCAAGTTTATTAGGTCACAAAGGTAAAAACTAATTAAATAATGCGGTCCACAGGACAAACAAATGAATGAACAAAAAAAACTCGAACAGAAGTTACGTGACAAGCTTGGCTAGCTAGTTACCAGTGTATCAAAAATAAACACACAAAACACAAAACGGTACATATCAAATCAAGGGTATAGTACCCTACACCAGTTAGAGTCAATGTGTCATCAATTATAATCTCTGGTTAAAATACAGAGAGCTATCTCGACATGTTTCAATTCCTAGAATTAGTATGGAACATTCATCAGGAGGTACATAGATGACCATGTAACCAAGTTAACAATGAAAGACAAATCTTAACAATGAGAATTTCGTAGCATCTGAAAAATAAAAACAAAAAGGGCAAGGAATGAGCTCATAAATAGCAATATGCTTTGCAAGGTTCAAAATACATTAACTATGGCATCAAAAAAGAGGGGACAAATACCTCCATTGATGCCTGTGGGTGCTCTCTACTGAAAGGTAGTAGGAGGTAGAAGACCAGGGGTCAGTCCTACATGAGATAAAAATATCCATTAAGCGCCAGTAATCGCTTAAAAAAGCAGGAAACTGTGCCCACAACATAGCAGTGAGAGAGACAAAAAAGCAGTGAGAGAGACAACAGGGGCAGGTCACTTGCAAGGGACGTGCCTAGAGTGGTCGTTGCAGAGGTAACCCAGTGTCAGGTAAACACTTGGGTAGAACAAAAACACTACAAACAAGTAAGTAGTCGGCTCTGTGGAACAAAAACCAAGAGGCGAAATATCGCCGAAATCCTCCCCCATGTGGAAAGTGCCCAGAAATCGCATGTTTAGGTACGACTATTAATAGCTCTAGAGAGTATAGACAGATCTCTAAGAGGAGTTGGTAGACAATAGATACCGGGAATATCCGGCCCCCATTAGACAAAACTAAGTGTCGCCCAAGAATACATAGAATCAAATTGTACCTTCGGAAGCCGTCGAAACTACACGTCATGCGGCAAATACTGGAGACAATCCTTTAAACAGCGCTAATGCTGTAAACAGTCCACAGAAGTGAACAGGTTCCGTGTGAGTCCGAGACGGTACCGTGAATGGAATGGAAAGCTATCCACGGCCGATGCTACATCGGCAGTCATAGAGACTCGGAGGTCCTTCTACTATGTCTAGTGGGTGAAGAACAGCCAGGGAGGAGGTAGACAAAGAGGCCATCTTAGAGTAGCAGAAAAACATCGTGAACACTAGGAGGAGTAGGTAAACAATAGATACCAGGAATATCCGGCCCCCAATAGACCAAACTACGTGTCACCAACGAATGCATAAAATCATACCTACGGAGGCCGTCAAAACTAAACGTCAAACTGCAAATATTGGAGACAATTCTTCAGACAGCGCTAATGCTGTAAACAGTCCAATGGAGTAAACAAGCTCCGTATGAGTCAGGGACGGTACCGTGAATGGAATGGAAGGCTATCCACGGCTGATGTAACATCGGTAGTCATGGAGACTCGGAAGTCCTTCTACTATGTCCGGTGGGTGAGGAACAGCCAGGGAAGAAGTAAACAAGGTGGCCATTTTAGAGTAGCAAAGAAACGTCGTAAACACAGTCAGTCTAAGAAGTAAACACAGAACAGTAATACCACAGCAGGGGCCCGGTAAGGCAAATAGCGGTCCCTACAAATCTCTTGGTGTAGACCACGGATAACTAGCCCAAAACAGTCGTGTCAGTGGCACAGAGTCATACAGACTAAAAAAGTGAGTCTCAAGGGAGAAGAGTATGAATGAGTGTCTCGCCCATAGAAAGACATCCCAGAGGAGCTAAAGAGTAGCATGAAAGACACAGGGTATACAACATTGAGGGGTCGAAAGTTGTCTTGATACAAAAAAAGAACAACATGGGAAATTACATTCGATGAAAAGAACCACCGACCCTTGGGAAAGGCTAGATATTATGCCATTCAATAGAATCATTGAGACCCTTTAAATCACTGCGTAAGGTATATATCATGTTTTGCTCCATCATTAGCAATTTCTTCTCACGTGTAGCATGGTTAGTCCCTTTAAGGGCTATAAGTACAGTCCATTTAAAATCCTTGTGGTTATGCTTGAGAAGGTTGAAATGTTTTACCATGGGAGCATTTTCAGTTCTGTTCTTCAAGCAGCTCCGATGTTCCATGATACGGGTTTTGACTTTGCGGGTAGTCTTGCCCACGTAGTGCAATCCACATATACAAGTAATCAGATAGACCACAAATTCAGTATTACAATTCGTCAGGTTTTTTTGAGTCCAGAGCTTTGAGAGGCCAACATCAATAGTTTTAGTTTTGGAGGTCAATTTACAGACTCCACAGGAGCCACAAGGGTAATGTCCAATAACTTTGGGTAAACCCCATAGGGTGGTCAATCTTGGTTCAGGGGAGATAACAGATTTCAATTTGCTGTTACTAACTCTGTTACCTATAGTACCTGTTCGAGTTTTTTTTGTTCATTCATTTGTTTGTCCTGTGGACCGCATTATTTAATTAGTTTTTACCTTTGTGACCTAATAAACTTGATATTTATCTTTTAACTGTGACTGGTCCCTTCGTGGTACTCCAATTCTGGGAGTTTTGTGTTTTTCTGGCATCTAGCTTTGTCTCACTCTATAATAATGGATTATTGTCCTCCCGGGCATAGACATAGTATACATTGCTAATTACCCTTAGCTTTTAGTATACCGGGCTTCCTCCTTTTATAAATTGTCTATATCTGTACACCATCACCATATTCCGTACACACTATCTTCACTCCATACCATTTGCTTGAGTAAGCTGCATTGTCTCTTTATCTATGCCATTTTTGAATTCCCTTTTATTTGGTATTATATAACATTGTCCCGTGGCTTCAATCCCATGACACTCCACATTTTTCCACAATGCCCGTTAGACTAGCTGCACACCATTCTCCTAAACAACAGTCTTCGGATAACTCTTCCTCGAAGATAGTTCTCCAGATAATCAACCACACACCTTGTTGTAATATTTTCTACAAATTTAATCTCAAACCATCTAGAGGCATAATCCACCACAACTATTGCAAACCTGTTTTATGTTATGTTATGTTATGTGATCTTGTACCGCTCGCTGCTGGCACTTGCATGGTCTCTTGGCACTCTGGCAGATCTGCCATAGAAGGGGGGTTGGTGGGGTTTGTTATTGGGAATGAGACGAACAAGAGAGCTTTGATGTGCGTTTAGCAGCTTCAGTTTGTAAAACCCAGTCACCAAGCATTGGTGAGTAGCCATCATGTGGTTTTGGGGTATGATTGTGCATGGTTGCTTTGTGTGTGCTTGTGTTAGGTTTCATGTTGGGTGTTGTGAAGTGTTGTGGTTTATGGTGCAGTAAAGGTAGGGTTATGTTTATTTTAGAGTTTGAGGGTAAGTATGCAGAATATTTAGTTTTTAGTATGGTTAGTTATGTGCAATACATTTCCTACTCCCCGAAATCGATCTAAGTGTGACACATTTCCTTCTCCAAAGTCTATCTAAGTGTAACATATTTCCTTACCCAAAATACAGCTAATTGCAACACATTTCCTACCCACAAAATCCATCTATGTGTAATACATTTCCTGCCCCAAAATCCATCTAAGAGTAATAGATTTCCTTACACCAAAATACATGTAGGTGCTGCACACTAATAATTCCCAATAATTCTATGAGGCGATCTAGGTTGTGAAGCAGGTATTCTACACAGTGTTATAATATGATGGTGGTAATGTAGAAGTGCAGGGTTTTAATTGAGAACAGTAATGGTTGTGTTCACCGCCCGTGCCACCTTACCTTAGTTGTAGCTGCAGGCTAATCTTTCGGTCATCCATGGGTGAAGAGGGAGAAGAGATGGCCTGAAGGAGCTGCCCTTTGCCTTGAGCCCTTAGCCATGTGCCCAGGGTAGATCCACGAAGAGGGAGTTCTGGTCGTTAGACCATAGCAACCGGCCAATCCGCATAGGGGAGGGTGGGCAGAGGGAGCAGAGGGAGATGGGAAATGTGGGATGTAAAAAAGATGAGAGGGGAAGAGGGCACCATAAACGAAAGGAAGATGAGTGGAGGGCCATGAGGGTGAAGGGTAGCAGCTTACCTGATTTTCGGTGTGATTGGCGAAAAAGGAATGGCCACCCCAGCTGGATGCAAAAAGAGGGAAGCCTCACTGCCTGGCTTCTGTTCACGAGAGTTCTTAGTTAGGATCATGAAAGAGCCATGTTTTTTACAGTTTCCTGAAGTTGAGTGGTCCTCTATCATTCGTGTTTCCTGTGGGAGCGATTTCCAGAGCTACACAGCTATGCAGAAAAATGCTCATCATCCAATTTATTGTTTGGAGTACTTTTTTGGCTCAAAGTGGATGTCGTTGCTGGTTCTTAGTAGTCATGCTGGTTTGTAGATGGTGAAATCTTCCTGGATGAATTCTGCTCCTTGACTGTGTATCACTCGGTGTGTTATGCACAGTGTTTTGAAATAGATGTGCTTTTTGACTGGCAGTAAATGTAGCATTCTCAGTGCTGGTGTGAAGTGGTCTCTTCTTGTGAGTTTAAGGAGTAGTCTTGCTGCTGCATTCTGTATCCATTGTAGCTTTATCACTAGGTAATCTGGAATTCTCAGGTAAATGCCATTGGGTAGTATATTCTTGACATGACGAGTTAGATGATGGCAATTATCCTATGTGTGAAGGATAGGAATGCCAGTATCTTTTTGCCAATCCCAACTCCAAACTTTTCAATTTCCCAGACCCAACAAATACATGGGGTCCATTAAATCAATTGCTACCTTTTCCCATACTCAATCAGGAATATCTACCAAGCCCATTTCAATATTTTGTGTTTTTAATGACTTGTCACTAACACAACAAGGGATGGATGACACCACTCTGTGATCCACAATGTCTTACATCTCTTGGCCACCAGAACTTACCTCCAATCTCTGCTCTGCTCCCCAGAAGCCCACCATAAATTCTCTCCTGGAT
Source organism: Ambystoma mexicanum (assembly GCF_040938575.1). Taxonomy (NCBI): domain Eukaryota; kingdom Metazoa; phylum Chordata; class Amphibia; order Caudata; family Ambystomatidae; genus Ambystoma; species Ambystoma mexicanum. The sequence continues at coordinate 436,112,275 of NC_090934.1, read as the reverse complement.
TGCTGGAGTCCTAAACGGAGACAGACGCAGTTAATGCCCAGACTATCAGGAGGGTGTTGTACTACAGATGGGATTGTGGAATACGCAAGGTTTTGCCCATATGTTTCATAATATCTCACTGGCCTTAAAATCCTTAGACATAATATGTTTGCAGGAAACCTGGCTTTCAACTCTGCCTTGTGTGGAAGGTTTTGAAATTGCAATGCACCCAGCTATTAGACAATTGAAGGGTCATCCGATGTCAAGATTAATAACCTTGGTTAAAATAGAAAGTGGTCTCAGAATAATCAACACCACTAATCACTCACCATGTATACAAGTGACAACCATTGAATCTCATAAGAGAAAGGCTGGAGAAAAATGGAAGATCCACATCATTAATGTTTATTGGCAGCAACAAGCTAAGGATGAGTGGGTGTTTCTTAACTAGATTTGTGACATTGTCGATACCATCAGGATCAACGAGTCAACACACTGCATTATTCTCTGTAGAGACTTAAATATGGAGTGTGTAAGCTTGGAATCAGTCAAGGAAAAGAATGGTTGGAAAATGAAACCCTCTAATGTATTAGAAACAGCATGGGCAGATGAGATGGTAGCCAGAGCTATGTCACTATTGAACGGGAGCATCACGAGCGATGTTCCGCCCTAGGCAGCATGGAAAGAGGGCTCTCTAAAGTCAGTCCTGGACTATTTCTATGTTTCCGAACAACTTGCAGAACAAATCCTCAATCTCAGTGTAATCAACATGTCGCAAAGTGACCATAACCTGGTGAAAATAATCTTCATAGGAGAAAAAAATGTTGTAGAGGCTACATACAGACATCCTGTGAATGTAGAACCGGGAAGAAACAGTTTGAGGCTGGATAGTAAATACAATTATGAACATGATGAAGGTGCTAAATGATAAAGTGAATCGCGAAGCGGAGGACCAGATCAAATATTGCGCTCTCCCACAACAATATACTGAAAGGAGCAGTGGCACGAAAAAGTTGAGATTGAAAAAATAACACGCATATAACTCTGAGGTAGACATCAAAAAGTGGGAATTACAGAAAGAATATCAGAGCTATCATGAAAAGTAAGTTCATAAATGGATCTAAAGACATAAAGAAAATAAAAATGTGATATACGGACTGGTTATGCTTGCACAAAATCATCTTAGAACAAGAGAATTCTGGTCAATTATTAACAACACAGAGGACTCCCAGAACTCGAGTCAATGCAACATGGTCACAGAGAAACAATGGATTGACCACTACACCCTTTTGTTTAAAAAGCAAGGGCAGGTGAAAGCACCTCATTTTAATATTCAAAAGACATAGGACATAAATATCACCAGAGATGACATACTAGAAAACATTATGCAAATTAGTGCATCCAGGTCCATGGGTCCAGAAGGATTAACAAATCAAATGATGAAGCAAAATCTGCAAGAGTGGGCAGACTTCTGTGATAAGTTGTTTAAGAGCATACTAAAAGGGTGCAAGATACCAAAATCATGGAAGGGTGCTATCATAATACCTATTTTAAAAAGGGTGTAAAATCTGAACCCAATACATTATTGACCAATAGCACTCTTATAGGTGGTAGGTAAGATCTTCGCCACCCAACTGCTAAGTCATTTAACACACTGGATCAAAATAACTGGAGCCTTTGATGCCCGTCAAACGGGCTTTGTTAAGGGAGTAGGATATGGGCTAAATGTATTGCTGCTCAACCTGCTTATAATGGATGCAATCAAGAACAATACAAAGATCTACCTTGCTTTTGTAGACTTGGCTCATGCCTTTGATGGGGTCAATAGAGAATTGTTATGGTCAAAGCTTGTGAGTCGGAAATATCCTATATGTTTGCATAAGGCAATAAAAGAGCTGTGTTGTGGCGCCAAAATCAAAATTCATCTAGACCAAAAGGGATCTATCTCATCTGCGATAATAACATCCAGGTGTGAAGCAGGGCTGTCCCTTAGGCGCTACACTGTTTAACATGTTTATAGCAGATGTAGGCAATTCCATAAAAGATGTGAAGGCATTTGCCCTGAAAATAAATGGAAACCATCTTAGCTACATGCTATACGCAGACAACATTGTACTATTGGATGTATCTCAGATAGGTCTGCAGCACAAATTAACAACCTTGAAAACCTATATTGATAAGAATAGTTTAGGGATAAATGTCACAAAACAGAGATCCTCGTACTAAAAAATCTGAAAGGAACTAAAGAAAAGACCAAAAAAATCTTCCAATGGCAACTGGGACAGGAAACAGTGAAATGCGTAACCCAGTCCCAATACTTGTGGGGTTTTAATCAATTCACACATTAATGATGAACCTATGGTTAAGGAAAATCAGAATGAAGTGTAAAGTACTGGCTGTTCAAGGGGAAATGATAAACAAGAAATTTGTCAAGTTTACGCTAAAACCAGCCATTGATTTTCACAAAGCCAAAGTGGTACCCGCATTAATCCATGGTGACGAAGCTATGTTGGGATGCTCACACTTAACATGGGCAACGTGTGAGCATATATATTGGAGACAAATTCTACTGTTACCAAAAGGGATACCAACTGCCTGCATGCGATATCAGTTAGCTCTCACTTCAATCAACGCAAGAGTCACTTGGAACACACTATCAGTATATAGAAAAGTGATCACCGCTGATAATCTTGCGCAATATAAGATCTTGGCTACCCCATCAGTTGAGAATAGTGATGCAATACTGGGAGAATGGAAGCTGCGCTGTGAAGCTATCCTTACCCAACTAAATACCTACAAAGATTTTTTACTACACAACCCTAATGCAGGGAAAAAGAAACTTTGGAAGCAGGACTGGATTCAGACAATAGACCAGAGGGCTGCTGGCAGATGTATGAAGCATAATGTATATCAATCCAGGGCGCTTAATAAACTCCCCAAATATCTGGAAAAATATCCTTGCAATTGCATGAGAATGTTATTTCAAAAGTTTTGCCTGAATTTATTCCAAACAAAGGACATACAAAATTTGAGAAGAAGAAGTAGTGAAGCAGACTCCAGATGTAGATTATGTGCAGCTCCTGAAGAAACGCTGAAGCATCTTGTGTTATTTCATACATAACTTAGAGACTTAAGAACTAAACATATAGGACCCGAATTAGCCAACAGACCACTCCTAAATGGGGAGTAATGGTGGATAGTAATGGCTGAAGGAACAGACAATAAGTGAAATTTGCCTAATCGTTCTACCTGCAACAATTGAAAGAGACTAAGGGCCTCATTACGACCCAGGCGGTAAGTTACAGCTTGGGCCGTGACTTTACCACCATGGCGTAAACTACGTTTACGCCATGGTGGTTGGCGGACTTACCGCCCCATTCCGACCTAGGCGGGGCGGTAAGTCCCCAATCCCCATTTACCCTTCCCCATTCCCATTTTTGCCCCATAGGGCATAATGGGAGTGGGGAAGGCGTTAATTACGCCACCGTAAATTACGGTGGCGTAATTAACTCCATTTTCCCTTAGCGCCATGGATTTTAACACCTGCTAAAAGCAGGTGTTAAAAGCACCATGGCGCTAGGGGACCTCGTAATTGGCGGTAAGGGGTCGGCGCAGCTAACGCTGGCGTTAACCCCTTACCGCCAGGGTCGTAATGAGGCCCTAACTAGTTAAGATAAATTGGTAGATTGCACTAGGCAGATCAGTATAAAACATTGAATTGAGTACGTTCATAATATGCTTTGTAGTGGGAGCGCTTAATTATAGAAACATATGTGTTGATCGATTTCCTTGATTCTCTTCTTTAGTATTATTTTAAAAGTTTGCAACAAACTGTATAAAACAAAGAAAAAAAAAGAAAAAAAAAGTTTTCTTCACAACAAAGTGAGAGGTATCAACCTCTCTCCTGTTGCCAAACCCAACTCCGAACTGCTCACATCACCCTCACCTTATAGTCGGATGAAGACACCTATTCTCCTATCCTCCATCCTCATTCACTGTTCGATGTGGCTACCCTCATTTTCTCATCACTTTTCACCCCATAAACCCAAACAGTTTCACGGTTTCCCCCACCTGTGCAATCAATTGTCAAAATAATAACTTTCATGATCATCAGCATCCTTCATTGCCCTGGATAAACAATCTGCCACACAGTTACACCGAAGCAGAAGGTGTTCCAGAACAAAATTATAACCTTGTAAAGCAGCCAACCACCTAGCAATTCTTCATGTCGCCAGACCCGATCCTTGCATAGAGAACAAGTGTTCCAATGCCTTACAATCAATTCTTATCTTGTATGTAATGCCTCACACATAAATCCTATAATATATGTATGCCCAGTGGCATGCCAAGTTCTCCTTTCCTATCGTGAAATACCACCCATCTGAGGCATTCAGAGCTTAGCTTATGACACAAAAGCTATGGGTACATCTGCACCCCTCCGAACGTGCCTAAGCACTGCCCCCAAACCACGTGCACACGCATCATGTTATGATAGTCTCAGCTGCTGGATCAAACCTATATCGTGGGAAGTACGAGGAAGTACTGTTAACTGGCGTGCCGTGCTGACCGGAATTGCTTGGAAGTTTTATTGAGCATTCTTTGCTCATAAGAAGCTACGTGATCTAAACTGACATTTCGGCCGGAGGAAGTCTTTTTAGTCAACACCGTGGATTGCCTGATCTAGTGGCATTGAAAAAGGTGACTTTCAATTATCTGTGTGCGCATAGCGTGTACGCTTGGTGTCTCCATCGTACATGCGGGAAGTGCGTGTACATTGTGTACACTGTGTTCACAGCATAGTGTGTACGCTTAGTGTCTCCATCGTGCACGTGGGAAGCGCGTGTACACTGTGTACACTGTGTTCACAACATTAAGTCAGCGTGTATGCTGACGGAAACTCCAGCATATTGAATGGTTGTTTTCTTTCTTTTGTCTCCTTTTACTTAAGGACTGTTTGTTTGGGCTCCGCCCTTGCGAATTGAGACGCCCATTTTCTCTGGCTACCTCCTACTTATTCCCAGCAGCCAGCACACTCACGCGCGCACCGTGGGAAGTAGGAGGAAGTACTGTTAACTGTTCACTGTGCGGTGTGCGGTGGGCTGGCTGCTGGGAAGTAAGGTGGGTTGATTTGGTTGACTGAGACTTAGGTATTGTGCAAACTGCTTGCTGATTTATCATGGTGAATGGTCTCCGTAGCGGGCGAAAAATCCATGTTAATATGAGCAGTGTTGTAAATGGTCCCATGGGAACACAGGCAGGTAATGAGGAAATGGTGGATTCTGAGAGCGAGGAGAATAACTTATCTAATAAGGTGGGAACGTCTGTGTGTGTAGAAACCCAGGGGGATATGACCTGCCAAATTACGCCACCCGAGATGGCTGAACAAGAGCTAAGAAATGAGATATCAGTGGAAAGCATTCCCAAAAACAACTCTGAGTGGACATTAGAGACCTTTAAGCTCAAAGCAATGAATCGTGATTGTGATAATGGGGTCCTGGGTGCGGGCCTAGGAGAATACCGGAATGGAGACCTATTAATGAAAATGGGTGTCACTAGCACGAAACCCAGATTCTCTGATGTCTCTATTATTGCTCCAGCAATTGAGGCACTGCTGGATAGGAGGATGCGTTTTTCTAGAGGGCCCTCCACCTCAATTAAAGCTAATAAGTACTGCATGGAGGATGTACATGTGCATATTGATCCTGATGAAGTACTCAGTACGAAGGCCCAGGTGCACACTTTTTTCGATGATCAAATTGTTAATAACGAGGTGAATAAGGAATTCAAAAGTTCAGAGACCAGTTCACCTTCAGAAGTAGAAATTCCCCCTGAAGTGATTCCTATGGAGTCTGGATTTATTCCGGTGATGGTACCTTCCCCTGTTGAACCACAATTAACCTTGTATGATCTAGAAGGTGAAGTAGAACGTAACCTAATTGAGTCTTCTGATATTGGAGCTGAGTTTCCGGTATTGTCCAGGATCCTTAATCTACTGGATAAAGGACATGACCATACCCACGTCCAACTTGGATACTCACACAGTATGTTAACAGATCTTCTTACAAAGGTCAACAGAATAGAGGGGTTATTGTTTACTTGTGAGGCCGTTGCAGTCCTCTCTAGTGGTAAACAAAGGGAGAGCCCCCCCATTGAGCAATAAAGCTTCCCAAACTCCAGCTGACCCACGATTGTGACCCAATGCGGTCACTACCTTTGCCGCAGTCACTGCTTGTGATCCTAACAAAAATGATACGTCAGCTGCAGCAGAAATCAAACAGCTAACTGAGATGGTATCGGCTAATGCAGCGGCCATACAACAGATACTAGTCAGTATAACAAAGGTCAGTCCGAGTAAACAACCGTTGGGTGCTCAGATGACTAGTGCTGAGGTGATGGCCGCACCGGTGCCATCGACACCTAATCTTAAAAGAAGAACTTTTAGATAGCCCTTCAGCACTAACTAATTTAATTGACTTGGAAGATGAGGCACAGTTATGTCAGCAGGACTTGAGAACTTTGAAAGCGAAAATGGTTGAGGAACAGGTTTATGAACCTGTCTTGCCAAGGAAACAGAAAAAAATGCTGCTGAGAGCCACTATCAATCAAGCAAAAAACATAAAATTAAGGAATAGTGAAATTTCACCCAAAGACACTTTAGACTCACTAAAAGTTGATTCCAAGAACTTGTCCCATGAAGAGGAGAGGATTGATCTACTGCAACTTAATAAAGAGTCAAGGGCCTTATTGAATATTGATGTAACACAGAGTCCTTTGGACGTACGGAAGTCGCAGGATAACAATCATACAGGAAGAGATCTTGGGGGTAGTGCTTAGCGAGAGCACAATTGTTCTCCCAAACAAAAGCAAACAGACTTGACAAAGTTCTTTCCTGCTTTATATATGAAGAAGGCCTCTAATAAAATCAAGGTTGCAGGGACTAATACAACCATGAAAAAAACAGTTGTGAATAAACCTACTCTAAGCAAATCTAAGATGTCACTTACAAATGGACAGGCAGACCAAGATCGGTCATTGATTAATCACTCGCCCCCCCAGGCGAGACCTTCTAATAGTGGCATCAAAGAATTTGTATCTAAATTAGTCACTGATGATGGGGATATAGCTGAAGAGCTGGGTTTGTCGCATGGCAAGAATAATGTGAATATGGGCCTGGATAGGTCTAAATCAGAAGCCCAAAGCTGGACTGATGAGGGATACTCTGAATTTTATTCTCATGACCGTATGGCAAAAAAAGAGGTAATGTTCCTAACCCCCGAGATGCCATCTATTATGGGATGGGAAAGCAAGCAAGTAACCTCTGCAAAAACGAGCCTAAATCGCTCTGCAATGCTGAAGGTTTTCCAAGAAATCCCAGCGTTACGTACTATCAGAAGCAATGATATTGACTGGGTTCGTTTGGCACACAATAATCCCACGCGGATGATATGCGGCTATCAGTCACATATCATCACAAGATTGACTTGGGCACAACGAGAAGATCTGGAATTATTGGCACTACATCCTTGTCTCTTTAATACCGGCGAACTCGCAGAAATTTTCATTGCGACTGTTCCGGAACCCCCGCAGATCTCTAACTTAGCAGGTACTCAACCTCTGATTAATGAGGAGGTTTTGAAGCAATTTATGAACTTGGCAGCCTCCCTAACAGGTATTATGAGTATGGGGGTGTTGACTCCATCTGCCCCGCATACAAAAATGGGAGGAAAATAGGATGAAAATCCAGGGATTAATGTATTTCTTGGAACTCATGTGGAAGCTCTAATTTGAGGTTATGGAATGTGTCATTAGTTAGCGACAGCCGCCCAGGGATCTGTTTGATACAGGAAACTATGATCATGGGCGATGTAGTCTTAGAAGGGTGCGATTCATATCACCAGCCCGCGGTAACAGGAGATCAAGGCCGCCCTGGTGGAGGCCTTGCTATTTTGATTGATAAGCAGTTAAGATTAGAATCCTCTATTTTGTGGGCTGATGATGCTTTATTGGTGGTGGAAATTGTATGCAAAGATCTAGTGTGTCGAGATTTTTTGATTGTTAATCTATACTGGAATGAGGTCACAGTGTCTTTTGAAACAATTACCAATCGATTGAACCTTATCTTTGAGCAGGTACTGATGCTAAAATTAACTTTGAATGTAATGATTGGTGGTGATTTTAATTCCACATGTGTGGTGATAGATAAGAATGGGAAATATTCCACGCATGATCTGAAAAAAAATCTCATGTAAATGGTTTAAAGTGGCTGGAATTCCTTATCTCATGGCACATACAAAGTGTCCTTTTTGAAATGGGAACCTACCAGTATACTTGGGCAAGAGGGAACTGTTTGTCACTCATTGACTACATTTTTGTATCAACAGGGCTGTTACAACTAATTGCTCCAATAGTAATTCACAATCTACGTAGGGGGGATCATTTAGCTTTGAATTCTAAGCTTAGAATGAATATCACAAATTATGGTAGTATTCCTATGCTAACTGCTATTGAATTTGATTGCGTAGGAGCATCGATTAAGTGGATCTCTAGTAGGTGTAATGAAGTTACCACTAAAATTCAAAATGATACCTTGATTATTATGAGTTATGTGTCTAGTGGAATCTCGTGTGTTATCGCTGAGATTCAGAACTCCATAAGAGTTGCACTCCATATGGCACTTTTGATGAAATCAAAGGCCGCTAAGCCTACGATCTCGCATCGCCATCAGTTTAATTCTAAAGTAGTAGCATTAAGGAAAGAGAAACGCCAATTGCTCAGACAACTTAGCAAGGGTAATCGTACTACCATTGAATTTTTTGAGAGCAAAGCTCATATCATCACGACCTATAAAAGACAACTACAATTGATGAGGCATGAACTGATTAATATGGATAATCAGAATTGAATCACTCTATTAATAAAGAATAATACCAGACAGGTGTGGGCTACTATGCGTACCCTGTTTGATAATGCTGAGTCAATTGGAGAATCGGCAATATCTGCAGTAGTCTGGATGGCGTACATCAGAGCTAAATTTACTTTTTGCCAATTGCTTTTGGTGTCTATGGGGATAGTTTAATATTTAGGCCTACTGTTTGTGGTTGTCAATGGACGATGGAAGATATAACTACGATCATTAGGAAATCCAAAGGGTCTCGAGCACCAGGTCCTGATGGTATTCCTCCTTGCCTGATTAAACTTAACCCGGATTTGTGGGCAGGAATCTTCAAAATAAAATTTGATGCTATTTATTCCCAGGGCTGCATTCTGAATTCTTGGTGTACGGCCAATATCATCCCAATTTATAAAAAGGGTCCAATGAATGAACCGGCGAACTATAGGCCGATAGCGCTGATGGATGCTTCAGCTAAGATCTTTACTAGTCTACTACTCCAACATATCAATCAGCATATCATAAAGTTTAACCTTTTATCGAAATATCAGACTGGTTTTCACCGTCATATGGGCTTTCAACTCAATGCAACGATCATTGCTCATGTATACCAGCAGACTAGATCTTATAAGGCAGGGCCAGTATATATGGCGACCCTGGATCTTACTGCTGAATTCAATTCTGTAATCAGACAATTACTATGGACAAAATTGATTAAATATGGTTTTCCGGTTCAGCTCGTTTCAATCATTGCTGCTCTCCATAAACAAACCACCTATCAAATTCATTTGACTAAAAATGGGGCATTTACTGATATAATTCCCACCGAAATCGGCCTCAAACAGGGATGCAATCTTGCTGTGGTCCTATTTAATTTATACTTATTAGATTTGGACGAGCAATGGAAGGATGCCATTATTTTTCCTGTCAAACTGGGGGCAATTGTGATTAATTGGCTGAGCTTTGCAGATGCTTTGTTATTTTTTGATAGGACCCCTTTTGGGTTACAGACTAAACTGGCATTGTTTAATTATTTTGCCAGTAACCACAATCTAGAGATTAATCTAAAAAAATCTTCATAGTCACGCTCATTGAAGGTCGAAAAAAAGCTATTAAATTCTCATGGGGTCTGAATGGTATTGCTATTCCTAGGTCCACTGCCATCCGCTATTTAGGCTATCATCTTGCAAGCTCATATTCCAGTGAGGGGTGGAAGACAATTTTGTCTAATAAAGCAAAAATGCTGACAATGCAGATGAAAATGATTTACCATCGATTGGGGAAATACTCAATGATTCCTACTATGAAATTTTACGCACAAAAGATCGAACCAATTCTATTGTATTCCCTAGATATATGCTTGTATGATTTGGAACAAACTCTTGATGTGATCCAAGGGAAAATGTTGAAAACTGTATTGGGCTTGGCTTATTCCACCCCGAATGCTATTGTGTGTCATGAGCTGGGCTTATTACCATTATCGGTGAAGTGGCATTGGTGACTACTTATGCATTATGGGAAAATGCTAGCTCCCCCTAACGATTCCCTTCATGAAGATCTTGCAAATATGATAAAGAAAGGAGACCCTCCCTCCTTTCGAAAATTTAGGAACAAGATGGAGGAGTTGTTATCTAGCGCCATGATCACTCAGGATGACCTGGTACTGGGTTTGCCTTCATGCAAACTTAAATATTGTAGATACCATTGGTGCCTGTTGATCGAGAAAATTAATGAATACCAATCCTTTCGTGAATATGCGAAATTTACGAGGCAGTGGGGCTATCGACCGAAGTACCAGGTCATCTTTCCTTGTGATCAAGCGAGGAAGACGTTTTTGAGATTTCGCTTGAATCAGTTACTTACTAACGAGAAATTGATGTTGTGGAAACTGTACAATAATAAACCAAATAATGGTCAATGCAGATTCTGTAATAGGAATAGCACCATTGAAACACTGAAACATCTCACAGTCTACTGTTCTTATTTTGAATCCACCAGAACTCATATATTTGGTAAACAGCTCTACACAGTATCTAGCCTAAGCAGAAAGTCTCTTTGGCAAAGATGTATGGCAGGTACAAATCAAAGCCTCATCATCTGTCTAACACATTTTTTACTAATTCTTGAAAGAAAATTGTCTGAAAAGATACTAATTTTATCCGATGAAGAATCTAGATGTTCAGAGTAAGATCGCTTCATATAAGAGTGTTGTGACACATACAAACTTCATGCTAGGTTGGGTAGCGTTTCTCAAGGTTAGAATTCTTATATGATTTTTGGGCTTATGTTATTGGTTTTAGTAAAAGTGATTAGACTAAAGGAAATATTAAATGAAATGTCGATTTTATATGACTACCAAGTTGCACAGACAGAATTTTAAGGGTTTTTTATTTATTTATGATATAGTGATTTGTAAGTATTGATTAAGATATGTTTTCTGTTATCTGTGATGTTGATGTTTCATTTATAGTTCTGTACTTTGAAAAACTATATTATGTTGAGGTGTTACTTTGGCTTTACTATGTGCATATTGTTTTTGTTGATGATTTAAGTGTATTATGTGAGATATTGTTTTTGTTCTGTATGATTTGAAAGAATAATTGTAAAGGTTGTAAAACCATAAACAATAAAATAAAAAAAATAAAAAATATCGGTAGGCGTATTAGCCACATCTTCCTTAATCTTTCTAAATGCTCTCTCTTCCTCAATCCCCTACAGAAAGTCATTTTTCTTTTTCAACAGATCCCGCAAAAATTAAACACTTTGATGCAAAATGTTCCACTAACTTTGCATAATATACAATTATACCTATGAATGCTCTTAACTCATCCTTATGATCTGGTGACTTTACTTTGAGTATCATATCAACCATTCCAGGATGAGATTCCAAGCCCTCCTTAGTCAACAAATTACCCAAATACAACACCTGATGTATTTATAACTGACACTTCTCCTTTTTCATGGTCAATCCAACTTTCTCCAACCTCTGCACAACTTATACACTCTAGCAACATTACAGTGGAGTTTGGAAGCTCCGGTACTGAGAATGAACACCTGTCAATTACTCTGTTCTATGGAATTATTTCCACTTGGGAGGGTCTATGACCACATTTTAGCTCACTACACCCCTCACAGAGGGGAAATATCCATTTGCATATCAGTCTTTGTCCCACCCACAAGAGCAGTCCAGCAACGAAATGCTAGGCAATTCTCATCTGAACAAGAGGACCATCAGCAACACCAAACACGTGTTTTGGCCTAGTCAGGCCTCATCAGTGAGGTGAAGATGAGCCTCTCTAAGACACAGTGAGCAAGAGGTCCATATCTGGATTACCTGGGTTACTTATGGTGAAACCTCAAGGTTTACTAAGTCACTAAGGAGTGTGGGAGCCCCTCTACTGAGAAAGAACATGGGTCAAATATCCTGTCCTATGTGATTCATTCCACTCAGAAGGGTCTACAACCATGTTTAGCTCAACGCACCCTTCACAGAGGAGAAATATACATTTGCATATCAGCCTTTGTCCGACCAACAAGGGCAGTCCAGCACCGAAATGCTAGGCAAATCTCCTCTGAACAAGAGTACCAGCAGCAACCCCAAACACGTGTTTTGACCTAGTTGGGTGAAGCTGAGCATTTTGTTTCCTTGAGAAAAATGTATATCTCTCTAACACCACATTTATCTGTTTGCCAAAGTGGGCATCTAATTTCTTTATCACGTTTCCATACAACCCACAAACCTCATCTTTACCATCCCCCGCTCCTTCTCCATATATCTAATGTCTTTATAATTCTGAATGTCTCTGCTAGCAAAGAGCACATCAACATTGAAAACTTCTGTTCATCTGAAACTCCCTATCCTCCTGATGCTATGAAAGAAAACTTGAATAGGTTCTTCCAGTCCTCCCATGTAATGGGGGGCTCTCCCAGGGTGGACAGAAATTGCAGTGATGAAGTTCTGCATTATCACCTCTACCGACTACAAAAGCTCAAGGATCACGGCCATACAAGCGTTCTTTACAAGCTCTTTCTGTAGTGTTCTGCACAGATGATGCTGGGAGTCACAGTATGTATTGATTTAAACAAAACTCTGGCTTTGAACTCTCTTCTCCATGATGATCCCCCTTGACAAGCCATTGACAAGGGTAATGTTCCACACTGACATGCCCACCTCCCTGTGTCTTTTTTTTCACTTTAAAACCGTAACCAGTTTGCCTTGGCTGTCACACAGATTCTATTATACAAAGCTTGCAGTGGTCCAACCAAACGGCGTGCACCTGTGTTTGGAGCATCAGTCTCTCTCTCTCAGCTATATGCTGTGCCACCACTCAGGTGTACTAAGGGGCGATCTGAGATGGCATACTGCACGCTACCAACCAGAGTGCAATCCTGCCACACTGGCCACACCACAGGCAGTGTGGGAGCGACCACATCACTTACTTGCTTCTCCTTGCATAATGATTATGCGTCGCCAGCCCACACACTGGTGAGACCACACAAACTGCTGCCAATGTCTATGGACAACTCCCGGGTCACTGCAAAGATCTTCTCGGGCATGCTGGCCCTCTTCTAGACCTATGGGAAACTCAAGGGCCACCGCACATATCTCTGTTGTGCCAGCCTTCCTCAGAATCTTACTCCGGTTCTGGTGCAATTCTGCCATATGCGCACCTTCGACCGAACCTCCGGCTGCCTCGCCTGACAATGCCACAGGCCATCCCTGCATGTTGCTGTTCTTTCCCCACCATTGGTTGCCACTAAATGTGGTAATCACAGAATAATGACCACCATCATACTAGTAAGTCATTAGAAGTTTATTCCATAATCATAATAGGGACCTCAACAGCATTCATCTGAACTGCAGCGTAGCTGAATTCAACTATCATCTCTGTCATTCATGCTTGTTGACACTCGAACATTCTATTGGAATTCGCATCAAGCCCACCAGGCACATATTATTGAAGTAAGATATAACAACATGCACATTGTAGAAAGATTGGACATTCTAAATACTAGTTCTAGTTATCACGACCCGCTATGTAATACGTGGTGATTGAAGGAATGTAGAGCCCTACATTTCAGTAAGCTAAACGCAATAATAAATCCTAGGAGAAATCATTTAAAATTCTCTGCTCCGGATGTGAGAGATCTCACAGCGACTTGCAAATGTCAAGAGTCCAACGATAGCGTAGTCAGTTCATATGTGCCATTGTTGAATTTATATATAGCCTCACAAACGGGATGTAAGCATCCTCTCAAAAAGTCAAAACATGCATTCAGTATGCTGGTAAGGCAGCTCAAGAAGTTGCTTAAATTAAGATGCCTGATATTCCACAGAATATCAATAAGTGGATCAATTCCTCCGTCATGGACAATGGGTATCATAGTACCCATCTACAAGCAAGGGTAATGACAAGACCCAAAAAATTATAGACTCATCACATTGCTGGACGTCATTAGAAAACTTTTGGCTGGGAATCTTCAACAACAACTAGCACAATGGGCCAACAAGTGCCAAATAAGAGACATACAGCAAACGGAATTTACCAAAGGAACCTGGACTGATCTGAGTCTATTCATCTTGAATTTGTTGAAAGTACAGGTAATCAAAAACAAGACAAATCTTTTCCTTGCATTCATAGATCTGCAACAAGCTTTCGACATGGTGAATAGGATAAAGCTATGGGAGAAACTATGTGACTGGAAGTGTCAACGTCATCTGCTGGAATTAATAATAGCATTCCACAGTAACACTACTATTAGAATACGCCTGAATACCATGGGACATTTGACCCCATAAATAAAAAAACGATAAGGGAGTAAAACAGGGGTGTCTGCTTGCGGCAACCTTATTTAACCTTTACCTTGCGGATCTGCCAATAACCATAAAGAACGTACCAGATTTTCATCCTAAAATCAACGGGCAACAGATCAGCAGGATCGTCTATGCAGACGACCTTGTGATCATGGATACTATGCATATAGGACTTCAGCACAAACTAACTCAAGTTGAAAAATACATGGCTAAAAACGACCTACATGTCAATAAAAAAATATCCAAAATGATAAGCATAATGCATGGAACCAAAAAGAAAACGACCTTTCAATGGAACATGGGAAACAAAGCTATAGAAAGGTGTGATTCAATTATATATCTGGGCTCTACTTTAGTAATTCAGTCGCTGATACCATCTGGTTGCACACATAGAAAACAAACATGAAAAACGCTTGCTGCACAAGGATCCATTATACAAGCAAGATACAGAAAATTCACGAGTCCTGTTCTCATGTTCTATAGACAAAAAGTGACCCCGATAATAACTTGTGGCACAGAGACAGCACTTGCCCAAAACTGGAAGATCTGGTCACCCCTCGAAGGAGCATTTTGGAAAATGGCGTTACATCTCTCGAAAAGCTTACCAACGAGCAGCATACAATACGAACTTTGCATAACTTCTCTATACACAGTAACATTATGGAAAGGTATGGCGCTGTACAGGAAGTGTAAAATCATTGATGCAGCATGTCCATATCACATCCTAAATACATCACCAACGAATCATGGAGTGTGGCCTCTAAGCCAACGGAATGAGAAATGACACACCAAATAGTCAGGTGTGAAAAACAAGCGGATTGACACATCCAAAAAACAAATGAAAGTGATTATCAAAATCGGCGCCCCAAATAGGGGTACCTGATTGTTACACACTTTGTTGTGCTGATGGTCCTGTGGAAAGCTCAGAAGGTTACATTTGAGTGGGAAATAATATAAGATACAGCTCACCTTTTGATCTGGAAACACCATTGTGTCGACCTGTTTAGAGAAATTATCTGACATTTACACGTATTGATGTTTTGACATCCATCTAGATTGAGTGGGATTGTGTTGTCACTGATACTAACCCCACAGTTATGTTAGTAATTTGCACTCCTACTGGACTACAATCCCATATTTGTTTCTCGGATACCATGTCTGTCACAACATACTCGAGTTATTCTCTGCATATTATTTTCATACGTGTAAGAATGTTTAAATATGTTTTTTGTTTTGTAATTTGAATAAACGCTATGTTATTTTCCATATACATTTCTTGACCATATGTTGTGTTTGAATCACACAACTGTATTGTAGTTTTCACCAGTCCTGATGTAGTGTGGATGGGTGGGGAAGCCTGGGCTCAAACACTTTTCTTTGATTTACAGTATTGTCCCTCATGAGACAGGCCTCCCACATACAAAAAAGAGGGTCATAATCCCATTTTTTATGACGTCAGCAAGTTAAGCAATACCTATTTTGGAGGGTCATCAACCGGATCACACTAATTTCGCTCTTAATCACGTTCAAGCCTTGCTCTGTGTCATTCACCGACAGAATAAATCCTCACTAATTACAGACCCTAACGCTCAGTTTTGCAGTCTTCACCCATGTGACTCAGCCAAGATGAACAATAGCTTTTTTCCCGTGGTGGGAAGAGAAGCAGTTCCTAGCAAAGACGGATGGAATCGCTACATGTGTTAGCCATTGCAACCTGCATGCACTTTCCCAGCCTAGGTGGCTTTACCAGTGGCAACAATAGGGACACACAGTCTTTCCCATTACCATGGAAAGGTACACTGAATGCTTTGAACAGAGCATGGTCCCAGCCCTAGGAGGTATCCGCTCCAGCGAATCAGGGAGCACAAATCCTGGGGTGGTATGTAATGGGGCAAGGGCCAATGGCCATCCTGCAACCATGCAACAATGTAATAGATAGTTTTTGGGGAAGTCTCAAGCAACCCCACCTGACATGGAAGGACCAGTTATACCAGTCATATAGGGGATACCTATAGGTGATGTAGGTAATATTACTCGAGCTACCCAATGGAATGGGCACTTCAGTTTTTGGGGAAGGGTCAGAGATTGTGATGTCATAATAAAGTTAAAGCTTGTGACACAGGAGCTGTGATTGATGGAGATGTTGTGTTTCCTGTATGATGCATGTCTGTTTGGAAAATAAAGGCACTTAAACTTGCCCTAGGCTGAGTCCTCCATCATTGCTGATGTAGGGTTCATTCGGCCCTAGGTACTCTGCTAAGCAGTGACTTTGTTGTAAGAACCCCGGTCCTCTGGCATATCCTTATAAATTGGGAGCAGAGGGTGGTTTACTACGTTCGTTCGGCACAAAGCCGTCTCTTCCATTACAATGCCTCGAGGGCTGTGGGTTGGCTGTGGGTTGACCCACGGAAAATGAGGACCACACAAAGGTGCACCCTGTGCAGAGGACTTCAGGAGCCGCCTTGTATACAATTCTGCCAGTGGTCCATGGGACGCTCAGCAAACCAGAAGGGCAGAATGGCAGATTTGGGCAGAGTCGGTGGCCAAGAGATGTCAGCGGATCACAGAGTGTAAGTATTGACTCAATCAAATGGAAAATAGGGGAGGTGGTGAAGAGATGTTGGGTGTGGGGTGGTGCTGAGTATTGTTGAGTGTTGTTAAGTATTGATGAGTAAGAAACGAAGGTGGATGTCATTTGTTCTTGATTAGGGAACATTCAATCTTGAGGTGATTGGTTGAGGCAGTGAGCCTAGATGATTGACTTAAGGGTACGGATGACAGAAGTTATGAAAATATTGGATTTCCTGTGGATTGGGCATTGTAGCTCGGGTCATGGGTGATGGTATCCCCATGTATAGGTCTTAGCAGGTGAAGCTAGCTTGAATGGTGGAAAGCGTTCTTCTGGTTAAGTCTCACAGAGGCATTTTATCTACAATGCGACTGTAGGTACAGATTGAGCATGTGAAATATTGGTATCCCCTGTTAGGAGACAGGACGATGGGTGTGAAGATATGGTTTTTTTTGTATTTGCAGAGATCTCGGTGTCATTGGGAAGTGTTTCTTTTGGCAATGCTGTGAGTCAGCGGGTGTTAGCAATTTTGTGTTCTTTACTTAAGCATTATAGAGGTGACATCACTAGTGAGGATTGTGTATAGCAGTAGGAGAGCACAAGGTGGTGCAAAACATTTTAAGATCAAAGTTTGGCAGAGTGGTGGTGTTTTTAGGGGTGCGCGGAAGGCGCCTGCACGAGATTGGTCGGTGTGCCTGAGGAGGCGGAGGTTTGCAGAATGGAAGTGTGTGGAGCACTTTTAAGGTATTGGTTGAGAGCCGGAGAGGCGTCGGATCTTGTGAATTTGAGTTTCTGAAAAATTTGAAGTTAACATAAGGTAAAGTGTATTTGTTGAATATACAGCGGAGGTGTCAAAAGCCCTGACATGGAGTCAAGTAAGTGTTAAAGTAATCTATTGTGGAAGCAGCATGGTGGACACACCCCTACAACATATGTGCAGGTCCCTCCAGCGATATAAGGAGAACATTTGCAACTATACCGCAGAATGGACATGGAGCACAGAAGGTAAACTGCCTGCAGTGACAAGATACACAAATATAATTTTTGCACCTCCAGCATGCTGGGCAGAAAGAGACTGGACATGCTGCCGCAGGAACCGAAAACACAAGAGGTCAAAAAAAGAGAGCGCAGCGAGTTCCGAATGTGCGTAAAGCAGAGTGACCGGGGAGCAGAAGGGAGACAGTAAGGACTGGAGAATATAGTATCGAACAAGTGGGTGGGGGCAAATATTGCTTAAATTAGATGGGAAGGCAGTCAGAGAAGCGGGAGGACCAACTAAGGAAGCAATGGCTTGTAAGGACCCGATCAAAGTAAGGGAATGGGCATAGATAATGGAAGAGGTAGAGAAAAGAAAAAAGGATGAAAAGCAAGAACACAAGAGATTGCAAAGGTAGAATCAGAAGGCAGAAGAGCGAGAGCGTGAACAACAGGGGATGCAGAGGCCGAGCGAGATTGAGGCAATTGGCAAGGAAAAGTGCAGAAAAAGAAAGGGAAAAGTAAGTACAAATAAAGAAGGAGAAGAGGAACTTAGAAGTAGAGCAGTTTGTAAGAGAGCAACAGTGCAGGGAAGAGGAAGAGCCTGCTGTGAGGGAAGTGAGATTAAAGATGGGTTTAGCAAGTTTTCCTGATAAGGAGGAGAGGGAAGAGCAAGTAGAGCCAGACTGAAGCAGGAGATACGGTAGGGCAGCTAGGCTGCTGGACAAAAGCAATACTAAGTCCTCGGTGAGGGTGGACTGCGGGAGCATGATTCCCATAGAAGATGGGCCACGGGAAAGAGCAGTGTTGAGAAGACTAAGCTTCCAAGACAATATTGACAGCGATGAGTGAGATACTGGGTCGGACAATGAGTTCAGAAGGGGGTGAAGATGAGGGAGGAAGAGAGAATTGGTGATGGCATTCACCGTCAACAAAGTCACCGGGATGGTTGATAGGGAGACCGGACTGACACAGTAGACCTTACTGGAGAAGGGACAAGGGTGACCTCAATACATACCATGGCAACAGAAATACAAAGACAACTTGAGGTGTAAGCTGCCCTCATTGACAGCGGGAGCCTGGAAATGGATATACGAGATGGAAAGACTAACAGTAGGTCAGACATTAGCGGTAGTGGAAATGAAAAGTTTACTGTTGGTGATTCTTTGAGAGGTTGCCGATGATGAATGGAAAAGGGCTGGCTACCCAGGAGTAACTGCCCAGAACATGGTGCATGAGGGTTTGCTGTTTAACAACTGCTGAGCATCTATATGGCAAGTCCTTCAGGTGCAGTATCCAGACACCTCAAACATTAACGTGATCATGACATGCAAAATGGGAGAAGACAGCGACTCCTTACAGTATATCCAGGCTATCCAAGAGAAATTTAGACTTGAAACATGAGAACTGTGGGACAAGATAATGGGATTATTCTATCATATACTATATCAAGGGTTCCCGGGGCAGGTGCAAAAGCCACTCAAGCATTTAGTGGGGATGGAGGCAAAACCGTGGTCGGAAATTCAACTAATTCTTTCTAATAACCAAAGGAAAGTATCTAAATGTTTGTCCAATGTCAGTTAATTCCAAGATCACTAGGGATCAAGAGACCCTTCAAATAAATAATAGACCTTCAGTACTAACTATACTAGATCAACATGTAAAACTAATACACCTCAGTATGCTCATACATAGTTCTAAAAAAACATACATAGAACCTCATATTTAAAACATTGAAATTAATGTCACAACATAGCGTATATTGTTCTTGAATATCATGAATACGCTTATAGTACTAGCCCTGTTCAACTCACCATAGTACACTATTTCAGGCTAATGCAAGAAAACGCAAGAAAGATGTGCACGGAAAGAAAGCATGAGGAGGCAAAGTTAGTGCAGAAGAAATTGTCAAAATATGCCATGGAAGGGGCAATGTTAACACGTATGGGATGACAAGGTGCACCAGAAGTGCAGTATGCACCACCCATCATCCGCATGGGGGAGGTTTCATGGGGCAGGGTAATGTGCATCACAATTGCAGGGGAAGAGGAAGGCCACCTAGGGGCCATGGGTATGGGAAACCGATGCAACAAGGCCAAGAGGTGTTTCCTGGTGGGTACCAAAGCCAATGAGTGAACCACCCTAGTGCTGGGTGTATGGGCTGACACACCGACAGGGACAGACACTGAACGTATACCTGCAGGCATACCAGCCCATGACAGCAGACACAAGCACAACCATACCTACAGGCACCAGATATACCACAGATGCAGAATATCATATCAATAATACATAGCCACCATATCCGGCACAGCAGGACGATGGTACACTGACATGCACAAACTCCATGAGAAGGACTCCAATTCAAAAACTAGGAGGGACTATTTTTGTGGGGGGCAACCAATTTGCAGGGAACAGAATATCATTATACCCTCAATAGGACAGCCCACACGCATTGATTGATTTATTGTTTATTTGTATAGCGCCTCTACACTATGTGTTTCAAAGCGCTTCATGGTGGGGAGGGAACATGGGAAAGAATACAGCGTACATTCTTTCAGTCCTTGAAAACAGTTAGAATGTGAAAAGACCAGAATATCAACTATCATAATCAGCCTGACGATATTTCAGATAGTGCAAGTGTTAAGGTGGGTGGGGAGGGAGGGAGAAGGAAGCAGACAAGAGGCTATATTACTATGCCTGACGGAAATTCAGGTAGTGCCGGAAAGTAAAACAGGAGGAGGGTGGGGAGGGGGGATTTGAAAGGAGGAGGAGGAGAGGAACAAAACGAGTGACAACTTTACTATGTCTGATGACAATTCAGATAGTGCTGGAGGGGTGGAGGTAGGAGGGGGAAACAGAAGGGAGGGGAGAAGAAACAAGCTGCAACAGAAAGGTAAGGCAGACTTAACTGAAGAGTAAGAGCAAAAAAAACAGTGAATGGAAGGAGGGGTGGGCAGGAGAGTGAGATAGACAAGCGGCTATATTACTATGCCTGATAGCAATATAGGGAGTGCTGGAAAGTAAACAGGAGGAGGGGAGGGAGGGGGGATTGGAAAGTGGGAGAAGGAGGAGAACAGAACAAGCGATTATTTTTCTAGGTCTGCCGATGATTTAGATAGTGCTGGGGGGAGAAAGGCAGAGGAAAAGGGGGAGCGGAAGTAAGATCAAGTGGCTTTCTAAAAAGGACAGAGATGCCATATTTAGAAAAACATAAGTGCTAAGGCAGAAGGGAGCAAAGGAGGGGGGAAGAGATAGAACAGGGGGGAGGTCAAAGGAAAATAAAAAGGGGGGGCGGAGACAAGTAGCAGGAATCACCAACAGGGTAGACAAAAGGGGAGGGGGGAAAGCCACAGAAAACACATGATAGGGCGAGGAGAGAGAGAGTATAAGGGGGGGGAGAAAAGGAAGAGCGAAGGACAATGGAGCCGGAGGGGGGAAGAGATCCACAATGGTCAATAAAGGAGGAGGTGTGGGGACAACTATAAACAACTTGGGTCATGGGGAGGGGGAAAAATAAAAACATAGTGGGTCATGGGCTGGGGGCACACAGGAAAAATCACAAGGTCATGGGGAGGGATGGGGGACAACTACAAACAACATGGGTCATGGGGAGGGGGAACTTAAAACAATATGGTTCATGTGGAAGGGTGGGGGCACAGGAAAAAACACAAGGTCATGGGGAGGGGTGTGGGGACAAGAAAAAAATTGCAGGTCATGGGGAGGTGTGGGGGACAAGAAAAAACATTGCAGGTCAAGGTGAGGGTAGGGGGATAAGAAAAAACATCGCCGGTCATGGGGAGGGGTTGGGGACAAGAAAAAATGTTGTGGGTCATGGAGAGGGGTGGAGGGGCAAGGAAAAACATTGCGGGTCATTGGGAGGGGTGGGGGGACAAGAAAAATCATCACAGGTCATGGGGAGTGGTGGGGGTGCAAGAAAAAACATTGCAGGTCATGATGAGGGGTGGGGGGACAAGAAAAATTGCGGTCAAGGGGGCTCACCTCACAAGCGTGCAACAAACAGGAAACAAACAGGAGCCTTACAACGGGACTTGGAGGCGGTTCGGCATTCGCCTGCCGGCTCGCCTGATTGGTGAAGATGACAGAGAGGTGCACCAATCACAGGTGGCGCAGCAAGGCACAGGGAGGCCAGCAGACCCACGAGGAAGGGGTCGGCCATGTTGAAAGGCCTGAACCTCAAGCCTGGTAATGAGCAATTAAAATAAACACAGCCCAAGATGGTAAAATGCTGTGGGGAAGCATCGTGGCAGCAGACGGAATGTTATTACGAGCGTGTACATCACAGCAAAGTGTTCATTGTCATTAAAGACCAGGGGCTTACCTTCAGATGTAGATCACAGGGTCAAGGTTCCCAGGGCCTCCAGGACACAGGCAGATATTGTAGACCCTCCAGGGTCGAGGTGAGGGAGGGAGACAGATCTGGGAGACAGATCTGATGTGTTCCATCCTATCAATTACACCCAACCAGGCAGAGGAACCACATATAGGGGTGACGATAGGTGACAAGATTTTCTCCTTTTTTGTAGACACAGGGGCAACTAGATCCTGCATCCGGGAGGGGAGGTATAGAATGTCAGGCAATGCCATGAATGTGCAGAGATTTTCTGGGATGACGGAATTGGTTCCTTTTACAGACTATCTTGCACTTTCTATAGGGGAGCATAACTTGGCTCTACCCTTATTGTATGCCCAACAGACACAAGTAAACATAATAGGAAGAGACATCATGATTAACCTTAATATGACCATCTTGTTCACTGACAAGGAGATAATGTTTTCCGCAACTGGGATCCACCTTCTAAACATGAGGGAAATTATTCAAGCCTGTTGCGGACACACAGTTGAAGAACTATTTCGATAGAGCTGTTGCACCTTCCCAATGAGTACATGTTCAGACCAGAGCTACCAATCGACGAGAAAGATGGGATGATCATCCCTCTAGAATTAGAGGCAGTAATAGTGGGAGAAGACAGAATAACAGTACACAGGACCAATGACACTAGACGAGCATGGAGATCTGTGATTGCAGTGGTGGATGAATACAGATTAACTACTGTGACAAACAAAGAACTGTTCAAAGACAACCGCTCAGATCACGAGGTAGTGTTCAACATTAGCATTACATACTGGGTGAAGATACACTACAGAGAAGTACAGCAGAGAACGGCAATGGTGCTACAAGCGAGGGAGACTTAGCAAAGGTCCCCATTGTTTTATGGACCACAAGTCCATATGATATGGGGCTTCTGAAAGGAATAGGAGCAGTGAAGACAAAAGTTAAGCCTTGATCAATTTTACCAAGAGTTAAACAACATCCCCTGTCGAGGTAGGCGGACAAGGGTATGTACGAGACAATTGCAGCCCTAGTAAAGCAAGGCATCTTAATGCCATCAATCACCGTGCAACATTATTGATGAGGTAGAATTTCCTTTAGTTCTGGATCCAGTGACAATTTTGTGTAGCATTCCTACGAAAGCTACCAACTTCACAGTTATGGATTTAAAGAATGCTGTCTTCTCAATACCACTACATCTAGACTCTTAAGATTTAACCTCATTCCTATATATAAATAAGAAGAGCAAACACACTAAACGTCCTCAAAGCTACTGTTAGTCTGCTTACCTATTCAATAGGGTCCTCCAGATGGACTTAGGTAATGTACAGTTAGAAAGTGTTATTATACAATACTTAGACAACATCGTGATTTTCAGCAAAACAGAAACACAGTGTAGAAATGACTTGTGCACATGTTGACTGTGCTCGCAGAAAATGTGTGCAAAGTGGACAAAGCCAAATTACAATATAGCCAAAAGGAAGTATTGTACATTGGACAACTGATATCTCAAGATGGGCGGAAAGTGACACCAGAAAGAGCTGAAGCAATCTGCATGACTTCAAAACCCACAACCATAAGACAAATGCTGTAGTTTCTAGGACTATGTAATTACTGCAGAGCGTGGGTATTTGAATACAGCACTTACACCAGGCCCCTGTTAAGCACACTCAAAGAAGCACAGAGAGAGGAGGACACCTTACAGTGGACAGATAAAATGACCAAGTCATTTGAAGAGCTGAAGATAGCAATATTCACAGCTCTTGTGTTAGGGATCACAGACTATCAAGAACAATTCTTATTCTCGCACTCCAATGGAGAACTAATGACTACAGAACTGATGTACAAAATGACCATGGGGCACAAACCATTAGCATTCTACTGCGGGAGTTTAGACCCAGTAATCAGAGGACACTATGCTTGCAGGTCGGCGCTAGCTGCTGCCACATTTGCAGTGGAGAAATCAGCAAGTATTACCATGGGATGCAGCACCACTCTTTTTGTGGAGCATGCTCTCTTCAAAATACTAGTAAGACCCACAGCACATTGACAACCCAAAGAGCTTTGGGGTATGAGGTGCTATTGTCAAAACCAGCTCTCAAGATAGTGAGATGCTGACTTGTGAACCCGGTGACATTTGTTGTTGAGCACATAGAGGAGGAAACTACTTACACAACTGCACCACAAACATAAAAAAAACATGACAACAACCCGAAGGTACATGAGAATGCACTTGAGGGGTGAGATGTGCTTTATATTGACAGGTCATCAACAATAGACCAGACATCAGCAGAAAGACATACTGGGACAGAGGTAGTGAGGTTAAAAGTGGATGGAACAAATGAGGTGGTAGTAAGCGCACGCTTAATGTCATATTTTCCAGAGCACGCTGCTGGGTTAGTAGCTCCAATATTGGCACTGGAGCATAGCAAGAACAAGGAAGCAACTGTTTATTCAGATTCAGCCTACATGACATCCACAGTGCATTCTGGGCTGTCACATTGGCTAAGGAGGGGCTTCTGACATGCTGATGGGGCACCGGTACAGCACACACTCCTATTGGGAGGACTAATAGAGGCGCTCCAGTTCCCATTGTGGATAGCAGTAGCTAAATGCCAGTCCCACGTGAGGGGAGAGGATCCTGTCTCCAGGGGCAAAGAGGCATCGGATGCAGAAGCAAAATGCACCACTTATTTTGGGGACATTTTAGAAATAGACACTCTGTCCCCAGTGCATAACCATATACGAACAATGGTATTGAAGGAGGGGTATAACACATTACCTGTGACACAAATTATGGAATTACAGGGAGAAACACCCATAGAGGAGAAGGTATTGTGGTTGAAAAGAGGATGCTCAATATCACTAACAGACGCCCTATGGCAGCAAAATAACACAGGGAAAGTAGTGATGCCATTGTCATTATCACACACTGCACTGACACCTTTACGTCATCCTACACATATGGGGAAGGATATACTTGCTACTCATATTGGAGAAGAATGGTTCTCTCCAGCCTGGCAGACCATGTGACAGTGTTTTTGACTAATTGCCTTGTTTGCAAATTAATTTACATCAGGCTATACACTAAGGGTAGTGAAAGGAGCCATGCCTCACCCAATGGGTCCATTCCAACACCTTCATGTTGATTATGTGGACATGCTCCATGTATGCCAGGGCTACTGCTACATGATAGTGGTTGTGTGCCTTTTTTCACAATGGATCAAAGATGGTCCCTGTTCCCATCCTGATGCCATTAAAGCAACAACAGTCCTGGTTTGGGAAATGTTCCTATGATGGGGCGTGTGTGAGGTCTTGCACTCTGACAACAGCCCTCAATTTGCAATGAGATGTTTGATTATATCACAACCTTGCTAGTCATACAACACAAATAGTCTTGTGCGTATCACCAACAAGCAAATGGGATGTGCGAGTGCCTCAATGGACTGCTCAAAGATAGTATTGCTAAGATTAAAAAAACATTGACCAAGAGTTGGTTACATTGTTTACCATTGGCATTATTCACATTGCACAACAAACCAGGGTCCAACCACCATTTAACCCCACATGAGGTGGTAACCAGGGAGGCGCATGAGACAGTGCCTCTTTAATTTCATGTCAACTGCAGGGACAACAGGAGAGGCACTAAGCAAAAGAAGAAAACAACAACTCAGAAATGAACAAGGAACGATTAAAGGCTCCACAACTTTATCCTGGAGAAACTGCCCTTTTGCGGGACTTCACCCGAAAATATTTCAAGCCCCATGTTTATAGGGCTGCACATTGTAGAAGAAGTAACAGATCGAGCAGTGAAAGTAAAAAATAAAAAAGCATGGAACTATATCAGCGACATCTAGCCCTATCAAGCAGCAACCTCTACTAACACCAACAGAGAAAGCGCCAACTGTCCACAAGCAGAAGAACAAAGAGATCACCTAGGAGTATTGCAGCCCAGCAGAGGCCAACCTATGATCACTCGCTCTCAAGCAAGAGAGATAGGGAAAGGACCTCCTATACAGCAGAGTGAGCATACACTGTCTGTTTATTATATTTCTTTCCGCACACTGACATCATTCATTGTGAAAGTTGCAACTGTTATTGTTACATTATCCCATGCTTCCCTAAGACCCTCACCCAGCGACCTTCCAAGGAAAATGTGTCCACTTTGTTAGGAAATCTAACAGTATACAAAGGCATCCTCCTAATGTATTTTTCTGTGTTTTCCTGTCCTATTCGTCCCAAACATACACACAACTGAATAGCGGAAACCCATCAGTACTTGCAGTACTTTCGTGATCCTAGAATATGCATTTTGAGGGAACAATTACTCCTTCTTGCAATGACACAACATTGCGCTCACAGAGTTTGAAATAATAAAGTACTAACACAATAATGCATTTTTTGCATGCATTGCTGCTGGTCAATAGACATCTTTAAAGCTACACAAGGTTCTGAAATGGAGTAAGTTATGAATTCCATTATTAAAAGTGTGATAATTGTCTCTTGTGTCTTCTTTTTGTTTGGTACCTTAGCCCTTATTTATACATCCTTTGATATAAAAAATAGAGCTGCAAACGAGAGAGTGTTGATGTAGATATAGGAGGGGTGGATATCTATGCACCTGATACTTCCCGAGTATCCAATAACATGTGGTACAAGCACATGACCAAAGTAGGTAAACAAACCACTGGGGAGAGCTGCTATGTCTGCTCTGTTATCCCCTACTCCATGAGTGCATCCAGAACATTTAGGGCAACTGAAATCTGAAATACAACATCAAGAGCACAGTGCCTTATGTACTTAGCTGTGTTCACCACCTGAGGAAGATTCCAAGTGAGAACAACAACCTTAAGATGGATGTCCAAAGCAACTTTCCCTATGCACAGTGCCTTATGTACTTAGCTGTGTTCACCACCTGAGGAACATTCCAAGTGAGAACAGCAACCTTAAGATGGATGGCCAAAGCAACTTTTCCTATAAAGACAGCTATATAAAAAACACTAGACATGATGGATAGTCTTTGGAAAAAAGACCAAGCTATACAATATATCACTGATGGCCCACAGGAAGGGGAGACAAAAACAATAACACTGAAGGAATTCCAATGTCCAAGGAAGAAGTGACCTAAAGAAATATGAGGAGAACCAGGATTCTGTGAAAGACCACAATTGCTTGCGTGTAGCCAAGAATACACTGCAGAGGGATGGAAAGAAGGAGTAGTGAGGAGCAGAGTGCACACACTCATAACAGTTCCAGTTTGCATAGTTGAAGAAGAAAATGACAAATGCTTAAAAGAATGGCAAAAGAGTGTGAAGTTACTGACCTGGGTAGAGAATGAGACTGGACCAAAGCCCATAATACCACTGAATAAAGCAGAATTATGTTTCCAGAATGATGGAGCAGTGAAAGTAGGAGAAAACAAAGATTTCAAGCAGACAGTAAAGGTTCCTAGCATGAAAGTCTGGACAGCAATATTAATGGATCATTACTGGGCCTGTCGATCCAAGGCATACAAGAAGCTGCCACCCAACTGGGAAACAATATGTTCACTGTCACACATCAACACGCTAGCATCAGTAGTTCCACAGAAAGTCATCAAAACAGAGGACTTCCCTAAAATGGATTCTGCCAGAAGAAAGAGGAGGTCAGTAGAATCAAACAGAGTGAAGAGAGATAACTATAGTTCATCAGCGTTAGAAGACTCTCTGTACGACATACCACCAGAGCAACGGTTGGTCAGCAGGACAAGATGTTCTTCACATCAGTAGTTCCAGTTGTACAGAGATTGACAAATGCAAAATGGCTCCAGATTACTAGGTGGGAGCTGATGCAAACAATAAATTCAACTGTCAACGGCTTCAATGGCATAAAAGAATATCTATGATCAGTAAGGTTGATGGCTCTCCAGAACAGGTATTTTCTGGATCTCCTCACATTAATGGAAGGAGGAGTTTGCGCTAAGATCGAGTCTTCTTGCTGTCAAGAATACATGCAAAAATGGAGGAAGAAGCAAAAGGTGCAGGGAAAGATGAATGTTGACTTTCATACTGTAAAGAGGTTTCCTCACACGTTTAGGTTATCAGAAATGTATACTTTATTATTTAATACAGCACAGAAAAAAACAGCACATCCACACTGGTCCCAATCACCAACTGAAATATATTGAGCATAATCATTCCACCGTTGAGCTTATAGTGGTTCACGTTCCATTATAAGGTTCATTATTCCACAAGAAGACCATAAGCAAGCACATTGCAACACATATCCCTCCCCTAACCAATATTCTAATAATGATATACATGTGAATTAAACATAGTTATGTACACAGATGGTTATAGATCAACGTACTAAACATAAAACCAGTAGACCATTCAAGGTTCAGTTTTCTACTGTACTGGCTTAGTTTTCGCAACCCTTCCCAGGTTCCACTCTTGACCTCACTATACCCTCACAGATCATTTCAATACTTGTGTCACCTGTATGGGTTTGCTGTATAACAATTCCCATTTCTTTCTCACCACTCCTTTCTTAATACATATCCAATCGCCTACTTCAACCTGTAAACTCCTCCTCCCCAATTTCTCATTCAACTTTTTCACCCACAAATCCTTTCTCTCATCCATTATTTCTCTCACCTCTTCTACAAAACATTTTGATTCCCGTGCCCGTCCCAACCAGGGAGGCGACAATTTGATGCTCAGCTTTCTCCCCCTCATAAGCTCAAAAGGACTCACACCTGTGAACACATATTTGTGGAGCCAACCGTAAAGCATAGAACCTGTCGCTCCCAGCAGTTTTCCTATCTTTCCCACAAGCTCCTGCTATCCGTACCGCTTCCATTATGCATCGATTGACCCTTTCAACTGCCCCATTGGTTTGTGGTTGATATAATGCTGTCTTGTTATGCTTCACACCACTTAATCTAAGGTACTCTGCAAAGCATCCACCCACAAATTGCCTCCCATCGACAGCTAAAAGAGAATCAGGTAAACCCTCTCTCTCAAATGCACCTTGCAAGAAGTCTACCACACACTGAGCCGAAATGTCATGTACAATCCGGAATTCTGTCCACCTGGAAAAAAATCCACTACAATCAGTATGAATCTTCCCTGTTCACTCCGCATATCCACTGGACCTATTATGGCTATGCTAATTTGCACCACACTCCATTGGGCGTATCCACTTTCGCCATTGGCTGTAGCCTTACCACCACATTCTTATCTGAAACATCACACTCAACACACTCTCCAACCCCCTCTCCACATCTCTATCAAACCCAGGCCACCAATACTCATCTCTCAACATTCCTTTCATCTTTGAAATACCAATATGGCAATATCCACAAACCTGCCTCTCAGCACACGTGGAACCACTACTTGGTCACACCTGTACAGGATACCTCGCATGACACACAGCTCCGATCTTACTTCCCAAAACAACTTCTCCTCCCCATTCAATAGTCTCTTCTCTGGCCATGCACCTTGCACAAATCCTATCACTCTCACAAATGTCTCCTCCTCCCTCAACACACTTAACCACTCCATTACACCATCATGGATGACATACACTACATCAGTTTCCATCTCCTCTACCTGCACCTCACCACTTCCATCCTAGCACTCCACCAATCTTGACATATGGTCTGCGAACACATTTACCTTCCCTGACACAACTTCCATGATAAACTGACTTTGCATCCTAGCCACCCAGCATGCCACCCTTCTCGATACTTTCTCAAGCCCTTTATTCTCAAATATTGCCTTGAGAGGCCTGTGGCTGGTCCTAATGTTGAACTCCAAACCCCACACGAAATTCTGACATTTCTCTACTCCCAATGGCATGCCAAAGCTTCTTTCTCTGACATCGAATAGATCTTTCCGGCGTCCCTCAACATCCTCTAGGCATGTGCGACAATTACCTCCCGACGACTCTCCTCAATTTGCGCCAACACTTCCCAGATTCTATAATCACTGGCTTCCATATAAATGACACTTCTCCTACCTGTGTCAAACATTGCCAATGCCTTAGCCATGTCTATTTAATTTCCTATTCTCTGGAACTCTCCTTCACTCTCCGTATCTCATACAAACTCAACCCCTTTTTTTTAGAAGGCTTTGCATTCTCACAATCTTGTCCGCAAAACCACCTAAAACTTCTGATAGAATTCTATCATACCAAAGAAAGATCTTAACTCTCCCTTATCTTCCGTTGACCTAACCTTCCTAATTCCATTGACTAAATCCTTTCTCGATCTCAACCCTTCACTTGATAACTCATGTCCTAAATATTCTACAATCTTATTTCTAAACACACACCTCTCCCCGCTCTCAGGGTTATTCCTCTCTACCCCAAAATCTAAATCACTTCCTGTAAGTTCCTCTCATGCTCCTCCCAACTATCACCACACACTAGGATATCATCCTGAAAGCAGTGTACTCCAGTCAAATTTTTAAATAGCATGTCCATCAACTTCTAGAAAACTGATGAAGCATACACTAATCCAAAGGATATTCTACAGAATTGGAAAATGCTCTCATGTATAATAAAAGCCTTTAATTCTTTGGATGCCTCAACCAACCTCAGCTGATGGTAGGCGGATGCCATGCCCAACTTAGAAAAGAATACAGTCTTGGCCACTGTCGCCAGCATCTCACTCATGTTGGGAAGTGGATGTCTCTCCCACACCACACACTTGTTCAATTCCCTTAGATCAACACATAGCCTTACTTCTCTACTGGGTTTCTTTTTTCCACCGCAGGTTTACTTCCTTCTTTTAAGACGCTTTTATGTACCATGCCCCTCATGCATCCAATATCCCTTGAGATCACCTTGGGATATCTCAACCATATCCACACCCTCATTTACTTTAAGGACTTGTTCATCCGTGTTGCGGTCTAACCGTATTCGTAGGCCTTTTTGTCCCTCCATCCCAAGAGTGTTTCTCCACTCTTGGTAACATATACTTCGCCATGGGTCTCTCTTCACTTGAACTCCAGTTGTGCCATCAAATATCCAATGACATATATCCTACCCAGGTTATAACCTCCAGGCCTTTTATCAGATGGTAATAGGTCATGTATCTCGCCACCCCCCACCCATTCATACACATTTTGTGAAATTAAAAACAGCTTCGCCCCAGATACCACCATCATATGCACTTCCTTACTATTTACCCGAATCTCCGCAAATGGGCTGTCACATGTATCCTCTCCCACACACATAACCATATTCACTGTCAATACTTCTACCTGCTCTTCAACCTCTTCACCCGATGATCGATGATATTTATCTGATACATATAACACCTGTTTCCCACTAGAAATTGAATAATTTCTGCAACAATTGGGGTAATGTCCCCACCTCTTGCATCTATTACACGTCGCCCTCCTTCCTGGACACATCGGGGAAGTAGCAAAATGGGTTAGACTGGCGCACTGAAAACATAGCTTTTCTTCTACCTTCCCACCTTTTGTTCTATAATTTTTTTCTTCTACTTTGTCACCTTCCCCTTTGCCGAACACCTTACCCCCCTTTATTTTAGATTTTATTTTTTCTCTGTTTACTTACCCTCTTTATTTTTTAATTTTGTTTTTTCTCTGTTTACATCACCTACTCTCAATATTTCACTAGTCATCACTCTGCTTTCCTTCCTCCCAAGCTTTGCAACATATGCCATGGTATGTTCAACCATATTTGCTATTATCACCAATTCATCCAAACTAGGATCACCCTTTATCCATATTTACTCTTTTATCTTAACTTTACAACAACAGATCATAAATTGATCTCTAATATGCTCATCTAATCTGTCTCCAAATTTGCAAATAATAGCCAGTTATCGTAACACCATTATATATTCTTCAACAGATTCTTCCTCTCACTGATTCCGCACACCAGAGTTGTATCTTTGTAGAACTGTACTAGTTTTAATCTTAAAATGTTGGTCAAGTTTTAGTATGGCCATATCAAATTCATTCATTTCACTTTCCTGGTCCAGATCCGATACATCTGGTAAGGTCTCATATACTCTCTGGCCTTCCTATCCCAAGAAATGCATAAGGAGTGAGACCCTACGTTCCGCTGATATCGAGTTTCCACATTCTGCCTTTATATAGTGGATAAAGCTTGTTTTCCACAGTGCCCATTTGATTTTTCATGAACCTGGACTAGCCATGAATATCGGTGGTCCCGACACTCCTGCAACAGCCAATGATGAGCCTTCTTTCTCTTAATGTATTTATTTATTTATTTATTGTGTGTTTCCTTTGCACTAAAACTGCTGTGTTATCACTTTCTGTAATGTGGGTAAGATTTATATTGTATTTATTTGCTTCTTACGTTTACCTCTGTAAAGGAAGTGCAACTTGATGCACCTCGTGTGCTTGGGAGAATGTTTCTCTTTGATGCCCACAGTATGTGTAGAATTTCTTAGTGTAATTTTTACTGAAACACGCGCGCCCCTATCCTCCGGCTCTTGGTCCGTGTACAGTCTTCCTCTTTTATGGGATGCCGGTATCTTTCCAACACGCAGAGTTGTTTTCTTTATAACATCTGTGCTTGCTGCGTTTCTATGTACACCGCCTGGGTTTGCATCACAGCCAGGCCTCATTTCGTTCTGGTGCTGCCAGGATGTGGTGTTGCTATGCATGCCGTGATATGCACAATCTTTATTGGCTTGCACGCCATGTTTGCAGCATTGCTATGGACAATGCTGAAGCGTACATCACAGCCAAGCCTCACTTTGTTCTAGCGCTGCAGGGATGTGCCGTTGCTATGGAGGCCGTTGCATGCTCAACCTCAATTGGTCCGTACGCTACGTCTTTGCTAGGTGCACTGTAGCAATGCGCTTGGGGACTGCTCCGTATACAATGTTGCATTGGTCCGTATTGTATTAGGCCGTTACTACATTAGGCCGCCCGCTTCATCCTTGCTAAGAGCACGGTGCTGTGGGAACGCTTCTCGGTATAAATGTTTCAATTTGGGACCTCCGCTGTAGCAAGCGCTCACACCGCTTCACTTCCTTGCTTTACCACAGCAAATTCATGCAGCGTTCAATCACCGGCATATATGTCCCGTCCCTCCGATAGCTCCTCCTCTTTCATTCATTCTGGAGAATGTAGCTTACTCTTGTTGTGCACAGCTTTCCATCCACAGGCTATGGAAATCTTTTTTCTGCACCGCTTCTCCTTGCTACATGACAGGATGGTGGGGTTTTGCTTCCGGCCTCGTCGCCAATGTAAGGAGGCTTCCTCACGCATTTAGGTTATCAGAAATGCATACTTTTATTAAGTAACATAGCACAGGAAAAAAAAAACAGCACATCCACACCGGCCCCAATCACCAACTGAAATCTCTTGAGCATAAACATTCCACCCTTGAGCTTATAGTGATTCACATTCCATTATGACGTTCCATTTTCCACAAGAAGACCATAAGCAAGCATATTGCAACACATATATATTATCATGTATACCTACAAAACAAGTTGAAGGTATTGCTGGCAGAACTTAAACTGGTTCTACTGACACTGTGTGTGATCAGGATATGCATCACACAATGCCGGAAAACTACAAAGAAAAGTGTAGGAATTAAAGTATTAATAGATACAACTGCTGAAGAAGATAAAATAATAGAAGCTCGAAATACCCTGAGGATGCAAAAAACAGAGTGTCCACTGTTCCCAACTGGAGTAGTGTTCCAAGATCCCAACAACTGCAAGGAATATTAGGGAAAATGGGTGTGATGCAACCCAGAAGGACCTCCCTGGAATGACCCTTGTGTCCCCTATTCGCATGACCGCCCAAAGGATGAGAAATGACAGATGCCAGTCACTGTTTGGCCAACCTCCAGGGGGACCGGTGCATTCCACGGTTACATGTCTTTTCACCGAATATTTTTCACCTAAGGAATTTTTCATTGAATTGTTTTCACCTAAAACTTTTTCACCTAATGTAGATTAATAACATTACTCACTGAAAACCGGTCTAACAAATATATTTATTTTTTTGTTTTTCACCCTTTAAAACACCCCAATCAATCCCAAATACATTTTCTCTCTTTTTCTATTGTATTGGGTTTCCTACCGAACCCTTGTTTACCAAATGTATCCCTTTACCCCACCCAAACATACATACATATATTTTAGATTTTAAAAAATTTGTGAAAGATCTTTTCAAGGAAAAAGCTCCCGATGTAAAAAAGAAATCTGTCAAAAGACTGCATACCGCATTCCACGTATGTGAGCAGATATTCTCATAGACAACCGTTCAAACCCTATTCAGCTGATGTCTTCGCGGATACATGTGCCCTATCACTGGACCAGATTGACTAATGGTGAATATTCAGCTGTGATGACATCATTAATGACACCACAACATAGTAACATTAGTCACACTGCCTTCCCAATCCGTAAAACATACATACTGGTACACAAAGAGACCGTGTCTTGGGAGAACAAAGGTATATTTTCAGTTGAAGGCAAAATTGAGTGATAATGGCAACTAAGGAAAGTCACAAAGGTAATATACAAGATGAAGAGCTGTTCTGGCCCTCAGGAAGAACACCCTGTCCCTAAGGGGGCAGTGCCTTTCTCTATATAGCGGATGGTTCAATGCCTATCTAAGAGGGATAGGTCAAGAGACTGTCCCTGACTCTCTACAAATAATGCGGTTGTATGTACAACACACTCAATTTTGTAATAAACAGCCTAACAAGGGGAAGGGAGAGGGGCAACCATCGATGTTGAAGGTGCATACAAGAGGGGAATTAGATCTCGTAATCTAAAGCCAGGCTGCTAAAGTTAGCATGTGGGGATTGGAGTCTTCGGGATTTTAGGCATCTTTAATTACCCTGATGGCTCCACATTCTCTGCATGCTGATGGTTGCCCAAATCGCTGGGAATGTAAAACATAGGGTATTTTCTTAAAAACACAAAAGCCACTAACTCTGGGGTTTTCTATGGAGGACACCCATAGTGTTTAGGTTCTTCATGAGTTGTCACTGTACCCCCTGTTGATATCGTGAATATCTCGTGGTGTTGTGGTGGAGCCACAACAGAGGTATGGTCGACCTGGTTTAGATGTTACACTGGTGATTTAGACCATCTTCTTCAGGACAGAAATTTCTTCACAAATTGGTCAATTATATCTTCCTGCTGGCCTCTAATTCGGGCAGCACAAGCAGGCTGCCTGGAATCCTGGAGAGGAGACACAAACAACATTTCAAGAGGGGCATAAGTCTTCCTCAAGTTGCAATGTTGCAAAGTGATGCAGCCAGAACCTGCTCAAGATCTAGTTTAATAGCTATTAATTGCAAAACAATAACAAGTTGCTCATTCTCTGTCAGGAGCATTGCCACTGTCTGATGCGGCTAAAAGCAAGACATCTTAGCCCTGAAAGGGGGGGGGGGGAGAGACAAAAGGGAGGAGGGAGAGGAAGAGAGAGACAAGGGGACTGCCAAGGGATGCGGCCCTCTTTAGGAGAAATGATATATATACATCATGTCTAATAGCTTGTTCAGTGCTGTCACTGTGTGGGACATCACTACTTAAAAGGAGTGGCACACAGAAGCCTACCTGGATAGCATGTTTGTGGTCCCGGAGGTGGCGTGTCTGATGCAGAAACAGCAAAAAGTGTCACATAAGGCTCAATCCCTGAAAATGAAGATTTCAGCATGGGGTAAAACAAACTGAGGGTAGATTGTCGAAAGCGCATGGTCAGAAGGGCATACCTGACTCGGTTCTTTTGGGAAACCCACTGCAGCCTGCTCATAGGAAGAATGCTGGTTGCGTTGTGAGCGGCTGCAGAAGAACCAGCGTTGTCTTCCGCGTGTGACGCGGCAGAAGATGCATGTCCTGTTGACTCGGCAAGGACGCGGCCCAGAGCCAATCCGTGGGTGCCAAGTGGAAGGTGTGTCAGGTAGTTCTCCAATCAGGGCACTCGGCATGAAGGGTGTGCGAGCGCCTGAGCTGGTGGGCTTGGTCAAGCCTGCAGGGAAAAGAAACCCTGTTCGTAATCTAAAGCCAGGCTGCTAAAGTTAGCATGTGGGGATTGGAGTCTTCGGGATTTTAGGCATCTGTTCGGGCATACGGCAGAAAGTTAATATGTGAATATCATTGCCGTGTCTGTGTTCATGGGTCTAATGCAAAGGCGGGCAGCAATTCCCTAATTAGTAAACTGCTAAAAAAAAACTGCTCAACAAAAAGTGCTCGACAAGAGAATGTTTGTAAAAAAATGCAGATCAATATGGCACCACTGCTGCGTGGCCGCATGGAGCAGCGCAGCGAGTCAGGGTGGTGCAAGAAGTGAAACAAGTTCAAGATATTAAAGATGTGCCATTGATCCAGCAGCTCAGCGCCCATAATGGCAGAAGTGCATTACCTAGCATTTGCTGAAGAATTTGTTGATGGGATCCTGGCGAATCCATCCTTGCTAGGGATTGACCTAACACAAAATACCAGCGACAATACAGACGAAAGGAACGACATAGAAATTCTGAGAAAGAAAATAATTTGCTCAGAACTCCATGGAGCACTTATGACTGAGTATTTAAGGGCCCACGCTGCACCCACCACACTCATAATCCACATAGAACCACAGATTTTTCTTGACAATCTCCAGTTCAGAAAAGACTGGTCGTTCATAGCCAATAAATGCAATAGAGACTGGCTAGTTCTAATCATCAACACAGCCAAATCAGTCACAGATAAACTAGTAGCAGAACTTACTCACAAAGGTTACTCCTTAAAAAACAAGATTGCTATAGACATATACACAGCCAAACTAGCCTTGCTAGAAACATCCCTCAAGGAATGTAAAGACATCAACCTGAATAGGAAAATCCTGAAACTGAAGAAGGATCTACAGGTATTCACCCACGTGAAGGTCTATCCATATGTTGTGGATGAATACTTTATCGACAAAGCTAGACAAGCAAGGAGAGATGTGGCACAACTCTGCTTTCAAAACTCTCAGAGAGGCTTGAACAGGACATGGTCTAACTCTAGCACAAACTCCAGCAACAGCTCTGGCAGTTATGGACATCAGGGCCAGCAAGTTCATTTTGAGCCCTTTTGAGGCATTGAGCTCTACGTGACACTTTTTGCTGTTTCTGCATCAGACACGCCACCTCCTGGACCACAAACATGCTATCCAGGTAGGGTTCTATGTGCCACTCCTTTTAAGTAGTGATGTCCCACATAGTGACAGCACTGAACATGCTATTAGACATGATGTATATATATCATTTCTCCTAAAGAGGGCTGCATCCCTTGCCAGTCACCTTGTCTCTCTCTCCCTCTACCTCCACCCTTTTCTATCCCCCCGTCAGCTCCCAGCGAGCAGTTGTCTTGCTTTTAGCCACATCAGACAGTGGCAATGCTCCTGACAGAGAGCCATTTAAACGTGGTGGGAAGAGAAGCAGTTCCCAGCGAAGACCGACCGAATTGAACATTGCATCCTGCAGGAACTCTCCCAGGCTAGGTGGCTATGCCAGTGGCAATTATAGGGACACACAGTCTTTTACCGTTACCGTGAAAAGGTACACTGAGCACTGTGAACAGAGTGGGATCACAGGCCGGGGAGAGGGGGCGCACCAGCTAATTAGAGTGTGCAAAGCCTTGGGTGGTGTGTAATGGGACAAGGGCCAATGGCCATCATGCAACCATGCAACAATGTAATAGATAGTTTTGGGGTAAGTCTCGGGCTATCCCACCTGACATGGAAGGACCAGTTAGACCACTCAGTTAGGGGATACCTATAGGTGATAGTACTTGAGCTACCCAATGGGATGGGCTCTTAGGTTTTTGGGGAAGGCTCAGAGATCATGATGTCATAATACAATAAAAGCTTTTAACACTGGCTCTGGAGCTGTGCTTGCTGGAGTTTTTTAGTTTCCTGTGTGATCCAAAGTAGCCCGGGCCCAAAGAACCCTGCCCGGCAATGACTGAGAACTCAGCCACGGGCAAGTTAGAACTGTCCTTTATTTTCCAAACAGACAGGCATCACATGCTGACCCATAAAATATTTGGAATTTTGAAAAGTGTGCGTTAGCTTGACATGTGCAGTAGGAATTGCATGCAAATATTCAGTAAAACATGTAGCAGCTTCCCCCCAGAGGAGCCAATGGTACTATTGTGACTGCTGTGTCAGCTGAGGTAGTCATGCTGAGAAGGGATCGGATCGATGATGAGGATGTTAGAGATCTGAAAAAGAACACAATGTCCACAACTCAGTTCAAAATACTTCTTCGTAAAATCAACAAAATGCTGTGCTATTCTGTACATGCATAGAAATAATAACAGTTATTGTATTATGGCACCTTGTGTTGCTGTTTCAGATACAGGAGGTGCTTTATGGGGAGACTGCCGGACATCCGAGAGGTGTACCCAATACCATAATTCCTTTAACTTGACCGTAAACAGAGTGGCATATACAACAGTGAATGGTCCATTGAACCTTCGCTCACTCCAACTGTGGCCAAAATTTCTAATATATACTCCGTCCACTGGTGCCAGTTGCAGATTGTGGTGCTGTGCTATTCTCATCTTCTGACTGCTGTGGTGCTATCTGTCAAGAGATAAGCTTTGTTGATTTCATCAATGCAGAGAGGTACATTTTAAATTCGTCCCCCAAAAATGGACAAAACGATATGAGCATCACAGGTGCTTCGAACTGGAGACAATGGTGTATACATGTGCCGTCCTGTCACTTTTTCATGTGGGGAGAGATGATGGTCCTTACAGGGGTGTGTCTGCATGCTGAAAAAGGCCAAGGGCAAACAGTGGACCCAGTTCTTTTTGAGGGTGACACATAGTTTAGCTTTTGAAAGGCTGTTCGTTCGCTCGACAACAACGTTCGTTTGAAGGGTGATAAATGCAACACAATTCATGCTTGATGCCTATCAGAGCTGTTGTCTCCTTAAATAGCTTATTAAAGAAGTGTGTGCCAATATCTGATTTTAATACTTCACACAAACCACATCAGCGAAACTCTTCTCTCACTAGAAATGTGTCCGCAGGTTTGGCAACTGGATTTGCACATGGACCAGTCTCAACCCAACGTGAGAAGGGGCAAACCATCACAATCAAATAGCGGAAGGTGTTTCACCATTCTCCCATGTCAGCGAAATCAACGTGAAGTTCACGGAATTGCCAGCTCGGGTGAGGTAATGTACATTGTGACATCTGTAATGTTTTCCCAGTATTGTATGTTTGGCAAATAACACAGTATAAGACATTTAGCAACTCTAGCAGGTTAGGCACATACCAATCCTCCTGTATGTCTGCAGTGATGTGCTGCTTCAACATGTGGGAGGGCTAGTGTAATTGCTCAAGAGCGACCATTACCAATTCCTGCGGCATTACCACCTTACCAGAAGTGTCATGCCTCCATATAAGGTCTGGGGGGGATTGCTCACGCCCTCCCTTTGGCCATTACAATGTTTCATCTTGTAGTGTTTGGCTCTGTATGTCGAGAATGTGGGTAATGCAATTGTAATTGCATGCTTGCAATTTTGGGGTATTCTGAAATTTCTGGTACTGGGAGATAGGCTGCCTATTTTACTGTTCGCTCTGCTGCATTGTTCCCAAGATAATTTGCATCTGTGTTATTGGTTGGATGGTGCATTTCACCACTACTACTAGAGTGGGGCGCGACAGAGCATAAATTGGCCTGTCCAAAACGGTACTGTGTTGCACCGGGGACACATCTGCTCTTCTAAATCTCATTCTTTTCCATTGAGACAACCCTGAGTGTACTCTAGTCGTGACAAATGCCAAGTCAATACAGATTGTCACTCGCTAGTCCTGTGATGCCTCTAGAGCTTCAATTAATTCAATTAGTTCAGTTGATTGTGCTGAATAGTGTATGGGTAGTCTCATTTGCACTTGTACTTCGTATTCTATGTCCACAGTACGGACGACTGTGGCCCCTGTGTGCCTCTTACTCATCTCCTGGTCAATAGTTGCTGACCCATCAAGAACACTTAGACATCATCGAGGGCATATCCCACGCTTTTAGAATTTCATCGTGAGGTCCCTCATATGTGGTACAGTCATGTACATAGTCAGTGGCAGTAATTGTTTCTGTCAGAAAGGTAACTGGGTTCACTGTTTTACACTGTACTATGTGAATGTTAGGGCTGAATAGTATAACCTCATTGGCCAATGATATCTGTGTGGTCAGGGTTAAATGAACCACTCCAGGATCAAAAATACTGTGTGTTCTACATACAATGTTACTGAGCACCACATTGTAATAGTGGCTGACTTCTCTATAGCAGAAGCTGCAGCAGCTAGAGCGTATTCGCACAGGAACTGGCTGTGCAAAACTGAATCCAATTTGCCACTGTGGTATGACCAGTGCTTGTGGCCCATTGTGCTATTCTTGGTTAGTACTGCAGGCATCATCTGCCCATCTGAGTGTGAAAACAGACAGAAGTCTTGCGTAAAGTCAGTTGTTGCTAGGAGGACAGGTGCTGTGGCAATAACATTATTCAATTCTTGGAAACTTGTGAGCATCTCGTCCATCCACATGATTGTGCTCTTTGTCTTTTGGGCATCTTTGAGTGCCTGCAGCAGTGGTTGTGTGTGCATAGTGTAGTCAAAAATCCATGTCCTGCAAAAATTACACAACCCCAGGAATGTCTGTATGTCCTTAACTGTCAGTGATTGAGGTGTGCTACGTACTGCTGCAGCACGTTCTGGTGGTATTTTCTTACCATTAACAGAAATAAGTTGGCCGAGGTATATTACCTCCCTGCTGAAAGTAATGCAACTTCACCCAGTCCACTTGTCAGCGAGCAGTTGTAATAAGGTGATGGAATCGTTTCTGCATTGTAGTTCATTGGCACTACACACAAACAAATCATCCACATATTGAAGGATGGTAGTAGGCACGCGCTGTTCCCTAAATCTGCTTGAAGCACCCTATTAAAGATACCAGTGACTCACAGTACCCCTGGAGCAGCCTGGTGTGTTGGAACCACCTCCTACCATGCGTAAACACTGTGAGATATTGGGAGTCAGGAAGTAATGGGACCGAGAAGTATGTATTTTTCAAGTTAATGACAGTAAGTGGGACACCATTGTGGGTATATTGCATAGTGTTAAGGTGGCACTGGGCACTACCGGAAACACGGCTTGCACTATGTAATTCAAAGGATGCAAATCCTAAATCATCCTCCAATTAGATCCTTTTGATTTCTTCATAGGTTATATATAGCCATGCTATATGGACAGTTAGAAGGTACAATAAAACATTGGTGTAAGCGTGTAGTGATGGAGACATTTATTCCCTCCTCCGATTCTTTTGACAGTGGATACAGCTTCAATATGGGCAATACCGCTCCTGGCTTAAGGGTATTTTGTACTGAAGCAACGCTCCGCTTGAGTCATATGTCATGGGGATTGGTCGTCCACAGAATGTCAGGCAACTGGGTGAGATCTTCTTGGCAAAGGATGGGATAGTTTCTGCCACAAACATAGGACACAGGACCTGGCAATAGATTATCAATATCTCACAGGGAACACACAGGACCAGTACTATCTCACTGTCATTATTCTTGCCCTCAAACAAATCAGTATCTGTCACTTATTTCCATTTTTGGGGCAGTTCTGTGCACAGTACTGTGCGCCACTAACCTCTATCTATATACGTCCCTATTAAATTGATGCTATTCTTCGACACCGTCGTCCCTGTGACATGTTCTTGCGGATGAGCACTTCTGAATAGGAAATCGGATGGTATTCGCCATAACCCATAAAACACTTGTGGGATTGCATTCAACAACACTGCATCCCCATAAATAAACAGACCCGGTTGGATTGGGATCCCCTGGCTGCCCTCTCACTCCCAAAGCATGAATGACCACCATGGCCCTTATGTGGCACATTTCTGGGTTTGAAAACACCACTGTGTCTCATCCTAACAGATTGACATGATCGAGAACAACAACGAGGACCAAACTACGTTGCCCCACATTTTGATGGCCACTTCATCTGTAAATAGAACAAATTGCACTGCCCCAGAGAAGGCTTGCATGTCCATAACATCACCTGGCAAAGGCAAGTGCACCTTGCTAATAAAACATTTATTTGCACCTGTGTCCACCATGAAAATAAAGGGTTTATCACCTATCTCCGCACCCACCAAGGGTTCCTCTTCTGGGTTGGCAGGGACTGACAGGACTGGGCATGCTTGAGCACTCTGTGGGCTGTCCTAATCGGTAGGACATCCTTTCATCGCAGGATGTTTTTTCACATTATTTTTTACCGGGAATTTTACTTATGAAAAAACCCAACTAATTTTTTAGGGTGGGTTAGAAAATTATATGTATGGGGTGTGGGTGTTGAGGAGTACATAAAACATTAAAGGGAATGGGGGGTTTCAGGGAACCCCCAACCAATAATAATTTTAAAAAAATGTATGGGTTTTTTCGTTAAAAAAATCACAGTAAAAATCCCTGAAAAAAAAAATCCCGCAATTAACCGTCCTAATCATGGTAGGTATTTGTCCCCAGGAAGACAAAACAATTCCCTCCCATCACACTGGCCCCCTGGTAGTGTGTAATGGTGCCAAGGTGTAACGCTCACCTGGTATCCACGGGGCGTCACTCAGCCTGTTCTGACGTCTAACGACCTCGAATCCTTCCCTGGAGGCTATTCGACTGGAGACTGGGCCTGAAACACAGGATTGGTAGAGTTTAACTCCCTATTGTCTCTGTGTGCTTGAACTCCTTCTTCCCCGGGGTCCAACCCTTCCCTTTGATCCACAGCTCACCTTGTTTTCTTGCATAGTGTGCTCTCCGTCCTGCCTTCAGCGCAGGGGCGTGTTGATTGATGC
Organism: Ambystoma mexicanum; assembly: GCF_040938575.1. Taxonomy (NCBI): domain Eukaryota; kingdom Metazoa; phylum Chordata; class Amphibia; order Caudata; family Ambystomatidae; genus Ambystoma; species Ambystoma mexicanum. Next base: position 436,068,853 of record NC_090934.1, on the reverse strand, counting down.
AGGCTCGTTCTTTTTCTGTGTCTTTTAGGTGCCACGACGTTTTCAGCGTGGATGCCGGTTATGAAGAACAAATGAGGTGGGTAAGCGCGGTATGCAGCTCCTCTAGATGTTTCCACGCTAACCTGGAGTGTCTTTTCCCTCTTGCAGATTTACTGAGAAGTTCCGGAGACAGAGTTCCCCCAGAGCGGCTGGGATTCAGGTAAGTGTTTGAAGCTTGTACGGTATTTAAAAATAAGTGAAGATTTGCAGAATGCTTACTAATGCCTTTTTTCTGTTCTTTTCCCTTTTCCTTAGGAAGCGGTGTGCCAGGATGGGAATGACACCGCCGAAGATGCCCACAGAACAGAAGGAGCGATGACTGATGGGCAGAAGTGCCGCAAGGTAAGGCTGTTCCTAACAGTGTTCTTGTTCTTGCAGGAGCTGAGCGCAGAAGAAAGATGCAGGCCTACTGGAGACCGATCCGAACACAGTGAGTGTCACGCTGCAGGTGCAGAAAATGCAAAGAATGTTTCTCATCCTAGGTGTGGCTTAAATAGTCTCTGGGTATCCCAGGTGTCTCTGGGCTGAACCACACCCAAAAGACTAGACCGCACATGCAGTTCTGGGAACCAAAATAACTGGGGGCATCCATCTTGTCCCCCTCAATGCACCACAAGTCCAATCCTCAATGTTATCCTATGGGAGTGAGTGAATCTGGTGCCACAAGCACTAAGTCTGACTCCAAGTGGGTCTTTGGAGGGATGGAGACGCCCTTGAGGGCCATGTAAGTTATCGTGGCCTGGCTCCAGCCTGACATCTTGGAGGGCTGGGGACATGAGGGGCAGGAATCATGACAGCACTCCCCCCCAAGGCCCCTCTCAAGGTGGCTCTTCTGTCTGGTCCTGGTTTGGTTGGATGGTTTTGATGAAATCGTCTAAGCAAGCGAGGTGCATGGATGTACTCACAAGGCTCCCATGTCCTGTCTTGTGGACCATACCCCTTCCAGTCTACTAAGTAGTATAATTTGGATCTGATGTACTTTGAATCTAGGATGTCCTTGACTTCGAATTCTGGCTCCCCGGCGACTATTACTGGCTGAGGTGGCGTTGCTGCCCGGGTCCCAGGTTGAACAGGTTTAAGGAGAGACACGTGGAACACAGGATGAATTTGCATGTTTGACGGCAAAGCTAGTCTGACAGCCACATGATTTTTCACAGAGGTGACAGTGAATGGACCCAGGTATCTTGGACGGAAAGTTTGGGCTCCTTTAATGGACACGTGTTTAGACGCCAGCCAGACTTTGTCTCCCACTTGGTAGTTGGGGGCCTTTGCTCTGTCTTGATCAGCAAACTTCTTTTGTTGATTCTTAGCTTGAAGTAGGTGTTCAGCTGCCCTTTTAAAGGTTTGAGAAATGGTCGTGTGCAAGGTTTTGACTGCTGGCATTTCATGGGTTGTAGGACCGTCCAACTCAGAAGTACGTCGGTGCCTGCCATACATGGTATAAAAGGGTATCTGTCCATTGCTGGTGTGTAGGGAATTAGTATGAGCATATCCAGCTATCCATAATAGGTCGAACCAGCTTCCTTCAGCTTGGTGTAACATGCAACGCAGATACTGCTCGAGCGTCTGATTTATCCACTCAGTTCGACCATCCGTTTAGGGATGGTGACTGCTGGATAGCCGAATGTCGATCTGGGCCATAGAGCAGCATTTTCTCCAGACGTTAGATACAAATTGAGTACCTCGGTCTGAGACCAAAACTGAAGGAAACCCATGGAGCCGTACGATGCCTTCAAGAAATACCTTTGCCAGAGTGGAAGCATTTGGGAGCCCCTTAAGAGGAATAAAATGTGCCATTTTTGAAAATAGGTCCACAACCACAAGAATAGTGTTAAACGCATGACTGGGTGGTAAGTCAGTAATAAAATCGAGGGACAACGTGTGCCAGGGTGCTGGTGGGATTTCCAATGGTTGTAATAGCCCAGCTGGTTCCTGCATGGATGGCTTGTTTTGAGCACACACTCCACAAGATAGGATGAATTGGATGTCTTTACACCACGTGGACCACCAATAATTTTGTTTTACCTTGGCTAGGGTTTTAGCGATTCCGGGGTGGCCCTTGATCAAGGAATCATGATAATCGGACATGACTTGTTCTCGTAGTTCTTGGTTTGGTAAGAATAAATGATTCCTGAAGTAGGGCAACTGATCTTTTATCATGTAATGTTCTCCTTGTGCACTCCACGCTTGTAATTGCTCCGGACTCATCAGGTTTTGGATTTCTTCATGTAATTCTTCATGAGTTATGGTTGCTGTGATTCCTAGGAGCTTGTCACTCGGGATGATTTCTGTTGGGTCAGGGGTCTGATACCCTTGCTCTTCCAACCCCATACGGGAAAGAGCATCGGCCTTCCCGTTTTTCACCCCTGGTCGAAATGTAATCACATAGTCATATTCAGCAAACAAAAGAGCCCAACGTAGTTGTTGTGAGGATTGGGCCTTTGCTGTTTTTAGGTACTGGGTGATCCGGTGGTCACTAATTATGGTGATTGTGTGTCTGGCGCCCAAGAGGTAGTGCCGCCATGCCTTAAAGGCTGACTTAATGGCCAGGAGTTCTTTGTCTGTGATAGCGTAATTGAGTTCAGGGGGTGTGAATTTACACGACCAGAAGGCAACAGGGTGTAACTGGCCCGTTTCGGGGTCCTTTTGTGAGAGGACGGCTCCCATAGCCATGTTTGAGGTGTCCGTTTCCACCAGGTATGGGAGATCAGGGCGAGGGTAGCGTAAGATTGGGGCAGATGTGAATCTTGCTTTTAGTTCCTGTGAAGCCTCCTCGGCTTCTGTTGTCCACTGGAGATTTTTGTTGCTTTTCCTTAGTAATAACGTGATGGGATGCACGATTTGCGAAAATCCTGGGATGAACCAGAGGTAGAAGTTTGCAAAACCCAGCATACTTTGAACCCCCTTGAATGAATTTGGGGATGGTCAGTTCAGGATAGCTTCTACCTTGTGTACATCCATTCGGATTCCATTCGGCCTGAGAATAGAGCCCAGGAATTCCACCTCGGAGACTTGGAATGAGCACTTTTCGAGATTGGCGTAGAGCTGGTGTTGACTGAATTTCTCCAATACGGATCGGACGTGTTTAACGTGGTCCTGCTTTGATGCAGAATATACTAGGATATCGTCGATGTACACAGAGCACAGACATCAATCAATTCCCGTAGGACATTGTTCATGAAGTATTGAAATGCAGCAGGCGCGTTGCAAAGGCCAAAGGGCATTACTTGATATTCGTACAAGCTGTATTTGGTGCTTGAACCCGTTGGCCAGGTATTGGTCAAGATAGGCCTTCAGGTGCTGGTTTTCTGGTTCCGTGAGTGCGTAAATTCACCCACAAGGGATTTGTGCGCCGGGTATCAGGTCGATTTGGCAATCGTATGGTCTATGTGGTAGCAGGTTATTAGCCTGTTCTTTCTGAAAGACATCCTGAAAGTCCTGGTATTCACTTGGTAGGGTACCGATTGCCACAGTCACAAGTGTTGAGGTTCTGGTGTCTATTGGTTATTTCTCTTGGCGATAACATGTGTGGGCGCAAGTCTCGGGAAAGGCCAATTCTTTTGCTCACCAATCGATTCGAGGATTGTGAGCTACCAACCATGGCATTTCCAAAATCAACCGGAACTGTGGTGCCTTAATGAGGTCGAAAACTATAGATTCTTGGTGTCCATCCTGCCACAGAAGGGTTAAAGCTTCAGTGCATTGGGATACTGGACCAGAAGCTATTTCCGAGCCGTCAACTGTGGTAACAGTGTCAGTGGTTGATTTAGGGCATAACGGAAGCCCCATCTTTGCTGCAAGATCCTGGTCGATGTAATTCCCAACGGCTCCACTGTCTATGTACGCTCTTAAGATCACAGATAGTGCAAAATGGGAGGTCTGTAGTTCACTTTCTTCGCTCGACAAGTGGACTCCTACACTTGCCGGGCTGGGGTGTTTTCTGATTCTTTGATGGTATCTTCCTTGTCCGTGGCCCCTACCATCCTCCTCGGAGGCTTCACAGGGCACTCTTTAAGGAAATGACCTGACCTTCCGCAGCACAGAGATAACTGCTGCTGTCTCCTTTTATCCCTTTCCGCTTTAGTCAAGGGGGATCTGACCCCCCGATTTGCATTGGTTCTCCTGAACCTTCCGTTGTTTGGGCAGTATTGTCCTTTGAACGCACATACATAGGGCGAGGGTCCGGTCTGGTTCGATCTGCTCTTCAGTCCTGCAACCTATGATCAAGTAGAACAACAAGGTCAATTAATTCTGAGCAGTCTTTCGGGGGGTTCACTACTTGTGCGAGAACATCCTTGAGCTCCCCCCACAACCACTGGTGAAATAACGTGGTTCTCTTCTCCACTGGCTATTCTGCTTCAACTACGAGTCTATTGAACGTGGATATGTATGTTAATAGGTCTTGATTCCCTTGGCGTAGGGACAGTAGTTCGTTGTCTAATGCCTGACCATGAGTACGACGGGCAAACAGCTTTTCCATCTCCTGCTGAAAGCCCCTGAAGTCATGCAGCAAAGGATCGTCTTGGGCCACAAAGGGTACAGACCAGTCCGCAGCGCTATCACTGAGGTAGGATAGCACAAATGCGGGCTTGTTGCTGTCTAGTTACTTCACTGGCAAGAGTCAGACAGGTAAGTATGAGTCTTTTGAACAGTTTTCTAACTTCGTTCCTTTCCTTCTTTAGATGATGGCCGCCGTCCAGGGATGGCGGCGTGCTGCTGAGATGAGTAGCGCTGAAGGTGAGTGAGAGTGCGAGGCGCAATGCACCCCTTTCGTATTTGCATTGAACTGAGTTCTTTTTCTGTGTCTTTTAGTTGCTGCGATGTTTTCTGCGTGGATGCCGGTTATGAAGAACAAATGCGGTGGGTAAGCGCGGGATGCGGCACCTCTAGATGTTTCCACGCTAACATGGAGTGTCTTTTCCCTCTTGCAGATGGATGAGAAGTTCCGGATACAGAGTTCCCTCAGAGCGGCTGGGATTCACGTAAGCGTTTGAAGCTCATACAGTATTTAAAAATAAGCGAAGATTTGCAGAATGCTTACTAATGCCTTTTTTCTATTCTTTTCCCTTTTCCTTAGGAAGCGGCGTGCCGGAATGGAAAGGACTTCGCCGAAGATGCCCGCAGAACAGAAGGAGCGATGACTGATGGGCAGAAGTGTCGCAAGGTAAGGCTATTCCGAACGGAGTTCTTGTTCTTGAAGGAGCTAAGCGCAGAAGAAAGATGCAGGCCTACTGGAGACCGATCCGAACACAGTGAGTGTCATGCTGCAGGTGCAGAAAACGCAAAGCATGTTTCTCAGCCTGAGTGTGGCTTAAATAGTCTCTGGGTATCCCAGGTGCCTCTGGGATGAACCACACCCAAAAGACTAGACCGCACATGCAGTTCTGGGAACCGAAATATGTGGGGGCCTCCATCTTGTCCCCATCAATGCACTGCAAGTCCAATCCCCAATTTTATCCTATGGGAGTGAGTGAGTCTGGTGACAAAAGCGCCAAGTCTGACTCCAAGTGGGTCTTTGGAGGGATGGAGAGGCCATTGAGGGCCATGTAGGTGATCGTGGCATGGCTCCAGCCTGACATCTTGGAGGGCTGGGGACATGAGGGGCAGGAATCATGACACATGGGGAAATGCAGTAACGTTGGGTATTTGAAATGCTTGCAGTGGGGCAGGATACGCTGTATAAGCAATGCCAACATTAAAAAGGATAGAGAGAGAGAGAGAGAGAGAGACAGAGAGAGACAGAGAGAGAGAGAGAGACAGAGAGAGAGAGAGAGAGAGAGATAGGGAGAGACAGAGAGAAAGAGAACAAATATCTGTGTTTCACACAAACTGTGCACTCACATTCTAGGTGTCCTCCAAGTTCCCCAGGTGCTAATCCCATTTTACTGTCTTGCCTAGTCTGTTGCTGCCTCTCTCCGACATCAGGGACCAGACAGACATTTAGTCAATAAGGCATCTGTTCACCAAATATGCATGCACAAGACTGGTTGCAGGAGTTGGGCACAGCGGCACACTGTCTGCGGCAAAGGCTTCAGGTGCTCTCTGGGGCACTGGAGATCACGTTCGCTGGTCATCAAAAAATATTGAAAAAATCCATCTGCTCCAAATAATCCACAGAAACAAAATTGAAGTGCACATCGTGTAGAAAGACGGCTTCTTTATTGCAATGCAATACGGCTGTGAGGTCAATGAATCCAGAAAACAAAACCTAAAAGACCCTCAGCCCCCCACATTTGGCTTCAATATATATAGACAAAAAACACATAATTGTAATACATTTAAATTAGTAAAAGAAACATTTTATATTACCATATAAAAACACATCCCTCTCTCACTACTGGAACTGGCCAGGGTTACATGTAAACAATGACCTATACAATTCTACATCTTTGGTCAGCAGAAAGAGCTGGCATCATAAGAACTACCCATGATGACATTCTTAGAACAACCCCTAGGAAATTACCTAACTTGTCATATGTCACCCTGAAAATATCACCATACTGATGAACCAATCATAATTAGTTAGATTAGCTAAATCAGTGACCTCTGGCAACATCTAATTGCCACTCAAGTATCCGCTCCCATGACTTCAGCTATTTGGTCACCCAGATGGTTCTCACATCATGCTGTTCCTCACAGTAACATATTTCTACAGCTATTGCATTGAAACATTAGCTTTGTATTCCTTAGGACCAACTTGAGACAGAAACTAGTTATTATACTGTTAGGAAAGATTTCATAATTGTATGTAATTTTCCCTTCATGTGGCAACCCCCAAACCTGTTGCTGCTCTTTTACACCCTGATCTAGACTTTGCCAGAGAAGGGCAGCCTTCTGCCGCACTCCTCTGGGCTTTTAATTTTCCCTCCATGTGGCAACCCCCAAACTTGTTGCTGCTCTTTTACACCCTGATCTAGACTTTGCCAGAGAAGCGCAGCCTTCTGCCGCACTCCTCTGGGCTTTCGCTTATGGGGAAACTGACATACCCTTAAAACAGTCAGTACGGTGAGACTTTGTTTCCTTAGTCCTTTCCTCATGTTGCAGCTTTTGTGCACCGTAACTTACATTACCACGCTCTTGGGTCTCTAGTCATTCCAAAGGCCCTAGAAACTCTCGCTGGACTTATTATGAACTGTGCAAATGTGTCACGGACAGGACTGGTGGCAGCTATTGTTTCTCTTGTGTTTTGAACCATTTTTTGCCATGTTATCAGCGCTTACCGCGTTTGGCATGAATAGGTGACTGGCTCCCAAAATGGCCATGCCACAAGGTTCTTTGTCCTGTCCGCTGACCATCTTGCCCCTTCACCTTCCCCCAGATCGCGCCAACCCGGGGCCGCCCTTATTTGGTCATGCACTTTTCTGCGAAACCCCAAAGCTTTCGCGGGCTTCTGCATGCCTTGTGTGTGCCTCCAGGATGTGGGCTGAGATTTTTGTTCCCAATACACATCCTGGATGCCAGAGAGTCTAGATTGTCCTGAATGCCTGGGGCCACTGTGGTCCGTGATAGGTCCACGTATGGTGTGAGTGTTTGTGAGCAGATCTCCCATTGGGACCTCTCTGTTTTGGCGCGAAGGGAACTTTGGATTAGAGGAGGCTGAAAACACCACTACCATGTCGATCTCCTGAGTTCACACCTATGACACGTTTGACCTCACTGCAGGTTATTGCAAATAGCCCTCGCAGAACATGCCAAGGAGAAGACAGCATTCTCAACTTCGGAAGGTATTTACCAGTTCAGGGTAATGCCTTTTGGGTTGAAGAATGCACTTGCCACTTTCCAGAGGCTTGTGAATCATGTGTTGATTGGGTTGGATGAATTCTGTCTTGCATATCTGGATGACATAGCCGTTTTCAGTGCCACCTGGGAAGACCATGTGAAACACCTTGGGATTGTGTTACAGGCTCTTCAGAAAGCCCACTTGACCATAAAGGCCAGTAAATGCCAGATTGAACAAGGCTCAGTGGTTTACCTTGGACATGATGTAGGTGGAGGGAGGATACAGTCTCTACCCAGTAAAGTACAAGCAGTACAAGACTGGCCTACCCCCACTACACAGACCCAATTGAGAGCCTCCTGAGGACTCATGGGGTATTACAGAAATTTCATGGCAGACTATGGCACCATAGCTGCCCCTCTGACTGCTCTCACCACTCCGAAGAAACCCAAGAAGGTAACTTGGACTGAAGAGTGTGAGAAGGACTTCAATGGCTTAAAAGACTCCTTGTGCCAGGCCACTGTACTCAGGGCCCCTGATTACCAAAGACCTTTTATTAAGCAGACAGATGCCTCTGACACTGGGATAGGAGCTGTACTATCACAAGTAGATGAGAAGGGTAAGGAACACCTGATTGGCTTCATTAGTCACCAGCTTAAGGACAGAGAGCTCAGATGATCCACAGTAGAGAAAGAATGTTTCTCTGTTGTGTGGGCCCTACGGAAGCTGAGGCCCTACTTCTATGGAACACACTTCACTGTGCAAACTGACCATGAGCCCTTGAAGTGGCTAATGAACATGAAGGGAGAGAATCCAAAGTTGCTTAGGTGGTCCAGGAGTCTACAAGGCTTTGACTTCACTATTGAGCATAGGCCAGGAGTCCATCATAGCAATGCTGATGGGTTGTCCAGAATGTTTAACTGACCTGAACAAGAAACTCATCCAGGGGTGGATTAGTTCCCTCTGTCCTTAGTCTGGGAGGGGCGAGTGTTAGGAAAGATTTCATAATTGTATGTAATTTTCCCTCCATGTGGCAACCCCCAAACTTTTTGCTGCTGTTTTACACCCTGATCTAGACTTTGCCAGAGAAGCGCAGCCTTCTTTCGCTCAATTCTTATGGGGAAAATCACATGCCCTTAAGACAGTCAGTACGGGGATACTTTGTTTCCCTTAGTCCTTTCCTCATGTTGCAGCTTTTGTGCAACATGAAACAAGAGTGCACCGTAACTTACATTACCGCGCTCTTGGGTCTCTAGTCATTCCAAAGGCCCTAGAAACTCTCGCTGGATTTATTATGAACTGTGCAAATCGTTCCTCTTGTGTTTTGAAACCTTTTTTGCCATGTTATCCGCGCTTACCGCGTTTGGCACGAATAGGTGGCCTGGCTCCCAAAATGGCCATGCCATGAGGTTCTTTGTCCTGTCCTGTCCTGTCCTGTCCGCTGGCCGTCTTGCCCCTTCACCTTCCCCCAGTTCACACCGACCCAGGGCCGTCCTTATTTCGACATGCACTTTCCCACGAAACCCCAAAGCTTTCGCTGGCTTCTGCATGCCTTGTGTGTGCCTCCAGGATGTGGGCTGGGATGTCTGTTCCCAATACACATCCTGGGTGCCAGAGAGTCTAGAATGTCCTGAAAGCCTGGGACCACCATGGTCCGTGATAGGTCCACGTATGGTGTGAGTGTTTTTGAGCAGATCTCCAATTGGGTCCTCTACATTTTGGCGCGAAGGGAACTTTGGATAAGAGGAGGCTGAAAACACCACTACCATGTCGATCTCCTGAGTTCACACCGAACAAGGGATAAGGAGCCAAGTATCCTGCAACAAGAAGCTGAGTCGAGGAACCGCTGGTGACCCGCTGAAGGTTTGGCACCGTGAACTGCTGTCGTCCTGTGAGACTCCTCTGCATCTGATCGTCCTAGAAGGTCTGCGAAGGCGCTTCGACCAATTGGAATAATGGGATTAACTATTCCTGGCACCTTCATCAAACCCTGCAAGTAAGCCTCTTCCGAAGTGTCCCTGGGACAACCAGTGGGCTGACCAGTTTACGCAGGACGCTTTGCTCTTTCACTGCCGCCGTTTCGGGGAAGCCCTCGAAACTTGGACTACTCTTGCTCTGCATCCACGGCACCCTCACACCTTGGCCTTTCCAGGTCTGAAGTGAGACGAGTGCGCCCGGACCAGATTAAACCCGGTTGCCGTGTTGCCCTGCTGCGGTAACAACCTGTGCACGTCCGCTGCATTTGAGACACCCTCGACCCTGCATCCTGCTACACAGAATCTACACGGTGTCGAGACGTCCTGATTATCGCAGCTGAACCTGCCAGCAACGTGAACTGAACTGGAGAAGTCTGGGTCTGCCTGCGTCAGGGACCGCTGAGTAGTCCATACCCCAACCGGTGGCCCCTCGCACAGGAGCCTGTTTCTTTTCTACTGCTGTTGCGAAATAGTGACTCTATCCCGCACTCTCACCCTGCTTCTGCCCACAAGTGGAGGCCTTGCTTGAGTAGTGGGACTTGTTCTGCATCGCTTCATTCACATTCCTGAACTGCCTGAGACCCTTGAAGAGACCCTACTTTATCCATTGGCACCAGCGTGTGCAGGTACTTTTGAGCATAAGGCTCCTCTCTTCGAGGGCTCGGACTTCCTCCTACTTAGGTGTATTTCTGATGTCGAACTGGGTCTAATGATTACTTGCACTGCCTGTTTTACTCCCCATCTAGGTGGTCTACATATTACGTGCTCCTAACTCCTTAGACCCCTTGATCTTGTATATATTGTATTGATTGTGATGTGTTGGTTTACTTTAGTATTATTGTGATTTTTTGCTATGGTCGATGTTACAAAGGCCTTGTGCTTGTAATAAATGTGTCTATATTTTTAATATAACACCTGTCTGGAGAAATGTGTACGTGTCCTTGCTTTGTGTGCTCATTGAGGTCTTTCCGTCACCCTCACCCCTCTTGAGACTTAGTCTTGACCGCCGCCATCCCTACCCTGATTGGTATGGCTTGTCCAGAGGTTACCCTGTTCCAAGAAACTAGGCTGGCCTTCTGAACCTTGGCCCCTCCAGGTCCGAGTTCAGAAATCCATCTTAACATATACAGTGAAGGTCTTAAGAAAAAAGTGTCTGCAATTAGACTGACTCTGGGGCACAGTTACTGGGATTTTCTGTATTGCCAAAGTTCTATCTATGTGTACAGTGACTCAAAATCCTGCCAGGTGGCAGTAGTGTTTCAGCCCTGTTTCAGTATTCTGGCAGTATCTTATTTGGCTTGCAGCCTTGTTCTTCATTAGTACAGGCCTCTACCAACATATGCATTTTACTTCTTCCTGATGTTCAGGACATGACTCACTACATTTAAACATGTTCAGTTTTCTTGTGGACAGTTCTATGATATGATATGATAGTTTATTTATATTACGCTTATACACAATGTGTTTCAAAGCGATTCACGGCAAGGGAGAGAAAATGGGAAAATAGAATGACATTCTTACAGGTCATAAACAACAAGAATGTGAAATTAAATATATCGTCCTCGGCCTGACGAGATTTCAGATAGGGCAAGAGCTAAAATACAGATAGGAAGGACATGGGACACAGACAGGCGACTACTGTACTAGGTCTGATGACATTTCTGGTACAGCCGGAGATTAACAAGAGGTGAGAGAGTGGGGAGGAAAAAGGAGGGAAAGGAACAAAACAAGTGAATATCGTACTAGGCCTGACTACATTTCAGATAGTGCTGTAGGGCGGGAAAAAAGTAAAGGGTGGGGGGAGGAGAAAACATGTATTGCTAATATACTAGGCCCAGGGACATTTCTGATAGAGTAAGTGGATAGAAAAAAGTAAAGGAGGGCGAAAGAAGTGTGGAAGAAGTACAACCCGTTATATTGCTTGAATGGCAGTCAATGCAGCAAACCATTAAGTAGCTCCTCCCACATTTGTCCCGCTCTTTTCTGAGCTTGTCCAATGAAGATTTTAAAAGCACAGAGAGCTGGTTTTTTGTCATGGAGTTATTGCAAGAATTGCTCACCTAAAATGGAAGCACTTACTAAACAAAGAAACATAGAAAGAACTCCTTTTAGGTGAACACCTGATGCTCAAATGCAATCCATCCAGCTGCAGTGTCCCCAGGGTTATGCTTTGCCCCTATTCTCTTTAAAATCTATATCTTTCTACCGGTCCGCTGTGATGCTGGAAATGCATTGGAGCGACAGGGCCTCCCTGTCCTTGTCCTGTAGTCCTTTTTCATTTGTGTGCTGTGTTGTTTTTGGCCCAGGAGTTCATGTGGGACTCCTGGCAGTGCAGCTCATCCTGTTTTTGGTTTGGTGTACAGACCCATGGGATACCCTTATAGCACCCATGAGTGGGGGTGCAACCCTGTGCCCCTAGTGTATGTTTTTGGGCACCTGTGTGTGGCCCACAGAGCAGGGTATGGGCTGTGGCAGCTCCATGCTGAATTTGACAGGTGTTCTGAGTATCCTCCATTTTGGAATACCCAGGCCCTGCCATTGTAATCAGTTGATTCCTGATAGGAAACAAGATGGCCCCTGTGGCCTCTTGATTTCTATTGCATGGTACCTTGTTTTCCCAAAGTCCTGGGAAGCCCTGACTCTGTCCCTTCCCCCTGACTGGCTGTTGGGTGGAAGTTCCATATATGGTGTTGTTGTGAAGTCCAGGCCAGACTGGCTGGAGCCTTCCCAGTGACTGTATGTTGTGGGTACACCCTGTGGGTGGGACCTGGGTGAATGGAGTGTGTGACCAATATGCACTTCTTGTTGTGGATGTCTGGGTTCTGGTGTTTGACACATTGACTTAGACAGCCCTGCCTGAAACTGGTATGAATGCAGTGTGTAGTGTTGAATGGCTGGGTACTTGTCCCAATACACATTCCTTCTTGTGAGTGTCTGAGAGGAAGGAGTATGGCTTGAATGCACTGTATGCCTGATTGGCTGACTGACTGCATAAATGTCCTTCTGTATGATTGGCTGCTGAGTGTGACCCAGCAGTGTGGATGAGAGGCAGAATAGTATATCTGGGGACCTCTCACCAATGGAAATTGTTCAGAAGCTGGAGTTGAAACTGAAGCTCAATTTCGAAGCCGAGCCTGAAGAGGAAGGTTGACTGCTGTCTCCCTTCAACGAAATCTGAAAGCCAAAAGCGGTCGAGACTGATCCAAGATAGGACGTGGTTATGCGCCCTCTCCCCATGCTCGGAGGGACCATCGAGCACCGCTAACCTTCGCCGAAGCGCCCTGGAAGTCAGACCCTCGGAAGGCTACTAACCGGAGACTGGGACCACCGAGGAGAACGAAGATCAGCACCGGACATTCCGTCCACCGTCGTCAACCAGGGTTTGCAAGTTTGCTGTAACCGCTGGAGGCCCGTCAAAGCCGTGTTGACCAGGAGAGGGGACCGCTTGACTCTGAGCCGCCGACGACCAGAGCTGCATGCTCCTTTGCCTAAGACTTTTTGATTCATGGATGTGCTCGTCTGCACCGCTGCTCGCCTTATCCCGCCGGAGAAGGCCAGGCCGTCGACGCGCCAAGGAGCATCCGCCGGTGGGTTTCCCGCCACCCAACAACCATAGAGACGCCAGACGACTCAACGCCCTTGCTGAGCCACAGTTCTTCTTAAATTCTTTGCGGTCCTGAACTATCGTCATCGAGGTGCCCCACACGCCTCTTCTTTGCAGGATGCCTTTGCTTCGTCATCGACGATCACCACTTGGACCGAAGCTGCCACCTCGATGCCGAGTTCACTTTCTTCGTGGGATCTCGACGATCCGTGGCTCCTGCTTTAAAGGGAGCCGCTCAAGAAGGATCCGCCGATGACCCGTTGTCGAAATCTGCTATTCCAGGTACATTGGGGTGGTAGAAACATTATAGGAGGAAATAAGACTTATAGAACAATATATGGACTGGGCTTGTGAGATATCTTTACTTTACAGGTTATCCAGGTGGGGGATCTCCACACAGAACTGTGTTTCACAGCAGAGGCAGTATTTTGCCAATTGTTCTAACCAGCTGCTTTCCTCCTATATCTATTGTTGGTTCCCTTTATTAATTGGATCTGTGTGATATCTAACCAGAGTATAGTTGATGCACTTTAATGATACCTGATAATAATTGTGGTACCACTTTAGGACTGTATATTTTTGCCATAGTAGATTCACTGCGCACAAAGTTAGTTATTGTGATAGTACACATAACCTTGAATATTAATTACATAGAGATTGTGTTTTAGCTAATACAGTGTGTGGAAATTCCTTTGTGGGGGCTTTGGGACTACACTGTACTTAAGAACCAGCCTGCATCACCTCCTGAGAAGCTAGGCCTTGATTGCTCAACTATGTTACCAATAATAGAGAAAATTGGCTGGCGTCCTCTGTGCCTCTCCTCTGCCATATAAAGAGCAGAAGTACAGACCTGCCCCTCCAGTCTTTACACTGGTGGCAGCGTTGGGATGCTTATGGTTTTAAGAATTAGTGTATAACTGTGCCACTTACAAAATATCTGCACTTTGTTAAATTGAGGTTTAGTTGTGTACAAGATAACTGCATTACAAGCAATGGAGTCTGTTGCAAATGGTAAATTGACTAGGTTGAGTTTAGAGGGTCTCCAGAGTGCTTGTGAAGCTAGGGAGTAAGACTTTGTGGATAAGTCTAGGGCTGAGTTTATAGCTGCCCTGGTGGACTACCAGACCGATGGTGAAACTCTTGAAGGGGAGGATGCAACCAATTAGGTCTCCTCCACTGGGGTTTTTACTAAATCTGATTCTGGGAATGTCACCATTCCTGCTGCCTCTGTTCCAAACCCCAGCACTGCCCTTCAGGGGGAATGTAACGCTCACCTGGTTCCCACAGAGGCGCGGGCGTGGTCTGGACGGCAGTGGCCTCTTCGAAGGAGGTGTTCAGCACCCTGAAGATGGAGTGGGCTGGGTTCCCAAATCCGGCTTGTCTGGCTCGGATGAATACCCTTCTGTGAGCGAAAAGGAAGGGTTAATACTCTGCGGGTTTTGTGTTGATCTCCCGTTCCCCTTCTCACCCTCCTTGCAACCCTTCTATAATACCCTGTGGAGACTCACCTTAGGGATTGAAAAGGCGAGCTCTCCATCCTGCTTCTGATGCAGGGGCGCATTGGGATCCAGTTACGTCACTGGATAGTAAGTTCGAGTGCGCTTGTCTGTTCCGGTAAGTACCGTAAATGTTTATGGCAAGCTTGAGTCTAAACTGTTCCTCTTCTCTTTTGCAGGTAATGGAAGACTCCGGACTGAGGGCGGTTTCCGTCAAAAACCTGATTTCAGGTGAGTTTTGGTGTAGGCCCACTACTGTCTTTTCCTGTCTCTTTTTCCTTAGGGGCCGGAGTTCGAGAATGCCGAAGAAATGGAGCCAGTACGAAGCAGAAGCTGAGTCCGACCTGTAAGCAGGTAAGTTTAAAATAGTTTGTTTGCTACGGTTCTTGCATTCACTAATGTGATGTTTGCTTTTTCCCCATAGGCGCCGGGGTGCTGAAATGCCCAAGGAATGGCATCGACCCGAAGGTAAGAAGAATTAGCTTGGCGGGTAAGTGCTTCTTGGTTATTTTCTCCTTCTCACCTTGCTTTCTTCTCTTCGTCTCCCCGTAGGTGCTGGAATTCTGCAGGAGATCCGGATGGCGTTGCAGAACCGAAGGCGCCACATGCAGGTAAGAGAAGTGCGCCGAGATGTATGCAGCGCGGTGAGTATTTAAAATGATGTCTTTTTGCAGGAACGTTGGCACGCTGAATCCGGAATGCAGCTTTAACAGGTAAGGTTTGTTTTCACCTGTTTCTTCTTCCCTTTTCTATCCTTAGGTGTTTCCAGGATGCTGGCAGGCGTGGTCGAGGACTGGAGCAGGAGCAGGCACGGTGAGCGTCCAGCTGCTATGTGCAGAACAACGCGAAGCGTGGTTTGCTGTCTGGGCGTAGCTTAAATAGCCTTTCAAGTAGTCCCAGGTAAGTATCGTTCCACTGAAGGTATGTATCCTGCCACCAGCCACACCCGTGTGGTTAAGTAGTTCCTTTTTCATCTGGAAGTTGTAGAATGATCTGTCAGGTAAGGAAATTGCAGCATGGTCTGCCAGGTAAGTTTGCACCAAACACTATTCCTTCCATATCTTGTATGAGCCTGGCGCCGATGGTGCCAGGACTGTTATCCCATATGAGCCTGACGCCAACGGCGCCAGGACTGAGTCCAAAGAGCCCCTATCTGGGGTGGCTGGGACTTCCCTAGTATACATGTTGCCTGCCTCTGAGGGTGCCGGGCCCTGTCTGGCTCCTTGGAGGTAGGCATCATGACAGGGAAGCCCTGAAGTTTGAACTTTTAAAATTGGAGCTACAACGGGAACAGTTAGCCTTTCAATATAAAAGTTGGCAACAGAAGCTGAGTTGAAGAAAGAGGAGTTGGCACAGCATTTGATACTCAAAGATAGGGACACTGAGCACCAAAGAATTGAGCTAGCGAAAGCTAGAGTGGAGACTTCAGCTAAACCCGTTGAGAGTGGCAGGTGTTCAGCCACCAAGTTTATGAAAGATTTGGTTGGTGTGTTTTTGGAGGATTCTGATATCTTCCAGTGGATTGAAGGATTTGAAATGGCTTGTGCAATTAATGATGTTGATAAGAGAGATTGGGCTAGGTTTTTGTTAAGCAGAGTGCCCCAGACGGGATATGACTGTATTCTGAAACTGAGTGTGGAAGAAAGGGGTCAGTATGAGTGCATGAAGTCTGCTTTGATTGCCAAGTTTGGCAAGACACCTACCCAATACCTTAAAAGGTTCAGGGATTTTAAGAAAAGAGAGAATGTGTCTTGGGTTGACTGGGTGAGTGCTGCGCACATGAACATGATGGGGTGGATTGATGGTTACAAGGTGAAAACATTTGTTGAATTGTACCACCTGTTGTTTTTTGAGCATTTTTCAGAAGCCTGTTCACCAGATCTGCATCAGTATGTTGCTGACCAGAACATTTTGGATCCCTTTAAGCTGGCTAGGTTGGCTGACAAGTGGGTCTCCCACCGGGTGTCCCCTATGGACTCCAGTGGGAAGGACAAGGACAAAGAAAAGGGGACCTCTCAGAAAGCTGAGGAGTCCCAGAAGCAATCACAGTCAGATGAACCAAAACCTTCATCTCCTAAGACCCTAAAACCTAGTGGGGATAAGTCTGTTGTGGGTGGGAGTAAGAGTAGTGGTCCACCTGCTGCAAAGCAGGGTCCCAGTGGTTCCAGTACTGTACCCCGCAGTACCGGCACTTGTTGGGATTGTAGAGCTCTGGATCACATACGGGGTGACCCCAAGTGCAAGGGTAAGGCACTTGGAGTCCAGGCTGTTAGCCTGACCTACCCATACTCTGTACCTGAGGTGGAGACCACTGTCCTCCCCTCCTCTACCTGGATCACCTTCGGTGCTCCCATAGAGATTTCCTTAGTGTCCCTTGGGGCCTGGGATCAGTACGCAGAAGTACTGACAACTATCCCACAGAACACTCGTAGGTTTTTGAGAAGTGTCCTCTTGAATGGCCAGCCTTCTACTGGTTTGAGAGACAATGGGACAAGCATGACAGTGGTGGACAGGGCCCTGCTCAAGACAGAGGACTATATAGGTGCTCCTCTGAGAACCACCAGGTTAACTGGTGGGCCTCCCAAATTATCACCTGTAGCCTTTTTCAACATTACAATTGGAGACAAGACAGCAAAGCTTCTGGTCCTGGTTCAGGACAACGTGCCTGCGAACATATTGTGAGGAAACGATTTGGTCGAGTTGGGGATGATCATGGATGGTCTACCCATGGCTGCTGTGGTGGTCACCTGATCGCAGGTCACACGATGTGCGGCTGCGAGCCCGGTACCCTCTACAACGGGGAAACCCAAGGCACGAAGGAAATGGAAGAGTAAGAAGGCCACCTCTATGGAGGGAGCCTCTGCTCTTCCTGCTGTTCCGACAGCACCCATTGGGATCCAGGCTCCAGATGGGCTGGGTCCAGTGGTGAACCCTGTCTCAACTCCTGTGGGAGAAGAGCCAGAAGACTTTCCTGTGGAGAGGTACTCAACCCGGAGGACCACCCTGACCTTCAATGCTTGTTAGCTGAAGGAGGACCCTCCCGGGCGGACTTCTGTAAGGGTCAGAGAGAGTGCCACTCTCTCGAGGGTCTGAAGAAACAGGCCCTGTCCTAGGCACAAGGAGAAGTGCCTGGGACATTCTGGATATATTGGGAGGGTGATCTCCTTCTTAGTGAGCCCACTAAGCCTGAACCTGGTGCCCTCAAGAGGTTGGTGGTACCCCAGGTTTACAGGCTCTTCCTGCTCCAGTTGGCCCATGAGGTCCCCTTAGCTGGTCATCTTGGTAGCAAGAAGACTAAGCAGAGGCTCTCTGCCCATTTCTACTGGCCCCAGATGGGAGTAGAAGTGGAGTCCCACTGCAGGACCTGCCCAAATTGTCAGCTGTCTGGCAGGACTGGAGGCAACATCATTGCCCCACTGCAACCATTGCCTGTGGTCAGCACACCATTTGAGAGGGTGGGCATCAACATTGTCGGTCCCCTTGACCCTCCCACTTCAGGTGGACATCGGTTCATCCTGACCTTGGTTGATCATGCCACCAGGTACCCTTATGCTATACCCCTTCGGAATGTTACTGCCAAGATGGTTGCCAGGGCTATCCTCAGCATTTTTACCCATGTTGGATTCCCTAAGGAGGTTGTCTCTGACAGAGGATCCAACTTCATGCCTAGTTACATGAAACCCATGTGGAAAGAGTGCGTGGTAACCTACAAGTTCTCCACCTCTTACCATCCCCAGACCAATGGTCTGGTTGAGAGATTTAATAAAACACTCAAGGGCATGGTAGGTGCATTGGAAGAGCCCCTAAGGAGGAAATGGGATCTCCTCCTGCCATGCCTGCTGTTCGCTTACAGAGAGGTACCTCACAAGTGTGTTGGTTTCAGCCCCTTTGAGTTACTCTTTGGACAGCCCCTGAGGGGGCCCCTTTGCTTGATCAGAGAAGGTTTGGAAGCCACCCCTCCATTTCCCACCAAGGAAGTGGGTGACTATGTGATAGGCCTCAAACGGAGGATGACTCAGATGATGGGTCAAGCGACAGCGAATCTCAATGCCAATCAGGAATTGAACAAGTACAGGCATGAACTTAAAGCCTCACAAGTGGATTGGACCCCAGGACAGGAAATCCTTGTGATGGAGCCTACCAAGCCTAGAGCTTTGGCAGACAAGTGAACATGACCCTTCAGGATAATCTCCAAGATGGGCAAAGTCAATTATCTGTTTGACATGAGACTCCCTGGGGTAGCCCCTCAGGTATTCCATGTTAACAGGCTCAAGCCTTTCCACAGGCGAGCAGAAGTCTCATGTCTCTCGCTAGCTTCGGAGCAAGAAGAGGATGAGAGTGAGCCCCTTCCTGATTTGCTGCATAGCAACCCTCAAGATGGCTCAGTGAAGGGAGTGCATCTCTCTCCAGATCTGATGACAGAGCATCAGAGGGCCTGCAGGACTTTGCTCCAGCAGTATGCCTCTCTTTTTTCACTGACACCAGGCCTTACACAGTGGTGTAGGCACGAAATTGACACTGGTGACAGTGTGCCTGTCAAAAGCAGGCGCTACTGTATGTCAGATACAGTTAAGAACCACATCCAGGCTGAGGGCTCTAAGATGTTGGATCTGGGTGTTATGGAACCCTCAACCAGTCCCTGGTCCAGTCCAGTGGTTCTTGTCCCCAAGGCAAGTTCCCAGGCAGGTACCAAGTATTCGAGGTTCTGTGTGGACTACCGAGGAGTCAATGCCATCACCAAAACTGACGCGCACCCATTGCCCAGGACTGATGAGCTCGGGGACACCATAGGTGCTGCCAAATTTGTGAGCACCTTTCCCCTTACCTCAGGCTATTGGCAAATAGCTCTGACGGACCATGCCAAGGAAAAGACGGCCTTCTCAGCACCTGAGGGACTCTACCAGTTTAGGGTTATGCCTTTTGGGTTGAAGAATGCCCCTGCCACCTTCCAGAGATTGGTCAATCATGTGCTCAGTGGGCTGGAGGCCTTTTGTGTGGCCTACCTAGACGACATTGTTGTCTACAGTTCCAAATGGGAAGAGCATTTGACACATCTGGATAAGGTGTTGCAGGCCTTGAAAAGGGCTAACCTCACTATCAAGGCCACCAATTGCCAGATAGCTCAGGGGAAAGTCACATATCTTGGTCATGAGGTAGGAGGGGGTCAAATCCAACCTCTCCCCAGTAAAGTACATGATGTACATGACTGGGAGACTCCCACTACTCAAAACCATATGAGAGCCTTTTTGGGGCCTCATTGGGTACTATCGCAATTTCATGGCGCACCCTGGAACCATAGCTGCACCACTGACAGCTCTGACTTCACCCAAACAGCCTAGGAATGTTAATTGGACTGAAGACTGTCAGAGGGCCTTTGATGGCATGAAAGAAAGTATGTTTAGGGCAGCTGATTACAGCAAGCCTTTTATCGTTCAAACTGACTCCTGCGACACCGAAATTGGAGCTGCCTTGTCCCAGTTAGATGACAAAGGAAGAGAACATCCGATCATATTCATCAGTAGACAGCTTAAGGGTAGGGAACTTAGGTGAGCTACCGTTGAAAAGGAATGTTTTCGTATAGTTTGGAGCCTTAGACGTTTTAGACCCTACCTTACCGGGTCTACCTTCAAAGTCCAAACAGAGCATAAGCCCCTGAAGTGGCTTATGCAGATGACGGGTGAGAACCCGAAACTGCTCAGGTGGTCCATTAGCCTGCAAGGGCTAGACTTCACCATAGAGCATAGACCAAGGAAGAGTCACGATAATGCAGATGGCCTTTCCAGAAGGTATTTTTTTTTTTTGCAAAGGTAGCGGGCGCCCCTCTCTCGAAAGAACAGACTTGATAACCTGTTCAGTGGTTATTAACCACTTGAGAGTTCGCAGCCACTGCTTTTACTCACTGTGCCTTTCACAGATGGGAAATATCCATTTGCATATCAGTCTTTGTCCTGCCCAGGGGCAGTCCAGCACCGAAATGCAATGGCAATTCCAACCTGAACGAGAGTACCACCAGCAACCCCATACACGTGTTTCACCCTTGTTGGGGATCATAAGTGAGGTGAAGCTGATGCCTCTCTAAGCACAGTGAGAGGGAGACCACGTCTGGTTGCCCCCAGGAGACCTAGGGTTACCAATCCCAGGTTCCTTGAAAAATAGTTTTGCAAAGGTAGCGGGCGCCCCTCTCTCGAAAGAACAGACTTGATAACCTGTTCAGTGGTTATTAACTACTTGAGAGTTCGCAGCCACTGCTTTTACTCACTGTGCCTTTCACAGATGGGAAATATCCATTTGCATATCAGTCTTTGTCCTGCCCAGGGGCAGTCCAGCACCGAAATGCAATGGCAATTCCAACCTGAACGAGAGTACCACCAGCAACCCCATACACGTGTTTCACCCTTGTTGGGGATCATCAGTGATGTGAAGCTGATGCCTCTCTAAGCACAGTGAGAGGGAGACCACGTCTGGTTGCCCCCAGGAGACCTAGGGTTACCAATCCCAGGTTCCTTGAAAAATAGTTTTGCAAAGGTAGCGGGCGCCCCTCTCTCGAAAGAAAAGACTTGATAACCTGTTCAGTGGTTATTAACCACTTGAGAGTTCGCAGCCACTGCTTTTACTCACTGTGCCTTTCACAGATGGGAAATATCCATTTGCATATAAGTCTTTGTCCTGCCCAGGGGCAGTCCAGCACCGAAAGTCTCTCCCTCTGACTGTGCTTAGAGAGGCATCAGCTTCACCTCACTGATGATCCCCAACAAGGGTGAAACACGTGTATGGGGTTGCTGGTGGTACTCTCGTTCAGTGGCTGCGAACTCTCAAGTGGTTAATAACCACTGAACAGGTTATCATGTCTGTTCTTGCGAGAGAGGGGCGCCCGCTACCTTTGTAAAACTCTTTCCAGAAGGTATGTTGACCCTCTGGATGAGGGTGTCTATCTTGTGGGAGATTAGGCACCCTAACCTCAGTCTGGGTGGGCGACTGTGATGCTGGAAATTCATTGGAGGGACAGGGCCTCCGTATCCTTGTTCTTTATGCCTTTATCGTGTGTTATGTCATGTTTTCCGTGCAGGACTTCATGTGGGACTCCTGTTGGTGCAGCTCTCTCTTTTGGTTTTGGTGCACAGACCCTTGGGATACCCTTATGGCACCCATGGGTGGGGGTACAACATTGTGCCCCTAGTGTATGTTTTTGGGCACATGTGTGTGGCCCACAGAGCAGGGTACAGGCTGGTGGCAGTTCCGTACTGAATTGACTGGTGCCCTGAGCGTCCTCCAATTTGGGATGCCCCAGCCCTGTCATTGGAATCTGTAGATTTCTGATTTAGACAAGATGGCTCCCGTGGCTGCTTGCCTTACATCGCCTGTTACCTTGATCTTCCCGATGTCTCCGGAAGCCCTGACTCTGTCCCTTCCCCCTGACTGGCTGTTGGGTGGAAGTTCCATATATGGTAGTGTTGGGTAGTGCCCACCAGACTGGCTGGAGCCTTCCCAACGACCGTATGTTGTGGGTACGCCTGTGGGTGGGACCTGGGTGAATGGAGTATGTGACGAATATGCACTTCTTTTTGTGGATGTCTGGTTTCTGGTGTTTGACACAATGGGCCTCATTACAAGTAGCGCGGTAAAAATGGGGTCATTACCGGCATGGCGGAACGAGCGCGTCTGTGCTCGTATGACCCCACTAATATAGGGTGATTACGAGTGCGCGAGCATGCGTGAACCCCCATGCCGGTAATGCCCATACCGGCATGCCGCAAAAGGCCCTCCAACCCCCCGATAGCGCCATCACGGGACCCACCGATACCGGCACTGCCTAGGAGGAACCCCTAAATACCGACCCGGTAATACCAACATGCTAATACCGGGTTCATAAAACCGGACCCGGAAATAACATCATCGCGTCACTGTTGAGCACTGTGGCAATACTTTGAGGATGTCCAAGGCTACCCGGAAGACCACCCAGTGCCCCCCTGATGCGTGAACAGTGGTTCTCCGATGCAGAATTGAATATGTTGGCGGACACTCTAGATGCACATGCAGACCTCATAAAATCACATGATATGATGCGTGAGGTCCAGCAGAAAAATAAGGAAATCTTGCATGAGGTTGCCCGCAAGGTGTCCGCTGTGGGCACCACCCCACGTACTATCAGGGACTGCCATAAGAGGTGGGACGACCTACACTTGAGGGTCTGCAACATTATGTCAAGCAACAGGAGGGCAGCCATGGCCACAGGCGGGGGTCCCCACTCACCTGGAAATATGATGCCATGGGAGGAGACCGCTAGCAGATTCATCGATACAGGGTCGATTGAGGGATTCGGCGAGATGGAGATGGCTGCGGCATTATCCCCAGAAGGAGGTGAGTGAACCTGCACATCCCTGTAGGGGAAACCATGACGTAGCACAATTGATGTGGAAGAGAGACTAGGCAAGGCAATGCACGTCCCTACACCCACATCAACATATCCAAGTCCAGATTGCGGCCCAAACCCTGCCACACAGAAATGCATGCTGAGTGCCAATCCCATAACCAACACACGGCCAATACACCAGGACCGTGCCCATGTAACACATCACACAAACCCCAAATCAACAGCATGCCCCCTGCCATGCAGTGAATACCAAAATCCCCCCTCAGAACACCCTGTGTGACACACCTGTAAGACATGAAAGCATGAATGAATGAATATTGAACAGCACTATTGTATGCCTCTGGCATGTGACACCATCAATGATGCCCTGCATCTCTTCTACCCCCCAGGTACTGATGAGGAAGATGCCAGGCAAGAGAACACTGCAAGGGCATCCATGTCCCACCAAAAGAAAAGGGCCACCACCACCTCCATGGCAGACAAGCAGGCCATACCCACAGGCAGTGTGCCTGAACAAGTGGAAACACAGCCACCAACACCTGCTGCCAGTGTGCCGGACACACATCATACCCAGCAGCCCACACCCACACCAGTTGGAGGGGAGTTCGTACATGCGCCGGCCACCACTGAGGATGTCTTGGATGGCAATGTGGACCTTGAGGGAGTCACAAAATTGACTTGTACACCCAGCCCAAGCCTCCTGCCCACCCCTCCGCCCCACATCGAGCCCTCAACCACTTAGAGCAGTGATGATCCCTGCCTCCATGACTGTGACCTGAGCCCCTCCAAGTTGGAGAGCACCCAGAATGCAGGCCCCGTCAGTGCACCACCCACCACTGTAGCTCCCACCAACACACCAAAGTCGCGTCTGTCGAGGGCGGAGGCCTGACAGGAGGCCCTGTTGGAGCTCCTGCGGCAGTACTTTGCCGATGGAGAGGACACAAGGTAGGGACTGCCAATTGCAACTGCCATTGCGGGGACCACAGCGGCCATTGCAGCAAACACAGCCGCTGTGAATGCGTCAGCTGTGCTTATGAGGGACTGCCTGAGGGCAGTGACACAAGTACTCACTTCTATGCTGCTCCACATGAAGCGGCCATGCCTTGGAGCAGGCGTTGAATCTGCCTCTGACTCTTCTACAGCCACCACACCTGCATCCTCAGTCTCCAGACCCGAAGGAGTGCACGGCACTCCGAGATACCACCCCCGGACAGCAAAAAGTCCTGGAAGTAGTGTGGGCAGACAATGGGAGTGGGACACATGGTTGAGGGTGAAGGGAAGCATTTCATGGAGTATATTGGGGGTGTTTTTGGGGTTTGTAGGGTGGGTTTGGGAGTTCACTGTGGGTTTTTCGGGTTTATTGGGTGGGTTTGGGAGTTCACTGGGGGTTTTTGGGATTTTTTGGGTGGGTTTGGGAGTTCACTGGGGGTGGGGGGCGTGGTCACATTTTTCCCTGTTTGAACAAATACACCCATTGTGTGCAAAACAATTCAATGGCTGGACATTGTTCATTTTGTGTATATCCATTTAATGTGTGACGGTGTTCAGTGGCCAACTCCCAACAATCCCAGTGTGCTGTAGAATGCTATCACAACTGAAAATAGTGGTTGTGAAATGCCATGCAGCTGACCCACTGTGTGTTGATAGTTGCCTGTGGCCAGGAAGTGGAGCACAGACACCACCTTTAGTAGCGGGGGGATGGCAGTGCGTATTTCTACTATGAGGATGGCAATGTCGTTGTGTATCATGTCCACTATGGTGGTGATGGTGTCCCAGTCCAACCGGTACAGGGTGTGGATCTGCTCGGGGGTTAGGTTGAATGGCCTGGGTCTGATGCAAGGGACTGGTGGCTGCCTACGAGGCACTGCTGGCTGCGCTGGTGGTAATTGCTGGGCCTGTCTCACCCTCCTTCTCCTTCTGTGTCTCCTCTGTGCTGCCTGTTGTTGCCGCTGTAGTTGTTGTTGTATTGTTGTAGTTGGTGTTGTTGCTGTAGTTGTAGCAGTATAGGCAGGTCCTCCAGCGCCATGATTGCAACAGCTAGTGGTAGCATTTTGGTGTAGGAAGGGGTGTGGTGTGTGGGTGTGCTCATTTAATACTGGCCCAGCCTCCATTGACTCCAGCTGTGGTGATTGTGTGCACCTGCGGCAGTTGGTTTGATTGCTGATTGCTGTTTGCTGGTGGTCCATGATGCCTGTATGGCCGGCATTGTGCAGCCCATGATTGCCGGCTTCTGGATGCCGGTATTTGCATGTCCTCGTGGGTTGTGATGTCCTCCTATTACCGGCATGTATTTGCTCCACAAAGGGGCGCGTGTACGCGCCCATGCCGCTATTAGAGGCACCGTTATTAAGGGTGCCGCTAATAGCGGGTTGCCGGGTCATAATACACCGGAGCGGTAAGCTATGCCGGTAATCCTTTACCGGCATCGTTTTTCCATAACCTCCAACCTCGTAATGAGGCCCCATGACTGAGACAGCCCTGCCCGAAACTGGTATGAATGCAGTATGGAGTGTTGAAAGGCTGAGTGCTTGTCCCAATACACATAACTTGTTGTGAGTGTCTGGAGAGAAGTGAATGGCCTGAATGCACTATGCACCTGATTGGCTGCCTGCCTGCATGAATGCCCTTCTGACCAATTGGTTGCCTGAGTGTGACCCAGCAGAATGAATGAGAGATCAACTGGTATATCTAGGGGCCTCTCACTGCTAGAATTTGTGTTCAGAAGCTGAAGTCCACTACAAAGAGTAACTGGAGTAAAACTGAAGCTTAACCTTGAAGCCCTGCTGGAAGAGAAGAATTTCCGATGCTCTTCTTCAACCATCTGAAAGCTGCTGGGTTTCCAAGGACTGACCCAGAGAGGACCTGGTAAGGCGCCCTGTAAGTGATTTCAATCCGGCACACACCCAAGTCAACGCCCAGTGTGAAATGCACAACTGAAATCCTTATTTATTTTTGTCTAAAAGTTATTTATTCTGAACGATATACCACTCATATCATGCCCCTCTCCTGGAACCCCCCGGTCACACTGAACCGGGAATCAGGCTGGTTTGCAAAATTAAAATATTTATTTATGTATTTACAATGTAATCACACTATGTTTTAATGGGTACACAATAATCACCAATGGGTTGATGCAACACAGAATAATCTCTTTAATACACAAGGAGTAATAGTGAGCAAGACAGTTCAGCACAGAAATAATACTTTTGTGTGTGTATTCATATCAGATAGTACTGTGGTTAAAGGTTCCCCCTGCACACCCCTCAACCCCCAGTAGGCAATGTAAAGAGATTGGAAGAGAGAGCAGGTATTCAGGAATGGCACAATTCAAACAAAATATCAATCCTCTTTTAAAACGGATTGGGCAAAAACAATAAATATGATCTAAATTGCTGAAATTGCTATAAATTCTTATGGGAGCCGCTTTGTATAGTTGCACACAAACACAAGCAATGATTTAATACTAAGTAAGAAATTGAAATCTTAAAATTCGAGTTGGAAGCAATCAAAAGCTGTTTTACACGTGTCAGAATTTCCCAAAAACTAAAATCCGTGGCAAACTTTTCACTGCGCGTTAATCGCGATTATGGGAGAACCGTATGGATTTGGAATGTGGTTTTAGCTGCGATTTAAAGCTGTGGATGTTAGCTACAAGCAGAAGTTAGAATTTTGTTTCTTGCAAACTTATGGACGTTTTAGTGGAGGTAATTTTTTTGAGATAGGCGCAAGAATGGAAAACAGGAATGCACTTTTAAAATACAAATTAGTTTTCTTAAGATAGAGGATGACTATGAAGAAAACGAATACCACACAGGAACACAGCCACTTGATCTGAATGATGACTCACCTTCTTCAGATGAGAAAAGATCAGCACAGAGATAGTTTTAGCAATACTAGTACAGAGGAAGATAGGATGGTTTGGATCGAGAGTTCAGACAATTCACAAATACTCCTAACAATACGGGTTCTGAATACAAGATAGGATGGGTTCACAATAGGGATTTACTAAGCAAGGTATATATGCTAGTGACACAGTTCTATCTATAGATACTCGATATGTTTTTAAACAGAACCGTCAGGATTCTGGTCCATCAAGATTCTGTTCAGGGAATTGGATCTGCTTCTAGAACAGACGGCTGGGCACATCGGATTGGATCTGCAATCAGCAAGACGCTCTGGTCACATCACGGGACTGGACTGGGTTGGATCTGCAAGGCACTCTGGTCACAGCACGGCACAGGACAGGATTGGATATGCCCGTCTTGGTTAGGATGAATTTGCTTTTCAGCAGGCAAGCAGTACAGCGCAGCCTGGCTGTATTGTGATGCTTCCCCTTAGGTTTGTGGGGTTCTGGTTCTGGAATTTGAAACCTAGCTGAAAATTGTTCAGGATAAGGCGGGCCGTGCTGGGCCACAATTCTTCAAACTCTTTGCGGTCCAGAACTATCGACAAGGTGCCCCTCACTCCTCTTCCTTGCAGGACGTTTACACTTCCCCATAGCTGAAAATTGTTCAGCTATGCAATGGGTTTCTGCTTTGCCAAGTTTTTGGAGTCTGGAGCAAGGAAGATGTAGAGTTCAGCAGCAGGGTGCCCCGCCAGTATCCGGATAGTGAGTGAATATGTCAGTCTTTTTAAAATGTGTTCTTTGTCCTTGTTAAGCAACACATGGTTGTTTTAGCTCCACTCCTTGGTCTCTCCCTGGAAGCCCAAGAGCCATCCCCCATGTTTGCTCCTTGCAAAAGCCATTTACGACTATTATCACACCTCACATTTCCTTAGCAGCAGCTGTTCATTGTTCCCTTTTGCCTCTGTAGACCAGGTTCTTTCCAAACCCTATAATTACCGCTTGGGTGTGATTTCCTGGTGAGGGAAAGGCCATCCTTCTATGGAGAAACCTGATATTCCAGTTTGTTAGCTTTTAACCAGGCTTGATGTAATTGTTAATTCTGTTGCATTTTCCCTTAGCTTAAAACAAACTTGTGATTTCAAAGTAGCATCTAGAATTATGATTCAAGATTTTAAACCATGGGATCAAAGCAATTACAAGATGGTTACTCTCAAACACAGGCCTCTTAGATTGCAAACATTTGATTTCAGTTTATACATGTTTAAAGTTTAATCAGGCAGGCTCATGACAGCTGTCATTCCAGCAGCCCTCTGCTGCATAGAGATTTTGTACATCCACAGACAGACCACTTTTGCTGTGGAAATCCCTTTATGCTTTCAGCTTTTCAGGGCCTTGCAAGTTCACAATGATTTCTTAGACTAAGTGAATTGTAGCACCCAGCATGAATTGTGGATGTTTGAGAGTGTTCTGTACCGGCATTCTGCAATTTCAGCACCAAAGAAAAAGGGATGTAAAGCCAGATTTTGGGGTTTCATTAGCAAAGGACTGCCTTTTCCTTCTGTACACCATTTTACCTTGTTGTGGAGCCCAGTGACATATTCCAGGAGTGAGATCTCTGTTCCACCACTGACAACATACGTGGCCGATTGGGGAGCCATCTTTTTGTGCTTTGCAAAGCACGGTTTTCAGGGGTTTTAGTGCACACAAGGGTTTTGCGGCCATTCTTCTATTTCTAGCACCATCATAACACAGTGCTGCAGCATAGCAGAGCAGAAGTGGGTTAAAACAACCCACAGCCCTCTTCCCGAGCTAGGAGGGACCATCGTGCACCAGCGGATCTTTGCCAAAGCTCCCTGGTAGACAGACCTATGACAGGCTGCCGACCGGAGACGGGGACTGCAGCAGAATCCCAAAGAGCAGCGCCCGGACTGTTGTCAGCCACCGTCGACGACTGTGGTCGCTGACCGGAGCCACCGTACTCCCGTTGCCTAAGAACTTTCGATTCACTGATGCGCTCGTCCACTCCGCTGCCCGCCTTATTCTGCCAGAGAGGGCCAGGCTGTCGACGCACCGAGGAGCATCCCACCACCCAAAGATCACAGAGACGCTGATGACTCGATGCCCTTGCTGGGCCACAGTTCTTTAAACTCTTTGTGGTCCAGAACTATCGACAAGGTGCCCCTCACTCCTCTTCCTTGCAGGACGTTTACACTTCCCCATCAATGAGCACCACTAGGAAAGAAGCTGCCACTTC
The DNA here is from genome assembly GCF_040938575.1 of Ambystoma mexicanum. NCBI lineage: Eukaryota > Metazoa > Chordata > Amphibia > Caudata > Ambystomatidae > Ambystoma > Ambystoma mexicanum. The sequence goes on along the minus strand of NC_090934.1, from coordinate 436,039,549 downwards.
ACCACCATAGTTCACCCTGTTCTTCGCCGGACGTTCGACGACCCGTGACTCCTGCCTTAAAGGGAGGGCACTCAAGAAGGCAGTCGATTTCCCGACAAGGAACGCTACCACATCAGGTACTTTGGGGTTGCTGAACTATTGGAAAGTCTCTTGTGAACAATATATGGACTGGGCTTGTCATATATTTTTATTCTACAGGTTGCCCAGGTGGGGGGATCTCCACACAGAACTGTGTCTAGGTGTAGGGGCCAGTATTCTGCCAATTGTTCTAACCAACTGCTTTCCTCTTATATCTATTATTGGTTTCCGTTACAAACTGATTTGTGTGCCATTTAACCATACAGTTGATGCACTTTAAAGAGATTTAATAGTAATTGTGGTACCATGTAGAACTGTTTATTTGCCATCATAGATAACCGAGTACAAAGTGAGTTATCGTGATATTGTACATAACCTTGAACATTAATTATATAAAGACTGCATTTTAACTAATACAGTGTGTAGACATTCCTTTGTGGGTGCTTGGGACTACACTGTACTTAAGAACCAGCCTGCACCACCTCCTGAGAAGCTAGGCATTGATTGCTCGACCACGTACCAATAATAGAGAATCTTGGCTGGGGTCCTCGGTGCCTCTCCTCTGCCATATAGAGAGCAGAAGTACAGACACCTCCCTCCAGTCTTTACAGTCAGTGACGTCAGTCAACCTGCACCCTTCTTCAATAGGTATCACTGTCCTCCATGGTCTACCCTCATCATCTGCTCATTCGAACATTGACATTTCACCACATACTATGGCTTCATCTAATTCTATTGGGAAGGTCTGTCCCCCCTCTTCGTCCATAAGGTATCTGTGTTGTAAACAAGAATTTGTCAGGTATTTTCATATTCTTCCCCACTAAGCCGGGTAGCCATGTTAACAGAATGCTCAATCCATTAAAAAAATTAAAAAAAACTCATTTGTCCAAATCCATGTAGTGTATTCCAGGAGTGGAACAAACTATCTCTTTGTCAGAAATTGTCATGTTAAGTTTTGTCATCAAATCTCTTCCCAAAATATGATCTGGCGTCTGTCATGAATATAACAATGGAACAGACATGTCATACTCTCCTATAGAGACTGGTAATTCATCAGTAAAATGAACTGAACTCTTAGCTCCAGAGAACCCTTGAGCATCCATTACAATTCCCGACATTGGATATTTTCCCTCTCATATACATGAACGAGTAGCCCCAGTGTCTACTAAACACAAATAAAAATTGCCCCCTATAGATACACCAACCCATGGTTCCTCTTGGGGGTCTGGTGTCATGGATAGTACTGAACACATCAAGTTGCCCTGTGAGCTGTCCTATTGCGGATACATACATAACCCTGCACCCGTGAAAGGATTTCCTCCCACCAGATTGACACCCCCTGTTCTAGGTGTCAATAACTGTCCTGTGTTTGCAATCTGCTGTTTCTGCATGGGGGCGTGCTGCAATTTACCTTGCAGTGGATTCCTCTGTGCTTGCTGTAATTGCTGTGGATGCTGTGCCTGTTGCATTTGTGACGTCTGTGTCTGATACATTGTCTCATCTTGGGCAAACTCTTCCCTAGCTTGTGAGCTATATGCTGGAGAATATACTGCCCCCCCCTCTTGAGAATTGACCATTCTGTACATACCCTTGGCTCACGCATACGCGCGCAATGTGCCCTGTCATCCAACAAGTGCAACATAGAGAAGGAGCCCTTCTAACTAGGCCCCCTTGGTTGAACACTCCTTGCACATTCTGATTCTCATTCTGCGCATTCTGAAACCCACCTTGATTGTTGTGGAATCCACCCCTCCCTCTATACCACATGCCTCTACCTCGTGGTACAAACCCATTCCTTCCTTGGTCCATCAGGCGATGATCATTCGCCTGCAATGTACCCGTTGCTTGCTGTACTCCCAGCCCTTCTCCGCTTGTCAATACCGCCCCTTTTATGGCATATTTTGACAATTGCTTCTGAACATTGCCATTTTCTGCTCCAATTTTCAGTGCTATGCTGATGACACTCGACTCATTTTCAGGCTTCCCTCAGCCACCTCTTCTCCTTCTCTTATCTCTGATTTTCATTCTGCCAATCAGGATTAGTGTGCCACCAAAATCTCTGCATGAATGCCAGCAAGATGAAGATCCTCCTCATTGGCACACCTTCACCCTCCTTTCCTGTCACTCTCTGGCCAGCATCGCTTGGCCCTCCTCCTGCCCCCACCTGCGAGGCTAAGAACCTCTGGGTCATCTTTGACTCCACGCTTTCCTTCTCTGCCCACATCTCTGCTGTCTCTAAAAAGTCAAACTTCCTACTGCCCCTCCTCAGAGGTATTCTGCCTTTCCTCTCCTTCCCCCAGAAGCTCACTGTCTCTCAAGCCCTGGTTCTCTGTAGGTTGGATTATTGCAACAGTATCTTTCTAAATCTACCTGCTTCTACTCTCTGCCCTTTGTAACTTATCCACAACATGACTGCGAAACTTGTCTCAAGCCCTGGGATCGCATCTCTCCAGCCCTGAAATCTCTCCACTGGCTCACAGTGGCTGCAAGGATAAAATGCAAGACTCTTTGCATTGTCCACAAGGGTTTCTGGGGCCTGGGTTCAAAATACCTTGAGCTGTCCCTCCGTATATACCTTCCTTCCCGAGCTCTTCGCTCCTCCACCTCTAACTCCCTCAGGGTCAGTCGTTTTTCAAAGAAATAAGCTGGGGCTAGATCTCTGTCTTCAGCTGGGGCCTTTCACTGGAACAGCCTCCCTGCCACTCTGAAACTTGAGGAGAACCATCTCGTATTTTGGAAGCACCTCAAGACCTTCCTCTTTGCTTTTACCTTCGTTCCTGCTATCCCCTGCTGGTCTGTTCTGTCTTGGCATTGTGCACCTGGTTACCCTCTGACATTCGGGCCCAGGTACCTGCTCAACCTGCCACCCACCTGCACTGCCTCCTGGCAATCCCTTGCACTTGGGTCTGTATCTGTAACCTTACAGTCCCCCCCTTTTTTCTGCACTTATCAGACACAGACCGCCTTTTGCCTTACACCTAACACTTGCCACTTGCTGGCCTCACTACCACTGTTGCTTTTTATTATTTGTTTATTTATTTATTATTTAGTTTTATTCTTTTGCTCAGCTTTTTCCACTTCTCCCCAACTGCCATCCACTTTCCCCTTTCCCTCTCCCATGCACTTTTGCATGTTATCAATGTCACTGGGCTTAGTAAGATCGTTGTTTTGTTTTCAATTGTTCCCCTCCCTTGCCTAGTCGTGCTCTGAAACACTCATGTACAACCATGATACAAATCAGATATCAATATCAACCAGTTTAGCTTTCTCAAGCTTCCGAACCTCTTCTCTCTTCTTTTTTTCTTCTGCAACAGCAGACAGTGATGCAATATTGTCACATGTATTTCTGCCCATGGTTTTGCTTCCATTCCCACTTGATTTTTCATTTGCCTCTGTTCTTGCTCGGGCAACCCTTGACATAGAATGTGGTAAAATAATGCCACTGTTTTTTTCCCATGGCTCCCTCGTTTCAAGAGCCCAACGCTCTTGAATGTTCTGAATGTAAGCAAGAGGATCCTCATCTTCTTTCATCTTATGCGTCATGATTGCAACCATGTCTGATGTGTCAGGATAGTGTACCCTGAGAACCCTCCAGACATCTGCTCTGCAGTTATTAAACAGCGCTCCATTGTGTGCATGTCCTGTGCTGTCACACTCAAATAGCTTGCTCCCTTCCATATGTCATCAGCCCTGTCCCCTCGAATGGCTGCTAGGAGACCCTTAATGTCCCCTTTTGCCAAGGTATTTCCTTCTGTAATTTTTTTCTAACTCATAAATCCATGTTCCTGCACACACTGTTAAACTGGGGAGTTTACATCTTTAATTGTCCTGGTCCACCTGTGGCCATGGAATATATTGTGGACTTGTTCTTACTTTTTCCAACAAGGGAAACAACGTAAAACCTAATCCCTGGCAACGATCTTAACCTATTCACATATGGCGATGATTCTCTCTTCTCATTATACGATCATCCTTTGAGATGCTTTGGATATGCTATGGGATCTGGCGTTCTAGCCATTGGTTGCTCTAGATCCAACCATCTTACTTCCTTGTCTGCCTGCAGGCTTCCGTCAGGGGCACATGCCCCTCAATCTCCATGAAAGTATTCCCTTTCCTCGCCTAACATATCTATTCCCCAACTAGTGTGACTCTTGTCCCCTTAAACCTTGACTAAGGTCAGTCTGTTTAATGATAAGGCTCTATGCTCAAGCCTAAATGGATTTTCCTCTTTGCTTTGTGATTGGAAGACCAACGTGTGATCTTGTTTCCTTCGGCTTCCTAATTTGCTACCTTCCCTTAATTCTTGATAGGCTTTATCAATCCTATCTCTTATGCTTCCTACATCAAAGTTCTCTTCCAAGGCTACTCTAGATGGCCTTGACGTTGCTCCCTGTAACGGGAGGAACTCCTCTATACTGCCCCATTGTATTGCTGGACTTTGTTCCATTAGCTCCTTTTGAATGAAATCAGTATCACACTCCTGCTGTCTTCTCTTTCAATCTAATTCTTCATCTGATTCCCTTCGCTTTCTGGCCTCCCATCTAATTATTTCCTCTTCCTGCCTTATCTATTCTCTCCTTGCCCCTGCTCTCCTTTATTCCTCTTCATTTCATCTTTGTATTCTTTTATCCTTTAATGTCTATGCTTCCCCTCTTCTCTTCTCTTTTCCTTCCTTGTCTATCCTGTTCTTCTATTGCTCTCTGCCTGTTGTCATGCTTCCTTTGCTCCTCTGCCCTTTCTTCTTTCTTTTGTTGCTCCTCCTGATACCTCTGTTCTCGCTGCTGCCTGCTTTTTCTTTAATGCTCATCTTCCTTCAATCTCTTTTCTTTATCCTTGTCTTTTATATCCCATTCATCCTGATTTTCTCTTTGCCTTTCTTCCTCAATGCTCTTCCCATCTAGCTTGAGCAATATCTGTCCTCCCACCCATTCATTCTGTACACGCGTTATTTCGTCAGTGTTATCCTTCTCTCCTTTGAATCTCTTAATCTCTTGTTCTATCTAGGTTGATATATTTGATTGTTACCCTTTTCTCCCCTTTGTCCTGTAAGAGCTTAAAGATCTCCCTTTTCTCATACTCTCTTCTGGACGATCATCACTGCTATAAGTGGACGGTTCATATATCAGATTACTATATCCGTCACCGCTTTCAGTTCCTTTAAATTATACAATCCTACGTCTTCCGTACTATCGCTGTTTACTTCCGGTGAGATAAGGGGAGCAGAAGGCTTGACACCTTCCTCCTTGCACTGATTAAGCATCCACTCTTCAGGTGGCCGAACCTCTCTCTCTTCTTGGTGCATGTTCCAAAGCTCTAGAATAGCTAACCTGTTGTCTAACTTATTTCCTGTGTATGCAGCATGCAAGTATGTGGTGATGTGTTGCAATACTGCTTTCAACTGTGATCCTCAATGCAGCCATGGCATGAACATCTTATCCGCCGTGCCTTTCACCTATTCCGTACTATACTGTTTGAGCTTGGGCATGTGTTTTGGTAATGTCTTACATAAATGCATTAGAGGAGTAATGTCGCCCATTGTGACAAGTCTCAATTGACTGTCAATACATACTAGTGTTTACAAAATACCTTTATAAAAACAACAAAAATGGGCGCGCTGCAACAATTGCAGCTCAAAACCTTTATCTCTCCAATTTTTTCTGTCTACCTCTAAATCGGCACTGATTGCTTCCCTAGATAGATAATATAACTTTTTAGCCTTGTCTTGATTCTCATACAACAGTTTGTGTCGCTGCTTGATACCTTCATTTTGACACAAATACATAAACAGACAGACAAGTCTACTCTTTACATAAACCTTAATGATCACTCTTAATCTTTGCCCCTAATAATACCCCGATCACAGAGTTTAGATTGTATTCTTGTGCGGACCTGTCCTGCACGTAGCCTAAATGACTACAAATGGAGTGTAAGACAATCTCTTCTAAAACCCCTTGGTTTAGGACTCTCAGGCCTTCTCTTCATTACAGAAAAAATCTCCTGTTAGCCCTGTTACTTTTTCTGTTCCTTTTTCCGTTACTATCGTTACTTTCTAAACTATCACATCCCCATCCCCTGTTTGTCATTCGCCTTAGTCTACCGACCATTCGCTCGTTCAGCTCGTATTGACTTCCTCCTCCAATTGACCACTTTTGCCTTCTGTCTGCAAAGCACCTGTGGAAACCAGGTAAGGATTTTGTCAAAGAGGGACCCTGCCCACCGTCTCGATTCTACTTGCAAGTTTTCTATTTGGCCGCTCTCCACAGAAAACCCCATGATCTTCCGGCTAGATGGCGAAGGATGTAGGATCGTCCAAAGCTCTGGAGTCTACAGGTCGATGGGTCTTCCGTGCAACCATCCAACAATGCTTCCACATGCACTCATGATTGGGCCCTTTCAATCAGTAATACGTCATACAAGGATGGGGATGCAGAATAACTCTTACACCAAATAAAAAGACTGACTCAGAAATTTGGCAAAATGTCTCCTCCGACTGGTATTTTCAATTATTGAAAACAGGAAACAGGGAGTTACAACAGACATCAACGGATGTTCAATCATGCAATCATGCTCTAAATCATTTTGCATATAAAACCTACTTAAGTAATACAAATTAGTCATAGTGATGTCATTCTACATGGCAAACTAAGAAAACCTATGTGGGATTGTGATAGGTTCAGGAGGAACATCTAAGTATTCTTTCTTTAAGGGATCAGGTTGTGATTTGGTCTCTACAGTCAGGTGGAAAAGGTATGCCCAGCCCTTGTGCAAGTCCTCCTCATCAGTTACTAGATACAAGGTACACCATTGGCTCTCAAACTATAAGGCCCTTTGTAATATGCACTTCTACAATTGGTTGACATGCTTGTTCCATTCTGGAACATTTGGTTCACTAGCAGTACGTAAGCTGGTACCCTAGGTACTGGTGGGTGGACTTGACTGTGTCTCCCCACTCAATTAGCCATACATCTCTCATCGATCAGGCCTTCTCCAATTCAGATTGTCTTTGAACTTGGCCTTGCAAAGTATCACTGCTCCTGAGAATAAAAGGGATTATAGGAACATCCTTATCATAGCTCAGGTCCACTCTTATTTCCATCCTTGACTCACGGGACAGGAGACTGTATTTCAGCCTGTTTTGCAGCATTTCATTGTCTTGATTTAATAAACTTTGTACTCATGGTGTTCTTTCCTGGCACCTTAACAAGGGATTATTGAGCTTCTCACATTCACTTGTTCTTCAAGGATAGATAACCGGTTCTTGGCCGCTTCATCCTTTGACATCAGGCCAGACAGCTACTCCAGGCCGTTCCTCGATCTTTAACTGTTTTCTTACTGCAACAGACATCCCTCAGATTCTTATTTCTTCACGGTCCTGAGCTTACTAAATATGTGATAGCGATGTCCAGTATTCTATATAATGGCGGCACTGCCTGTAGTCTATGCACTACGTATAACCAGCCTTTATGATTACTTAATCAACTTGCAATTCAGCATCTGTACAGTTATAAAACAAATTGCATTTTCTGCTGTGCTCTTAACATGTGCAATCTTCATTCCGCATATGAAATTATTTTTGATTCTTTACTGCGTCATCAGATTCTATAAGGTGTATTCTCTTATTTTTTTCGACCATTCATCTCAGTGGTTCACGCTTATTTCTTGTGACATCACTAGCCTCTTGTCTTCTCATCTTCATATTCCTTCGGGGACATCCTCCAAGAGATTGTCATCTCTGCGAGTGTACATCACATAGGGTCTTCTTAACGGATACCATGTCTCAAAGGCTCTTTGTCGAATAGGCTCCAACACTGTTGTTGTGCATGTCGCAATTTCCGGCTCCAAAATATAGTCAGAATGGGGGCAGAACTTCCTGCAGAGGCATTCATCTGCTCCTCTACTCAACAATGAGGAAATGACTAATGTTGGCACTCGTTTGCATTATATCAAGTACACGTACTGTGTGGCTTAGCTCTCTTTGATTACAGTAGGATTTTCAGTCCTCATTGGAAGTGAACGTAATATTTAGCTAAATGGCACAAAATGCAACCCTATCCTGTGAAAGATGGTTACCCTTTTAAGGTGTCAGAAGAGTATTTCTGAGGTAAATAACTAATCAATTTTTCTGTTATGCTTTCTATTATTTATTTGGCAGCATAACACTCACAAGAGTGTTGGTTTTAAGAAATCTAACTCAGCAATAACCAAGAGACTGTGACGTCACAATGTTAGAACTTCAGACTAATGACATGTGCGCAGTTTGTACTTTCATCTCGGGGTGCTAGCACAGTAACCAGATGGATCTTGGGTTTAATTAAATTGCACACAGGTGTTCCACCCGCTTGCAGAGAGGTTTTTGTTTGCCAATCCCTGATATATGGACACTGGTGTGCTCTATGGCTCGCGGCATACAGACAGCTCTGCCTGGCACTAACTATAGGAACATTGTACACTCCTTAGTTCATAAGCCTCAGCTACTCTAGCTGCTGATATGGGGCAATACTCGTCCCCCTGCTTTACCTTTGCAGGCTTGTATGGCTAGGTGTGATAAGTGCCAGGCCCACTTCTAAAATTTGAAACAGAAAATGGCTCTGGGACTTTTGTCATGGTTTTGCGGAATCGCACGTTCTCTGACAGCGACCATGGCATCTGCAGCAGTTGATAGTGGGGGTGGACTTGGATCTAGATGCTGCTGATCTGGCTGTCCCAGGGACTGCTGTGGCCTTTCTTTACCTAGAACTTACAATACTATTGTCACAGATGAAGGCAGGATTTAATCCAAACATGGTATTCAAAGTGGATGCAGTGCAGAAAGGACTAGCTAGGGTAGTTGCATTTCTGAGGCAGAGAACATGATCACACCCTAGGGGATCGAGAGATGACCATGCACCAAACACTTGAGAAGCTGAAGATGGAGACGGCAGTCATGGGCCTTCCAGAGAGGACCAAGACTAGGGGCATGGAAACCTTCATAGAGAACTTCCCTCAAGATATTCTGCAGGACACCCATCTCGTCTCAATGCCTTATTGAGAGGATGCACTGGAGGATCGCCCTCCCATACATTCTGTGAATTCCTTTCAACGTGATGATTCTTTTGAGACTTGTGCATTAAATCTTTCCCAAACTGCATGAACTTGGCTCTTCCTGTATTCCTTGCAAATATGTAACAGAACAGTCCCACAGATAATATACCTAATTAGTGCCTTGCTGTTGATACCTCTGGGGGGACAAAACCTGCCTTGTTGTCTCTTCCTCTTGTCCCCCACTGGTGGTAGCCTGGCAGTTTCTTTTGTATTAGGAGAGAATCCATCAAATACACATGCCACCAGAAATATTCTACTATGGAGAGTTTGCAGCCCAACACTCGAGCATCTATTCACCTTCACAACAGCCTTTTGAATCAGCACTTCCTTCAGTGGAAACATCTTGCTCTGCAACCCACACACTCTAAGATCCAGTGACAAAGTGTGCAGATACATGGTTCACGGTACATAAAGGATCATCATGCACAGGATCAGCCATCCTCAGAGATACTTTTAATTCCACCACCCACTTGAAACCATGATCCGATGCAAAAACTGCGCACTAATGGTCTGAGCTGTAACTTCCTTAACTTGGACACACTTTCATAGAAAACCCATTATGCAGACTTGAGTCATAGGCGACCATCACATATACAATATATTTATATATATATTTAAGATTTATACAGTACAAATTAGGCCCGAAAAGGGTGTCTAGGCGCTAAAAAAGTTTCGAATCACTAAAGCCTCGAAACAAATGTTGCGAAAACAAAAGCTTTGACAAGCTATATTTAACATGCAAAATTGCATGTCTATCGAAACCAATCCTTCGACAATAGACATGGACTGGTTTCAATAGAAATGCACTTTTACATGTTAAAAGTAGCATTTCAATGCTTTTTTTGTAACTTTAAAACGTTACATGAGCTGTCCAGTGCTGCAATTTCATCACTGGCCAGCCCTTGTTACGTTTTAAGGTTGTTATGTATATTGGGGGGGGGGTTCCCCCCAACCCCACCAACCACCACTACACCCCTCCAACCCCCAACCCTAACCCAAGCCCCAGCCTAACCCTAAACACTAGCCCTGGCCCCAACCCTTACCCTAACCCTAACCCCAATGTAACCTTTAAACTAACCCAAACCCCAACCTTGACCCTATTATAACACTTAAACTAACCCTAGCCCCAACCCTAACACCAACCCTAACCCTAAGCCCTAACCCTAACCCCAACCATAACCCTAACACAAATGTAACCCCTAAACTAAGCCAAGCCCCAACCCAACCCTATTTTAACACTTAAACTAACCCTAGCCCCAAGCCCAACCCTAGCCCCAAACCCTAACAATAACCCCAACCCTAACCCTAATTTAACCCCCCAATGTAACCCTTAAACTAACCCAATCCCCAACGATAGCCCTGACCCCAGTCCTGCACTGATACTTATCTTCATTTAGATATCATATTCAAATTTATTTCGGAAGAATGTCTTTTAGAAAAAATGGCTTTTCGAAAAGATGTATTCTCAGCATTTACATTCGAAACTTTGGGCTTCAAAAAATGAACTGGATACCTTAAATGCCAACAGATTAACAGGAAGAAAGGAAACGGTTAAACAAATGTGTTTTCAAAACTCTCCTAAACAAAAAAGAATCATCCAGAGACCTCAAATCCACAGGGAGGGCTTTCCACAGACTGCAGAAAAAGAGCGACCACCCAGACGTTTCCGGCAGAAATTAGGAATTTTGAGCAGCTGATGAGAATTGGAGCACAGATTTCTCGCTGAGCAATATTTTTGCAATTTATCTCTCAGATAGTGGTGGCCTACATTATGAAAGGCTCGATGAACTACACATAGGGCCTCATTAGGACCCCGGCAGCCACGTAAGGGACTGGCACTGTTCATTACGGGCCGCCCTATTACGAGGACTGCTGCGGGTCCCGCTAAGAAATGCCTGGTCAGACCAGGCGTCCTTAGCAGGACCTGCTAGCAATCCAGGATGCTAACAACGGGCCCGTCATTAACGGGCCCGTTGTTAGCATACTCCCCATTCCCATTGAGCCCTATGGGGGCTCAAATGGGAATGTGGATGTACCAGGTCTGGGTCCCGTGAAAGGGATTCACCGGGCCCTGCAAAGGTCAGAATGGTCTTGTAAGTCCCCTTTTGCCGGACTGGACCTGGTACCCGGTATAGGGTAAGCCATGCCGCTTTTAGCAGCATGGCTACCTTCATACTCGTAATGAGGCCCATAGAATCTTAAACTCTATGCGAGCCGCCACAGGAAGTCAATGCAAGTGATTTAACAAAGGCAGAGAAGGAATCAGACGAGGGGCCCCCAGTGCCAGATGAGCCGCAGCGTTCTGCAAAACCTGCATCCACTGGATCTGGTACTTGGTTGGCCCAGATAAATGCCATTGCAGTAATCAAATTAGCTAATTACAGTGGATGTCGCCAGGGTATCCAAATTTCAGCAGGCAGCAAGGGAATCATTTTCCTAAGAGCTTTTGGTCTCCCAAACCCGGCACTGCAGATTGCAGAAATCTGGGCTTCCCGAGACCCATTGGGGAGAAGTTTGGGCGAAGGGCATGGGCCAAGAGAAACCGGCCAGTACTGAGAGGTCCAGAGATTATCTCTCTCCAGAGGGCCCACCACTAGCACCTCGGTTTTACTGCCATGTAATTGCAGCCATTTGGCTGCCATGTCATTGCAAAAAATACAAGTAGTTAGAGCTAAGGTGTCCTCTTTTTTAGGGGGCTGTGTGGCTGAGGACTGATTTAAACAAGTAACAGAAGGTGCCACAACAAACAGCTACCCACCTATACACGCATTAGATGTGCTTAGTTGTAAAAAGTGCTACTTAACATGTTGGTCAATAGATCCAGACAGAAGGAATAGAGATGAACATTTTAATCAATATATATAAAAACACTTGGAACATTTTCCGTGTAAGACAGTAGACAAAAATGCATTTTGTTAACAAACAAAGAAAGAATATCACATAAAAAGCAAACTCATGTGACGGTCATGTTTTTCAATAATTGAACAGAACCACAAATTTCATAGAGTGGCAACATTGTGATGTTAGTAATAATGTGTCAACACAATGTTGTAATGGAACAAAATCGAGTGGAGAGGCAGATTACAGGCTGAGAAGAGCCTTCCTAACACCCTCATCCCTAATGGGGAGTAGTACAAGATTATTTATTGGAGGTGTGACTAGAGGGTTAACAGGGTTTTGAAGTAAGACAGCCGTCTCCTCTAATTTGCGATTGCCAATAGCAGTACAAATGTCATCAATCTTTGCCTTAAAAAAAGCTGCTGATCTCATCACATCGTCATACTCACATCATTCATACTCACCATATCAACTGTATGCCATTTTCTACGATGTTGTAGCCCGTGAGAGGGCTTAGAGCGTCAGTGAGTAACCTGGAACAGGAAAGGGACCAGAAAATGGTCGGACCAGGTTACTGGCACCAGAGCAAAGCAAGACACCCGGCTAGTCTCAGCAAAAATCAGATCGAGTTGGTTCACACTTTCAAGAGTGGGGAGAAAGTTGCATAGCTCTAGCGAGAGATCTGACAAAGAGCTTACCAAAGTCTTAGCATAAAGATCCATAGGATCATTGGGATGGAAGTTAAACTCCCCCAATACCATCAGATTAGGATGGATTAAACTAAGGTTAGCCACTAATTCTGCAAAAACAATGGCATAGTCAGTGCGTTTTGCCGACGGTGGTCGGTATACCAGTAGCAAATAACCGAGGTAGCATTGACCTGCCCTCTCAAAAGTAGCAATTCGGTTGGAAGCAAATGCGTTACTGCGACAAGACGGAAAGAAACATACACCCATTTAATATCACTTCAGGACACATTTATAACCACATGCAAATGCCTTGGCAGCCTGCTGGTCCTCCCTTTTGGCAGCATGTAGAATATGCAATCTGATGAGTCCTGAGAGGAGGAGTCCCATAGAGTGAAAGCAGCTTGGGTGACCTTGAGGAACGCTTCCACAGTTATTTTGGTTTTGAGTGACACGCATACATCTTTGGAGACAATACTTGTGGTTGTCAGAGCCCATAGATGGTACCATGTTTGTTGGCGCTTTAAGTGACTTTGAGCAAGAGATGTGCTGTAAAAAAAGAAAGAAAAATCATGTCCAGCTTGTGAATCACACTTGGGAGAAGCTATTGGGATACTAGCACATATGTGATTTGTATGGGGGAAAGTATCAGAGATTCGGGGAGGCAAAGGATAGAGTACATCTCCTGAAGTGAGAAAATGAGACACTTGTCACCGGGTAACACTTGTGAGTGGGAGCAGAAGGAGTAGAGAATCTCCAAGGGCAGCTTGCACGAGATTCGTGCTTGTGTATTTTTTGTCAGAAAATGTTTCAGAGATTGATGAAGGCAGGAGTTATAATTCAGTATCCATCTCTTGAACAGAGTGAATAAGACATTTGCCTTAAGGTGAAATTTGGCAGGTGGAGCAGGACGAACAAGAAATCCCTTCAGGAAATTAGCAAGACTTGAGTGAATGACAAACGTGCCTTTGGGTAACACCTGGGAATAGAAGCTGAGAATCCTCAGGGAAGCCTGAGCAAGAAACATTCTTATATGAATTTTGTGGCAAAAAATTGTAGCTGTGTAGCAGAGATTCAATTTCCATCTCTTGAACCCAACTCTTGAACTGAATGAATAAGTTATATGCGACTGGATGAAAACTAGGAAGGGGGGGGGGGAGAAGCAGAGACTCTAAGGACTGCTTGTGCGGGACTCATGCTCTTGTGATTTGTGTTGAAGAAAGTATAAGAGATTATGAGACCAAAATAACGGATCATGAGGAGCAGGGCCTGTAGGGCTGTCCCCAGCTCCCCATGTTCAGTATTTTGGGGTTTCGGGGGGGTGAGGGTGTCCCCCGCTTCCATAGCATTGGTGGCGGGGAAAAGAAAAATTAACAATATAAACGGGCCTGAGCAATTAGGCTCCAGGCAGTTTGGCCCCGAACACATACGGCAGAAACAAACAACCCAGATCTATGATTCCAGAAAGCAGGTTATACACTTTTGATTTCTTCTCTTGACCTAAGCGGACAAGACACATGACATTGGGTGACACTGGGCAAAAGGAGGAAACAATCCACCAGGGGAGCTTGTGCAAGGATCACACTTACCTACTTATTGTGGGAGAATGTTGCAGAGATTTACTGAGGCTGGCATTACTGTTCAGTGAGTGAAGTTCACATTTGTACAACATGTTTGGAACATCAAAATGAGCCAGAAGCAGGGATAGGTATGCATCTCAGGGTTTCATCACATCTGTAGTAGCACTTACAGAGTCCACTGGGATGGCAGAATCGGAAGTTATCAATTGAAGGTATCCTCCAACCCATGTTCCACACCACCTGTTACAAGTCTTTCCGAAGTGCATGCACCTGTAGAAGTAAATGCATAGGTAGTGTACCATAACTCTGAACTTACTCTGAGAAAGACAGAGGAGGTTGACAGAGGAGGTTGCACATTCAGTTCCAGACACGTTCTCATGTCGGAGGGCAGAGGGGTGCACATTTGATCTAATGAAGATGTGAGAAGAATAACACATGATATAGTTATGCATCAGGAGGACTCTGAAAATAACATGTGTGCAACCCAGAGGCACCCATCCACTGATAAGTAGAGACTCATGATGATGACTTCAATATGAATGATGATCAAGATAAAGGCTATGATGCACCATAGTCTAGACTGGCACATACGTTACTGCTGGAATGCAGTTATACTAAGAAGGAGGGGAATGGCGCTACAGTAAGTGAGGCAGTGGTAGTAAAAGAACACCGTTCTCACCTGTGTAAAGCTTCTTCACAAAATACCCCTCCTAACACAGATCATAAAGTGCATCACATCATGATGTGCCATCTATAACACCACTACCACCACTGCAAGCATCATCATGCTCAGTTGAGCCTAGCCTGGGCGTGGTTAGCCCACAACAAAAAGCAAAGTTCTGGGAGTACTCCACACAGAAAAAACGGCATCCAAATCTGGTCATTTGCACACAATGATAGAAAACAGTGCACAGAGGGAAGACAGGGACGAACTTGGGTGCCACATCCACATATGTTCACTTCTTGCAGCACCATGTTCAGACACAGGAAAAAGTGAAAAGATTTTAGTGAGGAACAGCCCTCCCATATCATCAGAAAAGCAGCATACCACCACCAGATTACACACTGGCCCCTGAAAATACTTTGCCTGCTTGATGGTAACCTTGCTGTAGTGTTGGCAACAGACCTCTTGTGTTACTCTTTTGTGGAAAATCCAGGATTCCAATAGGTTATGGAAAAGGTGACAATTACTGAAAAGTTCCTAGCTGCAGTTTGTTGTACTGCAAGGCAGTAGCAGAATTATGTATCACTGTCAGAATATATGTTATGTTATGTTATGATATGTTACTTTGCATTTATATAGCACCTTATGTATCATTGGTATGATCTCAAGATGCTGGTAGGTTGAACGCCCTCAGGAACCGTAGTTCAAGTCAGTAGAGAGAGAGAGAGAGTCATAAGGTGCGTGGGTGCACCGGATATGTGTGCAGCTGGTGTGGCACTTTCATGGTAGCTGTTTCTTAGCGGTGGGTGTGATGGTTGGGAGATCAGGAATATGTGTTCATTCTGGTGGGTTGATACCTAGACTGATATCTGGCTGCGTTAGGCCTGAGGAGACACATAGGCTAGCGGGTGTGCTGAGCCAGCAGTGTTTAATTAGGATGATGAGGAGTCTGGTTCTTCATTTGGTTTACTAGTCTTTCCATTCATTCCATCATTCGATCGTTCATCTACATAAACTGCTCACTCCAATCTATTGATACGTTTCATCCTTCGCATCTGTTTAGTGTGTTCCATCAGTTCTATCCTTTTTACTCATTCGATCTGTTCCATGTGTTTTACATGGAATCACATGGAATGTTCCGTTCCATCCACTCCGTCGGTTCCATCTACTCCGCCCTTTCCATCCACTCTATCCATTCTATACACTCTATCCATTCCATTCACTCTATCCATTCCATCCACTCTATCTTTTCAATCCACTCTATCTGTTTGTCTACTCTATACGTTCCAACTACTCTATCCGTATGAACCGCTCAATGCGTTCCATCCGCTCCATGCGTTCTATCAGCTCCATGCTTTCCATTTGATCCATCCACTCTGTCCGATCCAACCACTCAATCCAATCCGTCCACTCCTTTTGATCCATCCACTCCGTCCGATCCAACCACTCAATCCAATCCGTCCACTCCTTTTGATCCATCAACTTCATCCATTCCATCTAATTCATCCGTTCCACCCACTTCATCTGTTCCACCCACTTCATCCGTTCCACCCACTTCATCTGTCCTAAGCACTCTATCCGTCCCACGCTCTCCATCCGTCCCACACACTCCATCAGTCCCACGCACTCCATCAGTCCCACGCACTCCATCAGTCCCATGCACGCCATCTGTTCCATGTACTCCTTCCGTTCTATGCACTGCATCCATTCTATTTATTCCATGCATTCCCTCTGATCCATGCACTTCATCTGTTTCATCCATTCCAAACGTTCCGTCGACTCTATCCGTCCCATCCACTCAGTCCGTTTCATCCACTCCGTCCGTTCAATCCACTCCGTCCGTTCCATCCACTCTGTCTGTTCGTTCCATCCACTCCATCCGTTCCATCCACTCCATCCGTTCCAACCACTCTATTTGTTCCATTCACTCTATCCGTTCCATCCACTCTATTTGTTTCATCCACTCTATCTGTTTCATCCACTCTATCCGTTCCATCCATTCTATCTATCCATTCCATCTACTCTACACGTTCCATCTACTCTATCCGTTTGATCTGCTCCATGCATTCCGTCTGCTCCATGCATTCTATCTGCTCCATGGTTTCCATTTGGTCCATCCACTCAGTCCTATTCAACCACTCATTCGATCCGTCCATTCCTTTTGATCCATCCACATCATCCGATCCACCTACTTCATCCATTCCACCCACTTCATCCATTCCACCCACTTCATCCATCCCAGCCACTTCATCCGTCCCACGCACTCTATTCGTCCTACGTACTCCATCCGTCCCATGTACTCCATCCGCTACATGCACTGCATCCGCTACATGCACTCTATCCATTCCATCCACACCATGCATTCGATCATTCCATGCACTCTATCCATTTCGTGCACTCCATTCGTTCCATCCACTCCACCCACTCATGCACTCCATCCGTTCCATCCATTCCATGCACTCTATCCATTCCAAGCACTCTATCCATTCAATGCAATCTATCCATTGCACGCACACCATCTGTTTCATGTACTCCCTATGTTCTATGCACTCCATCTGTTCCATCCACTTCATCTGCATTGTCCGTTCCATCCACTCCATCCATTCCATCCACTCTGTCTGTTCCATCCACTCTATCCGTTCCATCCATTCTATCCATCCTGTGCACTCTATCTGTCCCGTGTACTCCATCCATTTAATGCACTCCATCTGCTCCATCCACTCCATTCGTTCCATCCACTCCATCCGTTCCATCCACTTCACCCGTTCCATCTACTTCATCCGTTCCATCCATTTCATCCATTCCATCCACTTCATCCATTCCATCTACTCCATTCATTCCATCCATTCCATGCACTCTATCATTCCATACACTCTATCCATTCCATTTCACCCACTGCATCTACTTCATTCCTCTCAACCACTTCATTTATTTCATCAACTTCATTCCTTTCATCCATTTCATTCCTTTCATCCACTTCATTCCTTTCATCCACGTCACTTGTTCTATTCAGTTTATCCATTTTAATTTACATTTAGCAGTTTTAGTTTTTGATTTTTCTCGCTCAGGTCTCGATGCTGGATTGTTATTTTTTGATATAGCAACCTGTAGTATAATTTATAGTGCTTTGAAGTATAGCGCCTCACTGAATGTGATAGCATTCTATTGACAGCAATAATGTGGCATATACATATAGCCCGTCCTATGTTGCTAGCTTAACGTATGAGTATGCAAATGGAGACAGGCTGCAGGTTTAAAAGTGCACCAGATTTTTTTTTCTTTCTTTTCTCTTCCTTGAAATGCCTCATACACAGGAGATTACATTATTTCTCTAACTGACTGACTTAATCAACAAGTACTAATCACTAGTGCTAACTCATTAACATTATAATGTAATCTCTACGTGAAAAATGAGATGGAAGTACATGTTCTGAAATTTGTTTTCAAACGTGCACTAGGATATTTTTTTTTTCTTCTTTCTATTCACTGTGTTTGCAGCAAGCATAATCTATATGTCAGGAAATTATTTTAGTTACAGTTTCTTACTGTAGATGTAAAAATGGCCTATTGTGTGGAAGGAAGGGTGATGCAGCCTTTTTAATTTGATTGGTGCAAAGTATCTGTAGTGGCCCCACCTAGGAAAAGGGGAAGGTGCAGAGGTTTGCTGGGAAAAGAATGATAGATCTTTTGGCAGTTCGCTTTTGCTGAGCTCGAGAAACGGATGATCTTGGTGTCTTAGCACTGGCTTCAGAACCGTATGTTTTCACCACACACACTTCAGATACTGAGATTACGAAGGCAACCCATGTCGACAGGGCCACTCTTCTGAAGGGGAGGAGGAAACCACAGATCTTTTGGTAAGCAGCCAAGTTGGAATTGAGGTCATTTTTTATGCAATTGTTTGGCGAATGTGTTCTAAAAATACTAGGCAGTTAGGATGGCAAAGCAAAAGAAAATCCCTTGCATTTTTATTTGTCATGTGTTGAATCCTAATTTAAAAAAATATATATTTGTTTGCATTGTATCTGTGGTTTTGTTTTTCTCTTCTCATTTTGTTACAGGTAGAGATGAAATGCATATGGTAAGAAATTGTATCATGACTTTGTAATGGTTTGCAATATAAGATATATATATATATATACATATATATATATATGTATATATATATTACATGGCCACGGTAGTGGCCATGTAGTTATGGTTAAGTTGCTGTTTCCATAGGAAGAGCACTTTTTGGGCGGCTTATAACTTCGCTCTCCCTGGACGGATCCTCACCAAACTTTGCAAAAAAAGTAGTTGGGTCACTCTGAATTTCTTTGCAAAGTTTGGTGAGGATTCGTCCAGGGGGAGGCAAAGTTATAGGTTTTTTTTCCCATAGACTGAATGGGAAAAAACGTTGCGCACGGCTACAGCCCAAACCGCTGGACAGATTTACACCAAATTTGCGGCTGGAGCAGCGGCCTGGTCCCAAAAGCGTGCTTTTGTAAATTTGGTGTAAATCTGTCCAGTAGTTTTTTTTAAAAATTACTAAAATGTAAGGCACAAAAATTAGTGATATCTGCGTTCGCTTCGCGGACGGACTTGCCTGTTCCGTCCGCGGACAGCACCCCGATTGGCCCATGGGCTTGCGTCATGTCCGCGGACATGCGACGTGTTCGCTGATTGGATGGCGAGGGGCGTGGAGCGCATCAGATTTTCTGTGGCGCCCGCCATCTTGTATTCGCAGTCGACCGCGTACAGCACAGTGAAACGTGGATAAAAAATTGTATTTAGTGCCGTGTGTTGGTGTGTAAGAGTGTTTGGGGAGGGTGGGGGAGTATGAGATAGGTTCAATGCTTTGTTTTTTTATGTGCTAGACATTTTTGTTGCGTTCGATTTGTCCGCGGAGAACACGGCTGTTCTGACATTTTGTAAATAAACTAAATGGTGGGGTGTTTAGAGGACGGAGTATGTGTCATTTTTGTTCGCAAGGAAGGTAAAAATGAGCTATGAAGACTCGCGGTGCACTTAATTGTTCGTAAATACACAAACTGGGGGTGTCCTCAGGACACTGTCCGTATTGTAATCTGTCTAGATGAATGTGTTCTAAGAACACTCGCAGTGTCCCGAAATGTTTGCAATTACACAAAATGGGGGTGTTCTGAGAACGTTGTTTGTATTGTTCGTTGTCAGGGTGAAAGTGTTTTAAGAGCACTCCTTTTGTCCACTAATAGTACAATTTCCTAGGGGCATCAACTGACTTTTTGTCCACTAAAGAAACGATAAATCCGGCTGGTGTGCGTCGACATTATGTGATAATCCTATGACTGGCGCTATTGACCTGGCTGACTTGCTTTTGCGACACTAAATCATATCTCCCGCCACTTAGCCTGATATTATCAAAGCATTCATATTCCCCGCCTCCCTCTGTGACGTTACAGGGTGCGTAATGAAACGCGCCCAGTCGTCTCCAGTACTACGCGACTTTACACAGAACCCGGAAGACAACACACATTATGTCACAACACAGCGCGCCACAATTCAGAATATGAAACTGTGATTTAAAAGCAAAGAGCAAGATTGTAAATGTTGTAAAGTACATTTATTTGATATCAAATGTTTAGAGAATATTCAGCAATTTGCATTTGTCTTTGTTGTCGATCCGCAAAAGTTCATGTTGAGACACGCGATGTTCCTTTGCGGTACAGAGAGTGTTAGATCAGGTTACAACTCAGTGCGCCACAATTCGGAATATGAAACTGTGGTTTAAAAGTAAACAGCAGGATTGTACATTTGGTAAAGTACATTTATTTCACATGAAATGTTTAGTGAATATTCAGCGATTTGCTATTGTCTCTGCTGTCGATCAGCAAAAGTTTATTTGGAGCCGCGCATTGTTCCTTTGCGGTAGATAGGCTGTTGGTTTATGATAAAAGCAGTAAATGGTCTCTCTGATAATCGGAAGGTTGCTCCAACAACGAGCCATTAGACCACCGTATTGGTTGGTATGTTGTTTGTAGCCGCTAGTACTGCGTAAGGGCATATTGGTCCTTGGCGATTGTCCCATAAAATTGTGAGGGTCATGAAGTTGCATATTTGGACTTGCACCTGTCAGTTGAAGACCCCATCCGCTGGAGTCTGTAAATCGTGACATAGACAAAACGGGGCCACGTACCTGTTTTAAAAAACATAAATTAGTCTCACCAGCCGATCTTCATTAAAAATCATCATTTTATTTATTAGGGCGTGAAACTATTTGCTATCGAAGATAGTGCAACAGAGTATGTTAATAATAAAATAATAATATTTTCCCATTCATATAGCGCTAAGAACTGTGAGGTATCTAAGCGGTGCTTATTATTAACCACAGTGTGTGGTGCTCATTTATCGACCAAGGAAGGATGAAAGGCTGAGTTTGGGCTTGCCGGGATTCAAACTTGCGTTAGCAAGCTGTGCACGGATGTCAAAGCGAGCGCTGTACTGGCTGTGCCACTTGACAGGCTACAGTAAAGTGGCACAGCGAGTAGAGCGCTTGACCGCCTATAGACCGGTTAAATTATTTCTATTAACCCACTCTGTGTCGTCTGCCTTTTTCAGAGCCCTCTAAACGACAGGGGATCAATTTGGCGGTGATAGTACACGGTAGAAAACATTATGCCACTTTCAACAAACAAGTTCAACTTCAGCGGTCTTTAATGCTACGCTATTGTAATTATATTTGGTATAAGGTAATGTAAAGGGTTACTTACAGTACAATTGCAATTTCCATTGTCTACGAGTGGTGCAGTCCGAAAATACGACTCTGCGTGTGCCAACGATCTTTTGCATAGTGATATAATATGTAAAAGTGGTTTCGTTTCAGAAATTTCATCTTTATCTTCTCTTACGTTTTAGCAACACTCCTTCACGAGAAGTCTTTCATCACAATCTCTGTCTGTCAAGGTCAAAACACAATACAACCTTATAGTCTGCTTCGTGAGCCTCTCTGGGGCCAGAGAAAAAAATGAAGCAGCTGCCCTTCACTGTGAACTAGCATAAATTCTTACTTTGCAACATTCTGTGTAAAGCCATCTGTAGAAGTTGATTTTTGCACGCCATGTTTGTATATTGTTTGCGTGATATTAAAAAAAGTTTGTTTAAAGGATGTTATGGTTCTAAGTACAGCCGAAAGACCCCTGAAAATAGCAAGTTATGGTAAGCTATGAAAAATAACTCGTGCCAACACCATGCACTGCTAAGACTAACACCCAGGACATCAAAGATGACATCGCAAATGTCATTGATGAAATCACTGATGACATCACATGTGTATGTACTTTTCATGGAATTTGTGTACTAGGGATTTTCATTATAATGTTCCGAAAAAAGTGTCAAGGATATTGCAATAAATATCATACCGTTATTAGTGCTTTGAACGATGCATTTTTATCAATAAATAGCATTGTATTATGGGATTCCATGTAGTATACTGAGCTGCTAATGGAGAAAGATAGCATTGTGTGCAGAGTACAAGAAAAAAGTATAATATTTGTAATGTTAATATTTAGAATAATGAAATGATAATTGTCCTGAAATGTTGGAAAATTCACAAAATGGGGGTGTTCTGAGGACGTTATTCATATTGTGTGATTGCTTAGCTGTATGCAATGAGGGAATGGTACAGAGAGTAAAGTGGACACCGTCCGCGGACACCGCAGCTGTTCGTGGACAGGGCGTGGTAAATCCGGGTTTTTCCAGGAAATCCAACATGGAAAGAAGACTGTACGGATCAGCCAATCAGATGTCGAGGTTGTGGATTTGTGTTGAAAGAGACTGTGTGTGGTGAAGATGGCAGAAGTGGAGAAAGTCAGGGTGTTGGTGCTCGGTGATATGTTTGTGCATGGTTTACAGCAGTACGCTGAATGCAGGCATGTTGCAAAGAACTTTGATGTCAAAGGAGTGGAGGTGGTGTGGAGCACTGTGCCTGATTGCAATGTACAGGGAATTGTACAAGTTTGTGCGGATATGGCCACGATGAACAGTCCGCATGTGGTAGTTTTGCACTATAGTGCTTTCCATTTGGGCAACGTCAGTGCCCCTACTTTGTTGGCTGATTTGGAACACTTGGTTCAAGCCGTAGTGAAGATCCTTCCAAATGCGAAAGTAATTTTTTCTGGATCACTACCTAGGGCAATATGGGACACTAGTTCAGTTTTTTGTCCTCAGCAAAACATTGCTAGGTGTGTCATCAACCGAGGCATGTGTGCCTTCATGCTTAGAGCTGGTATGTTCTTCTGTAACAATGAGAATATTGATGCCAGTAATGCTGTTAATTTTAAAGAAGATGGCATTTCTTTATCTTTTACCGGAAATGCCTTTTTATTTTGGAATGTAAGGGTTGCTTTGGAGAAGGTTATGTGAAGAGTTTAGGAGTAAAGTAAGAAAAAAAAACAAGAAAAAAATATAAAATAACAGGTGTCTGTCAAGCATCTGTAAAAAAAAAAAAGCAGCTCATTTTAGAGCCAACTTCAAAGGGGAAATGGGGCACACTATTTAAATTTACATTCACCACGCTCAGATTTTCGATGTGTCTGCGGACATGGCGGTAGTCTGCGGACATGAAAATTACTACGAGAGGGTTAGTATGTTCTATGTTACATGTCAGGGATATTATGGTTAAGTTGTGTTACTAAAAACCTATGAAATTCAGTGAAAAAACTTTGTTAAAGGGACGTTATGGTTCCAAGTAAAACCGAAAAACCCTTGAAATTCGCCAGTTATGGTAACATAAGCAACCATAACTCGCGCCACCGTGCACTGCTAACACTAACACCCAGGACATCAAAGATGACATCACAAATGTCATTGA
Organism: Ambystoma mexicanum; assembly: GCF_040938575.1. Classification (NCBI taxonomy): domain Eukaryota; kingdom Metazoa; phylum Chordata; class Amphibia; order Caudata; family Ambystomatidae; genus Ambystoma; species Ambystoma mexicanum. The sequence continues at coordinate 436,015,795 of NC_090934.1, read as the reverse complement.
TGACATAACTGATGACATCACATGGCTGGCTCTCCCTTTTTATCCTTTAGTGACATATCGAAGCCACATAGTTTTCTACAGTAACAGTCAGGAAGTAAAAATTGAAAAGGTACTATATTTGTAGACTTGGGTTCCTGTCACATCATATATGAAACATGTACGTAGCGGAAGATACAGGCTTGAAAGAGAGGAATCCTTTCTGTGCATGAAGATAATCATTATGGTATCAGCACTTTGTCATAGTTTTATTTTTATTACTCTACCTTCCCTCTATATGCTCATATTTGTATACATTATAGTCACTCTCCATAGAGTGAATGGGAAAAAAGTTTTGCTTGCGTCTACAGCCCAAACCGCTGGACGGATTTCTACCAAATTTGGACCAGGAGCAGCGGCTTGGTCCCGAAAGCGTGCTTTTGCAAATTTGGTGAAAATTTGTCCAGTAGTTTTTTATAAAAATGACCAAAAAGTAGGTAAAAAAAAATTAGTGATATCTGTGTTCGGTTTGCGGATACACTTCCCTGTTCGCTCTGCAGAAAGTGTCCTGATTGGCCAATCGTCTTGCGTGATGTTCGCGGACATGCAAAGTGTCCGCTGATTGGACGGCGTGGAGCGTGAAGCGCGTCAGATTTTTCGGTAGCGCCCGCCATATTGGATTTGCGGACGTCCCGGACAGCGCGGTGAAACTTTGTTCAAAATGTGTATTTTGTAGAGTGTGTTGGTGTGTAGGAGTGTTTGGGGAGGGTGGGAGTGTGTGAGATAGGATGAAAGTTGTGTTTTTTATGTGTTAGACGTTCTTTTTGTGTTCGATTTGTTTGCGGACATCACGGGTGTTCTGAAATTTTCTAAATAAACTGACTAGGGGTGTTCTAAGGAGTCAAAATGTGTCCGATTTGTTCGCAAGCAAAGTGAAACTGTTCTAAGAACACTCGCGGTGTCCGGGGAGTGTTCGTAGGTGGTGACCTGAGGAGGCTGTCCGTATTGTTCTCTGTCAATTTGAGTCTGTCCTAAGAACACTTGCGGTGTCCTGAAATGTTCGCAAATAAACAAAATGGGGGTGTTCTGAAGACGCTTCTAAGAACACTCGCAGTGTCCGGGGAGTGTTCGTAGGGGGTGTCCTGAGGACGCTGTCCGTATTGTTCTTTGTCAAGTTGAATGTGTCCTAAGAACACTCGCGGTGTCCTGAAATGTTCGCAAATAAACAAGATGGGGGTGTTCTGAAGACGTTTTTGAGAACACTCCCGGTGTCCTGGAATGTTCGTATGGGGTGTCCTGAGGACGCTGTCCGTATTGTTCTCTGTCAAGTTGAATGTGTCCTAAGAACACTCGCGGTGTCCTGAATTGTTCGCAAATAAACAAGATGGGGGTGTTCTGAAGACGTTTTTGAGAACACTCCCCGTGTCCTGGAATGTTCGTAGGGGAAGTCCTTAGGACGGTGTCCGTATTGTTCGTTGTTAAGTTGAAAGTGTTCTAAGAACTATTGCGTTGTTCTGAAATGTTCGTAGGGGGTGTCCTGAAAACGGTGTCCGTATTGTTCGCTGGCAAGCTCAAAGTGTTCTAAGAACACTCACATTGTTCGCGGACATTAAAAGTTTCCCATAGATCATAGTTGAAATGTTTGACTCTATGGATGTGATATGCTGCGGTGGTTGTTGCCAGGGCATAGAGTCTTAGGTGCATGGCCATTTGGGCATGCACCCAAGACTCTATGCCCTGGCAACAACCACCGCAGCATATCACATTCATATTTGTTTATAACTTTGGGTGAAAAACAAATGTATAAGGAACAAAGGTATTAGATACTATGGATGTGATGTGCTGCTATGGTTGTCCTTATTATTTTATACTTACTGTTTGGTCTAGTAATGGGAGTCCATGTTTTTTTCTTCATTTCTGTGATAAAAGAAAATAGCATGTTAGTATTAGTATTTTGTAATGACTTATTACATTGTATAAGCAATATACTTTTATTTTTTTTCGACCCTCATATTTAGTAGAGTACAAATCAGACTAACAGATTCTTCATTTGTTTTGATATTATAACATTTTGGAGCAGTTAGATACCAATTGGCGTATTCTAACTGTCTATTTTTTTAATATATTGTAGTGGCTTTCATTTACCTATTTGGATATTGTTAAATTTTGGGACAGTTAGATACCAATTGGCGTATTCTAACTGTGTATTTTTTGGCCTAATTTAGTGGTATTCATTTATCTGATTAGTTGTTGTAGAATCTTTGAGTGTTAGATAGCTTTTGGAGTATTCTAACAGTTTATATTACTTTAACACACATTTATAATTTTGGGACAGTTAGATACCAATTGGCGTATTCTAACTGTGTATTTTTTGGTCTAATTTAGTGGTATTCATTTATCTGATTAGTTGTTGTAGAATCTTTGAGCAATTAGATAGGTTTTGGAGTATTCTAACAGTTTATATTTTAGTAACACAAATTTACTTAAAGGTTTAAATACAGTTTATTTATCAAATTTTGGTTTTAAGAACATCAAATAATCGTTTGTAAGATTTGCTGGTAATCTCTGCTTTAGAGTAATGGTACTATCATTACATTGAAACCATCCACATTTCTTTTTTATGTATGCAGTGTAGTGCCCTGAATTGGTTGTGGCTCCTGCGTGGTAGATTATACCTATTGTTGTGAAGGTTTTCTTACCAAGTGATATTTGACCATGTGTGAATCCAGTCAGCTTGCAGTTGTTTTTGGTACCATCTGCATTGTAACGTAGAAGCATTAGTATTATGTATGTACTATGTGTTTGTATTACTAACGTGGAGCGATTATCTGAATTGCAGATAGAGCATAATCTACCATGGTTTCCATTTTGTACAAGTTGCTGAAATGGAATGGATTCACAATTTGGTATTGAAATATATATGAAGCGTTCATTGGGGATTTCTTCTTGTGTCACATTGTTGCAGAGAGTGCATGTATGTTTCCACATGTATGAAACCTGAAAGATTTCATTTATAGGTATGTTTTTGTTTTCCATTACTTGTAGTAAGTACATTAGAAATTCGTGTGGATCTTCCTGTGAGTTTATAGTGAATTTCACCATTCCAGCACAGTAGTCCAATTGTCGTCTTATTCCAAAAACACTATATGTGTTGTCAGGATTGTTTGCTGCATTTCTGTGAAGTACTAACATTTGCAAACACAATGGGTTTGTACTGTGTGAGTAAATGTTGTCAGCAATTGGTGGTAATTGAAATAGAATATTCATTGCTACATTTGCATAGCAACTTACACCAACTATATTTGAGAATTTAAATGGTCCAGGTAGTTCTGTATCTAACTGCTTTTTTTGGAGTTTGTCTTCCTTCTTTAAAGAAGTACCTGGTTTACTTTCTCTAATTGATTCTTTTTTGTTTGTGGCACTTGATGGAGTATTAGTTTCTTTTACTCTCTTTGGAGGATTTCCAGTGACGTCCTGTTGCATTTCAGTTTGATTTAGTTTTCTTTTACAACGTTTTAGTTTTTGTGGAACAGAATATGTGTTTAGATGGGGAGTGTATAGTGAGCGAAGTCTATTATATTCTAAAATGCAAGGAATATCAGCGTTTACTTTACTTGCATCAAAGTTGAGTAGAAATAGACAGTCAAGTGTACGTAAGCGTGATAGTGCTACATAGCTCATGCCTTCTTTAAAGACTGTGTTACCAATATCTATCATTGCTTTGTCTAGGGTAAGACCTTGTGATTTATGAATTGTGACTGCGTATGCAAGAGTTAGAGAAAACTGTTCTCTGCGTACATACATATCTTTGAAGAGAAGGAATCTAGCTGTTGAGCGTCCTATCCGTTTTACTTCTGAAAGTTTGTCAAAGAGTATATTGACAAACTGAATTTTGTTGTCATGTGGGTATGTTTGAAAGAAAACAACTGTACCCAGTGCTCCATTAACTAGTCCTTGGTCCACGTCAAGGTTACGTTTAAGCATTACTCTGCAATTTAAGGATAATTTTAACATCTTTTCTAAGCCTGATGTGTTTGAGATTGATTTTTCTAAATTATTTAGTCTTGTTGTGGCTTGGTCACACATGGGTAGTGTCATACCATGTACATCTAGTTTGTCTGTGGCGCTAATTTCCATCATTGATTGCATTTCTTTACTTAGCATGATTTCATTGAATTTGAAACAGCTTGCAAGAGTTGGCATTAAGGCCATACAATTGACATTTTTGTGGGCTAATTGTTCCATAACATCTGTAGCACATGCATTATTGCCATAAAGTGCATTAATGTGCCAGGTTTTCAATGTTGCTTCTGCTTCTTTAGAAAGTATACCAACTCTCAAACTTTTTAAAATGTTGGCATAAGTGAGATCTGCAGATTGGCGCATGTTTTCTATTAATTCTATGTATTGGAAATGTTGCCAAAGGTTGACATTTCCAATGCTGCCAACAGTTTTACGGCAGAGTTTGTGCCCTAATGTTTTAAAAATAGGTTCACCTTTTACTGGTGTTAATTGAAGCAGATCTCCAAAAACACTAATGTGTTTTCCTGCTAAGAGCTCTTCATAGTCTGTTTTGAGTACTTCTTGTAATCTGAGGTGAATCAAAGCTAACATCAGGTTGGAGACCATGCTCACTTCATCTATTAGTAGCATTTTCATTTGTTTCAATACTCTGCGTAATTCCATTGCAGCTTCTGCAGAAAGTTTGTAATAGTCTAATTTGTTCTGGTGTTCTACTGGTAATAGTAGTAATCGGTGTAATGTAACACCACCTATGTTGTAGGCAGCTAAACCTGTGGGGGCAGTGACAACAGCTGACAGTTTGTTGTTTGTCAATTGTTGAAGGAACTTACTAATGATTTTGATTAGGAATGTTTTGCCAGAACCAGCTTCACCACTGACGTACAGTAGTATAGGTTTATAATTATGGCAGGAACATTCTTTATTTTCTTGTTTTACACCATGTGCAATTTGTTTTGTTACTTCTTGAAAAATGCTACTTTGCTCATTGTTTAGTTTTGATTGTAGTATAGTTAAGTCTTCCTTACCTTCATACTGACACATGGTGTTTTCTACTTCTATCATAGCTAATTCTGCCTCATTTGTTATTAGTGGTTCTCCCAGTGGTTCTTGGCTTCCTGTTACAGAAGGTTGACTACTGTCAGGAGTATCCTTATCTAGTTGAGCTTGGAGTTCTTCTTCATGTTGCTGTTCATTGTGCAACATTGTTTTGTACTGTGTAGAGTTTACATCAGTTATAGTGCTTTCATTTGCTTTGAAAGCATCCTCATATGAGTCATAGTTATCTAGTAATTGTTCTTCTTTTCTCCATGGTTTGAAGAGTTGTAGCAGGGACATGTAATATACTTCTTTATGTTGAGGAGTCTTCAATGACAATTTGATATGATTCATTAAATTTGGTTTAGTGAGTTTAACTAAGCTGCCTTCACAGTCTGTCACTCTATATTTACTTTTTTTTTCCTCGGGTTTCATATTATTTTTGTATGTGTAGTTTTGGGCTATTTGATATAGACACATGTTTTCCAAAGTATTACTTCTGTTTGGGTAGTATGTGTCCAATAAATTGTTTTTTTAAAATGTCTTGGCTGTTGGGATCATGTTTGGCTATTGTTTCTATATCTTCATATGATTTTAGAACTCTTTTTGTAGATTTAGCTGGACCAAGACTTAGCCATAGTATATTTTCAGATTTACCATACAATGAAGTACCAGTTAAACGATCAGCTGCTTCATAAGATCCACATTCTCTATGGGTGAGCATTTTTATGCCCAAGCTGTATAATTTCTGAGATACTGTTTTATCTGATGACAGGTCATTCCAGAGGTCTTGGAGCTCTGTCCTTTCTGCTTTAGTTAAGTACGCTGTGACATATCGTGCAACTGCAGTAGAATTGTCTGCAATGTACTGCACATCTATGTTTGCATTCCATAAGTGGGCAATGATTGCATTATAATCATATATATTTTTCTTCTTCTTTTCTTTTTATGTAATATGTATTTTTAGGTTACTTTCCTTTAACAGTATGTCTAACTGAAGACATGGGGTTGTTTACTTGACCTGTATTTGTAACTGGTCTAGGGAAACCAAATCGGCATTTGGTGTAGTATTTGCCTTTGTTTTTGTATTTGCGACGACAATATTTTCCACATTTGTGTCTTTGAAATTGTAAAATTTGTGCACAAAGATCACTATTTGTGGCTTCTGATGGAATTTGACAAGTGACATATTTTTCAATAAACTGTAAAACAGTGGCATCACTGTCTTGACCAAATTTAGGAGCATCTTTAATCCATAAAAGCATGTAGATATGTGGTGCTCCTCTGGCTTGGTATTCTTTTCTCCAAAAGAAGTGTTGCACTTCTCCAAGGGGAGGAACAGTTTTATTATAAATAAAATGTAGCATAGCAATGAAGCGATGGTGAAAATATCTTGAAACATTAACATGATCCAAAGAACAAAGTTCTCCAGGTGTTAGAATATCTATGTTTGTTTTGTTTTTATTTGATATGCGTAGGAAATCATGTAAATCTTCCCATGCATATTCTGCACAACTTAATGTAACAAACCAAGTGGGTGGGCCAAGGTTTCTGATCATACAACGTACATCTCCATGACGTTGAAACCAGTACTCTTTAGTACCACGCATATTTGCTAATAGATTTGTAATATTTGATTGGAAAATCTCATCCTTTTGTTGCACTTTCTCTAATAATTGTGTAGCTGTCATATTTTGAAAGTGTTATCCTGATTTTAATATGTGTGCAACTCCGTAACCTAAAGTTGCTAGTTCACTTTCAAAGAGTAGGTGGAATATGTATTCCACATTTTGTCTAAATCTGGGATCTTCAGAATACATCTGTAATGAGCGGTATTCTGAAGCTGATATTTGAACAGGTCTATCATCATATCTTCCTCCTTTGCCAGTTGGAAAGAGTAGAGGAAAAGCACGTGCTTCTATACTTTTTTCCCATATACTGATTGGCGATCCTTTTGTTTGACACATTTGCTAAGTTTCCAGTACATCTTGTACGGTGTCATTACAGTGCAAAGGATGAATTGTATACTGGTCTAAAGTATTTGATATTGTAGCAGGATCTAGTAGCTCAAATTGACCAGCTTCTTGTGTTTCTTGAATTATTTCAGTTGTATCTTTCAAGTTTTCTTCAATATTAATTTCTTTGTAATATTCATTATTCTCTTTAAGATATTTGAAGGCTTGTCTAACTTTATATAAATCTACCAGCTGTTGCCATATTTTTTTGTCTTTTGTAGGTACTCCATTTACTAATATAATTAAAGATTGGTGCATTGGACGTTGCACTCCTAGAGTATGCACATTTTCATTTAGATTTAATGGTAAATAAACTACTTTTCCACGAATGCCTTTTACCAATTCAGAGGGAGGTAATTTTGCTGTTTTTGGTTGAAGGCGTATTATTGCTTGAAATGGATGTACTGTTTGAATTATGATGCTCTCATATAAATTAAGTTGTTGTAGAGGTTTTGGTACTGGGTATAATTCCAAATTATTTGTGATAGAACGTGAAGGAGTTTGGTTGTTGTCAAGTTTTGTGGTGCAATAACTGCAAAGTATCAAGGGCTCAGTTATTTCATATTTGTTTTCTGCTAGAATGTAGAGAGCTAATTCAAACCATTTAGAATCTTCATTGTCTTCTATTTTGTATGATAGGTCCACAGTTTTTGTGTTACTTTTATAAAAAATTATACGGCAACATACACATACATGGTTTGGTACTTCAGCTGATGTACTTTTAAATTTTAGTATTTCTTTTTTGTATGTGTTTAGCAAAAGGTTGTCATGTGTAGAATTGTTGCTTAATTGGTTTAAAGCTATTTCATTCTGTAAATGGCTTTCACTTCCAAAATATTTTTTCTGGATATAGTGAATTTCTTCAAATAGGTCTTTTGCTGTACCATGTAGAAGGATGTTATTTAACTTTGCTAGTGCTAAAGCAGGACCTTTATCATAGTACAGTTTATAGACTAGATTTCTTATAGTTGAATGATGTGTTGATATCCTTTTGATATCATGGAAAGTGGTTTTACAAGTAGGTCCTTGTAGTCCTGTGTACTTGCGCACTGGACAGGTATCTATATTTTGCAGTAATTTAATTTTGATTTTGTCTTTGCTTTTTGCATATTTACTGAGGAATTGGTGTAAAGATTTGAAACATTGTTTGGGAATGTTACACATTGACGTGCATGGCCATTTGTACACTAGACGTTCTGATTCAGTTGAATGGAGGGGTAATTGTAAGTTTTCAGGGCATATTTTTGTAAGGAGTACTTCTTGTTCCATTATGGTATTGTTCACTTTTTCATAACCTCGACCACTGCTATTTATGGCAATTGTATTCGTTTGCTTTTGTTTGTACGCTTCTTCATTAAAATATGGTTCTGTGCTCGTAGTGTGATTCCATACACCTCCGCAGATACTTAAGAAGTTCTTTCTGTTGACATTTCGCTTATTGAGAAGTCTTTGTTGTAATTTAGTTATTAGTTTTGTTAGTGGTTTCATTTTGTTTAACAGTAAAATAAATACATTTCTTTTGAGAAGAATTGCACTGTCCATCAATGCTTCTAAGATTAATTTCCTACGATAGGTTTTAAGCTTTGAACCTGATTTCTCTCCTGTTTTTATAAGATTTTGAAGGACTTTGTGACAGTATATTTTGGCTAAAATACTTTTCTTGGTATGCTTACTTTGCACTATATTAAAATTTGAAGAAGTCGTTTTATCTGTACTGATAGGTGATTTTCTGTTAATTGTTTTTTGGTTTGTTTTACATTTTGATAGAGGAAGCAAAGTTGTTGTACTTGAAACTTTTTGTGTTTCACTAAATGATTGTATTAGCTGTTTTGTTTCAACTTTTTTTACGAATTCTGCTAGAGATGGATGCTTATGTTGGACACCTTTATTTTCATTTGCTCTAACTTTGCGTTGCTTTCTACGGAGTTGTCTTTTGGTAGGCATTCTTTAGGGTCTGTGGAAAAAAATAAAGAAGATATGGGTTGGTGTGTTCGGGAATGTATGTGTGCTGTGTGCATGAGTGTTTGAGTAAGATGATAAAGATGTATGTAATGGTGTGTGATTGTGCATTGGGAACTAAAACTAGTAGGGGTAGGTATTCTTGAATTTATGTGTCACTAAACTGGGGTTCAGATGACAAAAAAAAAGTAAGCTAGTGGTGTGGAAAAGTACAAATAGTAAATGTAATGTATACAATTAAAACAGTTGTTTGTTCTATAATATGAAAATTGTAGTGGTTCAGTTGGCTAATTTGTGTGTCCAAAAATAGAAATTTGTGGGCCATTCTGGTTGTAAATCGCTGTTTAGGACATGGAAATGTTTGGACAAAATGGTACAAAATCTCTATTTTAAGAAACCAAAATAGCTGGTATTAATGTTATAGTATATTTGATTAATAATATAAATAATATGGTGATATTTTACTTACTTTTTTTTTAAATTAACAGGTAACTTCTTAGTTTTTCTTTCTTCGAATTCGGCTGCTTCTTTTCAGGAAACTGGTCTTCACTGCAACTGTGAAAGCTTCAAATTAGTAACTTTGTTTGTATATAGCACTGTTTTAAATTTAGATATTGATTTTTTAAATTGAAATCCTCAGTGCCTTCTGTAAAACTATTAAACTAATTTATTTACATAAGATACATTGCATCAGTTCAGTGTATATGATATGTTCTTAATGAACAAATTGTATTGAATGACTAACTGTAGCAAAAATAAAATATCTTTACTATGTCTTGTGAAATTTATAATATATTAGTGAATACCACTATTTCTGTAAGTAAACCGTTCTAGGTAATAGCGCCTCAATGTCATGTCTAATTTAAAGTAATTAAGTAAATAAATAAATAAAAACAAAAAATATGAAATTGTATAAAGGTTTAAACATAGATTGTGTTTGCATGCAATTTTGTTTGAATATATGTAGTCTATATATTTCATTTAAAAAAAGTTAGTTTAACATGATTTGAGTGTGATTTGAGTGTGTGTGTTTAAAGAAAGTAAAAAGTATAAAGGTGTATAAGTGGTAGTTGATTTTAGGAAATTGAAAAAAGTACAGTAAATTCATTTAACAGATTTTACAAGGTAAAAGTCTGTTTGAAAATATGTTCATCTACCATAGCTCTCAAGTCACACGCTTTTGGCGGGTATCACACGCCTTGTAAAGGGCAGATTCACCCGCCAAGCCTCCTGCACGCCCATTCATTCCAATGGGCGTCTCACCCGCTAAAAACAAAATCGGGTGATTTCACCCGCCTGTAAAACAAAAATGGTTGAGAGTCATGTACTATACAGAAAATATGCATACCTGAAGTTTGTGTTCATGCATATGGATATGCGTGGAGCTGCAAGTAGAAATCTTGAAGACTTGTACAGTATTTGTGGTAGATGCTGCTTGCCAATGATATGACACTTGTACTCAGAGGGATTCAGAGTACATTTACAGTGCTGATCTATGATGATGCAGTTAGATGTAGAGGTCTTGAATGTGATTGGTGCATGGTCATGTGATTTTTGAGGTACATCCAATGAGGGAATGGCAGAGAGAGTGTAGTGGAAATGGTAGAAGGGCTGTTCATGTTACGATATCTCCGCGGACATGGCGCTAGTTCCAGGACATCGGGAGTTACATCCAGGGATTTTTGGGTTCAGAAGTCATGCAAATGAGAATAAGCACTGAAAGGGATTGGTCAGGAAAGTTTGGTGGGTGTGTTGTGCCAGGAGAGATTTTTTGAGATAGTCTTTTTGCTGAGAGAACAAAAGATAGCTATGGCTGTGTGTTTCAGAAAACAGATTGTTTGGATTTTAGGGGATTTGTGGATACATTGGTTGAAGGTGCATGCAGAAAGCTGTGGAGTAGCTGTAGATCTTGGATTCCCACATGTGGAAGTACACTGGCATGGAGTACGTGGAATGAAGTGGTTGGATTTGCTACCTCTCTGTGCTACTTTGGAGACAGAGCAACATCCAGACATAATTGTAGTTCATTGTGGAGGGAACAGTTTAGGGCATGTGACTGGAATTTTTTTGCAATTTGCTATGAAAGAAGGACTGAGGAAGGTTATGGACATGTTTCCTAATTCGCAAGTGATATTTTCACGGATAGCGCAGAGACAAATGTGGCTTCGTTCTTCTTCATTTGGTCCACAAATGGAAAAAGCAAGGCACAATGTTAATAAGGCTGTTTGTAACTTTCTAAGAGATTTTGGCATGTCTTCTTTTCACAATGAAAATATTATGTTTTGTAGTACATTTTTCACAGAGATGGAGTCCATCTTACTTATGCTGGCAATCAGATTTTTCTGAGAAATGTACAAAATGCATTGCAACCTTTTTTGGAATTACAACAATGATTTTGAAGTAGATGTCAAGCATTTACAATTTTTGACTTACAAACACCACCCAAAGGCTCTTTCAGAGCCACCACTTCTTTCCAGAGAAAATTACAATGTTTGTGATCGAGTAGTAACCCAATTTTTTTAAAGAGCCCTGCTTCATTTATTTTCACTTCTATTTTTTAACTGGGAAAGGCGGCTCTGAAAAGAGCCTTATTTTTTTTTTGATTTTTGTAATTTTGTATTTTTTTTGGTTTTTCAGACACGACACAGTAGGAGAGGAGGGTAAAGGAGGGTAAAGGGGGGGACACCAACCACAGGGATAAGAAAGGGCGAGCTGAGAGAGGAAGATGTAGACTGGGTTTTATTTGGGTAATGAGCAGGTCTTCTCGTGCTCTGAGACGATAGTCTCAAAAGCACTCCGAAGTCGCTCCCCCCTGCAGAGTACTGTGTCACAGTACATACATACAACTGTGACCCTCGAAAGGTAAGGGTCATCAGCATTCTGTATGGCCTGTGAGGCAACTTCAGAAAGACGCTGTCCCACAGAGGTGGTCCTTGTGGTGACAGGATCAGAAACAGAGGATGAAGTAGAGGAAATCAACCTGCTACGTTCTTCGCAAGGTACAACCCTGCGAATAGCCCCAGAGTGAAATGACAAGCTGTAGTTACCGTGCTTCCCGCGACTGAGTATCATTTTGCACTCATTGCAGGTAACATGGTTCGCACGAGCCTTAGGACCATTCCCATGAATGGTAATTAACCGCCACACCCAAGACTCACGCCTAGTGCGGGTAGTAGGGATTTCCTCTACCTCATTCTCATCATCCTCTTCTTCCTCCTCCGCATCCTCACTCCTGTTCCCCTCTTCAGGCCCTTGGGGAGGTGGTGGTGGTGGAGGGGGTGGTGATGGTGCTGAAGCAGGTGCACCAAGTGGCAGTTCAGCAGCCAAGGATGCCATGTCGATGATGGTGTAGTCTGCAGGTGGCAGCAAAAATCACTGTGTTCTGAAGAATAGCCAGAAACACAATGGGAATAAGCTCTTGGGCGTGGTCTTTTATAGGGGTGCTTGTGCCCCTATAAAAGACATCAATAGTGTATATTACTAGATTATCCAATATAATGTAACAAAACATGGTCACTGGAAGGAGGTAAGACTAAACCCAATCTAGATACAAGGACAAGTTATTATCAAATTACCACTTTTCTTTTGGCGGTAAGAAAATACCGCCAGACCCCAAATCTATACAAAATATCCTACATACATGGTGCGTTGCAGGCCAGAAAAGTGATCATAGAGCACCTCCTTGGCGTGGCAAGTGTGTCTCACACTAACATCCGCGGTCCGCGGACATGCGCAATGTGCGCGGACAGATCGAACACAAAAAAAGGATCGGAAAGTTTCAAAACGTATATAGAAAGTCAAGATTGCTATGTGGGACTTGTGGCATGGTGCTATTTTATTGAAAAATATTATGGATTAACTGAAAATGTACTTTTAAATTGTTCGGGGACACGAACAGTGTCCGCATTTCAGGACACACGATGAGCGTGGGCGCGGTCATATGATCTGTTTGCGAACTAGTCTGCGAAGGAAGCGCCTGTCCGCAGGACACCAAGTGCACAGAGATTGGTTAGCTCATGCGCATTGATGTCCTAGGGACACTGTTCGGGTTCTGAAGTAATTAAAAGTGCGTCACACGTGAAACGAATATTTCAGGACACCGCGTGTGTTCTTAGATCAGTTTAAACTTGGTAGCGAACAGTAAGGACAGATATAGTGTTCTTCAGGACACGTGTAATTTAGTTTATGTAGGAACATTTCAGGACACCAATTGTGTTCTTAGAACACTTTCAATTGGGTAGCGAACACTACGCACAGTTGTACTGTTGTTCATGACACATCATTTTTGTGTATTTAGGAACATTTCAGGACAGCAATTGTGTTCTTAGGACAGTTTTAAGTTGATAGCGAACATTAAGGACAGATATAGTGTTCTTTAGAACACTTTAATTTTTGTTTCTTTACGAACATTTCAGGACACCACGTGTGTTCTTAGAACAGTTTCAACTTGCTAGCGAACAGTACGAACAGGTGTGGTGTTCTTTAGGGCACCTCCATTTTCGTTTATGTACGAACATTTCAGAACACTCGCACTGTCCGCGGACACTTTTATTGTTTTTATAAAAAAAAACGGAAACTGTTCACAATACAATATAAAAATTAAACTTTATTTAACATATATTAATAATTTATGACAGAGAAGGTGAGGCAGAAACAGAAACAAAAACAGGAGAATTTGGGGTTTCAACATGATTGGTATTAGGTGAGGAAGGGATGGAAATCTCATCAAAACGTTTTGGATTATGGAGAGGGTTTGGGGATAATTGACTGGGATATGGTGAGGAGGGACAAGTACATGTGGGGCAATGGTATGACGTTTTTAAATTATTAAAATTGGTCAACAGTAAATCAATTTTTTCTTTTATGTTGTCAAGCGTGTTTTCCATAACAGCTTCTTCAGAGGTAGTTTCTATTTTGTTATGCTCTGTAAAAAAAAATGTATATATGTTAAATGTATACAAAATAATAATATTTAAATGGTTTATATTATAAAGTGTTTACCATTAGTCTCACTATCTTGTGACATTTCTTCATGTGGGAAATTGTCCTCTAGCCATTCCAGAGTACTAGACATTTTTTGTGAGAAAAAAAGAAAAGATAATATATTTTTTAATCTAATACAGAAAGTTTATAAATATATGAGTAACATGAAGTACACTTACTATTTCTGGTAAGATAAGTCCTACATTTGTGATGTCATCTTTGATGTCCTGGGTGTTAGTCTTAGCAGAGCACAGTGGTGGCGCGAGTTATGGTTGCTTAGCTTACCATAACTGGCGAATTTCAAGGGTTTTTCGGTTTTACTTGGAACCATAACGTCCCTTTAACAAAGTTTTTTCACTGAATTTCATAGGTTTTTAGTAGCACAACTTAACCATAACGTCCCTTTAACAAAGTTTTTTTCACTGATATATATATATATATATATATATATATATATATATATATATATATATATATATATATATATATATATATATACATGCCTCTGAGTTTTAATTGTTTTGGGTTTGCCTAAGTGGATGTGGAGAAGATTCATGTTCTTTGGTAATGTAGTCACCCATTTGTTCATGCAGATGGAATAATAGAATTAGCAGTGATAAATAGATGTATGCGTATGTTCCCCAGTGCATGGTGTCTGGGGGTATATAATATAATATATAGATTACTGGGGGTTTATTAACCAGTAATGAATTAGTAATGAGTCCTATGGAAGCATAGTTCACTGATGTACATAAATCAGTGATAACAGCACGGGTTAGTGGTGATGCTCTATGTGAAATCGTGGTGTCTCTGAATGTAGGTCCAAGGCCCTCTATAGATCACAAGAATATTATAAGAATAAGGAAGGTTTTGTGTATGATGGGGCCATAAATAGAACAGGAAAGTTATGCTCACCACTAAGTAATTTGCCACTAAGTAATTTACCACCAGAAATTACCATCAATAGTGTATATTACTAGATTATCCAATATAATGTAACAAAACATGGTCACTGGAAGGAGGTAAGACTAAACCCAATCTAGATACAAGGACAAGTTATTATCAAATTACCACTTTTCTTTTGGCGGTAAGAAAATACCGCCAGACCCCAAATCTATACAAAATATCCTACATACATGGTGCGTTGCAGGCCAGAAAAGTGATCATAGAGCACCTCCTTGGCGTGGCAAGTGTGTCTCACACTAACATCCGTGCATTAGAGGGAACCCATGTCATAATAGCAGTGTGACACTAAAAGTGAATTTCAGAATGACTCAAATAGAAGCCACATTCTCAGAACTAGTGAAATATCTGGAGGCAAAGTTATATGCACATGGGACACGGTCATCAAATAATGCCACAGAATGGCATGACCGCATTTATGGTGAAGTACAGAAAGAACCACTAGACAGCGTTTTTGCAGAAGGCAGCATAATTCAGGTCTGCTTCTGAGAATATTAAATGCAGCTGATAAATATGCAGAGAAAGATTGTCTGATACGGCTATGCGCCAAGACATGGAGCCTCATTACGGGGCTAATGGGTAAACGGCGCCGTAAAATTCTGTGGCGCCGTTAACCCATTAGCGCCTGATTCCGAGGTCCTTTTGCGGGAAGCGACCTTAATGGCTGGTCTACACCAGCCGTTAAAGTAGGGTCCCGCAAAGGGACCTTGGTGCTAAGTACGGTACCGCAATTTGTGGTACCGTACTTAGCGCCTTCCCCATTCCCATTGAGCCCTATGGGGCAAAAATGGGAATAGGGAAGGGCCTTGGAGGAAGGGGGAATTACCGCCCCGCCAACCTTGTAATGGGCGGTAATTCCCCTTTCTCCATGGCGGAGTCGGTAAGTTACCGGCATGGAATATGGTGCTATTAGCAACATGGTTTTCCGCCTGGGTTGTAATGAGGCCCATGGTTTATCTTGAATAGGTCCCGGCGAATGCAAGAAAATTATACTAAGCTGATTAACAGGTTAAAAGCTGATCTAGATGGGGCAAGTAAAAAGGAGGAAATGTTAAGAGCAGAATTGGACGTATGTCAAAAAGACATACAGTTAAAATGTAGGGATCTTGATATTCAATTGTCTAAAAGCAAGAAACGGTTTGAGGATAGTGAACAAGAATCGGTACATTTAATACAAATGTGCGATATGCAGGAGGTAATTAATAAAATGAGTGATGAAAACAACTATTTGCAAAAAGAGGCAGACAGGCTCCTTAAGAAGTGTAAGGATTTGGAACAGCAAATGTGCATTTCTAGTTCCCAGGATAGACGGCAGGGCACCACATTCAAAGGTGAATCCTATTTCTACCCAAAGAGCTAGTGCCCCAGTGAGTGGGCCGGTGACTGAACTTGGTTGCAGCGCCCATGGGGGATTTGATACTCCCATTGGGGGCCGCCACCAATCTCATACACCTGAAACCAGGTTTGAATCACCAAGTAGTGCAATTCCGTGCATTGCAACGAGTAGCCCCATAAAGATAATGAAATCCATCAAAGCTCTGATCAAACCATTTAAAAAGTTATGGGAGTACTGCATAGAGGACCACTGAGAAGCGGTGCATGACATATTTAAAGCCCTCAGATACCTAAGGAACAATACAGACAGCATTTTCATTTAACTCTAGATGCTCCCACAGCCAGTATCATAATGGGATTAAATGAACAGCAGAATATGATATGGGCTGAGTTTGAAAAAGAGATTAGATGTCATTTTTTTCCTTTACAGTCATTACAGGAGGCGAAGAAAGTTGCTTACATATTCACTGCTGGGCCTAATACATCCCCTCGTCAGTTTTTGCAAGACTTAAACATTGTTTTTTCTCGTTTTGATGTATCTGTTGACCCCAATTCCAATGAGTTTAAAACTGCCTACATCTATGGGCTACAGAAAGACATCATATCACAATTGGTCCGTGAATTTGACTGTTTCAAATCACTTGAATGGATTGTACACCAAAGCACAAAACTATATGAGGTACTCTATTTTCAGGGTAGAGAAAATGATAAAATAAAAGACACTAGACCAATATCTAAAGAACCCTCAGCAACAGTGATGGAAATTAGGTCAGCCAAAATGTCCCTTGAGTCTGCTCAAAGTCCAGGTAAAATTAATTTGGCACCTGAACAAAGGGGTAATCAACTATGGTCGTCACTTCCTGCACCAATGTTTCAATCACATGATCCTAGTAATAGGGAGAGCTACATCAGTCCTAGGTACTTAGGAGATAGGCCCCGTGCAGGCTATCGGCCTGATATGTCAGGTATGAATAATAATCAGACACAAAGTCAGGATCAAAGAAATAATGGCCCCTACCAGACATTGGGGACACAGAGCAGATTTGATCCCAACACCATAATATATGGTAATCAGGATAGACCACGATATGTGGATCGATTTACTGATAATGGGAATCAACATAGGGGTCAGTACCCACAACATGATAGACAGAACATGAGGCGGAATGTGAATTACGCTCCACGTCAATACAATGAACCACCACCAACAGGGGACTGCAACCAAAGGATGGGTGCACCCCACTCCACTCCACATATGAATCAAGAGTTCAGGAACAATCCCAATAGAAATTATTCCCCTGAGAGGTATCAGAATAGATCCAATCAGGGGGAAAACAACCAATATTGATTTAGGCCGCAGAGAGAGGATTCTAGAGAAATGGAAAGATTCCAGTGTCTCGAGGCCCAAGTGAACATGTTGGCTGAGCAAATAGGAAAGCTCTGTACAGTACAAAAGCAGTCATCAAAGGAGGGGGCAGAAGGCCATAGCACTGACCGGGTGGTTTCTGATAAGTGACTAAGTATTAATCATACCTGCAATGTTAAGAAAACAGATTGCTCTGATATGATTTTGCATAATGACTCTGAGATGTCTAAAAATTCAAAAATAAAGCTACCGGTAAATGAACATGTGACAGAAAGTGCAGATACTTATATAAAAAAGAAGTTCGGTATAACCTAGAGCTAAATCAAACATTGGAGATTGGTACAAATGAAACAGGAAAACCTGAAATTCCAAAAGAACAAAGAGACAGATTTAAGAAAAATGACTCATGCATGGGGAATACCAGTGAACAGGGAGTAAGTGGGGATGCTATAACTCCTTCCCTGGGCAATCAGAACAATAACCAAACACAGGCAGAAAAAATAAATACTCAAAAGGAGGGTACAGTTCAATCACCCAAAGAATTCTTTGAGCCACATATTTTTGAAGAAGTTAAAAGGACTAATACCATACTAAATAACTACAAATGCACAGAGTTACACAATGACAAATTGCCAAGTGAGGTTGTTACATATGTTCAGGTGGCGGATTGTAATGTGACCTCTGATGATACCTGGATGGATAGGCAAACAGTGGCAACACTCCAAAAAACCTCTGAACATGGGGAAATGAATAAAGTCTCTCACACAGAAATGGACAGAAAGGAGGGAAATATGTCTTTCCATTTACCAATGTGCTTAGCCAAAAGTGAAAAAGGCCTGAGAAAAGTGAGTCCTGAAATCAGTAAGAATTTGCACGTCTATGTATTAGAGGAAGTTGAAGACAGGTATTATGCTCCCATCACTGTGGAAGAGAAATGCAATACATTTGCCATGACTGACACTGGCGCACATGCCACAATTATGTCCAAAGAATTGGTCAAAAGTATTAATGAGGGGAGATCTCCACAGAATCAGATCACAGTGAGGCAAAATGAAGGTCCCATGCATAATTTTAATGGGGAGGAGGTGCCTATTATAGGTGTTACCGAGGTTGACATAAAGATAGGAAAACATAGAATGAAACAGGAGGTATTGATCACATCTATTTGTGAAATTCCATTTCTGATGGAGACAGATAAGCCTGAAAAGAGTGTCTCCTCTCATAGATGGGGTGAATGGAGTACTGTGGTCCTTAACCAAAAAACCATTGAGACCTAAGAAACTAAAATCACAAAACAGCAATATAAATGAATGTCACACCGTTGCCAAAACAAATGATGCAGTAGAGGTATATCTCCAGAATAGCTGTATACCTAGCGTCACTGTTATCTTGATATGTCAAGATAAAATTCAAAGTGAAAATGAGAAACAATCTGTACAAATGTATTTAGACCCTAGGAAAAAATGGCAAACTGCAATAGATGAGCACACATTATGTTTTTATTTAAAGGAGAAGACATGCAAACAGAATACTACTCCTAAAACAGACACAGAAAAACACATTACTAATCTTGCTGAAATACACATGGAAGATGAGCAGCCATGGGTTCACATTGGTATAAATGACTGTTCTAAAGTAGTAAAAGCCATATTAACGCTTGAACAGGAACACAGCTTTATTAATGAGAAATTACTGCAGAAAATAATGGAGAGGGAGGAGATCCCAAAATTTAGAATTAAAAATCAATATGCCTCTGGTTTGGACAGTCCAGACTTTGAAAATCGAATTGCAGGCAGATGAATGCTGAAGATTAGTATTGGACAGAAAACAATTCACCATAATGTGTGGATAGTGAGTGGGACAAAAAATGACTTTTACACGGGCAATGATATCATGCACAGAATGTGTATGGTGTTAGATTTTCTTAATCAAAAAATATGGTCACGGCTAGGTGGGCCAGCACCTGAATTTGAGGACAAAAGAAGGGCTTATCATTGCGCACAGCTGGTTCCATATGCAATTGAATTACAGCTGAGGAAGAATACTATTATTCCTGCATTCACCAAGCAGGTTGCCATAAATCTAAAATGCAAAAATGGACAACAGAGGAAGGATTCTGATGCAATTGTGTGCTTGAATGAATCCATAAAACAGCAAGGCCTGGATTATGAATACATTCCATTAATAGATGTTGGTGAAAGGTCTGTAAACATTTTGGTGAATAATAAAGGGTATAAAGATATTCATTTAGAGGAAAATTTTTCATTAGGAATGGCCATACAAAAATCACATTATACTGCAGATCTAAATAACAGGGTGATTGGAAATATCCCTGAAAGGTATATGGATGCCAGGGTGTGTTGCCAGAATACCTGGATTCTCAGTCCAAAGGAATCTTTAAAATTCAATCTGTGTACCCTTACGATTCAAATGAGACAGTGTGCTGTCATCAAAAGGATTATATAATATTTGACTTAAATGAAAAGGAACAGAAAATAAGCACATTGAAGTGGAAGCTGATATGCCAAAATATTTAAAAGTGGCAGCTTTACAGAGAGACACAGCCACACAGTTAGAAAAAAGCACAGAGATTCCTCCACTGGAAGATTTCCCAGAATTTTCAAAAATGGCAGAGGAGAATATTTTATCAGCAGATGCATGCGATAGCGATGAAGATAAAAATGAATTGAGAAAAATATTTATGGAGTTTAAAGATGTCTTTGCTAAAGATGCTTATGATTGCGGCCTAACTTATTTACATTTTGCCACACTACTGGAAGGGTGTAGTAGAAGCCCAGTATTTGTGCGCCAATATAGATTACCACTGGCATGTTTAGAGTCATTGGCAGAGATAATACAAAATGTGGAGTCTCTGGGAATTATCAGGCCTATTCATAGCACATCCAACACAACTATTTTAGGTGTGTTAAAGCTAAATGGTCAATGGCCTCTATGTGCAGATTGGAGAGAATTAAATAAAAGAGTGCCAGTGTCCAGATGGCCACTGCCATTCTTTGATCAAGGCCTGGCTCAGGTGCATGGCTCAAAAGTGTTTACTACATTAGATCTCACATCTGGGTATTGGTGCGTGCCATTGGCAGAGGAGATTCAGAATTTATTTTCATTTTCATTTGCTAAGACCCAATACGCATGGGTTAGAGTTCCATTCGGGTACGTCAATAGTTGGAGTGAATTTGGAATTATTTTGAGAAAGGCTATGCCTGATGCAACGGAAAGAGTAACCATAGTTTACGTGGATGATGTCCTGATAAAAAATGAAAGCTTGAAAAGACCTTTTGATGAAATAAGACATGTTCTTGGTCAATTGCAAAAGGCAGGTGACAAAGTATCTTTACAAAAAGCACAATGGTGCAAAAAAAAAGTGAATTTTCTAGGCCATGAAGTAAATGAATATGGACTAAGCCCACAAAAGAAGAAGGTAGAGGCCATACAAAAGCTAAAAGATCCTAAAAGTGTGAAAGGATTAAAAAGTTTATTGGGAATGATGGGCTATAACAGAAAGTTTATGGAAAATTATGCTGAAATTACTCAACCATTGACTAAACTACTAAAGCTGAATACACCCTGGAAATGGGAAAAACAGCAGTCTGAGGCAGTGGCGGCTAAATTAAAGGAATGTCTTACAAAGGCACCATGTTTAGCATACCCCATAAAGGATAGGGATTTCTTTATAGATATAGGTTTCTCTGAACATTGTATGTCAGCAGTGTCATCACAAAAACATGATTTGAATCACAAAACCATTGCTTATGCAAGTACGGCATTTTCCCAAGTTGAAATTAAATTCAGTGAATTTGAAAAGGCCCTTTTGACCACTGTGTGGGCGCTACAGCATTTCCGCCCCATTGTTCAGGGAGAAAAGGTAATTATTGAGACAAATCATCAACCTTTGCAGTTTTTAGAGAGTAAAAGAATTAGGTCAGGCAACCTAGCACAGTCCAGAATTACTTCATGGACACTGGCATTACAAGGTTTTCCTGTAGAAGTGAGATATGGCGAAAATAAAAAGAGCCCAGTGGCTCAAGGTTTGGCAGATCTACATGACTGTGCAGCTGAACATGTATCAAAAGAAGTAGAAGTGGAATCTAGTTTACAGGAGTTTGGGCAATCACCACACAAATCTTTCGATGAAAAGACATGCAAGGATTTGCCAACTGTATATGTTGACGGTTGTGCTTTTCACATTGAAAATTACAGCAATAAACAATTGGTGTCAGGAATAGGAAATGCCTGGTTGAAATGTGAAGGCATTCCGAGTATAGGGATGTGAATTTGGGTTAGGAGCAGTCAAGTAGCGGAATTGGCAGCCATTTATAAAGCAATTACTACTGCAGTTGATAATACATTTAGTGAAATTGTCCTGGTGACTGATTCTGATTATGCACGAAATAGCTTTGTGGAATATTTGCCTGGCTGGAAGGTAAGAGGCATGATTAAATACAATAAAAAAAAACCTTAAACATGGAAAAAGAATAGAAGCCATAGACAAATTGGTGTCAGAGAATGATTTGACAAAATACTGGAGGAAAATTCGTGGACATTTAAAAACTCCAGGAGAGGATAAGGAGGGAAATGATGAGGCAGATCATTTAGCTAAAATTGGGGCTGTGATGGGAGAGTTGCTACCTATTGAACATTTACTTGGTGAAATAAAAATTGATGCAGTTGCACACTCTTAAGATCCAAAAGAGGAGGATCAACCGGTAGTACAATGGATTTATGATACACCAGATCAAGATCTGATCAAGGCACAAAAGGATGATCCAATTTTGGGAATCTATTATAATCATTTGATAGACGCTGAACAAAATCCTTTAACAGAACATTATTGTGTGGGAAAAGAAGAGTTGAGGGTGCTATTAAAGAATAAAAAACGAATTAGACTACAGGATGGACTCATGATTAGGGAGTCCATAACAGGACAAATACAGTGGGTGGTACCCCTTTCATTCAGAGGACTAATGCTACACCATGCACATGATTCAAAAACTGCAGAACACAGAGGTTCACAAAAAAACATTAGAGATACTGAAAGATTATGCTTACTGGCCACATATGTCCCAAGATGTGGAATTATGTACTAGAGGATGTCTAGTATGTGCCCAATTTAAACCTGCTTCACCAATGCATAGAGCCCCATTAATGAAAAGAGGCTTAACTCTTCCATGGTCAGATTTGCAAATAGACTATGCAGGGCCTGTAAAAAGGTCGAGCAGGGGGAACCGGTATATTTTGTGTGTGGTTTGTTTACTGTCAAAATGGGAAGAGTGTATTCCTGCACCAGATTGTAGTGCGCAAACAGCAGCTACATTACTGGTAAATCATATATTTTCAAGATTTGGGTTACCACAAAGAATAGAATGAGACAGAGGAAGTCATTTCACAAGCGCTCTAATGAGTAAGGTGTGGCAAATACTGGGAGTGAAAAGAAAGCTACATGTTGCATACAGACCTGCCTCTTCCGGTGGAATTGAACGCTGTACTAGGTCTGTTGTGGATATATTAAAGAAGTTTCTAGCAGAGGCAGGTTCCAGTTGGGATTTACGTTTACCTCTGGTTTTGATGGCAATCAGATCAACTCCTGCCAAAGCCACAGGCATCAGCCCTCATGAAGTAGTGACAGGTAGGAAAATGGTGTTGCCGCAACACCTGCTATACAGGACACATGAGCAGACACTTGTAAGCACATCTACAGTTCATGAATGTATGGAAGAACTGAGGAAGCATTTACAACATGCATTTGCTTTTGTGCAGCGGAATTTGGAAAGGGCTGCTGACAGTGCAAAGTCATATTATGATAAAAAGACATCAGTGAAAGAGTATTGTGTGGGGGATCAGGTGTATACATTTAATTTTGGAAAGGGTAAACCGAAAAATTCTAAATTGCTGGCTGCCTGGCAGGGCCATTTCAAATTATACATGAGGTATCTCCAGTGGTTTATAAAATTTTGAGAACTGAAGGTGAAACGGTAACAGAGCCATTTGTTCATGTTAACCAACTTAAGCCCTGGCATCCCAAACATGAGGTGAGGAGGCTTGAGCGTATAGAAACAGATCAGGTCCCTTAAATACATGAAAGAAAACACATGAGTCTATTTATAGGGCCCAATAACAGAGAAATAGAAATTGAAGTGAATGTTGTAATTGAATAGATGTGAATAAAAAGGCTATATATGTGATGATCATTAAAAGGGGGCTGAAACTAATTAAATTATTTTACAAAGTTGAAATATGTTAAATGATCAATGATGTTTTATGTATGTTTGTTTTCTCTCTAACATGTGCTTAATTTCAGAAAGCAAACGAAAGAGTAAGGGCGAAATACATTTATTTTTAGTAAAAGGGTGAAAATAGTATTATGCCATGTACTTAATCTTTCTTTTCTATTTGATTTAGAATCACCAACCTATCTTTTGAGGTCAGAGTTCACAGGACCGGAGGAAACGGGAGATGATGGAGTCCACGGGATGAAAATCAAGTGATGCCTGCCTCTGGGTAGAGATGAAGACAAAGTAACCGGGATGCCAAAAGAGATGACTCCTATGGAAAGACATCCAAGAGTGCCAGGATGAAAGAATTCACTGGATAAAGCAGATGATGTGATGTTGCTGGTCTGAACATATCGGAGCTGGACATAACTATAGAAACAATATTTGACTGAATTGGCAGCGTTGTGGGTGCATTAATTTGGATGCATCATGGAAATATGGAGTTCCACAACTTTATTATTTTATTTAATTATTTTAATTTGTTATATTAATTCTGTTTTCATTATTTATTTTATTTAATTATTTTGTGATTGACTTCAAGTATTGATAAAAAACATTGGACTATGGACACTTCAGTTGAGAAAAAATGTGTACAATATTTTATAAGAACTAATGGACTCATTTGAGATGAATCTTGATTTTATGGTGGTTAAACAGTGATTTATTGTGAAAAATGTGAACATTCATATTTTTGAGTTTCTGTGATGGAAAGAAAAAGAGGAGCACAAGTTGGGTTTCCTCCAATTGTGGCTTAGACCACTGCCAAATTGTCAGAAAAGGAGGGATAATGTAGTATAATTTATAGTGTTTTGAAGTATAGCGCCTCACTGATTGTGATAGCATTCTATTGACAGCAATAATGTGGCATACACATATAGCCAGTCCTATGTTGCTAGCATAACGTACGAGTATGCAAATGGAGACAGGCTGCAGGTTTAAAAGTGCACCAGATTTTTCTTTCTTTCTTTTCTCTTCCTTGAAATGCTTCATACACAGGAGACTACATTATTTATCTAACTGACTGACTTAATTAACAAGTACTAATCACTAGTGATTACTCATTAACTTTATAATGTAATCTCTATGTGAAAAATGAGGTGGAAGTACATTTTCTGAAATTCGTTTTCAAACGTGCACTAGGATATTTTTTTTTCTTCTATCTGTTCACTGTGTTTGCAGCAAGCAGAATCTGCATGCCAGGAAATGATTTTAGTTACAGTTTCTTACTGTAAAAATGGGCTATTGTGTGGAAGGAAGGATGATGTGGCCTTTTTAATTTGATTGGTGCAAAGTATCTGCAGTGGCCCCACGTAGGAAAAGTGGAAGGTGCAGAGGATTGCTGGGAAAAGAATGACAGATCTTTTGGCAGTTTCTCTTTTGCTGAGCTCGAGAGACGGATGATCTTGGTGTCTTAGCACTGGCTTGAGAACCCTATGTTTTCGCCACACACACTTCAGACACTGAGATTACGAAGGCAACCCATGTCGACTGGGCCGCTCTTCTGAAGGGGGTCACTCGGGGGTGGAAACCACAGATCTTTTGGTAAGCAGCCAGGTTTGAAGTGAGGTCATTTTTTATTGTTTGGTGAATGTGTTCTAAAAATACTAGGCAGTTGTGATAGCAAAGCAAAAGAAAATCCCTTGCATTTTTATTTGTCATGTGTTGAATACTAATTAAAAAAATATATATATTAGTTTGCATTGTATCTGTGTTTTTGTTTTTCTCTTCTCATTTTGTTACAGGTAGAGATGAAATGCATATGGTAAGAAATTGTATCATGACTTTATAATGGTTTGCAATATAAGAGATATATATATATTGTTTGTGTTTCTACAATGAATTTATGAAAGGACATTTGAGACGATGTGATGTTGCACTTGCACTTTAATTAACCTTTATGGCTGAATCATATACTTATGTGAGACATGTTTGATTTTATGATTTTGCACTGGCACTTTACAAAAAATGTATGCTCTAATTATGGAGACATTACTGCAATAGACACACTATGCACTTATCCGCCTGTTATCCAACATGGCACTTTTTGGGACAATTGTGTCTAAAATATGCCGAGGTCTATGCAGATTGAAGTTGTTTGCCTTGTCTCATAATAAGGATGAGGCGCCTTTAAGGTACAATACATTTACAGGCATGTCACGTGACAATATACCTAAGAAGGGAAATGTGCTGCGCTCATCTCCGGTTTTTGCTAAAGGCATTCTAAGCGATCGTTTCATCATGTAGGATGAAACCAAACCATTTTTATATATTTTTGTGCACTGGAGCACATGAACACATTATCACAATTTTAATATGATGTCAGGAGGCAGGATCTGGCGTGCGATAGGCAGCCTCTCCCCCGTGCTTTTGCATTTCTCCAACACAGTATTTAGCTGATTTGGGGATAGTATTAACTTAGATACATGGATTCTGAATTCATTCATAGATGGCCGCGGCTTTGCACGTTTGCAATCCCAGTCCCTTGCAATCATATGATCGGTAAAACGAAAGCAAAGGGGAGGAGCCTAATACCAATGCTGGTCCTGCGCCTGTTTTTACAAAAGGAAGGTGTTTTCACATATATGAAAAAAAAAGCCTGAGGAAGCTTGGAACACAAGTGGAACGCGTGGCGGTTTCCACCCTGGTGGGGTGAGTGTCTTTACAACCTGTTTGTCAGTATAGGAGGCAGGAGAGATGCCTACCCTTTTTAAGCCATTAGGCAGTGTTGGTTGCACAAGATTTTTTGTAATGAAATAAAAATACTTTTTTGAGCAAGCGGCTTGGTCTTGTGTGCAGGGATTACTGTGCAACATGTTGTTGATGAGGGTTTTTTGAAGTGCTACAACTTTCCTCCACATGTGTGTATAGTTGTATATTTAGAAATCCGGCCAGGATTTCTTTCCCTTGCACCAGCTGCATGTAGGCTGAGCACTATTTTGGCATATCAGTTGTTTTCTCATATATATATATATATTTTTATCACCTGCACCTGCGGCGAGCTGCAAGTCCACCCAGCCTCCCTGATGATGTGTATTGGCACCGAAACCGGTCGGAGGAGTACACCAGTGGCCTGGAAGGTTATGCAGAGAATTGGAGTGTGCACCTTTCCTTGTTTTTTCCATATATATATATATATATATATATATATATATATATATATATACATGCTTCTGAGTTTTTGAGTTTTAATTGTTTTGGGTTTGCCTAAGTGGATGTGGGGAAGATTCATGTTCTTTGGTAATGTAGTCACACATTTGTTCATGCAGATGGAATAATAGATAGAATTAGCGGTGATAAATAGATGTATGCGTATATTCCCCAGTGCATGGTGTCTGGGGGAATATCATATAATATATAGATTACTGGGGGTCCATGAACCAGTAATGAATCAGTAATGAGGTCTATGGAAGCATAGTTCACTGATAAATAAATCAGTGATAACACCACAGGTTATTGGTGATGCTCTATGTGAAATCGTGGTGTCTCTGAATGTAGGTCCAAGGCTCTCTATAGATCACAATAATATTCTAAGAATAAGGAAGGTTTTGTGTATGATGGGGCCATAAATAGAATAGGAAAGTTATGCTCACCACTAAGTAATTTGCCACTAAGGAATTTACCACCAGAAACTACCACCCATAGTGTATATTTCTAGATTATCCAATATAATGTAACAACATATAGTCACTGGAAGGAGGTAAGACTAAACCCAATCTAGATGTAAGGACAAGTTATTACCAAATTACCACTTTTCTTTTGGCGGTAAGAAAACACCACCAGACCCCAAATCTATAAAAAATACCCTACAAACCTTGGGCTACTGTCTTTGTTGCTGTTATCCTGTTTCAGTTAAAAGTCGATTTTAGGAGAAGAGCCATGTTTTCAGTAATTTGCGGAAAGACATGAGGTCCTCGGTGAGTCGGATGTGGAGTGGAAGTGAGTTCCACAGAGTGGGTGCCAGTGCTGAGAATGATGATCCACCTAACCTCACTGAGTTGGTTTTTGGTATCACTAGGAGGCCGGCTGAGCTTGATCTTAGAGTGTATGATGGATGGTAGGGTTTTAGTTTGTCCTGAAGATATTGAGGTCCGGTTTTATGCATTGCTCGGTGAAAGATGCATAAGGATTTGAAGGTCACCCTTCGGGCAACCGGGAGCCAGTGCAGAGTTTTGAGAGCGGGGGAGATGTGATCTCTTGGGCCAAGGGCTAGTAGCAGTTTGGCCATGGGATGTTGTGCTCTTTGTAGTTTATTCAGGTGGTACACATGGACTCTGAGTTAGAGGGGGTTAGCATAGTCCAGTCTTGACATAACAATTGATTGGACCGAAGAGAGTCTGTTGGGAAAGGTGAGGTATGGATGCGCCTTAGAGTTTTGAGGTGGTAGTGGCAGGACTTGGAGACGTTGTTGACTTGGAGTGAGAAGAGGTTATGGCTACAACAGTCAACCTCACCATGGACATGTGCAGCAGTGGTCAAAGCATTGTTTACATGGCAAAAACAGCACACTAGATGACATTTCTGACATTTACTTACCAAGAGAGGTCTTGCAGTAATGCAAATGGGCAGCAGGTGAATGCAATTTAGAAGCATACAACATTGTACATGCAAAGATTCCATAGCAGAAGCCATGGGGACTTGACATACTGGAGAAGGTGGCGGAAGTGAAGGCAGTGTGTCTAAGACTGAGTCATTTGCATTTGGGCTGTGTTGCAGCAGACTATAGATTGAAGGCCTTCCTGTCTCACCGATTGGCAAGACATTGCTCATGCTCTGATTTTTTCATGTGCTTCACTTGATCATGACAAGCTTGACCAGTAATTAACAGGCTTGGAAAGTAAATATAGCTGCGGCCCAGAAAATTAGATCCTGTTCCTGCCAAGCTTACCATTTCATAAATTCACTGTGATAATTACTGATGTGCCACAGGTAGTCACTGCACAACCTTAAGACCGCAGCGGTCAATCATTTAAACTCTACATTGCACATGATGGATAGCATGTTTCAGCAGTGCAATGCCATCACACATTACTGTAGCACTCCCAGTAGAACTATTGATCAGTCATTTGTTACAGTATGTCAGAGGAAGCTTGCTAATGTCTGCTCTTTGGAGCTTTCAAGGAGGCCACCAAACAAGTTAGCCATCACAATGAATCTCTCCCGAAGGTTCACTCGCTGGTGTGCCTGTTTGAGTTGTTCCTGTCCACATTGGTGAGTGCCCTTGGCTTGGCAGGTGCTGCAGATGTGGTACAACCGTCAAGGGATCTTGTATGGTGACCCATGGTTAGTTGGATTTAGAGGTATTATGAGTATCTGCTGGCTTTCATCATGGACCAATAATCCAAGGTCAATGTGGACCCTTTTCATCTGCAGGTGTCAGAGGATGAGGACTTGCAATAAAATAGTACAAAGAGGAGACACTATGAAAACGGTCAGGGTGCTTTGCTACAGCCCTTGCAACTTCCATTGGAGAAAGAAGACAGGCAGCAGGAAGAACATAAAGCAGCCCAAATGTTCCCAACTATCCCATCAAGCTCAAGATTGACAACATCAGTGGGCAATAAATCACTGACACCAGATTAAAATCTTGTGAGCAGTGTGGGTGCATCATACAGGAATGGGATGTGTGGGACACCCTCCTCAGTGAATCAGAAACCTTTAACGCAGACAGGTCCTTTGCAGGCTCAGACAGCAGACCATCCGATGCACAGATGTTTGGTGCCTATTTAATGGACTTGACATTGGTGAGAAGAGATGATGACACTTACAGACATTCTACAATAATGTGTCCATCAACAGGCCCCTCCTCCACAGAATGCTGCCACCCTCAGGTGTGTGGTGTCCCTCTGAGAGGGTAGTCATTTTGCGATGACTTCCTGATTCGTCCCCCAGACACAGCCAGCAAAAGGAGGGGGAAAAGATAGTACTCCAGCAAATGCATCTCCACGTCATCGTCAATGAATGCGGATTGTCTACATACCATATCAGGCAGTGTGACTGATTCTGCCCAAATGCAGGCTTTGCCAGAGGCGTGCTGTCTCTGTTTGCTTGTCAAGGCAGCATTTGCAGCAGGAACCTGCTTCTGACGGAAGTTGTCAGTGGAAGTGGAAATTATTGGGCAGACTTGACAGATGTAGAATTTACCTTCTGCTTGATATGGTGTACCCATCAACATGGTGCTGCACCCTGGTCTGGCAGCTACTGGCACCTGTATCATTTCCACTCCTCGAAGGAGCTGTGTGGGCTTCTGGATCACTGGTGTGATCAGTGGTGGCATGCAACGTATTTGTCTTGTTAATATCTTTGTGGCACCGTAAAAAGTGATTGTACATGGCCATCAACCCCAGGGAGCGGTTCTTGTATCTCTGCCCCTGCTACACTTGGTTGCCATAGCACTCTGCCACACCCAGGACCATGAGGACTGGGTGAAGGGGAAGAGGTATCTGGATCCTGGACCTTCCATGCCTGCCTTGCCACCTCTGCAATAGCATGTGCAAGATGTGGCTCCTGCTCCTCCACCTCCTCAATTTCAGGTAGGACCACCAGCTGCTATGGCACCACCACAGGCAGGTCCTCATCTCGAAGCTCCTCACATTATGCTCCTCCTCAATAACCTCTCCCTCCTTTGCACCATTGCCTATTTTGGTGAATACCACTCACTGGTCCCATTCAGACAGACACCATCCCAATGTAATCAAGGGCGATTGTAGTGTTTGTTCATCAAGCCACATAAGGGACTTGCCTGTGTCATCCTCCTGCACCACCTGCATGCCAGCTTGCTCAACCAAAGGCCCTGTTTCTGTAGAGCACTCCACCAATCAACAACTCATTACCTTCTTTCTCCATGTTAACCTCCAACGGAGGCCTTGCCTCATCAGATTCTGTGCTTAAGGGAGCTTCTCTGATGGCCTGAATTTTCTTCCAATTTGCTTCCAACTTCTGATACCACCCCAATTGCCTGAGCCACCTCACAGATTTGGAGGCCTGGCGATACTGCGTGTCCCATGAAACAGCGTCAACAACCAGCAGGAAGTTCGTACCTCCTTCATAAATCACAGGGGAATCTCAAGTGCCATGTGAGGAGAAATGTAGCTCCTTCCTCCTCTCCTACAAGCTCCTTTGCTTCCCAGTGTTGGGAGTGTGCCATTCCCCTTCTTGGGGGAACTGGAAAATTAGACAACTAGAGAAACCGAAAACCAAGAACGTCCATAGAACTACATCCAAAGAAAAAGACCCAATGCAAAACAACATATACCCACAACAAGAATGACAAAACAGCACAACAAACCAATGGGGAGACAACAACAACAAACACCCAGTGGTAAACTGGGAAAGGGTAAAGAACGTTTATTCTTTTTGGGTTTTCTGGAGAAAGGATTGGACACAGCAACTATTTTTGACTTTTTAAAGTTTTATTAGGAATAATAAAAGGGAAAAGGAATACGGAAAAAGGTTGGAAGGTTCTCGTTTTGCTTTTTTAATCAAAGGTAAACTAACAAAAGAGTGATTGAACAGCCAAAGGGACATAAAAATAGACAACAAAAACTCTGCAAACAACACAAAACTACACATAATCAAACACCAAAGTATAAGAAACACTCCCAAAACCAGTCAAAAGGATCCTCCTTAAACCCTCAAATTGTGACCCTGCTCTATATGACACCTTTCCTCACAGCCTAGTAAAACTAACAGAGTATATCAAGAACTGAAGTTTAATATATCCTGAAACTTTCTCTAGGAGATTTTGGAGCCCTAATTATCTGAACAAACTTGACAAATGAGTCTGATATGGCTCTGATTGGCTGAACACACTCAATGAATCAGGCCAAGATTTGTCAAGAGAACCAAGGCTCTTGATTGGAGCACAAATCATTTCTTGAGAACCAGAACCCCAATGGGAGCTTGTCTTGGTATTCGTCTGCATTAAAAACCTGTCATACACTTGAGAAATAGGACAACATTGGACAAAAATGATTCCAGGGCCCCTCGAGTCACAAGGCTTATCTACAGCACGCATCTATGACACTTTCATCATGACATAGTCTCAACTCCAGCAAGCACCTTTGCAACCATGCAAGTACCCGTTAACTCTCTGGATCCTGTCATGGTGTTTTGCAGTAACATTGTGATGACAAAACACTAAAGGTCCAACAAATGCATGGTTGCATTAAATCAGGAAACGACACATGGCATACCACGAAGCAGAATAACACAATAGTGTTGCTTTTCCTAATTTCATCGCCACCTACTGCCAAATTCGTATTAGGCATACATTTCAGGTCTTATCGTGCCGTGATAAATTGAAATACACTTAATCAAAATGCATCTCATTACTATGTGTGGAAGGCATTCTTGCTAAATTAATGGTTTATTTACACATCAAACACATTGAACAACAGTGCAAGAGCAACATACAACCTATTAGGAGAGAATGCATAGTAGCTTGTTACCTTAACATGGTTGTCAATGAATCAATGAAGTGTGGTCCTAATACGGACATGTACTTCTGGCCATTACGGCGGCAAAGAGCAATGTGACATCGATCAGTCGTTTCGGTCTGCAGTTTGCTCTTTACAAAAGTCGGTCATCATATTTTGCTTCTTTTCTATTCGGGGTTGTATAAACCTTGTATTGACCAGCCATAATTCTGTTTTGAAGCCACAATATGACGGTTGAGATTTGAAAGGTGGTGCTTGCGTACTGATTGACATGCCTTTGCATCAGCGAATAGGAACAAGCAATACCAGGTACCATCCCTTGCTTTGGAGAGCATTTCTGGCAATTGCTGAGGAGGCTTGATGCAGCACACGTGAGGCAATCATTCCAAAGGGGCTCTGTAATGTCATGATTGGCCATAATTGCTGAGTCGAAATCCATTTAAAACTTGCACTTAGGATTGCACTCTCTCGTAAGGTAACTAGAGCATTTTAAGCACCTCTCTCTCTCTCTCTCTCTCTCTCTCTCTCTCTCTCTCTCTCTCTCTCTCTCTTTCTCTCTGTCTCTCTCACACACACGCATGGTGTCCTTATTCTCGTGCTGCCTTCATGTCATGTAAAGGGCAGGAACACATCTCTATGTCCCGAGGCAACCCTGACACAAACGCACTTGTACAAAGTGCTTTAAATGAACACAAAGAAGTGCATGAACTCACCAATCTAGGCATTAACTTGGCCGAGGCTCAGACCCAGCAAGGTCCAAAACCTGCACTTGTGCCATTGCCCTGCCGGATCTCCTCGACCAATTTCTATTAAATGTACACAGTCCCCCTATCCAGTCATGTAGTTCTCTATTTGTCTGACTTTATTTGTGTATCTTGCTCTTTGTGTCTCACTATATGCTTGAATCACTTCCTAGTTGTCTCTCTGCCTATTAACTCCCCCACTTCCCCTCTCCTCACTCACCCCCTGTCCAATCATATGTTAATACTCTATTTCACTCTTTTCTAAGATTGTGGCTTGGGAGCTTAGCACACTCACTGAGACAATAGATTCAGTGTTTCCAACTAAACGCTCATGATAATGGTGTCTTTCTAAGTCATTTGCTGTAAAAGTGATTGTGTTAGTCTAATGCGGTCATCTCTCAAAGAAGTCCATCAATCACAGATTGATGTTCCCCTGCTTAAGCACAAATATTGCCATTTATAAATGTTGGCATGCTTTGAAGGGAAGGAAGGTCAGAGAGACCACTAATAGTAAATGAACAACTATGATCTCTGGGCAAATTATTGTGCTTAAAGAGAAAAGTCACGAATAAACTATTAATCCGAATTGAAACCTGCTGAGGTACACAGTGTGGCTCCATAAACAAAATAATGTGTTATTAGATGGATAACTTATGTGGGGTGCATTTAAAGGCCCCAAGCAAACATTTAAATACTGCAACAAAAACAGCCTGGCTTTTTGCTTTCGTTGTCACATGAATGGCAGGCATTTAAACACTGCAACAAACACCACCTGGTTTTTGCTTTTGTTTTCATGTAAAGTTAAAGAGTCATGTGGAAATGGGCCTACCTATCATTATCAGTGGACAGCAGCATTTTAATTCACAAAAGAAGGAGTAATCAAATAATCCTGTGACATGGAAAACAGGATTTTTAAACATTAAAAGCAAAAACGGCCTGCACATGTGTGTGCAAATAAACATGGCTTTAAAAAGCCACAATGGAAGAAAAAAAATCACTGCTCATAGAAAGATGACTTAGTCTTCAGGAAAAACCTGTTTCTGGCCGAGGGCAAATCTTCACAGAAGAAAACCCCACTTCCAGCTGGATGTCACATCCCCCATCTAATGACCCCGCAATAAAATGTGGTTCTGCTAAAAGGCATCAAATTCCAGTATCCTCCAGACCTACTGACTAGGAAACCAGGGACTTCAAGAGAAAGTCATCATTGGCTGAGGCATAACTAAAAGGTTTGAATCCTTGTTGCACCCACTTCAAAGAGAGTCATAAAAACCTCTGGTCACAGGCTGGCTCAGGGAGACAGATGTCAGTGCTAGATGAAGCAGCCCTCCCATTTGCTGAACAGGAACACACACAATTAATTTAAAAGACTATTTTAATTGTAGGCATTTTGCAAAGCAACCATACTGTGGATTGATTTCATTTTTATACAATGGTTTATGTAATTTCCAGGCAATTTTGGGGATTTAAAATGCATCTACCTGTGACTCTGGGTACTGTAATGGCCAGTTAGACTAGGTTTTTGGCCGATCTGAACATGTTACAAATTTGAGAGTTGGTGTAAAGTTGGAAAATTAAATTAGGGATATGCTTAATAACTTATATCTTCATAACTGTTGTGCATTTTATGGAAATGACAAAAATGTTACACATGGCCATGCTACATCGTACGGATTTGGCGTTCGGCTTATCTAATTCCCCATGATCAGCTAAAACAGAAAATATGTTTACTATGGCAGTTGCTAGTAATATTATGAAGTTATAATACATAACTAGTTTTTGCCAAAAAGATGAAAGGAGAATGAAGGATGGTGATAAATGGGAAAAGACAGATGTTTCTCCAAACCCCTAAAACAATTCTGACTGGGGGCGGAGAGATTGAGATGGTAACTGTCCAATCCTAGCAGCAGGGATTATTGCAGGGTACTTCCCTTAGATTGGAAAATTGGTAATGTCATTTCTGCTACATAAGGAGTACTGTACTAGGGCAGTGGACACACAAAACTAGGGAGACAGAAAAAGGAGGACATAGAGAAGGCTGCTGAAACTTACCATCTTTGAGAGTGGAGTGACCAGACCCCTGCCCTATCT
This sequence comes from Ambystoma mexicanum, assembly GCF_040938575.1. Taxonomy (NCBI): domain Eukaryota; kingdom Metazoa; phylum Chordata; class Amphibia; order Caudata; family Ambystomatidae; genus Ambystoma; species Ambystoma mexicanum. The sequence goes on along the minus strand of NC_090934.1, from coordinate 435,980,581 downwards.
TTCCAGAGTGTCCCGAGAAGCAACTGGCTTTCCTGAACGATAAACCAAAGCTTGCTATGTAAGTAGCAATGACCCCATCCCTTAATGGCATAAGCCCTTCATTCTTATAGCAGTGCATCCAATGTTTCCCCATTGAAAATTCCCAATTGAAAACCCCAATTGCCAGTGCATTTTAGTCATCTCACCATTTAAGAATCCTATGTTTGCCCGTTTAGTTCAATCATCTCCCCATAGAAAAGTCTCTTGTTTGCCTGTGCATGTTAGCATATCCTCACTGAAAACCCCTAATTTGTTTGTGTAAATCCTTAGTGGATTTTTGTGAGTAAATCAATTAATTCCCCCATTGTATATCACAGGATCAGGATTGGTGGAATTCAAAACTAGCAATCTTTTCCCCAGTGTTTTTGTTAATTGTTATAGTTATAAAGTCATGCCCAAAATAATTAATCCCACTGTGAAGTGAGAAACAAATGTGTCCATGTGTTTAAATTGTGTACTGTTAAACGTGTTTCCATCTGCCACTGTCATTCTTCTTAGCATTTTCTGTCCTAACCTAAAACTGATTTTCCTTTTGTGAGATAATCCCTTTCACAGAGCCTACCTGTCATTTGCAGCCTCAGTAAAAAAAGAATTCCATTTGCATTTTCTTTTCTATTGAAATTAAGCTTAACATCCCAAAAATAGAGTTTCTGCTTCTGTTACTCTTTCCATATTATGCGGTCCAAACAATTTTTCATTTGCATTCCATTTCCATTGCCCATGTGTTGTATATTCTAAACATCGATGGTCTCCTTGTGTGCTGACTAGAAATCCATAAAAAACATTGTCTGTCTTTCGAAACGTAAGCAAGCAAATTCCCTGTTTTATATCTCTTTCCCATTGCAGATGTGAGAAATAATAAAAAAAAACATGGTTTCATTTGTGCTCCAAAAATTGATTTCTCCTGCTTTGCTGTCGCCGCATCTTGTTTCTGTGGGCACCACACCAAACCCGATTTCCCCCCTGTATTCTTACTACCTGCCACTGCCTTCCATTCAAAGGAATCAATTCCAATTGATGTTTGGGAGGTTCAGTGTTGTGGGGGAGTGGTTAACACTAGTGCTATCATTGTGTGGTAAATTGTTATTTTTCTGTACTGCCATTAAAAAAAGGAAGTAACTGTGTGTGACAGTATATCTTAACCTGGTTGTTTTTTTAGAAATGATTGCATTTTATGTTGCCACAACATTGGTGGCTGTTGTAGTTGGTTGATTTTCCTTTGATATTTAATAATAAATTAATACATATCTTATTGAAACACACCAGTCTTGTTCCTCGTCCATTGTTTTTGTGGAGGTTGGATGCAAGATGGGTTGGAGGCCTAACCAAAAGAATCTGTAGTATAATTTTTTAAAAAATTGTTTTATTGTGCGCCACATTCATTGTAGGGGAAGGAGTTCCCTGGCTTGTGTGTGCCGTGTAATAAACTTTGACACTTAGTGGGTAATTCATAGAATCCAGCGCACAAGTGGCGCACGCGGCTGACGCACAGTGTGCGCCTGCGAATCCCTGCGCCAGCCCCGTGCGCTAAAATCCAATTCCGCGCACAGCGTATTCATGGATTCCAGCCACCAAAACCAGCCGTGGCGCACAGTGGCGCAGCGACCCTGCAGCAGCGCCAGTTACGCCCCCAAGAACGCCTCTCGCGCAGGGAAAAGCCATCAATATACCCAATCCAGCGCAAAGGGCTGCGCCAACCCTGTACCAGCACAGCAAGCAGGCTACGTGTATCAGTGGGGTGCGCGGGAAGTACCTCACGCGATTGGCCCCGTGCGAGCAGGGTACGCGTATTTCAGGGGTGCGCTGGAAGTTCCACACGCGATTTCATTATGGTACGTGTATTTCAGGGGTGCGTGGGAATTTCCACACGCGATTGGGCCCGTGCGAGCAGGGTACGCGTATCTCAGGGGTGCGCGGGAAGTTCCACACACGATTAGCCTGGATATGTGTGTTCCGGGGTGCCGGGAACTTTCACACGCGATTGGTGGAAATCCACGTGTGTTCTGTCATCACGTGCAATGAGGGAAACACCTGCGCGCATCACGTCACAGACGCGCTCACGCGCTAAGGGCCTTTGGTCCAATGAAATCGCATATGCGGGCTGCCGTGCATACGCGCTAAGGGCCTTTCCTCGTATTACACGCGGACGTGCAGTTTCCATGCGCGCGTTACGCGCATGGCCCTTTCCTCGTATTACACGCGGACGTGCAGTTTTTCACGCGCGCTGAAATGCCCATGCACGTCTGTACGCGTCAAGTCACAGGGGCGCTTGCGCTTGAGGGGCCTTCTGTCCAATGAAAATGCGTATGCGTGCAGACGCGCTTACGCGCTAAGGGCCTTTCCTCGAATTACACGCTGACGTGCAGATTTTTCACGTGCCAAATCACTCCGTATCAAGCTGGCCACGCGTAAGCACACGGAAGACCACGCTCCTGCCCAGAAGGCCGAACTACTGCCCCCCAGAGCCCCGAGCACGCTCCCACCTGCCATCTGCTGCTGCCTGACTGCCTGCTGCCCACGTGCACTGCCATTTGCTGCCTGCACATCAGCCAGGGGTGCTGTTGCTGTGACCACCCCTGCTGGAACCGAAGATTCCCGACTGGGATTCCATCGCTCCACAGCCCAGCCCCAGGACCCAGTTGCCCACCCACTCCTGCCTCTGGGGTTGTCATGTCGGGGCAAACACCATCTGTGACCACTGACAACCCCCGGCCAGAGAGGCAGAGGGGCACCAGCTTCAGTGCCACCGAAGTTGGTGTCCTGGTGGAGCAAGTCCTGGGGCAGTATGATGCCCTCTTCGGAAGTTCCCGCGCCGACAAGGAAGGACGGACTCGGATCTGGACTGACATCGTGACTGCCATCAACGCGGAGGGGGTGGCAGTCCGCGACTTACAACATGTCAGGGAGCGCTGGGAGGACTTCAGGTCCAGGACCCTGAACAAGGCCCGGCGCCTCTTGAAGGCAGCGGATGCCAAGGGGTGCCGGGGCCACTTGTCGGAAGAACAGATGAGGGTCCTGGAACGCATATCCCCAGCGCTCCACGTCCAGGTCCTTAAGAAGCAGACCCGTCTGGAGTCGAGCGGTGAGTGTACATTCATCGTGATTGTGAGCAGTGCGTGTGGTGATTATTCAGTATTGTGCAGGTTGCACATCTGTTTGTATGGGGTCGAGTATGGGTGGGGGTGTACAGGGCCGTGGGGCTGACACATGCGAGGGCTGTAATGTGTGAGACATGGATGGTGCTTGTGTGTGTAGGCTTGCATGCCAAATGCAGTTGTGTGGGCACACATGTTTGGATGAATGTGTATGTAAGTAGACATGTCCGTGATGTCACGCATGTATGTTGTTTTCGGCTGTATGTATCAGCACTGTGTGCATGTGTGTGTATTTGACAAGGGTGCAACAGTGATGCAACATGGATGCATGTGACAGCGGTATGTGGAAGCCTGATTGGCATATGTGACATGGATGCCCGTCTGAACAGTGCGACACTTGGCAGAGGTGTACACATGCATGCAAGTGTGGTGGTGTGTGTACATGTGTGGTGCACTTCCGGTGTTGCATGTGATGTCTGGCTCACCTTTGGCTGCTCATGCTGTTGTATGTGTATGGATGGTGGTGGCAGTTGCGATATGGCTGTGGTATGGCTAATGTGTGCGAGTTGTAATGACATGTGTGTTGGGGATTGTGATGACATGTCTGAGGTTTGCCAATGCCACTCATGTACAACTGTCATGTGTGTATGTGTCCATTGTACAGTGCCCTGATGCCTGTGTTTAGTTTCTCCCTGTCTGCAGCGTCAACTGATGAAGAGGGCGGAGAAGGTGCTGTGGAGCACAGCGGCGGGGATCCGACCGCAAGCCGGAGACGCAAGGCCCGGCTCCCCTCCCAGGTTGTCATCTCGTCGGGGAGTGAGGAGTCCGGTGCCGCGTCCCAGGCCGCAGCTGCCGGGGGGAGGTCCAAGAGGCGGAGGTTGGAGTTGGACTCCTCGGCAGCAGAAGGGGCAGCTGGGACCCCACAGGGCCCAACAGGGGAAGATGGCACGGAGTCATCCAGGTTGGTGGGGGGTTTGGTGGAGGAGGAGGCCGTGCAAGCACCAGAGACGGGGTCTGGAGGTGGGGATCCCACTGGTGCTAGTGGTGCAGTGCAGGACCAGGGACAGGAGGCAGCACAGGCCGCCGCGGAGGTGCCTGTGTGCAATCCTGTCCCCGATCCTGTCCCTGCATCATCTTGCACCAGCAGGGATGCCTACCTCCAGACCCGTTTTCAGGCAGGGAATGAGCTCACGTCAACTGGCCTTCCTCTGCCTGCGGACGTGGCTATGCAGGTCCGGATTGAGCCTGTCCTGGCTGGTGTGGCGTTGTGTCAACGGGCCATGCGAGGTGACCTGCAGTCTTTTCATGGAGAGACTGCACGTCATCTCGAATGGCTCGTTGACCAGGTCAGCCTGCTGAGACAGGTCACCCAGGCCGGATTCCTCCGTCTGATGGGGCTTGCTATGACCCCCTACTCAACTGGACCCCCTACGCGCCAGTCGTCCTCTGTGCCATCTTCCCACCCATCAGTCACCTGGGTGCCCTGTGGAGCTGCCTCTGACGGTGCGGCCAGGCTGGTGGAGGAGGCATCCCTGCCACAGTCGGGAGTCGGACGTCCAGCAGGGGTGGCCACATCTACGGCTGCGCCCCAGCCGGCGGAGGATGTGCAGGCAGCAGGAGGCAGTGCACGGGCAGAGGCACAGCAGCAGCAGCAACGTGGTGGGAGCCATGAAGGCTCGGGGCCTTCGACATCGGAGGGGCAGGCATCGGCCGGAGGGCAGGAGGACCCAGGACAGAGAGTGTCTTCTGTGTGGCAGCGGTTGGGCCACGCCATAGATGCGGAGCGGCAGCGGGCGGAAGAGGCACGGCTCACAATAGTCAGGGCGGAGAACTCCATGCGGAGGGCCCTGAGGCGGGCCGAGTGCCTCGAGGCAATCCGCAGGGGTTTGGAGGTGGAGACGTCGACGGCCCTGCGGACCCTAGGGGCCATGGAGGAGGACCGCCTCCGGGACATTGAGGAGGAGTTCGATGATGCCCTGGCCCGTAACATCCACAAGTGAGCCATGAAACTAGCCCGCTGCCCTTGTACATAGTTTCTAGGTAGTGTTAGGTTTCATTTTTGTTTTTATTTTATTTGGACCTTTCGGACATTGGCCACATTTTTGTATATAGTTTATTTTATTAGTTAGTGTAGTTAGATAGGTTTCCTTTATTTTGTTGGGATAATGGACCCTGGATTGTTCCCATGTACATAGTTGACAGTTGGATTGTATTTTTTTTTCTATTTTTGACCATGGAGCAATGGCTTTCTTTTTCATTTCCCATTGGATTTTGTTTTGTGGACATCGACTTTGGACATTACTTTGGATTTTTATTTTTGGTTTTGCTTTTTTTGACGGACATGCTTCTTTTCATTTTTGTACATTCACGTTTCTGTTTCTTCTTTTTTTATTCTATTGATGTTTCCTTTAATACATATTATTTTTGGTGAACTTCAATGTGTGGTATCTCATTGGTTTCATGCATTTCATGATAAGTGTTTTGAGATTCACTGACACCCATTGGGTGTATGTGAGGGAAATGTGTTTGTTTCGGAACTTGCAATTGGTGTTCTTTGATGTAATTGCAAATTATGAGTGGGTGGATGCAATACTCGGGTGGGTGTTTTGCATTTGGAGGATGACCATAGGGACCAGGGATCTAGATTGTGATGACATGTTGGCTGGGGAACATGAGTTGCACATGGGTGGGGGCCTGCTGGCAGGTGCCCCACAGTGCTGGGGGGTGGGGGTGGTGGGGAACATGAGTTGGACATGGGTGGGGGCCTACTGGCAGGTGCCCCTGGTGACTGGGGGGTGGGGGTGGTGGGAGACATGAGTGGGGGCCTGGTGGAGGCTGCCCCTGGTGGCTGGGGGATGGGGGTGGTGGGAGACATGGGTGGGGGCCTGGTGGTGGCTGCCCCTGCACTGCTGGTGGGGTGGGGGTGGTGTGAGACATGGGTGGGGGCCTGGTGGCTGGGGGATGGGGGTGGTGGGAGGCATGGGTGGGGGCCTGGTGGTGGCTGCCCCTGCACTGCTGGCGGGGGTGGGGGTGGTGTGAGACATGGGTGGGGGCCTGGTGTAGGCAGCCCCTGGTGGCTGGGGGGTGGGGGTGGTGGGGAACATGAGTTGGACATGGGTGGGGGCCTGCTGGCAGGTGGCCCACAGTGCTGGGGGTGGGGGTGGTGGGGAACATGAGTTGGACATGGGTGGGGGCCTGCTGGCAGGTGCCCCTGGTGACTGGGGGGTGGGGGTGGTGGGAGACATGAGTCTCTGGTGACTGGGGCCTGGTGGAGGCTGCCCCTGGTGGCTGGGGGATGGGGGTGGTGGGAGACATGGGTGGGGGCCTGGTGGTGGCTGCCCCTGCACTGCTGTGGGGGTGGTGTGAGACATGGGTGGGGGCCTGGTGGAGGCTGCCCCTGGTGGCTGGGGGATGGGGGTGGTGGGAGACATGGGTGGGGGCCTGGTGGAGGCTGCCCCTGGTGACTGGGGGGGGGGTGGTGGGAGACATGAGTGGCTGCCTGGTGGAGGGTGCCCCTGGTGGCTGGGGGGTGGGGGTGGTGGGAGACATGAGTGGGGGCCTGGTGGAGGCTGCCCCTGGTGGTTGGGGGATGGGGGTGGTGGGAGACATGGGTGGGGGCCTGGTGGAGGCTGCCCCTGGTGACTGGGGGGTGGGGGCGGTGGAGGCTGCCCAGTGGGGGTGGTGGGAGACATGAGTGGGGGCCTGGTGGAGGCTGCCCCTGGTGGCTGGGGGATGGGGGTGGTCGGAGACATGGATGGGGCCTGGTGGTGGGTGCCCCTGGTGACTGGGGGGTGGGGGTGGTGGGAGACATGGGTGGGGGCCTGGTGGTGGGTGCCCCTGGTGACTGGGGGGTGGGGGTGGTGGGAGACATGAGTGGGGGCCTGGTGGAGGCTGCCCCTGGTGGCTGGGGGATGGGGGGTGGGAGACATGAGTGGGGGCCTGGTGGAGGCTGCCCCTGGTGGCTGGGGGATGGGGGTGGTGGGAGACATGGGTGGGGGCCTGGTGGAGGCTGCCCCTGGTGGCTGGGGGATGGGGGTGGTGGGAGACATGGGTGGGGGCCTGGTGGTGGTTGCCCCTGCACTGCTGGGGGGTGGGGGTGGTGTGAGACATGGTTGGGGGCCTGGTGGAGGCTGCCCCGATGGGGGTGGTGGGAGACATGGGTGGGGGCCTGGTGGTGGCTGCCCCTGCACTGCTGGGGGGGTGGGGGTGGTGTGAGACATGGGTGGGGGCCAGGTGGAGGCTGCCCCTGGTGGCTGGAGGGTGGGGGTGGTGGGGAACATGAGTTGGACATGGGTGGGGGCCTGCTGACAGGTGCCCCACAGTGCTGGGGGTGGGGGTGGTGGGGAACATGAGTTGGACATGGGTGGGGGCCTGCTGGCAGGTGCCCCTGGTGACTGGGGGGTGGGGGTGGTGGGAGACATGAGTGGGGGCCTGGTGGAGGCTGCCCCTGGTGGCTGGGGAATGGGGGTGGTGGGAGACATGGGTGGGGGCCTGGTGGTGGCTGCCCCAGCACTGCTGGGGGTTGGGGGTGGTGTGAGACATGGGTGGGGGCCTGGTGGAGGCTGCCCCTGGTCGCTGGGGGGTGGGGGTGGTGGGGAACATGAGTTGGACATGGGTGGGGGCCTGCTGGCAGGTGCCCCTGGTGACTGGGGGGTGGGGGTGGGGGGAGACATGAGTGGGGACCTGGTGGAGGCTGCCCCTGGTGGCTGGGGGATGGGAGTGGTGGGATACATGGGTGGGGGCCTGGTGGTGGCTGCCCCTGCACTGCTGGGGGGGTGGGGGTGGTGTGAGACATGGGTGGGGGCCTGGTGGAGACTGCCCCTGGTGGCTGGGGGATGGGGGTGGTGGGAGACATGGGTGAGGGCCTGGTGGAGGCTGCCCCTGGTGACTGGGGGGTGGGGGCGGTGGGGGACATGAGTGGGGGCCTGGTGGAGGCTGACCCTGGTGGCTGGGGGATGGGGGTGGTGGGAGACATGGGTGGGGGCCTGGTGGAGGCTGCCCCTGGTGGCTGGGGGATGGGGGTGGTGGGAGACATGGGTGGGGGCCTGGTGGTGGTTGCCCCTGCACTGCTGGGTGTGGGGGTGGTGTGAGACATGGGTGGGGGCCTGGTGGAGGCTGCCCCTGGTGGCTGGGGGATGGGGGTGGTGGGAGACATGGGTGGGGGCCTGGTGGTGGCTGCCCCTGCACTGCTGGTGGGGTGGGGGTGGTGTGAGACATGGGTGGGGGCCTGGTGGAGGCTGCCCCTGGTGGCTGGGGGGTGGGGGTGGTGGGGAACATGAGTTGGACATGGGTGTGGGCCTGCTGACAGGTGCCCCACAGTGCTGGGGGTGGGGGTGGTGGGGAACATGAGTTGGACATGGGTGGGGGCCTGCTGGCAGGTGCCCATGGTGACTGGGGGATGGGTGGTGGGAGACATGAGTGGGGGCCTGGTGGAGGCTGCCCCTGGTGGCTGGGGGATGGGGGTGGTGGGAGACATGGGTGGGGGCCTGGTGGTGGCTGCCCCTGCACTGCTGGGGGGGTGGGGGTGGTGTGAGACATGGGTGGGGGCCTGGTGGAGGCTGCCCCTGGTGGCTGGGGGGTGGGGGTGGTGGGGAACATGAGTTGGACATGGGTGGGGGCCTGCTGGCAGGTGCCCCACAGTGCTGGGGGGTGGGGGTGGTGGGGAACATGAGTTGGACATGGGTGGGGGCCTGCTGGCAGGTGCCCCTGGTGTCTGGGGGGTGGGGGTGGTGGGAAACATGAGTGGGGGCCTGGTGGAGGCTGCCCCTGGTGGCTGGGGGATGGGGGTGGTGGGAGACATGGGTGGGGGCCTGGTGGTGGCTGCCCCTGCACTGCTGGGGGGGTGGGGGTGGTGTGAGACATGGGTGGGGGCCTGGTGGAGGCTGCCCCTGGTGGCTGGGGGATGGGGGCGGTGGGAGACATGGGTGGGGGCCTGGTGGAGGCTGCCCCTGGTGACTGGGGGGTGGGAGTGGTGGGGGACATGAGTGGGGGCCTGGTGGAGGCTGCCCCTGGTGGCTGGGGGGTGTGGGTGGTGGGAGACATGAGTGGGGGCCTGGTGGAGGCTGCCCCTGGTGGCTGGGGGTTGGGGGTGGTGGGAGACATGGGTGGGGGCCTGGTGGAGGCTGCCCCTGGTGACTGGGGGGTGGGGGTGGTGGGAGACATGAGTGGGGGCCTGGTGGAGGCTGCCCCTGGTGGCTGGGGGATGGGGGAGGTGGGAGACATGGGTGGGGGCCTGTTGGAGGCTGCCCCTGGTGGCTGGGGGGTGGGGGTGGTGGGACACAAGGGTGGGGGCCTGGTGGTGGGTGCCCCTGGTGACTGGGGGGTGGGGGTGGTGGGAGACATGAGTGGGGGCCTGGTGGAGGCTGCCCCTGGTGGCTGGGGGGTGGGGGTGGTGGGAGACATGGGTGGGGGCCTGGTGGAGGCTGCCCCTGGTGACTGGGGGGTGGGGGTGGTGGGCGACATGGGTGGGGGCCTGGTGGAGGCTGCCCCTGGTGGCTGGGGGATCGGGGTGGTGGGAGACATGGGTGGGGGCCTGGTGGAGGCTGCCCCTGGTGTCTGGGGGATGGGGGTGGTGGGAGACATGGGTGGGGGCCTGGTGGTGGGTGCCCCTGCACTGCTGGGGGGTGGGGGTAGTGTGAGACATGGGTAGGGGCCTGGTGGAGGCTGCCCCTGGTGGCTGGGGGATGGGGGTGGTGGGAGACATGGGTGGGGGCCTGGTGGTGGCTGCCCCTGCACTGCTGGGGGGGTGGGGGAGGTGTGAGACATGGGTGGGGGCCTGGTGGAGGCTGCCCCTGGTGGCTGGGGGGTGGGGGTGGTGGGGAACATGAGTTGGACATGGGTGGGGGCCTGCTGGCAGGTGCCCCACAGTGCTGGGGGGTGGGGGTGGTGGGGAACATGAGTTGGACATGGTTGGGGGCCTGCTGGCAGGTGCCCCTGGTGACTGGGGGGTGGGGGTGGTGGGAGACATGAGTGGGGGCCTGGTGGAGGCTGCCCCTGGTGGCTGGGGGATGGGGGTGGTGGGACACATGGGTGGGGGCCTGGTGGTGGCTGCCCCTGCACTGCTGGGGGGGTGGGGGTGGTGTGAGACATGGGTGGGGGCCTGGTGGAGGCTACCCCTGGTGGCTGGGGGGTGGGGGTTGTGGGGAACATGAGTTGGACATGGGTGGGGGCCTGCTGGCAGGTGCCCCACAGTGCTGGGGGGTGGGGGTGGTGGGGAATATGAGTTGGACATGGGTGGGGGCCTGCTGGCAGGTGCCCCTGGTGACTGGGGGGTGGGGGTGGTGGGAGACATGAGTGGGGGCCTGGTGGAGGCTGCCTCTGGTGGCTGGGGGATGGGGGTGGTGGGAGACATGGGTGGGGGCCTGGTGGTGGCTGCCCCTGCACTGCTGGGGGGGTTGGGGGTGGTGTGAGACATGGGTGGGGGCCTGGTGGAGGCTGCCCCTGGTGGCTGGGGGGTGGGGGTGGTGGGGAACATGAGTTGGACATGGGTGGGGGCCTGCTGGCAGGTGCCCCACAGTGCTGGGGGGTGGGGGTGGTGGGGAACATGAGTTGGACATGGGTGGGGGCCTGCTGGCAGGTGCCCCTGGTGACTGGGGGGTGGGGGTGGTGGGAGACATGAGTGGGGGCCTGGTGGAGGCTGCCCCTTGTGGCTGGGGGATGGGGGTGGTGGGAGACATGGGTGGGGGCCTGGTGGTGGCTGCCCCTGCACTGCTGGGGGGGTGGGGGTGGTGTGAGACATGGGTGGGGGCCTGGTGGAGGCTGCCCCTGGTGGCTGGGGGATGGGGGTAGTGGGAGACAAGGGTGGGGGCCTGGTGGAGGCTGCCCCTGGTGACTGGGGGCTGGGGGTGGTGGGAGACATGATTGGGGGCCTGGTGGAGGCTGCCCCTGGTGGCTGGGGGATGGGGGTGGTGGGAGACATGGGTCGGGGCCTGGTGGAGGCTGCCCCTGGTGACTGGGGGGGTGGGGGTGGTGGGAGGCATGTGTGGGGGCCTGGTGGAGGCTGCCCCTGGTGGCTGGGGGATGGGGCTGGTGTGAGACATGGGTGGGGGCCTGGTGGAGGCTGCCCCTGGTGACTGGGGGGTGGGGGTGGTGGGAGACATGAGTGGGGGCCTGGTGGAGGCTGCCCCTGGTGGCTGAGGGATGGGGGTGGTGGGAGACATGGGTGGGGGCCTGGTGGAGGCTGCCCCTGGTGACTGGGGGGGTGGGGGTGGTGGAAGGCATGGGTGGGGGCCTGGTGGAGGGTGCCCCTGGTGGCTGGGGGTGCAGGGGGACATGCGTTGGTGGGCAGTAGTGCAAGTTGACATGTGGGTTGGCTGGTGGGCATGGCCATGGTGGATGGAGTGCCTGCATGACATGTGCTGGGTAGGCCCCTGTGGTGTGAGCCACCTGCAGGGGCCGTGGAGGGTGTAGAGGGAACACCTGGGAGGACCCACACGTGCAATTCACGTGTGCTGCTCCCCGCGCACCCCTGTAATACACGTACCCTGTTGATATCGCGCACACCTGTATTACACGTACCCTGATGGAATTGCGTGTGGAACTTCCAGCGCACCCCTGGAATACACGTACCCTGCTGATGTTGCGTGGGATACTTCCCCCGCACCCCGAAATACACGTACCCTGATGAGATTGCGTGTGTGACTTCCCGCGCACCCCAGGAATACACGTACCCCGCTCAATCGCGTGTGTAACTTCCCGCGCACCCCCGAAATACACGTACCCCGCTCAATCGCGTGTGTAACTACCCGCGCACCCCCGATATACACGTACCCCGCTCAATCGCGTGTGTAACTTTTCGCGCACCCCCGAAATACACGTACCCCGCTCAATCGCGTGTGTCACTTCCCGCGCACCCCCGAAATACACGTACCCCGCTCCCCCAGGCCCGATCGCGTGAAAATGTTCACGCGAACCCCTGAAATACACGTAGCCCGCTCCCCCAGGCCCGATCGCGTGAAAATGTTCACGCGAACCCCTGAAATACACATAGCCTGCTCCCCCAGGCCCGATCGCGTGAAGAAGTTCACGCGAACCCCTGAAATACACGTAGCCCGCTCCCCCAGGCACGATCGCGTGAAAATGTTCACGCGAACCCCTGAAATACACGTAGCCCGCTCCCCCAGGCCAGATCGCGTGTGTGACTTCCCGCGAACCCCCGGAATACACGTACCCCGCTCAATCGCGTGTGTAACTTCCCGCGCAACCCCGAAATACACGTGCCCCGCTCGCACAATTGCTTGTGCGTGTCTTTCGCTGTGCGTGGCTTTGCCCTATTCAATTCCATGAATACGTGTGGTTCGGGTGCGTGTGGGCGTTCCGTCTGCTTCCCTGCAGTACATCCCCAGTTACGCCCTTGTTTTCGCGAGTTGTTCCCCATTCCGCGCGTTACGCCCCGTGTTCCGCCCACTTTCTAGTGTATGCGCCGAGGTTGTGCGCTTTCACTGTGCACGTCGCGCACATCTTTCGGGATGTTGCAGTGACGTGTGCGCCATGCACGGGTTTGGCGCACATCCCGAGGACAACACGCGCAGGGACTTCCCGTGCGCCTGTTTTTTTGCGCTTGCGCCTGCTTGCGCCTGCTTGCGCGAAGATTTTCGGCGCACGTTTGTTCCATCAATCGGCCCCTAAGCTTCAGACCAGATCATCTGAATGGTTTTCTCTGCAGACTTTTCTGAGGGCAACATGCCATACTATTTGGTAGTAATGGGGTCATGTTCTTCCCTTTGTGCATTGCAGAGGGAGTACCACGCTCCCAAGCACTGGCATGTTAGTAGTCCTCTCAAGCTATTTTGATTGCTTGTACCACAAATAAAAAAACACGGGCACTTAGGCAAACCTTGGTTTCAGTGTATTTTTTGCACTTCGTAGTGTAATCATATATGCTTCCTGTCATGTATGTGCATGGCATGAACAATTTACATTAATTTCTATGGAATCTGCCGATCTTTATAATTTGGTAGAAGCTGGAATATTCCACAGGAATCTAATGCATATTCCCCATCATCAAAATAAGATGTTGCCAGGTATGCATTTCTTTTTTAAAGCTGGAGAGGATGGGGTGGTGGGCACATAAAATGTGTTCTGGGACCCCACGGAGACAGTCTAAACCTTGAAATTCCACTGCAGTGGCAAATGAGGTCAAAAACCATGCGTGCATTTTTTCTTTTTTTGTGTGGCTTTTACACTTCATTTACCACTCTGGGAGATTGACAAATGTCCCCTAAATCTGCCACATAGTGAGGGAAGATTTCTTCTCTGGACTCCCAACTGTGTCAGGTAAGGCAGAGGGAGATCTAATTATTTGGCCACGATCACACAATTTGGTGAAGCTGGGATTTGAACCTAATGTGCAATTTAGGCACTTGCCACATCTTTTCAAGCTCTAGAAGGTACACGCGTAGGCTCAGAAGACTTATACTGTTATACAGTTTCCTTGCAGCATACACACATAACACTCTAGCACATTCGGACAACATTTGCATCCATACAGAAACGCATTAATCCAAAAGAGTGTGATTGCAGATGTATTTTCCTCATCCTGGATTATGCAAAGTAATGAATGCAAGCCAGGGCAATCTTCTGTTTGCCATCCATACATTGTTTGTAATTTAAGACACACAGCAAAATAAACAGTGCGAAAAGGTCACCTTCCAAAAGTATTTGGCAGAAACTCAAGCGTGTTGTACTGCAGAGTAAAAACATGAGAACAGCCACATACAAGCAAACCATTTTTTTGGCATGCTGAACTAACACACATCGTGGATTTCAATCACGCTTTAAAAGAGTGTTTTTGTGCTCAATTCCTTTGCTTTTAAGGATGGTACATTTTTTTAAAGGAAACTGGATCTGAGTGTGGGCTTTCATTTTAAAATGAACAATAGCAATCACAATGCTGAACACCCTTCAGAGAAAAAAGGAATTGGTTAAAGAGTTATTAGATGGCCCTTCTGTTCACTACTCATTTTGTTCTGCAGGGTGTGGTGGGAAGGAGCCATGACAACGGGGAATAGAGGGAGGGGGAACAGGCCTAGTTTTCCCTGAAAACTCAACAGGGCATAGTTTATTTTCCGGCTGTCCTTAGGTGGGCAACTTTACAAAATGGTTTCACATGACACTTTACTCATAGCTTAGTGTGCCTCTACAACCCCACCCACCGTGCCGGTCCACTCCCCATCACCTTTTATGGTAGAATTAGTGGCAAATGCCTTTTAACACGCACATAGCTCAAACAAATAACAACAGTGTACGACTATTAAGCATACAGGGAACTGACCTGTTATATTTCCTTCCAGAGCCTGTTCTGGGATTTTCAAGGCACTTTACATTATAAAACAAACATGCAGCTACCCCAATTGCATCAGAAGGGACATTGCAGAGAAATAACATTACAAGTAGTGTCGTCAGTCTTTGATACTCTAGGCGATCATTGGTAGTGACATTAAAAGAGGTTTCCATGCTTAATCCAAGAGATACATTTCTGTTCTGTAATGCATGAATGGTCACTATTATTACTATATAACAACTGTATGGTTTAGTAAACAAATGTGAAGAACGATATTGTAATAGCAAAAGCAGCACACTGAATCACTCTAGGGACTCCCAATGTTGGCAGAGATAGCAGGATTTGGCCCAGTCAGCAATTGAAGCACTAGGCCACATATCATCCTACGTATAGTTAACATAATTGTGTGTTAAGGTTTGGGTTTCTAGAGAATAAGTAATAGTTTTATATCAGTACAATGCATTGAAAAATGCATACACTGCATTAGAAACGAAGTTACATCATCGTACAAACATGTTGAACAAATGTTTGGGAGCTGTTGTCCCAACTGATACTAAACACCCACGAAACCAAGAATCTCACACTATGGAGAGGTGCCAGGACAAGGAAGGTCAGAAGACTGAAAGGACATTTGCATATTCCATGAAGCACGTTTCAATTCCTGCCGTCACCATGTCGATGAAACATTGACAATGGTTAGGCTGTTCATCAGGTCAAAGTGAAAGTTAACCTCTCCTTGCTGGTATATTCAGGCCTGGTCCAGGCATGGCCAGATCAAGTGGGAAGCCCCGTAGGTGTGAATCGATTGGCTAGCCCTGGGTAAAGGCTAACAGGCCGATTTATGTAATTCCCCTCAAAAGTGTCGCACGCAGCTGGCGCGCAGCGTGCCCGTGCGAATATCTGCGCCAGCCGCGTGCGATAAAACCAATTCCCGCGCACAGCGTATTCATGGATTCTCGCCTCCAAAAGCAGACGTGGTGCAGAGTGGCGCTGCAACCCTGCAGCAGCGCCAGTTACGCCCCCAAGAACGCCCTCGCGCAAGGAAAAGCCATCAAGATCGCAAAACCATTGCAAAGGGCTGTGCCAACACTGTACCAGTTTACCGGACTGGCAAAAGCGGGGAACGCGTATTACGGGTGTCAGGAACACACGTGCGTGAGAAGATTCACACGCGATCGGGCCAGGGGGAGCGTGTGCGTGTATTTCAGGGGTGCGCGAGAAGTCCTACATGCGAATGGCCTGGGTGCGTGTATTCCAGGGGTGCGCGAGAAGTTCTACACGCGAATGGCCTGGGTGCGTGTATTCCAGGGGTGCGCGAGAAGTTCTACACGCGAATGGCCTGGGTGCGTGTATTCCAGGGGTGCACGAGAAGTTCTACACCCGAATGGCCTGGGTGCGTGTATTTCAGGGGTGCGTGGGAAGTTCCACACGCGATTGGCCTGGGCGCGTGTATTTCAGGGGTGCGCGGGAAGTTCCACACGTGATTGCCTTGGGCGCGTGTATTTCAGGGGTGCATGGGAAGTTCCACACGCGATTGGGCTGCGTGCCTGTATTTCAGGGGTGCGCGGGAAGTTCTATACGTGAATGGCCTGGGTGCGTGTATTTCAGGGGTGCGCGGGAAGTTCCACACGCGATTGCCCTGGGCGCGTGTATTTCAGGGGTGCGCGGGAAGTTCCACATGTGATTGGCCTGGGCGCGTGTATTTCAGGGGTGCGCGGGAAGTTCCACACGCGATTGGGCTGCGTGCGTGTATATCAGGGGTGCGCGGGAAGTTCCACACGCGATTGGGCTGCGTGCGTGTATTTCAGGGGTGCGCGGGAATTTTCACACGCGATTGCCCAGGGCGCGTGTATTTCAGGGGTGCGCGGGAAGTTCCACACGCGATTGGGCTGCGTGCGTGTATTTCAGGGGTGCGCAGGAAGTTCCACACGCGATTGGGCTGGGCGCGTGTATTACAGGGGCTTCTGGGTGGTTTCACACGCGATCGGGCCTGGGGGAGCGTGTGCGTGTATTTCAGGGGTGCGCGAGAAGTTCCACACGCGATTGGCCGGGGCGCGTGTATTTCAGGGGTGCGCGGGAAGTTCCACACGCAAATGGCCTGGGTACGCAAATGGCCTGGGTGCGTGTATTTCAGGGGTGCGCGAGAAGTTCCACACGCGATTGGCCTGGGCGCGTGTATTACAGGGGCTCGCGGGTGGTTTCACACGCTATCGGGCTTGGGGGAGCGTGTGCGTGTATTTCAGAGGTGCACGAGAAGTTCCACACGCGATTGGCCTGGGCGCGTGTATTTCAGGGGTGCGCGGGAAGTTCCACACGCGAATGGCCTGGGTACGCGAATGGCATGGGTGCGTGTATTTCAGGGGTGCGCGAGAAGTTCCACACGCGATTGCCCTGGGCGCGTGTATTTCAGGGGTGTGCGGGAAGTTCCACACGCGATTGGGCTGCATGCGTGTATTTCAGGGGTGAGCGGGAAGTTCCACACGCGATTGGGCTGCGTGCGTGTATTTCAGGGGTGCGTGGGAAGTTTCACACGCGATTGCCCTGGGCGCGTGTATTTCAGGGGTGCGCGAGAAGTTCCACACGCGATTGGCCTGGGCGCGTGTATTTCAGGGGTGCGCGGGAAGTTCCACACGTGAATGGCCTGGGTACGCGAATGGCCTGGGTGCGTGTATTTCAGGGGTGCGCGAGAAGTTCCACACGCGATTATCCTGGGCGCATGTATTACAGGGGCTCGCGGGTGGTTTCACACGCGATCGGGCCTAGGGGAGCGTGTGCATGTATACCAGTGGTGCGCGGAAAGTTTTACACGCGATTTCAGCAGGGTACGTGTATTTCAGGGTTGCCGGGGAGTCCTACATATGATTTGCCAGTCTGGGTCCTCCCAGGTGTTCCCTGTACACCCTCCACGGCCCCTGCAGGCAGCCCACACCACAGGGGACTACCCTGCATCCCTGGTCATGTCCCGCAGGCAGCCACCCAACATGGGCATGCCCCCCAGCAAAGGCACATGTCTCCTTGCACTAATGATCACCAACTCATGTCCCCTTGCAACCCCACCCCCAGAATTGCGTGGCACCTGCCAGCAGGCCCCCACCCATGTCCAACTCATGTTCCCCACCACCCCCACCCCCCAGCAGTGCAGGGGCACCCTCCACCAGGCCCCCACCCATGTCTCCCACCACCCCCACCCCCAGCATTGCAGGGCACCTGCCAGCAGGCCCCCACCAATGTCCAACTCATGTTCCCCACCACCCCCACCCCCCAGCAGTGCAGGGGCAGCCTCCACCAGGCCCCCACCCATGTCTCCCACCACCCCCACCCCCCAGCCACCAGGGGCAGCCTCCACCAGGCCACCACCCATGTCTCCAACCACCCCCCAGCACTGTGGGGCACCTGCCAGCAGGCCCCCACCCATGTCCAACTCATGTTCCCCACCACCCCCACCCCCCAGCACTGTGGGGCACCTGCCAGCAGGCCCTCACCCATGTGCAACTCATGTTCCCCAGCCAACATGTCATCACAATCTAGATCCCTGGTCCCTATGGTCAGCCTCCAAATGCAAAACACCCACCCGAGTATTGCATCCACCCACTCATAATTTGCAATTACATCACAGAACACTAATTGCAAGTTCTGAAACAAACACATCTCCCTCACATACACCCAATGGGTGTCAGTGAACCTCAAAACACATATCATGAAATGCATGAAACCAATGAGATCCAATGGGAAATAAAAAAGAAAGCCATTGCTCCATGGTTGAAAAGTGAAAAAAAAATACAATCCAACAGTGAACTTTGTACATGGGAACAAGCCAGGGTCCATTATCCCAACAAAAGAAAGGAAACCTATCTAACTACACTAACTAATAAAATAAACTATATACAAAAATGTGGCCAATGTCCGAAAGTTCCAAATAAAATCAAAACAAAAATGAAACCTAACACTACCTACATAACTATGTACAAGGGCAGCGGGCTAGTTTGACGGCTCACTTGTGGATGTCCCGGGCCAGGGCATCATCGAAATCCTCCTCAATGTCCCGGAGGCGGTCCTCCTCCATGTCCCCGATGGTCCGCAGGGCCGTCAACGTCTCCACCTCCAAACCCCTGCGGATTGCCTCGAGGCACTCGGCCCGCCTCAGGGCCCTCCGCATGGAGTTCTCCGCCCTGACCATAGTGAGCCGTGCCTCTTCCGCCCGCTGCCGCTCCGCATCCATGGCGTGGCCCAACCGCTGCCACGCGGAAGACACTCTCTGTCCTGGGTCCTCCTGCCCTCCGGCCGATGCCTGCCCCTCCGATGTTGAAGGCCCCGAGCCTTCATGGCTCCCACCACGTTGCTGCTGCTGCTGTGCCTCTGCCCGTGCGCTGCCTCCTGCTGCCTGCACATCCTCCACCAGCTGGGGTGCAGTCGTAGATGTGGCCACCCCTGCTGGACGTCCGACTCCCGACTGTGGCAGGGATGCCTCCTCCACCAGCCTGGCCGCACCGTCAGAGGCAGCTCCACAGGGCACCCAGGTGACTGATGGGTGGGAAGATGGCACAGAGGACGACTGGCGCGTAGTGGGTCCAGTTGAGGAGGGGGTCGTAGCAAGCCCCATCAGACAGAGGAATCCGGCCTGGGTGACCTGTCCCAGCAGGCTGACGTGGTCAACGAGCCATTCGAGATGACGTGCAGTCTCTTCATGAAAAGACTGCAGGTCACCTCGCATGGCCTGTTGATGCAACGCCACACCAGCCAGTACAGGCTCAACCCGGACCCGGATAGCCACGTCCGCAGGCAGAGGAAGGCCAGTTGATGTGAGCTCATCCCCTGCCTGAAAACGGGTCTGGACGTAGGCATCCCTGCTGGTGCAAGATGATCCAGGGACAGGATCAGGGACAGGATTGCACACAGGCACCTCCGCGGCGGCCTGTGCTGCCTCCTGTCCCTGGTCCTGCACTGCACCACTAGCACCAGTGGGATCCCCACCTCCAGACCCCGTCTCTGGTGCTTGCACGGCCTCCTCCTCCACCAAACCCCCCACCAACCTGGATGACTCCGTGCCATCTTCCCCTGTTGGGCCCTGTGGGGTCCCAGCTGCCCCTTCTGCTGCCGAGGAGTCCAACTCCAACCTCCGCCTCTTTGACCTCCCCCCGGCAGCTGCAGCCTGGGACACGTCTCCGGCTGGCAGTGGGATCCCCGCCGCTGTGCTCCACAGCACCTTCTCCGCCCTTGTCATCAGTTGACGCTGCAGACAGGGAGAAACATAACACAGGCATCAGGGCACTGTACAATGGACACATACACACATGACAGTTGTACATGAGTGGCATTGGCAAACCTCAGATATGTCATCACAATCCCCAACACACATGTCATTACAACTCGCACACATGAGCCATACCACAGCCATATCGCAACTGCCACCACCATCCATACACATACAACAGCATGATCAGCCAAAGGTGAGCCAGACATCACATGCAACACAGGAAGTGCACCACACATGTACACACGCCACAACACTTGCATGCATGTGTACACCTCTGCCAAGTGTTGCAGTGTTCAGACGGGCATCCATGTCACATCTGCCAATCAGGCTTCCACATACCGCTGTCACATGCATCCATGTTGCATCACTGTTGCACCCTTGTCAAATACACACACATGCACATGTACACAGTGCTGATACATGCAGCCAAAAACAACATACATGCGTGGCATCACGGACATGTCTACTTACATACACATTCATCCATACATGTGTGCCCACACAACTGCATTTGGCATGCAAGCCTAAACACACAAGCACCATCCATGTCTCACACATTCCAGCCCTCGCATGTGTCAGCCCCATGGCCCTGTACACCCCCACCCATACTCGACCCCAAACAAACAGATGTGCAACCTGCACACTACTGAATAATCACCACACGTACTGCTCACAATCAGGATGCATGTACACTCACCGCTCGACTCCAGACAGGTCTGCCTCTCAAGGACCTGGACGTGGAGCGCTGGGGATATGCGTTCCAGGACCCTCATCTGTTCTTCCGACAAGTGGCCCCGGCGCCCCTTGGCATCCGCTGCCTTCAAGAGGCGCCGGGCCTTGTGCAGGGTCCTGGACCTGAAGTCCTCCCAGCGCTTCTTGACATGTTGTAAGTCGCGGACTGCCAGCCCCTCCGCGTTGTTGGCAGTCACGATGTCAGTCCAGATCCGAGTCCGTCCTTCCTTGTCGGCGCGGGAACTTCCGAAGAGGGCGTCATACTGCCCCAGGACTTGCTCCACCAGGACACCAACTTCCCTGGCACTGAAGCTGGTGCCCCTCTGCCTCTCTGGCCGGCGGTTGTCAGTGGTCTCAGATAGTGTTTGCCCCGACATGACAACCCCAGAGGCAGGAGTGGGTGGGCAACTGGGTCCTTGGGCTGGGCTGTGGAGCGATGGAATCCCAGTCGGGAGTCTTCGGTTCCAGCAGGGGTGGTCACAGCAACAGCACCCCTGGCTGATGTGCAGGCAGCAAATGGCAGGGCACGTGGGCAGCAGGCAGTCAGGCAGCAGCAGATGGCAGGTGGGAGCGTGCTCGGGGCTCTGGGGGGCAGCAGTTCGGCCTTCTGGGCAGGAGCGTGGTCTTCCGTGTGCTTACGCGTGGCCAGCTTGATACGGAGTGATTTGGCACGCGAAAATTCTGCACGTCAGCGTGTGAATCGAGGAAAGGCCCTTAGCGCATAAGCGCGTCAGCACGCATACGCAATTCCATTAAACCAAAGGCCCTTAGCGCGTATGCGTGTCTGTGACGTATCGCGCACGGGCGTTGCTTTTCGTGGGGTGCGGTGTGTGTGTCTTGCAGGCGTTGGGGTTCACACGCTATTACTTCACAGCGGGTGGGTGTTGGCTACGCGTTCTTCTACACGCAAGGCAGACGGTGAGTGGTACCCTGCTCCCCCAGGCCCAATCGCGTGTGAAAACACCCGCGAGCCCCTGGAATACACGTACCCCGCTCCCCCAGGCCCGATCGCGTGTGAAAACACCCGCGAGCCCCTGAAATACACGCACACACTCCCCCAGGCCCGATCGCGTGTGAAACCACCCGCGAGCCCCTGCAATACACGCGCCCATGCCAATCGCGTGGGGAACTTCTCGCGCACCCCTGAAATACACGCACACGCTCCCCCAGGCCCGATCGCGTGTGAAACCACCCGCGAGCCCCTGCAATACACGCGCACAGGCCAATCGCGTGTGGAACTTCACGCGCACCCCTGTAATACATGCACACGCTCCCCCAGGCCAGATTGCGTGTAAAACTTTGTGTGCACCCCTGAAATACACGCGCACAGGCCAATCACGTGTGAGTAACTTCTCGCGCACCCCTGAAATACACGCGCCCAGACCAATCGCGTGTGGAACTTCACGCGCACCCCTGTAATACACGCACATGCTCCCCCAGGCCAGATCGCATGTAAAACTTCACGCGCACCCCTGAAATACACGCGCACAGGCCAATCGCGTGTGAGTAACTTCTCGCGCACCCCTGAAATACACACGCTCAGGCCAATCGCGTGTGGAACTTCACGCGCACCCCTGTAATACATGCACACGCTCCCCCAGGCCAGATTGCGTGTAAAACTTCACGCGCACCCCTGAAATACACGCGCACAGGCCAATCGCGTGTGAGTTACTTCTCGCGCACCCCTGAAATACACACGCCCAGGCCAATCGCGTGTGGAACTTCACGTGCACCCCTGTAATACACGCACACGCTCCCCCAGGCCCGATCGCGTGTGGGCCTTCTCGCGCGTGTAGGACTTTGGCGCACATTTTTTTCCTGCACAGGGACGCTACCGGCTGCTTTCGTGTGGCGGACATGTATGGGCCTGTGCGCGTCTTTGGCCGTGCGCTGTTTTTCCCTATTCGTTTCCATGAATACGTGTTGTAGGCGAGCGTGTGGGCGTTCTGCGCACTTGCCTCCTGTACTTCCCTCGTGACGCCCACATTTTCACGAGTTGTTCCCCATTCTGCGTGTGACCCCCCGTGTTACGCCTACTTTTGTTATGTGCGCCGCGCTATGTGCGAAATCGCTGTGGCCTTATCGCACGGCGTTCGATGACCTGTGCGCCAGCGTGCGCCAGCGTGCGCCGCGCACTTTCTCAGCGCACATCCCACATTTCGCGCGTGCACGGGCTTCCATGAATTGATATGCAATGTTTTCTGTGCGATAATCGCACTTGCACTGCGATTTTCGCTGTTTCTCTGCGAATCGCACGTTTTCGCACGCGTGCGCCGTTTTTTCGGCGCACGTTGATTCCATGAATCGGCCTGTAAATGTTATACTTGATGGAAACATTGATAAGGAGTGAGGCAAAGCAGAATCTTTTTCAACCTGTCCATATATCAGTGTGACGGCAACTGGTCTCTATCGTGAGTTCAGAGTGGCGGCAATCACTTTCAGATGCTGCCTTGCCTAGCTTAACTCAGAATGTGTGAGAACCTCCAGTAACCCATTTTAGTTCCCTGGTGATAGTGTTAGCCTGGCCTGAACAGAAACAGTCTTAACTTTTTTAGGTGGTCTCGTGACATTATCAAAGATGACTATATCAAAATGCAGTGCAGACCTATCAGTAATTTGGTATGTGCTTGCATTTTGCGCGTATTTATTGTGAAAGAAAAAGCATTCACCAGAAAAAAACTGTACAATAGGGCATATTGGTAGTTGGAGAATTCCCACTACTGGGTGCTCCATGTAAGATATGTTCCAGATGATTCGGACATTGAATGGCTTATTGCGAACACAACAAGGAGGGAGCAAGTCTTTTTATGCACATTTGGAAAGACTGTGTGAATCATTTTGTAATGGGCGGTGCAGGAAGCAAAGGCATGAAAGGAAGCGGTAAAGCTTTACGCTTCCATTTTCCACTGCAGCCTATTTTTGTCTGCTTCCTAGGTAGCGAAGGTGGATGAACCGAAGTTACATCACTCCCTTTCTTCTTTCAACCATGTTGGAAGGGCACATAGTTTTTAAACTTGCATGAGGTTTTCATCCTAGCATAACATGAATGGATTCCTAATGACCCCACATCAAATTAGAATCTTCTAAAAAACAGGTGGATTTTGTGTGGAGCTGAATAATGGACCCTTAAAGAACACTGGAAACCTGGAGATAGCTTTGGTATGGAGCAAGAGAGGCATTGTTCAAGAGTTTGCTTTATGCAGATTTCCTCCTCTTACTCGCTCGCATGATTCAAAGGGTGCATCTGTGATATGTGAATACTCACTTACGCCCTGAGGGACAAAACTAAAACCATTTTAAGGTCCTTTAAGTACATTGTGTCCAGATACTTGGTTGTCGATGCCAATGACAGCAAATACATATTCCTAATCAGAACTTTGCCAAATGTGGAAATTCTACTTTTATTTTATTACTTAAAGTGCTAACCTAGCTCAAGAGCAGCTGAACGCTTCACCACAGGATTGTGCCAGAATTGGCTTGGAATTTTACACAGTAGAGTACTGTTGTGGAGAGAGAGAGAAGGATTTTTATTTGTCACCAGATATTTTTGAAAACTCAAAATGTTTTGTATTTTGCAGAACTGGATGATGGTAGGGGCATTTTGAGCCACTGCGGGGATTGAGATCCAGATGATTAGGGCATGGCAGGAGAAGGACACTGCTTGCATGTTTTCTCTTTGCGGGATGGGTTTGCCTCCAACCTCTTGATAGTTTTGTTATGAGAGATGTGAGAGCCTCCAAAGGTGTGGAGTTTAGCCACAAAGTATGTTTGTGTTCCATTTCAGACTGCTTTGTTGGTGATACATGTCAGTTTTAATATGATCCTCGTGAGAATGAAGAGCCAGTGAAGTCTGCAGAGTGTTGGAAAGGTACTGTTGTAAGTGATTTCAATCTGGCACACACCCGAGTCACGCCCAGAGTGCAGTGCGCAATTGAAACCCTTATTTATTTTTATCTTTAGGTTCAATATTCTAAACGATATACCACTCGTATCACACCCTTCTCTTGAGAACCCATGCCCCCGGTCACACTGATCCAGGAATCAGGCTAGTTTGCAAAGGTAAATATTTATTCATGTATTCAGAATTTAAATCACAATATATTTTAATAGGTAACAACAATCACCAATGGGGTGACATAACACTGAGTAATATCTTTAATACACTAGGAATCAAGTGATGAATAGAAAAACAAATGCAGCACAGAAAGAATACTTTTGAATTGGTGCAGAACAGATAGCACTATGGTTAGGGGTTCCCCCTGCAGCACCCCTCAGTCCCCCACCCCAATGGGCAATTAAATAGATGTGAGAAGAGAGCAGGTATTCAGGAATAGCACAAATCAAACAGAATATCAGTCCCACATTCCCCCTTCAAACACATGAGAAAAACAGAATTGACTTTTCAGCTGTCAGTATGGCTTTGAAATTGTTTTTGGAATTGACTGGGCAAAAACACCAAATGTGGTCAAAAATACTTAAATTATTATAAATTCCTATGGGAACCGCTTTGAACAGTTGCACACAATCCCAAGCAATGATTTAGTCTGAAGAAAACTTTTGAAATCTCGAAGTCCAAGTGGGAAATAAATTAAAGCTATTTCACACGTGTAAAATTTCTCAGAATGTAAAATCATGGCAAACTTTTCCTTGCGCGATATTCGTGATAACGGGCCAATCGCACTGTTTTGGACTTGGGTTCTATGGATAGCTAAGGATGTTAGGTGCAAGTAGTTGAAATTTCGTTTCTATCATAAGAACTGAGGGAGTTATAAAGGTTTTAGTCATTTTATAAAAACGGGCGCGGGAATGGAAAACCGAAATGCACTTTGAAAATGAAAGTTGGGTTTTCTTACATTAGATTATGACTATGGAAAAGAGGATGCCACATATGAATCTCCACAGTTACATGGCCAGCGTAACCCTTCACATGGTGGATGCTCAATTTCTTTTTGGAATTTACATGAGTTACTCAAAATCACTAATGACTTATGATTTTATAAAACAAATGAGAGACCATCAGTGCACGAAAGGTTCTGACAATACTATTTTCTGAATTTACAGATAGGATGGGTTGAGATTGGGATAAGACAATGCAAATATACTATGGGTCAATGTTCTTCCTATTAATACTCACAGAATAAGTTATTAAATGGAACCGTCAGTTCTGGTCATGGATTGGATCTGATCTAGGAAGAACAGCACATCAGGCACGGGACTGGATCAGCTAGGCCGGACACTGGATTTGCACGGAATGCCCTCCTAGTCTGTGGTTATTTCAAACAGCTGGATAGCGAGCTCCTCAGGCAAGCTGTGTGGTAGCAAGCCAGAGAATTTCAGGATACTGGTTCAAAAGGACTTCTCACACCAGAGCGCTTCACTGGGTTGCAACAATAAGTTCGAAAATTAGGCCTTGCAGAAAGTCAATAAATCTCTACTGCTTGCAAGAGTCTTGGCATCTGGATCTGGAAGGATGTCAAAGCTAGATGTAGAATGCTGGATCAGAGTGCTTCGCCGGAATCAGGAAAGTGAGTGAATCAGTGAGTCCCTATGTGTTGTCAGCTGTCTCTATTTAACATTTAAAATTGATTGATTGATTGATTGTTTATTTGTATAGCGCCTATGCACAATGTGCTTCAAAGTCCTTCAAGGAGGGAGGAAGCATGGGAAAATACAGTAACATTCTTACAGGTCCTTGAAAAGAATCGGAATGTGAAAAATGACTATCAAATCATAACAGATAGTACAAGTGCATGGAACAATAAAGGAGAGGAGAGGGAAGAAAAAAAAGGAGAAACAATACAAGCAGTAACATTACTATGCCTGGCGACAATTGTTGCAGTGCAAGAGTGACAAGAGGAGGGGGAGGAGGGGAGGTAGGGGGGAGGGGAGAAGGGAAGAGGAGAGGAACAAAACATTAGACTATCTTAAGAGGGTCAGCGACTTACCAAGAGAGTGCTGGGGAGGGAGTAGGAGGAGAAAACAAGGAGGGAGGGGGGAGGACAGACAAGCTTTTATCAGAAGTCAATGGAGTGTGATAAGAGTAAGTGCTAAAATAATAGAAAGATCAGAAGGGTGAAAGAGGGGAGTGGTGAGAGGCTGAAGGAGGCAGGCAGGTATGATCAATACGCCAGATGCCAATTTGGGTAGTGCCTAGCTTACACAGGACAAGGGAGGGGGAGAGGCTGCAAAAGACATGCAACTACAAATTATTATGCCTGACAGCAATTGGGGTAGTGCCAGAGATTTACAGAAGGGAGCGCAAGGCGGAGAAGGGAGGAGCGGAGAGACGAGGGGGGGCACATAGACACACTCGAGGGGCAGAGAGGGCACACAGGCACAATCAGGGAGCAGAGGGGGTACACAGACACACAATCGGGGGCAGAGGGAGAGCACAGACACATTCTGGGGCAGAGGGGGAGCACAGATACATTTAGGGGTAGAGGGTGAGCACAGACACATTCAGGGGCAGAGGGTGAGCACAGACACATTTGGGGGCAGAAGGGGAGCACAGACACATTCGGGGGGCAGAGGGTGAGCACAGACACATTCAGGGGCAGAGGGGGAGCACAGACACATTCGGGGGCAGAGGGTGAGCACAGACACATACGGGGGGCAGAGGGGGAGCGCAGACACATTCGGGGGACAGAGGAGGAGCACAGACACATACGGGGCAAAGGGTGAGCACAGACACATTCAGGGGGCAGAGGGTGAGCACAGACACATTCGGGACAAAGGGGAGCACAGACACATTCGGGGCAGAGGGGGAGCACAGACACATTCAGGGGGAAGAGGGGGAGCACAGACACATTCAGGGGCAGGGGGGAACACAGACACATTCGGGGGGCAGAGAGGGAGCACAGACACATTCAGGGGGCAGAGGGGGAGCATAAACACATTCGGGGGCAGAGGGGGAGCACAGACACACATACGGGGGTGGCTCAGTGGCGTACCATGGTGGACAGGGGTAGATAGGGACTTAGGAGTGGACATTGGAGGGAGGGCCGGCCAAGCCTGCCAGCTATCCCATAGGCCAGTTAGACCATGGCCCCAGCCAATCAGGCACAGCATCAATGTTAAGTTATGTTATGTTATTTTGCATTTATATAGCGCCTTATATACGATTGGTATTGTCCGAAGGCGCTGGTAGGTTGAACGCCCTTGGGAACCGAAGTTCGGGTCAGTAGAGAGAGTTGAGAGAGTCCAAGAGTCCAAATGTGCGTGTGCGCACCAGGTATGTGTGCAGCTGGTGCGGAATTCGTGTGGTAGCTGCTTCATAGCGGTAGGTGTGGTGGTTGAGAGATCAGGAGTATGTGTTCACTTTGGCAGGATTTATCCAGACCGAGTGTGGCTGCGTTACGCCTGAGGAGAAACACCTGGCTGGGGGATGTGTAACCAGCAGTGTTTACATATAGTGATGGGGAGTGAGCGGGAGATGTTGATAT
Source organism: Ambystoma mexicanum (assembly GCF_040938575.1). Lineage (NCBI taxonomy): Eukaryota > Metazoa > Chordata > Amphibia > Caudata > Ambystomatidae > Ambystoma > Ambystoma mexicanum. The sequence continues at coordinate 435,952,738 of NC_090934.1, read as the reverse complement.
GAGAACAGTTATACCGAATGGTGTCATAGTATCTCTGTGTTCTAGTTGAGTGGTGGTGTAAAGAGAGTAAGCGTGGGGTGTGGTATGATGAGATATATGCTCTTTTGAATGTTCCTAGTTTTCCAAGGCGTATTATGTACGTTACTCAATTCTATGAGATCAAGTCCGTTCAGAGCACTTTTATTCGTTTCAGGCATTTGAGATCAGGCGTTTCACTCATCCACTCTGTACGCTCATCCGCTCTGTACGCTCATCCACTCGACACACTCATCCGCTCATCACACACATCCGCTCCACACACACATCCGCTCCACACACACATCTACTCTGTACGCTCATCCGCTCCAGACACTCATCCGCTCCACACACACATCCGCTCCACACACACATCCGCTCCACACACGCATCCGCTCCACACGCACACATCTGCTCCACACACACACATCCCCTCCACACACACATATCCGCTCCACCCAGACACATCCGCTCCACCCACACACATCCGCTCCACACACACACACACATCTGCTCCATACACACACATCCACTCCACACACACATCCGCTCCACACACCACTTCCGCTCCACACACCCATCCGCTCCACACACCCATCCGCTCCACACACATCCGCTCCACACACACATCTGCTCCACACATAGCTGCTCCACACACTCAGCCGCTCAACACACTCAGCCGCTCCACACATTCAGCTGCTCCACACACTCAGCCGCTCCACACATCCAGCCAGTGCGCACACTCAGCCGGTTCGCACACTCATCCGGTCCGCACACTCATCCGGTTCACACACTCATCCGGTCTACACACTCAGCTGCTCCTCACACTCAGCCGCTCACCACACTCAGCTGCTCTCCACACTCAGCCACTCCCCACACTCAGCCGTTTCCCAATACTCAGTCGCTTCCCACACTCAGCTGCTCCCCACACTCAGCCGGTTCCCACACTCGGCCGGTTCCCACACTCAGCTGCTCCCACCCTCAGTCGCTCCCACACTCAGCCACTCCCACACTCAGCCGTCTCATGCACTCGTCCGCTCTCCACACTCGTCCGCTCCCCACACTCATCCGCTCTCCACACTCCATCCACTCTCCACACTCCATCCGCTCTCCACACTCCATCCGCTCTCCACACTCATCCGCTCTCCAAACTCATCGGCTTTACACATTCATCCGCTCTGCACACTCATCCGCTCTGCACATTCATCCGCTCTACCTACTCATACGTTCTACACACTCATCCGCTCTACACGCTCATCCGGTCTATACATTCATTCGTTCTGTATAGTCATCAGTTCTACGCACGTTCATTGTCATTATCAATCATTATCTCCATTTCCGCAGTATAGATATCCTTACATTCCCAATGATTTATTCATATTATCTACTTCATTGTTTTGATCTACTTTACTTGTTTAGTTTGGTTTGTCTTTCTAGTTTACATTCGAGTTTATTAGCTGTCAATTTGTCGCATCCGGTAGTTTGTTGGGTAGGTGTCATTGTGATGCTGTTAGTTTGGAAACCGGTTGGTTTTAGGGGAAGAGCCAGGTTTTCAGTAGTTTGCGGAAGGACGCTAGATCCTCAGGCGGATGTGGGGTGGGAGTGAGTTCCACAGGGTTGGGGCCAGGGCTGAGAATGGTGATCTGCCTAACCTGACTGAGTTTGTTTTAGGAATTACTAGGAGGCCGGCTGTGCTTGATCTTAGGGTGCAAGTGGGATGATAAGGTTTTAGTTTGTCTTGAAGATATTGAGGTCCAGTTTTGTGCAGTGCTCGATGGGAGAGGCATAAGGTTTTGAAAGCCACCCTACGGGCTACAAGAAGTGAGTGCAGTGTCTTAAGGGCTGGGGAGACGTGGTCTCTTGGACCGAGTGCAAGTAGCATTTTGGCCTCCGCGTTTTGTGCCCTTTGGAGCTTATTCAGTTGGTAGGTGTGGATTCCAAGGTATAGGGGGTTTGCGCAGTCCAGTCTTGATATAACGATTGATTGGACTGCAGAGAGTCTTTTGGGAAATGAGATATATGGAAAAATGCACCTAAGAGTTTTAAGGTGGTATTGGCAGGACTTTGAGACATTGTTGACTTGGCGCGAGAGTGTTAGGTCAGAGTCAAGGGTGCATCCAAGATTTTTCACTGAGTTGGAGGGGGTCGGTGAGTTGCCCATGGCGGGTGGCCAGGGTAGTGGGTGCGGAAGAAGTTCAGAGTTGCCGCAAACCATGATTTCTGTTTTGGAGGGGTTTAACAAGAGGTGGCTTTGGATCATCCAGAGTTCTATGTCAAGGAGGCAGGATGCCAGGTCCTGTCGGGAGTTGGCTTTCGAGTTCAGGAGTTTAAGAATTAGTTGTGTGTCGTCGGCGTAGTTGTAACACAGGATGTTGTGTGAACGAATTATTGGTGGGAGGGTGATCAGGTAGAGATTGACAGGAGGGCGGATAGGCATGCTCCTTGTGGGACTCCCGTGTCGACCGGTCGGACTTGGGAGGTATAGGTGGTGAGTATCGTTATTTGGTCCCTATCTTTGAGGACTGAAGCTATCCATTTAAGAGCGGTTCCACGAATTCCTATGGAGTGGAGGCAGTCTAGGAGGATTGAGTGATTGATTGTGCCAAAGACGGCGGATAGGTTAAGAAGGATTAGTGAGGCGCATCCGCGGAGTCTGCTGTCATCTTAAGGTCATCCCAGATTGAGGTTAGGGTGGTTTTGGTTCCGTGACGGGCTCTGAAACCTGATTGTGCGTGGTCTAGGAGGTTGTTGGCTTCGACAAAGGCATTTAGTTGGGAGTAGGCAGTTCGGTCAATGAGTTTGGCAAGGAACCTGGTGTTTGAGATGGGGTGGTAGCTTTTGGGCTTGAGAGGGTCAAGTGAAGGTTTTTTAATTAGAGGTTTGACATGAACTGTTTTGAATGCGTCGGGGAAGATACAGGAGGAAAGCGAGGCATTTATGATGGATCTTGCATGTTCTCCTGTGCAGGTTGAAGCAAACATTTCTTTCAGGGTTGTGGCTGGGCAAGGGTCTAGCGGAGAGCCAGTTGGTTTGCAGGCAGATAGAAGTTTGAGAAATTGTTCTGGTAATATTGGACTAAAGGATTCAAACGTTGGTTGCGTAGTGGTTGCAGCTGGTCGGCAGGTCGGAATGGGGGGAGTATTGTCTGGTCGATGTAGGAGAGCTACTTTGGTGTCTAGAGTATTTGTTCTTTCGAGAGCTGTGGTGTAAAAGTGGAGGGAGAGCGAGTCGCATAGTGATTGTTAGGGGGTTGGGACGGTCGTGGTGCAAGCGGGGTTCAGAGATGATTTTGTGGAGTTCTTTGCTCGGATTTTTGCAATTTAGCATTCGGGAGTTGTAGTGGGCTTTTTTTGCTTTTCGGATTTCAGCCTTGTACTGATAAAGGTGGTGGGCCAAGGTGGCCCTGCTCTCCTGGGTTTTGTCTTTCTGCCATTTGCGTTCTAGGTATTTATATAGTTGTTTAGTAGTCTTCAACTCGGGAGTGAACAATTTGGGGAAGGGTCCCCGCCGCTTTGAGGGTTTGCAAGGGGGTGTGAGCCACATCAGAGATGCGTTGAGCCATGAGTCAAAGGCGTCAGCGGTTAGTTGTTTACTGAGATGGCAGGTTGGTGGTGGATATTTGAGGAGCGCTTCGGCTAGGTCCGGGACAATATTCATTTTTTCCAGCATTTACATAGATTCGGAGGTTCAGATTCAGGTAGGGGAAGGGGGATGGGTGAGCGAATGGTGAAGGAGAGAATGAAGTGATCGGACAAGATGATAGGAGTGGGGGGGTTTAGATGAATCCGGGAGTTGGAGCTAAAGATGGCATCAAGAGTGTGTCGTTTATAGTGAGTTGGGCCATTTATGTGGGGTTGTAGGTTAATGGCGTCTAAACCGTCAAACAGAGAGTGTGTCATAGGCTTGGTGGGGATGTCGAGCCATATGTTGAAATCTCCGAGAAGGGTGAGGTGGGATGGTTTAGTTGGAGGGTGGCAATAGAGTCGCAGAGGTTGTTTGCAAATTGTCTATCGTAGCCAGGGGGCCTGTAGATTATTAGGAAGCTGGAGCGAGGTGGAGAGGGATAGTTTAACGAGGAGAGATTTGCAGGAAGGAATGGAAGGTTGGTTGTTGATGACTGAGGCGTGGAAGAGAGACTTGAAGAGGAATGCTACTCTCCCTCCTCTAAAGGGACTGTTCAGTGGGATGAGGGAGTAGTCTGGGGGGAAGGCTTCATTAGCGATTGGGGTGAAGTCGTCTGAGAACCAACTTTCGGTGATGAAATTCAGGTCTGGTTTGTCAGAGGCGAGGAGGTCAATGATGCAGTGTCTATTTTTTTTGCTATGGATCGGGCATTAAATAGGATGCAGTTCACATTGGCAGGTGAGGTTAGACAAAAAGGCCCAGGCACTCCGGTGCACGCAAGGGTGGCCATGTTGGAATGGCTAACAAAGCACCAACAGTCAATGCAGCAAACACAGAGAAAACCAGCATTTTGCAAACACAGGCATTTATCCCCAAGGGTAACGGAGATCCGCTGCTGCAACAAATAACAAAGTCAATTATTTCCATTTTCGTGGCATTTTCAGAAAAAGTCGCGCTCGAGCGCAATATTGCATTTTTGTAAGCCCAATGGTTTACCTTGCCTCAGATGTTATGAGGAGTCCAGACTCCCGATGGAAGTGGGAGAGAAGCAGGAGGCACCAGCTTCTTGCAGCTTCAAGTGGAGAATGGGAAGCACAATGAGGATAGAATGACATCACAAAATGGGTGTATGGGCAAGCTTAGCTAAGCTTGCCCCTGTAAACTGGGATTGGATCAACACTTCATCTCCGCCTTGCATTTGAGTGATTGGATCAAGGCCGGATTATGTCACATTTTATGGTTTGCTTTACAGTTCTTAGAAACCTCCCTTTAGCCACTGGTCTCAAAATCAAATTGTATACTAAATACACATTTCTACATTGGTCACCTTTACACAAATCACACACAAGACTCTTAAAACGTGCAGCCAGAAATTAGATTAACAACTCTGTCTTTTTTATATTTTTCATCACTTTGAATCACAAGTTATGATTCTCTGTAAATTGTTCATTGTTCATTCTTAACATCAAATGGTCACTTCACTCCACCCCTTTGTCTCTCCTGGGAGTTCAGGAGCATCCCCTTCCTTGGTCAAGTTCCATCATGGAGCCATTTACAACCCTCTCACACCTCTGTGTCCTGGGCTGAAGGGCCTGCTATTGTTCATTCTCTTTCTGTAGACAAAGATCTGGGGTAACCCACATTATCGTATCCCTGTGAGTTTCTGCTGAGAGAATGTCCCTCCCCCTGGAAGAAACCTGTTTGTCCACTTCCAAAGGGTTGCAGCTCAGCCAAGCTAATTTATTCTTAATTAAAAATCCAGTAAAAACTCTGTGGGATAAAAAAAAAGCAACTGTTTGGAGTTTCATATGCAAAGTGCTGCTTCTTTCTATGCACTCTGTTTGCTGGTCATGCAGCCCACTGGCACCTTTTCTGCACTGTGTGCTCCATTCCACCACACATGCACCATGGGTGTCTGGTTGTGCATCCATCTTTTTGTGTGTTTGAAAACGCAGATATGTGTAGGTTTTTGTAGGTTTTTGTAGGTTTTTGGAGAGCACAAGAGTTTTGCCACCATGGTTGCTGCTTCTTGCACCATAACTAGCAGGTTGATGCCGCATAGCACAGCAAAGTGGGTCAATACATCCCACACTGCCAAATTTGCAGCCACTTGCAATGTCATTTGTAAGGAGGTATCCTGATTTAATGTTGACAGATGTGTGGCCCTGTAAAGAGGACATTTCCCCCATCGATGTGTGAGATAATAAAGGCTTAGACCACAGTATGGAATTCGTTAGGGGAAATGAAGGATTTGATTTACCATAGAGTGTGTATTTGTAGCCATGTGGTTGGCACCTTTTTGGCTATGTGCTTTTGAAAGGAAATGCTACTGTCAACAATGAAGCCCAGTGATTTGGCTGACTTAGACAGCTTTGGGGTGATGTTGCACAAGTTTTTCTTTGGTGGGAGAACCGGTGAGGACAAATTCCATCTTGGTTGTTTTCATTTGAGCATTTCACATCCATTTTTGGATATTAGCCAGGTATTGGCAGAGGTGAGCAATGTCCTAAGGGCCACTGATCTTAAGTTACAGCTCAGTGTCATCAGCGTACTGATAGATTTCTATGTTGTGTTCAATTAGTAGAGATCCCAAGTGTTCCATGTATAGATTGAAGATGACTGGGTAGTGAATGCTGTTTTGGGGAATCCCACATGTGGCTGGGAGCTGGTTGGATTTGAGTGACCCCATATGTACGACCTGATGGCTACCCAATAAGTAGGATGCATACTATTTCAGGACAGTTCCAGAGAAGCTCATGTTGTTGGCAGGGAGGGAGAGGAATAGTTGGTGATGAACTGTGTTGAAGGCAGCTGAGAAGTCTAAGAGGACTAGCAGACCCACACCCCACCCCCAGTGCTGGTGATTCTGAGCTCATCATTTACCCTTTGGTTGGTTGCAGTCCCAGTGCTGCATTTGAGGTGGAAGCCAGACTGGTAACCATTGTGGAGGTCAAGCTGGTCGATTTTGGCAAATAGTTGGGTCACAACTAATTTCTCGATAAGCTTCCTGATGAATGCGAGGCTCATGATGGCTCTGTAGTTGGCAAGGCCCTTGGCTAAACAAGGCTTTTTAAGAAGTGGTCCTATGAGACCTGTCTTCAACATGTTTGGTAATGGACCATCACTGAGCGAGGCATTCACAATACCAATGTGTTAAATGCTGGGCCAGTGAGGTGTTTAATGTGAGAGGCTGGGAGGAAGTAATTTGTAGTGGGTGTGAGTGAAGCAAGTGTGTCTGAGAGATCCTTAGGAGAGTGGAGGGTGAAGTATGTCCAGTAGGGCAGTGCCTGAAAGGCGGATTGAGAGCAGGTCTCTATCTGGTTTTGAGACATCAATGTTACCTCTGTTTTGATCAATTATGTTAATGAGGGAGGTGATTATACCTTTGCATTTATCTTGTGAAACTGACACATCCAAGTTTAGCCTGGGTCCAAGAACATTTCCCAAAACACTTATTTTGCAGATCTGTAGCTAAAAAGAGCTCTATTTCTCTGCATATTCCTACATTTCCTATGCCATTTGTAGAGACAATACATCTGCAATTTTAAAATGTGCTTCTTTCTTTCCAGTGGTAAATTTGTGTGATATAATGTCAAGAGTAAAATAGTGCATTCATTAATGAGTAAGGGAAACACAATTTGAAGGTCCATTACTTTGAATAATACTGCATTTTGTTGAACTTGAAATAATGCTTGGCTGTATACATAACACTAGATTTAGCTTGGAAGAGTGCAGTCCAAACCTCAGGAATTGTTGTCATATGACTGATCAGAAAGTTGCTACTTTGTCCACAGTAAGATTCACTCGCCTCATCTTGTTCAAACCAGTTCACCAAGCTCGTGACGGTGTTTACCCTAAAAGACAACCATGTTTGGAGCTTTCTTATAGCAGGATTAATGAGAAGAGCTTCTTTGCAATGTAAAATCCAGTACCTTGTGTGGGCGAAACAACAGAATTTTCTTCAGATACATTCAAGACAAAGATGAACAAAAGTTTCTTATTTTATCAAGTGCCCATCGATTTAATTATTTAAACATCAATAACTTCATAATGGAACATCCTAGGAACCCAACACCAATTGTGCATTATAGATTAAAAACATATCTGTCATTGAACACCAAATTCACATTGTGTACAATTATGAAAGTTTAAAAAGAACATGATAAATAATTATCTCTGTAAATATACATCCAACAGAATGAACTAGCATTTTTACATCAAAAGTTATATTACATAAATATGCCTCTCTATGATATTAGGAGAGAGATTTCCCCCTTATTTGCAAGTGCCAAGACTTGAGTGGATAGCCCCATCTTACCAGTCACAAGACAAGGAGAGAATGGCCACTGCCACTCAGTTACAAGAATAGGGGAGTCGTTTTAGGTTATAAAATACCTTGCACAGAGGTAGCAGGGGAGGGCCAGTATTATTCTGGACATTACTGGAAGAGGATGGCTGGCTGAAGGAGGACAGACAACCACTGCAATGCTTGTTTTCGATATAGGCTGCAGCATGAGATGAGCAGTCCAAATCAGCCTAACCACAGGCTCATCCTCCTTGCGACAGCCAATCCGGTAACCACAATGGTTGAAATGTAGTCAGCAAGAACTTGGTAAATGCAGCAGGAATAATCTGTTCACACAAGCAGCGTCACACAACTGTGATTAGCTAGCATGTGTTACATATTAAATTAGACCTATCAAATTTAACTTCACTCTGGCCTACCAACGCTCAGCTGGTGGGCTGTTAAAGTCCATGACAGCCCCCCAGCCAGGGCGTGAAAGCTATAATATGCATTACCCAAGCTAAAATGTAAAATTAATCACAAACTTTTCACCCACTCTGACCGGTAAGTGCATGCTGTAATATCAGTTGTCTTATGAAGGAATATTGCCAGGTGATGTGAGAGCCTCTCTTGGTATAATGTGATTACATATAAATTAAACTAATATAGTATTGACCATTTAGGCTTACAAAATGATGCTAATAACACATACCCGCCTCATTTTACAATGGGTGCTGCCCTAAAAAGGGGCATAAAAGCAAGGCATAATGCTTTAATGTCTCTTTTTAACACTCCAGCCCATTATACTGGTGACATCAAGCAGAAAAGGGGCATGGAATGAAGATACGACCTCCACCATTCTGACCTCCTTCGTCTTGTGTGAGCAATTCATTTTATGCCTGCATGAGATTTTCATGCCAGCATAAAACAAATGGATTCAATTGGAATCCGCCTCAGTTATGCACTGGCTCAAAACCAGATGTATCACATAGGAATCCATTAGTAAACAAACTCTGCAAAGTGTAATTTGCAAGCAATGTGTACTTGTCCATGAAAAGAAGAGGAACATGAAACAATAAAAGTAAGTTATGTCCTTTTATTCTCCATCTGATGGACATTTAAAATTGCATTCAGGAGACCACAGAGCACGTATGTGGGAACATTAGTGGTCTCCAGCATGCAATTTACTTGCATTTTAAAATGAAGAAAATCCAAAGAAAGGCGACTGACGGTAATATTTCATTCAAATTAATGCATTCAAAGACTAGATAAGAGAAACTAAATCAGAGCAAAACAGTAACGCTGTTTAAAGTGGATTAGTCAAATGTACAAGATACAATAACAAATGAAAGTTCACATCGCTGCCTTCTTAAGGGGTCATTTTCTGTGCCTTGGTGTCCCCTTCAGCAAGATGTATTCACGTTTGAACACAAGCAATCAGGTACTTTGAGTGTGGTAAGAGAAGTTCAAAACTTCACTCATTGATTTTCATGTACATTAAACAGGTGCTTTTTCTATGGTGGAATGTGTTGGGAAATTGTGCTCTGCAAACCTTGTAGCCACTAGCGCCATTACATGACTAACAGATAATCATGATGAGGCAAGCTGTAGATGTATGTTGTGTACACTAAACAAAGGGCACCACAGCTTTCATTACCAGCGTCTAAAGCAGAAATCTATATTTCAGTGGCATGGCTGAGAGAGTGGTTGGAGGGACGGTCGAGAGTTCTAGCCTCGAGCCAACAGATCCCTGGTCCTTGCTGTCTGAGTTGCTTTCGGCGCCTTCATGATTCAAAATCGTGGCAATATCCGCGGTTTTGGTCTTGCTGCTCTGGAGAAATACAATGTGTGTCCATAAGCAGAACCACCCTATAACAGAAAAATAAACATCTGTAAACAAAGACAATTAATATAATTTAATGAGAGATAGACATGACATGAACTTCACATTTCTGGGCTCTGTCAGTAATAATGTGGATTTACAAATACGCTTCTTTGTTTTATGCAGTACTATTTCATCATAAAGCCCTTTTCAGGCTGATGCTGTAAAAAGGATACCTGCAAAGCAAAGACTCAACATATATGGTTCCTGGCAACCATAACATGAGTGACGTGGCAACATGTCAAAAACAATTGACAAAGGTAACAGTTGTGACTTTGATGCAGGCATGAACTAGGAATTTGCAAGGCCATTCCATAAAGGCATGATCAATCGATCAATAGCTTTATTCAGAATAAAATAATACCAAAAGCAATTCAACACAACATTAAAAAGATACTATTCTGTTATGAATTGCAAAAAGATCAAAATAGGTTATTAAACATTAGAAAGCTAAAATCAACACACATTATTCAAACCAATTCAGATATCTCTGTCGAAGATACCAGGCTGAATCGAAGAATGTTACAGTTTAAGTAACTGCTTCAAAATCATTTGAGGCTTTAAAAAAACAAGCAATTTCAATGCTGAATCCCTTATTCTGGACAATATGGTTCAAGCGAAACTTTCTCCCGGGACCATTATAAATAGCTCAATGAAATAAAAAAAACAAGTAATTGTTTTACTACCCCAAAATACATCTCTTACATCAATGAGATCCCAGATGGTACTACCTGGGTATGAATTGACAACATCTCGGAAATCGAGAGCACCTGGGCAGATGCCTATCATTCTACAAATGGCAAAACAGTTGGCTTTGCCAGTGGTTGTTTTTAAAAGGCCTTCAGTGCAAGGAACATATGTGAGTACACACATAGTGCACACATAGTGCCATTTAAAGACTGTACACTTGGTTAAGGAATTTTTATTTCAGCATTAATGATTTGCAGCTGCAATTAAGACAATCATTCTCAAAAGAGTGCCTTGAAAAAAAATTGGCAGGTCTACACAGCACAACGTTTGAACTTGCTGCTTGATAGATCTAGAAAATCCCAAGAATATGTATTTTGGGTTGGGAGGGGCAGTGAAGGGGTCGCTAAATAATCTCAAGCAAATCTCACTAGGTATGTGCCCTTCCTCGCATCCCATCCCCCATTTTATATGAACTCCAATCCAGATGTGTTTAATTGGTGGTGCTTAAGCACCACATAATAGTCAAAAATGAAAAATGGATTACACTTTTGATGTTCACAAGAACATCCAGTGATAAGAGTCAATGACGAGTTGAGAAACATGTTCACGCTAATCACGGAATCCAAGACAGTCACAATTTTTATCTTTGTGGCATGGATGATTTTGGTGGTAAAAGAGGAATCACAATACTCAGGTATTTGCACATAATTGTGAGTCTTATTTGTGTACTTATTGATTGGGGTGTATTTTAGGGTGTAGCATGCAGAGAATAAAATGTTTCATAGCGTTGTGCTTGAACAAAAGCAGATTACACTAAAATGAAAATAAATCTGTATCCATTACTTATAGCGCACACAAAATGTCCTTAGATTTGATTGTTGATGTGCTTACAGGTTACAAAAACACATCTGCAATAGTAGATCCATTAATTAAGCTCACACATGTTGTATCAACCAAACAATTTCCAGGTCCAAGGCAATCCGTTGACCTCTTTCTATAAAAGGCTGTTTACTGCTTGGAGCATTCTCCATTCTCATATGTAACAGACACTCTCCAGTGCGCTCCTGTCAAGGAAAGGCTTTATGTACGTTAATTACTGTAAACAATTATCTTTGCATGAGAGAGAGCGAGAGAGAGAGAGAGAGAGTATCAAAAACGTTATATATGTTGTGTATTTGGTGCGCTTCTGTGTGGGTGATTGTTTTTGGGGTTGCCCAATTTCACTACAACTCTCTACATACCTACTTACTAATTTGTTACTGTTGTCATTTTGGTAGTGGGTTTTACGTGAGAGTCATTGATATTTCTTGATGGCTTCCCTCAGCATTACCAGACTCTAAAACGATCCTTTCCCAAGAAGACTGAATCCAAAATATAACCAAAAAAAGAAACACTTTCGAAAGGCCTTATAAGCCCTCTGTTTCCCAGTTGTATTTTTGAAGGTTGTATCTTCTACTTAAAGTGCTGACACACATACCCCGATCACCACACACATAGCCTCATTTACAAAGTGTTTTTCAATGGGATTTTCCTGTTAAAAAGCCTCTTGTATATCGGGGGCCGTAGTAAAGGTTCGAAAGAGGTTTTGAACGAGTCCAGGCCATGGTATCACTAGCCTTATCCCATCTTCTCTATGCAAAGAACACATTTGTGGGTCTTCCAGTAAACAAAATAAATAGATTGCAGAGTTTTCAGATTCTGCAGCTCATATGCTTTTGGTGCTGTGCAAACCTGACAGTTCTTCTAGCACGTTTTGCTTGCTTCACTGCTTGCTTGTGTCACAAGAAGTAGCTTTTAAGATTATGGGCCTCATTCCGAGGTTGGTGCTAGTCATGGCGCTATTAGCGCCATGACTAACACCATTACCAGTACCGTGTCCGCCGTGGTTCAATGGGGACTTAACGGTCTAGTCAGACCTTTGCGGGACCGTTACGTCCCCATTGAAAATGTCAATCCCCATTCCCATTTGAGACCCCATAGGGCTCAATGGGAATGGGGAGGGTGCTAATAACGGTACCGTAAATTACGGTACCGTTATTAGCTCTGAAGTCCCTTTGCGGGTCCCGTCCTTAACGCCTGCTAAAACCAGGCGTTAAGGAAGGACCTGCAAAGGGACCTGGGAATAGGGCGCAAAGGAATTACCAGCACCGGTGTCATTATCGGTGCCCGGTATCCCTTTCCATATCTTTTCAATGTGGAAATTGCAGCGTTTGCTTGCCTCTTTTGTGGCATCACTTGCTGGGTCTTTCTCACTTTCAGCTGCCAGCCCACGGCCACTGTTAAGAATGAAGGGGGAGGCCAACCTTTACCTCCCTACACAAACCCTTGACTTGTCTCATTATTCGAAAAAAGGGTACCCCCGGACCCATCCATTTGCTGTTTCCCCCCTGCACTATCACTTCATGGCTCCGCACCACACCGTCTTCAATCAACTTGGCCATGGTTCCCTGCCCAGGCTCTGCCACTTCCCCACCTCCTGCATGCCTCCATGCCATCCCCCACATGCCCCTTCCCTCTACATCCAACACCCCTTCCAGACATTTGGAGGGGTAAATACCTGTGGCTTGAATTAGGTCACAGCAAAGATTTGTGACCAGGATATGATATGATAGGTTATTTATCGCTTAATACCTAGAGGTTTCTAAGCGCGGACACGGGGATTGAACCGGTGTTGCCCAGTGTCCTCCCCACACTCCGAGGTCTCAATTCATTTTCGTTTTCATTAATATGCTCATAAATGGGGTTGTGATGCATGTCCGGCTTCCCTGTCCCCCCCAAACGATTCAGGTTGAGGAAAATATATTGAGAACATGAAGAAACAAAGAGGCAAGGCTGAAGGAGGGAGGGGTATATGCAAAAGGTGACGTAAGCGTAGTGTGTGGGGCAAGGGCGTAGTGGATTATGAATCTTGAGAAGGCCCAAGGGTAAGGTGTCCTTATGTGTGTTCATATAATATACTAATTAGGTGACAAGAATGACCAACATAATAGTCAGCCCAGTCCCACAGAAAAAACACTGAAGCACCACCATATTAAGATTGAGGCCTAGAGGGACACAGTAAAGGCAACTGTGCATCTTGGCACCCTGTACCGAAGGTCTTTCCCACTTTCCCATCCCTGTTCTCATCCCAGGCGTCAGATGAAAAGGCCTTCAGGCCTGACAGATAAACCCATCCATTGCCTCATGTTGCAAGCCTGTGAAGTCATGAAGGAATGCGAATAGCCCAGCATGAGTACGGCTGCACCTGTCCCCAAAAAACAATCTCAGGAGCCGTGGCAGAGATCTTGAGCTGCCAAAACATCCCAACACAGATTTAGGGCATTAGCACCAACCCAGGAGAGAGGTTATCTAATTCTAACTTGCAGGTGCCCAGAAACAGCACCCCTAAATCCGTGAGAACTCGTTGATTAGTCTAGTTTGTAGATGCCCAGGCGAAGACACAGGGAAGGGTTGCTGCTAAGGGGAGAGCACAGAGCGTCTTGTCCAGTGATTTATACTATGAGGTGCATGGGGTAATGCCAACTAATGTAGTTTTGCACCGGGGAGGCATGCTGGGGCACCTATGTGTTTGGGATCAGAAGAGGCACCTCTCATTTCAGAGGGCCAATTTGACCATGAGAATAACCACTGAGCTCATGTCCAGGTGCACATCACATGAGTTGTACATGGGCAGGGAAACATTATCAAATGGCCCGCCAATCATGCTCACAGAGCCCAAAGCAGCAAGGCCGAAGGAAATGTGGACGGGGATTGGCATAGAGTAAATGCAGCCGATCGGCTGAGGCCCTATAGGGAAATGGATGATATGTACATAAAGGATAGCCAGTGAGCATGGCGAATAAACACTGTATACTGTTTGCAACATGAGTGATGACATTGCCCTTTATAATGTGTTGATTGCTTTGAACTAACCAGTGTGCTCTGTGGTAGTTGGGATTAAATACCCCTATTGACACGCTGTTTCCTTTATGTATGAGAAATTAACATCATTATCCTTTCAAGAGATGCAAAAAGTTTTTTTCCTTAGAGGATTGTTATTTACTGTCTGGTTGTTGGTGGTCTGCCCTACAAATTTGGTGACCCCAACGTGATCCCAGACTCCTCTGATGGGACAGAGGATTCCTGGCCACACATCCAGAGCGGCCACGCACACCTGTAGCGACCATTTCCTTGTGCACAACATGGAATGGTTTACAGGAGCCGTGTTGCCAGGATTTCTGCCTGTTCTTTTGGCGTGGCACCACTCTGGGATTGTGCAGGCTGTTGATGGGACTCCGTGATGGAGCAATTTGGGAGAACATGTTGATGTGAGTGCACCTGTTGTGGGAGAAAAACATGTGTGGAGGGGAAAAGGGATAAGCTTGACTGTTGGTGAATGCATAAGAAAGTGGTGATGCAGCGACTGAGGGGTGGGTGTTTAGTAGAAAGACCACATGGCATTTTGGTTTTTTAAATATTTTTTTATTATTATTTGGAGTAAGAGGATGATGGAGTAACAAGATCCTTCCTGATTGGGGAATGAATACAGGGTAGATGCTCCATATATAGAGTGGTCCTGGGATCTCCCCACCCGATATAACAGGGGTGATGGAACGAAACATAGTATTTTTTGGTATTTTCTATGTTGACTTTGTTATTGCATTGGTACAGACTGTGGATGGGTCCAGGTTTTTTATGTGGAGTGAGTGTGTGAGTGACAGGTGTGTGAGATGGCGGGGTGTTTTGATATGGGACTGGATTGTGGAGTGAACAAGTGATGCGGTGTGGTGAGGGGAGCGGGTGAGGGTATTGGAATGGGAAATCGTGGGGCAATGGGTTGACGCTGATACTGCTTTATCAGAACATGAATAAGCAAAACTTTTTTATTCCAATACTGTTTGACAGGGGCAGCTAAAATGGAGCCGGCAACCCCACTCGAATATAAGTGTGCAGCTTTACCACTGTACAAGGAGAAGATTTTAAAATAGCAAAGTGAGTGGGCCGCCGAGACAAGGAGGGGAATGTTCAAACTTTGTCCAGAACAGGGAATCAATAACAAGGGTTTGCTGGGCCAAATGTATACATTCTGGGCAACAAAATATAAGGGGAAGGATTTAAAGAATAGAAAGGAAGTGTTGGAATTCTGGAAGATGGTTGAGGATTTAGAAGATGTTCGCCTGGACCAAGCAAAGATATTAGCAGGATCACCAGCGTCATGTGTCCAGACCACGCCCACCACCTCTTCCATTCAAAAGCCCTGTTCCCCGCCCTTAAAAGCACCCACAATACAATTACCACAAGGAACAGAACTGTCCCCGTTAGGATGTTTCCCAACATGCGCAGCCTCAGGGTACATAAACCCTTTGTACGTGATGCTGCATCCATGGTGCTGCCCCCTCAGTCATTACAGGCTCAGTATCAGAACACCCCAAACTCCATAGCATCAGCAGCTGTATGTGAACAAGATCAGGGGGGGAGGCATGATCGGACACCACAAAACAAATTAGAGGATGAATTGAGGAGGGCACAGGAGAAGTTGGCACAGTTTAGAATCTATAGGAGGAATGGACAGAAGGCACCTAGTCGGATGGACAAATTAAGGGCACAGGATATATTGTTTAGGATTGATAGTACTGCTATTAGGGACGTACATATTGAGAAAAAGTACACAGGGAGAGGAAGACTGCGGACAGTAAGTTTGGATTACAGGACAATGCAGTTGGAGGATGAGGGAATGAGGATTGGGATACAGTAGATGAGGTAGAAGAGTGGGAGGCTCCACCTATGACATTGCCACTGGTGGAGAGTTTGTGGGGACCCAGGTTGAGGAACCGGTATGGGTAGAGAAAGAGGAAAAATGTGATGGTGATGCAGTTCCCTTTGTTACATAAAGAACCAGCGAGGGCAGAGTATGTACTATGGCCGCACATGGATAGAAATAATCTTATAAAGGCACTTCCATCCCTCACAGCAGGTGCAGGGAAATGGATTTGCACATTTGAAAAACAAACGGCTGGTATCGTTGAGGCTGCAGGTGATTTAAAAAGTGTATTTGTTGCAATACACGGGGACCAGGCAGATAACATTTGGGTGAAAGCAGGGTATCCCAGAGTGTGGTTGGGGGACAATATTCATGATGGGGCCCACTTTAATAACATCAAAGCACTGGTGTGGGCAGCATTACAATGTGCCTACCCGGACACCCCGGACCATCAGTCAATAATACAGCGCACAATGTAGGATGATGAAGATCCCACCTAGTATATTTTACGGACACAAGAGATGTGGAGGGCAGAGATGGGTGAGTCATGGGATCGATCGATCACATTATTTTATCCGGTTGTTAACAAATGGCTCCCCAAGGAGTTGCAAATGGCACTTGACAAGATAGTGTGGATCGAGGCAAAGGAGTGGGTGAAGATACAGTCCATAATTGCATATCATTGCAGATGGCTAAGGGAAAAAGAGTAGGAAACAGCCCAATGAGTACAAACAGAGGAATCAAAACTAGTACAGAAAATGCTAGTGAAGATATCAGAAGAAGAGGTGGTAGTAGCAGCATTTCAGGATGCGCAGATAGAACACAGGGCAGTACAGGCAGATGTAAGGACAGCACCTGCATGGGGAGAAGGATATGAGTGGAATGGTGGTATTCAACCACAGTATCGGGGTGGCCCCAAGGAGGGTACCCAGAGGAGAGAGGGGATGTTTGCAGGGTCACAGGGCTTTGGGGGGATGGAGCCAAGAGGGGGACAAATCAGACAGTGTTGGACATGCAGGAGGATGGGACATTTCTCACTGAAATGTAGGAGCAGGCCAGCAGTTGCATATAATCAGATGCCACCATATGCCCCAGGAGCACCAGCCTCATATCCACAGTCCTGTGCCCCGATGCCCAGAATGGCTCTGTACAGAGTGCCACCAACAAAGCCCTCAGAGGACAAGGCTGTGGTGTTGTGCGATGCAGGTACGAAGGAGACACTGCCCGACGGCACATAGCATGCAACGCAACCTTACACACTGTGTAAAAACCGACGATTGGCCCCTCTGTGGCAAAGCCCTCACAGGACAAGCCGCAGTGTTGTGCAATGCAGGTACACAGGAGATGCTGCCCAATGACACGTAGCATGCAACACAACTTTCCATGCTCCCGACCCTTTAAGAACTGAGGATCGGACCCTCTGCAGCAAAGTCCTTGCAGTACAAGGCCGCAATGCTGTGTGGTTCATATACGCAGGAGATGCTGCCTGATGAAAGGTAGCATGCAATGCAACTTTCCACACTCTGAAACCATTAAGAACTGTGGATCGGATCCTCTGTGGCTAAGCCCTCTCGGGATAAGGCTGAAGTGTTGTGTAACACAGGTACGCAGGAGACAATGCCCGATGACACATAGCACACAACACAACATCTCATGCTCCTGAGCCTTTAAGAACCAAGGATCGGTACCTCTGTGGCAAAGCCCTCGCAGGCCGCAGTGTTGTACGACACAGGACTCTTGCACGGACGATGTCTCCCTCCATCTGCGTCGGTAAGGAAAGAAGGTGCAGGGAGGGAGGATATCATTCTTGCACTCCACACAACTCCCTGACTTTGTGTGTCTGTCCGTTCTCCCTCTTGCCCCATGCACATCCCCCTCAAACTGTCCCTGCTTCCCCCACCTGCACGTCCTTCCTTTTTCACTTTCCCCGTGTGTGCTCCCTTCGCAACTTAGGCCCCACTTCGCCTGCCTGCGTGTCCGTCCCTTCTCCCTTTCCGCCACTTGCGTTCCTTCGCAACTTAGGCCCTTCACCCCCTTCTTGGGCGCCACTTGCATCCACACTCTACTTGTTCACTCTCCCCCTGGCTTGCACGCTGCATGCTTCCGATTCACAACTTAGGCCCAGCTCCTCCCATAAAAAGCAACGTGTTCTAACAGGTTTGGTACAAACCAGTCCTCCGCAATTGTTGCTGCATGGCTCTCCCTAGTGACATGTGCAGGGTAGCTGTTCAAACGCCACCCTTAATAAGGCTACAGACATCACCGGTTTACCGGTGCTGTCTTGTCGCCACAGTGCTTCGGAAGGGGATAAAGAACACCCCTCCGCATTCACAGGTCTTTCTCTTCCTGTGGAGTGCCACATTGAACCTCCTTTAACTGTGTTCATGACAAATGATTAAAATGTTCATTCACAACCATTATTACACATTCTCTTTGACTGCAGGAGTATCAAAACTAAAAATATCAGAAGAATATGCAACTCTTTTGGCCTCTTCGGCTGCGGCTTAAATATTACATTGGCTACTGGGAGTTGTAATGATTTAATAAGCCTATCCAATAATGCAGTATGTTGCACTGGAGTGCCATCCCCTCGGAGGTAGCCCCTCCTTTTCTAACATGCTAATTCTGTGTGTACGGTTGATGTTACGTCAGGCAGAGGCACTGTACACCATCACTTCCTGCCCTGCGTGATTCTGGAGCACGACAATAAGTGCCATAAAGACTGCAGCCTGTGCTGAAAAATGAGACAGTTGTCTTGCACTTGCTACTACTTCAAATTCCCCATTGGCTCTGTGTCTTACCACAGCTGAGCCTGAATGCCTTTCTCGATCAGTTTGATCAATGTTCAAAGAACCATCAAAAACAAGACCCTCCCCAACTAATATAGCATTCTCTTTCACTCGTGGGATCTCGTCATACAATTCCTCATAGTTTGAGCTATCATGCACTTGCTCATCTTCTACCATTGGTTCGGGTACAAACCTGGCAGGGTTTACCATTTTACACCTGACTATTTAAATTGCTGGACTTGATATAACCACCTCATAAGCAGAAGCTCTTTGAGACATCAGTGTAGCCTTAGTTTTCTCCAAAACAGCAAAGAGAGCATGCTCAACAAATAATGTCATGCAACACCCCATCACTATGCTTGCAGATTTCTCGATAGGGAACGCGGTTGCTGCCAATGATTGTTTGCAAGGGAAGTAACCCTCATAACTGGGTCCAGAATCCCACTGTCATATGCTAAGGGTGTGTACCCCAATGTAGTTCTCTGTGTGAGTACTGCTGTCATGACTGTCCCATTTGTGTGCACGAATAAAAAGAACTCCTCATAATAATTGAGAATTCCTTAAACTGGAGCTGTGAAAATTGCCTTTTTTAGTTCATCAAACCCCTCGTCCATTTCCTCAGTCCATTTAATTTTTTCCTGATTCACCTGTGCCTTTTTCAGGGCTTGCAACAAGGGTTTTGTGTATGAACTATAATCAAATACCATGTTATAACATAATTGCATAGTCCTAAAACTGTTGCAATTGCTTTATCGTGTGCAGTTTTGATGTTTTCAAAATTGCCTCAGCTATTTCAGGAGTAATTTTGTTTCCTTCATGTAAGATTAAGTGCCCTATGTACAACACCACTTCTTGGCAATACTGCAATTTCTCTTTGTCCAACTTATATCCATTGTCTGCTAAAATAATCATTAGCTGAAATGAGTCTCGTCTGCACACTTCTTCTGATGTTGTACAGAACCAAATATCATATACGTATTGCAGAAAAACACTTGGCAAATCAATATTGCTTAGGTCCATCTGCAGGACCCTATTGAATCGATGGAGACTCACAGTAGCCCTGGGGCAAATGTGTACTTTTCTGCTTAGTCTGACAGAACGTAAACGACGTAAGATCTTGAGAATCTTTATGGAGCCGGATTGCGAAATACACATTTTTCAAGTCAATTACCGTAAAATATTGTGCCTCAACAGGGATATTACATAGTATCGTCACCGGATTCAGAAACTAGATGAAACTCTGCCTCTACAATCGGCTTAATCGGTCTCCTATCTTGAATTAAACGCCATGATCCACCCTTTGATTTTGTAATAGGATACACTGCGGTATTACATGGTGACTCTGACGTCACCGAGATACCTTGTTCCATCATAGCCAATATAGTCTTGAAAATACCGTTGTCTGCCTCTCGAGACATGGGATACTGCCTTGCTCGAGGTACAATTTCTCTAGGTTTCAACTAGATTTTTACTTCTCTCACCCTTTTCAAGAGGCCTATGTCATAAGGGCCCATAGTCCATAAGGAGATTGATACTTTCTCCATGTCCTCATCAGAAAATGTGTGAGGCAGCCGCATTATCAACACCTTCTGTGGAACCTCTCATCTTTTTGTTCTGATCTAATATGTAATGCTCATCTCGAACACTACTTCGTCATCTGACGGGTCGTCTCTAAACATTTCCTTGTCAGTGACATCAGTCAATCTATATCCTTTCCCAATGGCAATCACTGTTCTCCATGGCATACCTTTATCCCAACCTTCAAGCATAGCCAACTCCCCTCCCACTATGGCTGCCTGTAGGTCCAAGGGAAAGACCTGTCCCCTCTCTTCATCCATAGGTATCTGTGGCCTAAATAGAAATTCATCAGGTATTCTAATAATCCTGCCCACTAAACCAGATAACCATGTTAACAAAATGTGTACTCCATAGTGGAACACTTCTGGCTCTAACTGCATTCCTTGCATTGCTATTTGCCCAGTAAATACCATGATACATTTGCCCACATTTAGAAAATATACTCCTGGCGTTGAACACACTATGCCTTCATCAGTGAAGGAAATTGTCATATTTAGCTTTGTCATTTAAATCCGTCCCAGTATATTAACTGGTGTCTGCCTTGAATACAACAACGGGACAGACATATCACACTCTCCTATAGAGACTGGCAGTTTCTCAGTAAAAGGAACTCTACTTGTAGTTGCAGAGAACCCTTGAGCATTCATGGCATTACCTGATAACGAAAAATATCCCTCTCGTATACATGAGCGAGATGCCCCAGTGTAGCCAAAAAAAGAAAAGGATTTGCCTCCAATGGTAACGTGAACCCTCGGTTCCTCTTGAGGATTTGGCATCACAGATAGTACTGCACACATCAAGTCACCCTGTGAGCTGTCCTATTGTGGGTACATACTTATTCCTGTACCTGTAAAAGGATTCCCTACCGTGACAGTGACAACCCCTTCTCTAGGAGTCAATACTGTCCTGTGTTTGCACTCCGCTTTATCTGCATGGGTGTGTGCTTTGACTGCCCTTGAGGATCATTCAATGGTGCTTGCTGTGGTTGCAAAGCCTGTTGTGTTTGCAGGACGTGTGCTTGATACACTGTCTGATCTTGGGCGAACCCGTCCGTACTTTGTGGGCTATAAATACTTTAGCTCTCAGCTCATCCATAGCTCCCACCTGCTTTCTGTCTGTGCATCCTGTCACTAGTTTTCTGTGTGCTCTGAGGACTGACGGCAAGTGACGCACTGTACAAATTAAAATCCATGCATGCCTTAACTATCATTCTGCATATTCTGAAAACTGCCTTGGTTATTCTGAAAATGTCATTGATTATTCAGAAAGCCTCTTCTTCCACAGAAGCCTCCCCTGCCCCCCGGTATAAATCTGTTCCCTCTTTGATCCAACTGCTGTTGGTTATTCACCTGCAGCATACCTGCTGTGATCCTGGCCCTTCTCCACTCGTCAGCATCGCCCCTTCTATAGCATATTTTGACAGCTTTTTCTATACTAATTTGGCTTCCTCAAGCTTCCTAGCATCTTCTTTCTTTTGATTTTTCTCTTGCAGCAATCGACAATGGTGCGCAATAATCAGCTGTATTTCTGGCCATGGCTTTGTATCCATATTCATCAGCTTCTTGAGCTGTCTCTGTACCTGGTCTGGCAATCCCTGACACAAAATATGATAGAATACAGGTATTGATTTTCCCCATGGCTCTCGAGTTTCCAAAAACCACTGCTCTTGGAAATTAGGAATGTAAGCAAGCAGATCCTTGCCTTTCGGCATCTTTCATACCATAATTGTGCCCATATCCAACGTATCAGAAAATTGGACTTTAAGAGCTTTCCAGACTGCCGCTCAGCAATTATTAAACAGCGCCCCATCATGCGCTGTGTTCTGTGCTGTGACACTTGAGTATCCTGCTCTTGTCCAAATGTTGTCAGCCCTCCTCTCAAGAATAGCTGCCAGAAGACACTTGTTGTCCCCTATAGCTAGCGTGATTGCTCCTGTCATTTTCTCTATTTCATAGATCTATTTCCCAGCGAGCAAAGTGAAACTCGGGAGCTTACACCTTAGTTTATCCTTATCCATCTGGGGCCATGGGATATACTGTGGTATGGCCCCTCCTTTTTCTAACAAGGGAAATTATGAAAGCCCAAAACTGGAATCATCTCCCATCCTCTGCCAGTCCACAGCAGGAACAATGGTTCCTGATCACCTTCCTCCTGGTAATGACCTCAGCCTGCTCACATAGGGTGGCAAGTTCACTCTCTCACTAAGAGGTCACCTTTTAGGTCACTCTGGCCATGCCAGAGGCTCTGGTGTACTTTCTTTAGGCTGGTCCAAATCTGACCACCTCACTTTCTTGTCTGTCTGAAAACATCCCTCAGGACCTCATCCTCCTCCCCACGGAAGGTTTCCCTGTCTTCATCAGAAATATCTTGCACCCAACTACTATGGCTGTCCTCCTTCTTGTCTCTATTTAGTGTTAAACTGTCCAAAGACAGGGCTCTATTCTCGAGGCTGGACAGGGCCCCCTCATTGCCTTGTGACTAGGCACTTTCAGATCGATCGTCTTTCCCTTTATTTCTCGATTCACTTTTTGTCCTCATCTCTCAATTCTGTCTCTGATGCTTCCTATCTCAAAATTATCCTCTAGGTTTACTCTAGAGGGTCCTGGCATCGGTTCTTGTGATGGGAGGAACTCCCCTATGTCCTCCCATAATACTACTGGACTAGGTTCCATTAGCTCTTCCTCAAGCCGATCAATGTTGCGTGCGCTTTGCCTTGTCTTTCGTTCAATTTCCTCATCAAATTCTCTTAGTTTCTTTGCTTCCTCCCTAACCCTTTCCTCTTCCTGCTTTTTCACTTCTCTTCTCTCATTTGCCCTATGCACCTCATCATCTCTGCGTCTTTTGCATTCTTTTATCTCTTAATTTCTGTTCTTCCTCTTCTTCCCTTTTCTTTTCTAGCCTGTCTCGGTCTTTGATTGCTCTCTGCCTATTGTCATATTTTCTTTGCTCTTATGCTTTCTCCTCTTTTGTCATCTGTTCTTCCTGGTACATTTGTTCCCGCCTTTGCTACTATTCCTTTTAGACTCATCTTCCATCAATTGTTTCTCTCGTTCCCTGTCTTTTTATAGTGTTCTTCTTGATCTTCACCTTGCCGTACTTCCTCGATGCTCTTCCTATCAAGTTTGAGCAATATCTCACCAACCATCCATTTATTCTGTATGAGCGCTATTTCGTCAGTTTTATCTCTTTCTCCTTTGCATCTCTTTATTTCTCGTTCTATATCAAGGATCATACTTGATCGTTCACTTTTCTCTTTGTCCCGTGGGACTTTAGAGATCACATCTTTTTCTAGAGTTCTCGCTGTACTCTCCTCACTGCTATACGCTGCCATAAACTCTCTTAATGGATACAATCCTTCATCTTTTGTACTATCGCCATTTACTTCAGGTGCGGTAGGGGGAGCAGAAGGCTCAACACACACCTCTTTACACTGGTTAAGCAAACGGTCTTCAGAAGGTGGGTCTTCCTGTTCCTCCTGATACATTTTCCAAAGCTCCAGGCTAGCTAACCTCTTTTTCAATTTCTTTCCCGTGTACGCAGTGTGCAAGTATGTGGTCATGTGTTGCAAAACTGCTTTTGACAGTGATTCCACCTTGTGGCCAGGGCATGAACATTTTATCTGCTGTGCACTTAACCCATTCTGCACTATCCTGCTTTAGCTTGGGTGCGTGTTTTGGCAGCTGCTTGCACAGATGGATGAGCGGAGTAACATCCTCCATCATGACAAGTTACAGTCGACTGTCAATATTTACCATTATTTTACACAGAAAAATACTTTTCAGAAAAACAATACAATATGAGGGTGCACCAATTGTTGCAGCTCCAAACCTCTGTGTATCACTTTACTTCAATCTACCGATTCAAACAACACCATTAGTTAACTAAAATAATAATCAAATCTAAAACTTTTACCCCAATCTATTACTTGTCGCTCTTCAATATTTCATAATTTGCTTAACACATACAACACATACAATATACAAACAGACAGACTGGCCGTCCCCAACATATATCTCTTCTCAGCACTCCTCGCTACTTATTGTCACCCCTAAAATTAGTCTGATCGGAGTGTAAGTTATTGTCTTAGAAAAACTTGTTTGCTCGTAGCCTAGGTATATCCACTTGGATTTTAAAATAACTTCTTTTAGACTTCCCTCGACAAAGGATTAATGGGCTTAATCTATGACGCTCCTCATCATTCTCTTACTTGACGCTCTTCGTTGTTAAACAAAATACCCCAACAACCCTCCATTACTTTCTTCAAATTATCACTTTCCCCACTTAATATGCATACATCGTTTTTTGTTACCTTTCTCAATCTACACACCATTTTCTTTTCAGCTCCTGCCCTTGGGATCGTCTGCTCCTCAACCGGCCACTTTAGCCTTCGGTCTGCTCAGCTGTCTGTAGAAACCGAGAGGGGAATTCCTTGAAAGAGGGACCCGTCCCACCTATTTCGTTTGTCTTGCAAGAACTTGGTTTTGGCCGCTATTCACAGTGTGCCTTGCGGTCCTCCAGCTAAATGACAGAGGATATCTGATATTTCCGAGACCCTAAACAGTTTGCTGGGTCGACAGATCTTTAACAATCCTACCTCTGCTACCACTTGAACCCATAGACCTAGGGCCCTTTAAAATGAGGTAGCAATAGTTAGAGATGGATGGGGATACAGAATTTACTCATGCATCAATAAACATACCGACTCATGAAGTTGGCAAAACTCAGTACTGTTTAATTTGCAATTGTCTAAAACAGGGAGTTACAACAGACATCAACGGACGTCGCAAAGCATGTTCTCTCCGAATTTCATAAAAAACACAACTTTTATAATCAAAATCCGTCATCATTGATGTCACACTACGTGGCATACTACAAAAACCTGCTTGGGGATGTGATAGGCTTACAGGGAACATCTAGGTATACATTCCATACTAGCAGGGGTTGTGATTGGGTCTCTAACATCAGGTGGACAACTAAGCCCTCCTCTAGTGCAAGTCATCTTCACAAAATATACAACGATCCATTGTTTATACAAACTATAGGGCTCTCTGATACATGGCCCTCTATAATTGGTTGGCACACTTGCACCCCTCTGTAATATTCCACACACTATGTTATGTTATGTTACTTGGCATTTATATAGCACTCTATAGATCATTAGTATGATCTCAAAGCACTGGTAGGTTGAACGCCATCGGGAACCGCAGTTCAGGTTAGTAGAGAGAGATGGTGTCATAGGGTGCATGGGCACACCACACTAGCAGCACACAGGCTGGTACTCCAGGTGCCTGTGGGCTGGTCCTGACCATATCTTCCCACCTAATCAGCCTGGCATCTATCATAACTCTTGTGGTCTGCCATTGAATTAAGGCTTTGAACTTGGCCTTGCAGAAATTCTCTGTGCCTGAGAATGAAAGGGAGTGTGGTATGGTTTTATCTTCTGGTTTCAGTGTAGCTTGACCCAATAGTCTATTTTCATCTGACCATGTGACTGGAAACTGTATTTACGAGCTCTTTGATGCATATAATACTATTAAATGATGAACTCGACTCCTTCAGTGTTTTTGATTCCTCCTCGAACAGAAGATTGTTTCTTTCTCACGTTCATGTACCTACTTGACAGACAACCAGGCTCATGGTCTTGAATTCTCCTTCGCCATTAGCTATTTTCCAACTGTGCCACAATGAAGCCCCTTTCATTCACAGGGTTCAAGACTTGCTAAAGTGCATCATGGAACATCCAGGTTCTATACATTCCTATATATATATATACATTGGTGGATCGCTGCAATCCATTCACTATGTAGCCAGCCCCAAGATCACTTTTGTCTACTTGCGTCACTACATCTGTACAATTGTAAAATGACTTTGCATTCTCTTCAGCGTTTCTTTCATTGCACATCTTCATTTGGAGCCCAAAATGTTTCTCTTCTTCAACACCTCCTCTTCAGATCTTATAGAATGTTTATGTTCTTTTGTCTCATGCATCTTTTCAGGGTGCATCATTTCTGTTTCACATGACGTCACCAGTCTTCTTGCTCGCTCATTTTCACACTTCTTCTGGGACTTTGTCCAAAACATATCTTTGTGAATACATATAGGGTTTTCTCAGTGGGTACCTTCTTCCAGAATTTTCTGCGGTACAGGCATCTTCACTGGTACTGCACGTGTCCTAACTTCCGGTTTCCAACATATAGGCAGCATGGGGGCAAAGCTTTTGGTAGGGGCTTTTGACACTCAAAAGGGACATCCTGGTCTCCAACCCAGGTCTCCCTATCACTGATACCTACACCGGTGCTTCCTTCAGACAGACCCTCACTGACATCCTCTTTGTCGTTCCCTCTCCAGTACTATGGATCCCCGCAGATGGTCCCTGTTCTCCCTCCTTTTTCCTACTCTCCCATTAATGGTGGCACCTGGTGGGAGATCCTCCTGGCCCCCTTCCACTCCTCCTAGACCATCATTAATGTCTACTTAAATGGCACGATATCGGTCCGGTGCCCTCCTCCTTTTCAATAGACACTTCCCGCATCTTATCCAACTTTCTTCCTTCTCCTGCTGCTCCTACCTACTCCTCTCTGGCTCCTCTGCCACCTTCATCCTCCACCACCTCTCTGGCCCCCTCCCTGCTTTTCTGACTGGTCTACTGCCTCCTTGCTCTGCCACCTCTCAGGCACCCTCCTCTGGTTCTCTTGCCGCTCTGCCTTCTGTTTCCTCCGCTACATCTGCGGCACCCTCTTCTTCTTCTCTGACTACCCTGCCATCTCCTTCTTCCTCCTCTGCCCATTCTTGTGCACCTCTTAAAATTCTGCAGTGCATAGCACATCGCTACTCTTAACTTTTGCTTCGCTGCCAAACACTACTCAGACATCTGCTGTCTCTTTGAAGAGCTTAATCTGGATGTACTCGATCTCACTGAGACTTGGTTCACAGCCAGCTCTGTCACGAGGTTTGACACTCTCCTCCCTGATGGCTACAATATCTGCTCTGAACCCAGAACCAACTGTCCTGGAGGTGGAGTAGCCGTGATCTTCCTGGAGTGGATCCCTGCTTCTGTCATTACTACGCAGGTCTACTACTCCTTTGAATGCCTGGTCTAGAGGCTTTCTATCTTGCCTGGCCTCTTTCTCACTGTGGCCATCATCTACAGGCCACCTGGCCAGGTCACCCTATTCCTCTCTGAGTGGGCTGACCTCTCCTCCTCTCTCCTTGCCTCTACCCCTAAACCTCTCCTCCTTAGAGACCTCAACATCCACTTGGATGCTTCTAACCCTCCTTTTGGTTTTTCACATCCTCTACTCTAAAATATATATTTGTTTAAGTCCCTATGGAAAGTTTCAAGCAAATGAAGCTCAAACTTTAAAATTGCAAGCACTGGGGGGCATCCATGTTGTTAAATGAATGCCGCCTTTGCTTGCGTTTGCGGCACTAATGAAGAAAAAGCCAGCCAGCTGTAGTAAACAAAAGCTACCACTGGGTGGCTTTTGCTTCATTGGTGCCGGACACAAAGGACGGGGACCAGAGACTATAGGCAGGAAAGCTGCAGCTGCATCTCGGTAAGTGCTATTTAAAAAAAAAAATAAGCAATAGCTGCAGTTTTTTTTCTAGGTTTTCTGGGCTGGAGGAGCCAGGAAAACTTAGAAATAAAACTGCAGCTTTTAAAATGTTGTATTTATGTTTGCGGTAGCTTCAGCTTGCAGCCCTATGGGCTCTATGGGCTCCAAGCTGAAGCTACCGCAAACATAAATACAACGTTGTTGTGTTTCAAAAACGCTGTGTTTTTTCTTTCTAAGTTATTCAGGCTCCTCCGAACCGTAGGAGCCTGAGAAACTTAGAAAGAAAAACCGAAGCGTTTTTGAAACACAACCGCGTTGTGTCTCTGCCTGCCGTGGCTATCACTTTGGGTCTCCGGTGCCACAACCGCATTGTGTTTCTGCCTGCCTTGGCTATCACTTTGGGTCTCCGGTGCTCCCCCTAGCACCGGAGACCCAAAGTGATAGCCAAGGCAGGCAGAAACACAACGCAGTTGTGTTTCCATGCCGCAGTGTTTCTGCCTGCAGCAGCTTTCACTTTGGATCTCTCAGGCTCCCCATAGGGAGCCCGAGAGCTCCAAAGTGAAAGTCGCTGCAGGCAGAAACACAACACGGGTGTTTAGAAATGCCACAGTGTTTCTGCTTACAGCAGCTTTCACTTTCGAGCTCTCGGGCTGCCCATGGGGAGCCCGAGTGCTCCAAAATGAAAGCTGCTGCAGTCAGAAACACAACACGGGTGTTTAGAAATACTGCAGTGCTTCTCACTGCGTTAACTTTCGCATGGAGTCTCCTGGACTCCCCCAACCCTTAGGGAGTGCAGGAGACTCCAAGCGAAAGCGGCTGCAGTGAAAAAAACAACGTTTTTGGATTTGTAAATGCTGCAGTATTTACAAATCCAAAAACGTTGTTATTCTGAATGCGGCAGATTTCGCTTGTAGTCTCCTAGACTCCCTCAGGGTTGGGGGAGTCAAGGAGACTCCATGCGAAAGCTGCCGCTGTCAGAATAACAACGTTGTTGTATTTGTGATTGCTGTGGTTTTCCAACCACGGCATTCACAAATACAACAACGTTATATTTTTAATTGCTGCACCTCTGCTTTTTGCCTTCATTTTACGTTTTCTGTGCTCCCTGGGCTTGGGGAGCACAGAAAACGTAAAATGAAAGTAAAGACAGCCTCCTCAGCTCTGATCAGGCTGCAGTAAACAAAACCTCCCAGTAGGGGGTTTTTGCTGCTTGTTTACTGCTGCAAATGCAGAGCCGAGGAGGCTGCCTGCAATCACAAAATAGATGCCCCCTAGTGATTGTAATTTTAAAGTTTGAGCTTCATTTGCTTGAAACTTTCCAAAAGGACTTAAAAAATATATATTGTATATATTTGTTTTATTATTGGCCATCTTTTTCTGACCGAACCATTCCTTTAAGCCAATCTCAGCATGGCCAACCACGTTCTCGGTCATGCAGCCCATGAAGCGGGTGTCAGTGGAGGTTTTCGCCGCTACTTTCTCTACTTCTCCCACATATGCGGCTGACTCACACTCTAACACAGCCCTTTCCAACCTTCATGTCTCAATCTCTAACACTCTGGATGTCGTTGCCCCTGTAATGAGGATACGTTTGAAGCCTGCATCTAAATGCAACTCTTGGTACCATATTGACCTCACCACCCTTAAGCACAAGTGTATCATGACGGAGAGGAATTGGAAAGCATTGGACTCATTTTATGACAAATTGGCCTGCTGCCTGCTCCAAAGGCAATACAGACTCTGTCCTGTCTAGGAAGAGAGCCTACATCCACGTCTGTGTCTCTGCAGCCTCTAACAACTCAGCCAAACTTTTCAAAATCTGAATGGAGCTGGCCAATCCTGCTGCATTCTCCACTTCTCCTGTTTCCTCCCAGGCACTTTGCACGTTTATGGCCTCCGATGTCACCACCAAAACTCAGGACATCCTGTCCATTCTCTCCTCTTCCTCTCCCCCTACCACTCCAGGCCCCTCTCCGGGCCTATCTCCTCTTCCTTTCTCCTACTTTCTGCTGTTCATTCCCGACGATGTTTTGAGACAAGTCGATCTATGAAAGTCTCTTCAAAGCAGGTGCTCCCCTGCTGCTGCAGAACCATTAAAGACCAGACTGACACCCTTGCTCCAGCCTTGGACAATTTCTGCAATCACTCTTTTGCCACTGGAATCTTCCCCTCCACCATACGCACTCCCTTTTGTCTCCCCACCTTAAGAAGCCCTCTGACGATCTTTCCTCTTTTTTAAACTACTTCCTGATCTCCATCACTCCTTTCCAGGGCAAATCCCTGGACAAGATGGCCATCACCCAGATTAATCTACATATTGAATCTGTTGGTTGTCTCCATGACCACCAGGCTGGCTTCAGAGAAGCCAGAAGCACGGAAGCTGCTCTCCTGAACACCTGTGAAGTCTTGCTCTCTAATCTAAACTCTAACCTTCCTTCTGTCCTCATTTTCCTAGATCTATCCTCTGGTTTCTGTCGACCAGGCTATCCTGCTCAATCATCTCTGTGACATCCAGGTTATCACTGGTCAGAACCCAGCCTGGTTGACCTCCTTTCTCTCCGATTGACCCTCCCAGGTCCAACTTGGGTCCTTCATCTCTTCTATCTCTCTCTCTCTACATGTGGTGTTCCCCAGGGGTCTAATCTCTCTCCGTGGCTCTTTAACCACTAACTGGCAACTCTGGCCCACTGCATCTCTACCTTCTGTTCTAACGTTCAGTGTTATGTGGATGACACTCAGCTTTCCTTCCGACTCCCCTCAGCCTCTTCTGCTCCTTCACTCATACCTGACTGTCTGTCCGCAATTCAGGAATGGTGTTCCTCCAACAATCTCTGCCAACCCAAGGCCCGCTGTGCACCACCAACCTGGCAGGTTGCCAGGGCATCAGTGCTGCCAAGGGCCGTTAAGGCGGAAGCGCCAACACCTGTTGTACAGCCACAGGAAACAGCCGAGGCTCAACACTCAGCAGAGTTCTGTCTGGCTGGAGAGGTGGCATCCACAGCACCCCAGGCTGAGCAGGAGGCACATGAAGAGGCATGGGTGCCCGTGGAGGACGATTCCTCAGAACTGCTCGCATGCGCAGTCCACTGCCATCCCCCCAAATCACATCACCTGAGTCGGACTACGGTACCACCCCAGAGCAGTCTGGGGGGGGAGTTAATTCAAGGGGCCATTAGTCCCATAGTGGAGAGCAGTGAGGCCGAGCATGACACCCATGCACCGTCCACCTCCACAGGTGCACCCGCAGGGCCGCATCGTTCTGAGCAGCTGACTGCCCTTGTGCGGCAGTTCATGGAGGACAACGGCCAGTCAAGACAGGCGTGGCAGGAGAACATTGCCTCACTAGGCAAGACAATCACAGACAACCCCACCTCCCTGTGCAAGATATTTGAGGAGAATACTAGCCACCTGTGCGAGGAGGTATCCGCCCTGTGGCAGGTACTCAGCCGCATACCTGATGCCATGGAGTCAGAACGTCCAGCAGTCAAATTTGAGCAGTTGGCCACACCATCCTCGTCAAGCTCTACCCAGACCAGCCCATTCCGCAGATCGTCACGCACCCAGCGCGGGCAGACATGCCACCACCAGGTTCAGGGAGTGTTAAACAATTGTCTGGGCAGCCTGATGAAGGCATTGGAGACTTGTTGGGACATGTGTGGGGGAGTTGTGAGGGGAGAGGGAGGGTGTGAGGGTGTGTGGGGGCGTTGTGGGGGGAGGGGGTTGAGGGTGTGTGGGGGTGTTGTGGCACTATCGTTATCATTTTTAATTTCAATACACCCGTTGTGTCAAAAGCAAGACATGAGTGGACATTCATCATTGCGCATGTGTCATTTATTCATATACAGTGCATAGTGTGCATAAACCCCCACACCCAGTGCCCTCTGTCAAACTATCATGTCAGCCTCTGTAGCCATGTGTGTCAGTAATATTGTGCAATCACTGACTGACCCACAGCACGTCCCTCCTGTGCTTTGGCACCGCAATGATGTGCAGCCACTTCTTCTTCATCCCCTTCATCATCACCAGGTGGTTGCAGATCAATGTCAGGGGGCAGGGGCACGTTGCGTCGAATACACATGCCGCCAGATTATCGTTGGCCACATACACATGCCCCTTGATGTATGCACGCCATTTTTCTGCCCTCAATGTGTTCAGTGCCATGGAATAATGGTGTGGGTTGCATCTTCAAGATGATGCATGGTGTGCTCTGCCGTCTTGTTGCTCATCCATTGTGTACACATACAGCTGTGGCTGTGTCCATTTATTGATGTGTAGCGTTCTGTAGGATTTTCTGATGGGGGGCGTTGGCAGTAGGCTATGCAATGTTAGGCTTTCTGTGCTGATTTTTCCCAGGGTGACATGCAGCATTTCTGTGGTTCATCCGGGATATCGGGCACAACAATGTGTGATGGTCTTGCTGGCGTTGCCTACCATATGCACCTTGTTGGAGTCGTATTGCTTGCGATTGCGGTAAACCACCTCCATGGCATGCAGCCCACCAACTCCATGTGGGTGCAGTCAAGGGCACCTATACAATTTGGCTTGCCTGCCAGTGCATGGAGGCCACCTTTTGTTTCAAGAATCTCCTGGGGAGTCAGTGGTAGGGATATGTATTCCATTGTGTGCTAGAGGAGGGCACCCAGCACTTGCTTCAGGATGCGAGTGAATAAGGGTGGTGATATGCCATGCATGTGCCCCACTGTGTGCTGGTAGGTGGCAGTGGAAAGGAAGTGGAGCACCGACACTATATACAGTAGAGTGGGGATGGCAGTGGGTATTTCAATGAGGCTGACAATCGTGTATCATGTCCACGATGGTATTGATGGTGTCCCGGTCCAGACGGTACAGGGTGTGGTTCTGCTCCGGGGCTGGGTTGAATGGACTGGCTCTGATGTGTGGGATTGGGGGCTGCATGCGTGGTTACACTGGCTGCACTCGTGGGGCATGCTGGTCCTGTCTCACCCTCCTTCTCCTGCTGCGCCTCCTCTGTGGTGCCTGCTGTTGTTGTTGATGTTGTTGCTGGTGTTGCAATGCAAGTATGTCCTCCAGCTGAAGTATTGATGCTACTATTGGATTGATCTTTCTGTGGAAAGGGATGTGGTGTGTGGGTGTGCTCCTATTGTACAGGCCCAGACTCCATTGCCTCCACCTGTGCTGATGGTGTGCACCTGTGGCAGTTGGGAACACTGCACATGGCATTTTGCGGTTGGTCAACAATGCCGGTATTTACGTCATGCCGGTATCCACTTTTAGCGCCTTCATGATGCCGGTATTTGC
Source organism: Ambystoma mexicanum (assembly GCF_040938575.1). Lineage (NCBI taxonomy): Eukaryota > Metazoa > Chordata > Amphibia > Caudata > Ambystomatidae > Ambystoma > Ambystoma mexicanum. The sequence continues at coordinate 435,919,302 of NC_090934.1, read as the reverse complement.
ATGTCTGCTTGACTTGTGATGTCCTCCAGTTTATGCCATTCCGCTATTGTCGGTATGATGAGCCCAACTGCCCGCGCCCATGACGCTATTAGAGGCACCATTATTTACGGTGTCGCTAATAGCGGTTTGGCTGGTCGGAATAGCCCTGAGCGGTAAGCGATGCTGGTAATCCTTTACAGCATCATTTTCCCCTTACCTCCAACCTCGGAATGACCCCCACTGTATGCAACAACAGCACAACAGTACAATGCTAAGGATCACCATTAGGACTGGAAAGATTTTCCAGCCCCAAGATCGTAACAAGTCCCAGAACCATGTCCCTAAAGGTGCTAAAGGTGCTAAAACTCCCCATGCTATGGCAGAAGTGAACATATCCAACAATTGGTCTTATTACAAATGGCATGTGTGGCATTCATGATCATCAGGAGCGTGTTGTTGTGATAACCCCCTCTATGTTGTAGGCCTCGAAGACTGAGTGTAGGCAAATACACATACGGTAGAGACACAGTGGAGACACTTGCAGTTGGCAATAAAATATCAAGCAGATGTGCACGCTCCAGATACCAAAATATGAGTGTCAATGTAATTACAATAGAAGCTTTTATTGTGATCAGTATCCATTTGGTCCTAGGGGACCATGGCCCTCGATGGGCGGACTCATTTTCAGAAAAACGATCAGTATCCTTATTAGTACGAGTGGCCCCAAACACAGGCATAGGTTCTCAGTGTCCTTTAAGAAGCCTCACTGTTAAGCTCTTTTAGTTCATTTGTGGGTGGCACTTGACCACGTGGCCTATCTTTATTGAAGGTAACTTTGCCGGTCCCTGTCTCTTATCATATGCAGCAGAGGAATGACAAGAGACTGGTTCATTGTTGGTTTCTTGTGGGTTTCTTGTGGGTACAGAATCCTAGCTGCACTTTCCTATTCTATTTACATTAATGTATTGTCAGCAGGCCCTAAATCTAAATCCTGTTCCGTGGTCGCAGATTGTACCTTAAGACTCCAGGTACAGAATGATCAGGGAACAAAGCATCATCGTTTCCTGAAGAGGTTGAAAAAGCAGAAACAAGATCGATCAACGGTGAAGAAGAAATTGAAGAAGAAGACGCAATCTCCCCAGGCCCCATGGGTTCCGGAAGGACTTTTGAAGAAGAAGCAGCAATCTCCCCAGGCCTCACGGGCTTAAGAAGAATTTTCATGGCACCCTCAGTGTCACTCAAAGCAGGCTCGTTATGAGCGTCAGGATCATCAATTCCCTTCTCCTCCCCTTCGTCATAGGGCAGAGGAAAAGTAATCCTCTTCACATGTGTTGCATGGATCCAGTGTTTCTTTCCGGTCACTTGTACTGCAGTTTGTATAGCCAAAAGGATCTGATGGGGTCCCTTCCAACGAGGTGAAAGGCAGGTGACCATCTCTAGATTTTTTCACAAAGACTCACTGACCAGGTAGGAGTTGGTGACCTGGACCCTGGTATTTTACAGTGAGGGCTGCACGTACCTGTTGTGAAACAAACGCAAGTTTTGGGTCAACTGGTCACAATAATCAGATAAAAGCGGATAGTCAATATCTTTCAACTGCTTGGGCCTTGGTGCATCCCATATGTTGGCTGGTCTCCCATGACGATTTCATAGAGGGAGAGCCCTGTCTTTGACTGTGCGGTCATGAGCATTGATAGTAAGGCTATTGGCAAACTGTCCAGCCATTTCAGAAAGCCTCAATCCATTTTCTAAGGGGTCAGATCACAACAAAGACATATTTATAGTTTTGGCAATGTTCCATCTCAAAATGGATCACCTAAAAAGGCATGGATGGGGGACCAAAACTACCCTTCAGTGTAGGTGTTCCGTCCCAATGTTATGTTGCAAACATATCATGAAACTCTGGACCAAACATTCAGCAGTTTTCTGGATATTAGTGTTTTCCCAGACGGGATCTAATTGTCGACAAATCTTTTTAGCACATGTGTGTGTTGCAGTGACATAGGCATTGGGTAGCATCCATGTTTGCTTCTCAATATCCACCCAATAACCCTCATCATCTAGACCCGCTGGACCCTCAGCCCACAGTTTGATTTCTTCTGGAGTAGCTTCAGCCTGAATTTCTTTTACACAGTTAATCCCTTCATCCATCATACAAGTATCAGTAACCCATCTTGCTGAATCGAACATGTACATTCTTTAGTGCAAATCAGTAGCAGTCTGTTTGGCTATTCTGTCAGCAAAAGTGTTTCCTTTTCCTACATTGTCCATCACTTTCTGGTGTGTGGCGCACTTCATTATTGATAGTTGTGTAGGATGCACAAGTGCTTATAGCAACCAGACTATTAGAGTGCCATGTTGAATTTTTGTTCCATTTGAGGTCAAGAATCCTCTCTCAGCCCATAGTCGGCCAAAATTATGATCTACCCCAAATGCATGTTGGCATACCAGAATATATGTTTACAATAAACACTTCAGAAATGTCACAAGTTCTGGTTAATGCAATAATCTCTTCAGCTTGTGTAGTTATGAAGAATTTCTTTACTCTCCACAACTGTGCTTAATGTGGTGATAGCATAAGCAGCGGGAGATGTACCATCCGATAGTTTAAAACAGGAGCAATCACAGAATAGCTCCCCTTGTGGATTCCTTAAGGGTGTATCAATTAGATCAATTCTGCCCTTTGTTTCTTGTTCTGTAATAAAGAGGCAATCATGTGACATTTCATGACTGCAATCTTTTTCTTGTGGAGAAGGCAATAGTTCAGCCAGATTCAATCTACGACATCTCTTAATTTGTGAGATGATGCGTCTGCGTTTTGTTTAATAGAACATCTATGGAGTGGGGTACCATCATGGTTAAAGAGAGACCTAAAACCATACCCTCACTTTGTTTCACGGATGCAGCATCTACAACTCTCAAACATCTCGGCAAAGCACATGCAACAAAGTCTAACGTGGAGGAAAAATATCCACACAGCCTATTCTTGCCCCCATGTTCCTATGTCAAAACAGCCAAACCACATCCATCACGTTCATGCACATACAAAACAAAGACTTTTTCGTAATTTGGTGTGCCCAAAACTGGTGCTGAACACAACACAGCCTTAAGCAATTCAAAAGCGTTCTAGCAATCCATGTTCCACAGTAAAGGCAAAAAAATGTCCTTCTTTGTCAGTGCCAATATAGGTTTTATCAACAACAAAAAATTTGGGATCCACTGTCTACAATATGAGGCCATGCCTATTAAAGCTCTGACCTCGTTCTGTGTATTTGGAACAGACATATCAGAGATGCTTTGTATGCGTTCAGGTGTCAGTCTTCTTCCCTCTTTTGACAGGAGATAGCCCAAATAGACGACCTCCTGTTGATAATACTGCAACTTCTTCAATGAAGCCTTATGCCCATGTTCTGCTAAATGAATTAGCAGCAACACAGTGCCCTCTTTGCAGGCATCTTCAGAATCAACAGCTAGAAGTAGATCATCAACATATTGCAGCAACATGCAAGTGGAAGGCAACTCGAGCGTATCAAGCTGCTCTTTCAATGCTCTACTATAGATACTTGGACTCTTAGTGTACCCTTGTGGCACATGAGTAAATGTGAACGAGTGTCCCCCTGGGGTGAACGCGAACACATATCTGCTATCAACATGCACAGGTATACTAAACCTTACATTACATTACATTACACCGAATTTATATAGCACACTGTGGACTCGCAAGCATAATGGTGCAGACAACAGAAAAAAGACGAACAAGGAACAGAGCAACCTATAAATCAGCTTAAATTCATCTATCGAGCCATTAAACTAAAGAGAGAGCTGGGCAAAAGAGGAAAATGCCCAATGTGGCAGTAACCCCAAGGCTACTCTCATGTGAAAAGAAAGGTTTTGAGGTCTTTCTTAAACAGAGCGAGAAATTTGTGATTACGCAAGTGTTCCGGTAGTTGGTTCCACAAACTGGGCGCTTTGAAAGTGAAGGCCCCATTCTCTGCCATGGAGGTCCTTGCTCTCAGTTGCTCGAGAACATTTTGACCTCCAGACCTTAGAGATCTAGTGTTTACTTTATCTTTAATATAGCACTGAAGATACACAGGCATCATCTGCATTCTGCACTTGAAGGTTATCACCAGGGTTCTAAACATAATTCTTGATTCCACTGGAAGCCAATGAAGTGCTTGCCTGGCTTCTTATATGTGTTCCTGCCTTGAGGGTCCCACCACCACTCTGAATGCCCAATTCTGTACCACTTGAAGTCTCTGTAGTACCCGCTTACCAGCTCCCAATAATAGACTGCAACAATAGTCCAATTTAGCCCCTATTATCGCCCTCGCAATGGTTTCTGTGCTTTTCTGTGATATAAGTGGCTTCAGGTGTGACAGTAGTTTGACATAGTAGGTTGAGGAGGACACCACTGAAGTAACATGCTCTTTCATATGGAGAGACTGATCAAGGGTTACACACAATATTTTAGTTTTTGGAAGTGGATTTATGATGTCGTCCCCAGCTTGAAAGAGCTATAGGAGCGATTTACAGGCCGATTCATGGAATAATTAGCGCGGCGCAAGTGGCCAAAGACGTGCGAATCGCAGTGGAATAGCGAAAATCGCAGTGCAAGTGCGAAAATCGCACGAAAAGCAGCGCACGTCGATTCATGGAAGGCCGTGCGCGAGAAAACCAGCGGATGTGCGATAAAAAAGTGCGCCGCGCACGTTGGCGCACAGGCCATCTAACAGCGTGCACCAGGTCACAGCGAAAATCGCACAGGCCACAGCGAAATTCGCACATAGCGCGGCGCACGCAACAAAAGTAGGCGGAACACGGGCGTAACACTCGGAATGGGGAACAACTTGCAAAAACGTGGGCGTCACGGGGGAAGTACAGGGCACAAGTGCGCGGAACGCCCACACGCTCGCCTACAACACGTATTCATGGAATAGAATAGGGCAAAAAAGCGCACGCTCAAACCAGCGCACAGGCACAAACACGACCGCCACAAGAAAGCAGGCGGTGGCGTCTCTGCGGCTGTAAGAAATGTGCGCCAAAAGGTGCGCCAACAAATAGCACCTATATACTGCCATGATGAATGTCCTATGCTGTGGCCCTCCAGGACAAATGACGTGCAAAGGGGTACCCACAAACACGGACACCCGCTGACAAAAAATACGTGTGCGTGTATACCGGGGTGCGCGGGAAGTCTCAGACGCGATTTCAGCAGGGTACAACTTCACGCGTGTATTTCAGGGGTTCGCGTGAAGTTTTTCACGCGATCGGGCCTGGGGGAGCGGGCTACGTGTATTACAGGGGTTCGCGTGAAGTTTTTCACGCGATCGGGCCTGGGGGAGCGGGCTACGTGTATTACAGGGGTTCGCGTGAAGTTTTACACGCGATCGGGCCTGGGGGAGCGGGCTACGTGTATTACAGGGGTTCGCGTGAAGTTTCTCACGCGATCGGGCCTGGGGGAGCGGGCTACGTGTATTACAGGGGTTCGCGTGAAGTTTTTCACGCGATCGGGCCTGGGGGAGCGGGCTACGTGTATTACAGGGGTTCGCGTGAAGTTTCTCACGCGATCGGGCCTGGGGGAGCGGGCTACGTGTATTACAGGGGTTCGCGTGAAGTTTCTCACGCGATCGGGCCTGGGGGAGCGGGCTACGTGTATTTCAGGGGTTCGCGTGAAGTTTTTCACGCGATCGGGCCTGGGGGAGCGGGCTACGTGTATTTCAGGGGTTCGCGTGAAGTTTTTCACGCGATTAGGCAGGGTACGTGTATTTCAGGGTTGCGCGGGAAGTTCCACACGCGAATATACTGGGCGCGTGTATTTCAGTGGTGCGCGGGAACTTCCACACGCAATTCCATCAGGGTAGGTGTATTTCAGGGGTGCGCGGGAAGTTCCACACGCGATTCCATCAGGGTACGTGTATTTCAGGGGTGTGCGGGAAGTTCCACACGCGAATAGCCTGGGCGCGTGTATTTCAGGGGTGCGCGGTAAGTTCCACACGCGAATAGCCTGGGCGCGTGTATTTCAGGGGTGCGCGGGAAGTTCCACACGCGAATAGCCTGGGCGCGTGTATTTCAGGGGTGCGCGGGAAGTTCCACATGCGAATAGCCTGGGCGCGTGTATTTCAGGGGTGCGCGGGAAGTCCCACACGCGATTACAGCAGGGTACGTGTATTTCAGGGGTGCGCGGGAATTTCCACACGCGAATAGCCTGGGCGCGTGTATTTCAGGGGTGCGCGGGAAGTTCCACACGCGAATAGCCTGCGCGCGTGTATTTCAGGGGTGCGCGGGAATTTCCACACGCGAATAGCCTGGGCGCGTGTATTTCAGGGGTGCGCGGGAAGTCCCACACGCGATTACAGCAGGGTACGTGTATTTCAGGGGTGCGCAGGAATTTCCACACGCGAATAGCCTGGGCGCGTATATTTCAGGGGTGCGCGGGAAGTCCCACACGCGATTACAGCAGGGTACGTGTATTTCAGGGGTGCGCGGGAATTTCCACACGCGAATAGCCTGGGCGCATGTATTTCAGGGGTGCGCGGGAATTATCACACACGATTTGGCTTGGTACGTGTATTACAGGGGTGTGTGGGAAGTTACACACGCGATTAGGCTGGGTGGGTCCTCACAGGTGTTCCCTGTACACCCTCCACGGCCCCTGCAGGCAGCCCACAAAACAGGGGACTACCCTGCACACCTGCTCATGTCTCCCACCACCCCCACCCCCCAGCAGTGCAGGGGCAGCCTCCAACAGGCACCCACTCATGTCCCCTATCACCGCCACCACCCCGCCACCAGGGGCACCCTCCACCAGGCCCCAACTCATGTCTCCCACCACCCCCACCCCCCAGTCACCAGGGGCAGCCTCCACCAGGCACCCACTCATGTCCCCTAACACCCCCACCCCCCAGTCACCAGGGGCACCCTCCACCAGGCCCCCACTCATGTCTCCCACCACCCCCACCCCCCAGTCACCAGGGGCACCCTCCACCAGGCCCCCACTCATGTCTCCCACCACCCCCACCCCCCCAGCCACCAGGGGCAGCCTCCACCAGGCCCCCACTCATGTCTCCCACCACCCCCACCCCCCGGTCACCAGGGGCAGCCTCCACCAGGCACCCACTCATGTCCCCTATCACCCCCACCCCCCCAGTCACCTGGGGCACCCTCCACCAGGCCCCCACTCATGTCTCCCACCACCCCCACCCCCCCAGTCACCAGGGGCACCCTCCACCAGGCCCCCACTCATGTCTCCCACCACCCCCACCCCCCAGTCACCAGGGGCAGCCTCCACCAGGCACCCACTCATGTCCCCTATCACCCCCACCCCCCCAGTCACCAGGGGCACCCTCCACCAGGCCCCCACTCATGTCTCCCACCACCCCCACCCCCCCAGTCACCAGGGGCACCCTCCACCAGGCCCCCACTCATGTCTCCCACCACCCCCACCCCCCAGCAGTGCAGGGGCACCCTCCACCAGGCCCCCACTCATGTCCCCTATCACCGCCACCCCCCCGCCACCAGGGGCACCCTCCACCAGGCCCCCACTCATGTCTCCCACCACCCCCACCCCCCAGTCACCGGGGGCACCCTCCACCAGGCCCCCACTCATGTCTCCCACCACCCCCACCCCCCCAGTCACCAGGGGCACCCTCCACCAGGCCCCCACTCATGTCTCCCACCACCCCCACCCCCCAGCAGTGCAGGGGCAGCCTCCACCAGGCACCCACTCATGTCCCCTATCACCCCCACCCCCGCAGTCACCAGGGGCACCCTCCACCAGGCCCCCACTCATGTCTCCCACCACCCCCACCCCCCAGCAGTGCAGGGGCACCCTCCACCAGGCCCCCACTCATGTCCCCTATCACCCCACCCCCCCGCCACCAGGGGCACCCTCCACCAGGCCCCCACTCATGTCTCCCACCACCCCCACCCCCCAGCAGTGCAGGGGCACCCTCCACCAGGCCCCCACTCATGTCCCCTATCACCCCCACCCCCCTAGTCACCAGAGGCACCCTCCACCAGGCCCCCACTCATGTCTCCCACCACCCCCACCCCCCCAGTCACCAGGGGCAGCCTCCACCAGGCCCCCACCCATGTCCCCCTGCCCCCAGGTCCTGACGATACACAATCATGGCAGTAATGGGCAGCATACCCAGCACAAACACCCAGGCAAGGATTGCATCCACCCACATAGTGAATGCAATTACATGACACAACCCCAATGGCAAGTATGTAAATGAACACATGTCCGTCACACACACATACACAATGGCTGCAAGTGAATGTCAAAACCCATATCATGACATGTATGAAACCAAAGACAAAATAACACAAGTGGAAGTAAAAATAAAAAATGTATTAAAGATTAAAAATAAGTAAACAAATCAAACATACAACTATGTGGATAACAAAATAAATGGTCCATGTTGGAGAACCAAAGTAAAAATCAAAAAACGAAAAAAGAATACAAAAACAAATGTTGACCAAAGCAATATCAAGTAGAAGCAAAAGAATGAAAAACCATATCCACATGGTGAACACAATAATGAAAAAAAGAAAATGTTCCTTCAAAAAACAAACTAAATACAGGAATGTACCAGGGTCCATGAGCCCAACACCATAAAGGAAACCTACTACTACCTAATGAAAAAAATATATACAAAAAAGTGGCCATTGTCCGAGCGGTCCAAAATAATAAAAACAAATAAAGGAAACCTAACACTAACTAACTATATAACTATATACAAAGGCAGCGGGCAAGTCCTGCGGCTCACTTGTTGATGTTGCTGGCCAGGGCATCATCGAACTCCATGTCAATGTCCTGGAGGCGGGACTCTGTCCTGGCCCCAAGGTCTCGCAGGGATAACCCCATGTTCAGCTCAAACTCCCTGCGAGCTTCCTCGAGGCACTCAGCCCGCCTCAAGGCCCGACGCATGGAGAACTCCGCCCTGACCATGGCGAGCCGCTCCTCTTCCGCCCGCTGCCGCTCCGCACCTATCCGCTGGACCAACTGCTCCCACACGGAAGACACCACCATCCCAGGGTTGCCCTGCCCTCCGGCCGATGCCTGCCCCTCTGATCTTGATGGCCCCGAGCCATGATGCCTCCCACGTCGAGCCCGCTGCTGCCTCCGACGCCACTGCCTCTGTCAGCACAACGGCATCCAGGCTGATGGAAACCACCGACGCCGTCGTGCACGTGCCCTGCCTGATGATGCTGTCACATCTTCCATCTGCTGGGGTCCAGTTGCTGTGTTGTCCACCCCTGCTGGACCTCCGACTCCCAACTGTGGCAGGGATGGGATCCCCACCGAGCTGGCTGCATTGGTCGGGGCAGGTCCACAGGGGGCCCTGGTGGCATCTGGGCTGGAAGACGGCAAGGAGAACGACTGGTGGATAGCCTGCACAGAGGAGGAGAGGGCCGCCACATTGGCCAACACATGCAGGAAACCCCCGAACATGGCCGATCCCAATTGGGCCACGTCGGCACGGTGCACTTCGTGATGACGTGCATGCTCCTCCCGGGAAGCACGCACGGCATCACGAATCACAGCCGTGCGCATCGCGACCCCAATCAGGACCTTCTCCGCACGGCCAGGGGTTCCCACGTCCGCAGGTGGAGGGGAGTCAGGTGACATGGACATCCCCTCTACCTGCGGACGGGCCTGGGACGGGGCATCCCTGCTGGTGCATGGTGGTGCACTCACAGGGTCAGGGACAGCGACATGCACAGGCCCCTCCACGGTGACCTGTGCTGCCTCCTGCCCCTGGCCCTGGACTGCACCACTTGCACCAGCAGGGATGCCCCCACCAGGCCCCATGTGTGCCCCAGTGGAGGCCTCCTCCTCCTCTGTGCAAACCACCAACTTGGATGGCTCCTCACCGTCTCCCACCGTAGCAGGCCCCTGTGGGGGCTCACCCACCCCTTCCGCTGCAGCCGTGGGGGCATCCCCGCCGCCTTGCTCCACAGCGCCGTCTCCGCCCTCTTCTTCACTAGCCGCTGCGTAGAGGGAGACAAAGAACACAAGCATCAGGGCACTGTACAATGGTCCCCTAGACAGGAAGCAATAGCAGATGAGCACCACTGTCAAAGTACACTTCCATCATGTCCCTCCACAACACATGGGTCAGTCCAGGCAAAACACACACAGTAACAGGCATGGTGCATGCCATGGACATTTCCATGCATGTCCAATGGACTCTTGAAACATTCAATGATATGTAACTCACATGCATCATGGCTCATGCCTATCACATGCACACACTTCACCTCAGTCACATCCATCTGGCCCCAAACACACCAAACACAGCGGATACAAGGGTAATTTGGCTGCTTCACTGAATCTGTGCATTGTCACACACATGTGTCATGCATCCATGGCATGCACAAGTCACAGACACGCAGGCCAGGCACACAGACATGGCTACCCTATATGTACCTGGCATCAGCACCCATCCCTCACCCCCACCCATGTCCAGGTACAGAGACTGGCATGCTCTCATGTTCAAAATCTGCATAGGGCTCCCCATGCGGCATTTGAACACATGCAACAACCATGTGGGTCACACATCACTGGTCGCACATGCATTACCATGATGTCCCTGCACACATACATGCATACATGGCCTATGGCACACATACAGGCAAGTATCATAGAACCAGCACACCGCAGCATGCCCTGTCTCACACAGTAATGCTTGGACACTTACCGCTCAACTCCAGGCGGGCCTCCCTCTCAAGGATCTGGGCGTGGAGCGCTGGGCGTACGCGTTCCAGGACCCTCATCTGGATGGAACTCATGCGGCCCCGGCCCCCCTCCACGAGGCGCCGGGCCTTCACAAGGGTCCTGGACCTCAAGTCCTCCCAGCGCTTCTTGATCTTCAGGACGTCGCGGGTTGCCACCCCCTCCGCGTTGATGGCAACCACACAGTCGGCCCAGATCCTCTGCCGTCCTTCCTTGCTGGCGCGGGACGATCCAAAGAGGGCATCATACTGCCCCAGGACATTCTCCACCAGGACACCAACTTCGGTGGCAGTGAAGCTGGTGCCCCTCTGCCCCTCTGGCCTGGGGTTGCCACTGGTGCCAGATGTGGAAGTGCCCGACATGGCAACCCCAGAGGCAGGTGTGGGTGGGCAACTGGGTCCTGGGGCTGGGCTGTGGAGCGATGTAATCCCAGTCGGGAGTCTTCAGTTCCAGCAGGGGTGGACACAGCAACTGGACCCCTGCAGATGGCTGATGTGCAGGCACCAAATGGCAGGGCACGGTGGCAGCAGGCAGGCAGGCAGGCAGCAGCAGATGGCACGCGGGAGGCTGCTCGGGGCACTGGGGGGCAGTAACTCGGCCTTCTGGGCAGGAGCGTGGTCTTCCGTGTGTTTTCGCGTGGCCAGCTTGATACGAAGTGATTTGGCACGTGAAAATCCTGCACGTCAGCGTGAAATCCGAGGAAAGGCCCTTAGCGCGTAAGCGCGTCAGCACGCATACGCGATTCTATTGGACCAGAGTCCCTCAGCGCGTAAGCGCGTCTGTGACGTGACCCGCACGGGTGTTCCCCACTCAGCACGTGATGACGGGGCACACGTGCAAATACTGCACGTCAGAGTGTCATCGCGTGTAATTGGACAAAAGTGCGCGTACACGCGATTGGCCTATGTACGTGTATTTAATGGGTGCGCGGCCACTTACACACGCAAGTACGTCAGCGAACCTGTATCCCGTGGTGCGTGTGAATTTCCACACGCTATTGGACTGGGAACTGGATTCCAGGGGTGCGCGGGTCACACGCTGTATCCCGTGGTGCGTGTGAATTTCCACACGCTATTGGACTGGGAACTGGATTCCAGGGGTGCGCGGGTCACACGCTGTATCCCGTGGTGCGTGTGAATTTCCACACGCTATTGGACTGGGAACTGGATTCCAGGGGTGCGCGGGTCACACGCTCGCCTAGAACACGCGCAAAGCATAAATTTGCGCACTTTAACAATAACAAGCTCAGACTCCAGGATGAACATACCGTTCCTAGCAGCAGTGGCAGTGGGCTACCAAAGGAGGAGGAGGAGGATAGTCAGGGCCAGAATATTCACACCCAGAACCAGCCTTTTCGGGATGCCTGATGACCAGGTGTATGGGAGGTACAGGTTTCCACCACACATTATACTGGGCCTGGTGAGTGAGTGGGAGGATGACCTCACATCACCCACCCTGTGCTCCCAAGCACTCAGCCCCCTGGAAAAGGTCCTCAATGTACTGCACTTCTTAGCCACTGGATCATTTCAGCGGACAAGTGCCATAGTGGGTGGGGTGTCACAGGCCACCCAGTCACGCTGCCTACACCAGGTCTTGAACATCATGACTGCACGCCCATCAGTCCGCAGGCACATATACCTGCCCAGAACACCTGCAGAAAGGCATGCTGCCGCCCTGGATTTTTACGGTGTGGCACGATTCCCCAAAGTGCTAGGTGCCATCGACTGCACCCATGTGGCTCTACGTCCCCCCAGGGCATCTGAGCACATCTATAGGAACCGCAAGCACTGGCATTCCATCAACGTGCAGGTAGCATGTAATGCCAAGGGAATCATCACCTCAGTATATGCCAACTATCCCAGGTCCACCCACGACAGCTTCATTTACCGAATGTCCACCCTAAGCCGGGACCTAGAAGCTGGGCGGCATGGCGATACATGGCTGCTTGGTGAGTATGTATGCCACTGCACATGCATGCATGTTGGATACTGAGCAAGGTCACAACCCCACCAATGATACCAATCACCACCTCCACAGGGGACAGTGCCTACCCTCTCAGCCCCCACATGATGACGCCAATTCGGAACCCCACCACGCCACCCGAGGTAAGATATAACACAGCCCACATTACGACCCGGGGCATAGTGGAGCGCACATTCGGAGTGCTAAAGTCACGCTTTCGCTCCCTTGACCGTTCTGGCGGGCAGCTGTTATACGCTCCCCCAGTAGTGTGCAGGATCATAGTGGCAGCATGTGTCCTGCACAACGTTGCAACACGCCGGGGCCTGGCCGTGGACATGGTGGTGGCCCCACATCCCCAACCACATGCACAGCCGCTGCGCATGGGAGGGGAAAGGGCACGGGGGGAGGCAGCCCGTACACAGCTAGTGGCTAATTACTTCACATAGAAATCACACCCCTGTGGAGTGCACACTGCCCTGGCACATTCCATCTGACAATCAATGATGACGCAACCTGACACTGATCCTGAATGTCTGGAGAATGAACCGTGAATACCATATCAGCCTGAGATTGTTCACCTGGAAGTGTCACAATGTGTGCATCCCTACCCACACAGACACCACCAATGCAGTTTTGTGAAGTTACACATTCAAGCAGCTAAAATGATTACCCACTTGCAAAATGCAACAAGAGGACAGTGCCATGTCAGCCAACCCAACCCCAGCACTGCCACACGACACACCGTGCCATGTCATGCTAATTGCAGGTAAACAAAGTAATCCCCACAACATGACACTAGTCTCACTATGTACAGTGTCCCTATTAGAAACCTGCAACACCTGAAATGCTCACAGCAATGCCGGACCAACAACATACTTGAGCACGTAGTACCATTAACATGACATCACAAATGTTACATATTAGTAGTCTCACCACCTGGAAATGCCTGCACTCCCACCACTACCAACTGTGCAGTGTTGGCGCCATGTAGAGTTGTAAGTGCACTGCTGCCAACATGGACCCCATCTCCAGACTAGAGGTCCTTGTGTAGACATGAGGAAGGGACCTGCAAATTGGGAGGTAGACACAGAAGATGAGTTACACATCAATGCAACATGCAGTGTACAACACAACAGCAATATGCACTAGGAATGTATACACAGTATTGACTACAGACTGCCCACACAGCTCATGGGAGTCCAACGTCACTGTGTAATTCACTGTCACTTGGGCACACCCTTTGCAAGCCCATGGAAACGGGAAGCAGGAGGGGTGTGTCTGACTCAAACCCAAGCATCTGTACCAAATACATTACAAGCCTGCATGTGCCCAGCCACAATGCAGCGTATGCCCACAGGAACCACGGAAGCCAACAAATCGTCCCAAAAAAATAGGGAATAAAAGAAATAACAATAAAAATAAAAATAAGAAACAATCAAAAATGGCCATTGATGGGCCCGGGGGGGTTGGGGAGGCCACCCAGAAGGTCCGAGGACAGGATGCACACCAGAACCCACCTGCGTGGATCCTGGGAAAATAAAACACCTCCATGGGCTCATGGCCCACACGGCTACCCTGTTGTGGGAGTATCACTGCTGTCGCTATTATCACCCTGTGCAGCTGCATCCGGAGGTGGTTGCACTATGGGAGGCAGCCCACGCAAGGCCCTAGTCTGCTCCTCCATGGCTGCAAGCATGCGGGTGTGGTAGGTCTGGTTCTGGAGGATGAGTGTGAGGAGGTCCCCATGCAACAACTCACGGGATGCCCGGACCTCCGCCCTCGTTGCCTGCATCTCAGCTGAGAGCGTACGGGTGAGACGCTCCAGCTGCTGTTCTGTCCTTTGGTGTGTTGAAGCCTCAAGCTCAACAAGAGTCGTCCTGAGGTGAAGGAGCTCCTGCCTCAGGGCTTCCCTGTGGCCCTGGGACTCAATGGAGATGGCCTCCTGCAGAGTCGCCAGTGCCGCCCGCCTGTCCCTGTTGGACCCCAACATGTCCTCCCTGTGTGACTGGCAGATGGAGTCGGTTGCCTGCTCTAGTCGCTCCATCAGCCTTTCTGGGGGGACAATGGAAGTGGCCACCCTGTCCATGGCCTGAGCCATCATCTCGGATGATGCAGCCTGTTGGGTTGCCATACCGTAAATGGATTGCTCCCATGCGGTATTGCCGGGTGGCGTACGGCCACAACGTCGGCGGGCACCACACCTGTCTGGGGCAAGGCGAACTGCGCCTTGCTGTGCCGGCACTGCCTGAGGCTGCAGGACTGCATTCCCCCTCTGATCTGCTGGCCCAGGAACAGGATCAGATGTCGCGGAGTGTGACCCTGCATCCATAACCACCGAAGGCGTAGCTGCCAACACTGACATCCCCATGGAGGGTTCTGACCCTGGTGCAGGTGGGTGAGACAGAACAGAATCCCTCCCTGGAACACTCACCTGCGACGGCACGTAGGTCTCATCCGAATCAACACCTGAGTACAGCTCGGGGGAGGTGCAGCCAGAGACACCCCTTGAGAGCACGACCTGCAGCACTTGTGGGTTCTCCCCCACCACCACACCACGTCCCTCACTGGTGGTTGGTCGGCCCTCGGACCCATCCTGGGTCTGCACCATCTCCACAACCCCAGCAGTATCTGGTGCGTCTTCCCCTGCAAAGACATGAAAACAAAGAAATGGAAACAGGCATTAGCACCATGGCACACAATGAGGGCAGAGAAGCAAGAGAACCAGTACTAGATTGACACATGTCCCACATGACTAAAACCCTCCCATGCATGCACCCTCACTGCGTATGAAGTGCAGGCAAATGGCACACACTGATGACACCAAGATGGAAAATGAACACATTTTCTGCATGCTGCCTGGCAGTGGCATCACACATTGGCCTGTGATTGCCAGGTGAAACACACATGCCATCACACAGATGGCATGTACCGTTGCTATTGAGTGAAGATGGGGAGGAATGCAGCACCTATTCATTCAGTCCAGTTCCCGCATGTAATTGCTTTTCTAATTCTAACAGGTCAGATTTTTCACCTGGAGCTGCCAGTCTGAAATGGTCCAATTGCACAGGGACATGTGTGCACAAATGATATCCAGGTAACAAAGTCACTCCACTTCACCATTGCCATGTCAGACATGTGACTAGTGGACAGCGACATGGCTAGTAAAAGTGGGGGAATGCAAACAATCTGACTGAATGAACAGTGAAAAATAAGCAACAATGTTGTGGCAAGGTGACACTTCAAGGGCAACTGGCGTGCAGTTGGCCTAGATGTCTACTGTTGGCAGAAGGGATACTGCTATGGCCAAATGCAGCTGCGCAGGAAGTATTGCATGAAGCACATGGCTGACCCATACGACTCAGGCGCACACACTCTCACCTAGCACACAAACAGAAGCCCTCACACACACACCATGCACATGGATGACACACACATGCATGTGCACTCACCGGACAATGCCTCGTAATCAGCCAGATCTCCCACGCCTTGGATCTGTTCCTCCGTGACGTAGGTCCCAGCGACTGACTCATGTGGAGTGAGTTCCATGTCTACTACTGGAGACGCACCTCCAGTCACTAGAGTTGCGGCATGACTTGAGGCCAGCTTACTCTTTGCCCTGCGCTTTAGGTCATTCCAGCGCTTATAGCAATCATTGGCTGTGCGCCTCACGATTCCAAGGGCACTTACGATGTCCGCAACGGTCTGCCAGTGTGCCTGGCATTGTGCAGGTGTGGTCTTGGATCCTGCAACAATGACCATCTCGTTGTCATGTCCGGACACATACTCGACAAGTGCATTCAGTTCGTCATCCGTGAAGCTGGGCTTCCTGGACGGGCCGGACTGTGTAGCCGTGTCTGGGGCATCAGCCTGTGCCGGACGAGCACTCTTCCTCTTCCGCTTGGAAGGTGGTGGTGATCCTGAGTGTCCTGTGCCACTCTGGACACTAGGGGCAGGAGCCCTGGTGGACTCTGTATCAGGAGTGTGGGATTGCACACTCAGCATGGGAGTTGGTGCAGGCATTGGGTCTAGTGTGATGGTGTCAGGGGGAATGTCAGCAGCATGGACTAGGACCAACACTGTCCTGGCTGGGTGTGTGAGGGCTGGGGTGGATGGAGCCGCAGCTGCCCCTGCAGCCTCTCCGCCCTGCCTCCTTGGTGCAGCAGATGACCTTGCTGCCCCAGATCCACGTGGCATGATGGCATCAACGTGCACCAGCGCACGTGTCGTAGCCCTGCTGACCTGGAAGTCAGCCATGGAGTCAGCCAGGTCTGGTGCCACAATGGGCTGGTCCAACAAGGGCTGAGCATGGATGGTGTTAGCCACATCAGCCTCAACGGGAGGTGGGGAGGGGGGTGGGGATTATGGGTGCCCGTGACTGGTCCTCCACACATGGGGGGACAGGCTCACCCTGCAAGTTACGACCACGTCCCCTACCGGATCCACCACGGCCACCACTTGTGGCTCTTCCACCTTTGCCACCCTTACGGAATCCTCGCCTCCCAGCCATGGCACTGATGTTAATGTGCATATGGGAGTGGATGTAGACTATTGTCCTGGGAAATTGGGGGTCAAAGGGGTTGGGTACCAGATGGTAATTGTACCCTAGTGCTCTAGCAAGGCTGATTGTAACCCCTGGGGAAAGATGACGGGTCACGCAACGCACAGGAGGCCCAAAAAAGGGAGATGACGTGCACGCAACCCCTCCTAGACCACGTGTGCAGAAAGAAAAACCTGCACTACGCTGTGGCACCCAGTAACACAAGAATGAACGTATGCGTGTCACACGCAGCCTAGAATGACCTCTGAAGGGGTAGGCTACACACGGGGCAAGCACAGATGTTAGATACGTGCGTGACTCACCGTCTGCCTGGTAAACGAGCGTGTAAAAGGAGCACGTTTGGTTGGCAACACCCCCGCCAAAAGAAGATTTGTACGCTGTCTGAGGAGACAGGACAACAGTAGAAGGGAACACTGTTTGAGGGAACAGGCCCAGGTAAACCAGTAAAAGAGAAAAAAGAGAAAAAGCTGTCAGAGGTAACAGGGAATACGAACTTGAAACGCCGTGAAGTAAATCGCGTGTGAAACGACAAGAAGTACAGAATTCACCCACTCGCTCTCCACGAAAAGCACGTACAAGGAAAACGTGTTCTACACGTACCTTTTATACAGGCCCACACGTCCAGCGTCACTTACGCGGCGTGTACGCGCTAGGGCCATTTCCACCAATTACATGCTTTGTCACTTCTGCGTGTAGGGCCATTTCCACCAATCACACGCGATTACACTCTGACGTGCAGTCTTTCCACGTGTGCTCTGTCATCATGTGCTGTGTGGGAAACACCTGTGCGGGTCACGTCACAGACGCGCTTACGCGCTGAGGGCCTTTCCTCAGTTTTCACGCTGACGTGCAGGATTTTCACGTGCCAAATCACTCCGTACCAAGCTGGCCACGCGTACGCACACGGAATACCACGCTCCTGCCCGGAAGGCCGAACTACTGCCCCCCAGAGCCCGAGCACGCTCCCACCTGCTGCTGCCTGACTGCCTGCTGCCCCTGCACTGCTGGGGGGTGGGGGTGGTGGGAGACATGAGTGGGGGCCTGGTGGAGGGTGCCCCTGGTGACTGGGGGGGTGGGGGTGGTGGGAGACATGGGTGGGGGCCTGGTGGAGGGTGCCCCTGGTGACTGGGGGGGTGGGGGTGGTGGGAGACATGGGTGGGGGCCTGGTGGAGGGTGCCCCTGGTGACTGGGGGGGTGGGGATGGTGGAAGACATGAGTGGGGGCCTGGTGGAGGGTGCCCCTGGTGACTGGGGGGGTGGGGGTGATAGGGGACATGAGTGGGGGCCTGGTGGAGGGTGCCCCTGCACTGCTGGGGGGTGGGGGTGGTGGGAGACATGAGTGGGGGCCTGGTGGAGGGTGCCCCTGGTGGCGGGGGGGTGGGGGTGATAGGGGACATGAGTGGGTGCCTGGTGGAGGCTGCCCCTGCACTGCTGGGGGGTGGGGGTGGTGGGAGACATGAGTGGGGGCCTGGTGGAGGGTGCCCCTGGTGGCGGGGGGGTGGGGGTGATAGGGGACATGAGTGGGTGCCTGGTGGAGGCTGCCCCTGCACTGTTGGGGGGTGGGGGTGGTGGGAGACATGAGTGGGGGCCTGGTGGAGGGTGACCCTGGTGGCGGGGGGGTGGGGGTGATAGGGGACATGAGTGGGTGCCTGGTGGAGGCTGCCCCTGCACTGCTGGGGGGTGGGGGTGGTGGGAGACATGAGTGGGGGCCTGGTGAAGGGTGCCCCTGGTGGCGGGGGGGTGGGGGTGATAGGGGACATGAGTGGGTGCCTGGTGGAGGCTGCCCCTGCACTGCTGGGGGGTGGGGGTGGTGGGAGACATGAGTGGGGGCCTGGTGGAGGGTGCCCCTGGTGACTGGGGGGGTGGGGGTGGTGGGAGACATGGGTGGGGGCCTGGTGGAGGGTGCCCCTGGTGACTGGGGGGGTGGGGGTGGTGGGAGACATGAGTGGGGGCCTGGTGGAGGGTGCCCCTGGTGACTGGGGGGGTGGGGGTGGTGGGTGACATGGGTGGGGGCCTGGTGGAGGGTGCCCCTGGTGACTGGGGGGGGTGGGGGTGGTGGGAGACATGAGTGGGGGCCTGGTGGAGGGTGCCCCTGGTGACTGGGGGATGGGGGTGATAGGGGACATGAGTGGGTGCCTGGTGGAGGCTGCCCCTGCACTGCTGGGGGGTGGGGGTGGTGGGAGACATGAGTGGGGGCCTGGTGGAGGGTGCCCCTGGTGACTGGGGGGGTGGGGGTGGTGGGAGACATGGGTGGGGGCCTGGTGGTGGGTGCCCCTGGTGGCGGGGGGGTGGGGGTGATAGGGGACATGAGTGGGTGCCTGGTGGAGGCTGCCCCTGCACTGCTGGGGGGTGGGGGTGGTGGGAGACATGAGTGGGGGCCTGGTGGAGGGTGCCCCTGGTGGCGGGGGGGTGGGGGTGATAGGGGACATGAGTGGGTGCCTGGTGGAGGCTGCCCCTGCACTGCTGGGGGGTGGGGGTGGTGGGAGACATGAGTGGGGGCCTGGTGGAGGGTGCCCCTGGTGGCGGGGGGGTGGGGGTGATAGGGGACATGAGTGGGTGCCTGGTGGAGGCTGCCCCTGCACTGCTGGGGGGTGGGGGTGGTGGGAGACATGAGTGGAGGCCTGGTGGAGGGTGACCCTGGTGGCGGGGGGGTGGGGGTGATAGGGGACATGAGTGGGTGCCTGGTGGAGGCTGCCCCTGCACTGCTGGGGGGTGGGGGTGGTTGGAGACATGAGTGGGGGCCTGGTGAAGGGTGCCCCTGGTGGCGGGGGGGTGGGGGCGATAGGGGACATGAGTGGGTGCCTGGTGGAGGCTGCCCCTGCACTGCTGGGGGGTGGGGGTGGTGGGAGACATGAGTGGGGGCCTGGTGGAGGGTGCCCCTGGTGACTGGGGGGGTGGGGGTGGTGGGAGACATGGGTGGGGGCCTGGTGGAGGGTGCCCCTGGTGACTGGGGGGGTGGGGGTGGTGGGAGACATGAGTGGGGGCCTGGTGGAGGGTGCCCCTGGTGACTGGGGGGGTGGGGGTGGTGGGAGACATGGGTGGGGGCCTGGTGGAGGGTGCCCCTGGTGACTGGGGGGGTGGGGGTGGTGGGAGACATGAGTGGGGGCCTGGTGGAGGGTGCCCCTGGTGACTGGGGGATGGGGGTGATAGGGGACATGAGTGGGTGCCTGGTGGAGGCTGCCCCTGCACTGCTGGGGGGTGGGGGTGGTGGGAGACATGAGTGGGGGCCTGGTGGAGGGTGCCCCTGGTGACTGGGGGGGTGGGGGTGGTGGGAGACATGGGTGGGGGCCTGGTGGTGGGTGCCCCTGGTGACTGGGGGGGTGGGGGTGGTGGGAGACATGAGTGGGGGCCTGGTGGAGGGTGCCCCTGGTGACTGGGGGGGTGGGGGTGATAGGGGACATGTGTGGGGGCCTGGTGGGGGCTGCCCCTGCACTGCTGGGGGGTGGGGGTGGTGGGAGACATGAGTGGGGGCCTGGTGGAGGGTGCCCCTGGTGACTGGGGGGGTGGGGGTGATAGGGGACATGAGTGGGGGCCTGGTGGAGGGTGCCCCTGCACTGCTGGGGGGTGGGGGTGGTGGGAGACATGAGTGGGGGCCTGGTGGAGGGTGCCCCTGGTGGCGGGGGGTGGGGGTGATAGGGGACATGAGTGGGTGCCTGGTGGAGGCTGCCCCTGCACTGCTGGGGGGTGGGGGTGGTGGGAGACATGAGTGGGGGCCTGGTGGAGGGTGCCCCTGGTGACTGGGGGGGGTGGGGGTGGTGGGAGACATGGGTGGGGGCCTGGTGGAGGGTGCCCCTGGTGACTGGGGGGGTGGGGGTGCTGGTAGACATGAGTGGGGGCCTGGTGGAGGGTGCCCCTGGTGACTGGGGGGGTGGGGGTGGTGGGAGACATGGGTGGGGGCCTGGTGGAGGGTGCCCCTGGTGACTGGGGGTGTGGGGGTGGTGGGAGACATGAGTGGGGGCCTGGTGGAGGGTGCCCCTGGTGACTGGGGTGGTGGGGGTGGTGGGAGACATGGGTGGGGGCCTGGTGGAGGGTGCCCCTGGTGACTGGGGGGGTGGGGGTGGTGGGAGACATGAGTGGGGGTCTGGTGGAGGGTGCCCCTGGTGACTGGGGGGGTGGGGGTGGTGGGAGACATGAGTGGGGGCCTGGTGGAGGGTGCCCCTGGTGACTGGGGGGGTGGGGGTGGTGGGAGACATGGGTGGGGGCCTGGTGGAGGGTGCCCCTGGTGACTGGGGGGGTGGGGGTGGTGGGAAACATGAGTGGGGGCCTGGTGGAGGGTGCCCCTGGTGACTGGGGGGGTGGGGGTGATAGGGGACATGAGTGGGGGCCTGGTGTGGGCTGCCCCTGCACTGCTGGGGGGTGGGGGTGGTGGGAGACATGAGCAGGTGTGCAGGGTAGTCCCCTGTTTTGTGGGCTGCCTGCAGGGGCTGTGGAGGGTGTACAGGGAACACCTGTGAGGACCCACCCAGCCTAATCGCGTGTGTAACTTCCCACGCACCCCTGTAATACACGTACCAAGCCAAATCGCGTGTGAGAATTCCCGCGCACCCCTGAAATACACGTACCCTGCTGAAATCGCGTGTATAACTTCCCGCGCACCCCTGAAATGCATGCGCCCAGGCTATTCGCGTGTGGAACTTCCCGCGCACCCCTGAAATACACGCGCCCAGGCTTTTCGCGTGTGGAACTTCCCGCGCACCCCTGAAATACACGCGCCCAGGCTATTCGCGTGTGGAACTTCCCGCGCACCCCTGAAATACACGCGCCCAGGCTATTCGCGAGTGGAACTTCCCGCGCACCCCTGGAATACACGTAGCACGCTGGGAGACATGAGTGGGGGCCTGGTGGAGGCTGCCCCTGCACTGCTGGGGGTGGGGTTGATAGGGGACATGAGTGTGGGCCTGGTGGAGGATGCCCCTGCACTGCTGGGGGGTGGGGGTGGTGGGTGACATGGGTTGGGGCCTGCTGGCAGGTGCCCCACAGTGCTGGGGGGTGGGGGTGGTGGGATACATGAGTCGGGCATGAGTGGGGGCCTGGTGGAGGCTGCCCCTGGTGGCTGTGGGGTGGGGGTGGTGGGAGACATGAGTGGGGGCCTGGTGGAGGCTGCCCCTGCACTGCTGGGGGGTGGGGGTGGTAGGAGACATGGGTGGGGGCCTGTTGGTGGGTGCCCCTGGTGGCTGGGGGGTGGGGGTGCAGGGGGACATGAGCAGGTGTGCAGGGTAGTCCCCTGTTTTGTGGGCTGCCTGCAGGGGCCGTGGAGGGTGTACAGGGAACACCTGTGAGGACCCACCCAGCCTAATCGCGTGTGATAATTCCCATGCACCCCTGTAATACACGTACCCAGCAAAATGGCGTGTGATAATTCCCACGCAACCCTGTAATTCACGTACCCTGCCAAATCGCGTGTGATAATTCCCGCGTACCCCTGTATTACACGTGCCCTGGCTAATCGCATGTAAGACTTCCCGCGTACCCCTGTAATACACGTTCCCTGGACAATCGCGTGTTGAACTTCCCGTGTACCCCTGTAATACACGTTCCCTGGACAATCGCGTGTTGAACTTCCCGCGTACCCCTGTAATACACGTTCCCTGGACTATCGCGTGTTGAACTTCCCGCGCACCCCTGAAATACATGTACCCTGGCACCCTGGCTAATCGCGTGTATAACTTCACGCGTACCCCTGATATGCACGTTACCCGCTTTGCGTTCCTTGTTTGGCAGCCCTGTAAACTGGTCCAGGGTTAGCGCAGCCCTTTGCGATGATTTAGCGATTTTGATGGCTTTTCCTTGCGCGAGGGCGTTCTTGGGGGCGTTACTGGCGCTGCTGCAGGGTCGCTGCGATACTCTGCGCCACGGCTGGTTTGGGAGCCTAAAATCCATGAATACGCTGTGCGCGGAAATCGGTTTTAGTGCACGTGCCTGGCGCAGACAATCGCACGCGGTCACTCTGCGCCAGCCGCTTGCGACACTTTTTTGCGAAATTCCATGAATTACCCTGTTAGAGTCTTAAGAGCATGTGGGCTACCGACGATCATTAGCTCTGTCTTGCACCTATTTAATGCAAGATCATTTTCCAGCATCCTTTTCTCAATCAAGCTTAAAACTCTGTTAAATTCAAGCTCATCCTGATCATCCTGATCATGAACGCCTGTTAGAGCAATTACGCATTGGGGGTCATCAGCGTATTTTGAAAAGATCATCCCCTCCTGCTCTAGCATGTAAAAGAAAGGTGCCATAAAGAGATCATAACTACATGGCGAGGTGCTAGCCCCCTGTGGTACACTATAAAGAACTGGAATTGGGGCTGCTTCTGCCATATCCAATCAGACACTACTATGTCTATGTTCCAAAAAGGAGGTGATCCAGGCTGTGGACTGGTCTGAGAAGTTAGTGACTTCCTCGAGCCTTGTGTTTAGTGTAAAATGTTCTATTAAATCAAAGGCAGCGGATTGATCCAAAGAAATAATCAATGAGAGCCCCCTCTTGTCCATTTGTGTTAATAATCTGGACTTAAGATCTAAGAGTGAAGTCTAGGTAACAAATAATTTTCTGAACCCAGATTGATGTGAGTGCAGGATGGAGAAGTGGTTCAGATGTTCAGTGATTTGATGATACGCGACCCAATCCAATATTTTTAAGAGGAAAGGCATATTCGAAATCGGATGAAAGTTCAATGGATTGTCCCTTGGTAACCCAAGTTTCTTAATTATTGGGGTAACCATAGTTTGCTTTAATTCCATTGGAACTATCCCCTCTTCAAGTGAGGCGTTGACAAACGTGCAAACTGCTTTAACCATAGAAGGTGTGCAGGTCTTAATTATTATAGAAGCACAAGCATCTCCTCTGCAATGTGATGGTTTCATCTGTCCAATGATTTTTTTCTAATTCTGGTTCACTTATTGAGTGAAAGTTGAAAATGGGAATGTCTGCATACCTTACAAAAACCTTGGGGTGCACAGTGTTCAAAGTAGCAGAAATCTGCTTCTTTTTTTCAAGCATTGCCAGATATTAAGTAGCTTAAAGAAAGCGTTTTTCATATTCACGACACTAAAATGTGTAGCCGTGGCTGGAATCATAGTCATAATCGTGGTGACATCGGGTACAAGTGGAAACTGTGGATCAACCACCTTATTCATTGTGCACAAATCAATAATAAAACGAAAAGGAATTGCTTTATCCCCTTTTTTATAGACTGGTAAAATCAGACTATTACTCAAACTCCCCGAATTTCTTCAATTACTCCTCGGTGTACGAAATCAGAAATAATACTTTTCAAAGCCTGTTCACCTTCGACCGAAATCTTATACTTCGGAATATGTGGCAATTTAACACCTGGTTTCAACACAATTTTAACTGGCTCAACCTGTAAAATTCCAACATCATTGTCATTAACTGCCCATAAACATGTCAGATCCTTATTCAATTCAGCTGGTAAAGGCATAGACAAAAATTGTGGAACAGAAGTTTGTTGGGGCAAAATCGCTAAGTACACTCCATCTGGAGAACAGTAAATCACAGTATTCGATTTCCGTAATAAATTCAATCCCAACAAATTTTCCCCACAATTTGTTGTCAATAGAAATGGACAAGAATGAGTAAATGGTCAGAGTGCAATTGGTACTGACCGAGAGACCAACTAACAACTGGCGTACCAGAGAACCCCACAGAAATGTTGTTCTGCCCTGACAGTGGAATATTTGCAACCCGTAAATGATCAATATAACACTTCTGTGCTCCTATATCTATCAAAAAGAGATGCTCCCTATTCCCCAACTTCATTTCAATGTAGGGTCTTTTCTGATCGACGGGAATAGGTACCGGTTCCAGACTCTGCTTCGGGCTGTCCTAACGGAACAGTATGTTATCAGATGCAAAATCCTCAGAAAAAAAGACATTCGAAGGATTATCAAAAATATTCCCACTGCTAACACTCTGTTGCTGATTATCTTGTGATGGTGTCTGTTGGTTCTGTGAAAAATTATTTCTACCAGGCCGCATATCCCAGGAGGGCCTCTGGATCCTCTACCCATGGCACCATATGTACTATTTGATCTCTGCTGTAGGATCGGGCATTGTACTCGCCAATGACTCTCCTCTCTACAATATGCACACTGGTTTATGTGTACGGGACCCAGTTGTGCGCCACTCTGTGGTGTAAACTGGCCTCTGAACTGTGTATTCCCGCCTCTGGCTCCGCTAGCTATTTCTCCTCTCCATCTTCTCCTTCTCTTTATTAACCCTATTTTCATAGTACTGTGCAATGTGTAACACTTCAGATTTCGATTTCGCTTGTCAAGCACTCTCAAAAGTCATAAACTATGATTGGATTTCAGGCAACAATCCACGCACAAACTTATAAACAAATAGCCTCTTTCCTGGCGCTGTACTTAAATCTTGACCACTAAAATCCGAAAATACTTGCTCAAATCTGTTAAAATACTCAGTTGCACCCTCTAACTTACCTTGCATGCAAGCTGTAAGCTTATCCCATATGATTCTTTTTTCAGGAGCCAGAGTTTTTAATTTAATCACTATTCTACCTGGCAACATCAGTATCACCTGTGGCAGTTTCTCACCGGCATTCCTTTCCCCATCGGTTCGTACTAAGGCATCCCATGTATCACCCATCCCAGTCTGATCATCTACAGTTCTAATCTGCTTCCGTAAATCAGCAGGAAGGATCACAGGAAACAACAAATCTATATCACCCAGCATGAAAACTGACAAATGCAAGACAGATTCAATTTCTTTATAAAATCCTGTTGGATTCTTACTAATATCTGGAATTGATTGCCAAATGGAATTCAACATGGACAAACTGTGAGACATAGTGTGCTTCAATAGTGTTAACAGGTGTTTCTGCTGCAGCATTAGCAGGAATCTCTACTTCCGGAACAAATTTCGGAGGAACCTCCCTCATCGGCAATTCTAGAGTAGGAAAATCCGAACGTCTATTAAGCAACAAGTCTAAATCAAGTGACAAAGAAGTCAATGCATTATCGGGCAAAAATTGTCTTTTTGTAATAACCATCAAATCTGTGGGACAACATTCCTTTCGCTTCATAAATTCCTCTTGTAAATACTCAACCATCACCTGTAAAACTTTCCTTTGCTTTGCCAGAGCATACTGACTAAATGTGTCATGCACTTCAATGGAAGAAATTGAAACATCCAAAATCCATCTAAGAGCATCTCTTGTGCAAATGCACATTTCTTCACTCATTGGTTTCAATGGAGGAAGATATTGCTTCTGCACATATGAAGCCTGCCGTCCATTATCATCCTTCTCATCTTTCTGTAACCGATCTAGCTCCCTTTTAAACTCAAATACCTTCTCTACATGCTCATATACTTTCGATGCAGGGTCCCTTGAGCGGGCCAGGACATTCAAATCACTCAACCCCTTTTGGAAATTCATGTCCGTCAATTCACTCCATATATCAGCTAAATATGTTCCCATCCATTCTATCAAAATATTCTGTTCAGGAAAGCCCCCTTGATAAGAAATTGCAACTAAAACAGCTGATTCATCACCCTCTTCTAGGCACTTTTTAAGCCATGTATATAATTCACTCTTTCTGTGTTTAGATATTGTGCCACAAGCCACTATTATTCGATCAACTCCTGCCATTCAACCACTACAGGTGGAGCAGAACCAACTGACAAAGAGAGTTCATACAATTCTTGTTCAATAGGTAGCAGAGGTAATACCGCTGAAGGTGCAAATGGAATTATGGGGACTGCAACTGTTGGCACGGGTGGTGGTGCAGGAGGAGGAACAACAACAGGAGGAAGAGGAACAACAATGGGAAGAGGAGGAACAACAATGGGAGGAGGCACATGAAACAGTGCTATGCTCATTCAATAATAATTTATTAATTAACTCATCTGATGTATGAAAATCCCAAGAGGGATATATCTTTTGCACATCTAGTTGGAAAGCCCTATCCATACCTCTAAGGCATTCTGACTGTTTGTGCTGATCATGCAATAATCATTTCCAGCATTCGTCATGTGTCTACGTGCATGCTTTTCTATACGTTTGAGTTGCTGCATAGCTTCCTTTCTCCAATCTTTAACTGCATCAAATGCTGCATGTCTAGCTTTTTTTCAAAACAATACAGATTCTAAATGCTCTAGGCGTGCAATGTCAAAACGACCATAAACTGGCCACTGAAGTTCGGAAACATGTCTGGTCTGTCTGTGCCAAATTTCATTAAATACGATAGCTCCCAAGCCATACTTACAATACATTAAATAAGCCGGCGACCCTTCGGGTGGCTCTGGTTGGCCTTGTTCCAAAGATTGTCTTTCCCTGCGGAATAATACCCTGTAACAGGATGACAATTTCCCAGGCATAGTTAAATCTTGATCTTAGCTGGCTACGTTTCTTTCTGCAGAGACAAAACTTGCAACAAATATCAGGATTCTAAGAATCGGGGTACGACTCACCTGATCACAAATCAAATGTCCGATTGGACATCAAATCGTCATGGCTGGCGTTTTCACAAAACAGGCCTCGATATAAGGACCCTTGTCATGATGCCCTACTAAACGCGTGCAGTATTGCGGAGGAATCACATCTCACTTTTCAGGGTGCCCTGTCACTCTCTTATCCCAGTCCGGTAGCCTCGTCTTCGTCTAGTGATGTGACATAAATCTTGAGGGTCCCTATCCGAACGCCATATGAAAGATTAAATAATATTGAGGCTTAACACCACATAATCGAAATATGACAGTCACAAGGTCAAAGTATAATGTACATTTATTAAGAGGCAGCTGTCTGGCTCTCAACACCCCGCAATGTGTGCAAGCAGACACCGTGAGTTGAGAGAGTGCTGGACATTTCGAAAACACAAGTATTTAGACAGATTTTCCACAATCCTAGACACATCATCTTCCCCTCTTCGTGCAGTACATTTATCTAGGGTTCATGGCCTATTCACATAACTTAGTCATGCTTGTTGTACTTCTTTAAACATTTCACATGTTTTCCAAATATAAGACACAAAGGTAACATTCCTTATTTTGCTTGCTTATATTTGTCTATCATTTGTTCTTTAATTTAAAGTCAGCTTAATTTCAAGAAGCGAAAACAAAGATTTCTGATAGAAGAGCACGTACAACTATTCATCATTCTATTTTGCTGTTTGAACGGAGAAGGCACTTTTGGAACAGATGGTATCAAAATTACTGATTAGTATGGCTTTTGTTTAACTACAAGGTTTCTCAGTGTAGGACAAACAATCCACTTTAGCAGCTTCAACATTCTTATCTATATTGACATCATGGAAAAAGTACAAAGTTCATTTTGCTCTGCTGGAGCCAAAAACACAATTCTAAACATGGGACAGAAAGCAAGAGGTGATCAAAATGCTGGATAATTCAAAATGGCAGCGTAGTCCGCCGTTTTCAGATTCATTCAATGCACTTTATAGTGCAATGCAAATGTGCTTCGGCCAATCATTTACTATCAGGCGTAATTCATGCAAAATATACTTTTACAAGAAGTTCAAGGTCTCCAAAGCCCTGGTTCTCTCTGGGCTAGACTTCTGCAACAGGCTGTTTCTAAATCTGCCTGCCTCTACTCTTCACCCTTTACAACTAATCCAGAAGAGGACTGTAAGACTTGTACTTGGATTCAAGCCCACTGATCGTATGTTTCCAACCCTGAAATCTCTTCCCTGGCTCCCTGTGACTGCATGAATCCAGTTTAAGACCATCTGCATCGTCCAGTATTCTTTCTGGGGCCGGGGTCCATACTACATCCAACTTTCTCTTTCTTTTTATTTTTTTATATTTGATTTTATTAAGATTTTAATAAACATTACAATTACAAATACAGCAAAGATAGCAGTTGCCGAACCACACCAAAAAACAGTTCCCAAACACCCCTTTCCACCTGCCGTCCCTCATAATGTAATGTTCTTCCCTATCCTCTCCCCCTCATCCCCCAGTGAAAGGAGCCTTCTCTTGCAACTATCTACCCTTATCTATTTCCTGGTTGTGGAGAGTGGACAATGTAGACATTCAGCTTCAGAGAGTGGTATTGGCCGCCCTAGTGAGGCATAGTGTAGTATGTCTCTTGAGTCTAGGGAGGTAGGCCTCTCTTTCAAATGCAAATTAAAATTCCCTGGACACGGTCCTCCAGGAATTCGGAGCGAAGTTCTTGCCCATCATACAACATGCTCTCCTAGTTGCTGGTCAAGTATTTAGCCATAAAATCCCCCCATAGCGTTACATGCGGGGCAGTCTTCCCATGGAGCGCAGCAGTTATCTTTTCCATTATACATATGTTGGTGGCAATGTTAATCCATTCATTCTTTCCCGGTACTTTCCACCCCTTCCATTGCATCACAAGACAAGCACAAGCAGCCAATTAGAGCGATTCCGCCACCCCGTCCCTCTCTGGAACTCCCCCTCAGACTCCTCTATCCCAAATAGTAGAAGATACAGACCGTTAGCTTGCTGAATCCCATCTAGTTCCCTTATCCAACCCAAGTGTCCCAGAACACTTTGATACAGGGGCAGCTCCACCACATAATCAGCACTCTCACCACATTGACGCCAACATTGGGGGCTAGTTGACTGGAACATCTTGGATAGTCTATGAGGGTCATATTGCCATCTGTGTATGAGTTTACTGGCATGCAATTTATACTGGCTGGAAATCGATGTCTGCGAAGCACCTTTACATAATTTCCCCCACAGATCAAGGTCTATTTTGTATCCTAAATCCCTTTCTCATCTAAGCATCAGACTTTCTCTTGTCCCTTTCCCGGCCTCTATTAAAGCTCTGTACATGGCAGAGATTAGGCCCTTTGAATCTACTTGTTTGTCTAGAGGTTCCTCAAAAGGGATAATATCTCTCTGTATCCTATCCCTCCACTTGTCCCTCATGAAGATCCCTTTCAGCCGAAGAAAGGAAAATACCAAAGGGGGCCCCAATCCTAATGTCTCCTCCAGTTCTGTAATTGTAATAAATGTGCCTGCCCTGCAGAGTTTGCCCACTCCTTCTAGACCCACCTCAAATCAAGGTTGGAATCTCTCATGGGTAGGGATGTCTTCTAGGATCCCAGGCCTCCAAATATGGCTTAAGGGGGAAGGCCATGAAGTGACCCATCGCATTTCAGCCCGTTCACGCCAGATCTCCCATATAGCGTCCAATATTGGATGGTTCCTGTTTCTACGCGTAAGCTTACTCCTCGGGACCCATAGCCATTCCGAAACCGTGACAGGTGACAGACTGAGGCTGTCCAGGTCTATCCATTGAAGTCCTTTCTGCCCTCTCAAATGCGGGACGAGGATCCTGAGCTGTACCGCCTCATAATATTTCTCTATGTCCAGGAGGCTTACCCCACCTATTTCTTTGGACAACGTTAGGACATCATACAATATTCTAGGCTTCTTGCCTTGCCACAGTGTGATGCTGGAAATGCATTGGAGGGACAGGGCCTCCCTGTCCTGGTTCTGTAGTCCTTTTTCATGTGTGTTCTGTATTGTTTTCTGCTCAGGAGTGCATGTGGGACTCCGGGCAGTGCAGCTCTTCCTCTTTTTGGTTTGGTATACAGACCCTTGGGATACCCTTATGGCACCCATGGGTGGGGGTACAACCATGTGCCCTTAGCGTATGTTTTTGGGCACCTGTGTGTGGCCCACAGAGCAGAGTATGGGCTGGTGGCAGCTCCATGCTGAATTTGACGGGTGCTCTGAGTATCCTCTATTTTGGGATACCCAAGCCCTGCCATTGGAATCAGTTGATTCCTGATAGGAGACAAGATGGGCCATGTGGCATCTTGCTTTCTATTGCCTTTTACCTTGTTTTCCCAAAGACCTGGGAGGCCCTGACTTTGTCCCTTCCCCCTGACTGGCTTTTGGGTGGAAGTTCCACATATGGTATTTTTGGGAAGTCCAGGCCAGACTGGCCGGAGCCTTCCCAGTGACTGTATGTTGTGAATGGAGTGTGAATGGAGTGTGTGACCAATATGCACTTCTTGTTATGTGTGTCTGGGTTTTTTTATGTAATACAATGAATGAGACAGCTCTGCCCGAAACTGGTATGAATGCAGTGTGGAGTGCTGAATGGCTGGATACTTGTCCCACTGCACAGTTCTTGTTGTGAGTGTCTGAGAGGGAGGAGAATGGCCTGAATGCACTGTGAGCCTGATTGGCTATCTGACTGTATGAATGGGCCTCTGAGTGATTGGTTGCCTGAGTGTGACCCACCATGAAAGAGGGACAGAACAGTATATCTGGGGGCCTCTCATTGCTAAAATGTGTTCAAAAGCTGAATTTGGAACCTGATGCTTGATCTCGACCACCGAGCCCGAAGAATAAGGTTGACTGCTGTTACCTTCACAGCAATCTGAAAGCCACTGTGATGTCGAAACTGATCAGAGAGAGGACCTGGATAGGAGACCTCTTCCCGAGCTATGAGGGACTATCATGCACCACTAACCTTCGCCAAAGCTCCCTGGAAGTCAGACCCTCAACAGGCTGCCGACCGGAGACAGGGACTCCCGAGCAGAATGAAGAGAAGCACCTGACATTCCGTCCACCGTCGTCGACCAGGGTTTGCAGGTTTGCTATAACTGCTGGAGGCCCATGATAGCCGTGTTGTCCAGAAGCAAGGAATGCTTGACGCTGTGCTGCTGATGACCGGAGCCGCAACACTCCATTGTTTAAGACACTGAATCCAAAGAGGCTTGCGCCTGCACCGTCAACCGCTTTGTCCTATCGTAGAAAGTCAAGGCTGCCAATGCACCAAGGAGCATCACCGGTGGGTTTCCCACCACCAGAAGAAATAAGAGATGCCGGATGACTCAAAGCCCTTGCTGGGCCAAAGTTCTTCATAGACTATTTGTGGCAACGAACTATCAACGCCGCGGTGCACCACACGCCTCATCTTTGCAGGAAGTCCACGACCCATCATCGACAAGCACTGCCGGGACCGGAGCTGCCGCCTCAAAGCCGTTGTTCAGCATTTCTTTGAAGGATCTTGGTGATCCGTGGCCCGTGCCTTAAAAGGAGCTGCTAAAGAAGGATCTGTCGATGACCCGACGTCAAACTCTGCTATTCCTGGTACATTGGGGTCAAAGAACAATTTAGAACGAAATAAGACTCTTGTGAACAATATATGGACTGGGCTTGTATGATATCTTTATTTAAAGGTTGCCCAGGTGGAGGGGATCGCCACACAGAGCTGTGTCTAGTGGGAGGGGCTAGTATTCTGCCTATTGTTCTAACCAACTGCTTTGCTTCCTATGTCTATTGTTGGTTCACTTTATTACCTGATTAGTGTGACATTTAAACTAAGTACAGTTGATGCACTTCAGTGAAATCTAATAGTAATTGTGGTACCACGTAGAACTGTGTATATATTTGCCATTTTAGATTAACTAAGCACAAAGTGTGTTTTTGGGATTGTGTACATAACCTGAATCCTAGTTAGATTAATAATTGTGTTTTTACTAATACAGTGTGTGGACATTCCTTTGTGGGTGCTTGGGGACTACACTGTACATAAGAACCGGCCTGCATCACCTCCTGAGAGCTAGGCCTTGATTTCTCACCCACATTTACCAAACAGAGAATCTTGGCTGGGGTCGTCTGTGCCTCTCCTCTGCCATATAGAGAGCAGGAGTGTAGACACCCCCTCCAGTCTTTACACACAGGAACTTCAAAATTGCCTCCTTTACTTCACAAAGAAAGTTTCCTGGGAAGTGTATTGGGAGCATTTGAAATGAGTACAAGAATCTGGGCAGACAAACCATCTTTACGACGTTAAGTCGCGCAAGCCAGGGTATGGTGAGTTTCTCCTATTTTTCTAGGTGGGTCCGGTAGCACGTGAGGAGGGATGGAAAGTTAGCATTGTACAAGGTGTCTTTGTCCCTAGTGAGGTTTATCCTCAGATATCGAAGGGTGTCTCCCCCCCATCCTTAGGCCCAATGAGTCAAACCTACTAGTTTCTGCCCGGTCGGGTTGCTGTAGGAGAAACAATATCGAATTGGCCCTGTTGATCTTCGGGCCAGATAACTTCCTGTACTGTTCGTTCAGTTGGATCGCCCTCGGTATGGATGTCAGGGGGTTCTGGATGTGTAGTAGCAGGTCATCAGCGTATGAGGCCACTTTATATTCTCTGCCTCCCACTGTAAACCCCTCCACCTTGCGGTCTCCTCTAAGTCTTTGGCCCAGAAGTTCGAGATAAATGCCAAATTATATTGTGCAGAGGGGACAACCTTGCTGCATCCCCCTACTTAGATCAAACCAACGGGATTAATCGCCATTGACCACTACAGATGATTAGGGGGAGGTATAGACTGCCGTTAGGCCCCTTCTGAACCTTGAGCCCAGCGCCACTATACCCAGGACCCCGTCTAGGAAACCCCATTCCACGCATCGACTGCCTTCTCGGCATCGACAGAGAGAAAGACCGGGTTGCCTTCAATGTTCCATGACAAATGTATCAAGTGGAGCGTCTTTCGCATCGTATCTGCTCCTTGTCTCCCCAATACAAATCCAATATGCTGTAAGTGTATCAGACGGCCATATATACCTCTAGTCTCGCTGCCAGCACCCTAATATAAATCTTGGCATCGATGTTTAATAGCTATATGGGGCGATAGGACCCACATCTCTTGGGATCTCTGCCTTCATTGCGAATCACTGTGATGAGGGCTCGCGAGAAAGAGTCAGGGGCATTGCTGTTTCAAGGATGTCATTAAAAAGTTCCACCATATAAGGGAGGAGTGAGGAGAGAAATGTTTGTAAAAAGCTACCGTGTAACTGTCTTCTCCTGGAGCCTTTCCTTGTGGAAACCTCTTCACAGCCCTCTTGATCTCCTCTGAGGTGACTGGGGTGTCCAGTTCTTCTGCTCCCTCCCGAGAAAGTTTTGGCAACTTTACTGTGGCAATGTATTCTTCTATCCCTCCCCGTTCCTGACCTGCTTCTGATTTATATAGGGTCTCATAAAACATTGCAAATGATTCCGGGATTCCCCCTGCCTCTGAGGCGTGATCACCTCCCTCCCTCTATATGGATGCTACTAATGTCTCGGCATGCTGACCCCATAGCTTGGCTGCTAACCGAGCATCTGCCTGGTCCCCTTTCTCATAAAACTTCTGTTTGAGAGATTGCAGCTTCCGCACTATCAGGCCTTCCTTTGAGGGGAAACTGTTATGTTAGTGTTTTTTATAAAGCACACATTTGCCAGGGGCATCATGGCATTAGGGGAGCATCGGCAACAGGAGGGCCTAGAACAAAAGGTTTTTCAAAAGTTGTTGAAAGCCAAAGTAGTCAGCAGTTGCACAGCATGACAAAGGCAAAGCGTTCCACAGTTAGGCCGCTGTGACTGAAAAAGAGCAGTCCCCCATCTGACTCTGCCAAAACCGAGGGATGAGCCGGCCATCACATGATCTCAATGGATGACCCGGTTTAAAGTGCTGAAGTTTCTCCTGCAGGAATTCTGCTACCACCCATAATAGGCTCGCTGAACAATACAGAGGGATTTCAAGATAATCTGGTTCTGAACCGCAAGCCAATGAAGTGATCGCAGAACAGGTGTGATATGCGCACCATATGGGGAGTTGGTGGCAATACGGGCTGCAAGATTATGCAGTAGCTGCAACTAATGGATGATGTAAGCCAGTTGGGCCAAAAACAGAGAGTTGCAGTATTAGAGTCAGCTCAGCACCAGGGAGTAAACCGCAAGAGGACGGAGCTTATCTGGGAGGAAAGGCAAGTCTTTCCTTAATACCCTGAGCTGAATGTAGCCTGTTTTACATATCAAGCTGACTTGGGCTGCGCTGGTAAATGTTCAGAGAACATGAATCCCTGATTCCTCACTGAAGAGACAGGTGAGAGACAGAGGCCAAGCTCCGGTGGACACCAAGTGGAGGACCAAAGTGATAAGGAAGGTGAGGAAAAGAGAGAAGTGAGTGAATGCGGTGAAAGGACCCACCACCAGTATAGCTGCCCTCTCCCCATTAAGCTTCTCTTCCTATCCAATTACCCACTGCCGCCACACAGCCCCTAAGCTGAGATGCAGTGACCGACTGTGCAAGATGATTTTAGTGTCAACAGCACAAAAGTAAGAGTGGAGGCCATGGGAACGGATGAGGAGCAAAAGAGGCTGAATGTAGATATTAAATAACGGAGTGGAGGGGGTGGAGCCCTACGGGACACCACAGTGAAGTGTGACCACAGTGAAGTGTGCTAGATTGGGAAAGAAATGGTGCAAGAGAGAGGATCTGAGTCCTGTCTGTCAAGAAAGAAGCAAACCAAGAAATAACCCGGCCAGAGGGACCAGCCTGGGAGAAGCAGTGAAGCAGCAGTGATCCACTGTGTCAAATGCTGCCGAGAGATCTAACAAAATCAGAACACCCACCCACCCCCTAGTCCACTAATCTGATCATCCATGTCCAATACCTTCCGTGCCAGATATGACTTTGATTGGGGATATAAACTGAGAGAATGTACCTTTGCTCTCACCAATTAACCAAACCACAGCAATTTGGTTTAAGGTGGTAACAGGCAACCCTCCTTCCTTTCATGTTCCTTGGCAAAACTGGTAGGAGCACATTGACTCATTTATCTTCATACCTTCCTGAGGACTGCCAGAAGTATATGACAAGCTGTCAGATGTTTCAGTCACCTCACCTCTCAGTGACTAGTCAGATTTTCAGGAGCCAGATCTAGTAGTAAACTCCTGGGACCTGGGGAATAACCAAATCCTGGCTGCACACTGCCTGAGATTTACTGGACTCGCTATTGTTGGACAGGCTGTGTATCTTGCATTGTATCTGTCCCCCCTTTTGAAATACACAAGGGCTCTCAACAAACACCTGTTCCCCTATTTCTTTCCATAGTCACTCTGTTCCTGGCAAAAGTCAACCTGACCTGGCCCCCAGCAGATGACAACTCACTTAGTGTTGGCAGGCCCCATAGGTATGAAACTACCCATCCCTCGATCTCAGGAACTAGTTCTATGCCAATAGGCAACCTTAAGATCACTCAATTCCATGTTACATCTGTAGATACTACAGAGGTTGTTGGGTTCTCTCCCGCAGGAGCAGTCACCTCAGGCATCTTCAAAACTGGACTATGAGCTTCTGGTGAGAACAATCTCTGGTGTGTTCTAGTTGGAAGAACCTCGGAGCCTAGAGTCTTTAATGATTCTTCCCCTGCTGCTCTCTGAGATCTTGCCTTAAGGTCTGTAGTGACTATGTCAGGGTCAGGAAGGTCAATAACCAACAGACATCCGACTGGAATAGAGTGTTTGACACCAAAATGATGCATCAATGTTTTCCCCTTCCAATAAGCTTTAATATTGCCAAGAAACAGTAGCTAAAACCATTAAACCCTTCTGCTACTCTTCTTGCACACATTGTCACTTAACAGCCGTAACACCAACAGCTATGTCATGCATGGCCGGATATTTTTCCCCATTTAAGAAGACATGCCCCAAAAATATCTAAGTTTTGGTGGGAAGTGGGTCTCCCTCTAGAGGACAGGTACTGTTCCCACTCAGATTGAAGAGGGAAAATTCACCCACTCCCGGCATCATCTGTTTAGATGCACACACTGGCTATGGCTTGTTTCGTGACACATCCAACCACAAAGGCCTTTATGGGCTTGCTTTTACAGGCTGGATTTACCTTCATGTATTTGGGGAGTGTTTCTTGGATGAAGGGTCAGAACATCTGTCCTTTTCCTCATTGCTTTTACTTTTACCGGATGACTCTGCTTCTTCTTTACATGTGTTTGCCTGAGTCTTCCTCTGGACGGGAGTACTCACTGACGATCAGCAGCCCTTTGTGAGAAACCTGAAGTTGTCTCACTTACTAGTCCACGGGGATCTGTCATACAGGTGGCCAGGACACAGCCATCACTATTGGATCCAGTTCCCGGGGGTAGACCAGTGCAGTAGGATCACCTGGATGAGGGGTCTTCGGGGAGTGGAAGTGGCACACCGAAGGGAGCGGCACGGCATCCCCTTCTTTATGACACCTTTTCCCCATCCTGTCCAGTGGGATACTCAGAAACTCTACTACCGCCCCACCCTTTTCCAACACGAACACTTTCTTACCCTGTGAACGACAACAGACTAATATGAGAGCCGTTTACCTGACATGTCCCAACACAAGGGTCAGGTAGAGTCCGGCAATTGCTGACAACTACACACACCTGACTGCCCTTTCTGCACCCTACTGTGACAAATGACAGAGCACAAGATCACACTCCAAGCAAGGCCGAGTGCATGAGAAAAAATCTATTCCAAAACGACAGTTCAAATGGAGGAGAAAGGCGGCGAGACATGAAAGGATGTCAAGGAGGGAATTGCCCCTGCCCTTTTCAACCAAGACCTGTGAAGCTTCCAACAAAAGAAACATTGGACCGGGAATCACAGCTGGCAAATGGTGTGACAGATTTCAGCTGTACATGGAAGCCTCCCACACTGATAGCCAGGGCGGGTAGACACGGTTGCCATTGTGGTACTGTCCCTGACTCTAGTGGCAAAAGAAACGCCACCGAGTTCAGAACAGCCTGTGAGTCGGAAAAAACTAATAGTGGGCCGGACTATGGTGGACTAAAGGTTGCAGTGGCAACATTAAGAGATTAAGAGACAGAGGTCCTTTGTGAGCGAACTTGATACCAGAGATAGAGTGGTTCGGGCGCCAAATGAGTCCTTGTTCAGAGGTCTCTAACTGGTTCTCCTCTCCTGAACAAAGTGACTATATTGTACTAAAACGGTAAAGAGAATACCAGTACGAAGAGGCCATAGGGAAGGCCGACGTGCAGTGTCAAGGGGGACATAGACGGGTCAAGAAAAACCCCTTGTACAATTTTAAATCCTTGACACGTTGTAAAGGTTTTGATGATTGTAGGATCGTGAACCCAACTGAGGGCATCGTGAGACAGGCTTTTGTGCCAGACGGAGGGAAACACTGTGTGAACTGGTTATTGTGAATAAACACGCCCTTGCCATAGGCTAATAAAGTGACACAGTGAGACGTGGATGCCCTTCTGAAGTCTTTGTTTAAAGTTGGCAAGTGCTGTGGAAGGACTGAGCCCGGATGAGGGGGACCAAACTAAAAGGTGGGTGTTTGAAAAGAAATTGGGACTTTTGAATATTACAAATAAGGAACAAATAAGGAACTGAGGGACGTCAAGAGAAAAGTGTGAAGAAGCTAACTGAACAACATTGTGACATGTATGAACCAGACTGAGGGATGTCCACAATGAATGGTTGGTCTGAGACCAGCTGCGGGAGGCTATGCAAGGGGAGGGTGATCCAAGGGTGAAGAGTAACCATCTGACGTGAAGATTATAAGAAGAAACTGTTTGTTTTGGTATATCAGGACCTCTAAAACAAGAGACTTTGCATGCAAAGAGACTTGAACGCAGAAGACCCTGATATAGAAAAGAGAAACTTTGAGCATGTGCCGGAGAGGCCCAGGAGTGTGCTGTGCTCAAGTGTCCCACCTTGTTATGTGCTGAAAATGTGGGCAATGGAGACCCCGGTCATAACATCCTGACTTATCATTTTGGTGGACAAGTCTTTCTTTTTTTGTGGGAGACATTATCCCACACTATTTTGTAGCATAGTATTAAGGATTGGCAATAGTCTTTTTAGTATAAGCCCCTTTTATTTGACTAGACACTACTAGGACTGTATTATTATTATTTGATGGTCGTAGCTTGCTCTCATCTTAGATTTATGTTTAGATTAGGCGTTTATCTCACCCATTTCAGAGTTTAATAAACACTCTTGAACTGTGATCACTTGTGTCTGTCTTGCTTTGATACCATGCCTTCCTTTCATATGGTGTTAAAGTGGGATCTGATTCAACTGATAAAATTGAAACCCAAGCTGATAAATATTGTACCACCAGAAAGGTAAAATAGAATCATTGAACTCGTTGACTCTGAGAGTGATCCACCCTAAAAGAGGTGTTGTTCTCCCAACTTTGGGTCCCGACTGGTCAACAAGTTCTGTTCTTTAAGACTCAAGTATTATTGCACACCCTTCCTCTCTCACATTATAATATACAAAGGTGGGATCGATTGATACTGAACATTCGACCCATCTTTACTTTTATTAGACCTAGTGCTCTTAACCCCACCCCCCCACCTCAACCGCTCCTTCAAAACATGTTTTTTTGGTACCCAATTGTCATCCATCGCGGGGCCATCAGTGGTAGAGATTAACTTACCAAGACCCATACCTTTGGCGGATTCAAAATCAGAGAAATCAGAGGACTTCGAGAACTCATCAAGGGAGTCGAGAGCTCTTTCTTTTCTGATTTGGAACCCTCTACTGAGGGATCCCTTACATCCCTGGAAGAAATGGCTGAGTTAGCCAATGTCATTGCCCAGTTAGAGGCTCATCAGATACAGGCCGAAGCTAGACTCCAAGAAAATGTAACAAAATTAATTGAATTACAAGCGAGACCCCTACTATCACAAGGGCTACTTCGGCCATATCTTAAAGGTGAAGATTTAGGGATTTGTTTCTTGAACTTCGGACGCATAGCTGACCAACTAGCATGTTAAAAGAACCTGAAACAATGCTATTTGGGACCTTTGTTGAAAGGTTAACTACAAACTTCCTATCAACTACTTAATCTTGCACAGGTTGCCACATTTCTATCCATTAAAGAAGGGTTGTTAAAAAGAGTGGGGCAAACCTGCAATTTTTATCGGCAGAAGTTAAGAGCCATTAGATTAAACCCAAGAGAAACCCCCTTAGAAATGGGTGAACGTGTCAAAAGCACTGCAGCCCTGTGAATCAATAACAAATCCTTAGAAGAACTGACAGAGATGTTAACCCTAGAACAATTCACTAATTTGTTTACCCCTTTTTTGCAGAAAGCCGTTCTACAGTTAGATCGACCGACCTTAGCCACGGCCGTTGAGACTGCACAAAACCACTCAGATGCAGCTAAACAATTCCACTCAGGCAATCTTTGGGAGGAATGGAAGGATTATAAACATATCTGCTGACCTCCGCCCTCAGGGATTAAATAAACAAGGGGGTTGTATAGACCTAAAGAAGGGTTGCAACGAGACAATGTAGAAATCAGAAGAACTGACCCTAGGACCGAAGATGAAAGCAAAGGGATGAAAGAAAAGGAAGCAGACCACCTCCTCCTGTCTGTTTTTGTTGTAGAGAAACGGAACATGTAGCTAGACACTGTCCAAAGTGGCAATTCTAGAGTAGGAAAATCCGAACGTCTATTAAGCAACAAGTCTAAATCAAGTGACAAAGAAGTCAATGCATTATCGGGCGAAAATTGTCTTTTTTTAATAACCATCAAATCTGTGGGACAACATTCCTTTCTCTTCATAAATTCCTCTTGTAAATACTCAACCATCACCTGTAAAACTTTCCTTTGCTTTGCCAGAGCATACTGACTAAAAGTGTCATGCTCTTCAATGGAAGAAATTGAAACATCCAAAATCCATCTAAGAGCATCTCTTGTGCAAATGCACATTTCTTCACTCATTGGTTTCAATGGAGGAAGATATTGCTTCTGCACATATGAAGCCTGCCATCCATTATCGTCCTTCTCATCTTTCTGTAACCGATCTAGCTCCCTTTTAAACTCAAATACCTTCTCTACATGCTCATATACTTTCGATGCAGGGTCCCTTGAGCGGGCCAGGACATTCAAATCACTCAACCCCTATGGGACATTCATGTCCGCCAAATCACTCCATATATCAGCTAAATATGTTCCCATCCATTCTATCAAAATATTCTGTTCAGGAAAGCCCCCTTGATAAGAAATTGCAACTAAAACAGCTGATTCATCACCCTCTTCTATGCACTTTTTAAGCCATGTATATAATTCACTCTTTCTGTGTTTAGATATTGTGCCACAAGCCACTATTATTCGATCAACTCCCGCCATTCAACCACTACAGGTGGAGCAGAACCAACTGACAAAGAGAGGTCATACAATTCTTGTTCAATAGGTAGCAGAGGTAATACCGCTGAAGGTGCAAATGGAATTATGGGGACTGCAACTGTTGGCACGGGTGGTGGTGCAGGAGGAGGAACAACAACAGGAGGAAGAGGAACAACAATGGAAAGAGGAGGAACAACAATGGGAGGAGGCACATAAGGAGGTGGTGCAGTTGAAACAGTGCTATGCTCATTCAATAATAATTTATTAATTAACTCATCTGATGTATGAAAATCCCAAGAGGGATATATCTTTTGCACATATAGTTGGAAAGCCCTATCCATACCTCTAAGGCATTCTGACTGTTTGTACTGATCATGCAATAATGATTTCCAGCATTCGTCATGTGTCTACATGCATGCTTTTCTCTACGTTTGAGTTGCTGCATAGCTTCCTTTCTCCAATCTTTAACTGCATCAAATGCTGCATGTCTAGCTTTTTTTCAAAACAATACAGATTCTAAATGCTCTAGGCGTGCAATGTCAAAACAACCATAAACTGGCCACTGAAGTTCGGAAACATGTCTGGTCTGTCTGTGCCAAATTTCATTAAATACGATAGCTCCCAAGCCATACTTACAATACATTAAATAAGCTGGCGACCCTTCGGGTGGCTCTGGTTGGCCTTGTTTCAAAGATTGTCTTTCCCTGCGGAATAATACCCTGTAACAGGATGACAATTTCCCAGGCATAGTTAAATCTCGATTTTAGCTGGCTACGTTTCTTTCTGCAGAGACAAATCTTGCAACAAATATCATGATTCTAAGAATCGGGGTACGACTCACCTGATCACAAATCAAATGTCCGATCGGACATCAAATCGTCATGGCTGGCGTTTTCACAAAACAGGCCTCGATATAAGGACCCTTGTCATGATGCCCTACTAAACGCGTGCAGTATTGCGGAGGAATCACGTCTCACTTTGCAGGGTGCCCCGTCACTCTCTTATCCCAGTCCGGTAGCCTCGTCTTCGTCTAGCGATGCAACATAAATCTTGAGGGTCCCTATTCGAACGCCATATGAAAGATTAAAGAATATTGAGGCTTAATACCACATAATCGAAATATGATAGTCACAAGGTCAAAGTATAATGTACATTTATTAAGAGGCAGCTGTCTGGCTCTCAACACCCCGCAGACACCGTGAGTTGAGAGAGTGCTGGACATTTCGAAAACACAAGTATTTAGACAGATTTTCCACAATCCTAGACACATCATCTTCCCCTCTTCGTGCAGTACATGTATCTAGGGTTCATGGCCTATTCACATAACTTAGTCATGCTTGTTGTACTTCTTTAAACATTTCACATGTTTTCCAAATATAAGACACAAAGGTAACATTCGTTATTTTGCTTGCTTATATTTGTCTATCATTTGTTCTTTAATTTAAAGTCAGCTTAATTTCAAGAAGCGAAAACAAAGATTTCTGATAGAAGAGCATTTACAACTATTCATCATTCTATTTTGCTGTTTGAACGGAGAAGGCACTTTTGGAACAGATGGTATCAAAATTACTGATTAGTATGGCTTTTGTTTAACTACAAGGTTTCTCAGTGTAGGACAAACAATCCACTTTAGCAGCTTCAACATTCTTATCTATATTGACATCATGGAAACAGTACAAAGTTCATTTTGCTCTGCTGAAGCCAAAAACACAATTCTAAACATGGGACAGAAAGCAAGAGGCGATCAAAATGCTGGATAATTCAAAATGGCAGCGTAGTCCACCGTTTTCAGGTTCATTCAATGCAATTTATAGTGCAATGCAAATGTGCTTCGGCCAATCATTTACTATCAGGCGTAATTCATGCAAAATATACTTTTACAAGAAGTTCAATGTCTCCAGAGCCCTGGTTCTCTCTAGGATGGACTTCTGCAACAGGCTGTTTCTAAATCTGCCTGCC
This sequence comes from Ambystoma mexicanum, assembly GCF_040938575.1. NCBI lineage: Eukaryota > Metazoa > Chordata > Amphibia > Caudata > Ambystomatidae > Ambystoma > Ambystoma mexicanum. Next base: position 435,876,189 of record NC_090934.1, on the reverse strand, counting down.
TCTACTCTTCACCCTTTACAACTAATCCAGAAGAGGACTGTAAGACTTGTACTTGGATTCAAGCCCACTGATCGTATGTTTCCAACCCTGAAATCTCTTCCCTGGCTCCCTGTGACTGCATGAATCCAGTTTAAGACCATCTGCATCGTCCAGAATTCTTTCTGGGGCCGGAGTCCAAACTACATCCAACTTTCTCTTTCTTTTTATTTTTTTATATTTGATTTTATTAAGATTTTAATAAACATTACAATTACAAATACAGCAAAGATAGCAGTTGGCGAACCACACCAAAAAACAGTTCCCAAACACCCCTTTCCACCTGCCGTCCCTGATAATGTAATGTTCTTCCCTCTCCTCTCTCCCCAAGCCCCCAGTGAAAGGAGCCTTCTCTTGCGACTATCTACCCTTATCTATTTCCTGGTTGTGGAGAGTGGACAATGTAGACATTCAGCTTCAGAGAGTGGTATTGGCCGCCCTAGTGAGGCATAGTGTAGTATGTCTCTTGAGTCTAGGGAGGTAGGCCTCTCTTTCAAATGCAAATTAAAATTCCCTGGACACGGTCCTCCAGGAATTTGGAGCCAAGTTCTTGCCCATCATACAACATGCTTCCCTAGTTGCTGGTCAAGTATTTAGCCATAAAATCCCCCCGTAGCGTTTCATGCGGGGCAGTCTTCCCATGGAGCGCAGCAGTTATCTTTTCCATTATACATATGTTGGTGGCAATGTTAATCCATTCATTCTTTCCCGGTACTTTCCACCCCTTCCATTGCATCACAAGACAAGCACAAGCAGCCAATTAGAGCGATTCCGCCACCCCGTCACTCTCTGCAACTCCCTCTCAGACTCCTCTATCCCAAATAGTAGAAGATACAGACCGTTAGTTTGCTGAATTCCATCTAGTTCCCTTATCCAACCCAAGTGTCCCAGAACACTTTGATACAGGGGCAGCTCCACCACATAATCAGCACTCTCACCACATTGATGCCAACAATGGGGGCTAGTTGACTGGAACATCTTGGATAGTCTATGAGGGTCATATTGCGTCTGTGTATGAGTTTACTGGCATGCAATTTATACTGGCTGGAAATCGATGTCTGCGAAGCACCTTTACATAATTTCCCCCACAGATCAAGGTCTATTTTGTATCCTAAATCCATTTCTCATCTAAGCCTCAGACTTTCTCTTGTCCCTTTCCCGGCCTCTATTAAAGCTCTGTAAATGGCAGAGATTAGGCCCTTTGAATCTACTTGTTTGTCTAGAAGTTCCTCAAAAGGGATAATATCTCTCTGTATCCTATCCCTCCACTTGTCCCTCATGAAGATCCCTTTCAGCCGAAGAAAGGAAAATACCAAAGGGGGCCCCAATCCTAATGCCTCCTCCTGTTCTGTAATTGTAATAAATGTGCCTGCCCTGCAGAGTTGACCCACTTCTTCTAGACCCACCTCAAATCAAGGTTGGAATCTCTCATGGGTAGGGATGTCTTCTAGGATCCCAGGCCTCCAAATATGGCTTAAGGGGGAAGGCCATGAAGTGACCCATCGCATTTCAGCCCATTCACACCAGATCTCCCATATAGCGCCCAATATTGGATGGTTCCTGTTTCTACGCGTAAGCTTACTCCTCGGGACCCATAGCCATTCCGAAACCGTGACAGGTGACAGACTGAGGCTGTCCAGGTCTATCCATTGAAGTCCTTTCTGCCCTCTCAAATGCGGGATGAGGATCCTGAGCTGTACCGCCTCATAATATTTCTCTATGTCCAGGAGGCTTACCCCACCTATTTCTTTGGACAACGTTAGGACATCATACAATATTCTAGGCTTCTTGCCTTGCCACAGTGTGATGCTGGAAATGCATTGGAGGGACAGGGCCTCCCTATCCTGGTTCTGTAGTCCTTTTTCATGTGTGTTCTGTATTGTTTTCTGCTCAGGAGTGCATGTGGGACTCCGGGCAGTGCAGCTCTTCCTCTTTTTGGTTTGGTATACAGACCCTTGGGATACCCTTATGGCACCCATGGGTGGGGGAACAACCCTGTGCCCTTAGCGTATGTTTTTGGGCACCTGTGTGTGGCCCACAGAGCAGGGTATGGGCTGGTGGCAGCTCCATGCTGAATTTGACGGGTGCTCTGAGTATCCTCTATTTTGGGATACCCAAGCCCTGCCATTGGAATCAGTTGATTCCTGATAGGAGACAAGATGGCCCCTGTGGCATCTTGCTTTCTATTTCCTTTTACCTTGTTTTCCCAAAGACCTGGGAGGCCCTGACTTTGTCCCTTCCCCCTGACTGGCTTTTGGGTGGAAGTTCCACATATGGTATTTTTGGGAAGTCCAGGCCAGACTGGCCAGAGCCTTCCCAGTGACTGTATGTTGTGGGTACACCATTGAGGTGGGACCTGGGTGAATAGAGTGTGTGACCAATATGCACTTCTTGTTATGTGTGTCTGAGCTTTGGTATGTAATACAATGAATGAGACAGCTCTGCCCGAAACTGGTATGAATGCAGTGTGGAGTGCTGAATGGCTGGATACTTGTCCCACTGCACAGTTCTTGTTGTGAGTGCCTGAGAGGGAGGAGAATGGCCTGAATGCACTGTGAGCCTGATTGGCTACCTGACTGTATGAATGGGCCTCTGAGTGATTGGTTGCCTGAGTGTGACCCACCATGAAAGAGGGACAGAACAGTATATCTGGGGGCCTCTCACTGCTAAAATGTGTTCAAAAGCTGAAGTTGAAACCCGATGCTTGATCTCGACCACCGAGCCCGAAGAATAAGGTTGACTGCTGTTACCTTCACGGCAATCTGAAAGCCATTGTGATGTCGAAACTGATCAGAGAGAGGACCTGGATAGGAGACCTCTTCCCGAGCTATGAGGGACTATCATGCACCACTAACCTTCACCGAAGCTCCCTGGAAGTCAGACCCTCAACAGGCTGCCGACCGGAGACAGGGACTCCCGAGCAGAATGAAGAGAAGCACCTGACATTCCGTCCACCGTCGTCGACCAGGGTTTGCAGGTTTGCTATAACTGCTGGAGGCCCATGAAAGCCGTGTTGGGCAGAAGAAGGGAATGCTTGACGCTGTTCTGCTAATGACCGGAGCCGCAACACTCCATTGTTTAAGACACTGAATCCAAAGAGGCTTGCGCCTGCACCGTCAACCGCTTTGTCCTATCGTAGAAAGTCAAGGCTGCCAATGCACCAAGGAGCATCACCGGTGGGTTTCCCACCAGCAGAAGAAATAAGAGATGCCGGATGACTCAAAGCCCTTGCTGGGCCAAAGTTCTTCATAGACTATTTGTGGCAACGAACTATTAACGCCACGGTGCACCACACGCCTCATCTTTGCAGGAAGTCCACGACCCATCGTCGACAAGCACTGCCGGGACCGGAGCTGCCGCCTCAACGCCGTTGTTCAGCATTTCTTTGAAGGATCTCGGTGATCCGTGGCCCGTGCCTTAAAAGAAGCCGCTAAAGAAGGATCTGTCGATGACCCGACGTCAAACTCTGCTATTCCTGGTACATTGGGGTCAAAGAACTATTTAGAAGGAAATAAGACTCTTGTGAACAATATATGGACTGGGATTGTATGATATCTTTATTTAAAGGTTGCCCAGGTGGAGGGGATCGCCACACAGAGCTGTGTCTAGTGGGAGGGGCTAGTATTCTGCCTATTGTTCTAACCAACTGCTTTGCTTCCTATGTCTATTGTTGGTTCACTTTATTACCTGATTAGTGTGACGTTTAAACTAAGTACAGTTGATGCACTTCAGTGAAATCTAATAGTAATTGTGGTACCACGTAGAACTGTGTATATATTTGCCATTTTAGATTAACTAAGCACAAAGTGTGTTAATGGGATTGTGTACATAACCTGAATCCTAGTTAGATTAAAAATTGTGTTTTTCCTAATACAGTGTGTGGACATTCCTTTGTGGGTGCTTGGGGACTACACTGTACATAAGAACCAGCCTGCATCACCTCATGAGAGCTAGGCCTTGATTTCTCACCCACATTTACCAAACAGAGAATCTTGGCTGGGGTCGTCTGTGCGTCTCCTTTGCCATATAGAGAGCAGGAGTGTAGACACCCCCTCCAGTCTTTACACACAGGAACTTCAAAATTGCCTCCTTTACTTCACAAAGAAAGTCTCCTGGGAAGTGTATTCGGAGCATTTGAAATGAGTACAAGAATCTGGGCAGACAAACCATCTTTACGACGTTAAGTCGCGCAAGCCAGGGTATGGTGAGTTTCTCCTCTTTTGCTAGGTGGGTCCGGTAGCACGTGAGGAGGGATGGAAAGTTAGCATTGTACAAGGTGTCTGTGTCCCTAGTGAGGTTTATCCTCAGATATCGAAGGGTGTCTCCCCCCAATCCTGAGGCCCAATGAGTCAAACCTACTAGTCTCTGCCCGGTCGGGTTGCTGTAGAAGAAACAATATCGAATTGGCCCTGTTGATCTTTGGGCCAGATAACTTCCTGTACTGTTCGTTCAGTTGGATCGCCCTCGGTATGGATGTCAGGGGTTTCTGGATGTGTAGTAGCAGGTCATCAGCGTATGAGGCCACTTTATATTCTCTGCCTCCCACTGTAAACCCCTCCACCTTGCGGTCTCCTCTACGTCTTTGGCCAGAAGTTCGAGATAAATGCCAAATTATATTGTGCAGAGGGGACAACCTTGCTGCATCCCCCTACTTAGATCAAACCAACGGGATTAATCGCCATTGACCACTACAGATGATTAGGGGGAGGTATAGACTGCCGTTAGGCCCCTTCTGAACCTTGCGCCCAGCCCCACTATACCCAGGACCCCGTCTAGGAAACCCCATTCCACCCATCAAATGCCTTCTCGGCATCGACAGAGAGAAAGACCTGGTTGCCTTCAATGTTCCATGACAAATGTATCAAGTGGAGCTTCTTTCGCATCGTATCTACTCCTTGTCTCCCCAATACAAATCCAATATGCTGTAAGTGTATCAGACGGGCATGTATACCTCTAGTCTCGCTGCCAGCACCCTCATATAAATCTTGGCATCGATGTTTAATAGCTATATGGGGCGATAGGACCCACATCTCTTGGGATCTCTGCCTTCATTGCGGATCACTGTGATGAGGGCTCGCAAGAAAGAGTCAGGGGCATTGCCTGTTTCAAGGATGTCATTAAAAAGTTCCACCATATAAGGGAGGAGTGAGGAGAGAAATGTTTGTAAAAAGCGACCGTGTAACTGTCTTCTCCTGGAGCCTTTCCTTGTGGAAACCTCTTCACAGCCCTCTTGATCTCCTCTGAGGTGACTGGGGTGTCCAGTTCTTCTGCTCCCTCCCGAGAAAGTTTTGGCAACTTTACTGTGGCAATGTATTCTTCTATCCCTCCCCGTTCCTGACCTGCTTCTGATTTATATAGGGTCACATAAAACATTGCAAATGATTCCGGGATTCCCCCTGCCTCTGAGGCGTGATCACCTCCCTCCCTCTATATGGATGCTACTAATGTCTCGGCATGCTGACCCCATAGCTTGGCTGCTAACCGAGCATCTGCCTGGTCCCCTTTCTCATAAAACTTCTGTTTGAGAGATTGCAGCTTCCGCACTATCAGGCCTTCCTCTAGGAGACAAAGCTCTTCCCTTGAGGGGAAACTGTTATGTTAGTGTTTTTTATAAAGCACACATTTGCCAGGGGCATCATGGCATTAGGGGAGCATCGGCAACAGGAGGGCCTAGAACAAAAGGGTTTTCAAAAGTTGTTGAAAGCCAAAGTAGTCAGCAGTTGCACAGCATGACAAAGGCAAAGCGTTCCACAGTTAGGCCGCTGTGACTGAAAAAGAGCAGTCCCCCATCTGACTCTGCCAAAACCGAGGGATGAGCCGGCCATCACATGATCTCAATGGATGACCCGGTTTAAAGTGCTGAAGTTTCTCCTGCAGGAATTCTGCTACCACCCATAATAGGCTCGCTGAACAATACAGAGGGATTTCAAGATAATCTGGTTCTGAACCGCAAGCCAATGAAGTGATCGCAGAACAGGTGTGATATGCGCACCATATGGGGAGTTGGTGGCAATACGGGCTGCAAGATTATGCAGTAGCTGCAACTAATGGATGATGTAAGCCAGTTGGGCCAAAAACAGAGAGTTGCAGTATTAGAGTCAGCTCAGCACCAGGGAGTAAACCGCAAGAGGACGGAGCTTATCTGGGAGGAAAGGCAAGACTTTCCTTAATACCCTGAGCTGAATGTAGCCTGTTTTACATATCAAGCTGACTTGGGCTGCGCTGGTACATGTTCAGAGATAATGAATCCCTGATTCCTCACTGAAGAGACAGGTGAGAGACAGAGGCCAAGCTCCGGTGGACACCAAGTGGAGGACCACAGTGATAAGGAAGGTGAGGAAAAGAGAGAAGTGAGTGAATGCGGTGAAAGGACCCACCACCAGTATAGCTGCCCTCTCCCCATTAAGATTCAGACAGTTTCTTCTTATCCAATTACCCAGTGCCGCCACACAGCCCCTAAGCTGAGATGCAGTGTCCGACTGTGCAAGATGATTTTAGTGTCAACAGCACAGAAGTAAGAGTGGAGGCCATGGGAATGGATGAGGAACAAAAGAGGCTGAATGTAGATATTAAATAACGGAGTGGAGGGGGTGGAGCCCTACGGGACACCACAGTGAAGTGTGCTAGATTGGGAAAGAAATGGTGCAAGAGAGAGGATCTGAGTCCTGTCTGTCAAGAAAGAAGCAAACCAAGAAATAACCCGGCCAGAGGGACCAGCCTGGGAGAAGCAGTGAAGCAGCGCAGAGTGATCCACTGTGTCAAATGCTGCCGAGAGATCTAACAAAATCAGAACACCCTCCCACCCCCTAGTCCACTAATCTGATCATCCATGTCCAATACCTTCCGTGCCAGATATTACTTTGGTTGGGGATATAAACTGAGAGAATGTACCTTTGCTCTCACCAATTAACCAAACCACAGCAATTTGGTTTAAGGTGGTAACAGGCATCCCTCCTTCCTTTCATGTTCCTTGGCAACACTGGTAGGAGCACATTGACTCATTTATCTTCTTACCTTACTGAGGACTGCCAGAAGTATATGACAAGCTGTCAGATGTCTCAGTCACCTCACCTCTCAGTGACTAGTCAGATTTTCAGGAGCCAGATCTAGTAGTAAACTCCTGGGACCTGGGGAATAGCCAAATCCTGGCTGCACACTGCCTGAGATTTACTGGACTCGCTAATGTTGGACAGGCTGTGTATCTTGCATTGCATCTGTTCCCCCTTTTGAAATACACAAGGGCTCTCAACAAACACCTGTTCCCCTATTTATTTCCATAGTCACTCTGTTCCTGGCAAAAGTCAACCTGACCTGGCCCCCAGCAGATGACAACTCACTTAGTGTTGGCAGGCCCCATAGGTATGAAACTACCCATCCCTCGATCTCAGGAACTAGTTCTATGCCAATAGGCAACCTTAAGATCACTGAATTCCATGTTACATCTGTAGATACTACAGAGGTTGTTGGGTTCTCTCCCGCAGGAGCAGTCACCTCAGGCATCTTCAAAACTGGACTATGAGCTTCTGGTGAGAACAATCTCTGGTGTGTTCTAGTTGGAAGAACCTCAGAGCCTAGAGTCTTTAACGCTTCTTCCCCTACTGCTCTCTGAGATCTTGCCTTAAGGTCTGTAGTGACTATGTCAGGGTCAGGAAGGTCAATAACCAACAGACATCTGACTGGAATAGAGAGTTTGACATCAAAATGATGCATCAATGTTTTCCCCTTCCAATAAGCTTTAATATTGCCAAGCAACAGTAGCTAAAACCATTAAACCCTTCTGCTACTCTTCTTGCACACATTGTCACTTAACAGCCGTAACACCAACAGCTATGTCATGCATGGCCGGATATTTTTCCCCATTTGTGAAGACATGCCCCAAAAATATCTAAGTTTTGGTGGGAAGTGGGTCTCCCTCTAGAGGACAGGTACTGTTCCCACTCAGATTAAAGAGGGAAAATTCACCCACTCCCGGCATCATCTGTTTAGATGCACACACTGGCTATGGCTTGTTTCATGACACATTCAACCACAAAGGCCTTTATGGGCTTGCTTTTCCAGGCTGGATTTCCCTTCATGTGTTTGGGGAGTGTTTCTTGGATGAAGGGTCAGAACATCTGTCCTTTCCCTCATTGTTTTTACATTTACCGCATGACTCTGCTTCTTCTTTACATGTGTTTGCCTGAGTCTTCCTCTGGACGGCGTTACTCACTGACGATCAGCAGCCCTTTGTGAGAAACCTGAAGTTGTCTCACTTACTAGTCCACGGGGATCTGTCATACAGGTGGCCAGCAAACAGCCATCACTATTGGATCCAGTTCCCGGGGGTAGACCAGTGCAGTAGGATCACCTGGATGAGGGGTCTTCGGGGAGTGGAAGTGGCACACCGAAGGGAGCGGCACGGCATCCCCTTCTTTATGACACCTTTTCCCCATCCTGTCCAGTGGGATACTCAGAAACTCTACTACCGCCCCACCCTTTTCCAACACGAACACTTTCTTACCCTGTGAACGACAACAGACTAATATGAGAGCCGTTTACCTGACATGTCCCAACACAAGGGTCAGGTAGAGTCCGGCAATTGCTGACAACTACACACACGTGACTGCCCTTTCTGCACCCTACTGTGACAAATGACAGAGCACAAGATCACACTCCGAGCAAGGCCGAGTGCATGAGAAAAAATCTATTCCAAAACGACAGTTCAAATGGAGGAGAAAGGCGGCGAGACATGAAAGGATGTCAAGGAGGGAATTGCCCCTGCCCTTTTCAACCAAGACCTGTGAAGCTTCCGACAAAAGAAACATTAGACCGGGAATCACAGCTGGCAAATGGTGTGACAGATAGCAGCTGTACATGGAACCCTCCCACACTGATAGCCAGGGCGGGTAGACACGGTTGCCATTGTGGTACTGTCCCTGACTCTAGTGGCAAAAGAAATGCCACCGAGTTCAGAACAGCCTGTGAGTCGGAAAAAACTAATAGTGCGCCGGACTATGGTGGACTAAAGGTTGCAGTGGAAACATTAAGAGATTAAGAGACAGAGGTCCTTTGTGAGCGAACTTGATACCAAAGATAGAGTGGTTCGGCGCCACATGAGTGCTTGTTCAGAGGTCTCTAACTGGTTCTCCTCTCCTGAACAAAGTGACTATATTGTACTAAAACGGTAAAGAGAATACCAGTACGAAGAGGCCATAGGGAAGGCCGACGTGCAGTGTCAAGGGGGTCATAGACGGGTGTGATGCCGGAAATGCATCTGAGGGACAGGGCCTCTGAATCCTTGTCCTTTTTCTGTTTTTACCGTGTGTTCTGTCATGTTTTCTGCCCAGGAGTCCATGAGGGACTCCTGGCAGTGCAGCTCTCTTTTGGTTTGGTGAACAGACCCATGGGATACCCTTATGGCACCCATGGGTAGGGGTACAACCCTGTGCCCCTAGTGTATGTTTTTGGGCACCTGTGGGTGGCCCACAGAGCAGGGTATGGGCTGGTGGCAGCTCCATGCTGAATTTGACAGGTGCTCTGGGTGTCCTCCATTTTGGGATACCCAGGCCCTGCCATTGGAATCAGTTGATTCCTGATAGGAAACAAGATGGCCCCTGTGGCCTCTTGCTTTCTATTGCCTGTTATCTTGTTTTTCCCAAAGTCCTGGGAAGCCCTGACTCTGTCCCTTCCCCCTGACTGGCTGTTGGGTGGAAGTTCCATATATGGTGTTGTTGTAAAGGCCCAGCTAGACTGACTGGAGCCTTCCCAGTGACTGTATGTTATGGGTACCTCCTGTGGGTGGGACCTGGGTGAATGGAGTGTGTGACCAATATACACTCCTTGTTGTGGTTGTCTGGTTTCTGGCATGAGAGACAAAGACTGAGACAGCCCTGCCCGAAACTGGCCTGAATGCAGTGTGTAGTGTTGAATGGCTGGGTACTTGTCCCAATCCACATTCCTTGTTGTGAGTGTCTGAAAGGGAGGAGTGTGGCCTGAATGCACTGTGTGCCTGATTGGCTGACTGACTGCATGAATGCCCTTCTGTGTGATTGGCTGCTGTGTGTGTGCCAGCAGTGTGGATGAGAGACAGAATAGTATATCTGGGGACCTCTCACCACTGGAAATTGTTCAGAAGCATTCAGAAGCTGAGTCTCCACTCAAGAGTAACTGGATTTGCTGATCCTCGACGTCCAGCTGGAAGAAGAAGACTTGCTGTGGCATTTGCTTCGACGGAACTGAAGGTTGTCGAAATCGTCGAGGACTGACCCGAGAGAGGACCTGGTAAGGCGCCCTCTTCCCGTGCTCCGAGGGACCATCGAGCACCGCTGAATCTTCGCCGAAGCGCCCTGGAAGTCAGACCCTCGAAAGGCTGCCGACCCGAGACGGGACCGCCGAGGAGATCGAAGTGAAGCACCCGGACATCGACGCTGTCGAAGTCCATTGCCGTCGACCAGGGTTCGCAGGTCTGTGTAACCGCTGGAGGCCCGTCGAAGTTGTGTTGCCCAGCCGTGGGAACCACTTGACGCCGTGCCGCCGACGACCGGAGCCGTCCGCTCCTTGCCTAAGAACGTTTCAATCGAAGGACTCCCTCGACCGCATCGTCGACCGCTTATCCTGCCAGAGAAAGTCGAGGACGACCAACGCGCCGAGGAGAAACCTGCCGGTGGGTTTCCCGCCACCCAACGACCTCAAAGACTCGGACGACCCGACGCCCTTGCTGGGCTTCCGTCTCTACAATCTTTGCGGTCCAGAACTATTGTCATCGAGGTGCCCCGCACACCTCCGCCTTGCAGGACGCCGACGCCACGACGCCGACGAGCACCGCTCGGACGAAGCTGCCGCCTCTTCGACATCGTTCTACCTCGTTCGTCGACGGACGTTCGACGCCCCGTGCCTCCCGCTTGAAAGGGAAGGCATTCAAGAAGGGCCGTCGATTCCCCGTCGCCGAACCCCGAGGTCTTCGACGTTTCTCGACGCCTCTCGACGATCCGTGACTCCTGCTTAAAAGGGGGTCATTCAAGAAGGATCTGTCGACGCCTCTTCGAAGAACTCGACTCCACCAGGTACATTGGGGGGGTAAAAACATTGTAGGAGAGAATAAGACTGTTGAACAATATATGGACTGGGCTTGTGTCATATCCCTTTATTTTACAGGTTGCCCAGGTGGGGGGATCTCCACACAGAACTGTGTCCAGTGGTAGGGGCCAGTATTCTGCCTATTGTTTCAACCCTCTGTTATCTCTCCTCTCTCTATTGCTGGTTTCCTTCTTATTGATCTGTGTGCCATTTTAACAGTATTGTGAATGCACTTTAATGAGGTCTAATATTAGTGGTACCACTTTAGAATTGTAGATATTTACCATTGCTGATTTTCCTGAGCACAAAGTGCGTTATTGTGATAAGTGTACATAACCCTTGAATATTAATTATATAAAGACTGTGTTTTCAGTAATACAGTGTGTGGACATTCCTTTGAGGGGGGCTTGGGGATACACTGTACTTAAGAACCAGCCTGCATCACCTCCTGAGAAGCTAGGCCTTGATTGCTCGTCCATTGCTACCGTAATAGAGAATCTTGGCTGGGGTCTTCTGTGCCTCTCCTCTACCATATAGAGAGCAGAAGTACAGACCCCCCCACCAGTCTTGACAAGCTGGTGGCAGCGGTGGGATGCTTATGGTTTTAAGACTCAGTGTATAACCGTGCCACTTACAAAATATCCGCACTTTATTAGATTAAGGTTTGGGTGTGTACCAAATAACTGCATTACAGGCAATGGAGCCCATTGCAAATGGTAAATTGACTCGGATGAGCTTAGAGGCTCTCCAGAGTGCTTGTGAAGCCAGGGAGTTGGACTTTGTGGATAAGTCTAGGGCTGAGCTGATAGCTGCCCTGGTGGACTACCAGACTGATGGTGAAACCCTTGATGAAGGGGGGGATGCAACCAGTGAGGACTCTGCCCCTGGGGTTGTCGCTGAATCTGTTTCTGGGAATGCCACCATTCCTGCTGCCTCTGTTCCAAACCCCAGCAATTCCATGGAACTTGAGTTATTAAGGATGAAATTGGCCTTTGAATATCGCAAGTTGGAAATAGAAGCTGAGCTTAAGAAAGAGGAGCTGGCACAGCAAGTGGAACTCAAGAATAGGGATCTTGCGCTCAAAGACAAGGACACTGAATGTCAGAGAATCCAGCTAGAGAGAGCTAGAGTGGAGACTTCAGCTAGACCAATTGAGAGTGGCAGGTCCCCAGCCACCAAGTTTATGAAAGATTTGGTTGGTGTGTTTGTGGAGGGTTCAGATATCCTCCAATGGATTGAAGCGTTTGAAATGGCTTGTGCAATTCATGATGTAGATAAAAGAGATTGGGCTAAGTGTTTGTTAAGCAGAGTGCCTCAAACTGGATATGACTGTATTCTGAAGCTGAGTGTGGAAGAAAGGGGTCAGTATGAGTGTATGAAGTCTGCTTTGATTGCCAAGTTTGGCAAGACACCTGCCCAATACCTTAAAAGGTTCAGGGAATTTAAGAAAAGAGAGAATGTGTCTTGGGTTGACTGGGTGAGTACTGCGCACATGAACATGATGGGGTGGATTGATGGATACAAGGTGAAAACTTTTGTTGAGTTGTCCCACCTCTTGTTTTTTGAGCATTTTTCTGAAGCCTGTTCACCAGAGCTGCGTCAGTATGTGGCTGACCAGAACATTTTGGACCCCTTTAAGCTGGCTAGGTTGGCTGACAAGTGGGTCTCCCACCGGGTGTCCCCTAAGGACTCCAGTGGGAAGGACAAGGACAAAGAAAAGGGGGCCTCTCAGAAAGCTGAGGAGTCCCAAAAGCAGTCACAGTCGGGTAAACCAAAACCTTCCTCTCCTAAGACCCAAAAATCTAGTGGGGATAAGTCCTCTGTGGGTGGGAATAAGAGTAGTGGTCCACCTGCTGCAAAGCAGGCTCCCAGTGGTTCCAGTACCGTACCCCGCACTCCTGGCACTTGTTGGGATTGTGGGGCTCTGGATCACAAAAGGGGTGACCCCAAGTGTAAAGGTAAGGCACTTGGAGTACAGGCTGTCAGCCTGACCTACCCTTACCCCGTGTCTGAGGTGGAGGCCACTGTCCTCCCCTCCTCTACAGGAATCACATTTGGTGCTCCAGTAGAGATTTCCTTAGTGTCCCTTGGGGCCTGGGACCAGTACGCAGAAGTACTGGCGACTATCCCACAGAACACCCGTAGATTTTTGAGAAGTGTCCTCTTGAATGGCCAGCCTTCTACTGGTTTGAGAGACACTGGGGCAAGCATGACAGTGGTGGACAGGACCCTGCTCAAGCCAGAGGACTATGAAGGTGCTCCTCTGCAAACCACCAGGTTAGCTGGTGGGCCTCCCAAATTATCGCCTGTAGCCCTAGTCACACTCATGATTGGAGACAAGACAGCAAAGCTTCCTGTCCTGGTTCAGGACAATGTCCCTGCTAACATTCTGTTAGGAAATGATCTAGTAGAGTTGGGGTTGATCTCGGATGGTCTTCCCATGACTGCTGCTGCAGTCACTAGGTCACAGGTGACACCGGGTCTGGCTGTGAGTCAGGTATCCGAGCCAAAGGCGAGGCCTAAGGCAAGAAGAAGGAAGACCAAGAAGGCCACCTCTGTGGAGGGAACACCTTCTCTTCCTGCTGTTCCGACAGCACCCAATGGGATCCATGCTCCGGACGGGCTGGGTCCAGCGGAAAACCCAAACTCAACTCCTGTGGGAGAAGAGACAGAAGACTCTCCTGTGGGAGAGGTTCTCAACCCGGAGGATCATCCCGACCTTCAATGCTTGTTAGCTGAAGGGGGACCCTCCCGGGCAGACTTCTGTAAGGGACAGAGAGAGTGCCACTCTCTCGAGGGCCTGAGGAAACAGGCCCTGTCCCCGGCACAAGGTGAAGTGCCTAGGACATTCAAGATTTATTGGGAGGGTGAGCTCCTTGTTAGTGAGCCCACTAAGCCCGAACCTGGTGCCCGCAAGAGGTTGGTGGTACCCCAGGTTTACAGGCCCTTCCTACTGCAGTTGGCGCATGAGGTGCCCTTGGCTGGTCATCTTGGGACCAAGAAGACTAAGCAGAGGCTCTCTGCCCATTTCTACTGGCCACGGATGGGAGTAGAGGTGGAGTCCCACTGCAGGACCTGCCCAACTTGTCAGTTGTCTGGCAAGACTGGAGGCAGGGTCATTGCCCCACTGCAGCCATTACCAGTGGTTGGCACACCATTTGAGAGGGTGGGCATCGACATCGTCGGTCCCCTTGACCCTCCCACTTCAGGTGGACATCGGTTCATCCTGGTCTTGGTAGATCATGCCACCAGGTACCCTGAGGCAATACCCCTTCGGACTGTTACTGCCAAGGTGGTTGCCAGGGCTCTCCTGGGCATTTTCACCCGTGTTGGATTCCCCAAGGAGGTTGTCTCTGACCGAGGATCCAACTTCATGTCTAGTTACATGAAAACCATGTGGAAAGAGTGCGGGGTAACCTACAAGTTCTCCACCTCTTACCACCCCCAGACCAATGGTCTGGTTGAGAGATTTAACAAAACTCTCAAGGGCATGCTAGGTGCTTTGGAAGAGCCCCTAAGGAGGAAATGGGATCTCCTCCTGCCATGCCTGCTGTTTGCTTACAGAGAGGTACCTCAAGAGGGTGTTGGTTTCAGCCCCTTTGAGTTACTCTTTGGACATCCCGTGAGGGGGCCCCTCGCCTTGATCCGAGAAGGCTTGGAAGCCACCCCTCCAGGTCCCGCCAAGCGAGTGGGGGACTATGTGTTAGGCCTCAGGCGGAGGATGACACAAATGATGGGTCAGGCAACAGCAAATCTCAAGGCCAGCCAGGAATTGAATAAGTACTGGCATGACCTGAAAGCTTCGCAAGTGGATTGGACTCCGGGACAGGAAATCCTTGTGATGGAGCCTACCAAGCCTAGAGCTTTGGCAGACAAGTGGACTGGACCCTTCAGGATCATCTCCAAGATGGGCGAAGTCAATTATCTGGTGGACATGGGAGCCTCTGGGGTAGCCCCCCAGGTATTCCATGTCAACAGGCTCAAGCCTTTCCACAGGCGAGCAGAGGTCTCATGTCTCTTGCTAGCTTCAGGGCAAGAAGAGGATGAGAGTGAGCCCCTTCCTGATTTGCTGCATAGCAACCCTCAGGATGGCTCAGTGGAGGGAGTACAACTCTCTCCCGATTTGACAACAGAGCAGCAGAGGGCCTGCCGGGCTTTGCTCCAGCAGTATGCCCCTCTGTTTTCACTGACACCGGGCCTTACACCGTGGTGTAAGCACGAAATTGACACTGGTGACAGTGTGCCTGTCAAAAGCAGGAGCTATCGTATGTCAGATACCGTCAAAAACCACATCCAGGCTGAGGTCGCCAAGATGTTGGATCTGGGTGTTATTGAACCCTCCACCAGTCCCTGGTCCAGTCCAGTGGTCCTTGTCCCCAAGGCAAGTTCCCCGGCGGGTACCAAGGATTGGAGGTTCTGTGTGGACTACCGAGGAGTCAATGCCGTCACCAAAACTGACGCGCACCCATTGCCCAGGGCTGATGAGCTCGTGGACACTATAGGTGCTGCCAAATTTGTGAGCACCTTTGACCTTACCTCAGGCTATTGGCAAATAGCTCTGACGGACCATGCCAAGGAAAAGACGGCATTCTCCACACCTGAGGGACTCTACCAGTTCAGGGTCATGCCCTTTGGGTTGAAGAATGCCCCTGCCACCTTCCAGAGATTGGTCAACCATGCGCTCAGTGGGCTGGAAGCCTTTTGTGTGGCTTACTTAGACGACATTGCCGTCTACAGTTCCACCTGGGAAGAGCATTTGACACATCTGGATAAGGTGTTGCAGGCCTTGAAAAGGGCTAACCTCACTATCAAGGCCACCAAGTGCCAGATAGCTCAGGGGAAAGTTACCTATCTTGGTCATGAGGTAGGAGGGGGTCAAATCCAACCTCTCCCCAGTAAAGTACAGGACGTACAGAACTGGGAGACTCCCACTACTCAAACCCAGGTGAGAGCCTTTTTGGGCCTCACTGGGTACTATCGCAATTTCATGGCAGACTATGGAACCATAGCTGCACCCCTGACAGCTCTAACTTCACCCAAACAGCCTAGGAAGGTTAATTGGACTGAAGACTGTCAGAGGGCCTTTGATGGCTTGAAAGAAAGTCTGTGTAGGGCACCTGTGTTGAGTGCGCCTGACTACAGCCGACCCTTTATCGTCCAGACGGATGCCTGCGACACCGGAATTGGAGCTGTCTTGTCCCAGTTAGATGACAAAGGGAGAGAACATCCTATCATATTCATCAGTAGACAACTCAAGGGTAGAGAACTTAGGTGGGCTACTGTTGAAAAGGAATGTTTTAGTATAGTTTGGAGCCTTAGGCGTTTTAGGCCCTACCTTACGGGGTCCACCTTCAAGGTCCAAACAGATCATAAGCCCCTGAAGTGGCTTATGCAGATGAAGGGTGAGAATCCGAAATTGCTCAGGTGGTCGATTAGCCTACAAGGGCTAGACTTCACCATAGAGCACAGACCAGGGAAGAGTCACGATAATGCAGATGGCCTTTCCAGAAGGTATGTTGACCGTCTGGATGAGGGTGTCTATCCCGTGGGAGATTAGGCACCCTCCACCTCAGTCTGGGGGGGGCGACTGTGATGCCGGAAATGCATCTGAGGGACAGGGCCTCTGAATCCTTGTCCTTTTTCTGTTTTTACCGTGTGTTCTGTCATGTTTTCTGCCCAGGAGTCCATGAGGGACTCCTGGCAGTGCAGCTCTCTTTTGGTTTGGTGAACAGACCCATGGGATACCCTTATGGCACCCATGGGTAGGGGTACAACCCTGTGCCCCTAGTGTATGTTTTTGGGCACCTGTGGGTGGCCCACAGAGCAGGGTATGGGCTGGTGGCAGCTCCATGCTGAATTTGACAGGTGCTCTGGGTGTCCTCCATTTTGGGATACCCAGGCCCTGCCATTGGAATCAGTTGATTCCTGATAGGAAACAAGATGGCCCCTGTGGCCTCTTGCTTTCTATTGCCTGTTATCTTGTTTTTCCCAAAGTCCTGGGAAGCCCTGACTCTGTCCCTTCCCCCTGACTGGCTGTTGGGTGGAAGTTCCATATATGGTGTTGTTGTAAAGGCCCAGCTAGACTGACTGGAGCCTTCCCAGTGACTGTATGTTATGGGTACCTCCTGTGGGTGGGACCTGGGTGAATGGAGTGTGTGACCAATATACACTCCTTGTTGTGGTTGTCTGGTTTCTGGCATGAGAGACAAAGACTGAGACAGCCCTGCCCGAAACTGGCCTGAATGCAGTGTGTAGTGTTGAATGGCTGGGTACTTGTCCCAATCCACATTCCTTGTTGTGAGTGTCTGAAAGGGAGGAGTGTGGCCTGAATGCACTGTGTGCCTGATTGGCTGACTGACTGCATGAATGCCCTTCTGTGTGATTGGCTGCTGTGTGTGTGCCAGCAGTGTGGATGAGAGACAGAATAGTATATCTGGGGACCTCTCACCACTGGAAATTGTTCAGAAGCATTCAGAAGCTGAGTCTCCACTCAAGAGTAACTGGATTTGCTGATCCTCGACGTCCAGCTGGAAGAAGAAGACTTGCTGTGGCATTTGCTTCGACGGAACTGAAGGTTGTCGAAATCGTCGAGGACTGACCCGAGAGAGGACCTGGTAAGGCGCCCTCTTCCCGTGCTCCGAGGGACCATCGAGCACCGCTGAATCTTCGCCGAAGCGCCCTGGAAGTCAGACCCTCGAAAGGCTGCCGACCCGAGACGGGACCGCCGAGGAGATCGAAGTGAAGCACCCGGACATCGACGCTGTCGAAGTCCATTGCCGTCGACCAGGGTTCGCAGGTCTGTGTAACCGCTGGAGGCCCGTCGAAGTTGTGTTGCCCAGCCGTGGGAACCACTTGACGCCGTGCCGCCGACGACCGGAGCCGTCCGCTCCTTGCCTAAGAACGTTTCAATCGAAGGACTCCCTCGACCGCATCGTCGACCGCTTATCCTGCCAGAGAAAGTCGAGGACGACCAACGCGCCGAGGAGAAACCTGCCGGTGGGTTTCCCGCCACCCAACGACCTCAAAGACTCGGACGACCCGACGCCCTTGCTGGGCTTCCGTCTCTACAATCTTTGCGGTCCAGAACTATTGTCATCGAGGTGCCCCGCACACCTCCGCCTTGCAGGACGCCGACGCCACGACGCCGACGAGCACCGCTCGGACGAAGCTGCCGCCTCTTCGACATCGTTCTACCTCGTTCGTCGACGGACGTTCGACGCCCCGTGCCTCCCGCTTGAAAGGGAAGGCATTCAAGAAGGGCCGTCGATTCCCCGTCGCCGAACCCCGAGGTCTTCGACGTTTCTCGACGCCTCTCGACGATCCGTGACTCCTGCTTAAAAGGGGGTCATTCAAGAAGGATCTGTCGACGCCTCTTCGAAGAACTCGACTCCACCAGGTACATTGGGGGGGTAAAAACATTGTAGGAGAGAATAAGACTGTTGAACAATATATGGACTGGGCTTGTGTCATATCCCTTTATTTTACAGGTTGCCCAGGTGGGGGGATCTCCACACAGAACTGTGTCCAGTGGTAGGGGCCAGTATTCTGCCTATTGTTTCAACCCTCTGTTATCTCTCCTCTCTCTATTGCTGGTTTCCTTCTTATTGATCTGTGTGCCATTTTAACAGTATTGTGAATGCACTTTAATGAGGTCTAATATTAGTGGTACCACTTTAGAATTGTAGATATTTACCATTGCTGATTTTCCTGAGCACAAAGTGCGTTATTGTGATAAGTGTACATAACCCTTGAATATTAATTATATAAAGACTGTGTTTTCAGTAATACAGTGTGTGGACATTCCTTTGAGGGGGGCTTGGGGATACACTGTACTTAAGAACCAGCCTGCATCACCTCCTGAGAAGCTAGGCCTTGATTGCTCGTCCATTGCTACCGTAATAGAGAATCTTGGCTGGGGTCTTCTGTGCCTCTCCTCTACCATATAGAGAGCAGAAGTACAGACCCCCCCACCAGTCTTTACAACGGGTCAAGAAAAACCCCTTGTACAATTTAAAATCCTTGACACGTTGTAAAGGTTTTGATGATTGTAGGATCGTGAACCCAACTGAGGGCATCGTGAGACAGGCTTTTGTGCCAGACGGAGGGAAACACTGTGTGAACTGGTTATTGTGAATAAACACGCCCTTGCCATAGGCTAATAAAGTGACACAGTGAGACGTGGATGCCCTTCTGAAGTCTTTGTTTAAAGTTGGCAAGTGCTGTGGAAGGACTGAGCCCGGATGAGGGGGACCAAACTAAAAGGTGGTTGTTTGAAAAGAAATTGGGACTTTTGAATATTACAAATAAGGAACAAATAAGGAACTGAGGGACGTCAAGAGAAAAGTGTGAAGAAGCTAACTGAACAACATTGTGACATGTATGAACCAGACTGAGGGATGTCCACAATGAATGGTTGGTCTGAGACCAGCTGCGGGAGGCTATGCAAGGGGAGGGTGATCCAAGGGTGAAGAGTAACCATCTGACGTGAAGATTATAAGAAGAAACTGTTTGTTTTGGTATATCAGGACCTCTAAAACAAGAGACTTTGCATGCAAAGAGACTTGAACGCAAAAGACCCTGATATAGAAAAGAGAAACTTTGAGCATGTGCCGGAGAGGCCCAGGAGTGTGCTGTGCTCAAGTGTCCCACCTTGTTCTGTGCTGAAAATGTGGGCAATGGAGACCCCGGTCATAACATCCTGACTTATCATTTTGGTGGACAAGTCTTTCTTTTTTTGTGGGAGACATTATCCCACACTATTTTGTAGCATAGTATTAAGGATTGGCAATAGTCTTTTTAGTATAAGCCCCTTTTATTTGACTAGACACTACTAGGACTGTATTATTATTATTTGATGGTCGTAGCTTGCTCTCATCTTAGATTTAGGTTTAGATTAGGCGTTTATCTCACCCATTTCAGAGTTTAATAAACACTCTTGAACTGTGATCACTTGTGTCTGTCTTGCTTTGATACCATGCCTTCCTTTCATACGGCGTTAAAGTGGGATCTGATTCAACTGATAAAATTGAAACCCAAGCTGATAAATATTGTACCACCAGAAAGGTAAAATAGAATCATTGAACTCGTTGACTCTGAGAGTGATCCACCCTAAAAGAGGTGTTGTTCTCCCAACTTTGGGTCCCGACTGGTCAACAAGTTCTGTTCTTTAAGACTCAAGTATTATTGCACACCCTTCCTCTCTCACATTATAATATACAAAGGTGGGATCGATTGATACTGAACATTCGACCCATCTTTACTTTTATTAGACCTAGTGCTCTTAACCCCACCCCCCCACCTCTACCCCTCCTTCAAAACATGTTTTTTTGGTACCCAATTGTCATCCATCGCGGGGCCATCAGTGGTAGAGATTAACTTACCAAGACCCATACCTTTGGCGGATTCAAAATCAGAGAAATCAGAGGACTTCGAGAACTCATCAAGGGAGTCGAGAGTTCTTTCTTTTCTGATTTGGAACCCTCTACTGAGGGATCCCTTACATCCCTGGAAGAAATGGCTGAGTTAGCCAATGTCATTGCCCAGTTAGAGGCTCATCAGATACAGGCCGAAGCTAGACTCCAAGAAAATGTAACAAAATTAATTGAATTACAAGCGAGACCCCTACTATCACAAGGGCTACTTCGGCCATATCTTAAAGGTGAAGATTTAGGGATTTGTTTCTTGAACTTCGGACGCATAGCTGACCAACTAGCATGTTAAAAGAACCTGAAACAATGCTATTTGGGCCCTTTGTTGAAAGGTTAACTACAAACTTCCTATCAACTACTTAATCTTGCACAGGTTGCCACATTTCTATCCATTAAAGAAGGGTTGTTAAAAAGAGTGGGGCAAACCTGCAATTTTTATCGGCAGAAGTTAAGAGCCATTAGAATAAACCCAAGAGAAACCCCCTTAGAAATGTGTGAACGTGTCAAAAGCACTGCAGCCCTGTGAATCAATAACAAATCCTTAGAAGAACTGACAGAGATGTTAACCCTAGAACAATTCACTAATTTGTTTACCCCTTTTTTGCAGAAAGCCGTTCTACAGTTAGATCCACTGACCTTAGCCACGGCCGTTGAGACTGCACAAAACCACTCAGATGCAGCTAAACAATTCCACTCAGACAATCTTTGGGAGGAATGGAAGGATTATAAACATATCTGCTGACCTCCACCCTCAGGGATTAAATAAACAAGGGGGTTGTATAGAACTAAAGAAGGGATGCAACGAGACAATGTAGAAATCAGAAGAACTGACCCTACGACCGAAGATGAAAGCAAAGGGATGAAAGAAAAGGAAGCAGACCACCTCCTCCTGTCTGTTTTTGTTGTAGAGAAATGGAACATGTAGCTAGACACTGTCCAAAGAATCTAAGGGACAAACTCATGGAAACAGGCTGTCTAAAGGACGAAGAAAGGGAAGAACCCAAAGAAGAGCTAGAGACCTTTAGTATCTATTTATGTCAATCTTCTACTGACTTTACATACAAAAAGGCCTGGCATAATTGAAGGCAAGTAATGGCCTTGATTGAATCAGGTAGTAAGCAAACTGCTATATGGGCTGATTTAGTTACAACAAATGACCTGGAAAATGCGGTCGTAGTTAGAGTTAGCAGTCTACACAGGGACAAGGACATGTACCCCACAATACCTGTACACATTAATATCCAGGGCGAATCCTATGAAATATTGTCAACCATAATTCCTGGACTCCCCGAAGAAGTTATTCTGGGGTGGGATTTCCCTACCTTCTCTACTCTCTTACAGGAAATTCCACCTCAATTTGGAGATTTTCTACACAAGAGTTGTTGGCAAGCAGACTACTAGTGTAGAGAGACCACCAAAATCACTTCACCTCCACCAACACCAGGCACGACAATCCAATGGACAATGGAGTTCTTGGACATCTCTCGCAGTGGTTCTCTTTCCGGTCCTAACAAAATAGAACATGGACAGAAAACAGGCATATCCACCTCGCATAGGGTAAGGGTATGTGAGAAAGCTGAAGGTGTATCACTTACTAGTCCTTGGGGATCTCTCATCCAGGTCTCCAGGACACGGCCATCGCTATTGAATCCAGTTCCTGGGGGTGGACCACCGTGGGAGGATCACCTGAATGAGGGGTCTTCAGGGAGTGGAAGTGGGACACCGAAGGGAGAGACGTGGTATCTCCTTCCTTATGACACCTTTTTCCCATCCTGTCCAGTAGGATATTCAGAAACTCTATCCCCTCCCCTTTTCCCACAAGAGTCAGGCAATTGCCTACAATTACACAGAGCTGACTGCCCTTTCCCTTCCCCACTGGGATAAAAGGTGGATCACAAGAGCACACTCGAGCAAGTCCGAATGCACAAGGAAACAGCTATTCCATGACGACAGTTCAAACAAAGGAGAAAGGCGACAACACCTGAAAGGACGTCAAGGAGGGAATTGCCCTTGCCCCTTTCAACCTAGACCTGCGAAGCTTCTGACAAAAGAAACATAGAACTGGGAATTGAAGCTGGCGAATGGTGTGACGGTGTCAGCCGTACATGGAACCCGCCTGCACTGATAGCCAGGGCAGGGTGATGCGGTTGCAATCGTGGTACCATCCTTGACTCCAGTGGCAAAAGAAACATCATCAAGTTCAACACAGCTGGTGAGTGGGAAGAACCTGATAGTGGGCCGGACTGTGGTGAACTCAAGGTTGCAGTGGCAACATTAAGAAGATTAAGAGACAGATGTGCTTTGTGTGCAAACTTGGTACCAGAGATAGAGTGGGCCTGCGCTATGTGGGCGCTTGTTCAGAGGTCTCTAACTGGTACCCCTCTCCTGAACAAAGAACTATATTGAACTAAAAGGGTAACGAATATACCAGTACGAAGAGGCCATAGAGAAGTCCGACGTGAGGTGTCAAGGTTGTCATACACGGGTCAAGTAAAACCCTTGTACAATCAAAAGTCCATGCAACGTTGCAAAGGTTTTGATGATTGTATCAACCCTAAGAGGAGGATGGGAGCCGGCTGAGGGGTATCCAAGGGTGAAGAGTAATCATCCGACGTAAAGGTTATAAGAATAATCTGTTTGTTTTGTTGTTTTGGCAGATCCTCTAAAGAAAGAGACTTTCCATGAGAAGAGACTTGAACGCAGAAGGACCTGATATAGCGAAAAGGAACTCTGAGCTTGTGCCAGAGAGGCCCAGGAGTGTGCTGTGCCGGAGAGTCCAGCCTTGTCATGTTCTGAAAACCTGGGGAAGGAAGACCCTGGCCATAACATCCTGACGTATCATTTTGGTGAACTGCTTCTTTCTCTTTTTTTGTGAACATCATCCCATGCTATTTTGTAGCATAGCAGTAAGGATTGTCAATATGTTTTTAGTATAGGCCATTTTTATTTGACTAGACACTACTAGGACTCTATTATTATTATTTGATGGTTGTAGCTTGCTCCCATCTTAGATTTAGGTTTGGATTAGGCATTTATCTCACCCATTTTACAGTTTAATAAACACTCTTGAACTGTGATCACTTGTGCCTGTCTTGATATGATACGATGCCTTCCTAACACCTTCCAATCTCTGTAGGGTCTGCAATGGGTATTGTCCACCAGATACTGTAGTAAACCTGCCTCACAAACATTAAGTATGTGCTCCGATACAGTTCCCTTGCCTTGTCAGGAGGGGGTGAGAGCCCCGCTCAAATGAGGGTGGGACATATGCAGAGAACCACTGAGCCCATTCTAACTTTAATAGAAAGGTAGACTCAGCTACCTGATTCCCCCATCTTGTGCCAGTATGTTTGTTTGAAGTCCTTTATCTCCAGCCTTGCTTGTTCTTAAATGCTGCCAGTTTGTCTCTGTTTCTTTCAGAGCCAGTTAATCAGAAAGCTGATAGAACACAAGAACCAAGCCAGCGTCCCACAAGCACTTCAGAGAAATGAGAGAGACTGAGATCCCTGTGAGCAATAGCAAACATCCAGGACATCAGAACACTGACATCCTGCAACAGCTAGGGAGAGAGAACATGGAGTAGCATGACTCAAGCGACCGCTTAACAGGCAGTGAGTCAATCCACCATGTTGGTGTTTGTGCCATTAATAACACATAACCATTGCTAGAACAGCGGAGACATGGAAAAGGGGCAAGGACCCCATTAAGAACTATAATTACTGGGGGAGAACACTGCCACAGAACCCCTAATACAGACTGGAATGTTGTACATTCCAAGCTGCCATTGTGGAACAACTGCAGCCCCATACAGAGAAAGGGGTCAGGGCCTAACCCACTCTATATGCCTTTAACACATTGTAACACATCCCGGGTGTGGAAAGGACAGCAGCATTGATTAGGGCCAGCGGACCAATCAATGAGGAAGGGGGAATATAAGAAAGAGGAAAGTAAACAGGAAGAGATAGGTTTTTCGGGTGAGATCAGAAGTGGAAAATCACCCAGAGACCAGCAGAAGGAAGGAAGGAGCAGTGGCTTGTGGAAAAGATTTGTGGACCAGATGAGGTATTGGCTTAGGAGTGGTAGTGGTTCTGCAGTGTGAGTGGGTGCATTTGTGCAACAAATGAACAGAGAGAGTAGTGTAACAGTAAATGTGAAGGAAATAGCCAGGAGTGGCAGGTGGATGCTTGAGAAGTAGTGGGAGCAGAATACTAGTAGTGGGGTGAGCAGTGGTGAGATGAGAGTAGAAGTGGTAGGAGGAGAGTAGCATTGGGTGGAGGAGAACAGTAGTGGGAGGAGAGTAGTAGGGGGAAGGAGGAGTGACAAAGTGGTGCAGTAGTAGAAGTAAGAGCAAAGGGTGGAGGTGAGCTAGGTGGAATGAAACAGTGGAGGGACAGCAGAGTGGTGGGAGAAGTGAGAGGAGAGGTGTAGTATTGAGGATAGAAATGAAGAGCCATGTGTGAGAATGAGTTAAAGTGACTGCATCTAACCCAGTAAGTGCAAGGCACTATCCCAATCCCCATTAAAATACTAACTCACGGATAGAGTAGTGAGAGTTAGGAAGACCCTAAGATAGTTTAGATAGTCAACAATTAGGGAAACCATCAGCAGGGAATGCTTGTATTTAGACACTATGGTTCAACATTTTGGTAGAACTAACCAAGGTTTACAGATGCATGGGTTAGGAAGAGCGTTGTTTCAAAACAATAGGGAATGTGATGGCCCCAGGTCCTGAAATTAAAACAATAAAGACCCTTGAAATGTCTCTAATGACTCAGCAATATTTCTCTGACTTCTGTGATACCACCCATTCAGATAATTTAGATACAAATGTGTATATTTGGGTAATATTTTATTCATCTTTTGTGAGCTCTCATTAGTGCCTTAGGTATTGTTTGGCTTCATTGCAGAACTTCCTGAGAATGATAATCCTTATTTTTGGAATAAATTAGGTTTTCCTTAGGAGCCAACTACATTATTTTATCAGTCCCAACCATCGATAAATGGCTCATAAGGGCTGCTACACACACTTCCTAATCCACCTCCTAGAGTTAGAAGGCTAGATTCAGTGCTTCTAATCATTGAAGATGTCATTCCCCATCTCATATGGTTTGACCCTTAGGGATGTGCTCACTACACCTTCCTTGCATGGCACCACTGAAAGTACTTCCCTCCTCACTTGAGGTCTGTTTACATGCTTCCCTATGTTCGTCAAGTTCTAACTGGGTCTCTCTGCTTCGTCTAAGCTAGGGCCACTTTCATTTCCTCTAAAAGGTGTTTAATCTTAGCAAGCTCTGCACCAAGGAGACTACCCTGGGAAGTGGCTGCAACCGGGGACCTAACCGAAGATAGTAATTTGACTGAGACTCAGAACCTTTGGGAAACCATACTATCCACTCTCTGGAATGAATGGCAGGAACAACTGTCACTATCACTGCCCCCTTTAATTCCTAAGTCCCCAAGTGGAATGGGTACATGGATGGGTGCTCCAGATCACTACTGGCCTCTTGGGTCCCCTCCTCCACCCTAGCCTCCTTAACAGTTTGGAGGCTCTGATGTATTTCCTGCTTCCTAACCTTACTGCCGTGTGGCATTGAACTTTATTCCCCTCGCTGTGCTAATGTCTTGCTCCATTGTGCAGAATCAAAAATATGCCTGTCAGTGTTTCTAACATTAAACACACAGGCCCTGATTTGTAGAATTAGGTGCATGTATAACAGAGGTTTGCGTGCCATTCTGCCCGCAAATCTCCATTCGTCATAATCTTTTCATTTTGGATGACTAAGCAATAGGCAATGTATGTTTCATATCCAACCACTGCCCATCAGTGTGACACAATTACTACTGCTCCACAGGAGTACAGGGATGATTAGTGGCTGAAGAGCCTTCTCAGACCCACACTACTACTGAACCAGCAGTGATCTCAATCATAAAGGTGAATGAGGCACAGCCTGACAGGTGTACCTCCTTCACCTCTTTTGGTAAGGCATGCTGAGGTTTTTTACATGTTCAATTGGGGTGTGAGTTGATAACAATAGCAACCCAATCAAATTAAGTACAACAGTCCAAAATAAAAGAATGTCAATCAAGTTTTGATGACAAATATAGTCATTTTTAATTAAACAATAAAATGTAAACACTCAACTTGAAAAAACTGGCTAAAGACAACCCTGTAAAGAAAACACAGCAAATGCAGACATTTGTAGAAGGGACTCTGGGCAAATATGCTGGAGTGTTTAGGCACTTAATTGTCTTAATGGCAATGTTCAGAAATGTGTCTTTAAAGGAAAAGGTAGAGAAGTGGAGCCTAGAAATCACTATGGTCCCGAAGATGGACCTGGTGGACATGTACTCTTCCCAGTATCATCACTCTTTGTTATGGGTGCTCAACAGCATTGAGCCAGACTTTGGACCTGGAGTCTGATTTCAAGATCTTGAACCGCATTGATCGTGACCAACTGTCTCTGAGGCAACGCACACATTCAGTCAGTGCAGAGATCACCTCCTTACTTCTGCGGTTGATGACATCTTAGTATGGGGCTACAAGACAAGGTAAGTCTTCTATTCTGCACTACCACTCCAGGGAATTGGCTGGCAACTACAGGTGGTGTTTTTTCTCCAGTGAACAATGTCCTGGTTCCAGTGCAGCCAGCAATATGGCTTTGGTCCAGCTTCATGGGAATGGTTAGATGAGAGCCTGTCTCTACCTTGGTTGTCTTCTGTCTTCATCTCCCTTTCATGAGACTTTGGGATAGACTGTGTTCCCATTAGAGATGCAGAGGAATTTGCTGTGTTCTTTTTAGAGTCCAGCGATGAATCTTAGACTGAGGGGGTGCCACATGTCACTTAAGAGAACATGCCACATGGGATTTGCCAAATCAAGCCTAATAAAGGAGTCCAATGTCTTTTGTTGCAAGAAGTGCCCTTTGCCTTATGGCATCAGACCCAGTATACTTTGACTGTAGTAACTAGAGGGATGGAAAACGGAAGAGCACCCTTTGCTACTATAACTCTGACCTGTTCCCATGCCTGCTGATATCAAAGGGACTGTGGTTCACAGTCTTGTGTGAGAGTGGCTTTGTTACGTCGGTGTTGCCTTTCAATCACCAGTTCAAAGGGTGACATAGGGGTGAGGAGCCTAGGGAAGGTTTTATCCTTCCTGCAGAAAAATCAAACACCCAATATATTTGCTATTGTGCCACATAGCAACTGTGAGGACAGTCAGAACAGAAACCAATTTACATTAGTTCTGTCATAGCTGGTTCCTGCTCACAGAGCTGACACTAGTGTGATATAAAATAGATGTGTCTTTATAAATGTGTGCTCTTAATAGTCACATGTCACAGCCAGGCATTGCTTATGTTTGATCTTGTATGTGCCACCAGACTGACAAAGGCATAGTTATTATAATTTACATAAGAAGTGCAGAAGATCAAAAAGTCAGACAGGCGCCTACAGAATTCTATCAGCGGTCAGAATATTTGACATTTGAACTAACTCAGTGCCTCTACTCTGTTGGGGCTGTAATTGTCAGGAGACTTTTTACAACAGAAGCCCATTTGATACTATCATTTTGCCATGGGGCATTTATGAAAGTGGGGCCTGATTTGCAGACCTCACTTTCAGAAACAGAATTACTGGTATATTTTTTTTTTGTTAAATTCAAAAACGCCTGCGCTATTTCAGTCTCACGAGATGGCAATCTGACATGCCTCCTACCTCCCCCCTCTCTCTCTCTCTCTCTCTCTCTCTCTCTCTCTCTCTCTCTCTCTCTCTGTCTGCTTTGCTTCAAAGAGGCTCAGGTGATTACACTAGTGGTGTTGTCTACTTATTGTGCCTCTGAAGCAATGGTTCAAATCTGGCCCCCTCTTGGCACATCATGTTCTTCTGGGAGGTGCGCATTCCTTCCCAAGAGAGACCAAAGGAAGTCTCTAGGATACGGCGTAATATCTAGTTGTTAAGGGAACCCATATCAATACAGTGATCTACAAATCTCTGACAGTTGCAGAGGTCTCTGGAGAAATAGTTGAACAAGAGACATAAATGGGACGACATACAGTGTTTCTCCCAAAAGCCTTGATTTTCGAACTAGATATATCTTATGTTTACATTTAATGAAACTGCCACCAGGCCTTGGGGATACACAGTTAAACATGTAAACATGCTTGTTTACTCTCAAAGGGATTCTGTTGGGTTCATCTCCTCTCCCTGTCCTCATTCATGCCTGTGACGCCATACCTATCCTCTTCTCCCTGTTCTCTCCTACATTTGTTATTCCATGTCGTGTCCCTCAACTCTCCCTGCCCTTCTTGTACTCTTGCAACATTTTCCTCCCTTCCTCTCTGTTCTTGGTTCATTTTCTCTGTGTTCATATGTTTTCCAGTGACCCTGGTAACAATCCCCTGAGACACCTTGTCATGTTATGTTATAGGTGCTCTGATGGCAGGTTATTTCTAAAGATAAGTGTGTGATCCAATGAGGCAGCTGGTGACATCCATCCTGATGTCTGGCAGCAGTAGGTATGCAGGGGGGGGGGGGCTCATATATGGTTGTTGGTGAGTTTAGTTATACCCCCACTGACTGATGGGCCCATCTGGGATCAAGCCCACCAAGGCCAGTTTGAAAAACACAGAATACTGTCTGAAAAGTAAGACTGTTCAACAGGTTTGACATTCATGGTAGACTCCATTTTCTAGACCTTTTAAATAAAAAATAAAATCAGTGAGATTCCTCCTATCAGATAGCAATCTGCCACGATCAGTGTTGGTGTCTGCGGTCCTCCCTGTTCAATGTCCAGCTCACTTAAAATGATTTCCTATGTATTTGTGGAGATTGAGGTCCGGGAACTGTGGCTGGGCAGAAGAAGGAGACTCACGTTGGACATTATTAACTAATTTATTTAAATAATAAGAAAAATGCCTACCTCACCCTATTACTATGGGATTGTTCCCTAACCAAATTAATTAAAGGTGTTTGTCTGTCATCATAACATCCAAAGAAAAATATCTTCAGTCCAAAACCTACTTCTATCTGAACCTACCACTAAATCTAATAACTAAAGATTGCCAGAATCTACATCTTCTGGCACCTTCCTTTTAGCCATATGTCTTGGAGCTTTACTTCAAGGTTTTTCAATGTTTTGCCACTAATTGGAAACAAGTTAGTAGAAACTATTGATCCTGGTGCACAGTGTCTCTTTCATGAGCTTTTGTAGTTTGTGCTGTATCTCAACCGACGAATGGTTGGCTTCCAAACCTTGCACTTTTTTATCTAAACCATCAAGCCTCTTCCTGCACGTATTCCCATGACCTCTTCTAGGAATGCTTCCAGGAACACTGCTTTATCATTCTTAGTAGCCATCTGCTCACCCATTTCCTTCGTTACCTCCAACTCTGCTGCACCAAACAATAGTTCCGAAACTTTCGTATTTTTGAATTTTTGTAGAGACTCCATCCAACCCATATGGGCGCTATAACCTTGTGGGAGACTATCCTATCTGTTACACCTTATGTCTCACTGGGAGTTTGGTGGCACCCCCCGGCCGGCCCCTATTAATAACTGTGGGGACCAGTGTCTCCTCACCTATGTAAATTCCTTCACTGGATCGGAAGGCCCAATGTCCCACTTCAGTGTTCACAACTTCAGATGGTATATATTACGTCTTCCTTTGCTTGTGTGGAGTATGACCCAAGTCTAGACTCCTCTTGCTCTGCTGGCCAGGACTCTGCCCAGTACCAGACTTCATTCAGGCTCCTTCCAACAGGTCTCACCTCTCAAGTTTCTACCTGAGTTTGCAGCCCTTCCGATCCCCGGTGCCCTGTGCCCCCTTCCTGGGGATAATTCTCCTCCTGTAGGTTGATTTCTCCACAATCTCAGGATAGTCTCCCCATACGCCTTCTCCTCCGGAAGTCTTTGTCTCAACTCATCTTCAGGGCCTGTTGCCCCTGGAGCACCTTGCACACCCTTGTACACTACAGCTCCATAGATCTGTGTTGTGGGAGCAATTCTGGCCCCCACCTCAAAGCAAAGGGCAGCCCCTCAGCAGGGTATGGTGGAGGATCCAGCAACACTATATTACTGCTTCCCGAATGATTTCCACTTCAAATGGGATGGCCCCTCGAGGTCCATCTACCCTGTGGTATGGGTGCTGTGCCAGCCCAGTTCTGAGGAGGAAACCATCCCACCTTTCCTTTTTGTACTGTAACACCTTTCCAAGTCGATTGTTGGTGGGCTGACGGGCCCGGGTATATCCAGACCAGGCCGTTCACAGCAGATGCCTCAACCAACCTAAGTCACCAGGATTTAGGAGCAAGCATTTCTTAGGCCCCTCCTGATTCCTTCATCGTTAGGGGCTCCTTCCCACTGTGCAGCCCATCTCCTGGGCCGATCCAGCTCTGCAAGGCAAAGTCTCACTGTATGCCCCCCTCCATCTCTATACCGCTCCTACTGAGTGATGGAGCCCATCACCGGTGAGCCGAGGTGGACCCCACTTAATACTCAGGATGACTGACTGTCCAGGGGATCCAGCCGGATAGCCTTCAAAGCTCGGTTCACCCCTCCACAGGGGAACAAGGCTCAGCATGATGGTCGACCCCCTGCGATTGACCCCCGTTACATCCTGTGGCAGCCAGAAGACTCCACATTTGAGGAGCGCATCAATTAAGCTGCCATCTTTCACGTGCCCCCCTAGTGGCCTCATTCGGCTTTGTTAAGAAAAGTAACTGCCATTGTGTGACAAATGTGAGATACGTTTGTGGGTCCCCCATGTACCACACTGGAGGGGCCAGTGTCACCAGGGACTCAGGCATAACCTGCACCCGCACAGGGGCCGGTGGTGGCGGTAAGAGAAAGGAAGTTAATGGGGTAGTGTGAGCTGCCAATGTCTGGACCTGCACCGCCAGTGCAGCATAATCATGTCACGTGGCCATGAGCTACACGCATAAGCCCTGCAATGCCTTAACCATATCCTCCATGATGGCGGGTCGTGGTACATGGACGCCCTAAATCCTTGGCCTTGCGCTGCTGACACGAACCGGCAGGCCGCCGTAATCTCCAGATTCGGAGATAGCACAAATAACAATATCTCCTGAAAGGTTTGGGCGTATATGTCTTTAATGCACAAAGAACGCTGCAACCCCAGCAGGGAAAGAGGATTAGAGTACGTTGTTTAGATAGGTAGTTTTTTCAGGCTAACCGGGTGAAGGGTATGGACAAGTTTTTGAATAGGTAAGGCAATGTAGGGAAGAATGCTCCTTCGCTTTATATCATGGCCATCACAACAGACCACATCTACATACCAACACCCACATTTCCTACATATACATATGCATCATTCATGCATGCAAAATAGTCTGTTTAACGTTTGCCACATTCACTCGAGTAGTATACTCATGTGTTGACAGCACACGCGGCATCAGCTAGTTTGAACAAAGAAAGTGCACGTAGTTTATGGTCCTGGGTGTGGCACTTGGTTGGTTGCTGCTTAGGTAACCTTGGGAGGCATGACTGGAGTTGTTATTCTGGTAACTGGAAAGAAACACACAGTCAGTGTAATGTTCTTGTATTCTAATAGGATACAGGGGCACTGAACCGCCTCAATCGCGTAATGCAACAGTGTGGGTCGGGCTACTTATCAACACGAACTCGGCAGTCCTCAGTCCCACCTTGTAGTCCTTATAAATGCATTGAATTTGCCTTCCCATATATGCTCTCCCCACTCTGAGGGACTTATCTGTGTGCTGCAGTGCTGGGCCCCTAGTGGATCTGGCAGGGCAAGGCCCCGCTAGCAAGCCCGTTCGGTAAGGAGCTCTGCTGACGTGCGACTAGAAAATATTGAACGCAAGCAAAATTCTTATGCCGGCACACCTGTGCACCCAATATGGCCGCCGTTCTGTAGTTTTCTGGCATGGCATGCCTGGGGATTGTAGTCCATTTTGGGGTTATCTTAAGTCCTTTGATTGCCCACCCTGGACTCCTGCACATGGCGCACATTAAACTCCTGGTGTATGGGAGGCGTGTTTTTGGGGGGCCTCCTTTTGGGTGGCCACTGTTCTCTGCCTTGACATGGCAACAGTTGCTGTGTGTTTCTTATGCCCCTTGGTGGCCTCCTTTTGGGTGGCCACTGTTCTCTGCTTTGACCATGGCAACAGTCTTTCCAGTGTGTTTCTTCTGTCCCTGGCCCCTGCAGTTCCGCCCCACATTCTGCCCCTATCCCCTGACACCTGTACCCTTTACAGCAGGACGTCCTTACACAGTCCTATCAAAGTTCTGGGTTCCAGACTCAAGGAGTTTGACTCTATTGTCTATCATCCCGAAACCAGGTAGGAATCACTTGGACTGATCGAATTTCAGTCCAATTCCCTAGTTGAAATCTGATGTGAAACTCCTTTTCCCGTCTCATGGATAGCGTGATGCCTACTCTTGTTCAAAATAAGGTGTATTTCATGAAAAATAAAAAGGGTAGCGACAAATTAAGAGAGCTCAAATGGATGACTCCTTGAACAGAAATGATGTCACATCATGCAAAATGTTTTAAATTTAAAATTTAAACAGAGAAAGCCTTTGATCGGGTGGGTTGGGGATATCTGTCCTATGTTTTGGTTAGATTTGGTTTCGACCCAAACTTCTTAAACTTGATCAAGGCTCTCTACATAAATCCCACGAGAGACATTGCAGTGAATGGGCTGGTATCAAATGAGTTCTGATTGAGCCTGGCACCAGGCAAGGATGCCCTCTGTCACCCTACTCAATATCGGCATTCATACACTTGTGATTGCCATGCAGGCAGATTAAGGTATTGATGGCATGGGATCCTCAACCAGTTCCTTTTTTGACCTTTTACAAACATTCTGTTATCTCCCAAATTTTAAAGTATATAGAATTAAGACAGAACTATTTCGACTTAACACAACTTGTCATAGACGTAAGTTTTCCAATCTGGAACCAAAATGGCAAAGGACTATTTTATCGACGTGGGGATTAAGATAAGTGAATCTACTGCACATGTGATGAGGTTAAAATGTGAGTCCATAAATGTGTCGCAGAGTGTAAACTCTGGTGTAAACTGAATATAATATTGTGGAGTAGATGGGCCTTCTACCCACATTCTTGTACGTCTTTAGTATGTTGCTTTTCCTCATCCACCTTAAGGACTCTAAAATGTATTTTTTTTTAAAGGGCTTCACTTTCCGTTTTGTGGAGTGAGCAGGGGCAAGCAAAAATACCTCTCTCTATGCTGAAAGAAAATGTTGGCTTGGGGGTTTTGGTCCCCTGGTGTCTGCAGGTATCATTGCTCCCTCAAACTGTGCTATCTCTGTGTACGGCTTGGCTCCAGTTCTGATGCAGATGTCACCTAAACTGGTTTAGTATTGGCAATAAAGCTACAATCGTGTTTTCTTTCTCGTGCCTTCTTTTGTCAGGCAGCAACGTGTCACCCGAAATATACCTTCCCAAGGTGTTTCATGGTCTGAGAGAAAGAGCCAGTCTGCGAGTTTATAAATGGGGGAAAAAAAAAACTGCAACACTCAAGGATCCCCCATCCCGATTGGACAACACAGCTTTTAAAGTTATTATAAGAAAAATGTGTTGGAGACTCTGGTCAATTTGGGCATAATGCACGTGAATAATGTCTGGGCAGTTGACATGTGTTGGCCTTCGAATTCCTGAAATGTAAGTATATGCTTCTTGTCAGGGATAAGCAGCATTATAACATCTTGGCCACATCATTGGGAATCTACTTTCCATTCACAGCCTTGCTTTGGGTGTGTCTCCCTTCCTCCTTGTCCTGTCCAGCAGTGTGTGCTCACTTTCTGCATCGATATTGTACAAAGTCTTAGGTAGGGAAAGGGATGGGCGTAAACTAGACAATGCATGAAAACAATTGTCCATGGAATTAGGTATTCATATGTATGTGATATTCTGGAACTGGAAATGCTCAGCTTCTCAGGAGATGAAAGTGAGCATAGTCCTTAGTCCTATTCAACAGAAGATCGTGGTCTGCCTTTACTGGTCTCCAGTTAAATTTTACCCGTGGCAGGTATCAACCTCAAATTAGTGCTGCAATGGTATACAAAGGGAGGGTGCCTCATTCGTATGTTCTAGTCCTCAAGACTTAAGTAGAGCCAGAAAAAACAAAGATGCCATATTCTACTAGTCTCTAAATACCCAGGGCACAAAGGTGCACAGCTTGATGTTGGTTTTGAATATAAACAGGGAATCTTGTTAATCTCAGTTATCATCCACATATAAATATCTATCTACTGTAGACCTGTGCCTGGTGAGGGTGAAGGCAGATGACCCTGTCCCTAGGACAGCCACCCAGGGATTCCTTATTCTGCCCTTTACCTTGCAGGGAGACTTAAGTGGACTAATGTCCCAGAAAGTCTGATTGTATACCCATTGATATATTCAGAACTGAAACATCCATATTGATGCCAGCCATATTTTCAAATTTTAATTCAGTCATTAGATGATAGCAATATCACAAAGTCATGGAAAACAGTTGAAATTGTTCCCATCTATAGGAAAATGGGTTGGAGTCTCCCTGCAAAGTGCTGCCCACTTTAAAGCCGTGTGGCATTGGTAAGATTGTATGCAAAGTGTCTGGCATTCAAGAATAGGACAGAAGGATCACATCTTCTGGATCATCCAGGAAGGATTTCGACAGGTGTGTGGAACGCTCAAGTAAGGCCTATGTTTCCTGTTACTGGCCATGAAGTATGCACATTTGGAAAAAGGTATTATTGTACATCTGGGTGTTATGGATCGCAAGACCATGCCCCATTCTTTTGACTGGTCTCAATTTTAAGAATCCTTAAAGGGGGAAGGATTATATCACTCTCTTTTGGATCGACACATGAGCATTTTAGATGCACAGTCTGATTCAAAACCTGTGGGGAAGTCACTGAGGATGCTCCCATTAAGGAAGGTGTAAGGCAATGGTGGATATTGTTGCCCACCCTCTTCAACCTCTTCATCAGTGATGTCTGGAGATTGATTGCAGAGGGTGGGGCTGATGCATCCAAGATGGTGGACATTTATGCACGATTGTTCACTTTGCTAACTAAGTAACAATGTTGGCACACATAGAACATGAGACTTGTACACTTTCTGAAGAATTTTGAAAGCCATTGCCATTTGAATGACATGTAGATAAATTGCCTCAAAGGAAAGATCATGAACTTGGGCAGCCGAAGGGCTGCACAAATCAGATTGCATTAGCGGAACCAGCTCGAAGCTGTGCCCAGAACGATTAACTGGGGATTCAACTTTCATCTACTGGTTCATGGCCCCCCAGGTTGATAAGAATAATCCTCTCCTCAAACAGTTTGCAGGGGGAATAGAAACATGTAATCATAGATTTGGTGGCCAATTAGAATCATCCACATTAGAGGGATACATGCCAGTGCTATTTCAGGAGGTTTGTAAGCTGGGAAGGTATGGCATAGGACCATGTCAATTTTGCAATTGTTGTGATCTTTCAGAATATATTTTTGCAATCTCCCTTAGGCATACCCTCGGGCACTTCCCATATGTTGGTGAAGGAGGCATTGAAATCAGGAACTCTAGTACCTAGGCTGCTATGAAACCTTTATATTTCTGTCTAGAATTTGGGCAGCCCATGAGACACAATAATATGTTTGTCTAGAAACTGTGCAGCTTCATGTTTTATACAATCCATCACATAGAGATTGTGTCTCTGACTGTAGATAGGGCCTGTCTTGGTTATGCCACTTAAATAAAGGGTTTGAAATACTCTGGCTGGATCATGTGGGGGATGACCTTGACTCCTTCGTGTCAATGAATTTCAGAGTCAATTATGTATTGTAACATGCATACTTGTTTGGGGCTATAGACTTTTATGTAAAAAAGAAAGCAAGAGTAAACCTATACGTCTGTATTCCTAAGAGGGGGTTCCCTGACTAAGGAGACTGACAGGATGTCGGTCAATGCAAATGTGTCCACGGTCTGTGTCAAGAAAACATTACTTCTGTCCATACACTGGAAACCAAAGATTACAGCAGTTCTGTTCTGGTCCCAAGAGAATGAGTCCCTTTTTCTGGGTTCTGGTTCCTGTTCTTTTGAAACAGTTCCAAATCTTAATATATTCTCATCTCACATGTGTTAAGGGGGATTGGCTCCCTTCCCCTGATAGTAAAGCACCACACAATACTCTCTTGGTGGGCCAGGAGAATGCCTCCATTCTCCTGGCGTCCAGTCTCAGACAGCCCCGGGAATAACTTCCTTCCTCAGGCCAATAAAGGTTTCACACAATACATCTAGATGGGCCAGGAAAATATCTACCTTCTCCTAATGTCCAGTCTCAGATAGTCTGGGGGAATGACTCCCTACCCCATGCCAGGAAAAGTTCCACACAACACTTACTTGGCAGGCCAGAAGAATGTTTCCCTTCTGCTAATGTCTATTCTCAGATAGCCCGGGTGAATGACTCCCTTCCCCAGGTCAGTTGGACATTTCTGCAAGTCCATGTTACCAGGTCCACATCCAGCTAACCAGGAGAAGGGTTCCTGGTATGTCTTTTCCTTAGGTTGCACAGCTTCCAATTATTTGTGTTAGGAGGGTCTGCAACACTGGCCTCTCTTCTTCCTTCATCTGGCCCACTTGGTTCACTTCTCTGCCAAGCACTGCCACAAGGAAGATAACTCATATCACTTTCTTAGACTTCACAACACCCACCTCTGAGAGTTAAGAGGGACTGTGACCCTGGCTTCTCTTCTTCTTTGAGTTGGCCCACCTGGTTAACATACCTGCCCAGTATTGCCACGAGGAAGATGACTCGTATCACTTTCTTAGACTTCATAACACCCACCTCTGAGTGTTAAGAGGGTCTGCAACCCTGACTTCTCTTCTTCTTTGACCTAGCCGAATTGGTTCACTTTTCTGCCAAATACATCCACGGAGAGGATGAATCAAACCTTGTTTAGGGTCCCTTACCATCCTTTGACTGTTATTGGGTTTATCCCCACCACTGTTGAGAACTCTCCCTCTTGAGTTCTCATTAAGGTACATAGGGTCTTCGAATCTTCACTGGTGATCAACATGCTTCGTTTCACCACCGCAATGAGGAGGAAAGGGTTTGAAGGCTGTCTGCCACCGCCGTGCCACCTAAGCATTACAGTTGCAAAGGGGCCTATGTACAATTGCATGCACCCTCTAAGTAAGCCTCACCTCATTGCCTATGGATCTCCCCTGCCATCCTTTACCTTGTAGAGGGTTTCTGCATGTCGCTGTGGCTTCCTGGGATGGCAGGCATTCTGTTTGACTTCTCTGGCATCTTGCCTTCTCCGACTATATGGCTGCATTCCCGCTGCCTTCTGCTTTCCTTCCTCCTCTTCTTGACACTGCTGAGCTTCATCAGATGCTTCAGACTACCGACATCCTTGGAGTACTCTCACTCCGGATCAGCAACACAGGTTTGTATCTCCCACATTGGGTGCATTGCAAACCTGCCATCTTCTGCGGCTGCTGTAAGGATATTTGGCGTGTTACAGCACAGAGTACAGCACTACTGCACAGGTAGCATTTTTATGCAGCACCACTGCATGGGTGTGGTGCATTGCTATATGTGTTGCCAGAGTAACATGGACATATAAGTAAAGACAGGCTATTCAGTCAAAAACGATTTTTACATATAAGATGCAAATCCATTTTACAGTTAAAAGCACACATCTGCACATTCAAAATGCACACTATTTTTCACCTGAAATGCCTATGTTGCAAGAGACACATTTGAAAATTAATAACTAACCTTATTAACAACTAACCTGACTAATAAAACTTCATTTAACATAACACACTAATAAAAATGTGTCTCCACTGCAGAATTAGGCCTACTCTGAAAGTGAACTTTAAAACGCATATTCATTTTTTTCTCTGCTGCTCTGTCCACGTAACTACAGGAAGCAAAGAGATCGAAGGTACAGGAAATCAGTTTGTTACAATTGCCACTGTAGAAGTGAGCCATTGTGTAGTGAGGGAGGAGATGACATGATTGATTCTGATTGGAGCAGCGTCATAGCAAGTATCATGCTAGAGGCTGTGATTAGAACTTTGCTGGAGAAGCTTGAGGGGAGGGGGAGTACAATCGACATCTGGCAGAGCTGGGAGAAGGATCTCTTTCTGGCTGGGGCATTCCTGCTGCAAAAGCTGAGAGTTCCAGGCAATAACCCCGGTTTGAGAACGGCAGACGCTTGTTCTCACTGGGGTTGATCTTCAAGGGAGCCAAATTCAGAAAGAGAATAGCCGGAGAAAACTCATGCTGAACAGATAAGGTAATTACAGAAGCGAGTGGGAGCTGTGCGAAAGTGCGCGAAGCTGTTCAGTCAGTGTATAAGAGGGAGTCTCAGTCTCTTATCAGCATATTTAATGTTACCAATTGAATATATTCTCGCAGCTCTCTGTTCATTTTATCACAATTAATGTTGTACCATTTCATTTATTTCTGTAAAAAAAGTTAAACTGTGTTTAAAAGAAATTTCTATAATACAAAAACATTTGAAAACAGATAGCTAGTGTGTATTATTTCTCTCTTTCATTTTGCATGGGGAAAGGTTTAAACGTGGGTAGATTTTTAAACAGTGTAATTGTCATTTTAAAGCAGATGTGTGCATGATTCTATTCAGTATGGACAGTTGTGAGTGACTGTAGCATAGCCTGCTGGAGGTACATGAGTCAACGGGAAGAGAGACTCTCTGGACATAGTTCCCTACCGTATATAAGGTAGTGGAAATTACCACAAAAATACCACAATAGCCCATGGTGGCACACAACACTAACACTGAAAATGTGGTATCCCTAAAATGTAGGCCTGAGGTCTCTCTAGTGATCAAGAACAATCTAGATAAAAAACAAGGGATGTTGGATATTGGGGCCACAAATAAACCAACCACTATACCAACCAACCACGCAAACTACCGCGCATACCATCTAAATAGGTCTGAATTCTGAAATAATGCAATGTATTATTGTCATGTGTGACCCAATATGAATACAGTGAGTGATTATTGCTAAAGGTATTTTGGCGGTAAGAAAATACTGCAAAGCCCCAAATATCCACAAAATACCCAACATATTTATGGTGCGTTGCAGGCCGGGAAAGTGATCATAGAGTACCTACTGGGCGTGGCAAGCGTGTCTCACATTGCCATTTGCACATTAAAGGGAACCCATTTT
Source organism: Ambystoma mexicanum (assembly GCF_040938575.1). Classification (NCBI taxonomy): domain Eukaryota; kingdom Metazoa; phylum Chordata; class Amphibia; order Caudata; family Ambystomatidae; genus Ambystoma; species Ambystoma mexicanum. The sequence goes on along the minus strand of NC_090934.1, from coordinate 435,836,482 downwards.
ATAATAGCAGTGTGCCACTAAAAACGAATTTCAGAATGTCACAAAGGGAAACCACATTTTCAGACCTAGTGCAATATTTAGAGGCAAAGTTGTTTGCACTTGGGACGTGGTCGTCGAACAGCACCTTAGAATGGCGTGACCGCATTCAGGGTGAGGTGCAGAAAGAAAAACTAGACAATATTTTTGCAGAAGGCGGCATAATTCAGGTCTGCCTTACAAGATTATTGAATGCAGCCGATAAAAGTGCAGAGAAAGACTGTTTAATACGGTTATGCTGCAAAATATGGTTTATTTTGAATAAGTCCCTGCGAATGCAGGAAAATGATACCCAGCTAATTAACAGGTTAAAGACTGAATTAGATGGGGCAAGTAAAAATCAGGAAATGTTAAGAGCAGAATTGGATGTATGGCAAAAAGACATGCAATTAAAATGCAGAGACTTTGATGCTCAGCTATCCAAAAGCAAGAAACATTTTGAGGATAGTGAGCAAGAATTGGTACACTTAAAAGCCTTAGTGGACCACATTAGACAGGATAAAGATGAGGTTGTTTTAGAAATGCAGATTTTACAAAAAGAACATTGTGAAAAAGAATGTGATCTCCAGAGTGCAGAACAAGAAATGATTAAAGTGACTCAAGAAAGAGACAAGAGAAATAAAGAGTTCAATGAATGCCAAATGGAAATGTGCGACATGCAGGAGGTGATTAATAAGATGAGTGATGAAAACAACTATTTGCAAAATGAAGCAAACAGACTCCTTAAAAAGTGTAAAGACTTAGAACAGCAAATGTGCATTCCCAGGTCCCAGGAGAGGCGGCAGGGTACCACATTCAATGGAGTGGAGGTGAATTCTAGTTCTGACCAAAGAGCTAGTGCTCCAGTTACTGGGCCGGTGACTGAACTTGGTTGCAGCGCCCTTGGGGGATTTGATACTCCCATTGGGGGCAGCCACCAATCTCATACACCTGAAAACAGGATTGAATCACAAAATAGTGCAATTCCATGCATTGCAACAAGTAGCCCCATAAAAATAATGAAATCCATTAAAGCCCTGATCAAACCATTTAAAAAGGGAGGTGAATGCTGCATTGAAGATCACTTAGAAGCGGTGCATGACATTTTTAAAGCACTCCAGATACCTAAGGAACAGTACAGACAATATTTTCATTTAACTTTAGATGCCCCGACGGCCAGCATCATAAGGGGATTAAATGAACAGCAGAATATGACCTGGGTGGAGTTTGAAAAAGAAATTAGGCGTCATTTTTCTCCTTTTCAGTCATTGCAGGAGGCAAAGAAAGTCGCTTACACAATCACTGCTGGACCTAATACATCCCTTCGCCAATTTTTACAAGACTTAAAAAGAGCATTTTCTCGCTTTGATGTATCTTTTGACCCAAATTCCAATGAGTTTAAAACTGCATACTTCTATGGGCTACAGAAAGACATCATATCACAATTGGTATGTGAATTTGACCGTGACAAGTCCCTTGAATGGATTGTACATCAAAGCACAAAACTATATGAGGTACTCTATTGTCAGGGTAGAGAAAGTGATAAAATGAAAGATACTAGACCTAAATCTAAAGAACCCTCAGCCACAGTAATGGAAATCAGGTCAGCCAAAATGTCCCTTGAGTCTGCTCAAAGCCAAGGTAAAAATAATGTGACACCTGAACAAAGGGGTAATCAACAAAGATCGCCATTTCCTGTACCAATGTTCCAATCACATGATCCTAGTAATAGGGAGAGCTACATCAGCCCTAGGTATTTAGGGGACAGACCCCGGGTAGGATATCGGCCTGATATGGCAGGTATGAACAATAACCAGAGACAAAATCAAGATCAAAGAAATGATGGTCCCTACCAGTCATTGGGGACACAGAGCAGATTTGATCCCAACACCATGATATATGGTAATCAGTATAGACCCCGATATGTGGATCGATTTACTGATAATGGAAATCAACATAGGGGCCAGTACCCACAATCTGAGAGATAGGACATGAGGCAAAACATGAACTACAATCCACGTCAGTACAATGATTCCCCACCAGGGGACTATAATCAAAGGATGGGTGCACCCCGCTCCCCTCCACAAATGAATCAAGAGTTCAGAAACCATCCCAACCGACATCAATCACCTGAGAGGTATCAGAATAGATCCAATCAGGGGGAAAACAACCCATATCGACCTAGGCCACAGAAAGAGGATTCTAGAGAGATGGAAAGGTTCCAGTGCCTTGAGGCCCAAGTGAAAATGTTAGCTGAGCAAATAGGAAAGCTCTATACAGCGCAAAAACAACCTTCCAAAGAGGGGGCTGATGGCCATAGCAATGACCGGGGGGCTTCCGAAAAGTGACTAAGTACTCATGATAACTGCAGTGCCAAAATGACAGATTGCTCTGATATAATTTTGCATAACGACTCTGAGATGCCTAATGAATTAAAAATGAAAGTGCCAGTAAATGAACATGTGACAGAAAGTGCAAATACTTCTAAAAAAGAGGTACGGTTTAACCTAGAGCTAAATAAAACAGTAAAGATTTGCACAAATGAAAAAGAAACATTAGGAATTCCAAAAGAACAAAGGGACAGATTTAAGAAAAATGACTCATGCATGGGGAATACCAGTGAACAGGGAGTAAGTGGGGATGCTATAGCTCCTTCCCTGAGCAAGCAAAACAATGACCAAACACAGGCAGAAAAAGGAAATACTCAAAAGGAGGGTACAAGTCAATCACCTGAAGAATTCTTTGAGCCACATATTTTTGAAGAGGCTGAAAGGGCTTGTATCACACTAAATGATCACAAATGCACAGAATTAAAAAATGACAAATTGCTGAATGATGTTGTTACACATGTTCAGTTGGAAGGTTGTAATGTGGTCTCTGATGTTACCCAGATGGATGGGCGAACAGTGGCCACACTCCAAAAAACCTCTGATCATGGAGAAATGAATAAAGTCTCTCGCGCAGAAATGGGTAAAAAGGAGGGAAAAATGTTTTTCCATTTACCAATGTGCTTAGCCAAAAGTGAAAAAGGCCTGAGAAAGTTGAGCCCTGAAATCAGTAAGAATTCACACTTCTTATGTGTATTAGAGGAAGTTGAGGACAGATATTATGCACCCATCACTGTAGAATAAAAATGCCACGCCTTTGCTATGATTGACACTGGCGCACAGGCCACAATTATGTCCAAGGAGCTGGTAAAGAGTATCAATGAAGAGAGACCCCCACAGAGTCAGATCACAGTGAAGGAAAATCAAGGTCCAGTGCATAACTTTAATGGGGAGGAGGTGCCCATCATAGGTGTAAATGAGGTTGACATAAAAATAGGAAAGCACAGAATGAAACAAGAGGTATTGATCACATCTATTTGTGAAATTCCATTTCTGATGGGGACAGATTGCCTGAAAAGATTGTCTCCTCTCATAGATGGGGTGAATAGAGTGCTGTGGTCCTTAACCAAAAAACCATTGAGGCCTAAGAAACTAACATCACAAAACAGGAACATAAAGGAATGTCACACCGTTGCCAAAACAAATGATGCTGTGGAGGTATATCTCCAGAATAGTTGCATACCTAGTGTCACTGTTATATTAATGTGTCAAGACAAAATGCAGAGCGACAATGAAAAACTACCTGTACAAATATACTTGGACCCAAGGAAAAATTGGCAGACTGCCATAGATGAGCACACATTACGTTTTTATTTAAAAGAGAAAACATGCAAAAAGAATATTGCTCCTAAAACAGATTCAGAAAAACACATTACCACTCTGGCAGAAATACACATGGAAGATGAGCAACCATGGGTTCATGTTGGTATAAATGACTATTTTAAAACAATAAAAGCCAGTTTAGCGCTTGGACATGAAAGGAGTTTCATTAATGAGAAATTGTTGCAAAAAATAATGGAGAGGGTAGAAATCCCGAAATTTAGGATTAAAAACCAATATGTTTCTGGGTTGGACAGTCCAGACTTTGAAAACCGAATTGCAGGCAGATGCATGCTTAAAATTAGCATTGGGCAGAAAACAATTTACCATAATGTATGGATAGTGAGTGGAGCACAAAATGAATTTTACATGGGCAATGACATCATGCACAGAATGTTTACGGTGTTAGATTTCCTTAATCAAAAAATATGGTCACGCCTAGGTGGTCCGGCACCTGAATTTGAAGACAAAAGAAGGGCTTATCATTGTGCACAACTGGTTCCTTATGCAATCGAATTACAAATGAGGAAAGATACTATTATTCTTGCATTTACAAAACAGTTTGCAATAACACTGAAATGCAAAAATGGACAGCAGATGAAAGACTCTGATGCATTTGTATGCCTGAATGAATCCATAAAACAGCAAGGCCTGTATTATGAATACATTCCATTGGTAGATATTGGTGAAGGATCTGTAAAAATTACGGTAAATAATAAAGGTTGTCAGGATATTCATTTAGAGGAAAACTCCCCATTAGGAATGGCCATACAAAAATCACATTATACGGCAGATTTAAATAACATGGTGATTGGAAATATCCTTGAAAAGTATGTAGATGCCATGGGTGAGTTGCCAGAACACCTGGACTCTCAGCCCAAAGGAATATTTAAAATTAATTCTGTGTATCCTTATGATCAAATGAGACAGTGTGCTGCCATCAAGAGGATTGCATAATATTTAATTTATATGAAAATGAAACAGAAAATCAGCCCATTGAAGTGGAAGCTGATATGCCAAAATATTTAAAAGTGGCAGCTTTACAAAAAGACACAGCCACACAGTTAGAGGAAAGCGCCGAGATTCCCTTACCAGAAGATTTTCCAGAATTTTCCAAAATGGTAGAAGAGCAGATCTCCTTAGCGGATGCGTGTGACAGCAATGAGGATAGGAACAATCTGAGGGAGATATTTATGGAGTTTAAGGATGTATTTGCAAAAGATGCTTATGATTGTGGTTTAACTGATTTACATGTGGCCACACTACCAGAAGGGTGTAGCAGAAGTCCAGTGTTTGTACGCCAGTATAGACTACCGCTGGCATGTTTAGAATCATTGGCAGAGATTATTAAAAATTTGGAATTGCGGGGAATCATCAGGCCCATTCATAGCACATCCAATACACCTATTTTAGGTGTGTTAAAACCAAATGGTCAATGGCGGCTATGTGCAGACTTGAGAGAGTTAAATAAAAGAGTACCAGTATCTAGATGGCCACTGCCATTCATTGATCAGGGCCTAGCTCAGGTACATGGTTCAAAAGTATTTACCACATTAGATCTCACCTCTGGATATTGGTGCGTGCCATTGGCAGAGGAGATACAGAATTTATTTTCATTTACATTTGACAGGACTCAATATGCCTGGCTTAGAGCTCCATTCGGGTACATCAATAGTGGGAGTGAATTTGGCATATTTTTGAGAAAGGCCATGCCGGATGCAGCGGAAAGAGGAACAATAGTTTACGTGGACGATGTCCTGATAAAAAGTGAGGGCCTGAAAAGCCATTTTGATGAAATAAGACATGTGCTAGGCCAATTGCAGAAAGCAGGCGCCAAAGTATCTTTACAAAAAGCACAATGGTGCAAGAAAAAAGTGAACTTTCTAGGGCATGAAGTGACTGAACATGGGCTAAATCCACAAAAGAAGAAAATAGAGGCCATGCAAAGATTAAAAGATCCTAAAAATGTGAAAGGAGTAAAAAGTTTATTAGGGATGACAGGCTATAACAGAAAGTTCATTGAAAATTATGCAGAAATCACTCAACCATTGACTAAACTGCTTAAACTGAATACTCCCTGGAAATGGGAAAAAGAGCAGTCTGATGCAGTGGCTAAATTAAAGGAATGTCTTGTAAAGGCACCATGCTTAGCATATCCCATAAAGGACAGGGATTTCTTTATAGAAATTGTTTTTTCTGAACATTGTATGTCAGCAGTGTTATCACAAAAACACTGTTTGAATCACAAAACCATTGCCTATGCAAGTAAGGCATTTTCACAAGTTGAAATGAAATTTAATGAATGTGAAAAGGCCCTATTAACCACTGTGTGGGCACTACAACATTTCCGCACCATTGTTCAGGGAGAAAAGATGATTATTGAAACAAATCATCAACCTTTGCAATTTTTAGAGAGTAAAAGAATTAGATCAGGTAATCTAGCGCAGTCCAGAATCACTTCATGGATTTTGGCATTACAAGGTTTTCCTGTAGAAGTGAGATATGGACAAAATAAAAAGAACCCAATTGCTCAAGGGTTAGCTGACTTACATGACTGCGCAGCTGAACAAATACCAAATGAAATGGAAGTGGAAACTAGTTTGCAGGAATTTGAACAATCACCACACAAAGCTTTTGATGAAAAAACATGCAAGGATTTGCCAACTGTATATGTGGATGGTTGTGCTTTTCACATTGAAAATGACAGTAATAAACAATTAGTGGCAGGAATAGGAAATGTCTGGTTGAAATGTGAAGGCGTCCCCAGTATAGGGATGAGGATCGGAGCTAGGAGCAGTCAGGTGGCGGAATAGGCAGCCATTTATAAAGCAATTGCTACTGCAGTTGATAAAAAGTTCAGTGAAATTGTCCTGGTGACTGATTCTGACTATGCACGGAATAGCTTTGTGGAGTATGTGCCTGGTTGGAAAGCAAGAGGCATGGTTACATACAACAAAAAGCCACTTAAACATGGAAAAATGATACAAGCCATAGACAAATTGGTGTCAGAGAATAATTTAACAATATACTGGAGAAAGATTTGTGGGCATTTAAAAACACCAGGAGAGGATAAGGAGGGAAATGATAAGGCAGACCACTTGGCTAAGATTGGGGCTGTGATGGGAGAATTGCTACCTATTGATTATTTATTGGGTGAAATACAAATTGATGCAGTAACACGTTCTAAAGCACCAAAGGAGGTAGATCAACCAGTGGTACAGTGGAGTCATGACACGCCAGACCAAGATTTGATTGAGGCACAAAAGAATGATCGAATTTTGGGAATCTATTATAATCATTGATTAGAGAGTCCATAACAGGACAAATACAGTGGGTGGTACCCCTTTCATTCAGAGGGCTAATGCTACACCATGCACATGATGCCATAACTGCAGGCCATAGAGGTTCACAAAAAACATTGGAAATACTAAAAGATTATGCTTACTGGCCACATATGTCCCAAGATGTGGAATTATATACTAGAGGATGTCTAGTATGCGCCCAATTTAAACCTGCTTCACCAATGCATAGAGCACCATTGATGAAAAGAGGCCTAACTCTTCCATGGTCAGATTTGCAAATAGACTATGTAGGGCCTTTAAAAAGGTCGAGCAGAGGAAACCGTTATATTTTAAGTGTGGTATGTTTGATGTCAAAGTGTTTTGAATGCATTCCAAGTTTTGGGTTGCCACAAGGAATTGAGTCAGACAGAGGAAGTCATTTCACAAGTACTCTAATGAGTAAGGTATGGCAAATACTGGGTGTGAAAAGAAAACTACATATTGCATATCGGGCGGCCTCTTCAGGTGGAGTTGAACGGAGCAATAGGTCTGTTGTGGATATTTTAAAGAAATTCGTGGCAGAAGCAGGTTCCAGCTGGGATTTACGTTTACCGTTGGTTTTGATGGCAATCAGATCAACTCCTGCCAAAGCAACAGGTGTTAGCCCCCATGAGGTCTTGACAGGTAGGAAAATGGTGTTACCACAACACCTGCTATACAGAACACATGAGCAAACACTTGTGAGTGCATCCACAGTTCATGAATATATTGATGAACTGAGGAGGCATTTGCAACATGCATTTGCTTTTGTGCAGAGAAATCTGGAAAGAGCTGCTGACAGTGCAAAGTCTTACTATGATAACAAGACATTAGTAAAGGAATACAGTGTAGGGGATCAGGTGTATAAATTTCATTTTGGAAAAAGTAAACAGAAAAATTCTAAATTTCTAGCAGCATGGCAGGGGCCATTTCGAATTATAGATAAGGTCTCTCCTGTGGTTTATAAAATTTTGAAAAATGAAGGTGAAACGGCGATAGAGCAGTTTGTCCATGTAAATCAGATCAAGCCATGCCATCCCAGACACGAGGTCAGACGGCTTGAGCATGTAGAAACAGAAAGCCCTGGGGCTACTACCCACTGATGCACACAATACAACAGAAAGTCCATTGAACACGAAAAGATAAAATAATTGGGTACAGTCAGGAGGCAGTGACAGAGAAGTTAAAAAGTTGATTGTTATAATGGCACATAAACACTGTAATATATGTAAATATATATAATATACAATAAGTAAATAAATAAATGAATAAAAATATATAATGGAAGCTCATGGTTGGTGTGCAGAGAGAAAATGTATTAAATATTGAATGCTGTTTTATATATGTTTGTTTTCTTCTTAACTTGTGATTAATTTCAGAAAAAAAAAAACGAAATGTTTTTACCAAGCATCTTTTATTTTTGGCAAAAGGGTGAAGTTAGTATTGTGCTATGTACTTAATTTGTTTCTTTTCTATTTGATTTAGAACATTAACTATTTATACCGGAGGTCACGGGAGACAATGGAGTCCTGGAGTCCCCTGGATGAAGACCAAAAGATGCCTGCCTCCAGGTGGAGGTGAAGACAAGATAACCAGAATGCCAAAAAAGATGACTCCTATGGATCCAAGATTGCCAAGATGAAAGAGTACTCGAATGAACCAAATGATGTGACATCGCTGGTCGGGACATATCAGAGGCAGACAAGAGTCCTGACATATGGAGTTCCACGTATTTATTATTTTAATTATTTATTTTAATCTGTTATGTTAATTATTTGTTTTAGTTAGTTGTTTTATTTTATTGTTTTTAATTGACTTGTAAAATCGAAACGTTGGATCACTTCCATTGGGAAGGCAAATGTAGAACATTTTGTAAACTAATGAACTCAGATGAATACTGTGTTGATTGCAACTTTTTCATTGATGCACATGAATATTCATTTTGTTGGATTGCTACATTGTGAAAAGAAGAAAAAGAACAAGTTGTTTTTAGGAATTGGCTTGGATTGTAGCCAAGTTCTAAAAACAAAAGGAGGGTATGTAAGGATATTTGGCGTGTTACAGCACCGAGTACAGCACTACTGCACAGGTAGCATTTTTATGCAGCACCACTACATGGGTGTGGTGCATTGCTATATGTGTTGCCAGAGTAACATGGACATATAAGTAAAGACAGGCTATTCAGTCAAAAACGATTTTTACATATAAGATGCAAATCCATTTTACAGTTAAAAGCACACATCTGCACATTCAAAATGCACAATATTTTTCACCTGAAATGCCTATGTTGCAAGAGACACATTTGAAAATTAATAACTAACCTTATTAACAACTAACCTGACTAATAAAACTTCATTTAACAAAACCCACTAATAAAAATGTGTCTCCACTGCAGAATTAGGCCTACTCTGAAAGTGAACTTTTAAACGCACATTCATTTTTTTCTCTGCTGCTCTGTCCACATAACTACAGGAAGCAAAGAGCTCGAAGGAACAGGAAATCAGTTTGTTACAATTGCCACTGTAGAAGTGAGCCATTGTGTAGTGAGGGAGGAGATGACATGATTGATTCTGATTGGAGCAGCCTCATAGCAAGTATCATGCTAGAGGCTGTGATTAGAACTTTGCTGGAGAAGCTTGAGGGGAGGGGGAGGACAATCAACATCTGGCAGAGCTGGGAGAAGGATCTCTTTCCTGGCTGGGGCATTCCTGCTGCAAAAGCTGAGAGTTCCAGGCAATAACCCCGGTTTGAGAACGGCAGACGCTTGTTCTCACTGGGGTTGATCTTCAAGGGAGCCAAATTCAGAAAAAAGAATAGCCGGAGAAAACTCATGCTGAACCGATAAGGTAATTACAGAAGCGAGTGGGAGCTGTGCGAAAGTGCGCGAAGCTGTTCAGTCAGTGTATAAGAGGGAGTCTCAGTCTCTTATCAGCATATTTAATGTTACCAATTGAATATATTCTCACAGCTCTCTGTTCATTTTATCACAAATAATGTTGTACCATTTCATTTATTTCTGTAAAAAAAAGTTAAACTGTGTTTAAAAGAAATTTCTATAATACAAAAACATTTGAAAACAGATAGCTAGTGTGTATTATTTCTCTCTTTCATTTTGCATGGGGAAAGGTTTAAACGTGGGTAGATTTTTAAACAGTGTAATTGTCATTTTAAAGCAGATGTGTGCATGATTCTATTCAGTATGGACAGTTGTGAGTGACTGTTTGTAGCATAGCCTGTTGGAGGTACATGAGTCAACGGGAAGAGAGACTCTCTGGACATAGTTCCCTACTGTATATAAGGTAGTGGAAATTACCACAAAAATACCACAATAGCCCATGGTGGCACACAACACTAACACTGAACATGTGGTATCCCTAAAATGTAGGCCTGAGGTCTCTCTAGTGATCAAGAACAATCTATATAAAAAACAAGGGATGTTGGATATTGGGTCCACAAATAAACCAACCACTATACCAACCAACCACACAAACTTCCGCGCATACCATCTAAATAGGTCTGATGTATTATTGTCATGTGTGACCCAATATGAATACAGAGAGTGATTATTGCTAAAGGTATTTTGGCGGTAAGAAAATACTGCAAAGCCCCAAATATCCACAAAATACCCAACACTGCCCGAGACCAGGTGTTTAGGCCATTGTCGATTTGTATAAAATATTTCCAGCAATGTCTGGGCCCAATGTATAAGTCCTTCATCTCTTTCACAGGTTTCATCTTAATTGCTCTGCATGGCCAACTCGTTTTAGCACTTGGATCCTGCTAGGTTCCTGATGTTCTTCTTTGACACAGTACTTTCCAGAACCTTGAGGTATACTGTCTACAAAGAGGATACCAGAGGAAAGAAAAGTCAGAGTAGGTGGAGGTGTGATGTTCTCATAAGGGCCATACCCTAGATGATTGTCATTATCTCTAGAGGGGGAATCCCTCCCCATGAGATCCTCCCACATTATACCACCCCAGAGAGACTATCGGGTAGCGTTCTCAACTCCCAGGCATCAAGGGAAGTGATCCCCTACTGGGAGAAGTGATGACATCTAGTGATTCATCACATTACCACTTTCATGCACAATTCTTTGGTATGAATACTACCTAGCATAGACTGGCCTCTTTGGATGGGATCTTTATCCCAGATATGTATTAAATGTGTTATAATTTCCGAACAAGTGTCCTCCTCCCCGGCCCCCCTGACGGTCAAGTTGGCCTGTAGAAGCAAACTTCATTGTGGCCAGGATCAAGAAAGATATGTTCATTTGTTGTCCTTTAGTTCACCTAAAAAATTGAATCATGCTAAGTCTCCTGCAGGAGGGAGGAAATCTTGCATCTATTGTATGCACTAATCTGTGGCAAAAGTAAAGCATTTCCCTTGGTGGTGTTTGGTCTAGTCAACTACCTGAGAGCTACTTGGAAAACCAGTGGAAGATTGAGCATTCGATTACCGACCCCCGTGAAACTGCAGGACTGAAAGGCTTTGAGTGTGTCACCACTGCATTCTCTTCCAGTCGAGTTAATAATGTTCCCATAGGGTTTATTGTATCAACCTTTAAGTTTTTGGTTGTGCATTTACCACAAGAGTGCTTATTTTATTTTTTGTCGTATGAATTTAGATTACATTATTTAATGATTTTGTTCTATTTTATTTTGAATTGTTTTACTGTATTGTTGAAATAGCTGATGAATATCATAAAATGGCTAATTGATTGATCGACTTATTGATTGATTAACTGATTAAATGGAAGTGGTTCGAGGAAATCTAGAGGATACATTACTATGAGACAGAAAAAGCTACTTACTACTGACAACTTCAGATCTACATGGCAGAGGTGCTAAAGGACACAATGTCCCACCATAACAGTGCCCGGAATATGCACATTGCCCTGTGTAGCAAAAGCTCAATATCATCAAAGTGTTCTAGAGCCCATCAGCATGACACATTCACAACAATTTTGTGACTCGGTATTTGACCACTTCTCAGACAAAATCTTACAAATTCAAGAACATCCTAACGAAAAGGACAACAAATCAATGCTAAATTGTGAGACAGGACTAGCATTTAATAAAACACAAAAGCGATGCTGGGACCCCTCCACCATTCTCCATGTAGGAATTATGGAGCACAGTCAACCCTATTAACTCACCACAAGTCCCTAAAGATCTTTGCTTGCCCAACATTTGTAAAGCTCTAATCCAAGAAATAGGTCTTGCCCACCTCTTCAATAATTTGTCAATTCATCAATAGCGCAATATACCATTCGGCAATCCATCAAACTGCTATTGAAGAATGTGTTTGGCAAACCTTGGTACTACCACAAGCTTCTGCTCCATCGCCAACATTCCAAGAGTAAAAATCCTAGAGAAGTTAATCTACTGACAACTTCAGGCAGCAAGGAGATCACCAGCATCATGCACCAGTCACACCAATGATGCAGAATAATGAGGTGTACTGAATCAACTCTCTCACCCATCTAGTCAACCGAATATCTTACAATGTCGACTTTTAGGCACAACTCTGGACTGTAAGTTCACCACATCTTGGCATGATACCAAGTCAGAACCCTGTGCTAGTACTTCAGACTGAACCTAGACTGCTATCAAGTTTCTAAGTCTCCAGCTCCACTAAAGCCTTTCGCAGACCATCAAAGTTTTCTTGTGATGACATGTTTAATGGCTATTGCTTGAGAAATGCTGGATTGAGATACCCTTGTAAACATTGTTGTAGTATTGTTCCGAGAACGAATATATCTTAACTATTCAATTTTCTTTAATGGCTTATTGTTTTGCTAAAGTATAGCTGTGTGATATGCTTCTGTTACAGAGTGGTTACAGTTATGTGAATGCCTACCTTAAACTCAATTCAATTATTGAGATTGCCTCTGAGTGCTATGCTTGAATCTGAGCCTAAACATCTGACTTGTGCTGAGTATAGATTGAGCATTCAGCCTTACTACCTAAATTATAACCAGGTGTTATATAAACCCATGTATTTGACCTTAGGCTAAGGATTGGTGTGCTCATACAACAGCATCTTGAGGGGGCTAAGAGGTGAACATCTCCACATCGCCCAGGGCTTTCAGAGCCACTCACAATCTCTTCTTATCTGCTCTCTTTCACACCAGCTCCGTCCTTCAACCAGAGAGAATATGCTTCTCCTTCTCAACGTGTTCAACCATGTCCTTAAAGTCTTCCTCTTTTTTTTGTAATCTCTCACTCTTAATTCACCACATGTTCTTTGTCTCTCCTTCTCTACCTTCTCCTTCATTCAACACAGGCTCATTGTTGTTCCTTCTCACTGTGCTCTTCCTTTCATCACATTCTTCCTTTTTTTTTTCCTTGTATCTCCATTCATCATAGGGAAGCTGTCTCTACATCTCACCCTGCAGCTCCATTCATTGCAGCCTGTTCCTATTTCTTTCATGCTTATTGTTACATGCTATCTATTTCCCCCTACTTTCTCTTCACTCCATTTGTGACATCACCTCCGACACCACCAGCTTCCTTACCCACTGTCTCCTTTCAGCATATAAACTGTTTCTCACCTTCTCACCCTGCCTCCCATTCAATAGATATTATTTTTCAATACACTTTGCCACTCCTTCTTTCAGAAGATTTCCGTCTTTACTCTCATGTCCCATCATTTATCAGGGGCTCTGTTAACTTTTAAACCTGGTCTCTGCAGTGATCACAGGCTGCCTGTCTTCCCTTCTCACCCTGTGACATGCTCGCTATCTTTTCTTTCCACTATGTCACTCCATTTCTTACATGTTCTCTCTCCTCTCTTCGACCTTCTATTTTTTGGAGGATCTATGTGTCTCCACTGCGCTCTCTGTGTTGAATGTTAAGGGGTATATATCTATTTTCTTCATCTCCCAGTCGGCCCGCTCATCATGTTCTCTGTCTCTCCTTAGCTCAATCCCTCCATCTTTTCAGGGGTCTTCCTCTTACTATTGTATGTTGCTGCATTTTTCAAAGTCTCTCCTTTACTTCTTCTCACTCTTCCCCTTGATGTATCACCGGTTGTGTAAATCTCGTTCTCAAGCTGTCCGTCCATTCTTCACATTTTCTCTAATCCCAAAATTCCACATCAGAAAAGAACAAAGTTGTTGTCTTCATTTTTGCAAAAATGTTGCTGCGGTAATTAAAATAAGGAACGCATTAATACAGATATTTCTAATCATAAGGGGTGAAAATAAAGTATTATTAAATGAAAAAAAGTAAAAGCGCACATAAACTGAACCTATGGATTACTTCAGAATACTTCTGCTTTCCGAGATCACACACAATATCGCGTGAGTTCTGGTTTTCAGGAAGTTGAAAGCTCTGAGTAAGAAAAAGACTGTTCAACAGTCGTTTTAGTGGAAGAGAGTGACTGTTACTGGCTTTGGGCTGAAATACGAAGGTGAGTGTGGCTATTCGTGCCTGTGGTCATGAAACGGAAGAGAATTAAATGCGGCAAGTGGTTAAAAGTAATATATAGCAATGCTGCAAACCGAAATCGAGCGCTAAGGCACAATAAAAAAAATCATGCAGCATACACAGGGAAAGTGATATTAAATGCATGAACAATCAAAATAAAAATAAGGACTGTTAAACGCAAATGTGACCGTAACATCCCTCAGGGTCAGTCGTTTCTCAAAGAAACGAGCTGGGGGTAGATCTCTCTCCTCAGCTGAGGCCTTCCTCTGGAACAGTCTCCTTCCACTCTAAAACTTGAGGAGAACCATCTCTGGTTCCGGAAGCACCTCAAGACCTTCCTCTTTGCCTCTGCCTGTGCCCCCCTCCCCTGCTGATTCTCTTCTCCCTTGGCACCATGCACCCGGCCACCCTCTGACCTCCGAACCCAGGTACCTGCTCACCCTGCCACCCTCATGCACTGCCTCCGGGCCACCCCTTGCACTAGGGTCTATATCTGTACCCATACAGTCCCCCCACTTTTTTCTTGCTGCACTTATCAGACCTAACCAGCTTGCTGCCTTAAACTCAGCACTTGCCACTTGCTGGCTGCATTACCATTGTTTGTTGCCTTCTTATTTATTAATGTATTATTTATTTGTTTTTTTTTTGTCTCCTTGCTGCTCACTCTCCTTTTCTCTCCCCTTCCAGGCACTTCTCCCCCTTACCCTCTCCCATTCACTTGCACGTTCTCAGTGTCACTGGGCCTAACAAGATCATTGTTTTTGTTCTCCCCTGTTCCCCCTCCCTTGCTTTGTCGCGCTCTGAAATACTTGTGTATGAGTGCGATAGAAATACAATATCAATATCAATATCAATGTCAACATCCAGGAGGCAAAATGAATGTGCAAATGCACAATGGCAAACTTATGGAGTGTTATAATGTTACATGTGAGGGGTGATGAAAATTCTGATTTATACGTTCCAGAAAGTCATAATTCTATTAAAGACACGTAGGCAAATGATTATGCTTTTCTCTCTGCTGTTCGAGCAACATCATCAAAACAATAACAATAACATACCCATGCAAAAGCTACAATCCCCATAAGATTAGAGTCTTTTGTAGTTTGTAATGCTATTGGTGTTTTCAACATGTGACCCTAAACCACCAAAAGTCACCCTGCATCCCTATAAATCCTGTCCACAATTGTATGTAATCCTCTTTCTTTGTCTGATCCTTTCTGAACTGTAGCATCCCAACCGGTTTGCACATTTCTCATCTATTGACAATATCTCACTAGGAACTTGTTGCTTATAAAGCTATCCTTCTTGTCTGTTACCTGTAATATGGCAGCTTTTTGTGCTAGTTCTCCTATTTCTGTGTCTAACAACTCCTCGTCTGCTGTGCTGAGCACTAGAGTCTTTGACCATTTCTCTTGCCATGGCGTACTCTGCCAGTCTATGTGAAAACCCTGTATGATGTCTAAAACCCAACCATCTGCAGAGATCATTCGCCATTTTTCTTCAAATATTGCTCCTCTCCACACTACTGTGGGAGCTTGTGTCTATGACTTTTGTGCCTGCGCATTCATTCTCACCTGAGTTAGGTTGATGTTGATTTCCTGCATGTTTCCACCCTCTCCCTCTCCCTCTTCCTCTTCCTCTCGAAGGGAAGAAGGGGATGGGATTCCTTTCATCTTGCTTCCAATGGAATCTTTTGGTATGGAAACTTTTGCTTGAATAGCGGCTGGCGGAGTGTCCCCTGCCTCTTCCATCCAGGCCAAAAACTCTCTGCCAAATACTGGAATCCTGGGCTTTATCAATTGGCATGTATGAATTTGCAAATTTGGTTAGTTCTTTTATGAACATGTCTCTGAAGAGTCTCCTTTTGGCTGAAGCGGCCATGTCTGACATGGCCAGTTCGCTGAGCTTGTGATCAATCGTAAATAAAATTGATCTCCTTCTCTCTGCCATGATGGCATTAATGGCATTGCCCAGTAATCATATCGATCTCTGGGCCCATCCAGACAGTATAGCTTGGTCTATTGCCTCATTGTTTCTTTTGCTTCGTCCACCAGCTCCATGATTTTCATCAGAGGCCCAATCACAGCAAGCATTTTGTTGTGGCCTGAGTGCCAGGACCTGTCCAGACCTTTTTTAATGTCCTTAACGTACCTCCCCATAAATGTGACCATGCAGTCGTCAATACCTGGGGTCACTGCTATGCCTTCAGGCAGATGTGGTCTTGGGCACTCCACCCTCAACATATTTCTGGCTTCTTTTGCCAGTGGGCTTCTGAGTCTTCTCTTTATGTATGCTGCTATCCTCGTCAGCGGTTCCCATTCTGAGGAATGTGGATGAATCAGGGTATCCAGGTCAAACTCGTCCCCGGCTTCTTCTTCCTTTTCTTCCACTTTCTTTTTTCTTGGAACCTTTATTACTTTCCTCTTCTTCTGAGGATATCATCTCAACTTCTTCTTCTGATGATAGATTCCCCCAAACATCCTCATCGTAACCCTTTGAACTGTCAGAGATTGCATCTCGCCATTTACGCTCTTTTATTCTTTTGGCTTACTGCCTTTCTCTTGCCCTTTCCTTTCAGTGGCGAGCGGGGGTCTTGGCCTTTTTGGCTTTGCCCGCTTTCTTTCTTCCCCCTTTTTCCATTCCTTGACCATTTGTCCCTCTATGTTCCTCCATACTTTTGGAGACCTTTAGCCAACCCTCCATGATTGCCAGCTGTTGTGAGCTGTGCCCCAGACTATGTCCCATGGCTTGGTGTAATATTTGGTCCATAATGGGTTGTATTCTTGTCTGGCTTAATTGGGCCTCTTCACTGGAGCTGGACATTACTGGACTTAACTGGGGACAGATGTGCCACTGCTTGACAAACCAACAGTTATCTTGGGTCTGCACCCGTCCAAATTATGTATTATTAGGGCAGATTATAATCAATTAGCCCTCTTGAGGCTGTACAATTCTCTATTAACCTGTTTTACACTGAGTTGCATTCTTTGGCCACTAGGTTGAACTGTTCTTCCGATCTGCGTTATGTAACGCTGTCCTTATCCCTCACACTCGCTCATGCCATGTTTCCAAGGTGACATTTATCGATCGCTGCAAACAAACAGCTTCAGAACACAGAATGCTCTGTTGCAAGATATCAACCGATTATGTAAACAGACCGCTCTGTTTTCTTCCAGTGTCTATCTCTCTGGGGTTCTCACTACGCAAATGTCATGGAAGTGATAGTCAGGAGTGCCGGACCCTGATAAGTCACTGTCATGCTCCTCGCACTTCTGTGACTGTAGTGTCCCCTTTCCTGACAATGAGGTGTAGAGGCTGTTGGATCAGCTTGTCCCATCGTGATCCGCTCTTATTAAAAAATAAACATCACTAAACCCTGCGGATATGGTCCGCCATGTTTTCTAACACTGTGCGCTGTTCCTCGCCTTAAAAATGTCTAAAACTGCTTCATGCAATTGTAGAGGAGCAGCTGCATGCCTCTGCAGTAAATTCTGTGCCCTACCTTTTGTATGTTGGAAGCCTGAGATTGTGCCATGCTTGACACGGCAGTTGTGACCATACTACGGCTAATATTCGAAAGAAGGTACCCTCCGAGAAAACCTTGTCAAATGTATTCTCGAAGAGACGACTATCTGAGGGAGGAGCTCCCCGAAGGAATATGAGAAAGAGCAAAAGTGGAGCTAGTGACGTCACAAGAGATGAGTGTGACACCCTAAGAAGTCTGATTGAAGAGAATGCATGGACCGTATAGAAACGGATGCCGAAGTTAAGAATCGAGTAAACTTTCATATGTGAGAAGAACAGTGCACGTGTGTGACGCACTGCAGAAAATGTAAGCCGTTCAATTACTGTACATATGCAGAAACGCAAGTAGATTAAGTAATCTTAGAAGCTGGCTATATGTAGTGAGTAGACTGCAGGTGGAGCCCCCTTCTATAGAAGCTGGACGTCAGTGGCCCTCATTACGATACTGGCGCTAAACCATGGCGCTATTAGCACCATGGTTGGTGCCGGTATCGTAACGAGTCCGCCAATGTTCAATGGGGAATTACCACCCCATTCCAAGGTTGGCGGGGCGGTAATTCCCCATTGAACATTGGTCCTTCCCCATTCCCATTTTTGCCCCATAGGGCTCAATGGGCCTGGGGAAGGTGCTAAGTACGGTACCGCAAATTGCGGTACCGTACTTAGCACCAAGGTCCCTTTACGGGTCCCTACTTTAACGGCTGGTCTAGACCAGCCGTTCAGGTCTGGTCCCGCAAAGGGACCTCGTAGTAAGGCGCTAATGGGTTAACGGCGCCCCAGCCTTTTACAGCGCCGTTAACCCATTAGCGCCAGGGTCGTAATGAGGCCCAGTGTCATGAATTTAGTAAGCCCAGACCCATGGAGAAGAAAGGCAGAGAACTGTGTCACATCAAGAATTAGCTGAGATTGTGGATAAGAATGGCGAGGCAGTCTGGGCTGCTGCCAAAGGTGAAGTAAACCAAGGCCGGTTATCTAAACTCAAAGGCAGTGAATGTGAGAAGTTGAATCATCCCATTTCAAGGTGCAAAGAAAGAACAAGATGCATGTCAAGTTTTATTCATTTAAGACATTTCCATGCTGCAAAATTGTTCACATCATGGTCTTCTGTAGTCAAGGATGGAAATATGATATGATATGATAGGTTATTTATAAGCGCTTAATACCCAGAGGTTTCTAAGCACGGACCTGGGGATCGAACATGTGCGGCTCCGTGTTGTCTTGCTTCCAAGGCGAGCATGTTGCCCCTGAGCTATCCTCCCGAGAATAAAGTTGAGCTTAGAGTTCTAGAACGATAGTGCATGCTCGCACTCCCTTATATTCCCAGAGACAATAATACTCTGTAAGGCCAATTTCTAAGACAATCATCATGGCAGAAGGCATGACTGATGAGAGACGTTAAGCTAATTGGGTGGGGAGGTAAAGTCAAGTCCATCTCCTGGCACCTGGGTTTGAGATTACGTGCTGCTAAATGAACTGAATGTTCCAGACATGGCACAAGCCTGCCAACTGATTATAGAGGGCCGTATAATGAAGGGCCTTATAGTTTGAGAGTCAATGATATATCGTGAACTTAATAGTAATGAAGATTAAGGGAGTTATACGTAGAACTTAGCGCACAAGTGGCGCACGCGACTGGCGCACAGATGGAGCGTGCACCGGTCTGCGCCAGCCGCATACGCCAAAACCCATTTTGACGCACACCGTATTCATAGATACTAACATCCATAATCAGCCCTGGGGCAGAGTGGCGCAGCGACACTGCAGCAGTGCCAGTTACACCCCCAATCCCGCCTCATGCGCCAAAAACATTGCACAAATCCAGTACATGGCACAATTGCCAGTGGACCATCATACAGCCCCCCAACTACAAAAACATGTGGAAAACTCCCTGCTCACCCCTCTGAATACCCGTACCCCACTTGCGCCAGCGATATCGCATGGAAAACAACCCGCGCACCCCTCGGAATACATGCACCACACTTGCGCCAGCGAAATCGCATGGAAAACTCCCCGTGCACCCCTCGGAATACGTGTACCCTGATCACTCCAGCGAAATTGCATGGAAATCTCCCCATGCACCCCTAGGAATACGCGTACCCCGCTCGCACCAGCAAAATCGCGTGGAAAACTCCCCGTGCACCCCTCGGAATAAGTGTACTCCGCTTGCGCCAGCGAAAATGCATGGAAAACTCCATGCGCACCCCTCAGAATACCCATACCCCACTCGCACCAGCGAAATCACGTGTAAAACACCCCACGCATCCCTCGAAATACGTGTACACTGCTCATGCCAGCGAAATCGCATGAGAAACTCCCTGCGCACCCCTCAGAATACGCTTACCCCGCTCGTGCCAGCGAAATCCCATGGAAAAAGTCCCCCCTGTGGTGTGGGCTGCCTGCGGAGCATGCCCAGGGGTGAAGGGCTGCCCACGGGGCATGCCCAGGAGTGATGGGCTGCCTGTGGGGCATGCCCAGGGGTGAAGGGCTGCCTGTGGGGCATGGTCAGGGTGGATGGGCTGCCTGTGGGGCATGCCCAGGGGTGATGGGCTGCCTATGGGGCATGCCCCTACTGCTGCCAAGGAGTCCACCTCCAAACGCCGCCTCTTGGACCTACCCTCAGCAACTGCGGCCATGGACACGGCACCAGACTCCTCACTCCCCGAAGAGATGACTACATGGGAGGGGAGCTGGGCCCTGGGTCTCTGGCTGGCGGTGGGATCCCTGCCGCTGTGCTCCACAGCACCGCCTCCGTCCTCTTCATCAGTAGACACTGCAGACAGGGAGAGACAGAACACAGGTATCAGGGCACTGTACAATGGTCATATATGCACATGATATTTGTACATGATTTGTACATGAGTGACAATGTCAAACTACATAGACGGCATCACAATCCCCAACAAACATATCATTTGAACCCACACACATGCACAAATTGAAACGGATGGTGCATCAGACAGCAGCATCCATATACACACAACAGCATGAAAATCCAAAGGTCAGCGTGACATCACAAGCAACATGGGAAGTGCCAAACACATGCATACATGCCACCAGACAGACATGCATCTGTACATCTCCACCACCTGTCACAGTGCAATTACCGGCAACTATGTCACATCTGCCAATCGGCTCACTACATATCTGTGTCACATGCGTCCATGGCATATCACAGTTGCACACATGTCAAACACACACACACACGCACATGTACAATGTGCACGTACATGAAGGTGGAACCAGCATCCATGTGTCACATCCCAACCATGGCATAGTATATACACAGAAATGCTAACATGTGTGCCTCCCACATGCATTTGTGTATCATGCTTTGGAACACATACACCATTGATGTGCATCACACATGACTGGACTCACATGCGGCAGGCTCATGTCCCTGCACATAAACATCCATACATGGGCCTTTCCAGACACATGTCCATGCTGCACACTCCTGGCACACCTCAACATGCACTGCGTCCAATCAGTACACATGGACACTTACCGCTCGACTCCAGGCGGGTCTGCCCCTCAATGACCTGGAGGTGAAGCGCTGGGCGTATGCGTTTCAGGACCCTCATCTGGTCGTTGGTAAGGCGGACCCAGCATCCCCCTTCATCCGCTGCGCCCAAGAGGCACCTGGCCTTCCTGAGGGTCCTGGACCTAAAGTCCTCCCAGCGCTTGTGGACGTGTGATAGGTCAGGGCTTGCCACCCCTCTACGTTGA
Source organism: Ambystoma mexicanum (assembly GCF_040938575.1). Lineage (NCBI taxonomy): Eukaryota > Metazoa > Chordata > Amphibia > Caudata > Ambystomatidae > Ambystoma > Ambystoma mexicanum. Next base: position 435,814,758 of record NC_090934.1, on the reverse strand, counting down.
TGGCAACCACGATGTCCATCCAGATCCTCCTCCATCCATCCTTGTCGGCGCGTGTTCTTCCGAAGAGGGCATCATAATGCACCAGGACTTGCTCCACCAGGATGTCAACCTCTCCTGCTGCAAAGCTGGCAGCCCTCTGCCTCTCTAGCTGGGGGTTGCCACTGGTCTCAGATGGTGTTTCCCCCGACATGGCAACCCCCGAGGCAGGTGTGGGCGGGTAACTGGGTCCTGGTGCTGGGCTGTGGAGCGATGGAACTGCAGTCAGGAGGCTTCTGTTCCAGCAGGGGTGGTCACAGCAACTGGACCCCTGCAGATGGCTGACGTGCAGGCACCAAATAGCAGGGCATGTGGCCAGCAGGCAGGCAGGCAGCAGCAGATGGCTGGTGGGAGTCGGCTCGGGGTTCTGGGGGGCAGGAAAATGGCCTTCTGGGCAGGAGCATGGTCTTCCGTGTGTTGTCGCGTGGCCAGCTTGATACGGAGTGATTTTGCAAATGCAAAAACAGCATATCAGCATGTAATTCTAGGAAAGGCCCTTAGCACGTAAGCGTGTATGTGACGTAATGCGCGCAGGCGTTTCCCTCCAATGGGTGTATCGCCTACCCGTTTTCGAGTTCATAGTAGCCTGTGTGTCCCATGCGTACATGTTTTTCGTGTCCCTGGGTGCCACCGCATACTGTGGGAGGTTAATTCCACGCACGTGGGCTACCGGGGGTTGCGTGCACGGTTTTACTGCAGTTTTGGGGTGCCTGAGCATTGCTTTACCCGTCACTTCATCACCGGGGTCACATACAGCCTTGCAGGTGCACAGGGGTGCTGTTAACATTTAGTACCTCACACCCTTTACCCCAATTGCCCAGGGCAATTGTCGTATACACCTCCCATTGGCACTACTACTAAATCTGTGCGGGCACTACTACATCTGTGCCATGGTTGGGAGGCCACGAAAGGTGAGGGGTGCCTCAGCTGAGCATCCTCCACGTGGCGGGCATGGTCAGGGACCTGGCTGGGGTAACCAGGGAGCAGGGGGACTCCAGAGTGTCCAGGGTGGCTGCAGAGGGAGAAGAGGCAGGGCTGCGCCACTTCGACAGGATGTTCTGCCACGTGTTGGTGCAATCATGCCACCACCCCTTGTGGTTCCGGGAGATGCAGCTATTGCATCTGGCACTGGCAATCATGTGACCTGGCAGTCCGTTTCATCACCACTGCCCAAGGGTAGTGGTAGCTGCAGGTGCAGCTGTGGCCACCACCACCCAGGCTCATGGTCGGCCAGCGCATGTTGCGTTGGCACCTGAAGAGTCCCAGGAGGTCAGGAGGCACGTGGTAAGTGCACGCAGACCTGCCCTGACCAAGGCACATGTCCCTGGGGAGTATTGTTATCTGCTGCCCTGAGCAGCCGGGTGTTGACAAGTGCATGGGCAGATGCAGCCGACACAACCCTGGCTGTGAGTCTACCATCCAGTACAGTCCCGGTCAATGACCTTGGCACAGCGGATATTGCTGTGCAGGGTCCAGCCAAGGGCACCCAGCAGCCACTGACGCAAGTCAGGGCTTCCTTCCTAGTTCTACTAGCCACTCCCTCGGTTCAATCCACCAACACCACGGCCCCTACTGATCAGGACGGCATTTGCCAGACTGGGTCCAGATCACTGCCCAAGATGAGGAAGGTTGAACCTGCACAAGAGGCTGGGACTCCAGACATGCTCTAGCTGCCTGCACGTAGAGGAAGAAGCCTTTCGGCAAGCAGGAACTGGACTTCCTTGTGGGCTACGTGTCGGAACACAAACGTGATATGCTAGTGGGCCCAAATTCTCACACTACGGCTGCTCAGCGTTGGGACCACTTGAAGTGTGTTGCGGAGAGTGTTAGTGCATTCAAACATGATGTGCGCACAGCTCAGGGCTGCAAAAAGCGTTGGGATGGCCTCAGACGCTGTGTTAAGCTAAAGCGTGCCTCCAATTATTCCATGACTGGGGTGACTGGCGATGAGCCACCACCTCAGGAGGACAAACTCATTTCGCACTAGTTGATTGCTGCAGAGTTCATACTGGCAGAATTGGTCGGAGTGGGAGAGATGCTGGATTTTGACGCCCCGTCCAGTGAGTGTTTTTGCGTGTTTGTCCAGGCCACGTGTGGTTTGCTTGTGTGATGTTTTGTGCTTGACTGCCAATACATGCTATGTGTACATGGTTCTCATGTGCGAGTCATGCAATGCTTCACTAATGCATGCCTGCTGTGCAGCATGCTGGACATGTAGTGCAGACAGGGACTGTCCTCATCACCACACTTGCACCCTACTCGCATGCTAGACACCGGGCTGCCCCGCCGGTCCATGTTCCAGCTCACTGGGCCTTCTGCATGTAGCCTGGCGTGTCTTTCCACTCAGCACTCAGACTATGTCATCGCATGACTGACAAGCATGTGTCTTTGTGTCTGCTGCCTGCATGTTGGTACTCCACATAGGCATGCTGCCTTGCCCCTCCACTCCCCTGCACCACTATTACACCATTGCACTGGTGGGTAACATGTTGGACTACTGCAATGGCCTGTTCAACGCTCCTGTGTACATGCACACTTCCCCCTGCCAACCTGCCAGACACATACTGTGGGGTACATCCTATGTCCTTAATGCGGGTTCTCACTCGGACTGTGCAGATGGCAGATGCTCCGCAGGGACATGAGTGCCTATTCATGCTCCATGTGCATTCCATGCATGCCCCTATGTGTCCTTTGCAGGATGATCATTGTAGTACGTGTCCAGGATGACATACATTTAATGGCATTTCATCATCCATTCCATGCTTACTGTGGCTTAGTCCGGCATCACGCACATGTTTATGGTGTCATAGGGCCTCATTACACGGATGCCGCTAAGGGATTACCGGCACCGGTAAGGGCACCGGTGCTGGTAATCCCTTAACGCCATACTACGAGGTCCCTCAGCGGGTCCCGTCCTTAACGTGTGGCCAGACCACACGTTAAGGAAGGGACCCGCTGAGGGGCTTCAGGGCAAATAACGGTACCGCTAATAGCGGTACCGTTATTTGCTCCTTCACCATTCCCATTGAGCCCTATGGGGGCTCAAATGGGAATGGAGAAGGGCCTTGGTGAATGGGGAATTACCGCCCCGCCAACCTTGGAATGGGGTGGTAATTCCCCCATTCACCAAGGCAGAATTGGTAAAATACCGGCGGGAACCATGGCGCTAATAGCGCCATGGTTACTGCCGTCCGTGTAATGAGACCCATAGTCTGTGTGGGGCACAGGCCTCCCCTGTCTCAAGCCCCATGACTCTGTCAAACTGGTGTAGTGCCTTCTGCACAAATGGGTGTACTACAGAGGGTTCATCATCTGTCCTGCTCACTGTCCCATTCTCATCGGCTGTGTTGTCAGTTGACTCAGATGATGCAATTGACGCTACTCAACACTGTCTGCCAATACACAGTTATCTGGTCAACCTTTCACTGCCATGCAATGCCTCCCTGCATTTTCACTAAGGGGTGAGAGGTGTCTGTATCCATGCAACACATTGCATGCACATTGCACGTGATGCCTGACCTTGCACTTACACTGCCTTCTTGTTTATTGATTGACATCATAATGTACTTGTTGATGTAGATAGTCAGTAACGTGCAAATGCCATGCACTGCGCAAACCACTTCTGAGCCATGTTACACCGTTCTACATGAATACTCACTGATGCAATGTAAAAGTGACCTGGCATGTATGGTCGGATTGTCATCCTTCACTGTCATGAAAGGCACAGGCACAGGTGCATCCTGTGACACATGTACTCAGTATTGAAACACCTTAGTGGGTGTTTAGCAAAGTTGATAGGTCAATCTGCGGCCTATACTAACTGGTATAGGCCGCAGATTGACTGTAGCCTGCCAATTGGGTTGTAATGGCTCTGGAGCTGCCTGCACGTGTGTTTTTGTACACTTTCACATACATCAAAGCAAGCAGTGTTGTAGCTGCTTGCTTTGCTGTATTGGTTGCTGTTCATGATCACAATACGGGTGTATAGGGACACAGGTGTTTTTGAACACTTTCACATGTACATATGCAAGCAGCTTCAATGCTGTGTAGTGCAACATTGCGGCTACTCACTTATGTGTGTGTGAAAGTGCTCATTTACACATGTGTCTTCTGCAGCTTTTTTGTTGACTGACTGATATGTAGTTGATTGACGTTAATGCTGGTGAGATTTCAGCATTGCGCCCGTTATGTTCAACTGGCACACTCCTGAAGGTGCACTGTTGTGCAATATGTGTACGCCCAGGTCCACTTAGCTAATCTGGTGGGGCCTGGCCGTGATGATTTGACACACTGAATAATGGTTTAGGGCACATTCATAGCACAATGTGCTGAATCAGGCCCTGAGGGGTGTTCTGGAGGCTTCATAGCCGGCAGTTCGGACCGTACTGGGCGTTATGGTCCCTCATGCCTGTTTGCAGGCCCTCGCTTTGCTCGGCACATTCACTATGTCTACATGGCCCATGAGACCCGGTACGGGCCGAGCTGCAGATGGATGAAGCAATATTGGTGATGATGATTTAGTGATGCATATGTGCATGCATATTACGTGAGTCATGGTGTGTTTGGATTCACTTGCAGCTGTGGCCATTTGGCAGTTTAGACATGATTATAGTATGTGTCATCTCTTTGTTGCCATCTGTCATTTCTGCCTGTGACATGTGCCTAACAGGGGTGGTGTGTGATGGAGGTGATGTACCACAAGCAGTACATGTGTAGGCTTTGTTGTTTACACACATCTGTTTCTGCTTTTGAGATGTGTTTTCATATCGATGCCACTGGATGCATGCCGGAATTTCATTTGTGTGTGACATTTCTGCTTCATGTGTTGGCTGTCGATGTGATGTCTTTGCGTGTGTGCATTATGTGCATCTGACATGTGTACTCATGTTTGTTTTTTCTAAATTACAGATGATGATGCAATGGAGCCAGAGGATGGTGATGTCAATCCTGACACGGGGTTGATATTACGTCGGCAACCCGGCACAAGTGGGGGTCGTGGGGTGGTAGGCCACGAAAACCCACTTGTGCTGCAGACCATTGTGTCCAGGGCTGGCAATGGGTTTAGCTCGGAAGATCACTCTGACAACAATGTTGATTTGGATGCACGTCATGTATATTCGTCGATGGTAAGTGATTCTGATGTGGATGATGCTCTGTCCGCGACACCTGCACTGAGGGGCCAGACGGTGTTGGAACCTCCGCCTGTGGTGGATCGGGATGCACAGTCACACTTCACATCAGTTGCTGATGTACCTGGGGCATCACATCAACAGAGGGATGTAGTCCTGCAGCCGCGGGCGGTGCCAACCCAGAGGACCACGGCTCCTTGGGCCCCGCGGGTGTCAAGCCCAGCAACGCAGTGGCCGTGTGCCACCGGGGTATACTGAGTGGGAGCAAGCCATGTGTGCCAATTCCGAACAACAGGGGGCAGCAATTGATAAGATCGCTCAGAGCATGGAATGTGTTGCCCAATCCGTGCTCACCCCTGCTAGGCAGGTGGATCTCCAGCAGCGGGCAGCACAGTCCACGGCCCACTCCCTCAGGCTGGGCCTGGCAGCCTCAGACAGGGCATGCCAGGCTGAGTGTCTGCTGTCTCTGCGTCAAGCACTTGCTGCTGACACAGAGGTACACAGGGAGGCCCTGAGGGATGACCATCAATCCCTCAGATCTACTCTGGGTGTGCACATGTCCCAGAGGCAGCAGACAGAGTAGAGGTTGGAGCAGCTTGAGAATATCATCTCGGCTGAGCTACGTGCATACCGGGAGGTGCTCCGGATGTCATGTGAGGCCATGCAGGAACAACTCTGTGTTACACGTGCTACCTTGCAAGAGGAAGCACGCGTATCACGTGAGGTGCTGCATGCTGACCTACGTGTCATTGCCGCACAGGACCAGGCTTACCAGTCACGCAGACTGGCTGCCGACAAGGGGCAAGCTGCGCATAGGCGTGGTCAGGGTACTGTGCCACGTACACCTTCTGCTTTCCATCAAGAGGGTGACTCAGACGACGACTTATCTCCCACACAGGTCGGGCCGTGCAGGCGTTAGCCCATGGAGGTTTTTGTTTATCTCAACATCATCGCATATGGGTGTTGAGGTGCAACCTATACCTCCCCCCTCCTAGGAGCCCGCCCCCCAGGTCATATATGGCCATTTTTTATTTTATAGTTAGTTTAATTAGTTAATATAGTTTAAAAGTGTTTGTCTATTTGTGCATTAATGTGACAGTGTGGTGCTTTGTGGCTTTTGAAAGCATCCACTGTCTGTTCCAGCTGGGCCCATTCAAGCTTGTCTTGTGTATGTGTTTGTGGCTTGGGGTCCTGACACATATGCCACTCCTGCTTCCCCGATCCATGGGCTCGCAGGGATGGTTCAGTGTGACAACCATTTACACAAGGGCATTGGACTGTCATCATATCTGTGGCCTGTCTGCTGCTGTACTACTTGTGTTAACACCCCTAGTGGGGATTATGGATGTTTTCTCCATGGCCGGTCTGCAATCAATTTTGGTGAGTACATTATTGAACTGTCCATTTATCGATGTTATTTGTGATGCATGTTCTTTTCTTGCCTGTATACGTGCTTGACGGTAGCCTGCACCCTTTGACTATCAAAGTCACACTGATGGTGGGAGGGGGACGGTTGTTGACTATGTCAAGTTGGTACCTGTTGAGTTCAGCCCCTGGGGATTGTGGCAAAGGAGGATGCATTAGGAATGTGACCCAAGAGGCACGACTCACGGTCCAGTCCTCACCTGAGATGTCCGCCTATGCTACTACTACTACGCCCGCTTTCGTTTGCACGGCAGGTTGTATCTGGCTTCCCTCTTGGACTTTGAGGCTGCCTGTTGGCGCAATTTTCCTGCTGGACTACTGCTCTTTTACTTGTTTTTCACACTCTGGTGCCTTTAGTCCATGTTCTTCTTCCTGCTACTGTCCTTGTTGCAGATCTGTCCACCCGCCTCTCGGGCTGTTATTTCCACGTTCTGTTACACTGCCTCGGTTTGCCTCAGTACACTTCTGTTCTACAGCATCTTTCTGTCACTACTCCGTCTTTCATCTATTATATCCATGCCTTTATGTTGCCTGTTGTCTTTTACCAATGCTATTCAACTGTTGTGGCTCTTAACTTGCTGTCAGCTGTTTCCGGCTAGCATTCTCTGTGCCTTTCCAGACTTGTGCTGTCTCTGCCTTTCTTTGTTCACGCTATCAAAGATTGATTGGTTTCCAGCTCAACCATCCAGTTGTGCCGGCCTCCTTGGTTATTTTTGACTCAAGTTCCAGCTCTACCTGTCAGGGTACAGAACCTGGGGTTGTGTGGGAGGAGGTCAGATGTAGGTCTTAGACATGGCCCAGTGACAAGCAGCATATAGATACACACACAGGATACTTGCCAGCCTTATTAAAAGCTTGTATGCTCTCTCTGAAGGAAAAGGAGCCTCCAGACTACCTTTCCCAGCAAACACCAGGCCAAGAACTATAACACCCTGGCCACTTTGGGTGGTGCACATGTGCGCATGCATGCACAAGCAGACGCACAGGGCTTATGCTCAGACGTCCGACTGCAGCAGACATGTTTCCAGGAGCTCCGAGCAACGTGAGCAGCACGAGGGGCCACGCCCCAGTTGACTTTCCTCCAGGCCCCTCGCACATGCAAGCTAAGTAGTGCCAGTGCTGGGGAGCTTAGCCAGGGGTTGGGGAGGATGTGCACAGTACAGCCAAGTTGTGCTGAGGAGCAAATGCCAAGAAGCTTTCCAAGTTGTCAGGGGAAAACGCAGGGGGCGTCGCCCATATCCTAGAGTACCCCCTGCTCCGTAGAAGCTAAGTTATTAGCGCAGTAGTGTTCCTAGCCACAAACTAACACAGCGCAAGGGGGGCACCCATCGACGCACAAACTGTAGTGCAGTGCATATCATTAGCATATACAATTAGCCACGTGCGCTGCCTATAGAAAGCTGCGGCTGGCGGAACGCAACTTGTACTGAAGTTGCACCTCGCAACACGTGTCTAGCAGCACATCCAAGGCACATTATATCATGTTTGATTCTTAACCCATAGTCTTCTGTTTAACTCAGGGCCACGTCCGGCTACCTTACCGCATTAACAGTGTATAAACCATCATGAGGGCAAGCTAAACTATGCGAGCAAAGCAACAGACAAGAGTGCCTGTTTGGGGAGGAGTCACTAAGTTGGAGGCATGAATGGTGTTATGTGTGTGTGGGGAAAACACACACAGAATAGTAACTCATGCTCTCTTTGCAGCATTGAACTGCTCCTGAGAGTGTGCAGGCAGGAGGCCAGCACTCACCCCAGAGATGAGTCTCTCTTGTGATCACCTTGGAGCCAGTTTGCACAATGTGCATGAAGTACATGGTTTCTCTGATTGAGTATGTGCAATTGTCAATAGTTGTATTTTGTATTTTCACTACTTTCCCTTGCCCATTCACCTTCCCTCTCCTGACCCTCTATACGGTTATCCTAAATACCGATGCCTATCCAACCAATGGATACCTAACCCTCTTTCCCTGCTGGGGTCTCGGAGGCCTGTGTAAGTTTTACCTTGCAGGCACCCAGACCGCAGAGGGGGTGGTTGGTTCGTGCCACTCCTGCACCTGGAGACCGGAGCTATGACACTACCCATCAGCTGTTGGCATCCTCATTGATTGTTGTGTACTGAAATTGATCCACATCCTGTTGAACCATTATTCAATTGTGCTACCTTGGTAGTTATTCTATCATTCTGCCTGGAAATGTGCTTGGCCATATTCAGCTCCTTCAAGTTATCTACTGGAGACTCTTCCAGGTTTTTTTTGTGGCTACAGGCTTTTCCCCAGGTTTGGGGGTTTGGCTCCTTGGGGTTCTCTGCGATTTGGTATTTTTACCAGTCAAAGTGGCCTCTTAGGGGGCTGGACCCTATATACACAAAACGTGGAACAAGGAAACCAAGGGGTAGAGGGATCCTGAAGCCAGGTAGACTAGAAGGAAGAAGCCAATGGACCCCAGACACAGTTCTTCTGAAGGTCATGGTGATGAGTAAATGAGGGAGGGCCTTTTGTTGTCGTACAGTACGTTTGGGCTACAGTGTTTGGGCACTCCCTGACATTGTCATTGTGGGGTACTAAGTACATGATGTGTTCTGCTGGTCAATGGCTGTTCCTGTGTTGTGTTTACTTTTCAGGTGTCAGGGGATTGTTGTGGTTTGACATACTGGGGTGTACACATGGCCACTGTTCACATGTGATGTGTACAGGACACTGAGTGTCACTAGATTTCACATGCATATATTGAGTGCATGTCCCTACTGACACACACACTTACACAATGCTCCACCACATATACACCACCCTTCAGTGCCCACACGTGCACACAGATTGCCTTCTCTGGCATGCTGTGTCCCTGCAGCGATTGATCACTTACCATTTGGGGATTGTGTACATGCATCAATAGGTTATTTTTGTTGCTTGTCCTTTTTATTTGATGCTCAAGGTGTATCCCCAACACAATGGCTGCTCACTGTGCTTTGTGCTGAACAGTGTGTTGCAGGAGACACACAAAGCACACATGTTTGGGATTTGTGGATTTGGTTTGGCCAATGTGCATGCCAACAGGCATTCTGTCTTTTGTTGATGGTGCCTGTGGTGGCATGCATTTGTGTATGACTTTTTATGTGTGGGAGGTTGTTGGTCAGTCATTACATCTGATTCCATGTCAGGTGTGATTGTGTCAGGCCTCTTTCCATTTATCACGTGTCAGTTTGTATCTAATTGGTCATGTGTTGTGCTTTTGGTTTGCTCTTTTGCTGTTGCATGCCATGTCATGGTGTGGCAGACAAGGGAGATGTGGGTTGGGAGTGTTTGGGTGACATACCAATGATTGTCATGGCCTGTTTTGCAGGGGGGTGGTGTGATATACACCTTGCATGTGTTCCTTTTGGTCACACATTATTGGTTATGTTTAAGTAGCTAGGGAAGCACACATTGTATCACTTTCGTAGCAACATTTTCAGGGTGGTAAAGTTATGACAGTTGACTGTCTCTTTGTCATCATCGATTGTCACCTGGTATGTGCCAGGCCTGTACGCAGGGTTGGGAGTTTAGGTGAAAAATGGTTCCACATGCTGGGTCCGGGCTGCCTCGCCAAGTGCCCTTTCCCCTCCCATGGGCAGCGCCTGTGCCTGTGGTTGGGGATGTGGGGGCACCGCCATGTCCACCGGTACGCTCTGCAGTGTTGCAACATTGTGCAGGACACATGCTGCCACAATGATCCTGCACGCTACTGGGGGTGCATATAGTAGCTGCCCACCAGAGTGGTCAAGGGAGCGGAAGCGTGACTTGAGCACTCTGAATATGCGCTCCACTATGCCCCTGGTTGCAATATGGGCAGCGTTGTATCTTACCTGTGGTAGTGTGGTGGGGTTCCGTATTGGTGTCATCATGTGGTTTCTCAGAGGGTAGGTACTGTCCCCTGAGGAGGTGAGGGTGGTTTTCATTAGTTGGGTTTGTGTATTTGTCTGTGTGTGACATGCATGCGTGTGCAGAGACATTTGTTCTCCCCAATGGGCCATGTGTCTCCATGCTTCCCAGCTTCCAGGTACCGGCTCAGGGCGGACATTCTGTATATAAAACTGTCATGGGTAGACCCAGGATAGTTTGCATAGACAGAGGTGATGATTCCATGGGCATTGCATGCAACCTGTACGTTGATGGAATGCCAGTCCTTGCGGTTTCTATAGATGTGCTCAGTGGCCCTAGGTGGACGTAGGGCCACATGGGTACAATCTATGGCACCAAGCACTTTGGGGAAATGTGCCACCCTGTAAAAGTCTTGGACCACGGCCTGCCTTTCTACGGGTGTTCTGGGCATGTATATGTGCCTGCGGACTGAGGGTCGTGCAGTCATGATTGCCAACACCTGGAGTAGGCAGCGTGACTCTGTGGCCTGTGAGACAGCCCCAACTATGGCAGTTGTCTGCTGAAATGACACAGTGGCCAAAATATTCAGGACATTGAGCACCTTTTCCAAGGGGCTCGCTCATTGCTTGGGAGCACAAGGTGGTTGATGTGAGGTCATCATCCCACTCAGTGAGCAGGTCTAGGATGATATTTTGTATTTGTATTTGTATTTGTTTTATTTCTAAAGCGCAGCCAGGCCCGTGGGCAACCAGGCGCATTCATTTACATAAAGTTACAGGTCGTTACAGTTACATGAAGTAGATCAGGTACGTACAGTTTGAACAAGGCAGGAGACACAAACTCTCCTCATTTACAAGACCTGGTTACAGGACGTTATAGTTGCATAGAGTAGATCAGGAAGATGCAGTTGAGCAAGGCAGGAGACTCTAGCTCTCCCCATTTACAAGAGGACAATGCTGGTAACGTACATAAATAAGTAGGGAATACAATAAATACAGTAAAGCAGGAAATAAAACTAGAGATCTAAAGAGGTTAGGCTGTCATTGTGTCCATGTCCTGAAGCCAACATTTAGTGTTGCACTTGAATAAGTGGAAGGATGGTTCAGATCTAAGAGAAGCAGGGAGTGTATTCCATAACTTTGATGCCAGTACAGGGAAGCTGGCACCTCCCGAGTTATGGAGTTTGAATCTTGGTTTGGACATTGTATGTACTTGGGCCGCTCTAAGTGGTCTTGAGGACGTGTGTGAGGTGAGTTGGTTAGCAAGGTAGGCTGGAGCGAGGTTGGCCTTAGCTTAGTGTGTTAGAGCAAGAGTTTTGAGCGATATTCTGTGCTCTACCAGAAGCCAGCGTAAGTTGCGTCTAGTCTCAGAGATATGCGACTTCTTAGGGATGTTGAGGGCTGCCCTAATGGCTTTATTCTGAATTACTTGTAACTTGTTGAAGTTTTTGTGGCTAGTACCAAAGTATAGGGCATTACAATAATTAATTTTGGACAGAACTAGAGTTCTAGCAAGAGTAATGCAGTTAGGTGTGGTAATGATGTTGCAACCACGTTAGTTTGTTTGGAGAAGGATAGTGTGCCGTCAAGGTAGATGTCAAGTGTTTTAGTGTTGTTGGAGACGGTGATGGAGTTACCATCTATAGTGAATGTTTTGAAGGCCGTGTTTAGTTTCTTCAGTTTAGCGTGTGTGCCAATTTTTTCGTCGTTTAGACAAAGACCATGTTGTGCCATCCATGCTTGTATCACCAAGTAGATTTCGTTAAGGGTTTTGCTGTCATTTGCATAGTCACCGGAGATAGGAATGAGTATCTGGGTGTCGTCCACATAGTTAGTATACGTAACACCCAGATAGTCAAGTGTGTCGAATAGGGGCTTCGTAAAGACATTGTATAGCGTAGGGAACACACAAGAACCTTGCGGAACCCCGCAGGGTAACGGGGAGGGTTCAGCAGAGTCAGTAGAAGAGAAGACCCTCATAGTTCTGTTAGCCAAGAAGGAGCTGATTCACGAAGTGGCAGAGTCGGAGAAGTGTGCTGCAGGTTTGAAAAGGTGGCAGAGCGTTTGGTGATTTTGACCAAATCAAAAGCTGCTGACAGATCAAGCAGTAGGAGGAGTGCTAGTTTACCATTGTCTTTTAGTACTTGAATTTGTGTGGTGAGATCTATCAGGGCAGTTTCCGTGCCGTGTCTAGTTCGGAAACCAGATAGCCTTAGTCCCAGTAAGTTGTTAGATTCTAAGTAAGCCTGTATTTGCAGGTAAACTGCTCTGTCCAATATTTTTAATAAAAAAGGGTACCATTGTTATGGGCCTGTAGTTGGACGGGTTGGCAGGGTCAAGAGTCAGTTTTTTGATTAAAGGAATGACCCAAGCGTCTTTTAAGTTTCAGGCACTACTCCAGTTTTGAAGAAGGCATTGATAAGGTTGGTGATAAATGGCGCAAGGTCATGTGCAGCTGCTTTGATGATCGGGGAAGGGAAGGCATCACCTTGACAATTAGATGGTTTGAGTTTCCTAATGATATTTTCCACTTCCCAGATTGACAAGGGTGAGCAACTGAAAGGTTTGCAGGTGGGCTCAAAAGTGGAGGTCTTACTAGGATATTGTTTGTAATCAGGGTCAGAGAGTAGCATGCATTTTTTTCACGTTAATTTTTGATTGTAGCAAAGCTATTTTATCTAGGAGAGCCTTCTGCATGTTAGTACACCATAATGCATCAGTGATACATTTGTCAACAGGGGCGATAGGAGATTCCAGTTCTTTTAGAATCTTGAAAAGTTATTTTGTATTTGATTCGGCTTTTATGATCCTTTTGTTATAGGTGTCTTTTTTAGCAAGTATATGAGGTGGACACCTATACCTGCCATGGACCTGGTCATCAAGCATCCCAAAAAGGCTTGTCCTGGGCAATAAAATGTGGGGCCTGGCTATTCACCTCCTCCTGCGGTGTCCCACGATTAGTGCTGCAAGAAATGGGTCATCAGAGATTTATATACGTGTTTGTTGTTTGCGAGCACTTTTATACTGCGCGGGGACGCTTCCGCCTGCCTTCGTGTGGCGGACGTGTTTACGCCTGTGCGTGTCTTTTGGCGTGCGTGGGTTTCCCATATTTGATTCCATGAATACATGTTGTTTGCATGCGTTGGGCATTCCGTGTATTTCCCAGTAGTACTTCCCTAGTTACGCCTTCATTTTCACGCGTTGTTCCCCATTCCGCGTGTCCCGCCCCCTTTTTGGTGTGTACGCTACACGTTGTGCTGTTTCACTGTGCGCGTCCTGTTCGGCATCCGGAATGTTGAAGTGACGTGTGCGCCCATGTGCGCCATCCACGGATTTGGCGCACATCATGGGGAAAACACGTGCAGGGCCTTCCATGAATCGCACGTGCATTTTTCACGCTTGCGCCAGCTTGCGCCATAAATTTCGGCACACATTTGTTACATGAATTGGCCACCTGACAGCAGATATCGAATCACAATCCCGCCCCTTACAGAAAGTATACTTAGATGTTCCCCTTTAGCCTATCACAACCTGGTTTGTCGCATAGTATCATGTAACTTATGATGAATTTTTAGTATATAAATGTGTTTTTATGATAAGATCACAGAGAGAACTTGAGCAAACGTCTGGTGATGTCTGTTGTAACTCGTTGTTTTAGACAATTGATATTAAAACAGTAAACTTTGCCATCTTCCTGAGTTGGTTCAATTATTTGGTGTCAGAGTTATTCTCCATTCCCATCCATTGCATGTGTGTTATCGTAAGGGCTCTTAGTTCACATGGTAGCAGAGGATGGTTCGATATGCAAACTAGTTTGTCTCAAGTCTTTCTGGCGATCGAGTACCCTCTGCCATTAGTCAGATGGTCGCTGCGTTTCCTGTGGAGAGTGGCCGAATAGAAATAAACTTGCAAGAAGAACCGAGATGGTCGTCTGGTCCCCTTTGATAAAATCCCTGCCCGGTTTTCACGGGTGTCTGCGGATGAAAGGCAAAGTGGTCAGATTGGAGGAGGAGTCGTTACTGAAGGCCTCAAGTTGATTAACGAACGAATGGTGACTATACTAAGGAGAATGGAAAATGAGGGGATGGGGTTGTGATAATTTGTGAGTTACTGGAAATATTGTGTGAAGAAAAAGATAGTGCCTAGAGTCCTAGCTCAAGGGATCTCAGAAGGAGACATCTCAAACACCAATGGGAGTAGAGTGAAATATGTAACGCAATATATAACGCATGAACAGGTTCATGTAATGTGACATCTCAAACCCAGCACAGAGTATAAGTAAAGGCGAATGAGAAAAAAGTGATCAGTGTGTTTATTAAAGTGTAAAGTCGACTAGTCTATATGTTGTTTGTTGAGTAAAAATATTGAAGAGCGATAGTAGTTGTGAAGTCATTGAAAAAAATTGTGAAGCTATAGTAATTACCCCAGCGAAGTGGTTGGTACCAATCAAAAGGTACAGATACCTAATTAAGGAATTAAAGGTTTGAGTGCGATTGATGGTGCACGCTCATATTTATTGTTTTAAAGGCATTGCAAAAGTGGCTATTTAAAGCAAAAGTATAAAGGTTATTTCATAAGTCTGGTAAGTAGAGACAGTCAATTGAGACTTGTAATTATGGGAGATACTCCTCTAATGCACCTATACAAAACCCTGCCAAAGCACATGCCCAAGCTCAAACAGTATAGTGCGGAAGAGGAGTTGAAAGCTGCGACAGGTGATACTAATCCAATATACGAACCACCCGCTTATAGTAGCGATGATAGTTCAGACGAGAGAAAAAGAAAAAAAGAGACCTGTAAGATCATGTAAGACAAAGAAGAAAAGATTGAGCGATCAAATATGTTGACGGAAATAGACAAGGAAATTAAGAGATGGAAAGGAGAGAAGGACAAAGCTGAGGAGATAGCGCTAGTGCAGAACGAGTGGATGGGACAACAGATATTACTTACAATTGAT
This sequence comes from Ambystoma mexicanum, assembly GCF_040938575.1. Taxonomy (NCBI): domain Eukaryota; kingdom Metazoa; phylum Chordata; class Amphibia; order Caudata; family Ambystomatidae; genus Ambystoma; species Ambystoma mexicanum. Next base: position 435,799,355 of record NC_090934.1, on the reverse strand, counting down.
GGGAAAAGCATCAAGGAAGTTAGGCAAAGAGAAGATACTGACGAGCAAGAAAATAGAGATAAAGAACGCGAGAAGAGATTGAAAGAAGATGAGCAGAAAAGGAAGAACATGGAGCAACAAGGTGTATCAGGAGGAGCAAGATAATAAAGAAGAACGGGCAGAAGAGCAAAGAAAGTATGACAATAGAAAGAGAGCAATAGAAGACAGAGATAGGAGAGAAAGGACGAGAGAAGCAGAGGAAGCGTAAAAATTAAGGGACAAAAGAATACAGAGAGAAAGGGAAGAAGAGGAAAGAAGGGAAAAAGTAAGGAGAGAAGAACGAAGGCAAGAGGAAGAAAGAATTAGAAGGGAGGCAAGAAAGCAAAGATAACTAGATGAGGAAATAGAACAGAAATGAAGACAGCAGGGTCTTGATACAAGTATTATTTGTAAGGAATCAGTAGGGCCAAGCCCAGAAATATGATGGGATAGAACAGAAGAATTCCTTCCGATAAAGGAAGCAACACCAGGGGCATCTAGGGTTGCATTGACAAGGAAATATTTGATGCGGGAAGCATCGGAGAGAGGATCGATGAGGCCTATCAACAGTTGAGGTGAAATATGAAATAGCGGACATGAAAGTCGAGGGTACGATGATCAAGCCCTAATTCTTTGATCACAAAGAGAGGAGGCAAGCCTATTCAGTGATGAACGTAGGTCATTGTCCTTAAGCAGATTGAACTTAGACAAAGGTGAATGGGATGATAGTCACACTAGTTGGGGACAAGACATATCAGATGAGGAAAGATAATCCAGTCTTGGGTAGTTGGGGGAGTGCATGTGCTCTTGAAAGATTCCTGGAAATGGAGAAAAAAGTAAGATGGTCGGATCTGGAACAGCCTAATGACAGGACGCCAGATCCCATAGCACATCCAGGGGGTCCCTGAGGACGATCGTATGGTGAGAAGTGAGAATCGTTGCCATATGTGAGCAGGTTAAGATGGCTACTGATCAGGAGACAGGCAGGGACGATTATCATTGCAATGGATAGACTAACAATGGGAACTGACTGAGGGTTGGGGTTTAAGCCATTTCCCTTATTGGAAAGAGGGGGAGCAAGGCCACTGTATATTCCATGGCCGCAAATGGATAAGGATAATTTAAGGTGTAAGCTCCCGAGTTTGACTTCGGGTGCTGGGAAATGGATACAAGAATTAGTAAATGACAGGAGGAACTACACTGGCCATAGGGCACATTAAGGGTCTCCTGGCAGCTATGTTTAGGGAAAGAGCTGATGAAATATGGAGGAGAGCAGGGTATTCAAGTGTGACAGCACAAAACACAGCACATGACGGAGCACTGTTCAATAAATGCAGAGCAGACATATGGAGGTCTCTCACAGTAAAATACCCTGATACATCAGATATGGGTACAATTATGGCACATAAAATGAAGGACGATGAAGACCCTATTGCTACATTCAGGACATTCAGGAGAAATTGCAGTTTGAAACTTCCGAGCCATGGGAAAAAATGGTGGCATTATTTTACCACATTTTATATCAGGGGTAGCCTGAGCCAGTACAGAGTTAAATGAAGAAAAACATAGGGATGGAAGCGAAGCTATGGGCTGCGATACATTTGAGGATAGTGCATCACTGTCGACTATTACAAGAGAAGAATAGGAAGAAAGATGAGACTCGGGAAATCGAGACAGCCAAGATAGTTCAGAAAAAATGGTGAACATTTGCCATAGAAGGGACGGTATTGACAAGCAGAGAAGGATTGGGAATGCAAGAAGTAATGGGTGCATCACAGGCAAATAATCAACGCCCTGTGGACAAAGGTGGATATGGGTTTGTGCCACGATGCAGAGGTATGGGCTATCGAGGAAGAGGAGGAGGATTCCAAATAATCAAGATGTGTTTCAGAATACACACAATGAGAATCAGAGTACCCAGGGAGGATTTAACCAAGGGGGAATTGTCAGATGACCACCTCTAGTATTTTGGACTTGCGGGATGACAGGGCAAATTGCACGCATATGTGGAAGCCAAGGGAATGTGCAGAATGGCCAACTCTGAAGAGGCTGGACATCTTACCCTCCACCATATAGCACCCAAAACTACAGAAGGGTTTGACTGTGATGCTGGAAATGCATTGGAGGGACAGGGCCTCCCTGTCCGTGTCCTGTAGTCCCTTTTCATTGTGTTCTGTATTGTTTTCTGCCCAGGAGTCCATGTGAGACTCCTGGCAGTGCAGATCTTCCTGTTTTTGGTTTGGTGTACAGACCCATGGGATACCCTTATGGCACCCATGGGTGGGGGTACAACCCTGTGCCCCTAGTGTATGTTTTTGGGGACCTGTGGGTGGCCCACAGAGCAGGGTATGGGCTGGTGGCAGCTCCATGCTGAATTTGACAGGTGCTCTGAGTATCCTCCATTTTGAGATACCCAGGCCCTGCCATTGGAATCAGTTGATTCCTGATAGAGAACAAGATGGCCCCTGTGGCCTCTTGCTTTCTATTGTCTGTTACCTTGTTTTCCCAAAGTCCTGGGAAGCCCTGACTCTGTCCCTTCCCCCGTGACTGGCTGTTGGGTGGAAGTTCCATATATGGTGCTGTTGTGAAGTCCAGTCCAGACTGGCTGGAGCCTTCCCAATGACTGTATGTTGTGGGTACACCCTGTGGGTGGGACCTGGGTGAATGGAGTGTGTGAACAATATGCACTTCTTGTTGTGGTTGTCTGGTTTCTGGTATGAGAGACAAAGACTGAGACAGCCCTGCCTGAAACTGGCCTGAATGCAGTGTGTAGTGTTGAATGGTTGGGTACTTGTCCCAATCCACATTCCTTGTTGTGAGTGTCTGAGAGGGAGGAGGATGGCATGAATGCACTGTGTGCCTGATTGGCTGACTGACTGCATGAATGCTCTTCTGTATGATTGGCTGCTGAGTGTGACCCAGCAGTGTGGATGAGAGGCAGGATAGTATATCTGGGGTCATCTCACCACTGGAAATTGTTCAGAAGCTGTGTCTACACTTGAAGAGTAACTGGAAGTGCTGATCCTCGACGCCCAGCTGGAAGAAGAAGACTTGCTGTTGCATTTGCTTCGACCTGATCTGAAAGCTGCCGAATTCGTCGAAGACTGATCCGAGAGAGGACCTGGTAAGGCGCCCTCTTCCCGTGCTCCGAGGGACCTTCGAGCACTGCTGACCTTTGCCGAAGTTTCCTGGAAGTCAGACCCTCGAAAGGCTGCCAACCGGAGACGGCACCGCCGAGGAGATGAAGTGAAGCACCCGGACTTCGCCGCCATCGAAGTCCATTGCCGTCGACCAGGGTTCGCAGGTTTGTGTAACCGCTGGAGGCCCGTCGAAGTCGTGTTGCCCCAGAAGAGGGGGCCGCTTGACACCGTGCCGCCGACGACCGGAGCCGCCTGCTCCTTTGCCTAAGAACATTTGAATTGAAGGACTCCCTTGCCCGCACCAACGAACGCTTTATCCTGCCGGAGACAGTCAAGGCCGCCAATGCGCCGAGGAGAATCTGCCAGTGGGTTTCCCGCCACCTGAAGGCCACAAAGACTTTGACAACTCGACGCCCTTCCTGGGCCACAGTTCTTCTTAAACTCTTTGCGGTCCAGAACTATCAATCGCCGAGGTGCCCCGCACACCTCATTCTCATCGATGCTATATATGCCAAGTTCACCTTCTTCAACGCCTCTCGACGATCTGTGACTCCTGCTTCAAAGGGAGTCACTCCAGAAGAATCCGTCGATGTTTCTTCGAAGAACTCTACTCCACCAGGTACATTGGGGGGGTAAAAACATTATAGGAGAGAATAAGACTATTGATCAATATATGGACTGGGCTTGTGCTATATCTTTATTTTACAGGTTGCCCAGGTGGGGGGATCTCCACACAGAACTGTGTCCAGGGGTAGGGACCAGTATTCTGCCAATTGTGTCAACCATCTTGCTTTCCTTCCTATCTCTATTGCTGGTTTCCTTGTTATTGATCTGTGTGAAATTCTAACAGTATAGTTGATGCACTTTAATGAGATCTGATAATATTGATGGTACCACTTTAGAATTGTATATATTTACCAGTGTTGATTTCTGAGTACAAAGTGCGTTATTGTAATAGTGTACATACCTTTGAATATTAATTATATAAAGACTGTGTTTTCAGTAATACAGTGTGTGGACATTCCTTTGTGGGGGCCTGGGGACTACACTGTACTTAAGAACCAGCCTGCATCACCTCCTGAGAAGCTAGGCCTTGATTGCTTGTCCATTGCTACCACAATAGAGAATCTTGGCTGGGGTCCTCTGTGCCTCTCCTCTACCATACAGAGAGCAGAAGTACAGACACCCCTGGGGTCAAGGGTGGGATGCTTATGATTTTAAGAATTAGTGTATAACCATGCCACTTACAAAATATCTCCACTTTATTAAATTAAGGTTTGGTTGTGTACAAAATAACTGCTTTACAAACAATGGAGTCTATTGCAAATGGTAAATTGACTAGGATGAGCTTAGAGGCTCTCCAGAGTGCTTGTGAAGCCAGGGCGTTAGACCTTGTGGATAAGTCTAGGGCTGAGCTGATACCTGCCCTGGTGGACTACCAGACTGATGGTGAAACTCTTGATGAGGGGGGGAATGCAACCAATGAGGACTCTGCCCCTGGGGGTTCTACTGAATCTGTTTCTGGGAATTCCACCATTCCTGCTGCCTCTGTTCCAAACCCCAGCACTGCTCTTCAGGGGGAAGCCCTGAAGATTGAACTTTTAAAATTGGAGCTACAACGGGAACAGTTAGCCTTTCAATACAAACGGTTGGCAAAAGAAGCTGAGTTGAAGGAAGAGGAGTTGGCACAGCAAGTGATACTCAAAGATAGGGACACTGAGCACCAAAGGATCCAGCTAGAGAAAGCTAGAGTGGAGACTTCAGCTAAACCAGTTTAGAGTGGCAGGTCCCCAGCCACCAAGTTTATGAAAGATTTGGTTGGTGTGTTTGTGGAGGGTTCTGACATCCTCCAATGGATTGAAGCGTTTGAAATGGCTTGTGCAATTCATGATGTTGACAAAAGAGATTGGGCTAAGTGTTTTTTAAGCAAAGTGCCTCAGACTGGGTATGACTGTATTCTGAAGCTGAGTGTGGAAGACAGGGGTCAGTATGAGTGTATGAAATCTGCTTTGATTGCCAAGTTTGGCAAGACACCTACCCAATACCTTAAAAGGTTCAGGGATTTTAAGAAAAGAGAGAATGTGTCTTGGGTTGACTGTGTGAGTGCTGCACACATGAACATGATGGGGTGGATTGATGGTTACAAGGTGAAAACATTTGTTGAATTGTCCCACCTGTTGTTTGTTGAGTTTTTTTCTGAAGCCTGTTCACCAGATCTGCATCAGTATGTTGCTGACCAGAACATTTTGGATCCCTTTAAGCTGGCTAGGTTGGCTGACAAGTGCGTCTCCCACTGGGTGTCCCCTAACAACTCCAGTGGGAAGGACAAGGACAAAGAAAAGCGGGCTTCTCAGAAAGCTGAGGAGTTCCAAAAGCAGTCACAGTCGGGTAAACCTAGACCCTCCTCTCCTAAGACCCAAAAATCTAGTGGGGATAAGTCATCTGTGGGTAGGAATAAGAGTAGTGGTCCACCTGCTGCAAAGCAGGCTCCCAGTGGTTCCAGTACCGTACCCCGCACTCCTGGCACTTGTTGGGATTGTGAGGCTCTGGATCACAAGAGGGGTGACTCCAAGTGTAAAGGTAAGGCACTTGGGGTACAGGCTGTCAGCCTGTACTACCCTTACCCCATGTCTGAGGTGGAGGCCACTGTCCTCCCCTCCTCTACAGGGATCACATTTCGTGCTCCTGAAGAGATTTCCTTAGTGTCCCTTGGGGCCTGGGACCAGTATGCGGAAGTACTGACGACTATCCCACAGAACACCCATAGATTTTTGAGAAGTGTCCTCTTGAATGGCCAGCCTTCTACTGGCTTGAGAGACACTGGGGCAAGCATGACAGTGGTGGACAGGACCCTGCTCAAGCCAGAAGACTATGTAGGTGCTCCTCTGAGAACCACCAGGTTAGCTGGTGGGCCTCCCAAATTATCGCCTGTAGCCTTAGTCACACTCATAAATGGAGACAAGTCAGCAAAGCTTCCTGTCCTGGTTCAGGACAATGTCCCTGCTAACATTCTGTTAGGTAATGATCTAGTAGAGTTGTGGTTGATCTCGGATGGTCTTCCCATGACTGCTGCTGTAGTCACTAGGTCACAGGTGACACAGGGTCTGGCTGTGAGTCAGGTACCCGAGCCAAAGGCGAGGCCTAAGGCAAGACGAAGGAAGAAGAAGAAGGCCAACCTCTGTGCAGGGGGCTCCTTCTCTTCCTGCTGTTCCTACAGCACCTATTTGGATCCATGCTCCGGACAGGCTGGATCCAGTGGTAAACCCTGTCTCAACTCCTGTGGGAGAAGAGCCAGAAGACTCTCCTGTGGGAGAGGTTCTCAAACCGGAGGATCATCCTAACCTTCAATACTTATTAGCTGAAGGGGGACCCTCCCGGGCAGACTTCTGTAAGGGACTGAGAGAGTGCCACTCTCTCGAGGGTCTGAGGAAACAGGCCCTGTCCCAGGCACAAGGAGAAGTGCCTAGGACCTTCTGGATTTATTGGGAGGGTGAGCTCCTTGTTAGTGAGCCCACTAAGCCTGAACGTGGTGCCCTCAAGAGGTTGGTGGTACCCCAGGTTTACAGGCCCTTCCTGCTGCAGTTGGCGCATGAGGTGCACTTGGCGGTCATCTTGGTACCAAGAAGACTAAGCAGAGGCTCTCTGCCCATTTCTACTGGCCTTGGAAGGGAGTAAAAGTGGAGTCCCACTGCAGGACCTGCCCAACTTGTCAGTTGTCTGGCAAGACTTGAGGCAGTGCCATTGCCCCACTGCAGCCATTGCCTGTGGTCAGCACACCATTTGAGAGGGTGGGCATCAACCTTGTCGGTCCCCTTGCCCCTCCCACTTCAGGTGGACATCGATTCATCCTGACCTTGGTTGATCATGCCACCAGGTACCCTGAGGCTATACCCCTTCGGTATGTTACTGCTAAGATGGTTGCCAGGGCTATCTTCAGCTTTTTTACCCATGTTGGATTCCCTAAGGAGGTTGTCTCTGACAGAGGATCCAACTTCATGCCTAGTTACATGAAAAGCATGTGGAAAGAGTGCGTGGTAACCTACAAGTTCTCCACCTCTGACCATCTCCAGACCAATGGTCTGAGAGAGATTTAATAAAACACTCAAGGGCATGGTAGGTGCTTTGGAAGAGCCCCTAAGGAGGAAATGGGATCTCCTCCTGCCATTCCTGCTGTTTGCCTACTGTTTTGCCTGTTGGTTTCAGCCCATTTGAGTTACTCTTTGGACATCCTGTGAGGGGGCCCCTTGCCTTGATCAGAGAAGGTTTGGAAACCACCCCTCCAGGTCCCGCCAAGCAAGTGGGGGACTATGTGCTAGGCCTCAGACGGAGGATGACACTGATGATGGGTCAAGTAATAGCAAATCTTAAGGCCAGCCAAGAATTAAATAAATACTGGCATGACCTTAAATCCTTGCAAGTGGATTGGACTCTGGGACAGGAAAAACTTGTGATGGAGCCTACCAAGCCTAGAGCTTTGGCAGACAAGTGGACTAGACCCTGCAGGATCATCTCCAAGATGGGCGAAGTCAATTATCTGGTTGACATGGGAATCCCAGGGTTAGCCCCTCAGGTATTCCATGTTAACAGGCTCAAGCCTTTCCACAGACGAGCAGAAGTCTCATGTCTCTTGCTAGCTTCCAAGCAAAAAGAGGATGAGAGTGAGCCCCTTCCTGATTTGCTGCATAGCAACCCTCAGGATGGCTCAGTGGAGGGAGTACATCTCTCGCCCGATCTGACGACAGAGCAGCAGAAGGCCTGCAGGGCTTTGCTCCAGCAGTATGCCTCTCTGTTTTCCCTGACACCAGGCCTTACACTGTGGTGTAGGCACGAAATTGACACTGGTGAAAGTGTGCCTGTCAAAGTCAGGTGCTACCGTATGTCAGATACAGTTAAGAACCACATCCAGGCTGAGGTCGCCAAGATGTTGGATCTGGATGATATTGAACCCTCAACCAGTCCCTGGTCCAGTCCAATGATCCTTGTCCCCAAGGCAAGTTCCCAGGCGGGTACCAAGGATTGGAGGTTCTGTGTGGACTACAGAGGAGTCAATGCCGTCACCAAAACTGACAAGCACCCATTGCCCAAGGCTGATGAGCTCGTGGACACCATAGATGCTGCCAAATTTGTGAGAACCTTTGACCTCACCTCAGGCTATTGGCAAATATCTCTGACGGACCATGCCAAGGAAAAGACGGTGTTCTCAACACCAAAGGGACTATACCCATTTAGGGTCATGCCTTTTGGGATGAAGAATGCCCCTGCCACCTTCCAGAGATTGGTTAACCATGCGCTCAGTGGGCTGGAAGCCTTTTGTGTGGCTTACTTAGACGACATTGCCGTCTACAGTTACACCTGGGAAGAGCATTTGACACATCTGGATAAGGTGTTGCAGGCCTTGAAAAGGGCTAACCTCACTATCAAGGCCACCAAGTGCCAGATAGCTCAGGGGAAAGTCACATATCTTGGTCATGAGGTAGGAGGGCATCAAATCCAACCTCTCCCCAGTAAGGTACAGGATGTACAGGACTGGGAGACTCCCACTACTCAAACCCAGGTGAGAGCCTTTTTGGGCCTCACTGGGTATTTTCGCAATTTCATGGCAGATATGGAACCATAGCTGCATGCCTGACAGCTCTGACTTCACCCAAACAACCTAGGAAGGATAATTGGACTGAAGACTGTCAGAGGGCCTTTGATGGCTTGAAAGAAAGTCTGTGTAGGGCACCTGCGTTGTGTGCGCCTTACTACAGCCGACCCTTTATATTCCAGACGGATGCCTGCGACACTGGAATTGGAGCTTTCTTGTCCCAGTTAGATGACAAAGGGAGGGAACATCCTATCATCTTCAACAGTAGACAACTCAAGGGTAGAGAACTTAGGTGGGCTACTGTTGAGAAGGAATGTTTCATTATAGTTTGGAGCCTTAGGTGTTTTAGGCCCTACTTTACGGGGTCTACCTTCAAGGTCCAAACAGATCATAAGCCCCTAAAGTGGCTTATGCAGATGAAGGGTGAAAACCCGAAACTGCTCAGGTGGTCTATTAGCCTGCAAGGGCTAGACTTCACCATAGAGCACAGACCAGGGAAGAGTCACGATAATGCAGATGGCCTTTCCAGAAGGTATGTTGACCGTCTGGATGAGGGTGTCTATCCCGTGGGAGATTAGGTACCCTAAACTCAGTCTGCGGGGGCGACTGTGATGCTGGACATGCATTGAACGGACAGGGCCTCCCTGTCCTTGTCCTGTAGTCCTTTTTCATTGTGTTCTGTATTGTTTTCTGCCCAGGAGTCCATGTAGGACTCCTGGCAGTGCAGCTCTTCCTGTTTTTGGTTTGGTGTATAGACCCATGGGATACCCTATGGCACCCATGGGTGGGGGTACAACCCTGTGCCCCTAGTGTATGTTTTTGGGCACCTGTGGGTGGCCCACAGAGCAGGGTATGGGCTGGTGGCAGCTCCATACTGAATTTGACAGGTGCTCTGAGTATCCTCCATTTTGGGATACCCAGGCCCTGCCATTGGAATCAGTTGATTCCTGATAGAACACGAGATGGCCCCTGGTGCACCTACCTGGCCGCCAAGGGGAAAGCCTAAAACACAAGTAACCCCAAGTCTGTTTTCACACCGGAAATGTCACACTCTCACATCATACAGATATGGGCCTCGGGTGTCCAAGCCACCGAGGAAAACAGGGAACCCCATGCATTTCCGAAAAGAGGACACCCGTGGGAATCCGCAGAGGTATGATATGCCCAAATTGCCCCAGATTTTATTACCCAGACACCCCCGCAAAGTCCGAAATGTGGGAAAAAATATGCAATTTCCGCACATTTTGCTCGGCTCACCCATCGAAACACGCCCCCAACAACACATGGCCTACCGTCACGCGTTCCCACAGGTGTCCCGATGAAAACGGTACCTCACATGTGTGGGTGCACCTACCTGGCCGCCAAGGGGAAAGCCTAAAACACAAGTAACCCCAAGTCTGTTTTCAGAGGGAAATCTCAGACATTCTGCCAACCGGCACAACGTACAGATATGGGCCTCGGGTGTCCAAGCCACCGAGGAAAACAGGGAACCCCATGCATTTCCAAAAAGAGGACACCCGTGGGAATCCGCAGAGGTATGATATGCCCAAATTGCCCCAGAATGTATTACCCAGACACCCCTGCAAAATCCGAAATGTGGGAAAAATAAAGCAATTTCTGCACATTTCGCTTGGCTCACCCATCGAAACACGCCCCCAACAACACATGGCCTACCGTCACGCGTTCCCAAAGGTGTCCCGATGACAACGGTACCTCACATGTGTGGGTGCACCTACCTGGCCGCCAAGGGGAAAGCCTAAAACACAAGTAACCCCAAGTCTGTTTTCAGAGGGAAATCTTAGACATTCTGCCGACCGGCACAATGTACAGATATGGGCCTCGGGTGTCCAAGCCACCAAGGAAAACAGGGAACCCCATGCATTTCCGAAAAGAGGACACCCGTGGGAATCCGCAGAGGTGTGATTTGCGCACATCGCCCCAGATTTTTTTACCCAGACACTCCTGCAAAGTCCGAAATGTGGGGAAAAAAACGCTTTTTCCGCACATTTTGCTTGACGCACCCATCGAAACACGCCCCCAACAACACATGGCCTACCGTCACGCATTCCCACAGGTGTCCCGATGAAAACGGTACCTCACATGTGTGGGTGCACCTACCTGGCCGCCAAGGGGAAAGCCTAAAACACAAGTAACCCCAAGTCTGTTTTCAAACCTGAAATGTCACACTCTCACATCATACAGATATGGGCCTCGGGTGTCCAAGCCACCAAGGAAAACAGGGAACCACATGCATTTCCGAAAAGATGACACCCCTGGGAATCCGCAGAGGTATGATATGCCAAAATCGCCCCAGAATTTATTACCCAGACACCCCCGCAAAGTCCGAAATGTCGGAAAAAATACGCATTTTCCTCACATTTCGCTCGACTCACCATTAGAAACACGCCCCCAACAACACATGGCCTACTGTCCCGCGTTCCCACAGGTGTCCCGATGAAAACGGTACCTCACATGTGTGGCGGCACCTACCTGGCCGCCAAGGGGAAAGCCTAAAACACAAGTAACCCCAAGTCTGTTTTCACACCGGAAATGTCACACTCTCACATCATACAGATATGGGCCTCGGGTGTCCAAGCCACCGAGGAAAACAGGGAACCCCAGGCATTTCCGAAAAGAGGACACCTGTGGGAATCAGCAGAGGTATGATATGCCCAAATTGCCCCAGATTTTATTACCCAGACACCCCCGCAAATTCCGAAATGTGGGAAAAAATGCGCAATTTCCGCACATTTCGCTCGGCTCACCCATCGAAACACGCCCCCAACAAAACATGGCCTACCGTCACGCTTTCCGACAGGTGTCCCGATGAAAATGGTACCTCACATTTGTGGGTGCACCTACCTGGCCGCCAAGGGGAAAGTCTAAAACACAAGTAACCCCAAGTCTGTTTTCAGAGGGAAATCTCAGACATTCTGCCAACCGGCACAACGTACAGATATGGGCCTCGAGTGTCCAAGACACCGAGGAAAACAGGGAACCCCAAGCATTTCCAAAAAGAGGACACCCGTGGGAATCCGCAGAGGTATGATATGCCCAAATTGCCCCAGAATTTATTACCCAGACACCCCTGCAAAGTCCAAAATGTGAGAAAAAATACGCAATTTCCGCACATTTGGCTCGGCTTACCCATCGAAACACGCCCCCAACAACACATGGCCTACCGTCACGCGTTCCCACAGGTGTCCCGATGGAAATGGTACCTCATATTTGTGGGTGCACCTACCTGGCCGCCAAGGGGAAAGCCTAAAACACAAGTAACCCCAAGTCTGTTTTCAGAGGGAAATCTCAGACATTCTGCCAACCGGCACAACGTACAGATATGGGCCTCGAGTGTCCAAGACACCGAGGAAAAAAGGGAACCCCAAGCATTTCCAAAAAGAGGACACCCGTGGGAATCTGCAGAGGTATGATATGCCCAAATCGCCCGAGAATTTATTACCCAGACACCCCTGCAAAGTCGGAAAAGTGGGAAAAATAAAGCAATTTCTGCACATTTCGCTTGGCTCACCCATCGAAACACGCCCCCAACAACACATGGCCTACCGTCACGCGTTCCCACAGGTGTCCCGATGACAACGGTACCTCACATGTGTGGGTGCACCTACCTGGCCGCCAAGGGGAAAGCCTAAAACACAAGTAACCCCAAGTCTGTTTTCAGAGGGAAATCTCAGACATTCTGCCGACCGGCACAATGTACAGATATGGGCCTCGGGTGTCCAAGCCACCGAGGAAAACAGGGAACCCCATGCATTTCCGAAAAGAGGACACCCGTGGGAATCCGCAAAGGTGTGATTTGCGCACATCACCCCAGATTTTTTTACCCAGACACCCCTGCAAAGTCCGAAATGTGGGGAAAAAAACGTTTTTTTCCACACATTTTGCTCGACGCACCCATCGAAACACGCCCCCAACATCACATGGCCTACTGTCCCGCGTTCCCACAGGTGTCCCGATGAAAACGGTACCTCACATGCGTGGGTGCACCTACCTGGCCGCCAAGGGGAAAGCCGAAAACACAAGTAACCCCTAGTCTGTTTTCAGAGGGAAATCTCAGACATTCTGCCGACCGGCACAACGTACAGATATGGTCCTCGGGTGTCCAAGCCACCGAGGAAAACAGGGAACCCCATGCATTTCCGAAAAGCGGACACCCGTGGGAATCCGCAGAGGTATGATATGCCCAAATCGCCCCAGAATTTATTACCCAGACACTCCTACAAAGTCCGAAATGTGGGGAAAAAAACGCTTTTTCCGCACATTTTGCTCGACGCTCCCATCGAAAAACACCCCCAACAACACATGGCCTACCGTCACGCATTCCCACAGGAGTCCCGATGAAAACGGTACCTCACATGTGTGGGTGCACCTACCTGGCCGCCAAGGGGAAAGCCTAAAACACAAGTAACCCCAAGTCTGTTTTCACACCAGAAATGTCACACTCTCACATCATACAGATATGGGCCTCGGGTGTCCAAGCCACCGAGGAAAACAGGGAACCCCATGCATTTCCGAAAAGAGGACACCCGTGGGAATCCGCAGAGGTATGATATGCCCAAATTGCCCCAGATTTTATTACCCAGACACCCCCGCAAAGTCCGAAATGTGGGAAAAAATACGCAATTTCCGCACATTTCGCTCGGCTCACCCATCGAAACATGCCTCCAACAACACATGGCCTACCGTCACGCGTTCCCACAGGTGTCCCGATGAAAACGGTACCTCACATGTGGGGGTGCACCTACCTGGCCGCCAAGGGGAAAGCCTAAAACACAAGTAACCCCAAGTCTGTTTTCAGAGGGAAATCTCAGACATTCTGCCAACCGGCACAACGTACAGATATGGGCCTTTGGTGTCCAAGCCACCGAGGAAAACAGGGAACCCCATGCATTTCCAAAAAGAGGACACCCGTGAGAATCCTCAGAGGTATGATATGCCCAAATTGCCCCAGAATTTATTACCCAGACACCCCTGCAAAGTCCGAAATGTGGGAAAAATAAAGCAATTTCTGCACATTTCGCTTGGCTCACCCATCGAAACACGCCCCCAACAACACATGGCCTACCGTCACGCGTTCCCACAGGTGTCCCGATGACAACGGTACCTCACATGTGTGGGTGCACCTACCTGGCCGCCAAGGGGAAAGCCTAAAACACAAGTAACCCCAAGTCTGTTTTCAGAGGGAAATCTCAGACATTCTGCCGACCGGCACAATGTACAGATATGGGCCTCGGGTGTCCAAGCCACCGAGGAAAACAGGGAACCCCATGCATTTCCGCAAAGAGGACTCCCGTGGGAATCCGCAGAGGTGTGATTTGCGCACATCGCCCCAGATTTTTTTACCCAGACACCCCTGCAAAGTCCGAAATGTGGGGGAAAAAACGCTTTTTCCGCACATTTCGCTCGACGCACCCATCGAAAAACACCCCCAACAACACATGGCCTACCGTCCCGCGTTCCCACAGGTGTCCCGATGAAAACGGTACCTCACATGCGTGGGTGCACCTACCTGGCCGCCAAGGGGAAAGCCGAAAACACAAGTAACCCCAAGTCTGTTTTCAGAGGGAAATCTCAGACATTCTGCCGACCGGCACAACGTACAGATATGGGCCTCGGGTGTCCAAGCCACCAAGGAAAACAGGGAACCCCATGCATTTCCGAAAAGAGGACACCCGTGGGAATCCGCAGAGGTATGATATGCCCAAATCGCCCCAGAATTTATTACCCAGACACTCCTGCAAAGTCCGAAATGTGGGGAAAAAAACGCTTTTTCCGCACATTTGGCTCGATGCACCCATCGAAACACGCCCCCAACAACACATGGCCTACCGTCACGCATTCCCACAGGTGTCCCGATGAAAACGGTACCTCACATGTGTGGGTGCACCTACCTGGCCGCCAAGGGGAAAGCCTAAAACACAAGTAACCCCAAGTCTGTTTTCACACCGGAAATTTCACACTCTCACATCATACAGATATGGGCCTCGGGTGTCCAAGCCACCGAGGAAAACAGGGAACCCCATGCATTTAAGAAAAGAGGACACCTGTGGGAATCAGCAGAGGTATGATATGCCCAAATTGCCCCAGATTTTATTACCCAGACACCCCCGCAAATTCCGAAATGTGGGAAAAAATACGGAATTTCCGCACATTTCGCTCGGCTCACCCATCGAAACACGCCCCCAACAAAACATGGATATACCGTCACGCGTTCCGACAGGTGTCCCGATGAAAACGGTACCTCACATTTGTGGGTGCACCTACCTGGCCGCCAAGGGGAAAGCCTAAAACACAAGTAACCCCAAGCCTGTATTCAGAGGGAAATCTCAGACATTCTGCCAACCGGCACAACGTACAGATATGGGCCTCGGGTGTCCAAGCCACCGAGGAAAACAGGGAACCCATGCATTTCCAAAAAGAGGACACCCGTGGGAATCCGCAGAGGTATGATATGCCCAAATTGCCCCAGAATTTATTACCCAGACACCCCCGCAAAGTCCAAAATGTGGGAAAAAATACGCATTTTCCTCACATTTTGCTCGACTCACCCATCGAAACACGCCCCCAACAACACATGGCCTACTGTCCCGCGTTCCCACGGGTGTCCCGATGAAAACAGTACCTCACATGTGTGGGTGCACCTACCTGGCCGCCAAGGGGAAAGCCTAAAACACAAGTAACCCCAAGTCTGTTTTCACACCTTAAATGTCACACTCTCACATCATACAGATATGGGCCTCGGGTGTCCAAGCCAACGAGGAAAACAGGGAACCCCATGCATTTCCGAAAAGAGGACACCTGTGGGAATCAGCAGAGGTATGATATGCCCAAATTGCTCCAGATTTTATTACCCAGACACCCCTGCAAATTCCGAAATGTGGGAAAAAATACGCAATTTCCGCACATTTCGCTCGGCCCACCCATCGAAACACGCCCCCAACAACACATGGACTACCGTCACGCGTTCCCACAGGTGTCCCGATGAAAACGGTACCTCACATGTGTGGGTGCACCTACCTGGCCGCCAAGGGGAAAGCCTAAAACACAAGTAACCCCAAGTCTGTTTTCAGAGGGAAATCTCAGACATTCTGCCAACCGGCACAACGTACAGATATGGGCCTCGGGTGTCCAAGCCACCGAGGAAAACAGGGAACCCCATGCATTTCCAAAAAGAGGACAGCCGTGGGAATCCGCAGAGGTATGATAATGCCAAATTGCCCCAGAATTTATTACCCAGACACCCCTGCAAAGTTCGAAATGTGGGAAAAAATACACAATTTCTGCACATTTCACTCGGCTCACCCATCGAAACACGCCCCCAACAACACATGGCCTACCGTCACGCGTTCCGACAGGTGTCCCGATGAAAACGGTACCTCACATTTGTGGGTGCACCTACCTGGCCGCCAAGGGGAAAGCCTAAAACACAAGTAACCCCAAGTCTGTTTTCAGAGGGAAATCTCAGACATTCTGCCAACCGGCACAACGTACAGATATGGGCCTCGGGTGTCCAAGCCACCGAGGAAAACAGGGAACCCCATGCATTTCCAAAAAGAGGACACCCGTGGGAATCCGCAGAGGTATGATATGCCCAAATTGCCCCAGAATTTATTACCCAGACACCCCTGCAAAGTCCGAAATGTGGGAAAAAATATGCAATTTCCGCACGTTTCGCTCGGCTCACCCATCGAAACACGCCCCCAACAACACATGGCCTACCGTCACGCGTTCCCACAGGTGTCCCGATGAAAACGGTACCTCACATGTGTGGGTGCACGTACCTGGCCGCCAAGGGGAAAGCCTAAAACACAAGTAACCCCAAGTCTGTTTTCAGAGGGAAATCTCAGACATTCTGCCGACCGGCACAATGTACAGATATGGGCCTCGGGTGTCCAAGCCACCGAGGAAAACAGGGAACCCCATGCATTTCCGAAAAGAGGACACCCGTGGGAATCCGCAGAGATGTGATTTGCGCACATCGCCCCAGATTTTTTTAACCAGACACCCCTGCAAAGTCCGAAATGTGGGGAAAAAAACGCAATTTCCGCATATTTTGCTCGGCCCACCCATCGAAACACGCCCCCAACAACACATGGACTACCGTCACGCGTTCCCACAGGTGTCCCGATGAAAACGGTACCTCACATGTGTGGGTGCACCTACCTGGCCGCCAAGGGGAAAGCCTAAAACACAAGTAACCCCAAGTCTGTTTTCAGAGGGAAATCTCAGACATTCTGCCAACCGGCACAACGTACAAATATGGGCCTCGGGTGTCCAAGCCACTGAGGAAAACAGGGAACCGCATGCATTTCCAAAAAGAGGACACCCGTGGGAATCCGCAGAGGTATGATAATGCCAAATTGCCCCAGAATCTATTACCCAGACACCCCTGCAAAGTTCGAAATGTGGGAAAAAATACGCAATTTCTGCACATTTCGCTCGGCTCACCCATCGAAACACGCCCCCAACAACACATGGCCTACCGTCACACGTTCCCACAGGTGTCCCGATGAAAACGGTACCTCACATGTGTGGGTGCACCTACCTGGCCGCCAAGGGGAAAGCCTAAAACACAAGTAACCCCAAGTCTGTTTTCAGAGGGAAATCTCAGACATTCTGCCGACCGGCACAATGTACAGATATGGGCCTCGGGTGTCCAAGCCACCGAGGAAAACAGGGAACCCCATGCATTTCCGAAAAGAGGACACCCGTGGGAATCCGCAGAGGTGTGATTTGCGCACATCGCCCCAGATTTTTTTACCCAGACACCCCTGCAAAGTCCGAAATGTGGGGAACAAAACGCTTTTTCCGCACATTTTCACTCGACGCACCCATCGAAACACACCCCCAACAACACATGGCCTACTGTCACGCATTCCCACAGGTGTCCTGATGAAAACGGTACCTCACATGCGTGGGTGCACCTACCTGGCCGCCAAGGGGAAAGCCTAAAACACAAGTAACCCCAAGTCTGTTTTCAGAGCGAAATCTCAGACATTCTGCCGACCGGCACAACGTACAGATATGGGCCTCGGGTGTCCAAGCCACCGAGGAAAACAGGGAGCCCCATGCATTTCCGAAAAGAGGACACCCGTGGGAATCCGCAGAGGTGTGATTTGCGCACATCGCCCCAGATTTTTTTACCCAGACACCCCTGCAAAGTCCGAAATGTGGGGAAAAAAACGCTTTTTCCGCACATTTCGCTCGACGCACCCATTGAAACACGCCCCCAACAACACATGGCCTACCGTCCCGCGTTCCCACAGGTGTCCCAATGAAAACGGTACCTCACATGTGTGGGTGCACCTACCTGGCCGCCAAGGGGAAAGCCTAAAACACAAGTAACCCCAAGTCTGTTTTCACACCGGAAATGTCACACTCTCACATCATACAGATATGGGCCTCGGGTGTCCAAGCCACCGAGGAAAACAGGGAACCCCATGCATTTCCGAAAAGAGGACACCCGTGGGAATCCGCAGAGGTATGATATGCCCAAATTGCCCCAGATTTTATTACCCAGACACCCCCGCAAAGTCCGAAATGTGGGAAAAAATATGCAATTTCCGCACATTTTGCTCGGCTCACCCATCGAAACACGCCCCCAACAACACATGGCCTACCGTCACGCGTTCCCACAGGTGTCCCGATGAAAACGGTACCTCACATGTGTGGGTGCACCTACCTGGCCGCCAAGGGGAATGCCTAAAACACAAGTAACCCCAAGTCTGTTTTCAGAGGGAAATCTCAGACATTCTGCCAACCGGCACAACGTACAGATATGGGCCTCGGGTGTCCAAGCCACCGAGGAAAACAGGGAACCCCATGCATTTCCAAAAAGAGGACACCCGTGGGAATCCGCAGAGGTATGATATGCCCAAATTGCCCCAGAATGTATTACCCAGACACCCCTGCAAAATCCGAAATGTGGGAAAAATAAAGCAATTTCTGCACATTTCGCTTGGCTCACCCATCGAAACACGCCCCCAACAACACATGGCCTACCGTCACGCGTTCCCAAAGGTGTCCCGATGACAACGGCACCTCACATGTGTGGGTGCACCTACCTGGCCGCCAAGGGGAAAGCCTAAAACACAAGTAACCCCAAGTCTGTTTTCAGAGGGAAATCTTAGACATTCTGCCGACCGGCACAATGTACAGATATGGGCCTCGGGTGTCCAAGCCACCAAGGAAAACAGGGAACCCCATGCATTTCCGAAAAGAGGACACCCGTGGGAATCCGCAGAGGTGTGATTTGCGCACATCGCCCCAGATTTTTTTACCCAGGCACTCCTGCAAAGTCCGAAATGTGGGGAAAAAAACGCTTTTTCCGCACATTTTGCTTGACGCACCCATCGAAACACGCCCCCAACAACACATGGCCTACCGTCACGCATTCCCACAGGTGTCCCGATGAAAACGGTACCTCACATGTGTGGGTGCACCTACCTGGCCGCCAAGGGGAAAGCCTAAAACACAAGTAACCCCAAGTCTGTTTTCAAACCTGAAATGTCACACTCTCACATCATACAGATATGGGCCTCGGGTGTCCAAGCCACCAAGGAAAACAGGGAACCACATGCATTTCCGAAAAGATGACACCCCTGGGAATCCGCAGAGGTATGATATGCCCAAATCGCCCCACAATTTATTACCCAGACACCCCCGCAAAGTCCGAAATGTCGGAAAAAATACGCATTTTCCTCACATTTCGCTCGACTCACCATTAGAAACACGCCCCCAACAACACATGGCCTACTGTCCCGCGTTCCCACAGGTGTCCCGATGAAAACGGTACCTCACATGTGTGGCGGCACCTACCTGGCCGCCAAGGGGAAAGCCTAAAACACAAGTAACCCCAAGTCTGTTTTCACACCGGAAATGTCACACTCTCACATCATACAGATATGGGCCTCGGGTGTCCAAGCCACCGAGGAAAACAGGGAACCCCATGCATTTCCGAAAAGAGGACTCCTGTGGGAATCAGCAGAGGTATGATATGCCAAAATTGCCCCAGATTTTATTACCCAGACACCCCCGCAAATTCCGAAATGTGGGAAAAAATGCGCAATTTCCGCACATTTCGCTCGGCTCACCCATCGAAACACGCCCCCAACAAAACATGGCCTACCGTCACGCTTTCCGACAGGTGTCCCGATGAAAATGGTACCTCACATTTGTGGGTGCACCTACCTGGCCGCCAAGGGGAAAGTCTAAAACACAAGTAACCCCAAGTCTGTTTTCAGAGGGAAATCTCAGACATTCTGCCAACCGGCACAACGTACAGATATGGGCCTCGAGTGTCCAAGACACCAAGGAAAACAGGGAACCCCAAGCATTTCCAAAAAGAGGACACCCGTGGGAATCCGCAGAGGTATGATATGCCCAAATTGCCCCAGAATTTATTACCCAGACACCCCTGCAAAGTCCAAAATGTGAGAAAAAATACGCAATTTCCGCACATTTGGCTCGGCTTACCCATCGAAACACGCCCCCAACAACACATGGCCTACCGTCACGCGTTCCCACAGGTGTCCCGATGGAAATGGTACCTCATATTTGTGGGTGCACCTACCTGGCCGCCAAGGGGAAAGCCTAAAACACAAGTAACCCCAAGTCTGTTTTCAGAGGGAAATCTCAGACATTCTGCCAACCGGCACAACGTACAGATATGGGCCTCGAGTGTCCAAGACACCGAGGAAAAAAGGGAACCCCAAGCATTTCCAAAAAGAGGACACCCGTGGGAATCTGCAGAGGTATGATATGCCCAAATCGCCCGAGAATTTATTACCCAGACACCCCTGCAAAGTCGGAAAAGTGGGAAAAATAAAGCAATTTCTGCACATTTCGCTTGGCTCACCCATCGAAACACGCCCCCAACAACACATGGCCTACCGTCACGCGTTCCCACAGGTGTCCCGATGACAACGGTACCTCACATGTGTGGGTGCACCTACCTGGACGCCAAGGGGAAAGCCTAAAACACAAGTAACCCCAAGTCTGTTTTCAGAGGGAAATCTTAGACATTCTGCCGACCGGCACAATGTACAGATATGGGCCTCGGGTGTCCAAGCCACCGAGGAAAACAGGGAACCCCATGCATTTCCGAAAAGAGGACACCCGTGGGAATCCGCAAAGGTGTGATTTGCGCACATCACCCCAGATTTTTTTACCCAGACACCCCTGCAAAGTCCGAAATGTGGGGAAAAAAACGTTTTTTTCCACACATTTTGCTCGACGCACCCATCGAAACACGCCCCCAACATCACATGGCCTACTGTCCCGCGTTCCCACAGGTGTCCCGATGAAAACGGTACCTCACATGCGTGGGTGCACCTACCTGGCCGCCAAGGGGAAAGCCGAAAACACAAGTAACCCCTAGTCTGTTTTCAGAGGGAAATCTCAGACATTCTGCCGACCGGCACAACGTACAGATATGGTCCTCGGGTGTCCAAGCCACCGAGGAAAACAGGGAACCCCATGCATTTCCGAAAAGCGGACACCCGTGGGAATCCGCAGAGGTATGATATGCCCAAATCGCCCCAGAATTTATTACCCAGACACTCCTACAAAGTCCGAAATGTGGGGAAAAAAACGCTTTTTCCGCACATTTTGCTCGACGCTCCCATCGAAAAACACCCCCAACAACACATGGCCTACCGTCACGCATTCCCACAGGAGTCCCGATGAAAACGGTACCTCACATGTGTGGGTGCACCTACCTGGCCGCCAAGGGGAAAGCCTAAAACACAAGTAACCCCAAGTCTGTTTTCACACCGGAAATGTCACACTCTCACATCATACAGATATGGGCCTCGGGTGTCCAAGCCACCGAGGAAAACAGGGAACCCCATGCATTTCCGAAAAGAGGACACCCCTGGGAATCCGCAGAGGTATGATATGCCCAAATTGCCCCAGATTGTATTACCCAGACACCCCCGCAAAGTCCGAAATGTGGGAAAAAATATGCAATTTCCGCACATTTCACTCGGCTCACCCATCGAAACACGCCCCCAACAACACATGGCCTACCGTCACGCGTTCCCACAGGTGTCCCGATGAAAACGGTACCTCACATGTGTGGGTGCACCTACCTGGCCGCCAAGGAGAAAGCCTAAAACACAAGTAACCCCAAGTCTGTTTTCAGAGGGAAATCTCAGACATTCTGCCAACCGGCACAACGTACAGATATGGGCCTCGAGTGTCCAAGCCACCAAGGAAAACAGGGAACCCCATGCATTTCCAAAAAGAGGACACCCGTGGGAATCCGCAGAGGTATGATATGCCCAAATTGCCCCAGAATGTATTACCCAGACACCCCTGCAAAGTCCGAAATGTGGGAAAAATAAAGCAATTTCTGCACATTTCGCTTGGCTCACCCATCGAAACACGCCCCCAACAACACATGGCCTACCGTCACGCGTTCCCAAAGGTGTCCCGATGACAACGGTACCTCACATGTGTGGGTGCACCTACCTGGCCGCCAAGGGGAAAGCCGAAAACACAAGTAACCCCTATTCTGTTTTCAGAGGGAAATCTCAGACATTCTGCCGACCGGCACAACGTACAGATATGGTCCTCGGGTGTCCAAGCCACCGAGGAAAACAGGGAACCCCATGCATTTCCGAAAAGCGGACACCCGTGGGAATCCGCAGAGGTATGATATGTCCAAATCGCCCCAGAATTTATTACCCAGACACTACTACAAAGTCCGAAATGTGGGGAAAAAAACGCTTTTTCCGCACATTTTGCTCGACGCTCCCATCGAAAAACACCCCCAACAACACATGGCCTACCGTCACGCATTCCCACAGGAGTCCCGATGAAAACGGTACCTCACATGTGTGGGTGCACCTACCTGGCCGCCAAGGGGAAAGCCTAAAACACAAGTAACCCCAAGTGTGTTTTCACACCGGAAATGTCACACTCTCACATCATACAGATATGGGCCTCGGGTGTCCAAGCCACCGAGGAAAACAGGGAACCCCATGCATTTCCAAAAAGAGGACACCTGTGGGAATCAGCAGAGGTATGATATTCCCAAATTGCCCCACATTTTATTACCCAGACACCCCCGCAAATTCCGAAATGTGGGAAAAAATACGCATTTTCCTCACATTTCGCTCGACGCACCCATCGAAACACGCCCCCAACAACACATGGCCTACCGTCATGCGTTCCCACAGGTGTCCCGATGAAAACGGTACCTCACATGTGTGGGTGCACCTACCTGGCCGCCAAGGGGAAAGCCTAAAAAACAAGTAACCCCAAGTCTGTTTTCACACCGGAAATGTCACACTCTCACATCATACAGATATGGGCCTCGGGTGTCCAAGCCACCAAGGAAAACAGGGAACCCCATGCATTTCCGAAAAGAGGACACCCGTGGGAATCCGCAGAGGTATGATATGCCCAAATCGCCCCAGAATTTATTACCCAGACACCCCCGCAAAGTCCGAAATGTGTGAAAAAATACGCATTTTCCTCACTTTCGCTAGACTCACCCATCGAAACACGCCCCCAACAACACAGGGCCTACTGTCCCTGGTTCCCACAGGTGTCCCAATGAAAATGGTACCTCACATGTGTGGGTGCACCTACCTGGCCGCCAAGGGGAAAGCCTAAAACACAAGTAACCCCAAGTCTGTTTTCACACCGGAAATGTCACACTCTCACATCATATAGATATGGGCCTCGGGTGTCCAAGCCACCGAGGAAAACAGGGAACCCCATGCATTTCCGAAAAGAGGACACCCGTAGGAATCCGCAGAGGTATGATATGCCCAAATTGCCCCAGATTTTATTACCCAGACACCCCCGCAAAGTCCGAAATGTGGGAAAAAATATGCAATTTCCGCACATTTCACTCGGCTCACCCATCGAAACACGCCCCCAACAACACATGGCCTACCGTCACGCGTTCCCACAGGTGTCCCGATGAAAACGGTACCTCACATGTGTGGGTGCATCTACCTGGCCGCCAAGGAGAAAGCCTAAAACACAAGTAACCCCAAGTCTGTTTTCAGAGGGAAATCTCAGACATTCTGCCAACCGGCACAACGTACAGATATGGGCCTCGGGTGTCCAAGCCACCGAGGAAAACAGGGAACCCCATGCATTTCCAAAAATAGGACACCCGTGGGAATCCGCAGAGGTATGATATGCCCAAATTGCCCCAGAATTTATTACCCAGACACCCCTGCAAAGTCCGAAATGTGGGAAAAATAAAGCAATTTCTGCACATTTCGCTTGGCTCACCCATCGAAACACGCCCCCAACAACACATGGCCTACCGTCACGCGTTCCCAAAGGTGTCCCGATGACAACGGTACCTCACATGTGTGGGTGCACCTACCTGGCCGCCAAGGGGAAAGCCTAAAACACAAGTAACCCCAAGTCTGTTTTCAGAGGGAAATCTCAGACATTCTGCCGACCGGCACAATGTACAGATATGGGCCTCGGGTGTCCAAGCCACCGAGGAAAACAGGGAACCCCATGCATTTCCGAAAAGAGGACGCCCGTGGGAATCCGCAAAGGTGTGATTTGCGCACATCGCCCCAGATTTTTTTACCCAGACACCCCTGCAAAGTCCGAAATGTGGGGAAAAAAATGCTTTTTCCGCACATTTTGCTCGACGCACCCATCGAAACACGCCCCCAACAACACATGGCCTACCGTCCCGCGTTCCCACAGGTGTCCCGATGAAAACGGTACCTCACATGCGTGGGTGCACCTACCTGGCCGCCAAGGGGAAAGCCGAAAACACAAGTAACCCCTAGTCTGTTTTCAGAGGGAAATCTCAGACATTCTGCCGACCGGCACAACGTACAGATATGGTCCTCGGGTGTCCAAGCCACCGAGGAAAACAGGGAACCCCATGCATTTCCGAAAAGCGGACCCCCGTGGGAATCCGCAGAGGTATGATATGCCAAAATCGCCCCAGAATTTATTACCCAGACACTCCTACAAAGTCCGAAATGTGGGGAAAAAAACGCTTTTTCCGAACATTTTGCTCGACGCACCCATCGAAACACGCCCCCAACAACACATGGCCTACTGTCACGCATTCCCACAGGAGTCCCGATGAAAACGGTACCTCACATGTGTGGGTGCACCTACCTGGCCGCCAAGGGGAAAGCCTAAAACACAAGTAACCCCAAGTCTGTTTTCACACCGGAAATGTCACACTCTCACATCATACAGATATGGGCCTCGGGTGTCCAAGCCACCAAGGAAAACAGGGAACCCAATGCATTTCCGAAAAGAGGACACCCGTGGGAATCCGCAGAGGTATGATATGCCCAAATCGCCCCAGAATTTATTACCCAGACACCCCCGCAAAGTCCAAAATGTAGGAAAAAATACGCATTTTCCTCACATTTCGCTCGACTCACCCATCGAAACACGCCCCCAAAACACATGGCCTACTGTCCCACGTTCCCACAGGTGTCCCGATGAAAACGGTACCTCACATGTGTGGGTGCACCTACCTGTCCGCCAAGGGGAAAGCCTAAAACACAAGTAACCCCAAGTGTGTTTTCACACCGGAAATGTCACACTCTCACATCATACAGATATGGGCCTCGGGTGTCCAAGCCACCGAGGAAAACAGGGAACCCCATGCATTTCCAAAAAGAGGACACCTGTGGGAATCAGCAGAGGTATGATATGCCCAAATTGCCCCAGATTTTATTACCCAGACACCCCCGCAAATTCCGAAATGTGGGAAAAAATACGCATTTTCCTCACATTTCGCTCGACGCACCCATCGAAACACGCCCCCAACAACACATGGCCTACCGTCACGCGTTCCCACAGGTGTCCCGATGAAAACGGTACCTCACATGTGTGGGTGCACCTACCTGGCCGCCAAGGGGAAAGCCTAAAAAACAAGTAACCCCAAGTCTGTTTTCACACCGGAAATGTCACACTCTCACATCATACAGATATGGGCCTCGGGTGTCCAAGCCACCAAGGAAAACAGGGAACCCCATGCATTTCCGAAAAGAGGACACCCGTGGGAATCCGCAGAGGTATGATATGCCCAAATTGCCCCAGATTTTATTACCCAGACACCCCCGCAAAGTCCGAAATGTGGGAAAAAATATGCAATTTCCGCACATTTCGCTCAGCTCACCCATCGAAACACGCCCCCAACAACACATGGCCTACCATCACGCGTTCCCACAGGTGTCCCGATGAAAACGGTACCTCACATGTGTGGGTGCACCTACCTGGCCGCCAAGGGGAAAGCCTAAAACACAAGTAACCCCAAGTCTGTTTTCAGAGGGAAATCTCAGACATTCTGCCAACCGGCACAACGTACAGATATGGGCCTCGGGTGTCCAAGCCACCGAGGAAAACAGGGAACCCCATGCATTTCCAAAAAGAGGACACCCGTGGGAATCCGCAGAGGTATGATATGCCCAAATTGCCCCAGAATTTATTACCCAGACACCCCTGCAAAGTCCGAAATGTGGGAAAAATAAAGCAATTTCTGCACATTTCGCTTGGCTCACCCATCGAAACACGCCCCCAACAACACATGGCCTACCGTCACGCGTTCCCAAAGGTGTCCCGATGACAACGGTACCTCATATGTGTGGGTGCACCTACCTGGCCGCCAAGGGGAAAGCCTAAAACACAAGTAACCCCAAGTCTGTTTTCAGAGGGAAATCTCAGACATTCTGCCGACCGGCACAATGTATAGATATGGGCCTCGGGTGTCCAAGCCACCGAGGAAAACAGGGAACCCCATGCATTTCCGAAAAGAGGACACCCGTGGGAATCCGCAGAGGTGTGATTTGCGCACATCGCCCCATATTTTTTTACCCAGACATCCCTGCAAAGTCCGAAATGTGGGGAAAAAAACGCTTTTTCCGCACATTTCGCTCGACGCACCCATCGAAACACGCCCCCAACAACACATGGCCTACCGTCCCGCGTTCCCACAGGTGTCCCGATGACAACAGTACCTCACATGTGTGGGTGCACCTACCTGGCCGCCAAGGGGAAAGCCTAAAACACAAGTAACCCCAAGTCTGTTTTCAGAGGGAAATCTCAGACATTCTGCCGACCGGCACAACGTACAGATATGGGCCTCGGGTGTGCAAGCCACCGAGGAAAACAGGGAACCCCATGCATTTCCGAAAAGAGGACACCCGTGGGAATCCGCAGAGGGATGATATGCCCAAATCGCCCCAGAATTTATTACCCAGACACTCCTGCAAAGTCCGAAATGTGGGGAAAAAAACGCTTTTTCCGCACATTTTGCTTGACGCACCCATTGAAACACGCCCCCAACAACACATGGCCTACCGTCACGCATTCCCACAGGTGTCCCGATGAAAACGGTACCTCAAATGTGTGGGTGCACCTACCTGGCCGCCAAGGGGAAAGCCTAAAACACAAGTAACCCCAAGTCTGTTTTCAAACCGGAAATGTCACACTCTCACATCATACAGATATGGGCCTCGGGTGTCCAAGCCACCAAGGAAAACAGGGAACCGCATGCATTTCCGAAAAGAGGACACCTGTGGGAATCAGCAGAGGTATGATATGCCCAAATCGCCCCAGAATTTATTACCCAGACACCCCCGCAAAGTCCGAAATGTGGGAAAAAATACGCATTTTCCTCACATTTCGCTCGACTCACCCATAGAAACACGCCCCCAACAACACATGGCCTACCGTCACGCGTTCCGACAGGTGTCCCGATGAAAATGGTACCTCACATTTGTGGGTGCACCTACCTGGCCGCCAAGGGGAAAGCCTAAAACACAAGTAACCCCAAGTCTGTTTTCAGAGGGAAATCTCAGACATTCTGCCAACCGGCACAACGTACAGATATGGGCCTCGGGTGTCCAAGCCACCGAGGAAAACAGGGAACCCCATGCATTTCCAAAAAGAGGACACCCGTGGGAATCTGCAGAGGTATGATATGCCCAAATTGCCCCAGAATTTATTACCCAGACACCCCTGCAAAGTCCGAAATGTGGGAAAAAATACGCAATTTCCGCACATTTGGCTCGGCTTACCCATCGAAACACACCCCCAACAACACATGGCCTACCGTCACGCGTTCCCACAGGTGTCCCGATGAAAATGGTACCTCACATTTGTGGGTGCACCTACCTGGCCGCCAAGGGGAAAGCCTAAAACACAAGTAACCCCAAGTCTGTTTTCAGAGGGAAATCTCAGACATTCTGCCAACCGGCACAACGTACAGATATGGGCCTCGGGTGTCCAAGCCACCGAGGAAAACAGGGAACCCCATGCATTTCCAAAAAGAGGACACCCGTGGGAATCCGCAGAGGTATGATATGCCCAAATTGCCCCAGAATTTATTACCCAGACACCCCTGCAAAGTCCGAAATGTGGGAAAAAATACGCAATTTCCGCACATTTGACTCGGCTTACCCATCGAAACACACCCCCAACAACACATGGCCTACCGTCACGCGTTCCCACAGGTGTCCCGATGAAAATGGTACCTCACATTTGTGGGTGCACCTACCTGGCCGCCAAGGGGAAAGCCTAAAACACAAGTAACCCCAAGTCTGTTTTCAGAGGGAAATCTCAGACATTCTGCCAACCGGCACAACGTACAGATATGGGCCTCGAGTGTCCAAGCCACCGAGGAAAACAGGCAACCCCAAGCATTTCCAAAAAGAGGACACCCGTGGGAATCCGCAGAGGTATGATATGCCCAAATTGCCCCAGAATTTATTACCCAGACACCCCTGCAAAGTCCGAAAAGTGGGAAAAATAAAGCAATTTCTGCACATTTCGCTTGGCTCACCCATCGAAACACGCCCCCAACAACACATGGCCTACCGTCACGTGTTCCCACAGGTGTCCCGATGACAATGGTACCTCACATGTGTGGGTGCACCTACCTGGCTGCCAAGGGGAAAGCCTAAAACACAAGTAACCCCAAGTCTGTATTCAGAGGGAAATCTCAGACATTCTGCCGACCGGCACAATGTACAGATATGGGCCTCGGGTGTCCAAGCCACCGAGGAAAACAGGGAACCCCATGCATTTCCGAAAAGAGGACACCCGTGGGAATCCGCAAAGGTGTGATTTGCGCACATCGCCCCAGATTTTTTTACCCAGACACCCCTGCAAAGTCCGAAATGTGGGGAAAAAAACGCTTTTCCCGCACATTTCGCTCGACGCACCCATCGAAACACGCCCCCAACGACACATGGCCTACCGTCCCGCGTTCCCACAGGTGTCCTGATGAAAACGGTACCTCACATGCGTGGGTGCACCTACCTGGCCGCCAAGGGGAAATCCGAAAACACAAGTAACCCCTAGACTGTTTTCAGAGGGAAATCTCAGACATTCTGAAGACCGGCACAACGTACAGATATGGTCCTCGGGTGTCCAAGCCACCGAGGAAAACAGGGAACCCCATGCATTTCCGAAAAGCGGACACCCGTGGGAATCCGCAGAGGTATGATATGCCCAAATCGCCCCAGAATTTATTACCCAGACACTCCTGCAAAGTCCGAAATGTGGGGAAAAAAACGCTTTTTCCGTACATTTTGCTCGACGCACCCATCGAAACACGCCCCCAACAACACATGGCCTACCGTCACGCATTCCCACAGGAGTCCCGATGAAAACGGTACCTCACATGTGTGGGTGCACCTACCTGGCCGCCAAGGGGAAAGCCTAAAACACAAGTAACCCAAGTCTGTTTTCACACCGGAAATGTCACACTCTCACATCATACAGATATGGGCCTCGGGTGTCCAAGCCACCAAGGAAAACAGGGAACCCCATGCATTTCCGAAAAGAGGACACCCGTGGGAATCCGCAGAGGTATGATATGCCCAAATCGGCCCAGATGTTATTACCCAGACACCCCCGCAAAGTCCGAAATGTGGGAAAAAATAAGCATTTTCATCACATTTCGCTCGACTCACCCATCGAAACACGCCCCCAACAACACATGGCCTACTGTCCCACGTTCCCACAGGTGTCCCGATGAAAACGGTACCTCACATGTGTGGGTGCACCTACCTGTCCGCCAAGGGGAAAGCCTAAAACACAAGTAACCCCAAGTGTGTTTTCACACCGGAAATGTCACACTCTCACATCATACAGATATGGGCCTCGGGTGTCCAAGCCACCGAGGAAAACAGGGAACCCCATGCATTTCAAAAAAGAGGACACCTGTGGGAATCAGCAGAGGTATGATATGGCCAAATTGCCCCAGATTTTATTACCCAGACACCCCCGCAAATTCCGAAATGTGGGAAAAAATACGCAATTTTCGCACATTTCGCTCGGCTCACCCATCGAAACACACCCCCAACAACACATGGCCTACCGTCACGCGTTCCCACAGGTTTCCCGATGAAAACGGTACCTCACATGCGTGGGTGCACCTACCTGGCCGCCAAGGGGAAAGCCTAAAACACAAGTAACCCCAAGTCTGTTTTCAGAGGGAAATCTCAGACATTCTGCCGACCGGCACAACGTACAGATATGGGCCTCGGGTGTCAAAGCCACCGAGGAAAACAGGGAACCCCATGCATTTCCAAGAAGAGGACAACCGTGGGAATCCGCAGAGGTATGATATGCCCAAATTGCCCCAGAATTTATTACCCAGACACCCCTGCAAAGTCCGAAATGTGGGAAAAAATACACAATTTCCGCACATTTGGCTCGGCTTACCCATCGAAACACACCCCCAACAACACATGGCCTACCGTCACGCGTTCCCACAGGTGTCCCGATGAAAATGGTACCTCACATTTGTGGGTGCACCTACCTGGCCGCCAAGGGGAAAGCCTAAAACACAAGTAACCCCAAGTCTGTTTTCAGAGGGAAATCTCAGACATTCTGCCAACCGGCACAACGTACAGATATGGGCCTCGGGTGTCCAAGCCACCGAGGAAAACAGGGAACCCCATGCATTTCCAAAAAGAGGACACCCGTGGGAATCCGCAGAGGTATGATATGCCCAAATTGCCCCAGAATTTATTACCCAGACACCCCTGCAAAGTCCGAAATGTGGGAAAAAATACGCAATTTCCGCACATTTGGCTCGGCTTACCCATCGAAACACACCCCCAACAACACATGGCCTACCGTCACGCGTTCCCACAGGTGTCCCGATGAAAATGGTACCTCACATTTGTGGGTGCACCTACCTGGCCGCCAAGGGGAAAGCCTAAAACACAAGTAACCCCAAGTCTGTTTTCAGAGGGAAATCTCAGACATTCTGCCAACCGGCACAACGTACAGATATGGGCCTCGAGTGTCCAAGCCACCGAGGAAAACAGGGAACCCCAAGCATTTCCAAAAAGAGGACACCCGTGGGAATCCGCAGAGGTATGATATGCCCAAATTGCCCCAGAATTTATTACCCAGACACCCCTGCAAAGTCCGAAAAGTGGGAAAAATAAAGCAATTTCTGCACATTTCGCTTGGCTCACCCATCGAAACACGCCCCCAACAACACATGGCCTACCGTCACGTGTTCCCACAGGTGTCCCGATGACAACAGTACCTCACATGTGTGGGTGCACCTACCTGGCTGCCAAGGGGAAATCCTAAAACACAAGTAACCCCAAGTCTGTTTTCAGAGGGAAATCTCAGACATTCTGCCAACCGGCACAACGTACAGATATGGGCCTCGGGTGTCCAAGCCACCGAGGAAAACAGGGAACCCCATGCATTTCCAAAAAGAGGACACCCGTGGGAATCCGCAGAGGTATGATATGCCCAAATTGCCCCAGAATTTATTACCCAGACACCCCTGCAAAGTCCGAAAAGTGGGAAAAATAAAGCAATTTCTGCACATTTCGCTTGGCTCACCCATCGAAACACGCCCCCAACAACACATGGCCTACCGTCACGTGTTCCCACAGGTGTCCCGATGACAATGGTACCTCACATGTGTGGGTGCACCTACCTGGCTGCCAAGGGGAAAGCCTAAAACACAAGTAACCCCAAGTCTGTTTTCAGAGGGAAATCTCAGACATTCTGCCGACCGGCACAATGTACAGATATGGGCCTCGGGTGTCCAAGCCACCGAGGAAAACAGGGAACCCCATGCATTTCCGAAAAGAGGACACCCGTGGGAATCCGCAAAGGTGTGATTTGCGCACATCGCCCCAGATTTTTTTACCCAGACACCCCTGCAAAGTCCGAAATGTGGGGAAAAAAACGCTTTTTCCGCACATTTCGCTCGACGCACCCATCGAAACACGCCCCCAACAACACATGGCCTACCGTCCCGCGTTCCCACAGGTGTCCTGATGAAAACGGTACCTCACATGCGTGGGTGCACCTACCTGGCCGCCAAGGGGAAAGCCTAAAACACAAGTAACCCAAGTCTGTTTTCACACCGGAAATGTCACACTCTCACATCATACAGATATGGGCCTCGGGTGTCCAAGCCACCAAGGAAAACAGGGAACCCCATGCATTTCCGAAAAGAGGACACCCGTGGGAATCCGCAGAGGTATGATATGCCCAAATCGCCCCAGAATTTATTACCCAGACACCCCCGCAAAGTCCGAAATGTGGGAAAAAATATGCATTTTCCTCACATTTCGCTCGACTCACCCATCGAAACACGCCCCCAACAACACATGGCCTACTGTCCCACGTTCCCACAGGTGTCCCGATGAAAACGGTACCTCACATGTGTGGGTGCACCTACCTGTCCGCCAAGGGGAAAGCCTAAAACACAAGTAACCCCAAGTGTGTTTTCACACCGGAAATGTCACACTCTCACATCATACAGATATGGGCCTCGGGTGTCCAAGCCACCGAGGAAAACAGGGAACCCCATGCATTTCAAAAAAGAGGACACCTGTGGGAATCAGCAGAGGTATGATATGGCCAAATTGCCCCAGATTTTATTACCCAGACACCCCCGCAAATTCCGAAATGTGGGAAAAAATACGCAATTTTCGCACATTTCGCTCGGCTCACCCATCGAAACACACCCCCAACAACACATGGCCTACCGTCACGCGTTCCCACAGGTGTCCCGATGAAAACGGTACCTCACATGCGTGGGTGCACCTACCTGGCCGCCAAGGGGAAAGCCTAAAACACAAGTAACCCCAAGTCTGTTTTCAGAGGGAAATCTCAGACATTCTGCCGACTGGCACAACGTACAGATATGGGCCTCGGGTGTCCAAGCCACCGAGGAAAACAGGGAACCCCATGCATTTCCAAGAAGAGGACAACCGTGGGAATCCGCAGAGGTATGATATGCCCAAATTGCCCCAGAATGTATTACCCAGACACCCCTGCAAAGTCCGAAATGTGGGAAAAAATACGCAATTTCCGCACATTTGGCTCGGCTTACCCATCGAAACACACCCCCAACAACACATGGCCTACCGTCACGCGTTCCCACTGGTGTCCCGATGAAAATGGTACCTCACATTTGTGGGTGCACCTACCTGGCCGCCAAGGGGAAAGCCTAAAACACAAGTAACCCCAAGTCTGTTTTCAGAGGGAAATCTCAGACATTCTGCCAACCGGCACAACGTACAGATATGGGCCTCGAGTGTCCAAGCCACCGAGGAAAACAGGGAACCCCAAGCATTTCCAAAAAGAGGACACCCGTGGGAATCCGCAGAGGTATGATATGCCCAAATTGCCCCAGAATTTATTACCCAGACACCCCTGCAAAGTCCGAAAAGTGGGAAAAATAAAGCAATTTCTGCACATTTCGCTTGGCTCACCCATCGAAACACGCCCCCAACAACACATGGCCTACCGTCACGTGTTCCCACAGGTGTCCCGATGACAACAGTACCTCACATGTGTGGGTGCACCTACCTGGCTGCCAAGGGGAAAGCCTAAAACACAAGTAACCCCAAGTCTGTTTTCAGAGGGAAATCTCAGACATTCTGCCGACCGGCACAATGTACAGATATGGGCCTCGGGTGTCCAAGCCACCGAGGAAAACAGGGAACCCCATGCACTTCCGAAAAGAGGACACCCGTGGGAATCCGCAAAGGTGTGATTTGCGCACATCGCCCCAGATTTTTTTACCCAGACACCCCTGCAAAGTCCGAAATGTGGGGAAAAAAACGCTTTTTCTGCACATTTCGCTCGACGCACCCATCGAAACACGCCCCCAACAACACATGGCCTACTGTCCCGCGTTCCCACAGGTGTCCCGATGAAAACGGTACCTCACATGCGTGGGTGCACCTACCTGGCCGCCAAGGGGAAAGCCGAAAACACAAGTAACCCCTAGACTGTTTTCAGAGGGAAATCTCAGACATTCTGCCGACCGGCACAACGTACAGATATGGTCCTCGGGTGTCCAAGCCACCGAGGAAAACAGGGAACCCCATGCATTTCCGAAAAGCGGACACCCGTGGGAATCCGCAGAGGTATGATATGCCCAAATCGCCCCAGAATTTATTACCCAGACACTCCTGCAAAGTCCGAAATGTGGGGAAAAAAACGCTTTTTCCGTACATTTTGCTCGACGCACCCATCGAAACACGCCCCCAACAACACATGGCCTACCGTCACGCATTCCCACAGGAGTCCCGATGAAAACGGTACCTCACATGTGTGGGTGCACCTACCTGGCCGCCAAGGGGAAAGCCTAAAACACAAGTAACCCAAGTCTGTTTTCACACCGGAAATGTCACACTCTCACATCATACAGATATGGGCCTCGGGTGTCCAAGCCACCAAGGAAAACAGGGAACCCCATGCATTTCCGAAAAGAGGACACCCGTGGGAATCCGCAGAGGTATGATATGCCCAAATCGCCCAAGAATTTATTACCCAGACACCCCCGCAAAGTCCGAAATGTGGGAAAAAATACGCATTTTCCTCACATTTCGCTCGACTCACCCATCGAAACACGCCCCCAACAACACATGGCCTACTGTCCCACGTTCCCACAGGTGTCCCAATGAAAACGGTACCTCACATGTGTGGGTGCACCTACCTGTCCGCCAAGGGGAAAGCCTAAAACACAAGTAACCCCAAGTGTGTTTTCACACCGGAAATGTCACACTCTCACATCATACAGATATGGGCCTCGGGTGTCCAAGCCACCGAGGAAAACAGGGAACCCCATGCATTTCCAAAAAGAGGACACCTGTGGGAATCAGCAGAGGTATGATATGGCCAAATTGCCCCAGATTTTATTACCCAGACACCCCCGCAAATTCCGAAATGTGGGAAAAAATACGCAATTTTTGCACATTTCGCTCGGCTCACCCATCGAAACACACCCCCAACAACACATGGCCTACCGTCACGCGTTCCCACAGGTGTCCCGATGAAAACGGTACCTCACATGCGTGGGTGCACCTACCTGGCCGCCAAGGGGAAAGCCTAAAACACAAGTAACCCCAAGTCTGTTTTCAGAGGGAAATCTCAGACATTCTGCCGAACGGCACAACGTACAGATATGGGCCTCGGGTGTCCAAGCCACCGAGGAAAACAGGGAACCCCATGCATTTCCAAGAAGAGGACAACCGTGGGAATCCGCAGAGGTATGATATGCCCAAATTGCCCCAGAATTTATTACCCAGACACCCCTGCAAAGTCCGAAATGTGGGAAAAAATACGCAATTTCCGCACATTTCGCTCGGCTCACCCATCGAAACACGCCCCCAACAACACATGGCCTACTGTCACGCGTTCCCACAGTGTCCCGATGAAAACGGTACCTCACATGTGTGGGTGCACGTACCTGGCCGCCAAGGGGAAAGCCTAAAACACAAGTAACCCCAAGTCTGTTTTCAGAGGGAAATCTCAGACATTCTGCCGACCGGCACAATGTACAGATATGGGCCTCGGGTGTCCAAGCCACCGAGGAAAACAGGGAACCCCAAGCATTTCCAAAAAGAGGACACCCGTGGGAATCCGCAGAGGTATGATATGCCCAAATTGCCCCAGAATTTATTACCCAGACACCCCTGCAAAGTCCGAAAAGTGGGAAAAATAAAGCAATTTCTGCACATTTCGCTTGGCTCACCCATCGAAACACGCCCCCAACAACACATGGCCTACCGTCACGTGTTCCCACAGGTGTCCCGATGACAACGGTACCTCACATGTGTGGGTGCACCTACCTGGCTGCCAAGGGGAAAGCCTAAAACACAAGTAACCCCAAGTCTGTTTTCAGAGGGAAATCTCAGACATTCTGCCGACCGGCACAATGTACAGATATGGGCCTCGGGTGTCCAAGCCACCGAGGAAAACAGGGAACACCATGCATTTCCGAAAAGAGGACACCCGTGGGAATCCGCAAAGGTGTGATTTGCGCACATCGCCCCAGATTTTTTTACCCAGACACCCCTGCAAAGTCCGAAATGTGGGGAAAAAAACGCTTTTTCCGCACATTTCGCTCGACGCACCCATCGAAACACGCCCCCAACAACACATGGCCTACTGTCCCACGTTCCCACAGGTGTCCCGATGAAAACGGTACCTCACATGTGTGGGTGCACCTACCTGTCCGCCAAGGGGAAAGCCTAAAACACAAGTAACCCCAAGTGTGTTTTCACACCGGAAATGTCACACTCTCACATCATACAGATATGGGCCTCGGGTGTCCAAGCCACCGAGGATAACAGGGAACCCCATGCATTTCAAAAAAGAGGACACCTGTGGGAATCAGCAGAGGTATGATATGGCCAAATTGCCCCAGATTTTATTACCCAGACACCCCCGCAAATTCCGAAATGTGGGAAAAAATACGCAATTTTCGCACATTTCGCTCGGCTCACCCATCGAAACACACCCCCAACAACACATGGCCTACCGTCACGCCTTCCCACAGGTGTCCCGATGAAAACGGTACCTCACATGCGTGGGTGCACCTACCTGGCCGCCAAGGGGAAAGCCTAAAACACAAGTAACCCCAAGTCTGTTTTCAGAGGGAAATCTCAGACATTCTGCCGACCGGCACAACGTACAGATATGGGCCTCGGGTGTCCAAGTCACCGAGGAAAACAGGGAACCCCATGCATTTCCAAGAAGAGGACAACCGTGGGAATCCGCAGAGGTATGATATGCCCAAATTGCCCCAGAATTTATTACCCAGACACCCCTGCAAAGTCCGAAATGTGGGAAAAAATACACAATTTCCGCACATTTGGCTCGGCTTACCCATCGAAACACACCCCCAACAACACATGGCCTACCGTCACGCGTTCCCACAGGTGTCCCGATGAAAATGGTACCTCACATTTGTGGGTGCACCTACCTGGCCGCCAAGGGGAAAGCCTAAAACACAAGTAACCCCAAGTCTGTTTTCAGAGGGAAATCTCAGACATTCTGCCAACCGGCACAACGTACAGATATGGGCCTCGGGTGTCCAAGCCACCGAGGAAAACAGGGAACCCCATGCATTTCCAAAAAGAGGACACCCGTGGGAATCCGCAGAGGTATGATATGCCCAAATTGCCCCAGAATTTATTACCCAGACACCCCTGCAAAGTCCGAAATGTGGGAAAAAATACGCAATTTCCGCACATTTGGCTCGGCTTACCCATCGAAACACACCCCCAACAACACATGGCCTACCGTCACGCGTTCCCACAGGTGTCCCGATGAAAATGGGACCTCACATTTGTGGGTGCACCTACCTGGCCGCCAAGGGGAAAGCCTAAAACACAAGTAACCCCAAGTCTGTTTTCAGAGGGAAATCTCAGACATTCTGCCAACCGGCACAACGTACAGATATGGGCCTCGAGTGTCCAAGCCACCGAGGAAAACAGGGAACCCCAAGCATTTCCAAAAAGAGGACACCCGTGGGAATCCGCAGAGGTATGATATGCCCAAATTGCCCCAGAATGTATTACCCAGACACCCCTGCAAAGTCCGAAAAGTGGGAAAAATAAAGCAATTTCTGCACATTTCGCTTGGCTCACCCATCGAAACACGCCCCCAACAACACATGGCCTACCGTCACGTGTTCCCACAGGTG
Source organism: Ambystoma mexicanum (assembly GCF_040938575.1). Taxonomy (NCBI): domain Eukaryota; kingdom Metazoa; phylum Chordata; class Amphibia; order Caudata; family Ambystomatidae; genus Ambystoma; species Ambystoma mexicanum. Next base: position 435,761,644 of record NC_090934.1, on the reverse strand, counting down.
TCCCGATGACAACAGTACCTCACATGTGTGGGTGCACCTACCTGGCTGCCAAGGGGAAAGCCTAAAACACAAGTAACCCCAAGTCTGTTTTCAGAGGGAAATCTCAGACATTCTGCCGACCGGCACAATGTACAGATATGGGCCTCGGGTGTCCAAGCCACCGAGGAAAACAGGGAACCCCATGCATTTCCGAAAAGAGGACACCCGTGGGAATCCGCAAAGGTGTGATTTGCGCACATCGCCCCAGATTTTTTTACCCAGACACCCCTGCAAAGTCCGAAATGTGGGGAAAAAAACGCTTTTTCCGCACATTTCGCTCGACGCACCCATCGAAACACGCCCCCAACAACACATGGCCTACTGTCCCACGTTCCCACAGGTGTCCCGATGAAAACGGTACCTCACATGTGTGGGTGCACCTACCTGTCCGCCAAGGGGAAAGCCTAAAACACAAGTAACCCCAAGTGTGTTTTCACACCGGAAATGTCACACTCTCACATCATACAGATATGGGCCTCGGGTGTCCAAGCCACCGAGGATAACAGGGAACCCCATGCATTTCAAAAAAGAGGACACCTGTGGGAATCAGCAGAGGTATGATATGGCCAAATTGCCCCAGATTTTATTACCCAGACACCCCCGCAAATTCCGAAATGTGGGAAAAAATACGCAATTTTCGCACATTTCGCTCGGCTCACCCATCGAAACACACCCCCAACAACACATGGCCTACCGTCACTCGTTCCCACAGGTGTCCCGATGAAAACGGTACCTCACATGCGTGGGTGCACCTACCTGGCCGCCAAGGGGAAAGCCTAAAACACAAGTAACCCCAAGTCTGTTTTCAGAGGGAAATCTCAGACATTCTGCCGACCGGCACAACGTACAGATATGGGCCTCGGGTGTCCAAGCCACCGAGGAAAACAGGGAACCCCATGCATTTCCAAGAAGAGGACAACCGTGGGAATCCGCAGAGGTATGATATGCCCAAATTGCCCCAGAATTTATTACCCAGACACCCCTGCAAAGTCCGAAATGTGGGAAAAAATACACAATTTCCGCACATTTGGCTCGGCTTACCCATCGAAACACACCCCCAACAACACATGGCCTACGGTCACGCGTTCCCACAGGTGTCCCGATGAAAATGGTACCTCACATTTGTGGGTGCACCTACCTGGCCGCCAAGGGGAAAGCCTAAAACACAAGTAACCCCAAGTCTGTTTTCAGAGGGAAATCTCAGACATTCTGCCAACCGGCACAACGTACAGATATGGGCCTCGGGTGTCCAAGCCACCGAGGAAAACAGGGAACCCCATGCATTTCCAAAAAGAGGACACCCGTGGGAATCCGCAGAGGTATGATATGCCCAAATTGCCCCAGAATTTATTACCCAGACACCCCTGCAAAGTCCGAAATGTGGGAAAAAATACGCAATTTCCGCACATTTGGCTCGGCTTACCCATCGAAACACACCCCCAACAACACATGGCCTACCGTCACGCGTTCCCACAGGTGTCCCGATGAAAATGGTACCTCACATTTGTGGGTGCACCTACCTGGCCGCCAAGGGGAAAGCCTAAAACACAAGTAACCCCAAGTCTGTTTTCAGAGGGAAATCTCAGACATTCTGCCAACCGGCACAACGTACAGATATGGGCCTTGAGTGTCCAAGCCACCGAGGAAAACAGGGAACCCCAAGCATTTCCAAAAAGAGGACACCCGTGGGAATCCGCAGAGGTATGATATGCCCAAATTGCCCCAGAATGTATTACCCAGACACCCCTGCAAAGTCCGAAAAGTGGGAAAAATAAAGCAATTTCTGCACATTTCGCTTGGCTCACCCATCGAAACACGCCCCCAACAACACATGGCCTACCGTCACGTGTTCCCACAGGTGTCCCGATGACAACAGTACCTCACATGTGTGGGTGCACCTACCTGGCTGCCAAGGGGAAAGCCTAAAACACAAGTAACCCCAAGTCTGTTTTCAGAGGGAAATCTCAGACATTCTGCCGACCGGCACAATGTACAGATATGGGCCTCGGGTGTCCAAGCCACCGAGGAAAACAGGGAACCCCATGCATTTCCGAAAAGAGGACACCCGTGGGAATCCGCAAAGGTGTGATTTGCGCACATCGCCCCAGATTTTTTTACCCAGACACCCCTGCAAAGTCCGAAATGTGGGGAAAAAAACGCTTTTTCCGCACATTTCGCTCGACGCACCCATCGAAACACGCCCCCAACAACACATGGCCTACCGTCCCGCGTTCCCACAGGTGTCCCGATGAAAACGGTACCTCACATGCGTGGGTGCACCTACCTGGCCGCCAAGGGGAAAGCCGAAAACACAAGTAACCCCTAGACTGTTTTCAGAGGGAAATCTCAGACATTCTGCCGACCGGCACAACGTACAGATATGGTCCTCGGGTGTCCAAGCCACCGAGGAAAACAGGGAACCCCATGCATTTCCGAAAAGCGGACACCCGTGGGAATCCGCAGAGGTATGATATGCCCAAATCGCCCCAGAATTTATTACCCAGACACTCCTGCAAAGTCCGAAATGTGGGGAAAAAAACGCTTTTTCCGTACATTTTGCTCGACGCACCCATCGAAACACACCCCCAACAACACATGGCCTACCGTCACGCATTCCCACAGGAGTCCCGATGAAAACGGTACCTCACATGTGTGGGTGGACCTACCTGGCCGCCAAGGGGAAAGCCTAAAACACAAGTAACCCAAGTCTGTTTTCACACCGGAAATGTCACACTCTCACATCATACAGATATGGGCCTCGGGTGTCCAAGCCACCAAGGAAAACAGGGAACCCCATGCATTTCCGAAAAGAGGACACCCGTGGGAATCCGCAGAGGTATGATATGCCCAAATCGCCCCAGAATTTATTACCCAGACACCCCCGCAAAGTCCGAAATGTGGGAAAAAATACGCATTTTCCTCACATTTCGCTCGACTCACCCATCGAAACACGCCCCCAACAACACATGGTCTACTGTCCCACGTTCCCACAGGTGTCCCGATGAAAACGGTACCTCACATGTGTGGGTGCACCTACCTGTCCGCCAAGGGGAAAGCCTAAAACACAAGTAACCCCAAGTGTGTTTTCACACCGGAAATGTCACACTCTCACATCATACAGATATGGGCCTCGGGTGTCCAAGCCACCGAGGAAAACAGGGAACCCCATGCATTTCCAAAAAGAGGACACCTGTGGGAATCAGCAGAGGTATGATATGGCCAAATTGCCCCAGATTTTATTACCCAGACACCCCCGCAAATTCCGAAATGTGGGAAAAAATACGCAATTTTTGCACATTTCGCTCGGCTCACCCATCGAAACACACCCCCAACAACACATGGCCTACCGTCACGCGTTCCCACAGGTGTCCCGATGAAAACGGTACCTCACATGCGTGGGTGCACCTACCTAGCCGCCAAGGGGAAAGCCTAAAACACAAGTAACCCCAAGTCTGTTTTCAGAGGGAAATCTCAGACATTCTGCCGACCGGCACAACGTACAGATATGGGCCTCGGGTGTCCAAGCCACCGAGGAAAACAGGGAACCCCATGCATTTCCAAGAAGAGGACAACCGTGGGAATCCGCAGAGGTATGATATGCCCAAATTGCCCCAGAATTTATTACCCAGACACCCCTGCAAAGTCCGAAATGTGGGAAAAAATACGCAATTTCCGCACATTTCGCTCGGCTCACCCATCGAAACACGCCCCCAACAACACATGGCCTACCGTCACGCGTTCCCACAGTGTCCCGATGAAAACGGTACCTCACATGTGTGGGTGCACGTACATGGCCGCCAAGGGGAAAGCCTAAAACACAAGTAACCCCAAGTCTGTTTTCAGAGGGAAATCTCAGACATTCTGCCGACCGGCACAATGTACAGATATGGGCCTCGGGTGTCCAAGCCCCCGAGGAAAACAGGGAACCCCATGCATTTCTGAAAAGAGGACACCCGTGGGAATCCGCAGAGGTGTGATTTGCGCACATCGCCCCAGATTTTTTTACCCAGACACCCCTGCAAAGTCCGAAATGTGGGGAAAAAAACGCTTTTTCCGCACATTTCGCTCGACGCACCCATCGAAACACGCCCCCAACAACACATGGCCTACCGTCCCGCGTTCCCACAGGTGTCCCGATGAAAACAGTACCTCACATGCGTGGGTGCACCTACCTGGCCGCCAAGGGGAAAGCCGAAAACACAAGTAACCCCAAGTCTGTTTTCAGAGGGAAATCTCAGACATTCTGTCGACCCGCACAACATACAGATATGGGCCTCGGGTGTCCAAGCCACCGAGGAAAACAGGGAACCCCATGCATTTCCGAAAAGAGGACACCCGTGGGAATCCCCAGAGGTATGATATGCCTAAATCGCCCCAGAATGTATTACCCAGACACCCCTGCAAAGTCCAAAATGTGGGGAAAAAAACGCTTTTTCCGCACATTTCGCTCGACGCACCCATCGAAACACGCCCCCAACAACACATGGCCTACCGTCCCGCGTTCCCACAGGTGTCCCGATGAAAACAGTACCTCACATGCGTGGGTGCACCTACCTGGCCGCCAAGGGGAAAGCCTAAAACACAAGTAACCCCAAGTCTGTTTTCACACCGGAAATGTCACACTCTCACATCATACAGATATGGGCCTCGGGTGTCCAAGCCACCAAGGAAAACAGGGAACCCCATGCATTTCCAAAAGGAGGACACCGGTGGGAATCCGCAGAGGTATGATATGCCCAAATCGCCCCAGAATGTATTACCCAGACACCCCAGCAAAGTCCGAAATGTGTGAAAAAATATGCATTTTCCTCACATTTCGCTCGACTCACCCATCGAAACACGCCCCCAACAACACATGGCCTACTGTCCCGCGTTCCCACAGGTGTCCCAATGAAAATGGTACCTCACATGTGTGGGTGCACCTACCTGGCCGCCAAGGGGAAAGCCTAAAACACAAGTAACCCCAAGTCTGTTTTCACACCGGAAATGTCACACTCTCACATCATACAGATATGGGCCTCGGGTGTCCAAGCCACCAAGGAAAACAGGGAACCCCATGCATTTCCGAAAAGAGTAAACCCGTGGGAATCCGCAGAGGTATGATATGCCCAAATCGCCCCAGAATTTATTACCCAGACACCCCCGCAAATTCCAAAATGTAGGAAAAAATACGCATTTTCCTCACATTTCGCTCGACTCACCCATCGAAACACGCCCCCAACAACACATGGCCTACTGTCCCACGTTCCCACAGGTGTCCTGATGAAAACGGTACCTCACATGTGTGGGTGCACCTACCTGTCCGCCAAGGGGAAAGCCTAAAACACAAGTAACCCCAAGTGTGTTTTCACACCGGAAATGTCACACTCTCACATCATACAGATATGGGCCTCGGGTGTCCAAGCCACCGAGGAAAACAGGGAACCCCATGCATTTCCAAAAAGAGGACACCTGTGGGAATCAGCAGAGGTATGATATGCTCAAATTGCCCCAGATTTTATTACCCAGACACCCCCGCAAATTCCGAAATGTGGGAAAAAATACGCATTTTCCTCACATTTCGCTCGACGCACCCATCGAAACACGCCCCCAACAACACATGGCCTACCGTCACGCGTTCCCACAGGTGTCCCGATGAAAACGGTACCTCACATGTGTGGGTGCACCTACCTGGCCGCCAAGGGGAATGCCTAAAAAACAAGTAACCCCAAGTCTGTTTTCACACCGGAAATGTCACACTCTCACATCATACAGATATGGGCCTCGGGTGTCCAAGCCACCAAGGAAAACAGGGAACCCCATGCATTTCCGAAAAGAGGACACCCGTGGGAATCCGCAGAGGTATGATATGCCCAAATTGCCCCAGAATTTATTACCCAGACACCCCTGCAAAGTCCGAAATGTGGGAAAAATAATGCAATTTCAGCACATTTCGCTTGGCTCACCCATCGAAACACGCCCCCAACAACACATGGCCTACCGTCACGCGTTCCCAAAGGTGTCCCGATGACAACGGTACCTCACATGTGTGGGTGCACCTACCTGGCCGCCAAGGGGAAAGCCTAAAACACAAGTAACCCCAAGTCTGTTTTCAGAGGGAAATCTCAGACATTCTGCCGACCGGCACAATGTACAGATATGGGCCTCGGGTGTCCAAGCCACCGAGGAAAACAGGGAACCCCATGCATTTCCAAGAAGAGGACAACCGTGGGAATCCGCAGAGGTATGATATGCCCAAATTGCCCCAGAATGTATTACCCAGACACCCCTGCAAAGTCCGAAATGTGGGAAAAAATACGCAATTTCCGCACATTTCGCTCGGCGCACCCATCGAAACACGCCCCCAACAACACATGGCCTACCGTCACGCGTTCCCACAGTGTCCCGATGAAAACGGTACCTCACATGTGTGGGTGCACGTACCTGGCCGCCAAGGGGAAAGCCTAAAACACAAGTAACCCCAAGTCTGTTTTCAGAGGGAAATCTCAGACATTCTGCCGACCGGCACAATGTACAGATATGGGCCTCGGGTGTCCAAGCCACCGAGGAAAACAGGGAACCCCATGCATTTCTGAAAAGAGGACACCCGTGGGAATCCGCAGAGGTGTGATTTGCGCACATCGCCCCTGATTTTTTTACCCAGACACCCCTGCAAAGTCCGAAATGTGGGGAAAAAAACGCTTTTTCCGCACATTTCGCTCGACGCACCCATCGAAACACGCCCCCAACAACACATGGCCTACCGTCCCGCGTTCCCACAGGTGTCCCGATGAAAACGGTACCTCACATGCGTGGGTGCACCTACCTGGCCGCCAAGGGGAAAGCCGAAAACACAAGTAACCCCAAGTCTGTTTTCAGAGGGAAATCTCAGACATTCTGTCGACCCGCACAACATACAGATATGGGCCTCGGGTGTCCAAGCCACCGAGGAAAACAGGGAACCCCATGCATTTCCGAAAAGAGGACACCCGTGGGAATCCCCAGAGGTATGATATGCCTAAATCGCCCCAGAATGTATTACCCAGACACCCCTGCAAAGTCCGAAATGTGGGGAAAAAAACGCTTTTTCCGCACATTTCGCTCAACGCACCCATCGAAACACGCCCCCAACAACACATGGCCTACTGTCACGCGTTCCCACAGGTGTCCTGATGAAAACGCTACCTCACATGTGTGGGTGCACCTACCTGACCGCCAAGTGGAAAGCCTAAAACACAAGTAACCCCAAGTCTGTTTTCACACCGGAAATGTCACACTCTCACATCATACAGATATGGGCCTCGGGTGTCCAAGCCACCAAGGAAAACAGGGAACCCCATGCATTTCCAAAAGGAGGACACCGGTGGGAATCAGCAGAGGTATGATATGCCCAAATCGCCCCAGAATTTATTACCCAGACACCCCAGCAAAGTCCGAAATGTGGGAAAAAATACGCATTTTCCTCACATTTCGCTCGACTCACCCATCGAAACACGCCCCCAACAACACATGGCCTACTGTCCCGCGTTCCCACAGGTGTCCCAATGAAAATGGTACCTCACATGTGTGGGTGCACCTACCTGGCCGCCAAGGGGAAAGCCTAAAACACAAGTAACCCCAAGTCTGTTTTCACACCGGAAATGTCACACTCTCACATCATACAGATATGGGCCTCGGGTGTCCAAGCCACCAAGGAAAACAGGGAACCCCATGCATTTCCGAAAAGAGGACACCCGTGGAAATCCGCAGAGGTATGATATGCCCAAATCGCCCCAGAATTTATTACCCAGACACCCCCGCAAAGTCCAAAATGTAGGAAAAAATACGCATTTTCCTCACATTTTGCTCGACTCACCCATCGAAACACGCCCCCAACAACACATGGCCTACTGTCCCACGTTCCCACAGGTGTCCCGATGAAAACGGTACCTCACATGTGTGGGTGCACCTACCTGTCCGCCAAGGGGAAAGCCTAAAACACAAGTAACCCCAAGTGTGTTTTAACACCGGAAATGTCACACTCTCACATCATACAGATATGGGCCTCGGGTGTCCAAGCCACCGAGGAAAACAGGGAACCCCAGGCATTTCCAAAAAGAGGACACCTGTGGGAATCAGCAGAGGTATGATATGCCCAAATTGCCCCAGATTTTATTACCCAGACACCCCCGCAAATTCCGAAATGTGGGAAAAAATACGCATTTTCCTAACATTTCGCTCGACGCACCCATCGAAACACGCCCCCAACAACACATGGCCTACCGTCACGCGTTCCCACAGGTGTCCCGATGAAAACGGTACCTCACATGTGTGGGTGCACCTACCTGGCCGCCAAGGGGAAAGCCTAAAAAACAAGTAACCCCAAGTCTGTTTTCACACTGGAAATGTCACACTCTCACATCATACAGATATGGGCCTCGGGTGTCCAAGCCACCAAGGAAAACAGGGAACCCCATGCATTTCCGAAAAGAGGACACCCGTGGGAATCCGCAGAGGTATGATATGCCCAAATTGCCCCAGATTTTATTACCCAGACACCCCCGCAAAGTCCGAAATGTTGGAAAAAATATGCAATTTCCGCACATTTCGCTCGGCTCACCCATTGAAACATGCCCCCAACAACACATGGCCTACTGTCCCACGTTCCCACAGGTGTCCCCATGAAAACGGTACCTCACATGTGTGGGTGCACCTACCTGTCCGCCAAGGGGAAAGCCTAAAACACAAGTAACCCCAAGTGTGTTTTCAGAGGGAAATCTCAGACATTCTGCCAACCGGCACAACTTACAGATATGGGCCTCGGGTGTCCAAGCCACGGAGGAAAACAGGGAACCCCATGCATTTCCAAAAAGAGGACACCCGTGGGAATCCGCAGAGGTATGATATGCCCAAATTGCCCCAGAATTTATTACCCAGACACCCCTGCAAAGTCCGAAATGTGGGAAAAATAAAGCAATTTCTGCACATTTCGCTTGGCTCACCCATCGAAACACGCCCCCAACAACACATGGCCTACCGTCACGCGTTCCCAAAGGTGTCCCGATGACAACGGTACCTCACATGTGTGGGTGCACCTACCTGGCCGCCAAGGGGAAAGCCTAAAACACAAGTAACCCCAAGTCTGTTTTCAGAGGGAAATCTCAGACATTCTGCCGACCGGCACAACGTACAGATATGGGCCTCGGGTGTGCAAGCCACCGAGGAAAACAGGGAACCCCATGCATTTCCGAAAAGAGGACACCCGTGGGAATCCGCAGAGGTGTGATTTGCGCACATCGCCCCAGATTTTTTTACCCAGACATCCCTGCAAAGTCCGAAATGTGGGGAAAAAAACGCTTTTTCCGCACATTTTGCTCGACGCACCCATCGAAACACGCCCCCAACAACACATGGCCTACCGTCCCGCGTTCCCACAGGTGTCCCGATGACAACAGTACCTCACATGTGTGGGTGCACCTACCTGGCCGCCAAGGGGAAAGCCTAAAACACAAGTAACCCCAAGTCTGTTTTCAGAGGGAAATCTCAGACATTCTGCCGACCGGCACAACGTACAGATATGGGCCTCGGGTGTGCAAGCCACCGAGGAAAACAGGGAACCCCATGCATTTCCGAAAAGAGGACACCCGTGGGAATCCGCAGAGGTATGATATGCCCAAATCGCCCCAGAATTTATTACCCAGACACTCCTGCAAAGTCCGAAATGTGGGGAAAAAAAACGCTTTTTCCGCACATTTTGCTTGACGCACCCATCGAAACACGCCCCCAACAACACATGGCCTACCGTCACGCATTCCCACAGGTGTCCCGATGAAAACGGTACCTCACATGTGTGGGTGCACCTACCTGGCCGCCAAGGGGAAAGCCTAAAACACAAGTAACCCCAAGTCTGTTTTCACACCGGAAATGTCACACTCTCACATCATACAGATATGGGCCTCGGGTGTGCAAGCCACCGAGGAAAACAGGGAACCCCATGCATTTCCGAAAAGAGGACACCCGTGGGAATCCGCAGAGGTATGATATGCCCAAATCGCCCCAGAATTTATTACCCAGACACCCCCGCAAAGTCCGAAATGTGGGAAAAAATACGCATTTTCCTCACATTTTGCTCGACTCACCCATCGAAACACGCCCCCAACAACACATGGCCTACTGTCCCACGTTCCCACAGGTGTCCCGATGAAAACAGTACCTCACATGTGTGGGTGCACCTACCTGTCCGCCAAGGGGAAAGCCTAAAACACAAGTAACCCCAAGTGTGTTTTCACACCGGAAATGTCACACTCTCACATCATACAGATATGGGCCTCGGGTGTCCAAGCCACCGAGGAAAACAGGGAACCCCATGCATTTCCAAGAAGAGGACAACCGTGGGAATCCGCAGAGGTATGATATGCCCAAATTGCCCCAGAATTTATTACCCAGACACCCCTGCAAAGTCCGAAATGTGGGAAAAAATACGCAATTTCCGCACATTTCGCTCGGCTCACCCATCGAAACACGCCCCCAACAACACATGGCCTACCGTCACGCGTTCCCACAGTGTCCCGATGAAAACGGTACCTCACATGTGTGGGTGCACGTACATGGCCGCCAAGGGGAAAGCCTAAAACACAAGTAACCCCAAGTCTGTTTTCAGAGGGAAATCTCAGACATTCTGCCAACCGGCACAACTTACAGATATGGGCCTCGGGTGTCCAAGCCACGGAGGAAAACAGGGAACCCCATGCATTTCCAAAAAGAGGACACCCGTGGGAATCCGCAGAGGTATGATATGCCCAAATTGCCCCAGAATTTATTACCCAGACACCCCTGCAAAGTCCGAAATGTGGGAAAAATAAAGCAATTTCTGCACATTTCGCTTGGCTCACCCATCGAAACACGCCCCCAACAACACATGGCCTACCGTCACGCATTCCCAAAGGTGTCCCGATGACAACGGTACCTCACATGTGTGGGTGCACCTACCTGGCCGCCAAGGGGAAAGCCTAAAACACAAGTAACCCCAAGTCTGTTTTCAGAGGGAAATCTCAGACATTCTGCCGACCGGCACAACGTACAGATATGGGCCTCGGGTGTGCAAGCCACCGAGGAAAACAGGGAACCCCATGCATTTCCGAAAAGAGGACACCCGTGGGAATCCGCAGAGGTGTGATTTGCGCACATCGCCCCAGATTTTTTTACCCAGACATCCCTGCAAAGTCCGAAATGTGGGGAAAAAAACGCTTTTTCCGCACATTTTGCTCGACGCACCCATCGAAACACGCCCCCAACAACACATGGCCTACCGTCCCGCGTTCCCACAGGTGTCCCGATGACAACAGTACCTCACATGTGTGGGTGCACCTACCTGGCCGCCAAGGGGAAAGCCTAAAACACAAGTAACCCCAAGTCTGTTTTCAGAGGGAAATCTCAGACATTCTGCCGACCGGCACAACGTACAGATATGGGCCTCGGGTGTGCAAGCCACCGAGGAAAACAGGGAACCCCATGCATTTCCGAAAAGAGGACACCCGTGGGAATCCGCAGAGGTATGATATGCCCAAATCGCCCCAGAATTTATTACCCAGACACTCCTGCAAAGTCCGAAATGTGGGGAAAAAAAACGCTTTTTCCGCACATTTTGCTTGACGCACCCATCGAAACACGCCCCCAACAACACATGGCCTACCGTCACGCATTCCCACAGGTGTCCCGATGAAAACGGTACCTCACATGTGTGGGTGCACCTACCTGGCCGCCAAGGGGAAAGCCTAAAACACAAGTAACCCCAAGTCTGTTTTCACACCGGAAATGTCACACTCTCACATCATACAGATATGGGCCTCGGGTGTGCAAGCCACCGAGGAAAACAGGGAACCCCATGCATTTCCGAAAAGAGGACACCCGTGGGAATCCGCAGAGGTATGATATTCCCAAATCGCCCCAGAATTTATTACCCAGACACCCCCGCAAAGTCCGAAATGTGGGAAAAAATACGCATTTTCCTCACATTTTGCTCGACTCACCCATCGAAACACGCCCCCAACAACACATGGCCTACTGTCCCACGTTCCCACAGGTGTCCCGATGAAAACAGTACCTCACATGTGTGGGTGCACCTACCTGTCCGCCAAGGGGAAAGCCTAAAACACAAGTAACCCCAAGTGTGTTTTCACACCGGAAATGTCACACTCTCACATCATACAGATATGGGCCTCGGGTGTCCAAGCCACCGAGGAAAACAGGGAACCCCATGCATTTCCAAGAAGAGGACAACCGTGGGAATCCGCAGAGGTATGATATGCCCAAATTGCCCCAGAATTTATTACCCAGACACCCCTGCAAAGTCCGAAATGTGGGAAAAAATACGCAATTTCCGCACATTTCGCTCGGCTCACCCATCGAAACACGCCCCCAACAACACATGGCCTACCGTCACGCGTTCCCACAGTGTCCCGATGAAAACGGTACCTCACATGTGTGGGTGCACGTACATGGCCGCCAAGGGGAAAGCCTAAAACACAAGTAACCCCAAGTCTGTTTTCAGAGGGAAATCTCAGCCATTCTGCCGTCCGGCACAATGTACAGATATGGGCCTCGGGTGTCCAAGCCACCGAGGAAAACAGGGAACCCCATGCATTTCTGAAAAGAGGACACCCGTGGGAATCCGCAGAGGTGTGATTTGCGCACATCGCCCCAGATTTTTTTACCCAGACACCCCTGCAAAGTCCGAAATGTGGGGAAAAAAATGCTTTTTCCGCACATTTCGCTCGACGCACCCATCGAAACACGCCCCCAACAACACATGGCCTACCGTCCCGCGTTCCCACAGGTGTCCCGATGAAAACAGTACCTCACATGCGTGGGTGCACCTACCTGGCCGCCAAGGGGAAAGCCGAAAACACAAGTAACCCCAAGTCTGTTTTCAGAGGGAAATCTCAGACATTCTGTCGACCCGCACAACATACAGATATGGGCCTCGGGTGTCCAAGCCACCGAGGAAAACAGGGAACCCCATGCATTTCCGAAAAGAGGACACCCGTGGGAATCCCCAGAGGTATGATATGCCTAAATCGCCCCAGAATGTATTACCCAGACACCCCTGCAAAGTCCGAAATGTGGGGAAAAAAACGCTTTTTCCGCACATTTCGCTCGACGCACCCATCGAAACACGCCCCCAACAACACATGGCCTACTGTCACGCGTTCCCACAGGTGTCCCGATGAAAACGCTACCTCACATGTGTGGGTGCACCTACCTGGCCGCCAAGGGGAAAGCCTAAAACACAAGTAACCCCAAGTCTGTTTTCACACCGGAAATGTCACACTCTCACATCATACAGATATGGGCCTCGGGTGTCCAAGCCACCAAGGAAAACAGGGAACCCCATGCATTTCCAAAAGGAGGACACCGGTGGGAATCCGCAGAGGTATGATATGCCCAAATCGCCCCAGAATGTATTACCCAGACACCCCAGCAAAGTCCGAAATGTGTGAAAAAATACGCATTTTCCTCACATTTCGCTCGACTCACCCATCGAAACACGCCCCCAACAACACATGGCCTACTGTCCCGCGTTCCCACAGGTGTCCCAATGAAAATGGTACCTCACATGTGTGGGTGCACCTACCTGGCCGCCAAGGGGAAAGCCTAAAACACAAGTAACCCCAAGTCTGTTTTCACACCGGAAATGTCACACTCTCACATCATACAGATATGGGCCTCGGGTGTCCAAGCCACCAAGGAAAACAGGGAACCCCATGCATTTCCGAAAAGAGGAAACCCGTGGGAATCCGCAGAGGTATGATATGCCCAAATCACCCCAGAATTTATTACCCAGACACCCCCGCAAATTCCAAAATGTAGGAAAAAATACGCATTTTCCTCACATTTCGCTCGACTCACCCATCGAAACACGCCCCCAACAACACATGGCCTACTGTCCCACGTTCCCACAGGTGTCCTGATGAAAACGGTACCTCACATGTGTGGGTGCACCTACCTGTCCGCCAAGGGGAAAGCCTAAAACACAAGTAACCCCAAGTGTGTTTTCACACCGGAAATGTCACACTCTCACATCATACAGATATGGGCCTCGGGTGTCCAAGCCACCGAGGAAAACAGGGAACCCCATGCATTTCCAAAAAGAGGACACCTGTGGGAATCAGCAGAGGTATGATATGCTCAAATTGCCCCAGATTTTATTACCCAGACACCCCCGCAAATTCCGAAATGTGGGAAAAAATACGCATTTTCCTCACATTTCGCTCGACGCACCCATCGAAACACGCCCCCAACAACACATGGCCTACCGTCACGCGTTCCCACAGGTGTCCCGATGAAAACGGTACCTCACATGTGTGGGTGCACCTACCTGGCCGCCAAGGGGAAAGCCTAAAAAACAAGTAACCCCAAGTCTGTTTTCACACCGGAAATGTCACACTCTCACATCATACAGATATGGGCCTCGGGTGTCCAAGCCACCAAGGAAAACAGGGAACCCCATGCATTTCCGAAAAGTGGACACCCGTGGGAATCCACAGAGGTATGATATGCCCAAATTGCCCAAGATTTTATTACCCAGACACCCCCGCAAAGTCCGAAATGTGGGAAAAAATATGCAATTTCCGCACATTTCCCTCGGCTCACCCATCGAAACACGCCCCCAACAACACATGGCCTACCGTCACGCGTTCCCACAGGTGTCCCGATGAAAACGGTACCTCACATGTGTGGGTGCACCTAGCTGGCCGCCAAGGGGAAAGCCTAAAACACAAGTAACCCCAAGTCTGTTTTCAGAGGGAAATCTCAGACATTCGGCCAACCGGCACAACGTACAGATATGGGCCTCGGGTGTCCAAGCCACCGAGGAAAACAGGGAACCCCATGCATTTCCAAAAAGAGGACACCCGTGGGAATCCGCAGAGGTATGATATGCCCAAATTGCCCCAGAATTTATTACCCAGACACCCCTGCAAAGTCCGAAATGTGGGAAAAATAAAGCAATTTCAGCACATTTCGCTTGGCTCACCCATCGAAACACGCCCCCAACAACACATGGCCTACCGTCACGCGTTCCCAAAGGTGTCCCGATGACAACGGTACCTCACATGTGTGGGTGCACCTACCTGGCCGCCAAGGGGAAAGCCTAAAACACAAGTAACCCCAAGTCTGTTTTCAGAGGGAAATCTCAGACATTCTGCCGACCGGCACAACGTACAGATATGGGCCTCGGGTGTGCAAGCCACCGAGGAAAACAGGGAACCCCATGCATTTACGAAAAGAGGACACCCGTGGGAATCCGCAGAGGTATGATATGCCCAAATCGCCCCAGAATTTATTACCCAGACACTCCTGCAAAGTCCGAAATGTGGGGAAAAAAACGCTTTTTCCGCACATTTTGCTTGACGCACCCATCGAAACACGCCCCCAACAACACATGGCCTACCGTCACGCATTCCCACAGGTGTCCCGATGAAAACGGTACCTCACATGTGTGGGTGCACCTACCTGGCGCCAAGGGGAAAGCCTAAAACACAAGTAACCCCAAGTCTGTTTTCAAACCGGAAATGTCACACTCTCACATCATACAGATATGGGCCTCGGGTGTCCAAGCCACCAAGGAAAACAGGGAACCGCATGCATTTCCGAAAAGAGGACACCTGTGGGAATCAGCAGAGGTATGATATGCCCAAATCGCCCCAGAATTTATTACCCAGACACCCCCGCAAAGACCGAAATGTGGGAAAAAATACGCATTTTCCTCACATTTCGCTCGACTCACCCATAGAAACACGCCCCCAACAACACATGGCCTACCATCACACGTTCCGACAGGTGTCCCGATGAAAATGGTACCTCACATTTGTGGGTGCACCTACCTGGCTGCCAAGGGGAAAGCCTAAAACACAAGTAACCCCAAGTCTGTTTTCAGAGGGAAATCTCAGACATTCTGCCAACCGGCACAACGTACAGATATGGGCCTCGGGTGTCCAAGCCACCAAGGAAAACAGGGAACCCCATGCATTTCCAAAAAGAGGACACCCGTGGGAATCCGCAGAGGTATGATATGCCCAAATTGCCCCAGAATTTATTACCCAGACACCCCTGCAAAGTCCGAAATGTGGGAAAAAATACGCAATTTCCGCACATTTGGCTCGGCTTACCCATCGAAACACACCCCCAACAACACATGGCCTACCGTCACGCGTTCCCACAGGTGTCCCGATGAAAATGGTACCTCACATTTGTGGGTGCACCTACCTGGCCGCCAAGGGGAAAGCCTAAAACACAAGTAACCCCAAGTCTGTTTTCAGAGGGAAATCTCAGACATTCTGCCAACCGGCACAACGTACAGATATGGGCCTCGAGTGTCCAAGCCACCGAGGAAAACAGGGAACCCCATGCATTTCTGAAAAGAGGACACCCGTGGGAATCCGCAAAGGTGTGATTTGCGCACATCGCCCCAGATTTTTTTACCCTGACACCCCTGCAAAATCCGAAATGTGGGGAAAAAAACGCTTTTTCCGCACATTTCGCTCGACGCACCCATCGAAACACGCCCCCAACAACACATGGCCTACCGTCCCGCGTTCCCACAGGTGTCCCGATGAAAACGGTACCTCACATGCGTGGGTGCACCTACCTGGCCGCCAAGGGGAAAGCCGAAAACACAAGTAACCCCTAGTCTGTTTTCAGAGGGAAATCTCAGACATTCTGCCGACCGGCACAACGTACAGATATGGTCCCCGGGTGTCCAAGCCACCGAGGAAAACAGGGAACCCCATGCATTTCCGAAAAGCGGACAGCCGTGGGAATCCGCAGAGGTATGATATGCCCAAATCGCCCCAGAATTTATTACCCAGACACTCCTGCAAAGTCCGAAATGTGGGGAAAAAAACGCTTTTTCCGTACATTTTGCTCGACGCACCCATCGAAACACGCCCCCAACAACACATGGCCTACCGTCACGCATTCCCACAGGAGTCCCGATGAAAACGGTACCTCACATGTGTGGGTGCACCTACCTGGCCGCCAAGGGGAAAGCCTAAAACACAAGTAACCCCAAGTCTGTTTTCACACCGGAAATGTCACACTCTCACATCATACAGATATGGGCCTCGGGTGTCCAAGCCACCAAGGAAAACAGGGAACCCCATGCATTTCCGAAAAGAGGACACCCGTGGGAATCCGCAGAGGTATGATATGCCCAAATCGCCCCAGAATTTATTACCCAGACACCCCCGCAAAGTCCGAAATGTGGGAAAAAATACGCATTTTCCTCACATTTCGCTCGACTCACCCATCGAAACACGCCCCCAACAACACATGGCCTACTGTCCCACGTTCCCACAGGTGTCCCTATGAAAACGGTACCTCACATGTGTGGGTGCACCTACCTGTCCGCCAAGTGGAAAGCCTAAAACACAAGTAACCCCAAGTGTGTTTTCACACCGGAAATGTCACACTCTCACATCATACAGATATGGGCCTCGGGTGTCCAAGCCACCGAGGAAAACAGGGAACCCCATGCATTTCCAAAAAGAGGACACCTGTGGGAATCAGCAGAGGTATGATATGCCCAAATTGCCCCAGATTTTATTGCCCAGACACCCCCGCAAATTCCGAAATGTGGGAAAAAATACGCAATTTTTGCACATTTCGCTCGGCTCACCCATCGAAACACACCCCCAACAACACATGGCCTACCGTCACGCGTTCCCACAGGTGTCCCGATGAAAACGGTACCTCACATGCGTGGGTGCACCTACCTGGCCGCCAAGGGGAAAGCCTAAAACACAAGTAACCCCAAGTCTGTTTTCAGAGGGAAATCTCAGACATTCTGCCGACCGGCACAACGTACAGATATGGGCCTCGGGTGTCCAAGCCACCGAGGAAAACAGGGAACCCCATGCATTTCCAAGAAGAGGACAACCGTGGGAATCCGCAGAGGTATGATATGCCCAAATTGCCCCAGAATGTATTACCCAGACACCCCTGCAAAGTCCGAAATGTGGGAAAAAATACGCAATTTCCGCACATTTCGCTCGGCTCACCCATCGAAACACGCCCCCAACAACACATGGCCTACCGTCACGCGTTCCCACAGTGTCCCGATGAAAACGGTACCTCACATGTGTGGGTGCACGTACCTGGCCGCCAAGGGGAAAGCCTAAAACACAAGTAACCCCAAGTCTGTTTTCAGAGGGAAATCTCAGACATTCTGCCGACCGGCACAATGTACAGATATGGGCCTCGGGTGTCCAAGCCACCGAGGAAAACAGGGAACCCCATGCATTTCTGAAAAGAGGACACCCGTGGGAATCCGCAGAGGTGTGATTTGCGCACATCGCCCCAGATTTTTTTACCCAGACACCCCTGCAAAGTCCGAAATGTGGGGAAAAAAACGCTTTTTCCGCACATTTCGCTCGACGCACCCATCGAAACACGCCCCCAACAACACATGGCCTACCGTCCCGCGTTCCCACAGGTGTCCCGATGAAAACGGTACCTCACATGCGTGGGTGCACCTACCTGGCCGCCAAGGGGAAAGCCGAAAACACAAGTAACCCCAAGTCTGTTTTCAGAGGGAAATCTCAGACATTCTGTCGACCCGCACAACATACAGATATGGGCCTCGGGTGTCCAAGCCACCGAGGAAAACAGGGAACCCCATGCATTTCCGAAAAGAGGACACCCGTGGGAATCCCCAGAGGTATGATATGCCTAAATCGCCCCAGAATGTATTACCCAGACACCCCTGCAAAGTCCGAAATGTGGGGAAAAAAACGCTTTTTCCGCACATTTCGCTCAACGCACCCATCGAAACACGCCCCCAACAACACATGGCCTACTGTCACGCGTTCCCACAGGTGTCCCGATGAAAACGCTACCTCACATGTGTGGGTGCACCTACCTGGCCGCCAAGGGGAAAGCCTAAAACACAAGTAACCCCAAGTCTGTTTTCACACCGGAAATGTCACACTCTCACATCATACAGATATGGGCCTCGGGTGTCCAAGCCACCAAGGAAAACAGGGAACCCCATGCATTTCCAAAAGGAGGACACCGGTGGGAATCCGCAGAGGTATGATATGCCCAAATCGCCCCAGAATTTATTACCCAGACACCCCCGCAAAGTCCAAAATGTAGGAAAAAATACGCATTTTCCTCACATTTCGCTCGACTCACCCATCGAAACACGCCCCCAACAACACATGGCCTACTGTCACGCGTTCCCACAGGTGTCCCGATGAAAACGCTACCTCACATGTGTGGGTGCACCTACCTGGCCGCCAAGGGGAAAGCCTAAAACACAAGTAACCCCAAGTCTGTTTTCACACCGGAAATGTCACACTCTCACATCATACAGATATGGGCCTCGGGTGTCCAAGCCACCGAGGAAAACAGGGAACCCCAGGCATTTCCAAAAAGAGGACACCTGTGGGAATCAGCAGAGGTATGATATGCCCGAATTGCCCCAGATTTTATTACCCAGACACCCCCGCAAATTCCGAAATGTGGGAAAAAATACGCATTTTCCTCACATTTCGCTCGACGCACCCATCGAAACACGCCCCCAACAACACATGGCCTACCGTCACGCGTTCCCACAGGTGTCCCGATGAAAACGGTACCTCACATGTGTGGGTGCACCTACCTGGCCGCCAAGGGGAAAGCCTAAAAAACAAGTAACCCCAAGTCTGTTTTCACACCGGAAATGTCACACTCTCACATCATACAGATATGGGCCTCGGGTGTCCAAGCCACCAAGGAAAACAGGGAACCCCATGCATTTCCGAAAAGAGGACACCCGTGGGAATCCGCAGAGGTATGATATGCCCAAATTGCCCCAGATTTTATTACCCAGACACCCCCGCAAAGTCCGAAATGTGGGAAAAAATATGCAATTTCCGCACATTTCGCTCGGCTCACCCATTGAAACATGCCCCCAACAACACATGGCCTACTGTCCCACGTTCCCACAGGTGTCCCGATGAAAACGGTACCTCACATGTGTGGGTGCACCTACCTGTCCGCCAAGGGGAAAGCCTAAAACACAAGTAACCCCAAGTGTGTTTTCACACCGGAAATGTCACACTCTCACATCATACAGATATGGGCCTCGGGTGTCCAAGCCACCGAGGAAAACAGGGAACCCCATGCATTTCCAAAAAGAGGACACCTGTGGGAATCAGCAGAGGTATGATATGCCCAAATTGCCCCAGATTTTATTACCCAGACACCCCCGCAAATTCCGAAATGTGTGAAAAAATACGCATTTTCCTCACATTTCGCTCGACGCACCCATCGAAACACACCCCCAACAACACATGGCCTACCGTCACGCGTTCCCACAGGTGTCCCGATGAAAACGGTACCTCACATGTGTGGGTGCACCTACCTGGCCGCCAAGGGGTAAGCCTAAAAAACAAGTAACCCCAAGTCTGTTTTCACACCGGAAATGTCACACTCTCACATCATACAGATATGGGCCTCGGGTGTCCAAGCCACCAAGGAAAACAGGGAACCCCATGCATTTCCGAAAAGAGGACACCCGTGGGAATCCGCAGAGGTATGATATGCCCATATTGCCCCAGATTTTATTACCCAGACACCCCCGCAAAGTCCGAAATGTGGGAAAAAATATGCAATTTCCGCACATTTCGCTCGGCTCACCCATCGAAACACGCCCCCAACAACACATGGCCTACCGTCACGCGTTCCCACAGGTGTCCCGATGAAAACGGTACCTCACATGTGTGGGTGCACCTACCTGGCCGCCAAGGGGAAAGCCTAAAACACAAGTAACCCCAAGTCTGTTTTCAGAGGGAAATCTCAGACATTCTGCCAACCGGCACAACGTACAGATATGGGCCTCGGGTGTCCAAGCCACGGAGGAAAACAGGGAACCCCATGCATTTCCAAAAAGAGGACACCCGTGGGAATCCGCAGAGGTATGATATGACCAAATTGCCGCAGAATTTATTACCCAGACACCCCTGCAAAGTCCGAAATGTGGGAAAAATAAAGCAATTTCTGCACATTTCGCTTGGCTCACCCATCGAAACACGCCCCCAACA
The DNA here is from genome assembly GCF_040938575.1 of Ambystoma mexicanum. Classification (NCBI taxonomy): domain Eukaryota; kingdom Metazoa; phylum Chordata; class Amphibia; order Caudata; family Ambystomatidae; genus Ambystoma; species Ambystoma mexicanum. The sequence goes on along the minus strand of NC_090934.1, from coordinate 435,740,561 downwards.
ACACATGGCCTACCGTCACGCGTTTCCAAAGGTGTCCCGATGACAACGGTACCTCATGTGTGGGTGCACCTACCTGGCCGCCAAGGGGAAAGCCTAAAACACAAGTAACCCCAAGTCTGTTTTCAGAGGGAAATCTCAGACATTCTGCCGACCGGCACAACGTACAGATATGGGCCTCGGGTGTGCAAGCCACCGAGGAAAACAGGGAACCCCATGCATTTCCGAAAAGAGGACACCCGTGGGAATCCGCAGAGGTGTGATTTGCGCACATCGCCCCAGATTTTTTTACCCAGACATCCCTGCAAAGTCCGAAATGTGGGGAAAAAAACGCTTTTTCCGCACATTTTGCTCGACGCACCCATCGAAACACGACCCCAACAACACATGGCCTACCGTCCCGCGTTCCCACAGGTGTCCCGATGACAACAATACCTCACATGTGTGGGTGCACCTACCTGGCCGCCAAGGGGAAAGCCTAAAACACAAGTAACCCCAAGTCTGTTTTCAAACCGGAAATGTCACACTCTCACATCATACAGATATGGGCCTCGGGTGTCCAAGCCACCAAGGAAAACAGGGAACCGCATGCATTTCCGAAAAGAGGACACCTGTGGGAATCAGCAGAGGTATGATATGCCCAAATCGCCCCAGAATTTATTACCCAGACACCCCCGCAAAGTCCGAAATGTGGGAAAAAATACGCATTTTCCTCGCATTTCGCTCGACTCACCCATAGAAACACGCCCCCAACAACACATGGCCTACCGTCACGCGTTCCGACAGGTGTCCCGATGAAAATGGTACCTCACATTTGTGGGTGCACCTACCTGGCCGCCAAGGGGAAAGCCTAAAACACAAGTAACCCCAAGTCTGTTTTCAGAGGGAAATCTCAGACATTCTGCCAACCGGCACAATGTAGAGATATGGGCCTCGGGTGTCCAAGCCACCAAGGAAAACAGGGAACCCCATGCATTTCCAAAAAGAGGACACCCGTGGGAATCCGCAGAGGTATGATATGCCCAAATTGCCCCAGAATTTATTACCCAGACACCCCTGCAAAGTCCGAAATGTGGGAAAGAATACGCAATTTCCGCACATTTGGCTCGGCTTACCCATCGAAACACGCCCCCAACAACACATGGCCTACCGTCACGCGTTCCCACAGGTGTCCCGATGACAACAGTACCTCACATGTGTGGGTGTACCTACCTGGCTGCCAAGGGGAAAGCCTAAAACACAAGTAACCCCAAGTCTGTTTTCAGAGGGAAATCTCAGACATTCTGCCGACCGGCACAATGTACAGATATGGGCCTCGGGTGTCCAAGCCACCGAGGAAAACAGGGAACCCCATGCATTTCCGAAAAGAGGACACCCGTGGGAATCCGCAAAGGTGTGATTTGCGCACATCGCCCCAGATTTTTTTACCCAGACACCCCTGCAAAGTCCGAAATGTGGGGAAAAAAACGCTTTTTCCGCACATTTTGCTCGACGCACCCATCGAAACACGCCCCCAACAACACATGGACTACCGTCCCGCGTTCCCACAGGTGTCCCGATGAAAACGGTACCTCACATGCGTGGGTGCACCTACCTGGCCGCCAAGGGGAAAGCCGAAAACACAAGTAACCCCTAGTCTGTTTTCAGATGGAAATCTCAGACATTCTGCCGACCGGCACAACGTACAGATATGGTCCTCGGGTGTCCAAGCCACTGAGGAAAACAGGGAACCCCATGCATTTCCGAAAAGCGGACACCCGTGGGAATCCGCAGAGGTATGATATGCCCAAATCGCCCCAGAATTTATTACCCAGACACTCCTGCAAAGTCCGAAATGTGGGGAAAAAAACGCTTTTTCCGTACATTTTGCTCGACGCACCCATCGAAACACGCCCCCAACAACACATGGCCTACCGTCACGCATTCCCACAGGAGTCCCGATGAAAACGGTACCTCACATGTGTGGGTGCACCTACCTGGCCGCCAAGGGGAAAGCCTAAAACACAAGTAACCCCAAGTCTGTTTTCACACCGGAAATGTCACACTCTCACATCATACAGATATGGGCCTCGGGTGTCCAAGCCACCAAGGAAAACAGGGAACCCCATGCATTTCCGAAAAGAGGACACCCGTGGGAATCCGCAGAGGTATGATATGCCCAAATCGCCCCAGAATTTATTACCCAGACACCCCCGCAAAGTCCGAAATGTGGGAAAAAATACGCATTTTCCTCACATTTTGCTCGACTCACCCATCGAAACACGCCCCCAACAACACATGGCCTACTGTCCCACGTTCCCACAGGTGTCCCGATGAAAACAGTACCTCACATGTGTGGGTGCACCTACCTGTCCGCCAAGGGGAAAGCCTAAAACACAAGTAACCCCAAGTGTGTTTTCACACCGGAAATGTCACACTCTCACATCATACAGATATGGGCCTCGGGTGTCCAAGCCACCGAGGAAAACAGGGAACCCCATGCATTTCCAAAAAGAGGACACCTGTGGGAATCAGCAGAGGTATGATATGGCCAAATTTCCCCAGATTTTATTACCCAGACACCCCCGCAAATTCCGAAATGTGGGAAAAAATAGGCAATTTTCGCACATTTCGATCGGCTCACCCATCGAAACACACCCCCAACAACACATGGCCTTCCGTCACGCGTTCCCACAGGTGTCCCGATGAAAACGGTACCTCACATGCGTGGGTGCACCTACCTGGCCGCCAAGGGGAAAGCCTAAAACACAAGTAACCCCAAGTCTGTTTTCAGAGGGAAATCTCAGACATTCTGCCGACCGGCACAACGTACAGATATGGGCCTCGGGTGTCCAAGCCACCGAGGAAAACAGGGAACCCCATGCATTTCCAAGAAGAGGACAACCGTGGGAATCCGCAGAGGTATGATATGCCCAAATTGCCCCAGAATTTATTACCCAGACACCCCTGCAAAATCCGAAATGTGGGAAAAAATATGCAATTTCCGCACATTTCGCTCGGCTCACCCATCGAAACACGCCCCCAACAACACATGGCCTACCGTCACGCGTTCCCACAGTGTCCCGATGAAAACGGTACCTCACATGTGTGGGTGCACGTACCTGGCCGCCAAGGGGAAAGCCTAAAACACAAGTAACCCCAAGTCTGTTTTCAGAGGGAAATCTCAGACATTCTGCCGACCGGCACAATGTACAGATATGGGCCTCGGGTGTCCAAGCCACCGAGGAAAACAGGGAACCCCATGCATTTCTGAAAAGAGGACACCCGTGGGAATCCGCAGAGGTGTGATTTGCGCACATCGCCCCAGATTTTTTTACCCAGACACCCCTGCAAAGTCCGAAATGTGGGGAAAAAAACGCTTTTTCCGCACATTTCGCTCGACGCACCCATCGAAACACGCCCCCAACAACACATGGCCTACCGTCCCGCGTTCCCACAGGTGTCCCGATGAAAACGGTACCTCACATGCGTGGGTGCACCTACCTGGCCGTCAAGGGGAAAGCCTAAAACACAAGTAACCCCAAGTCTGTTTTCACACCGGAAATGTCACACTCTCACATCATACAGATATGGGCCTCGGGTGTCCAAGCCACCAAGGAAAACAGGGAACCCCATGCATTTTCAAAAGGAGGACACCGGTGGGAATCCGCAGAGGTATGATATGCCCAAATCGCCCCAGAATGTTTTACCCAGACACCGCTGCAAAGTCCGAAATGTGTGAAAAAATACGCATTTTCCTCATATTTCGCTCGACTCACCCATCGAAACACGCCCCCAACAACACATGGCCTACTGTCCCGCGTTCCCACAGGTGTCCCAATGAAAATGGTACCTCACATGTGTGGGTGCACCTACCTGGCCGCCAAGGGGAAAGCCTAAAACATAAGTAACCCCAAGTCTGTTTTCACACCGGAAATGTCACACTCTCACATCATACAGATATGGGTCTCGGGTGTCCAAGCCACCAAGGAAAACAGGGAACCCCATGCATTTCCGAAAAGAGGACACCCGTGGGAATCCGCAGAGGTATGATATGCCCAAATCGCCCCAGAATTTATTACCCAGACACCCCCGCAAAGTCCAAAATGTAGGAAAAAATACGCATTTTCCTCACATTTCGCTCGACTCACCCATCGAAACACGCCCCCAACAACACATGGCCTACTGTCCCACGTTCCCACAGGTGTCCCGATGAAAACGGTACCTCACATGTGTGGGTGCACCTACCTGTCCGCCAAGGGGAAAGCCTAAAACACAAGTAACCCCAAGTGTGTTTTCACACCGGAAATGTCACACTCTCACATCATACAGATATGGGCCTCGGGTGTCCAAGCCACCGAGGAAAACAGGGAACCCCATGCATTTCCAAAAAGAGGACACCTGTGGGAATCAGCAGAGGTATGATATGGCCAAATTTCCCCAGATTTTATTACCCAGACACCCCCGCAAATTCCGAAATGTGGGAAAAAATAGGCAATTTTCGCACATTTCGATCGGCTCACCCATCGAAACACGCCCCCAACAACACATGGCCTACTGTCACGCGTTCCCACAGGTGTCCCGATGAAAACGCTACCTCACATGTGTGGGTGCACCTACCTGGCCGCCAAGGGGAAAGCCTAAAACACAAGTAACCCCAAGTCTGTTTTCACACCGGAAATGTCACACTCTCACATCATACAGATATGGGCCTCGGGTGTCCAAGCCACCAAGGAAAACAGGGAACCCCATGCATTTCCAAAAGGAGGACACCGGTGGGAATCCGCAGAGGTATGATATGCCCAAATCGCCCCAGAATTTATTACCCAGACACCCCAGCAAAGTCCGAAATGTGGGAAAAAATACGCATTTTCCTCACATTTCGCTCGACTCACCCATCGAAACACGCCCCCAACAACACATGGCCTACTGTCCCGCGTTCCCACAGGTGTCCCAATGAAAATGGTACCTCACATGTGTGGGTGCACCTACCTGGCCGCCAAGGGGAAAGCCTAAAACACAAGTAACCCCAAGTCTGTTTTCACACCGGAAATGTCACACTCTCACATCATACAGATATGGGCCTCGGGTGTCCAAGCCACAAAGGAAAACAGGGAACCCCATGCATTTCCGAAAAGAGGACACCCGTGGGAATCCGCAGAGGTATGATATGCCCAAATCGCCCCAGAATTTATTACCCAGACACCCCCGCAAAGTCCAAAATGTAGGAAAAAATACGCATTTTCCTCACATTTCGCTCGACTCACCCATCGAAACACGCCCCCAACAACACATGGCCTACGGTCCCACGTTCCCACAGGTGTCCCGATGAAAACGGTACCTCACATGTGTGGGTGCACCTACCTGTCCGCCAAGGGGAAAGCCTAAAACACAAGTAACCCCAAGTGTGTTTTCACACCGGAAATGTCACACTCTCACATCATACAGATATGGGCCTCGGGTGTCCAAGCCACCGAGGAAAACAGGGAACCCCAGGCATTTCCAAAAAGAGGACACCTGTGGGAATCAGCAGAGGTATGATATGCCCAAATTGCCCCAGATTTTATTACCCAGACACCCCCGCAAATTCCGAAATGTGGGAAAAAATACGTATTTTCCTCACATTTCGCTCGACGCACCCATCGAAACACGCCCCCAACAACACATGGCCTACCGTCACGCGTTCCCACAGGTGTCCCGATGAAAACGGTACCTCACATGTGTGGGTGCACCTACCTGGCCGCCAAGGGGAAAGCCTAAAAAACAAGTAACCCCAAGTCTGTTTTCACACCGGAAATGTCACACTCTCACATCATACAGATATGGGCCTCGGGTGTCCAAGCCACCAAGGAAAACAGGGAACCCCATGCATTTCCGAAAAGAGGACACCCGTGGGAATCCGCAGAGGTATGATATGCCCAAATTGCCCCAGATTTTATTACCCAGACACCCCCGCAAAGTCCGAAATGTGGGAAAAAATATGCAATTTCCGCACATTTCGCTCGGCTCACCCATTGAAACATGCCCCCAACAACACATGGCCTACTGTCCCACGTTCCCACAGGTGTCCCGATGAAAACGGTACCTCACATGTGTGGGTGCACCTACCTGTCCGCCAAGGGGAAAGCCTAAAACACAAGTAACCCCAAGTGTGTTTTCACACCGGAAATGTCACACTCTCACATCATACAGATATGGGCCTCGGGTGTCCAAGCCACCGAGGAAAACAGGGAACCCCATGCATTTCCAAAAAGAGGACACCTGTGGGAATCAGCAGAGGTATGATATGCCCAAATTGCCCCAGATTTTATTACCCAGACACCCCCGCAAATTCCGAAATGTGTGAAAAAATACGCATTTTCCTCACATTTCGCTCGACGCACCCATCGAAACACACCCCCAACAACACATGGCCTACCGTCACGCGTTCCCACAGGTGTCCCGATGAAAACGGTACCTCACATGTGTGGGTGCACCTACCTGGCCGCCAAGGGGTAAGCCTAAAAAACAAGTAACCCCAAGTCTGTTTTCACACCGGAAATGTCACACTCTCACATCATACAGATATGGGCCTCGGGTGTCCAAGCCACCAAGGAAAACAGGGAACCCCATGCATTTCCGAAAAGAGGACACCCGTGGGAATCCGCAGAGGTATGATATGCCCAAATTGCCCCAGATTTTATTACCCAGACACCCCCGCAAAGTCCGAAATGTGGGAAAAAATATGCAATTTCCGCACATTTCGCTCGGCTCACCCATCGAAACACGCCCCCAACAACACATGGCCTACCATCACGCGTTCCCACAGGTGTCCCGATGAAAACGGTACCTCACATGTGTGGGTGCACCTACCTGGCCGCCAAGGGGAAAGCCTAAAACACAAGTAACCCCAAGTCTGTTTTCAGAGGGAAATCTCAGACATTCTGCCAACCGGCACAACGTACAGATATGGGCCTCGGGTGTCCAAGCCACGGAGGAAAACAGGGAACCCCATGCATTTCCAAAAAGAGGACACCCGTGGGAATCCGCAGAGGTATGATATGACCAAATTGCCCCAGAATTTATTACCCAGACACCCCTGCAAAGTCCGAAATGTGGGAAAAATAAAGCAATTTCTGCACATTTCGCTTGGCTCACCCATCGAAACACGCCCCCAACAACACATGGCCTACCGTCACGCGTTTCCAAAGGTGTCCCGATGACAACGGTACCTCACATGTGTGGGTGCACCTACCTGGCCGCCAAGGGGAAAGCCTAAAACACAAGTAACCCCAAGTCTGTTTTCAGAGGGAAATCTCAGACATTCTGCCGACCGGCACAACGTACAGATATGGGCCTCGGGTGTGCAAGCCACCGAGGAAAACAGGGAACCCCATGCATTTCCGAAAAGAGGACACCCGTGGGAATCCGCAGAGGTGTGATTTGCGCACATCGCCCCAGATTTTTTTACCCAGACATCCCTGCAAAGTCCGAAATGTGGGGAAAAAAACGCTTTTTCCGCACATTTTGCTCGACGCACCCATCGAAACACGCCCCCAACAACACATGGCCTACCGTCCCGTGTTCCCACAGGTGTCCCGATGACAACAGTACCTCACATGTGTGGGTGCACCTACCTGGCCGCCAAGGGGAAAGCCTAAAACACAAGTAACCCCAAGTCTGTTTTCAAACCGGAAATGTCACACTCTCACATCATACAGATATGGGCCTCGGGTGTCCAAGCCACCAAGGAAAACAGGGAACCGCATGCATTTCCGAAAAGAGGACACCTGTGGGAATCAGCAGAGGTATGATATGCCCAAATCGCCCCAGAATTTATTACCCAGACACCCCCGCAAAGTCCGAAATGTGGGAAAAAATACGCATTTTCCTCGCATTTCGCTCGACTCACCCATAGAAACACGCCCCCAACAACACATGGCCTACCGTCACGCGTTCCGACAGGTGTCCCGATGAAAATGGTACCTCACATTTGTGGGTGCACCTACCTGGCCGCCAAGGGGAAAGCCTAAAACACAAGTAACCCCAAGTCTGTTTTCAGAGGGAAATCTCAGACATTCTGCCAACCGGCACAATGTAGAGATATGGGCCTCGGGTGTCCAAGCCACCAAGGAAAACAGGGAACCCCATGCATTTCCAAAAAGAGGACACCCGTGGGAATCCGCAGAGGTATGATATGCCCAAATTGCCCCAGAATTTATTACCCAGACACCCCTGCAAAGTCCGAAATGTGGGAAAGAATACGCAATTTCCGCACATTTGGCTCGGCTTACCCATCGAAACACCCCCCCAACAACACATGGCCTACCGTCACGCGTTCCCACAGGTGTCCCGATGACAACAGTACCTCACATGTGTGGGTGCACCTACCTGGCTGCCAAGGGGAAAGCCTAAAACACAAGTAACCCCAAGTCTGTTTTCAGAGGGAAATCTCAGACATTCTGCCGACCGGCACAATGTACAGATATGGGCCTCGGGTGTCCAAGCCACCGAGGAAAACAGGGAACCCCATGCATTTCCGAAAAGAGGACACCCGTGGGAATCCGCAAAGGTGTGATTTGCGCACATCGCCCCAGATTTTTTTACCCAGACACCCCTGCAAAGTCCAAAATGTGGGGAAAAAAACGCTTTTTCCGCACATTTCGCTCGACGCACCCATCGAAACACGCCCCCAACAACACATGGCCTACTGTCCCGCGTTCCCACAGGTGTCCCGATGAAAACGGTACCTCACATGCGTGGGTGCACCTACCTGGCCGCCAAGGGGAAAGCCGAAAACACAAGTAACCCCTAGTCTGTTTTCAGATGGAAATCTCAGACATTCTGCCGACCGGCACAACGTACAGATATGGTCCTCGGGTGTCCAAGCCACCGAGGAAAACAGGGAACCCCATGCATTTCCGAAAAGCGGACACCCGTGGGAATCCGCAGAGGTATGATATGCCCAAATCGCCCCAGAATTTATTACCCAGACACTCCTGCAAAGTCCGAAATGTGGGGAAAAAAACGCTTTATCCGTACATTTTGCTCGACGCACCCATCGAAACACGCCCCCAACAACACATGGCCTACCGTCACGCATTCCCACAGGAGTCCCGATGAAAACGGTACCTCACATGTGTGGGTGCACCTACCTGGCCGCCAAGGGGAAAGCCTAAAACACAAGTAACCCCAAGTCTGTTTTCACACCGGAAATGTCACACTCTCACATCATACAGATATGGGCCTCGGGTGTCCAAGCCACCAAGGAAAACAGGGAACCCCATGCATTTCCGAAAAGAGGACACCCGTGGGAATCCGCAGAGGTATGATATGCCCAAATCGCCCCAGAATTTATTACCCAGACACCCCCGCAAAGTCCGAAATGTGGGAAAAAATACACATTTTCCTCACATTTTGCTCGACTCACCCATCGAAACACGCCCCCAACAACACATGGCCTACTGTCCCACGTTCCCACAGGTGTCCCGATGAAAACAGTACCTCACATGTGTGGGTGCACCTACCTGTCCGCCAAGGGGAAAGCCTAAAACACAAGTAACCCCAAGTGTGTTTTCACACCGGAAATGTCACACTCTCACATCATACAGATATGGGCCTCGGGTGTCCAAGCCACCGAGGAAAACAGGGAACCCCATGCATTTCCAAAAAGAGGACACCTGTGGGAATCAGCAGAGGTATGATATGGCCAAATTTCCCCAGATTTTATTACCCAGACACCCCCGCAAATTCCGAAATGTGGGAAAAAATAGGCAATTTTCGCACATTTCGATCGGCTCACCCATCGAAACACACCCCCAACAACACATGGCCTTCCGTCACGCGTTCCCACAGGTGTCCCGATGAAAACGGTATCTCACATGCGTGGGTGCACCTACCTGGCCGCCAAGGGGAAAGCCTAAAACACAAGTAACCCCAAGTCTGTTTTCAGAGGGAAATCTCAGACATTCTGCCGACCGGCACAACGTACAGATATGGGCCTCGGGTGTCCAAGCCACCGAGGAAAACAGGGAACCCCATGCATTTCCAAGAAGAGGACAACCGTGGGAATCCGCAGAGGTATGATATGCCCAAATTGCCCCAGAATTTATTACCCAGACACCCCTGCAAAATCCGAAATGTGGGAAAAAATACGCAATTTCCGCACATTTCGCTCGGCTCACCCATCGAAACACGCCCCCAACAACACATGGCCTACCGTCACGCGTTCCCACAGTGTCCCGATGAAAACGGTACCTCACATGTGTGGGTGCACGTACCTGGCCGCCAAGGGGAAAGCCTAAAACACAAGTAACCCCAAGTCTGTTTTCAGAGGGAAATCTCAGACATTCTGCCGACCGGCACAATGTACAGATATGGGCCTCGGGTGTCCAAGCCACCGAGGAAAACAGGGAACCCCATGCATTTCTGAAAAGAGGACACCCGTGGGAATCCGCAGAGGTGTGATTTGCGCACATCGCCCCAGATTTTTTTACCCAGACACCCCTGCAAAGTCCGAAATGTGGGGAAAAAAACGCTTTTTCCGCACATTTCGCTCGACGCACCCATCGAAACACGCCCCCAACAACACATGGCCTACCGTCCCGCGTTCCCACAGGTGTCCCGATGAAAACGGTACCTCACATGCGTGGGTGCACCTACCTGGCCGTCAAGGGGAAAGCCTAAAACACAAGTAACCCCAAGTCTGTTTTCACACCGGAAATGTCACACTCTCACATCATACAGATATGGGCCTCGGGTGTCCAAGCCACCAAGGAAAACAGGGAACCCCATGCATTTTCAAAAGGAGGACACCGGTGGGAATCCGCAGAGGTATGATATGCCCAAATCGCCCCAGAATGTTTTACCCAGACACCGCTGCAAAGTCCAAAATGTGTGAAAAAATACGCATTTTCCTCATATTTCGCTCGACTCACCCATCGAAACACGCCCCCAACAACACATGGCCTACTGTCCCGCGTTCCCACAGGTGTCCCAATGAAAATGGTACCTCACATGTGTGGATGCACCTACCTGGCCGCCAAGGGGAAAGCCTAAAACATAAGTAACCCCAAGTCTGTTTTCACACCGGAAATGTCACACTCTCACATCATACAGATATGGGCCTCGGGTGTCCAAGCCACCAAGGAAAACAGGGAACCCCATGCATTTCCGAAAAGAGGACACCCGTGGGAATCCGCAGAGGTATGATATGCCCAAATCGCCCCAGAATTTATTACCCAGACACCCCCGCAAAGTCCAAAATGTAGGAAAAAATACGCATTTTCCTCACATTTCGCTCGACTCACCCATCGAAACACGCCCCCAACAACACATGGCCTACTGTCCCACGTTCCCACAGGTGTCCCGATGAAAACGGTACCTCACATGTGTGGGTGCACCTACCTGTCCGCCAAGGGGAAAGCCTAAAACACAAGTAACCCCAAGTGTGTTTTCACACCGGAAATGTCACACTCTCACATCATACAGATATGGGCCTCGGGTGTCCAAGCCACCGAGGAAAACAGGGAACCCCATGCATTTCCAAAAAGAGGACACCTGTGGGAATCAGCAGAGGTATGATATGGCCAAATTTCCCCAGATTTTATTACCCAGACACCCCCGCAAATTCCGAAATGTGGGAAAAAATAGGCAATTTTCGCACATTTCGATCGGCTCACCCATCGAAACACACCCCCAACAACACATGGCCTTCCGTCACGCGTTCCCACAGGTGTCCCGATGAAAACGGTACCTCACATGCGTGGGTGCACCTACCTGGCCGCCAAGGGGAAAGCCTAAAACACAAGTAACCCCAAGTCTGTTTTCAGAGGGAAATCTCAGACATTCTGCCGACCGGCACAACGTACAGATATGGGCCTCGGGTGTCCAAGCCACCGAGGAAAACAGGGAACCCCATGCATTTCTGAAAAGAGGACACCCGTGGGAATCCGCAGAGGTGTGATTTGCGCACATCGCCCCAGATTTTTTTACCCAGACACCCCTGCAAAGTCCGAAATGTGGGGAAAAAAACGCTTTTTCCGCACATTTCGCTCGACGCACCCATCGAAACACGCCCCCAACAACACATGGCCTACCGTCCCGCGTTCCCACAGGTGTCCCGATGAAAACGGTACCTCACATGCGTGGGTGCACCTACCTGGCCGCCAAGGGGAAAGCCTAAAACACAAGTAACCCCAAGTCTGTTTTCACACCGGAAATGTCACACTCTCACATCATACAGATATGGGCCTCGGGTGTCCAAGCCACCAAGGAAAACAGGGAACCCCATGCATTTTCAAAAGGAGGACACCGGTGGGAATCCGCAGAGGTATGATATGCCCAAATCGCCCCAGAATGTTTTACCCAGACACCCCTGCAAAGTCCGAAATGTGTGAAAAAATACGCATTTTCCTCACATTTCGCTCGACTCACCCATCGAAACACGCCCCCAACAACACATGGCCTACTGTCCCGCGTTCCCACAGGTGTCCCAATGAAAATGGTACCTCACATGTGTGGGTGCACCTACCTGGCCGCCAAGGGGAAAGCCTAAAACATAAGTAACCCCAAGTCTGTTTTCACACCGGAAATGTCACACTCTCACATCATACAGATATGGGCCTCGGGTGTCCAAGCCACCAAGGAAAACAGGGAACCCCATGCATTTCCGAAAAGAGGACACCCGTGGGAATCCGCAGAGGTATGATTTGCGCACATCGCCCCAGATTTTTTTACCCAGACACCCCTGCAAAGTCCGAAATGTGGGGAAAAAAACGCTTTTTCCGCACATTTCGCTCGACGCACCCATCGAAACACGCCCCCAACAACACATGGCCTACCGTCCCGCGTTCCCACAGGTGTCCCGATGAAAACGGTACCTCACATGCGTGGGTGCACCTACCTGGCCGTCAAGGGGAAAGCCTAAAACACAAGTAACCCCAAGTCTGTTTTCACACCGGAAATGTCACACTCTCACATCATACAGATATGGGCCTCGGGTGTCCAAGCCACCAAGGAAAACAGGGAACCCCATGCATTTTCAAAAGGAGGACACCGGTGGGAATCCGCAGAGGTATGATATGCCCAAATCGCCCCAGAATGTTTTACCCAGACACCGCTGCAAAGTCCAAAATGTGTGAAAAAATACGCATTTTCCTCATATTTCGCTCGACTCACCCATCGAAACACGCCCCCAACAACACATGGCCTACTGTCCCGCGTTCCCACAGGTGTCCCAATGAAAATGGTACCTCACATGTGTGGATGCACCTACCTGGCCGCCAAGGGGAAAGCCTAAAACATAAGTAACCCCAAGTCTGTTTTCACACCGGAAATGTCACACTCTCACATCATACAGATATGGGCCTCGGGTGTCCAAGCCACCAAGGAAAACAGGGAACCCCATGCATTTCCGAAAAGAGGACACCCGTGGGAATCCGCAGAGGTATGATATGCCCAAATCGCCCCAGAATTTATTACCCAGACACCCCCGCAAAGTCCAAAATGTAGGAAAAAATACGCATTTTCCTCACATTTCGCTCGACTCACCCATCGAAACACGCCCCCAACAACACATGGCCTACTGTCCCACGTTCCCACAGGTGTCCCGATGAAAACGGTACCTCACATGTGTGGGTGCACCTACCTGTCCGCCAAGGGGAAAGCCTAAAACACAAGTAACCCCAAGTGTGTTTTCACACCGGAAATGTCACACTCTCACATCATACAGATATGGGCCTCGGGTGTCCAAGCCACCGAGGAAAACAGGGAACCCCATGCATTTCCAAAAAGAGGACACCTGTGGGAATCAGCAGAGGTATGATATGGCCAAATTTCCCCAGATTTTATTACCCAGACACCCCCGCAAATTCCGAAATGTGGGAAAAAATAGGCAATTTTCGCACATTTCGATCGGCTCACCCATCGAAACACACCCCCAACAACACATGGCCTTCCGTCACGCGTTCCCACAGGTGTCCCGATGAAAACGGTACCTCACATGCGTGGGTGCACCTACCTGGCCGCCAAGGGGAAAGCCTAAAACACAAGTAACCCCAAGTCTGTTTTCAGAGGGAAATCTCAGACATTCTGCCGACCGGCACAACGTACAGATATGGGCCTCGGGTGTCCAAGCCACCGAGGAAAACAGGGAACCCCATGCATTTCTGAAAAGAGGACACCCGTGGGAATCCGCAGAGGTGTGATTTGCGCACATCGCCCCAGATTTTTTTACCCAGACACCCCTGCAAAGTCCGAAATGTGGGGAAAAAAACGCTTTTTCCGCACATTTCGCTCGACGCACCCATCGAAACACGCCCCCAACAACACATGGCCTACCGTCCCGCGTTCCCACAGGTGTCCCGATGAAAACGGTACCTCACATGCGTGGGTGCACCTACCTGGCCGCCAAGGGGAAAGCCTAAAACACAAGTAACCCCAAGTCTGTTTTCACACCGGAAATGTCACACTCTCACATCATACAGATATGGGCCTCGGGTGTCCAAGCCACCAAGGAAAACAGGGAACCCCATGCATTTTCAAAAGGAGGACACCGGTGGGAATCCGCAGAGGTATGATATGCCCAAATCGCCCCAGAATGTTTTACCCAGACACCCCTGCAAAGTCCGAAATGTGTGAAAAAATACGCATTTTCCTCACATTTCGCTCGACTCACCCATCGAAACACGCCCCCAACAACACATGGCCTACTGTCCCGCGTTCCCACAGGTGTCCCAATGAAAATGGTACCTCACATGTGTGGGTGCACCTACCTGGCCGCCAAGGGGAAAGCCTAAAACATAAGTAACCCCAAGTCTGTTTTCACACCGGAAATGTCACACTCTCACATCATACAGATATGGGCCTCGGGTGTCCAAGCCACCAAGGAAAACAGGGAACCCCATGCATTTCCGAAAAGAGGACACCCGTGGGAATCCGCAGAGGTATGATATGCCCAAATCGCCCCAGAATTTATTACCCAGACACCCCCGCAAAGTCCAAAATGTAGGAAAAAATACGCATTTTCCTCACATTTCGCTCGACTCACCCATCGAAACACGCCCCCAACAACACATGGCCTACTGTCCCACGTTCCCACAGGTGTCCCGATGAAAACGGTACCTCACATGTGTGGGTGCACCTACCTGTCCGCCAAGGGGAAAGCCTAAAACACAAGTAACCCCAAGTGTGTTTTCACACCGGAAATGTCACACTCTCACATCATACAGATATGGGCCTCGGGTGTCCAAGCCACCGAGGAAAACAGGGAACCCCATGCATTTCCAAAAAGAGGACACCTGTGGGAATCAGCAGACGTATGATATGCCCAAATTGCCCAGATTTTATTACCCAGACACCCCCGCAAATTCCGAAATGTGGGAAAAAATACGCATTTTCCTCACATTTCGCTCGACTCACCCATCGAAACACGCCCCCAACAACACATGGCCTACCGTCACGCGTTCCCACAGGTGTCCCGATGAAAACGGTACCTCACATGTGTGGGTGCACCTACCTGGCCGCCAAGGGGAAAGCCTAAAAAACAAGTAACCCCAAGTCTGTTTTCACACCGGAAATGTCACACTCTCACATCATACAGATATGGGCCTCGGGTGTCCAAGCCACCAAGGAAAACAGGGAACCCCATGCATTTCCGAAAAGAGGACACCCGTGGGAATCCGCAGAGGTATGATATGACCAAATTGCCCCAGATTTTATTACCCAGACACCCCCGCAAAGTCCGAAATGTGGGAAAAAATATGCAATTTCCGCACATTTTGCTCGGCTCACCCATCGAAACACGCCCCCAACAACACATGGCCTACCGTCACACGTTCCCACCGGTGTCCCGATGAAAACGGTACCTCACATGTGTGGGTGCACCTAGCTGGCCGCCAAGGGGAAAGCCTAAAACACAAGTAACCCCAAGTCTGTTTTCAGAGGGAAATCTCAGACATTCTGCCAACCGGCACAACGTACAGATATGGGCCTCGGGTGTCCAAGCCACCGAGGAAAACAGGGAACCCCATGCATTTCCAAAAAGAGGACACCCGTGGGAATCCGCAGAGGTATGATATGCCCAAATTGCCCCAGAATTTATTACCCAGACACCCCTGCAAAGTCCGAAATGTGGGAAAAATAAAGCAATTTCTGCACATTTCGCTTGGCTCACCCATCGAAACACGCCCCCAACAACACATGGCCTACCGTCACGCGTTCCCAAAGGTGTCCCGATGACAACGGTACCTCACATGTGTGGGTGCACCTACCTGGCCGCCAAGGGGAAAGCCTAAAACACAAGTAACCCCAAGTCTGTTTTCAGAGGGAAATCTCAGACATTCTGCCGACCGGCACAATGTACAGATATGGGCCTCGGGTGTGCAAGCCACTGAGGAAAACAGGGAACCCCATGCATTTCTGAAAAGAGGACACCCGTGGGAATCCGCAGAGGTATGATTTGCCCAAATCGCCCCAGAATTTATTACCCAGACACTCCTGCAAAGTCCGAAATGTGGGGAAAAAAACGCTTTTTCCGCACATTTTGCTTGACGCACCCATTGAAACACGCCCCCAACAACACATGGCCTACCGTCACGCATTCCCACAGGTGTCCCGATGAAAACGGTACCTCACATGTGTGGGTGCACCTACCTGGCGCCAAGGGGAAAGCCTAAAACACAAGTAACCCCAAGTCTGTTTTCAAACCGGAAATGTCACACTCTCACATCATACAGATATGGGCCTCGGGTGTCCAAGCCACCAAGGAAAACAGGGAACCGCATGCATTTCCGAAAATAGGACACCTGTGGGAATCAGCAGAGGTATGATATGCCCAAATCGCCCCAGAATTTACTACCCAGACACCCCCGCAAAGTCCGAAATGTGGGAAAAAATACGCATTTTCCTCACATTTCGCTCGACTCACCCATAGAAACACGCCCCCAACAACACATGGCCTACCGTCACGCGTTCCGACAGGTGTCCCGATGAAAATGGTACCTCACATTTGTGGGTGCACCTACCTGGCCGCCAAGGGGAAAGCCTAAAACACAAGTAACCCCAAGTCTGTTTTCAGAGGGAAATCTCAGACATTCTGCCAACCGGCACAACGTTCAGATATGGGCCTCGGGTGTCCAAGCCACCGAGGAAAACAGGGAACCCCATGCATTTCCAAAAAGAGGACACCCGTGGGAATCCGCAGAGGTATGATATGCCCAAATTGCCCCAGAATTTATTACCCAGACACCCCTGCAAAGTCCGAAATGTGTGAAAAAATACGCAATTTCCGCACATTTGGCTCGGCTTACCCATCGAAACACCCCCCCAACAACACATGGCCTACCGTCACGCGTTCCCACAGGTGTCCCGATGAAAATGGTACCCCACATTTGTGGGTGCACCTACCTGGCCGCCAAGGGGAAAGCCTAAAACACAAGTAACCCCAAGTCTGTTTTCAGAGGGAAATCTCAGACATTCTGCCAACCGGCACAACGTACAGATATGGGCCTCGAGTGTCCAAGCCACCGAGGAAAACAGGGAACCCCAAGCATTTCCAAAAAGAGGACACCCGTGGGAATCCGCAGAGGTATGATATGCCCAAATTGCCCCAGAATTTATTACCCAGACACCCCTGCAAAGTCCGAAAAGTGGGAAAAATAAAGCAATTTCTGCACATTTCGCTTGGCTCACCCATCGAAACACGCCCCCAACAACACATGGCCTACCGTCATGCGTTCCCACAGGTGTCCCGATGACAACGGTACCTCACATGTGTGGGTGCACCTACCTGGCTGCCAAGGGGAAAGCCTAAAACACAAGTAACCCCAAGTCTGTTTTCAGAGGGAAATCTCAGACATTCTGCCGACCGGCACAATGTACAGATATGGGCCTCGGGTGTCCAAGCCACCGAGGAAAACAGGGAGCCCCATGCATTTCCGAAAAGAGGACACCCGTAGGAATCCGCAAAGGTGTGATTTGCGCACATCGCCCCAGATTTTTTTACCCAGACACCCCTGCAAAGTCCGAAATGTGGGGAAAAAAACGCTTTTTCCGCACATTTCGCTCGACGCACCCATCGAAACACGCCCCCAACAACACATGGCCTACCGTCCCGCGTTTCCACAGGTGTCCCGATGAAAACGGTACCTCACATGCGTGGGTGCACCTACCTGGCCGCCAAGGGGAAAGCCGAAAACACAAGTAACCCCTAGTCTGTTTTCAGAGGGAAATCTCAGACATTCTGCCGACCGGCACAACGTACAGATATGGTCCTCGGGTGTCCAAGCCACCGAGGAAAACAGGGAACCCCATGCATTTCCGAAAAGCGGACACCCGTGGGAATCCGCAGAGGTATGATATGCCCAAATCGCCCCAGAATTTATTACCCAGACACTCCTGCAAAGTCCGAAATGTGGGGAAAAAAACGCTTTTTCCGTACATTTTGCTCGACGCACCCATCGAAACACGCCCCCAACAACACATGGGCTACCGTCACGCATTCCCACAGGAGTCCCGATGAAAACGGTACCTCACATGTGTGGGTGCACCTACCTGGCCGCCAAGGGGAAAGCCTAAAACACAAGTAACCCCAAGTCTGTTTTCACACCGGAAATGTCACACTCTCACATCATACAGATATGGGCCTCGGGTGTCCAAGCCACCAAGGAAAACAGGGAACCCCATGCATTTCCGAAAAGAGGACACCCGTGGGAATCCGCAGAGGTATGATATGCCCAAATCGCCCCAGAATTTATTACCCAGACACCCCCGCAAAGTCTGAAATGTGGGAAAAAATACGCATTTTCCTCACATTTTGCTCGACTCACCCATCGAAACACGCCCCCAACAACACATGGCCTACTGTCCCACGTTCCCACAGGTGTCCCGATGAAAACGGTACCTCACATGTGTGGGTGCACCTACCTGTCCGCCAAGGGGAAAGCCTAAAACACAAGTAACCCCAAGTGTGTTTTCACACCGGAAATGTCACACTCTCACATCATACAGATATGGGCCTCGGGTGTCCAAGCCACCGAGGAAAATAGGGAACCCCATGCATTTCCAAAAAGAGGACACCTGTGGGAATCAGCAGAGGTATGATATGCCCAAATTGCCCCAGATTTTATTACCCAGACACCCCCGCAAATTCCGAAATGTGGGAAAAAATACGCAATTTTCGCACATTTCGCTCGGCTCACCCATCGAAACACACCCCCAACAACACATGGCCTACCGTCACGCGTTCCCACAGGTGTCCCGATGAAAACGGTACCTCACATGCGTGGGTGCACCTACCTGGCCGCCAAGGGGAAAGCCTAAAACACAAGTAACCCCAAGTCTGTTTTCAGAGGGAAATCTCAGACATTCTGCCGACCGGCACAACGTACAGATATGGGCCTCGGGTGTCCAAGCCACCGAGGAAAACAGGGAACCCCATGCATTTCCAAGAAGAGGACAACCGTGGGAATCCGCAGAGGTATGATATGCCCAAATTGCCCCAGAATTTATTACCCAGACACCCCTGCAAAGTCCGAAATGTGGGAAAAAATACGCAATTTCCGCACATTTCGCTCGGCTCACCCATCGAAACACGCCCCCAACAACACATGGCCTACCGTCACGCGTTCCCACAGTGTCCCGATGAAAACGGTACCTCACATGTGTGGGTGCACGTACCTGGCCGCCAAGGGGAAAGCCTAAAACACAAGTAACCCCAAGTCTGTTTTCAGAGGGAAATCTCAGACATTCTGCCGACCGGCACAATGTACAGATATGGGCCTCGGGTGTCCAAGCTACTGAGGAAAACAGGGAACCCCATGCATTTCTGAAAAGAGGACACCCGTGGGAATCCGCAGAGGTGTGATTTGCGCACATCGCCCCAGATTTTTTTACCCAGACTCCCCTGCAAAGTCCAAAATGTGGGGAAGAAAACGCTTTTTCCGCACATTTTGCTCGACGCACCCATCGAAACACGCCCCCAACAACACATGGCCTACCGTCCCGCGTTCCCACAGGTGTCCCGATGAAAATGGTACCTCACATGCGTGGGTGCACCTACCTGGCCGCCAAGGGGAAAGCCGAAAACACAAGTAACCCCAAGTCTGTTTTCAGAGGGAAATCTCAGACATTCTGTCGACCCGCACAACATACAGATATGGGCCTCGGGTGTCCAAGCCACCGAGGAAAACAGGGAACCCCATGCATTCCGAAAAGAGGACACCCGTGGGAATCCCCAGAGGTATGATATGCCTAAATCGCCCCAGAATGTATTACCCAGACACCCCTGCAAAGTCCGAAATGTGGGGAAAAAAACGCTTTTTCCGCACATTTCACTCGACGCACCCATCGAAACACGCCCCCAACAACACATGGCCTACTGTCACGCGTTCCCACAGGTGTCCCGATGAAAACGCTACCTCACATGTGTGGGTGCACCTACCTGGCCGCCAAGGGGAAAGCCTAAAACACAAGTAACCCCAAGTCTGTTTTCACACCGGAAATGTCACACTCTCACATCATACAGATATGGGCCTCGGGTGTCCAAGCCACCAAGGAAAACAGGGAACCCCATGCATTTCCAAAAGGAGGACAACGGTGGGAATCCGCAGAGGTATGATATGCCCAAATCGCCCCAGAATTTATTACCCAGACACCCCAGCAAAGTCCGAAATGTGGGAAAAAATACGCATTTTCCTCACATTTCGCTCGACTCACCCATCGAAACACGCCCCCAACAACACATGGCCTACTGTCCCGCGTTCCCACAGGTGTCCCAATGAAAATGGTACCTCACATGTGTGGGTGCACCTACCTGGCCGCCAAGGGGAAAGCCTAAAACACAAGTAACCCCAAGTCTGTTTTCACACCGGAAATGTCACACTCTCACATCATACAGATATGGGCCTCGGGTGTCCAAGCCACCAAGGAAAACAGGGAACCCCATGCATTTCCAAAAAGAGGACACCCGTGGGAATCCGCAGAGGTATGATATGCCCAAATCGCCCCAGAATTTATTACCCAGACACCCCCGCAAAGTCCAAAATGTAGGAAAAAATACGCATTTTCCTCACATTTTGCTCGACTCACCCATCGAAACACGCCCCCAACAACACATGGCCTACTGTCCCACGTTCCCACAGGTGTCCCGATGAAAACGGTACCTCACATGTGTGGGTGCACCTACCTGTCCGCCAAGGGGAAAGCCTAAAACACAAGTAACCCCAAGTGTGTTTTCACACCGGAAATGTCACACTCTCACATCATACAGATATGGGCCTCGGGTGTCCAAGCCACCGAGGAAAACAGGGAACCCCATGCATTTCCAAAAAGAGGACACCTGTGGGAATCAGCAGAGGTATGATATGCCCAAATTGCCCCAGATTTTATTACCCAGACACCCC
Organism: Ambystoma mexicanum; assembly: GCF_040938575.1. Taxonomy (NCBI): domain Eukaryota; kingdom Metazoa; phylum Chordata; class Amphibia; order Caudata; family Ambystomatidae; genus Ambystoma; species Ambystoma mexicanum. The sequence goes on along the minus strand of NC_090934.1, from coordinate 435,719,205 downwards.
CGCAAATTCCGAAATGTGGGAAAAAATACGCATTTTCCTCACATTTCGCTCGACGCACCCATCGAAACACGCCCCCAACAACACATGGCCTACCGTCACGCGTTCCCACAGGTGTCCCGATGAAAACGGTACCTCACATGTGTGGGTGCACCTACCTGGCCGCCAAGGGGAAAGCCTAAAAAACAAGTAACCCCAAGTCTGTTTTCACACCGGAAATGTCACACTCTCACATCATACAGATATGGGCCTCGGGTGTCCAAGCCACCAAGGAAAACAGGGAACCCCATGCATTTCCGAAAAGAGGACACCCGTGGGAATCCGCAGAGGTATGATATGCCCAAATTGCCCCAGATTTTATTACCCAGACACCCCCGCAAAGTCTGAAATGTGGAAAAAAATATGCAATTTCCGCACATTTCGCTCGGCTCACCCATCGAAACACGCCCCCAACAACACATGGCCTACCGTCACGCGTTCCCACAGGTGTCCCGATGAAAATGGTACCTCACATGTGTGGGTGCACCTACCTGGCCGCCAAGGGGAAAGCCTAAAACACAAGTAACCCCAAGTCTGTTTTCAGAGGGAAATCTCAGACATTCTGCCAACCGGCACAACGTACAGATATGGGCCTCGGGTGTCCAAGCCACCGAGGAAAACAGGGAACCCCATGCATTTCCAAAAATAGGACACCCGTGGGAATCCGCAGAGGTATGATATGCCCAAATTGCCCCAGAATTTATTACCCAGACACCCCTGCAAAGTCCGAAATGTGGGAAAAATAAAGCAATTTCTGCACATTTCGCTTGGCTCACCCATCAAAACACGCCCCCAACAACACATGGCCTACCGTCACGCATTCCCAAAGGTGTCCCGATGACAACGGTACCTCACATGTGTGGGTGCACCTACCTGGCCGCCAAGGGGAAAGCCTAAAACACAAGTAACCCCAAGTCTGTTTTCAGAGGGAAATCTCAGACATTCTGCCGACCGGCACAATGTACAGATATGGGCCTCGGGTGTCCAAGCCACCGAGGAAAACAGGGAACCCCATGCATTTCCGAAAAGAGGACACCCGTGGGAATCCGCAGAGGTGTGATTTGCGCACATCGCCCCAGATTTTTTTACCCAGACATCCCTGCAAAGTCCGAAATGTGGGGAAAAAAACGCTTTTTCCGCACATTTCGCTCGACGCACCCATCGAAACACGCCCCCAACAACACATGGCCTACCGTCCCGCGTTCCCACAGGTGTCCCGATGACAACAGTACCTCACATGTGTGGGTGCACCTACCTGGCCGCCAAGGGGAAAGCCTAAAACACAAGTAACCCCAAGTCTGTTTTCAGAGGGAAATCTCAGACATTCTGCCGACCGGCACAACGTACAGATATGGGCCTCGGGTGTGCAAGCCACCGAGGAAAACAGGGAACCCCATGCATTTCCGAAAAGAGGACACCCGTGGGAATCCGCAGAGGTATGATATGCCCAAATCGCCCCAGAATTTATTACCCAGACACTCCTGCAAAGTCCGAAATGTGGGGAAAAAAACGCTTTTTCCGCACATTTTGCTTGACGCACCCATCGAAACACGCCCCCAACAACACATGGCCTACCGTCACGCATTCCCACAGGTGTCCCGATGAAAACGGTACCTCACATGTGTGGGTGCACCTACCGGGCCGCCAAGGGGAAAGCCTAAAACACAAGTAACCCCAAGTCTGTTTTCAAACCGGAAATGTCACACTCTCACATCATACAGATATGGGCCTCGGTTGTCCAAGCCACCAAGGAAAACAGGGAACCGCATGCATTTCCGAAAAGAGGACACCTGTGGGAATCAGCAGAGGTATGATATGCCCAAATCGCCCCAGAATTTATTACCCAGACACCCCCGCAAAGTCCGAAATGTGGGAAAAAATACGCATTTTCCTCACATTTCGCTCGACTCACCCATAGAAACACGCCCCCAACAACACATGGCCTACCGTCACGCGTTCCGACAGGTGTCCCGATGAAAATGGTACCTCACATTTGTGGGTGCACCTACCTGGCCGCCAAGGGGAAAGCCTAAAACACAAGTAACCCCAAGTCTGTTTTCAGAGGGAAATCTCAGACATTCTGCCAACCGGCACAACGTACAGATATGGGCCTCGGGTGTCCAAGCCACCGAGGAAAACAGGGAACCCCATGCATTTCCAAAAAGAGGACACCCGTGGGAATCCGCAGAGGTATGATATGCCCAAATTGCCCCAGAATTTATTACCCAGACACCCCTGCAAAGTCCGAAATGTGGGAAAAAATACGCAATTTCCGCACATTTGGCTCGGTTTACCCATCGAAACACACCCCCAACAACACATGGCCTACCGTCACGCGTTCCCACAGGTGTCCCGATGAAAATGGTACCTCACATTTGTGGGTGCACCTACCTGGCCGCCAAGGGGAAAGCCTAAAACACAAGTAACCCCAAGTCTGTTTTCAGAGGGAAATCTCAGACATTCTGCCAACCGGCACAACGTACAGATATGGGCCTCGAGTGTCCAAGCCACCGAGGAAAACAGGGAACCCCAAGCATTTCCAAAAAGAGGACACCCGTGGGAATCCGCAGAGGTATGATATGCCCAAATTGCCCCAGATTTTATTACCCAGACACCCCCGCAAATTCCGAAATGTGGGAAAAAATACGCATTTTCCTCACATTTCGCTCGACGCACCCATCGAAACACGCCCCCAACAACACATGGCCTACCGTCACGCGTTCCCACAGGTGTCCCGATGAAAACGGTACCTCACATGTGTGGGTGCACCTACCTGGCCGCCAAGGGGAAAGCCTAAAAAACAAGTAACCCCAAGTCTGTTTTCACACCGGAAATGTCACACTCTCACATCATACAGATATGGGCCTCGGGTGTCCAAGCCACCAAGGAAAACAGGGAACCCCATGCATTTCCGAAAAGAGGACACCCGTGGGAATCCGCAGAGGTATGATATGCCCAAATTGCCCCAGATTTTATTACCCAGACACCCCCGCAAAGTCTGAAATGTGGAAAAAAATATGCAATTTCCGCACATTTCGCTCGGCTCACCCATCGAAACACGCCCCCAACAACACATGGCCTACCGTCACGCGTTCCCACAGGTGTCCCGATGAAAATGGTACCTCACATGTGTGGGTGCACCTACCTGGCCGCCAAGGGGAAAGCCTAAAACACAAGTAACCCCAAGTCTGTTTTCAGAGGGAAATCTCAGACATTCTGCCAACCGGCACAACGTACAGATATGGGCCTCGGGTGTCCAAGCCACCGAGGAAAACAGGGAACCCCATGCATTTCCAAAAATAGGACACCCGTGGGAATCCGCAGAGGTATGATATGCCCAAATTGCCCCAGAATTTATTACCCAGACACCCCTGCAAAGTCCGAAATGTGGGAAAAATAAAGCAATTTCTGCACATTTCGCTTGGCTCACCCATCAAAACACGCCCCCAACAACACATGGCCTACCGTCACGCATTCCCAAAGGTATCCCGATGACAACGGTACCTCACATGTGTGGGTGCACCTACCTGGCCGCCAAGGGGAAAGCCTAAAACACAAGTAACCCCAAGTCTGTTTTCAGAGGGAAATCTCAGACATTCTGCCGACCGGCACAATGTACAGATATGGGCCTCGGGTGTCCAAGCCACCGAGGAAAACAGGGAACCCCATGCATTTCCGAAAAGAGGACACCCGTGGGAATCCGCAGAGGTGTGATTTGCGCACATCGCCCCAGATTTTTTTACCCAGACATCCCTGCAAAGTCCGAAATGTGGGGAAAAAAACGCTTTTTCCGCACATTTCGCTCGACGCACCCATCGAAACACGCCCCCAACAACACATGGCCTACCGTCCCGCGTTCCCACAGGTGTCCCGATGACAACAGTACCTCACATGTGTGGGTGCACCTACCTGGCCGCCAAGGGGAAAGCCTAAAACACAAGTAACCCCAAGTCTGTTTTCAGAGGGAAATCTCAGACATTCTGCCGACCGGCACAACGTACAGATATGGGCCTCGGGTGTGCAAGCCACCGAGGAAAACAGGGAACCCCATGCATTTCCGAAAAGAGGACACCCGTGGGAATCCGCAGAGGTATGATATGCCCAAATCGCCCCAGAATTTATTACCCAGACACTCCTGCAAAGTCCGAAATGTGGGGAAAAAAACGCTTTTTCCGCACATTTTGCTTGACGCACCCATCGAAACACGCCCCCAACAACACATGGCCTACCGTCACGCATTCCCACAGGTGTCCCGATGAAAACGGTACCTCACATGTGTGGGTGCACCTACCGGGCCGCCAAGGGGAAAGCCTAAAACACAAGTAACCCCAAGTCTGTTTTCAAACCGGAAATGTCACACTCTCACATCATACAGATATGGGCCTCGGGTGTCCAAGCCACCAAGGAAAACAGGGAACCGCATGCATTTCCGAAAAGAGGACACCTGTGGGAATCAGCAGAGGTATGATATGCCCAAATCGCCCCAGAATTTATTACCCAGACACCCCCGCAAAGTCCGAAATGTGGGAAAAAATACGCATTTTCCTCACATTTCGCTCGACTCACCCATAGAAACACGCCCCCAACAACACATGGCCTACCGTCACGCGTTCCGACAGGTGTCCCGATGAAAATGGTACCTCACATTTGTGGGTGCACCTACCTGGCCGCCAAGGGGAAAGCCTAAAACACAAGTAACCCCAAGTCTGTTTTCAGAGGGAAATCTCAGACATTCTGCCAACCGGCACAACGTACAGATATGGGCCTCGGGTGTCCAAGCCACCGAGGAAAACAGGGAACCCCATGCATTTCCAAAAAGAGGACACCCGTGGGAATCCGCAGAGGTATGATATGCCCAAATTGCCCCAGAATTTATTACCCAGACACCCCTGCAAAGTCCGAAATGTGGGAAAAAATACGCAATTTCCGCACATTTGGCTCGGTTTACCCATCGAAACACACCCCCAACAACACATGGCCTACCGTCACGCGTTCCCACAGGTGTCCCGATGAAAATGGTACCTCACATTTGTGGGTGCACCTACCTGGCCGCCAAGGGGAAAGCCTAAAACACAAGTAACCCCAAGTCTGTTTTCAGAGGGAAATCTCAGACATTCTGCCAACCGGCACAACGTACAGATATGGGCCTCGAGTGTCCAAGCCACCGAGGAAAACAGGGAACCCCAAGCATTTCCAAAAAGAGGACACCCGTGGGAATCCGCAGAGGTATGATATGCCCAAATTGCCCCAGAATTTATTACCCAGACACCCCTGCAAAGTCCGAAAAGTGGGAAAAATAAAGCAATTTCTGCACATTTTGCTTGGCTCACCCATCGAAACACGCCCCCAACAACACATGGCCTACCGTCACGCGTTCCCACAGGTGTCCCGATGACAACGGTACCTCACATGTGTGGGTGCACCTACCTGGCTGCCAAGGGGAAAGCCTAAAACACAAGTAACCCCAAGTCTGTTTTCAGAGGGAAATCTCAGACATTCTGCCGACCGGCACAATGTACAGATATGGGCCTCGGGTGTCCAAGCCACCGAGGAAAACAGGGAACCCCATGCATTTCCGAAAAGAGGATACCCGTGGGAATCCGCAAAGGTGTGATTTGCGCACATCGCCCCAGATTTTTTTACCCAGACACCCCTGCAAAGTTCGAAATGTGGGGAAAAAAACGCTTTTTCCGCACATTTCGCTCGACGCACCCATCGAAACACACCCCCAACAATACATGGCCTACCGTCCCGCGTTCCCACAGGTGTCCCGATGAAAACGGTACCTCACATGCGTGGGTGCACCTACCTGGCCGCCAAGGGGAAAGCCGAAAACACAAGTAACCCCTAGTCTGTTTTCAGAGGGAAATCTCAGACATTCTGCCGACCGGCACAACGTACAGATATGGTCCTCGGGTGTCCAAGCCACCGAGGAAAACAGGGAACCCCATGCATTTCCGAAAAGCGGACAGCCGTGGGAATCCGCAGAGGTATGATATGCCCAAATCGCCCCAGAATTTATTACCCAGACACTCCTGCAAAGTCCGAAATGTGGGGAAAAAAACGCTTTTTCCGTACATTTTGCTCGACGCACCCATCGAAACACGCCCCCAACAACACATGGCCTACCGTCACGCATTCCCACAGGAGTCCCGATGAAAACGGTACCTCACATGTGTGGGTGCACCTACCTGGCCGCCAAGGGGAAAGCCTAAAACACAAGTAACCCCAAGTCTGTTTTCACACCGGAAATGTCACACTCTCACATCATACAGATATGGGCCTCGGGTGTCCAAGCCACCAAGGAAAACAGGGAACCCCATGCATTTCCGAAAAGAGGACACCCGTGGGAATCCGCAGAGGTATGATATGCCCAAATCGCCCCAGAATTTATTACCCAGACACCCCCGCAAAGTCCGAAATGTGGGAAAAAATACGCATTTTCCTCACATTTCGCTCGACTCACCCATCGAAAAACGCCCCCAACAACACATGGCCTACTGTCCCACGTTCCCACAGGTGTCCCTATGAAAACGGTACCTCACATGTGTGGGTGCACCTACCTGTCCGCCAAGTGGAAAGCCTAAAACACAAGTAACCCCAAGTGTGTTTTCACACCGGAAGTGTCACACTCTCACATCATACAGATATGGGCCTCGGGTGTCCAAGCCACCGAGGAAAACAGGGAACCCCATGCATTTCCAAAAAGAGGACACCTGTGGGAATCAGCAGAGGTATGATATGCCCAAATTGCCCCAGATTTTATTACCCAGACACCCCTGCAAATTCCGAAATGTGGGAAAAAATACGCAATTTTTGCACATTTCGCTCGGCTCACCCATCGAAACACACCCCCAACAACACATGGCCTACCGTCACGCGTTCCCACAGGTGTCCCGATGAAAACGGTACCTCACATGCGTGGGTGCACCTACCTGGCCGCCAAGGGGAAAGCCTAAAACACAAGTAACCCCAAGTCTGTTTTCAGAGGGAAATCTCAGACATTCTGCCGACCGGCACAACGTACAGATATGGGCCTCGGGTGTCCAAGCCACCGAGGAAAACAGGGAACCCCATGCATTTCCAAGAAGAGGACAACCGTGGGAATCCGCAGAGGTATGATATGCCCAAATTGCCCCAGAATGTATTACCCAGACACCCCTGCAAAGTCCGAAATGTGGGAAAAAATACGCAATTTCCGCACATTTCGCTCGGCTCACCCATCGAAACACGCCCCCAACAACACATGGCCTACCGTCACGCGTTCCCACAGTGTCCCGATGAAAACGGTACCTCACATGTGTGGGTGCACGTACCTGGCCGCCAAGGGGAAAGCCTAAAACACAAGTAACCCCAAGTCTGTTTTCAGAGGGAAATCTCAGACATTCTGCCGACCGGCACAATGTACAGATATGGGCCTCGGGTGTCCAAGCCACCGAGGAAAACAGGGAACCCCATGCATTTCTGAAAAGAGGACACCCCTGGGAATCCGCAGAGGTGTGATTTGCGCACATCGCCCCAGATTTTTTTACCCAGACACCCCTGCAAAGTCCGAAATGTGGGGAAAAAAACGCTTTTTCCGCACATTTCGCTCGACGCACCCATGGAAACACGCCCCCAACAACACATGGCCTACCGTCCCGCGTTCCCACAGGTGTCCCGATGAAAACGGTACCTCACATGCGTGGGTGCACCTACCTGGCCGCCAAGGGGAAAGCCTAAAACACAAGTAACCCCAAGTCTGTTTTCACACCGGAAATGTCACACTCTCACATCATACAGATATGGGCCACGGGTGTCCAAGCCACCAAGGAAAACAGGGAACCCCATGCATTTCCGAAAAGAGGAAACCCGTGGGAATCCGCAGAGGTATGATATGCCCAAATCGCCCCAGAATTTATTACCCAGACACCCCCGCAAATTCCAAAATGTAGGAAAAAATACGCATTTTCCTCACATTTCGCTCGACTCACCCATCGAAACACGCCCCCAACAACACATGGCCTACTGTCCCACGTTCCCACAGGTGTCCCGATGAAAACGGTACCTCACATGTGTGGGTGCACCTACCTGTCCGCCAAGGGGAAAGCCTAAAACACAAGTAACCCCAAGTGTGTTTTCACACCGGAAATGTCACACTCTCACATCATACAGATATGGGCCTCGGGTGTCCAAGCCACCGAGGAAAACAGGGAACCCCATGCATTTCCAAAAAGAGGACACCTGTGGGAATCAGCAGAGGTATGATATGCTCAAATTGCCCCAGATTTTATTACCCAGACACCCCCGCAAATTCCGAAATGTGGGAAAAAATACGCATTTTCCTCACATTTCGCTCGACGCACCCATCGAAACACGCCCCCAACAACACATGGCCTACCGTCACGCGTTCCCACAGGTGTCCCGATGAAAACGGTACCTCACATGTGTGGGTGCACCTACCTGGCCGCCAAGGGGAAAGCCTAAAAAACAAGTAACCCCAAGTCTGTTTTCACACCGGAAATGTCACACTCTCACATCATACAGATATGGGCCTCGGGTGTCCAAGCCACCAAGGAAAACAGGGAACCCCATGCATTTCCGAAAAGAGGACACCCGTGGGAATCCGCAGAGGTATGATATGCCCAAATTGCCCCAGATTTTATTACCCAGACACCCCCGCAAAGTCCGAAATGTGGGAAAAAATATGCAATTTCCGCACATTTCCCTCGGCTCACCCATCGAAACACGCCCCCAACAACACATGGCCTACCGTCACGCGTTCCCACAGGTGTCCCGATGAAAACGGTACCTCACATGTGTGGGTGCACCTAGCTGGCCGCCAAGGGGAAAGCCTAAAACACAAGTAACCCCAAGTCTGTTTTCAGAGGGAAATCTCAGACATTCGGCCAACCGGCACAACGTACAGATATGGGCCTCGGGTGTCCAAGCCACCGAGGAAAACAGGGAACCCCATGCATTTCCAAAAAGAGGACACCCGTGGGAATCCGCAGAGGTATGATATGCCCAAATTGCCCCAGAATTTATTACCCAGACACCCCTGCAAAGTCCGAAATGTGGGAAAAATAAAGCAATTTCAGCACATTTCGCTTGGCTCACCCATCGAAACACGCCCCCAACAACACATGGCCTACCGTCACGCGTTCCCAAAGGTGTCCCGATGACAACGGTACCTCACATGTGTGGGTGCACCTACCTGGCCGCCAAGGGGAAAGCCTAAAACACAAGTAACCCCAAGTCTGTTTTCAGAGGGAAATCTCAGACATTCTGCCGACCGGCACAATGTACAGATATGGGCCTCGGGTGTCCAAGCCACCGAGGAAAACAGGGAACCCCATGCATTTCCGAAAAGAGGACACCCGTGGGAATCCGCAGAGGTGTGATTTGCGCACATCGCCCCAGATTTTTTTACCCAGACATCCCTGCAAAGTCCGAAATGTGGGGAAAAAAACGCTTTTTCCGCACATTTCGCTCGACGCACCCATCGAAACACGCCCCCAACAACACATGGCCTACCGTCCCGTGTTCCCACAGGTGTCCCGATGACAACAGTACCTCACATGTGTGGGTGCACCTACCTGGCCGCCAAGGGGAAAGCCTAAAACACAAGTAACCCCAAGTCTGTTTTCAGAGGGAAATCTCAGACATTCTGCCGACCGGCACAACGTACAGATATGGGCCTCGGGTGTGCAAGCCACCGAGGAAAACAGGGAACCCCATGCATTTACGAAAAGAGGACACCCGTGGGAATCCGCAGAGGTATGATATGCCCAAATCGCCCCAGAATTTATTACCCAGACACTCCTGCAAAGTCCGAAATGTGGGGAAAAAAACGCTTTTTCCGCACATTTTGCTTGACGCACCCATCGAAACACGCCCCCAACAACACATGGCCTACCGTCACGCATTCCCACAGGTGTCCCGATGAAAACGGTACCTCACATGTGTGGGTGCACCTACCTGGCGCCAAGGGGAAAGCCTAAAACACAAGTAACCCCAAGTCTGTTTTCAAACCGGAAATGTCACACTCTCACATCATACAGATATGGGCCTCGGGTGTCCAAGCCACCAAGGAAAACAGGGAACCGCATGCATTTCCGAAAAGAGGACACCTGTGGGAATCAGCAGAGGTATGATATGCCCAAATCGCCCCAGAATTTATTACCCAGACACCCCCGCAAAGACCGAAATGTGGGAAAAAATACGCATTTTCCTCACATTTCGCTCGACTCACCCATAGAAACACGCCCCCAACAACACATGGCCTACCATCACGCGTTCCGACAGGTGTCCCGATGAAAATGGTACCTCACATTTGTGGGTGCACCTACCTGGCTGCCAAGGGGAAAGCCTAAAACACAAGTAACCCCAAGTCTGTTTTCAGAGGGAAATCTCAGACATTCTGCCAACCGGCACAACGTACAGATATGGGCCTCGGGTGTCCAAGCCACCAAGGAAAACAGGGAACCCCATGCATTTCCAAAAAGAGGACACCCGTGGGAATCCGCAGAGGTATGATATGCCCAAATTGCCCCAGAATTTATTACCCAGACACCCCTGCAAAGTCCGAAATGTGGGAAAAAATACGCAATTTCCGCACATTTGGCTCGGTTTACCCATCGAAACACACCCCCAACAACACATGGCCTACCGTCACGCGTTCCCACAGGTGTCCCGATGAAAATGGTACCTCACATTTGTGGGTGCACCTACCTGGCCGCCAAGGGGAAAGCCTAAAACACAAGTAACCCCAAGTCTGTTTTCAGAGGGAAATCTCAGACATTCTGCCAACCGGCACAACGTACAGATATGGGCCTCGAGTGTCCAAGCCACCGAGGAAAACAGGGAACCCCATGCATTTCCGAAAAGAGGACACCCGTGGGAATCCGCAAAGGTGTGATTTGCGCACATCGCCCCAGATTTTTTTACCCTGACACCCCTGCAAAATCCGAAATGTGGGGAAAAAAACGCTTTTTCCGCACATTTCGCTCGACGCACCCATCGAAACACGCCCCCAACAACACATGGCCTACCGTCCTGCGTTCCCACAGGTGTCCCGATGAAAACGGTACCTCACATGCGTGGGTGCACCTACCTGGCCGCCAAGGGGAAAGCCGAAAACACAAGTAACCCCTAGTCTGTTTTCAGAGGGAAATCTCAGACATTCTGCCGACCGGCACAACGTACAGATATGGTCCTCGGGTGTCCAAGCCACCGAGGAAAACAGGGAACCCCATGCATTTCCGAAAAGCGGACAGCCGTGGGAATCCGCAGAGGTATGATATGCCCAAATCGCCCCAGAATTTATTACCCAGACACTCCTGCAAAGTCCGAAATGTGGGGAAAAAAACGCTTTTTCCGTACATTTTGCTCGACGCACCCATCGAAACACGCCCCCAACAACACATGGCCTACCGTCACGCATTCCCACAGGAGTCCCGATGAAAACGGTACCTCACATGTGTGGGTGCACCTACCTGGCCGCCAAGGGGAAAGCCTAAAACACAAGTAACCCCAAGTCTGTTTTCACACCGGAAATGTCACACTCTCACATCATACAGATATGGGCCTCGGGTGTCCAAGCCACCAAGGAAAACAGGGAACCCCATGCATTTCCGAAAAGAGGACACCCGTGGGAATCCGCAGAGGTATGATATGCCCAAATCGCCCCAGAATTTATTACCCAGACACCCCCGCAAAGTCCGAAATGTGGGAAAAAATACGCATTTTCCTCACATTTCACTCGACTCACCCATCGAAACACGCCCCCAACAACACATGGCCTACTGTCCCACGTTCCCACAGGTGTCCCTATGAAAACGGTACCTCACATGTGTGGGTGCACCTACCTGTCCGCCAAGTGGAAAGCCTAAAACACAAGTAACCCCAAGTGTGTTTTCACACCGGAAATGTCACACTCTCACATCATACAGATATGGGCCTCGGGTGTCCAAGCCACCGAGGAAAACAGGGAACCCCATGCATTTCCAAAAAGAGGACACCTGTGGGAATCAGCAGAGGTATGATATGCCCAAATTGCCCCAGATTTTATTACCCAGACACCCCCGCAAATTCCGAAATGTGGGAAAAAATACGCAATTTTTGCACATTTCGCTCGGCTCACCCATCGAAACACACCCCCAACAACACATGGCCTACCGTCACGCGTTCCCACAGGTGTCCCGATGAAAACGGTACCTCACATGCGTGGGTGCACCTACCTGGCCCCCAAGGGGAAAGCCTAAAACCCAAGTAACCCCAAGTCTGTTTTCAGAGGGAAATCTCAGACATTCTGCCGACCGGCACAACGTACAGATATGGGCCTCGGGTGTCCAAGCCACCGAGGAAAACAGGGAACCCCATGCATTTCCAAGAAGAGGACAACCGTGGGAATCCGCAGAGGTATGATATGCCCAAATTGCCCCAGAATGTATTACCCAGACACCCCTGCAAAGTCCGAAATGTGGGAAAAAATACGCAATTTCCGCACATTTCGCTCGGCTCACCCATCAAAACACGCCCCCAACAACACATGGCCTACCGTCACGCGTTCCCACAGTGTCCCGATGAAAACGGTACCTCACATGTGTGGGTGCACGTACCTGGCCGCCAAGGGGAAAGCCTAAAACACAAGTAACCCCAAGTCTGTTTTCAGAGGGAAATCTCAGACATTCTGCCGACCGGCACAATGTACAGATATGGGCCTCGGGTGTCCAAGCCACCGAGGAAAACAGGGAACCCCATGCATTTCTGAAAAGAGGACACCCGTGGGAATCCGCAGAGGTGTGATTTGCGCACATCGCCCCAGATTTTTTTACCCAGACACCCCTGCAAAGTCCGAAATGTGGGGAAAAAAACGCTTTTTCCGCACATTTCGCTCGACGCACCCATCGAAACACGCCCCCAACAACACATGGCCTACCGTCCCGCGTTCCCACAGGTGTCCCGATGAAAACGGTACCTCACATGCGTGGGTGCACCTACCTGGCCGCCAAGGGGAAAGCCGAAAACACAAGTAACCCCAAGTCTGTTTTCAGAGGGAAATCTCAGACATTCTGTCGACCCGCACAACATACAGATATGGGCCTCGGGTGTCCAAGCCACCAAGGAAAACAGGGAACCGCATGCATTTCCGAAAAGAGGACACCTGTGGGAATCAGCAGAGGTATGATATGTCCAAATCGCCCCAGAATTTATTACCCAGACACCCCCGCAAAGTCCGAAATGTGGGAAAAAATACGCATTTTCCTCGCATTTCGCTCGACTCACCCATAGAAACACGCCCCCAACAACACATGGCCTACCGTCACGCGTTCCGACAGGTGTCCCGATGAAAATGGTACCTCACATTTGTGGGTGCACCTACCTGGCCGCCAAGGGGAAAGCCTAAAACACAAGTAACCCCAAGTCTGTTTTCAGAGGGAAATCTCAGACATTCTGCCAACCGGCACAATGTACAGATATGGGCCTCGGGTGTCCAAGCCACCAAGGAAAACAGGGAACCCCATGCATTTCCAAAAAGAGGACACCCGTGGGAATCCGCAGAGGTATGATATGCCCAAATTGCCCCAGAATTTATTACCCAGACACCCCTGCAAAGTCCGAAATGTGGGAAAGAATACGCAATTTCCGCACATTTGGCTCGGCTTACCCATCGAAACACGCCCCCAACAACACATGGCCTACCGTCACGCGTTCCCACAGGTGTCCCGATGACAACAGTACCTCACATGTGTGGGTGCACCTACCTGGCTGCCAAGGGGAAAGCCTAAAACACAAGTAACCCCAAGTCTGTTTTCAGAGGGAAATCTCAGACATTCTGCCGACCGGCACAATGTACAGATATGGGCCTCGGGTGTCCAAGCCACCGAGGAAAACAGGGAACCCCATGCATTTCCGAAAAGAGGACACCCGTGGGAATCCGCAAAGGTGTGATTTGCGCACATCGCCCCAGATTTTTTTACCCAGACACCCCTGCAAAGTCCGAAATGTGGGGAAAAAAACGCTTTTTCCGCACATTTCGCTCGACGCACCCATCGAAACACGCCCCCAACAACACATGGCCTACCGTCCCGCGTTCCCACAGGTGTCCCGATGAAAACGGTACCTCACATGCGTGGGTGCACCTACCTGGCCGCCAAGGGGAAAGCCGAAAACACAAGTAACCCCTAGTCTGTTTTCAGATGGAAATCTCAGACATTCTGCCGACCGGCACAACGTACAGATATGGTCCTCGGGTGTCCAAGCCACCGAGGAAAACAGGGAACCCCATGCATTTCCGAAAAGCGGACACCCGTGGGAATCCGCAGAGGTATGATATGTCCAAATCGCCCCAGAATTTTTTACCCAGACACTCCTGCAAAGTCCGAAATGTGGGGAAAAAAACGCTTTTTCCGTACATTTTGCTCGACGCACCCATCGAAACACGCCCCCAACAACACATGGCCTACCGTCACGCATTCCCACAGGAGTCCCGATGAAAACGGTACCTCACATGTGTGGGTGCACCTACCTGGCCGCCAAGGGGAAAGCCTAAAACACAAGTAACCCCAAGTCTGTTTTCACACCGGAAATGTCACACTCTCACATCATACAGATATGGGCCTCGGGTGTCCAAGCCACCAAGGAAAACAGGGAACCCCATGCATTTCCGAAAAGAGGACACCCCTGGGAATCCGCAGAGGTATGATATGCCCAAATCGCCCCAGAATTTATTACCCAGACACCCCCGCAAAGTCCGAAATGTGGGAAAAAATACGCATTTTCCTCACATTTTGCTCGACTCACCCATCGAAACACGCCCCCAACAACACATGGCCTACTGTCCCACGTTCCCACAGGTGTCCCGATGAAAACAGTACCTCACATGTGTGGGTGCACCTACCTGTCCGCCAAGGGGAAAGCCTAAAACACAAGTAACCCCAAGTGTGTTTTCACACCGGAAATGTCACACTCTCACATCATACAGATATGGGCCTCGGGTGTCCAAGCCACCGAGGAAAACAGGGAACCCCATGCATTTCCAAAAAGAGGACACCTGTGGGAATCAGCAGAGGTATGATATGGCCAAATTTCCCCAGATTTTATTACCCAGACACCCCCGCAAATTCCGAAATGTGGGAAAAAATAGGCAATTTTCGCACATTTCGATCGACTCACCCATCGAAACACACCCCCAACAACACATGGCCTTCCGTCACGCGTTCCCACAGGTGTCCCGATGAAAACGGTACCTCACATGCGTGGGTGCACCTACCTGGCCGCCAAGGGGAAAGCCTAAAACACAAGTAACCCCAAGTCTGTTTTCAGAGGGAAATCTCAGACATTCTGCCGACCGGCACAACGTACAGATATGGGCCTCGGGTGTCCAAGCCACCGAGGAAAACAGGGAACCCCATGCATTTCCAAGAAGAGGACAACCGTGGGAATTCGCAGAGGTATGATATGCCCAAATTGCCCCAGAATTTATTACCCAGACACCCCTGCAAAATCCGAAATGTGGGAAAAAATACGCAATTTCCGCACATTTCGCTCGGCTCACCCATCAAAACACGCCCCCAACAACACATGGCCTACCGTCACGCGTTCCCACAGTGTCCCGATGAAAACGGTACCTCACATGTGTGGGTGCACGTACCTGGCCGCCAAGGGGAAAGCCTAAAACACAAGTAACCCCAAGTCTGTTTTCAGAGGGAAATCTCAGACATTCTGCCGACCGGCACAACGTACAGATATGGGCCTCGGGTGTCCAAGCCACCGAGGAAAACAGGGAACCCCATGCATTTCCAAGAAGAGGACAACCGTGGGAATTCGCAGAGGTATGATATGCCCAAATTGCCCCAGAATTTATTACCCAGACACCCCTGCAAAATCCGAAATGTGGGAAAAAATACGCAATTTCCGCACATTTCGCTCGGCTCACCCATCAAAACACGCCCCCAACAACACATGGCCTACCGTCACGCGTTCCCACAGTGTCCCGATGAAAACGGTACCTCACATGTGTGGGTGCACCTACCTGGCCGCCAAGGGGAAAGCCTAAAACACAAGTAACCCCAAGTCTGTTTTCAGAGGGAAATCTCAGACATTCTGCCGACCGGCACAATGTACAGATATGGGCCTCGGGTGTCCAAGCCACCGAGGAAAACAGGGAACCCCATGCATTTCCAAGAAGAGGACAACCGTGGGAATTCGCAGAGGTATGATATGCCCAAATTGCCCCAGAATATATTACCCAGACACCCCTGCAAAATCCGAAATGTGGGAAAAAATACGCAATTTCCGCACATTTCGCTCGGCTCACCCATCGAAACACGCCCCCAACAACACATGGCCTACCGTCACGCGTTCCCACAGGTGTCCCGATGAAAACGGTACCTCACATGTGTGGGTGCACCTACCTGGCCGCCAAGGGGAAAGCCTAAAAAACAAGTAACCCCAAGTCTGTTTTCACACCGGAAATGTCACACTCTCACATCATACAGATATGGGCCTCGGGTGTCCAAGCCACCAAGGAAAACAGGGAACCCCATGCATTTCCGAAAAGAGGACACCCGTGGGAATCCGCAGAGGTATGATATGACCAAATTGCCCCAGATTTTATTACCCAGACACCCCCGCAAAGTCCGAAATGTGGGAAAAAATATGCAATTTCCGCACATTTCGCTCGGCTCACCCATCGAAACACGCCCCCAACAACACATGGCCTACCGTCACACGTTCCCACCGGTGTCCCGATGAAAACGGTACCTCACATGTGTGGGTGCACCTAGCTGGCCGCCAAGGGGAAAGCCTAAAACACAAGTAACCCCAAGTCTGTTTTCAGAGGGAAATCTCAGACATTCTGCCAACCGGCACAACGTACAGATATGGGCCTCGGGTGTCCAAGCCACCGAGGAAAACAGGGAACCCCATGCATTTCCAAAAAGAGGACACCCGTGGGAATCCGCAGAGGTATGATATGCCCAAATTGCCCCAGAATTTATTACCCAGACACCCCTGCAAAGTCCGAAATGTGGGAAAAATAAAGCAATTTCTGCACATTTCGCTTGGCTCACCCATCGAAACACGCCCCCAACAACACATGGCCTACCGTCACGCGTTCCCAAAGGTGTCCCGATGACAACGGTACCTCACATGTGTGGGTGCACCTACCTGGCCGCCAAGGGGAAAGCCTAAAACACAAGTAACCCCAAGTCTGTTTTCAGAGGGAAATCTCAGACATTCTGCCGACCGGCACAATGTACAGATATGGGCCTCGGGTGTGCAAGCCACTGAGGAAAACAGGGAACCCCATGCATTTCCGAAAAGAGGACACCCGTGGGAATCCGCAGAGGTATGATTTGCCCAAATCGCCCCAGAATTTATTACCCAGACACTCCTGCAAAGTCCGAAATGTGGGGAAAAAAACGCTTTTTCCGCACATTTTGCTTGACGCACCCATCGAAACACGCCCCCAACAACACATGGCCTACCGTCACGCATTCCCACAGGTGTCCCGATGAAAACGGTACCTCACATGTGTGGGTGCACCTACCTGGCGCCAAGGGGAAAGCCTAAAACACAAGTAACCCCAAGTCTGTTTTCAAACCGGAAATGTCACACTCTCACATCATACAGATATGGGCCTCGGGTGTCCAAGCCACCAAGGAAAACAGGGAACCGCATGCATTTCCGAAAAGAGGACACCTGTGGGAATCAGCAGAGGTATGATATGCCCAAATCGCCCCAGAATTTATTACCCAGACACCCCCGCAAAGTCCGAAATGTGGGAAAAAATACGCATTTTCCTCACATTTCGCTCGACTCACCCATAGAAACACGCCCCCAACAACACATGGCCTACCGTCACGCGTTCCGACAGGTGTCCCGATGAAAATGGTACCTCACATTTGTGGGTGCACCTACCTGGCCGCCAAGGGGAAAGCCTAAAACACAAGTAACCCCAAGTCTGTTTTCAGAGGGAAATCTCAGACATTCTGCCAACCGGCACAACGTTCAGATATGGGCCTCGGGTGTCCAAGCCACCGAGGAAAACAGGGAACCCCATGCATTTCCAAAAAGAGGACACCCGTGGGAATCCGCAGAGGTATGATATGCCCAAATTGCCCCAGAATTTATTACCCAGACACCCCTGCAAAGTCCGAAATGTGTGAAAAAATACGCAATTTCCGCACATTTGGCTCGGCTTACCCATCGAAACACACCCCCAACAACACATGGCCTACCGTCACGCGTTCCCACAGGTGTCCCGATGAAAATGGTACCCCACATTTGTGGGTGCACCTACCTGGCCGCCAAGGGGAAAGCCTAAAACACAAGTAACCCCAAGTCTGTTTTCAGAGGGAAATCTCAGACATTCTGCCAACCGGCACAACGTACAGATATGGGCCTCGAGTGTCCAAGCCACCGAGGAAAACAGGGAACCCCAAGCATTTCCAAAAAGAGGACACCCGTGGGAATCCGCAGAGGTATGATATGCCCAAATTGCCCCAGAATTTATTACCCAGACACCCCTGCAAAGTCCGAAAAGTGGGAAAAATAAAGCAATTTCTGCACATTTCGCTTGGCTCACCCATCGAAACACGCCCCCAACAACACATGGCCTACCGTCATGCGTTCCCACAGGTGTCCCGATGACAACGGTACCTCACATGTGTGGGTGCACCTACCTGGCTGCCAAGGGGAAAGCCTAAAACACAAGTAACCCCAAGTCTGTTTTCAGAGGGAAATCTCAGACATTCTGCCGACCGGCACAATGTACAGATATGGGCCTCGGGTGTCCAAGCCACCGAGGAAAACAGGGAGCCCCATGCATTTCCGAAAAGAGGACACCCGTGGGAATCCGCAAAGGTGTGATTTGCGCACATCGCCCCAGATTTTTTTACCCAGACACCCCTGCAAAGTCCGAAATGTGGGGAAAAAAACGCTTTTTCCGCACATTTCGCTCGACGCACCCATCGAAACACGCCCCCAACAACACATGGCCTACCGTCCCGCGTTTCCACAGGTGTCCCGATGAAAACGGTACCTCACATGCGTGGGTGCACCTACCTGGCCGCCAAGGGGAAAGCCGAAAACACAAGTAACCCCTAGTCTGTTTTCAGAGGGAAATCTCAGACATTCTGCCGACCGGCACAACGTACAGATATGGTCCTCGGGTGTCCAAGCCACCGAGGAAAACAGGGAACCCCATGCATTTCCGAAAAGCGGACACCCGTGGGAATCCGCAGAGGTATGATATGCCCAAATCGCCCCAGAATTTATTACCCAGACACTCCTGCAAAGTCCGAAATGTGGGGAAAAAAACGCTTTTTCCGTACATTTTGCTCGACGCACCCATCGAAACACGCCCCCAACAACACATGGGCTACCGTCACGCATTCCCACAGGAGTCCCGATGAAAACGGTACCTCACATGTGTGGGTGCACCTACCTGGCCGCCAAGGGGAAAGCCTAAAACACAAGTAACCCCAAGTCTGTTTTCACACCGGAAATGTCACACTCTCACATCATACAGATATGGGCCTCGGGTGTCCAAGCCACCAAGGAAAACAGGGAACCCCATGCATTTCCAAAAGGAGGACAACGGTGGGAATCCGCAGAGGTATGATATGCCCAAATCGCCCCAGAATTTATTACCCAGACACCCCAGCAAAGTCCGAAATGTGGGAAAAAATACGCATTTTCCTCACATTTCGCTCGACTCACCCATCGAAACACGCCCCCAACAACACATGGCCTACTGTCCCGCGTTCCCACAGGTGTCCCAATGAAAATGGTACCTCACATGTGTGGGTGCACCTACCTGGCCGCCAAGGGGAAAGCCTAAAACACAAGTAACCCCAAGTCTGTTTTCACACCGGAAATGTCACACTCTCACATCATACAGATATGGGCCTCGGGTGTCCAAGCCACCAAGGAAAACAGGGAACCCCATGCATTTCCAAAAAGAGGACACCCGTGGGAATCCGCAGAGGTATGATATGCCCAAATCGCCCCAGAATTTATTACCCAGACACCCCCGCAAAGTCCAAAATGTGGGAAAAAATACGCATTTTCCTCACATTTCGCTCGACGCACCCATCGAAACACGCCCCCAACAACACATGGCCTACCGTCACGCGTTCCCACAGGTGTCCCGATGAAAACGGTACCTCAAATGTGTGGGTGCACCTACCTGGCCGCCAAGGGGAAAGCCTAAAAAACAAGTAACCCCAAGTCTGTTTTCACACCGGAAATGTCACACTCTCACATCATACAGATATGGGCCTCGGGTGTCCAAGCCACCAAGGAAAACAGGGAACCCCATGCATTTCCGAAAAGAGGACACCCGTGGGAATCCGCAGAGGTATGATATGCCCAAATTGCCCCAGATTTTATTACCCAGACACCCCCGCAAAGTCTGAAATGTGGAAAAAAATATGCAATTTCCGCACATTTCGCTCGGCTCACCCATCGAAACACGCCCCCAACAACACATGGCCTACCGTCACGCGTTCCCACAGGTGTCCCGATGAAAATGGTACCTCACATGTGTGGGTGCACCTACCTGGCCGCCAAGGGGAAAGCCTAAAACACAAGTAACCCCAAGTCTGTTTTCAGAGGGAAATCTCAGACATTCTGCCAACCGGCACAACGTACAGATATGGGCCTCGGGTGTCCAAGCCACCGAGGAAAACAGGGAACCCCATGCATTTCCAAAAATAGGACACCCGTGGGAATCCGCAGAGGTATGATATGCCCAAATTGCCCCAGAATTTATTACCCAGACACCCCTGCAAAGTCCGAAATGTGGGAAAAATAAAGCCATTTCTGCACATTTCGCTTGGCTCACCCATCAAAACACGCCCCCAACAACACATGGCCTACCGTCACGCATTCCCAAAGGTGTCCCGATGACAACGGTACCTCACATGTGTGGGTGCACCTACCTGGCCGCCAAGGGGAAAGCCTAAAACACAAGTAACCCCAAGTCTGTTTTCAGAGGGAAATCTCAGACATTCTGCCGACCGGCACAATGTACAGATATGGGCCTCGGGTGTCCAAGCCACCGAGGAAAACAGGGAACCCCATGCATTTCCGAAAAGAGGACACCCGTGGGAATCCTCAGAGGTGTGATTTGCGCACATCGCCCCAGATTTTTTTACCCAGACATCCCTGCAAAGTCCGAAATGTGGGGAAAAAAACGCTTTTTCCGCACATTTCGCTCGACGCACCCATCGAAACACGCCCCCAACAACACATGGCCTACCGTCCCGCGTTCCCACAGGTGTCCCGATGACAACAGTACCTCACATGTGTGGGTGCACCTACCTGGCCGCCAAGGGGAAAGCCTAAAACACAAGTAACCCCAAGTCTGTTTTCAGAGGGAAATCTCAGACATTCTGCCGACCGGCACAACGTACAGATATGGGCCTCGGGTGTGCAAGCCACCGAGGAAAACAGGGAACCCCATGCATTTCCGAAAAGAGGACACCCGTGGGAATCCGCAGAGGTATGATATGCCCAAATCGCCCCAGAATTTATTACCCAGACACTCCTGCAAAGTCCGAAATGTGGGGAAAAAAACGCTTTTTCCGCACATTTTGCTTGACGCACCCATCGAAACACGCCCCCAACAACACATGGCCTACCGTCACGCATTCCCACAGGTGTCCCGATGAAAACGGTACCTCACATGTGTGGGTGCACCTACCTGGCCGCCAAGGGGAAAGCCTAAAACACAAGTAACCCCAAGTCTGTTTTCAAACCGGAAATGTCACACTCTCACATCATACAGATATGGGCCTCGGGTGTCCAAGCCACCAAGGAAAACAGGGAACCGCATGCATTTCCGAAAAGAGGACACCTGTGGGAATCAGCAGAGGTATGATATGCCCAAATCGCCCCAGAATTTATTACCCAGACACCCCCGCAAAGTCCGAAATGTGGGAAAAAATACGCATTTTCCTCACATTTCGCTCGACTCACCCATAGAAACACGCCCCCAACAACACATGGCCTACCGTCACGCGTTCCGACAGGTGTCCCGATGAAAATGGTACCTCACATTTGTGGGTGCACCTACCTGGCCGCCAAGGGGAAAGCCTAAAACACAAGTAACCCCAAGTCTGTTTTCAGAGGGAAATCTCAGACATTCTGCCAACCGGCACAACGTACAGATATGGGCCTCGGGTGTCCAAGCCACCGAGGAAAACAGGGAACCCCATGCATTTCCAAAAAGAGGACACCCGTGGGAATCCGCAGAGGTATGATATGCCCAAATTGCCCCAGAATTAATTACCCAGACACCCCTGCAAAGTCCGAAATGTGGGAAAAAATACGCAATTTCCGCACATTTGGCTCGGTTTACCCATCGAAACACACCCCCAACATCACATGGCCTACCGTCACGCGTTCCCACAGGTGTCCCGATGAAAATGGTACCTCACATTTGTGGGTGCACCTACCTGGCCGCCAAGGGGAATGCCTAAAACACAAGTAACCCCAAGTCTGTTTTCAGAGGGAAATCTCAGACATTCTGCCAACCGGCACAACGTACAGATATGGGCCTCGAGTGTCCAAGCCACCGAGGAAAACAGGGAACCCCAAGCATTTCCAAAAAGAGGACACCCGTGGGAATCCGCAGAGGTATGATATGCCCAAATTGCCCCAGAATTTATTACCCAGACACCCCTGCAAAGTCCGAAAAGTGGGAAAAATAAAGCAATTTCTGCACATTTTGCTTGGCTCACCCATCGAAACACGCCCCCAACAACACATGGCCTACCGTCACGCGTTCCCACAGGTGTCCCGATGACAACGGTACCTCACATGTGTGGGTGCACCTACCTGGCTGCCAAGGGGAAAGCCTAAAACACAAGTAACCCCAAGTCTGTTTTCAGAGGGAAATCTCAGACATTCTGCCGACCGGCACAATGTACAGATATGGGCCTCGGGTGTCCAAGCCACCGAGGAAAACAGGGAACCCCATGCATTTCCGAAAAGAGGACACCCGTGGGAATCCGCAAAGGTGTGATTTGCGCACATCGCCCCAGATTTTTTTACCCAGACACCCCTGCAAAGTTCGAAATGTGGGGAAAAAAACGCTTTTTCCGCACATTTCGCTCGACGCACCCATCGAAACACGCCCCCAACAATACATGGCCTACCGTCCCGCGTTCCCACAGGTGTCCCGATGAAAACGGTACCTCACATGCGTGGGTGCACCTACCTGGCCGCCAAGGGGAAAGCCGAAAACACAAGTAACCCCTAGTCTGTTTTCAGAGGGAAATCTCAGACATTCTGCCGACCGGCACAACGTACAGATATGGTCCTCGGGTGTCCAAGCCACCGAGGAAAACAGGGAACCCCATGCATTTCCGAAAAGCGGACAGCCGTGGGAATCCGCAGAGGTATGATATGCCCAAATCGCCCCAGAATTTATTACCCAGACACTCCTGCAAAGTCCGAAATGTGGGGAAAAAAACGCTTTTTCCGTACATTTTGCTCGACGCACCCATCGAAACACGCCCCCAACAACACATGGCCTACCGTCACGCATTCCCACAGGAGTCCCGATGAAAACGGTACCTCACATGTGTGGGTGCACCTACCTGGCCGCCAAGGGGAAAGCCTAAAACACAAGTAACCCCAAGTCTGTTTTCACACCGGAAATGTCACACTCTCACATCATACAGATATGGGCCTCGGGTGTCCAAGCCACCAAGGAAAACAGGGAACCCCATGCATTTCCGAAAAGAGGACACCCGTGGGAATCCGCAGAGGTATGATATGCCCAAATCGCCCCAGAATTTATTACCCAGACACCCCCGCAAAGTCCGAAATGTGGGAAAAAATACGCATTTTCCTCACATTTCGCTCGACTCACCCATCGAAAAACGCCCCCAACAACACATGGCCTACTGTCCCACGTTCCCACAGGTGTCCCTATGAAAACGGTACCTCACAGGTGTGGGTGCACCTACCTGTCCGCCAAGTGGAAAGCCTAAAACACAAGTAACCCCAAGTGTGTTTTCACACCGGAAATGTCACACTCTCACATCATACAGATATGGGCCTCGGGTGTCCAAGCCACCGAGGAAAACAGGGAACCCCATGCATTTCCAAAAAGAGGACACCTGTGGGAATCAGCAGAGGTATGATATGCCCAAATTGCCCCAGATTTTATTACCCAGACACCCCCGCAAATTCCGAAATGTGGGAAAAAATACGCAATTTTTGCACATTTCGCTCGGCTCACCCATCGAAACACACCCCCAACAACACATGGCCTACCGTCACGCGTTCCCACAGGTGTCCCGATGAAAACGGTACCTCACATGCGTGGGTGCACCTACCTGGCCGCCAAGGGGAAAGCCTAAAACACAAGTAACCCCAAGTCTGTTTTCAGAGGGAAATCTCAGACATTCTGCCGACCGGCACAACGTACAGATATGGGCCTCGGGTGTCCAAGCCACCGAGGAAAACAGGGAACCCCATGCATTTCCAAGAAGAGGACAACCGTGGGAATCCGCAGAGGTATGATATGCCCAAATTGCCCCAGAATGTATTACCCAGACACCCCTGCAAAGTCCGAAATGTGGGAAAAAATACGCAATTTCCGCACATTTCGCTCGGCTCACCCATCGAAACACGCCCCCAACAACACATGGCCTACCGTCACGCGTTCCCACAGTGTCCCGATGAAAACGGTACCTCACATGTGTGGGTGCACGTACCTGGCCGCCAAGGGGAAAGCCTAAAACACAAGTAACCCCAAGTCTGTTTTCAGAGGGAAATCTCAGACATTCTGCCGACCGGCACAATGTACAGATATGGGCCTCGGGTGTCCAAGCCACCGAGGAAAACAGGGAACCCCATGCATTTCTGAAAAGAGGACACCCCTGGGAATCCGCAGAGGTGTGATTTGCGCACATCGCCCCAGATTTTTTTACCCAGACACCCCTGCAAAGTCCGAAATATGGGGAAAAAAACGCTTTTTCCGCACATTTCGCTCGACGCACCCATCGAAACACGCCCCCAACAACACATGGCCTACCGTCCCGCGTTCCCACAGGTGTCCCGATGAAAACGGTACCTCACATGGGTGGGTGCACCTACCTGGCCGTCAAGGGGAAAGCCGAAAACACAAGTAACCCCAAGTCTGTTTTCAGAGGGAAATCTCAGACATTCTGTCGACCCGCACAACATACAGATATGGGCCTCGGGTGTCCAAGCCACCGAGGAAAACAGGGAACCCCATGCATTTCCGAAAAGAGGACACCCGTGGGAATCCCCAGAGGTATGATATGCCTAAATAGCCCCAGAATGTATTACCCAGACACCCCTGCAAAGTCCGAAATGTGGGGAAAAAAACGCTTTTTCCGCACATTTCGCTCAACGCACCCATCGAAACACACCCCCAACAACACATGGCCTACTGTCACGCGTTCCCACAGGTGTCCCGATGAAAACGCTACCTCACATGTGTGGGTGCACCTACCTGGCCGCCAAGGGGAAAGCCTAAAACACAAGTAACCCCAAGTCTGTTTTCACACCGGAAATGTCACACTCTCACATCATACAGATATGGGCCTCGGGTGTCCAAGCCACCAAGGAAAACAGGGAACCCCATGCATTTCCAAAAGGAGGACACCGGTGGGAATCCGCAGAGGTATGATATGCCCAAATCGCCCCAGAATTTATTACCCAGACACCCCAGCAAAGTCCGAAATGTGGGAAAAAATACGCATTTTCCTCACATTTCGCTCGACTCACCCATCGAAACACGCCCCCAACAACACATGGCCTACTGTCCCGCGTTCCCACAGGTGTCCCAATGAAAATGGTACCTCACATGTGTGGGTGCACCTACCTGGCCGCCAAGGGGAAAGCCTAAAACACAAGTAACCCCAAGTCTGTTTTCACACCGGAAATGTCACACTCTCACATCATACAGATATGGGCCTCGGGTGTCCAAGCCACAAAGGAAAACAGGGAACCCCATGCATTTCCGAAAAGAGGACACCCGTGGGAATCCGCAGAGGTATGATATGCCCAAATCGCCCCAGAATTTATTACCCAGACACCCCCGCAAAGTCCAAAATGTAGGAAAAAATACGCATTTTCCTCACATTTCGCTCGACTCACCCATCGAAACACGCCCCCAACAACACATGGCCTACTGTCCCACGTTCCCACAGGTGTCCCGATGAAAACGGTACCTCACATGTGTGGGTGCACCTACCTGTCCGCCAAGGGGAAAGCCTAAAAAACAAGTAACCCCAAGTCTGTTTTCACACCGGAAATGTCACACTCTCACATCATACAGATATGGGCCTCGGGTGTCCAAGCCACCGAGGACAACAGGGAACCCCAGGCATTTCCAAAAAGAGGACACCTGTGGGAATCAGCAGAGGTATGATATGCCCAAATTGCCCCAGATTTTATTACCCAGACACCCCCGCAAATTCCGAAATGTGGGAAAAAATACGCATTTTCCTCACATTTCGCTCGACGCACCCATCGAAACACGCCCCCAACAACACATGGCCTACCGTCACGCGTTCCCACAGGTGTCCCGATGAAAACGGTACCTCACATGTGTGGTTGCACCTACCTGGCCGCCAAGGGGAAAGCCTAAAAAACAAGTAACCCCAAGTCTGTTTTCACACCGGAAATGTCACACTCTCACATCATACAGATATGGGCCTCGGGTGTCCAAGCCACCAAGGAAAACAGGGAACCCCATGCATTTCCGAAAAGAGGACACCCGTGGGAATCCGCAGAGGTATGATATGCCCAAATTGCCCCAGATTTTATTACCCAGACACCCCCGCAAAGTCCGAAATGTGGGAAAAAATATGCAATTTCCGCACATTTCGCTCGGCTCACCCATTGAAACATGCCCCCAACAACACATGGCCTACTGTCCCACGTTCCCACAGGTGTCCCGATGAAAACGGTACCTCACATGTGTGGGTGCACCTACCTGTCCGCCAAGGGGAAAGCCTAAAACACAAGTAACCCCAAGTGTGTTTTCACACCGGAAATGTCACACTCTCACATCATACAGATATGGGCCTCGGGTGTCCAAGCCACCGAGGAAAACAGGGAACCCCATGCATTTCCAAAAAGAGGACACCTGTGGGAATCAGCAGAGGTATGATATGCCCAAATTGCCCCAGATTTTATTACCCAGACACCCCCGCAAATTCCGAAATGTGTGAAAAAATACGCATTTTCCTCACATTTCGCTCGACGCACCCATCGAAACACACCCCCAACAACACATGGCCTACCGTCACGCGTTCCCACAGGTGTCCCGATGAAAACGGTACCTCACATGTGTGGGTGCACCTACCTGGCCGCCAAGGGGAAAGCCTAAAAAACAAGTAACCCCAAGTCTGTTTTCACACCGGAAATGTCACACTCTCACATCATACAGATATGGGCCTCGGGTGTCCAAGCCACCAAGGAAAACAGGGAACCCCATGCATTTCCGAAAAGAGGACACCCGTGGGAATCCGCAGAGGTATGATATGCCCAAATTGCCCCAGATTTTATTACCCAGACACCCCCGCAAAGTCCGAAATGTGGGAAAAAATATGCAATTTCCGCACATTTCGCTCGGCTCACCCATCGAAACACGCCCCCAACAACACATGGCCTACCGTCACGCGTTCCCACAGGTGTCCCGATGAAAACGGTACCTCACATGTGTGGGTGCACCTACCTGGCCGCCAAGGGGAAAGCCTAAAACACAAGTAACCCCAAGTCTGTTTTCAGAGGGAAATCTCAGACATTCTGCCAACCGGCACAACGTACAGTTATGGGCCTCGGGTGTCCAAGCCACGGAGGAAAACAGGGAACCCCATGCATTTCCAAAAAGAGGACACCCGTGGGAATCCGCAGAGGTATGATATGACCAAATTGCCCCAGAATTTATTACCCAGACACCCCTGCAAAGTCCGAAATGTGGGAAAAATAAAGCAATTTCTGCACATTTCGCTTGGCTCACCCATCGAAACACGCCCCCAACAACACATGGCCTACCGTCACGCGTTCCCAAAGGTGTCCCGATGACAACGGTACCTCACATGTGTGGGTGCACCTACCTGGCCGCCAAGGGGAAAGCCTAAAACACAAGTAACCCCAAGTCTGTTTTCAGAGGGAAATCTCAGACATTCTGCCGACCGGCACAACGTACAGATATGGGCCTCGGGTGTGCAAGCCACCGAGGAAAACAGGGAACCCCATGCATTTCCGAAAAGAGGACACCCGTGGGAATCCGCAGAGGTGTGATTTGCGCACATCGCCCCAGATTTTTTTACCCAGACATCCCTGCAAAGTCCGAAATGTGGGGAAAAAAACGCTTTTTCCGCACATTTTGCTCGACGCACCCATCGAAACACGCCCCCAACAACACATGGCCTACCGTCCCGCGTTCCCACAGGTGTCCCGATGACAACAGTACCTCACATGTGTGGGTGCACCTACCTGGCCGCCAAGGGGAAAGCCTAAAACACAAGTAACCCCAAGTCTGTTTTCAGAGGGAAATCTCAGACATTCTGCCGACCGGCACAACGTACAGATATGGGCCTCGGGTGTGCAAGCCACCGAGGAAAACAGGGAACCCCATGCATTTCCGAAAAGAGGACACCCGTGGGAATCCGCAGAGGTATGATATGCCCAAATCGCCCCAGAATTTATTACCCAGACACTCCTGCAAAGTCCGAAATGTGGGGAAAAAAACGCTTTTTCCGCACATTTTGCTTGACGCACCCATCGAAACACGCCCACAACAACACATGGCCTACCGTCACGCATTCCCACAGGTGTCCCGATGAAAACGGTACCTCACATGTGTGGGTGCACCTACCTGGCCGCCAAGGGGAAAGCCTAAAACACAAGTAACCCCAAGTCTGTTTTCAAACCGGAAATGTCACACTCTCACATCATACAGATATGGGCCTCGGGTGTCCAAGCCACCAAGGAAAACAGGGAACCGCATGCATTTCCGAAAAAAGGACACCTGTGGGAATCAGCAGAGGTATGATATGCCCAAATCGCCCCAGAATTTATTACCCAGACACCCCCGCAAAGTCCGAAATGTGGGAAAAAATACGCATTTTCCTCGCATTTTGCTCGACTCACCCATAGAAACACGCCCCCAACAACACATGGCCTACCGTCACGCGTTCCGATAGGTGTCCCGATGAAAATGGTACCTCACATTTGTGGGTGCACCTACCTGGCCGCCAAGGGGAAAGCCTAAAACACAAGTAACCCCAAGTCTGTTTTCAGAGGGAAATCTCAGACATTCTGCCAACCGGCACAACGTACAGATATGGGCCTCGGGTGTCCAAGCCACCAAGGAAAACAGGGAACCCCATGCATTTCCAAAAAGAGGACACCCGTGGGAATCCGCAGAGGTATGATATGCCCAAATTGCCCCAGAATTTATTACCCAGACACCCCTGCAAAGTCCGAAATGTGGGAAAGAATACGCAATTTCCGCACATTTTGCTCGGCTTACCCATCGAAACACGCCCCCAACAACACATGGCCTACCGTCACGCGTTCCCACAGGTGTCCCGATGACAACAGTACCTCACATGTGTGGGTGCACCTACCTGGCTGCCAAGGGGAAAGCCTAAAACACAAGTAACCCCAAGTCTGTTTTCAGAGGGAAATCTCAGACATTCTGCCGACCGGCACAATGTACAGATATGGGCCTCGGGTGTCCAAGCCACCGAGGAAAACAGGGAACCCCATGCATTTCCGAAAAGAGGACACCCGTGGGAATCCGCAAAGGTGTGATTTGCGCACATCGCCCCAGATTTTTTTACCCAGACACCCCTGCAAAGTCCGAAATGTGGGGAAAAAAACGCTTTTTCCGCACATTTCGCTCGACGCACCCATCGAAACACGCCCCCAACAACACATGGCCTACCGTCCCGCGTTCCCACAGGTGTCCCGATGAAAACGGTACCTCACATGCGTGGGTGCACCTACCTGGCCGCCAAGGGGAAAGCCGAAAACACAAGTAACCCCTAGTCTGTTTTCAGATGGAAATCTCAGACATTCTGCCGACCGGCACAACGTACAGATATGGTCCTCGGGTGTCCAAGCCACCGAGGAAAACAGGGAACCCCATGCATTTCCGAAAAGCGGACACCCGTGGGAATCCGCAGAGGTATGATATGCCCAAATCGCCCCAGAATTTATTACCCAGACACTCCTGCAAAGTCCGAAATGTGGGGAAAAAAACGCTTTTTCCGTACATTTTGCTCGACGCACCCATCGAAACACGCCCCCAACAACACATGGCCTACCGTCACGCATTCCCACAGGAGTCCCGATGAAAACGGTACCTCACATGTGTGGGTGCACCTACCTGGCCGCCAAGGGGAAAGCCTAAAACACAAGTAACCCCAAGTCTGTTTTCACACCGGAAATGTCACACTCTCACATCATACAGATATGGGCCTCGGGTGTCCAAGCCACCAAGGAAAACAGGGAACCCCATGCATTTCCGAAAAGAGGACACCCGTGGGAATCCGCAGAGGTATGATATGCCCAAATCGCCCCAGAATTTATTACCCAGACACCCCCGCAAAGTCCGAAATGTGGGAAAAAATACGCATTTTCCTCACATTTTGCTCGACTCACCCATCGAAACACGCCCCCAACAACACATGGCCTACTGTCCCACGTTCCCACAGGTGTCCCGATGAAAACAGTACCTCACATGTGTGGGTGCACCTACCTGTCCGCCAAGGGGAAAGCCTAAAACACAAGTAACCCCAAGTGTGTTTTCACACCGGAAATGTCACACTCTCACATCATACAGATATGGGCCTCGGGTGTCCAAGCCACCGAGGAAAACAGGGAACCCCATGCATTTCCAAAAAGAGGACACCTGTGGGAATCAGCAGAGGTATGATATGGCCAAATTTCCCCAGATTTTATTACCCAGACACCCCCGCAAATTCCGAAATGTGGGAAAAAATAGGCAATTTTCGCACATTTCGATCGGCTCACCCATCGAAACACACCCCCAACAACACATGGCCTTCCGTCACGCGTTCCCACAGGTGTCCCGATGAAAACGGTACCTCACATGCGTGGGTGCACCTACCTGGCCGCCAAGGGGAAAGCCTAAAACACAAGTAACCCCAAGTCTGTTTTCAGAGGGAAATCTCAGACATTCTGCCGACCGGCACAACGTACAGATATGGGCCTCGGGTGTCCAAGCCACCGAGGAAAACAGGGAACCCCATGCATTTCCAAGAAGAGGACAACCGTGGGAATCCGCAGAGGTATGATATGCCCAAATTGCCCCAGAATTTATTACCCAGACACCCCTGCAAAATCCGAAATGTGGGAAAAAATACGCAATTTCCGCACATTTCGCTCGGCTCACCCATCGAAACACGCCCCCAACAACACATGGCCTACCGTCACGCGTTCCCACAGTGTCCCGATGAAAACGGTACCTCACATGTGTGGGTTCACGTACCTGGCCGCCAAGGGGAAAGCCTAAAACACAAGTAACCCCAAGTCTGTTTTCAGAGGGAAATCTCAGACATTCTGCCGACCGGCACAATGTACAGATATGGGCCTCGGGTGTCCAAGCCACCGAGGAAAACAGGGAACCCCATGCATTTCTGAAAAGAGGACACCCGTGGGAATCCGCAGAGGTGTGATTTGCGCACATCGCCCCAGATTTTTTTACCCAGACACCCCTGCAAAGTCCGAAATGTGGGGAAAAAAACGCTTTTTCCGCACATTTCGCTCAACGCACCCATCGAAACACGCCCCCAACAACACATGGCCTACCGTCCCGCGTTCCCACAGGTGTCCCGATGAAAACGGTAACTCACATGCGTGGGTGCACCTACCTGGCCGCCAAGGGGAAAGCCTAAAACACAAGTAACCCCAAGTCTGTTTTCACACCGGAAATGTCACACTCTCACATCATACAGATATGGGCCTCGGGTGTCCAAGCCACCAAGGAAAACAGGGAACCCCATGCATTTTCAAAAGGAGGACACCGGTGGGAATCCGCAGAGGTATGATATGCCCAAATCGCCCCAGAATGTTTTACCCAGACACCCCTGCAAAGTCCGAAATGTGTGAAAAAATACGCATTTTCCTCACATTTCGCTCGACTCACCCATCGAAACACGCGCCCAACAACACATGGCCTACTGTCCCGCGTTCCCACAGGTGTCCCAATGAAAATGGTACCTCACATGTGTGGGTGCACCTACCTGGCCGCCAAGGGGAAAGCCTAAAACATAAGTAACCCCAAGTCTGTTTTCACACCGGAAATGTCACACTCTCACATCATACAGATATGGGCCTCGGGTGTCCAAGCCACCAAGGAAAACAGGGAACCCCATGCATTTCCGAAAAGAGGACACCCGTGGGAATCCGCAGAGGTATGATATGTCCAAATCGCCCCAGAATTTATTACCCAGACACCCCCGCAAAGTCCAAAATGTAGGAAAAAATACGCATTTTCCTCACATTTCGCTCGACTCACCCATCGAAACACGCCCCCAACAACACATGGCCTACTGTCCCACGTTCCCACAGGTGTCCCGATGAAAACGGTACCTCACATGTGTGGGTGCACCTACCTGTCCGCCAAGGGGAAAGCCTAAAACACAAGTAACCCCAAGTGTGTTTTCACACCGGAAATGTCACACTCTCACATCATACAGATATGGGCCTCGGGTGTCCAAGCCACCGAGGAAAACAGGGAACCCCATGCATTTCCAAAAAGAGGACACCTGTGGGAATCAGCAGACGTATGATATGCCCAAATTGCCCAGATTTTATTACCCAGACACCCCCGCAAATTCCGAAATGTGGGAAAAAATACGCATTTTCCTCACATTTCGCTCGACTCACCCATCGAAACACGCCCCCAACAACACATGGTCTACCGTCACGCGTTCCCACAGGTGTCCCGATGAAAACGGTACCTCACATGTGTGGGTGCACCTACCTGGCCGCCAAGGGGAAAGCCTAAAAAACAAGTAACCCCAAGTCTGTTTTCACACCGGAAATGTCACACTCTCACATCATACAGATATGGGCCTCGGGTGTCCAAGCCACCAAGGAAAACAGGGAACCCCATGCATTTCCGAAAAGAGGACACCCGTGGGAATCCGCAGAGGTATGATATGACCAAATTGCCCCAGATTTTATTACCCAGACACCCCCGCAAAGTCCGAAATGTGGGAAAAAATATGCAATTTCCGCACATTTCGCTCGGCTCACCCATCGAAACACGCCCCCAACAACACATGGCCTACCGTCACACGTTCCCACCGGTGTCCCGATGAAAACGGTACCTCACATGTGTGGGTGCACCTAGCTGGCCGCCAAGGGGAAAGCCTAAAACACAAGTAACCCCAAGTCTGTTTTCAGAGGGAAATCTCAGACATTCTGCCAACCGGCACAACGTACAGATATGGGCCTCGGGTGTCCAAGCCACCGAGGAAAACAGGGAACCCCATGCATTTCCAAAAAGAGGACACCCGTGGGAATCCGCAGAGGTATGATATGCCCAAATTGCCCCAGAATTTATTACCCAGACACCCCTGCAAAGTCCGAAATGTGGGAAAAATAAAGCAATTTCTGCACATTTCGCTTGGCTCACCCATCGAAACACGCCCCCAACAACACATGGCCTACCGTCACGCGTTCCCAAAGGTGTCCCGATGACAACGGTACCTCACATGTGTGGGTGCACCTACCTGGCCGCCAAGGGGAAAGCCTAAAACACAAGTAACCCCAAGTCTGTTTTCAGAGGGAAATCTCAGACATTCTGCCGACCGGCACAATGTACAGATATGGGCCTCGGGTGTCCAAGCCACCGAGGAAAACAGGAAACCCCATGCATTTCCGAAAAGAGGACACCCGTGGGAATCCGCAGAGGTGTGATTTGCGCACATCGCCCCAGATTTTTTTACCCAGACATCCCTGCAAAGTCCGAAATGTGGGGAAAAAAACGCTTTTTCCGCACATTTCGCTCGACGCACCCATCGAAACACACCCCCAACAACACATGGCCTACCGTCCCGCGTTCCCACAGGTGTCCCGATGACAACAGTACCTCACATGTGTGGGTGCACCTACCTGGCCGCCAAGGGGAAAGCCTAAAACACAAGTAACCCCAAGTCTGTTTTCAGAGGGAAATCTCAGACATTCTGCCGACCGGCACAACGTACAGATATGGGCCTCGGGTGTGCAAGCCACCGAGGAAAACAGGGAACCCCATGCATTTCCGAAAAGAGGACACCCGTGGGAATCCGCAGAGGTATGATTTGCCCAAATCGCCCCAGAATTTATTACCCAGACACTCCTGCAAAGTCCGAAATGTGGGGAAAAAAACGCTTTTTCCGCACATTTTGCTTGACGCACCCATCGAAACACGCCCCCAACAACACATGGCCTACCGTCACGCATTCCCACAGGTGTCCCGATGAAAACGGTACCTCACATGTGTGGGTGCACCTACCTGGCGCCAAGGGGAAAGCCTAAAACACAAGTAACCCCAAGTCTGTTTTCAAACCGGAAATGTCACACTCTCACATCATACAGATATGGGCCTCGGGCGTCCAAGCCACCAAGGAAAACAGGGAACCGCATGCATTTCCGAAAAGAGGACACCTGTGGGAATCAGCAGAGGTATGATATGCCCAAATCGCCCCAGAATTTATTACCCAGACACCCCCGCAAAGTCCGAAATGTGGGAAAAATACGCATTTTCCTCACATTTCGCTCGACTCACCCATAGAAACACGCCCCCAACAACACATGGCCTACCGTCACGCGTTCCGACAGGTGTCCCGATGAAAATGGTACCTCACATTTGTGGGTGCACCTACCTGGCCGCCAAGGGGAAAGCCTAAAACACAAGTAACCCCAAGTCTGTTTTCAGAGGGAAATCTCAGACATTCTGCCAACCGGCACAACGTTCAGATATGGGCCTCGGGTGTCCAAGCCACCGAGGAAAACAGGGAACCCCATGCATTTCCAAAAAGAGGACACCCGTGGGAATCCGCAGAGGTATGATATGCCCAAATTGCCCCAGAATTTATTACCCAGACACCCCCGCAAAGTCCGAAAAGTGGGAAAAATAAAGCAATTTCTGCACATTTCGCTTGGCTCACCCATCGAAACACGCCCCCAACAACACATGGCCTACCGTCATGCGTTCCCACAGGTGTCCCGATGACAACGGTACCTCACATGTGTGGGTGCACCTACCTGGCTGCCAAGGGGAAAGCCTAAAACACAAGTAACCCCAAGTCTGTTTTCAGAGGGAAATCTCAGACATTCTGCCGACCGGCACAATGTACAGATATGGGCCTCGGGTGTCCAAGCCACCGAGGAAAACAGGGAGCCCCATGCATTTCCGAAAAGAGGACACCCGTGGGAATCCGCAAAGGTGTGATTTGCGCACATCGCCCCAGATTTTTTTACCCAGACACCCCTGCAAAGTCCGAAATGTGGGGAAAAAAACGCTTTTTCCGCACATTTCGCTCGACGCACCCATCGAAACACGCCCCCAACAACACATGGCCTACCGTCCCGCGTTTCCACAGGTGTCCCGATGAAAACGGTACCTCACATGCGTGGGTGCACCTACCTGGCCGCCAAGGGGAAAGCCGAAAACACAAGTAACCCCTAGTCTGTTTTCAGAGGGAAATCTCAGACATTCTGCCGACCGGCACAACGTACAGATATGGTCCTCGGGTGTCCAAGCCACCGAGGAAAACAGGGAACCCCATGCATTTCCGAAAAGCGGACACCCGTGGGAATCCGCAGAGGTATGATATGCCCAAATCGCCCCAGAATTTATTACCCAGACACTCCTGCAAAGTCCGAAATGTGGGGAAAAAAACGCTTTTTCCGTACATTTTGCTCGACGCACCCATCGAAACACGCCCCCAACAACACATGGGCTACCGTCACGCATTCCCACAGGAGTCCCGATGAAAACGGTACCTCACATGTGTGGGTGCACCTACCTGGCCGCCAAGGGGAAAGCCTAAAACACAAGTAACCCCAAGTCTGTTTTCACACCGGAAATGTCACACTCTCACATCATACAGATATGGGCCTCGGGTGTCCAAGCCACCAAGGAAAACAGGGAACCCCATGCATTTCCGAAAAGAGGACACCCGTGGGAATCCGCAGAGGTATGATATGCCCAAATCGCCCCAGAATTTATTACCCAGACACCCCCGCAAAGTCTGAAATGTGGGAAAAAATACGCATTTTCCTCACATTTCGCTCGACTCACCCATCGAAACACGCCCCCAACAACACATGGCCTACTGTCCCACGTTCCCACAGGTGTCCCGATGAAAACGGTACCTCACATGTGTGGGTGCACCTACCTGTCCGCCAAGGGGAAAGCCTAAAACACAAGTAACCCCAAGTGTGTTTTCACACCGGAAATGTCACACTCTCACATCATACAGATATGGGCCTCGGGTGTCCAAGCCACCAAGGAAAACAGGGAACCCCATGCATTTCCAAAAAGAGGACACCTGTGGGAATCAGCAGAGGTATGATATGCCCAAATTGCCCCAGATTTTATTACCCAGACACCCCCGCAAATTCCGAAATGTGGGAAAAAATACGCAATTTTCGCACATTTCGCTCGGCTCACCCATCGAAACACACCCCCAACAACACATGGCCTACCGTCACGCGTTCCCACAGGTGTCCCGATGAAAACGGTACCTCACATGCGTGGGTGCACCTACCTGGCCGCCAAGGGGAAAGCCTAAAACACAAGTAACCCCAAGTCTGTTTTCAGATGGAAATCTCAGACATTCTGCCGACCGGCACAACGTACAGATATGGGCCTCGGGTGTCCAAGCCACCAAGGAAAACAGGGAACCCCATGCATTTCCAAGAAGAGGACAACCGTGGGAATCCGCAGAGGTATGATATGCCCAAATTGCCCCAGAATTTATTACCCAGACACCCCTGCAAAGTCCGAAATGTGGGAAAAAATACGCAATTTCCGCACATTTCGCTCGGCTCACCCATCGAAACACGCCCCCAACAACACATGGCCTACCGTCACGCGTTCCCACAGTGTCCCGATGAAAACGGTACCTCACATGTGTGGGTGCACGTACCTGGCCGCCAAGGGGAAAGCCTAAAACACAAGTAACCCCAAGTCTGTTTTCAGAGGGAAATCTCAGACATTCTGCCGACCGGCACAATGTACAGATATGGGCCTCGGGTGTCCAAGCTACTGAGGAAAACAGGGAACCCCATGCATTTCTGAAAAGAGGACACCCGTGGGAATCCGCAGAGGTGTGATTTGCGCACATCGCCCCAGATTTTTTTACCCAGACACCCCTGCAAAGTCCAAAATGTGGGGAAAAAAACGCTTTTTCCGCACATTTTGCTCGACGCACCCATCGAAACACGCCCCCAACAACACAAGGCCTACCGTCCCGCGTTCCCACAGGTGTCCCGATGAAAATGGTACCTCACATGCGTGGGTGCACCTACCTGGCCGCCAAGGGGAAAGCCGAAAACACAAGTAACCCCAAGTCTGTTTTCAGAGGGAAATCTCAGACATTCTGTCGACCCGCACAACATACAGATATGGGCCTCGGGTGTCCAAGCCACCAAGGAAAACAGGGAACCCCATGCATTCCGAAAAGAGGACACCCGTGGGAATCCCCAGAGGTATGATATGCCTAAATCGCCCCAGAATGTATTACCCAGACACCCCTGCAAAGTCCGAAATGTGGGGAAAAAAACGCTTTTTCCGCACATTTCACTCGACGCACCCATCGAAACACGCCCCCAACAACACATGGCCTACTGTCACGCGTTCCCACAGGTGTCCCGATGAAAACGCTACCTCACATGTGTGGGTGCACCTACCTGGCCGCCAAGGGGAAAGCCTAAAACACAAGTAACCCCAAGTCTGTTTTCACACCGGAAATGTCACACTCTCACATCATACAGATATGGGCCTCGGGTGTCCAAGCCACCAAGGAAAACAGGAAACCCCATGCATTTCCAAAAGGAGGACAACGGTGGGAATCCGCAGAGGTATGATATGCCCAAATCGCCCCAGAATTTATTACCCAGACACCCCAGCAAAATCCGAAATGTGGGAAAAAATACGCATTTTCCTCACATTTCGCTCGACTCACCCATCGAAACACGCCCCCAACAACACATGGCCTACTGTCCCGCGTTCCCACAGGTGTCCCAATGAAAATGGTACCTCACATGTGTGGGTGCACCTACCTGGCCGCCAAGGGGAAAGCCTAAAACACAAGTAACCCCAAGTCTGTTTTCACACCGGAAATGTCACACTCTCACATCATACAGATATGGGCCTCGGGTGTCCAAGCCACCAAGGAAAACAGGGAACCCCATGCATTTCCAAAAAGAGGACACCCGTGGGAATCCGCAGAGGTATGATATGCCCAAATCGCCCCAGAATTTATTACCCAGACACCCCCGCAAAGTCCAAAATGTAGGAAAAAATACGCATTTTCCTCACATTTTGCTCGACTCACCCATCGAAACACGCCCCCAACAACACATGGCCTACTGTCCCACGTTCCCACAGGTGTCCCGATGAAAACGGTACCTCACATGTGTGGGTGCACCTACCTGTCCGCCAAGGGGAAAGCCTAAAACACAAGTAACCCCAAGTGTGTTTTCACACCGGAAATGTCACACTCTCACATCATACAGATATGGGCCTCGGGTGTCCAAGCCACCGAGGAAAACAGGGAACCCCATGCATTTCCAAAAAGAGGACACCTGTGGGAATCAGCAGAGGTATGATATGCCCAAATTGCCCCAGATTTTATTACCCAGACACCCCCGCAAATTCCGAAATGTGGGAAAAAATACGCATTTTCCTCACATTTCGCTCGACGCACCCATCGAAACACGCCCCCAACAACACATGGCCTACCGTCACGCGTTCCCACAGGTGTCCCGATGAAAACGGTACCTCACATGTGTGGGTGCACCTACCTGGCCGCCAAGGGGAAAGCCTAAAAAACAAGTAACCCCAAGTCTGTTTTCACACCGGAAATGTCACACTCTCACATCATACAGATATGGGCCTCGGGTGTCCAAGCCACCAAGGAAAACAGGGAACCCCATGCATTTCCGAAAAGAGGACACCCGTGGGAATCCGCAGAGGTATGATATGCCCAAATTGCCCCAGATTTTATTACCCAGACACCCCCGCAAAGTCTGAAATGTGGAAAAAAATATGCAATTTCCGCACATTTCGCTCGGCTCACCCATCGAAACACGCCCCCAACAACACATGGCCTACCGTCACGCGTTCCCACAGGTGTCCCGATGAAAATGGTACCTCACATGTGTGGGTGCACCTACCTGGCCGCCAAGGGGAAAGCCTAAAACACAAGTAACCCCAAGTCTGTTTTCAGAGGGAAATCTCAGACATTCTGCCAACCGGCACAACGTACAGATATGGGCCTCGGGTGTCCAAGCCACCGAGGAAAACAGGGAACCCCATGCATTTCCAAAAATAGGACACCCGTGGGAATCCGCAGAGGTATGATATGCCCAAATTGCCCCAGAATTTATTACCCAGACACCCCTGCAAAGTCCGAAATGTGGGAAAAATAAAGCAATTTCTGCACATTTCGCTTGGCTCACCCATCAAAACACGCCCCCAACAACACATGGCCTACCGTCACGCATTCCCAAAGGTGTCCCGATGACAATGGTACCTCACATGTGTGGGTGCACCTACCTGGCCGCCAAGGGGAAAGCCTAAAACACAAGTAACCCCAAGTCTGTTTTCAGAGGGAAATCTCAGACATTCTGCCGACCGGCACAATGTACAGATATGGGCCTCGGGTGTCCAAGCCACCGAGGAAAACAGGGAAACCCATGCATTTCCGAAAAGAGGACACCCGTGGGAATCCGCAGAGGTGTGATTTGCGCACATCGCCCCAGATTTTTTTACCCAGACATCCCTGCAAAGTCCGAAATGTGGGGAAAAAAACGCTTTTTCCGCACATTTCGCTCGACGCACCCATCGAAACACGCCCCCAACAACACATGGCCTACCGTCCCGCGTTCCCACAGGTGTCCCGATGACAACAGTACCTCACATGTGTGGGTGCACCTACCTGGCCGCCAAGGGGAAAGCCTAAAACACAAGTAACCCCAAGTCTGTTTTCAGAGGGAAATCTCAGACATTCTGCCGACCGGCACAACGTACAGATATGGGCCTCGGGTGTGCAAGCCACCGAGGAAAACAGGGAACCCCATGCATTTCCGAAAAGAGGACACCCGTGGGAATCCGCAGAGGTATGATATGCCCAAATCGCCCCAGAATTTATTACCCAGACACTCCTGCAAAGTCCGAAATGTGGGGAAAAAAACGCTTTTTCCGCACATTTTGCTTGACGCACCCAACGAAACACGCCCCCAACAACACATGGCCTACCGTCACGCATTCCCACAGGTGTCCCGATGAAAACGGTACCTCACATGTGTGGGTGCACCTACCTGGCCGCCAAGGGGAAAGCCTAAAACACAAGTAACCCCAAGTCTGTTTTCAAACCGGAAATGTCACACTCTCACATCATACAGATATGGGCCTCGGGTGTCCAAGCCACCAAGGAAAACAGGGAACCGCATGCATTTCCGAAAAGAGGACACCTGTGGGAATCAGCAGAGGTATGATATGCCCAAATCGCCCCAGAATTTATTACCCAGACACCCCCGCAAAGTCCGAAATGTGGGAAAAAATACGCATTTTCCTCACATTTCGCTCGACTCACCCATAGAAACACGCCCCCAACAACACATGGCCTACCGTCACGCGTTCCGACAGGTGTCCCGATGAAAATGGTACCTCACATTTGTGGGTGCACCTACCTGGCCGCCAAGGGGAAAGCCTAAAACACAAGTAACCCCAAGTCTGTTTTCAGAGGGAAATCTCAGACATTCTGCCAACCGGCACAACGTACAGATATGGGCCTCGGGTGTCCAAGCCACCGAGGAAAACAGGGAACCCCATGCATTTCCAAAAAGAGGACACCCGTGGGAATCCGCAGAGGTATGATATGCCCAAATTGCCCCAGAATTTATTACCCAGACACCCCTGCAAAGTCCGAAATGTGGGAAAAAATACGCAATTTCCGCACATTTGGCTCGGTTTACCCATCGAAACACACCCCCAACAACACATGGCCTACCGTCACGCGTTCCCACAGGTGTCCCGATGAAAATGGTACCTCACATTTGTGGGTGCACCTACCTGGCCGCCAAGGGGAAAGCCTAAAACACAAGTAACCCCAAGTCTGTTTTCAGAGGGAAATCTCAGACATTCTGCCAACCGGCACAACGTACAGATATGGGCCTCGAGTGTCCAAGCCACCGAGGAAAACAGGGAACCCCAAGCATTTCCAAAAAGAGGACACCCGTGGGAATCCGCAGAGGTATGATATGCCCAAATTGCCCCAGAATTTATTACCCAGACACCCCTGCAAAGTCCGAAAAGTGGGAAAAATAAAGCAATTTCTGCACATTTTGCTTGGCTCACCCATCGAAACACGCCCCCAACAACACATGGCCTACCGTCACGCGTTCCCACAGGTGTCCCGATGACAACGGTACCTCACATGTGTGGGTGCACCTACCTGGCTGCCAAGGGGAAAGCCTAAAACACAAGTAACCCCAAGTCTGTTTTCAGAGGGAAATCTCAGACATTCTGCCGACCGGCACAATGTACAGATATGGGCCTCGGGTGTCCAAGCCACCGAGGAAAACAGGGAACCCCATGCATTTCCGAAAAGAGGACACCCGTGGGAATCCGCAAAGGTGTGATTTGCGCACATCGCCCCAGATTTTTTTACCCAGACACCCCTGCAAAGTTCGAAATGTGGGGAAAAAAACGCTTTTTCCGCACATTTCGCTCGACGCACCCATCGAAACACGCCCCCAACAATACATGGCCTACCGTCCCGCGTTCCCACAGGTGTCCCGATGAAAACGGTACCTCACATGCGTGGGTGCACCTACCTGGCCGCCAAGGGGAAAGCCGAAAACACAAGTAACCCCTAGTCTGTTTTCAGAGGGAAATCTCAGACATTCTGCCGACCGGCACAACGTACAGATATGGTCCTCGGGTGTCCAAGCCACCGAGGAAAACAGGGAACCCCATGCATTTCCGAAAAGCGGACACCCGTGGGAATCCGCAGAGGTATGATATGCCCAAATCGCCCCAGAATTTATGACCCAGACACTCCTGCAAAGTCCGAAATGTGGGGAAAAAAACGCTTTTTCCGTACATTTTGCTCGACGCACCCATCGAAACAAGCCCCCAACAACACATGGCCTACCGTCACGCATTCCCACAGGAGTCCCGATGAAAACGGTACCTCACATGTGTGGGTGCACCTACCTGGCCGCCAAGGGGAAAGCCTAAAACACAAGTAACCCCAAGTCTGTTTTCACACCGGAAATGTCACACTCTCACATCATACAGATATGGGCCTCGGGTGTCCAAGCCACCAAGGAAAACAGGGAACCCCATGCATTTCCGAAAAGAGGACACCCGTGGGAATCCGCAGAGGTATGATATGCCCAAATCGCCCCAGAATTTATTACCCAGACACCCCCGCAAAGTCCGAAATGTGGGAAAAAATACGCATTTTCCTCACATTTCGCTCGACTCACCCATTGAAACACGCCCCCAACAACACATGGCCTACTGTCCCACGTTCCCACAGGTGTCCCGATGAAAACGGTACCTCACATGTGTGGGTGCACCTACCTGTCCGCCAAGGGGAAAGCCTAAAACACAAGTAACCCCAAGTGTGTTTTCACACCGGAAATGTCACACTCTCACATCATACAGATATGGGCCTCGGGTGTCCAAGCCACCAAGGAAAACAGGGAACCCCATGCATTTCCAAAAAGAGGACACCTGTGGGAATCAGCAGAGGTATGATATGCCCAAATTGCCCCAGATTTTATTACCCAGACACCCCCGCAAATTCCGAAATGTGGGAAAAAATACGCAATTTTCGCACATTTCGCTCGGCTCACCCATCGAAACACACCCCCAACAACACATGGCCTACCGTCAAGCGTTCCCACAGGTGTCCCGATGAAAACGGTACCTCACATGCGTGGGTGCACCTACCTGGCCGCCAAGGGGAAAGCCTAAAACACAAGTAACCCCAAGTCTGTTTTCAGAGGGAAATCTCAGACATTCTGCCGACCGGCACAACGTACAGATATGGGCCTCGGGTGTCCAAGCCACCGAGGAAAACAGGGAACCCCATGCATTTCCAAGAAGAGGACAACCGTGGGAATCCGCAGAGGTATGATATGCCCAAATTGCCCCAGAATTTATTACCCAGACACCCCTGCAAAGTCCGAAATGTGGGAAAAAATACGCAATTTCCGCACATTTCGCTCGGCTCACCCATCGAAACACGCCCCCAACAACACATGGCCTACCGTCACGCGTTCCCACAGTGTCCCGATGAAAACGGTACCTCACATGTGTGGGTGCACGTACCTGGCCGCCAAGGGGAAAGCCTAAAACACAAGTAACCCCAAGTCTGTTTTCAGAGGGAAATCTCAGACATTCTGCCGACCGCCACAATGTACAGATATGGGCCTCGGGTGTCCAAGCCACCAAGGAAAACAGGGAACCCCATGCATTTCTGAAAAGAGGACACCCGTGGGAATCCGCAGAGGTGTGATTTGCGCACATCGCCCCAGATTTTTTTACCCAGAC
The DNA here is from genome assembly GCF_040938575.1 of Ambystoma mexicanum. NCBI lineage: Eukaryota > Metazoa > Chordata > Amphibia > Caudata > Ambystomatidae > Ambystoma > Ambystoma mexicanum. The sequence goes on along the minus strand of NC_090934.1, from coordinate 435,675,362 downwards.
ACCCCTGCAAAGTCCGAAATGTGGGGAAAAAAACGCTTTTTCCGCACATTTCGCTCGACGCACCCATCGAAACACGCCCCCAACAACACATGGCCTACCGTCCCGCGTTCCCACAGGTGTCCCGATGAAAACGGTACCTCACATGCGTGGGTGCACCTACCTGGCCGCCAAGGGGAAAGCCGAAAACACAAGTAACCCCAAGTCTGTTTTCAGAGGGAAATCTCAGACATTCTGTCGACCCGCACAACATACAGATATGGGCCTCGGGTGTCCAAGCCACCGAGGAAAACAGGGAACCCCATGCATTTCCGAAAAGAGGACACCCGTGGGAATCCCCAGAGGTATGATATGCCTAAATCGCCCCAGAATGTATTACCCAGACACCCCTGCAAAGTCCGAAATGTGGGGAAAAAAATGCTTTTTCCGCACATTTTGCTCGACGCACCCATCGAAACACACCCCCAACAACACATGGCCTACTGTCACGCGTTCCCACAGGTGTCCCAATGAAAACGCTACCTCACATGTGTGGGTGCACCTACCTGGCCGCCAAGGGGAAAGCCTAAAACACAAGTAACCCCAAGTCTGTTTTCACACCGGAAATGTCACACTCTCACATCATACAGATATGGGCCTCGGGTGTCCGAGCCACCAAGGAAAACAGGGAACCCCATGCATTTCCAAAAGGAGGACACCGGTGGGAATCCGCAGAGGTATGATATGCCCAAATCGCCCCAGAATTTATTACCCAGACACCCCAGCAAAGTCCGAAATGTGGGAAAAAATACGCATTTTCCTCACATTTCGCTCGACTCACCCATCGAAACACGCCCCCAACAACACATGGCCTACTGTCCCGCGTTCCCACAGGTGTCCCAATGAAAATGGTACCTCACATGTGTGGGTGCACCTACCTGGCCGCCAAGGGGAAAGCCTAAAACACAAGTAACCCCAAGTCTGTTTTCACACTGGAAATGTCACACTCTCACATCATACAGATATGGGCCTCGGGTGTCCAAGCCACCGAGGAAAACAGGGAACCCTATGCATTTCCAAAAAGAGGACACCCGTGGGAATCCGCAGAGGTATGATATGCACAAATTGCCCCAGATTTTATTACCCAGACACCCCCGCAAAGTCCGAAATGTGGGAAAAAATACACGTTTTCCGCACATTTCGCTCGGCTCACCCATCGAAACACGCCCCCAACAACACATGGCCTACCGTCACGCGATCCCACAGGTGTCCCGATGAAAACGGTACCTCACATGTGTGGGTGCACCTACCTGGCCGCCAAGGGGAAAGCCTAAAACACAAGTAACCCAAAGTCTGTTTTCAGAGGGAAATCTCAGACATTCTGCCAACCGGCACAACGTACAGATATGGGCCTCGGGTGTCCAAGCCACCGAGGAAAACAGGGAACCCCATGCATTTCCAAAAAGAGGACACCCGTGGGAATCTGCAGAGGTATGATATGCCCAAATTGCCCCAGAATCTATTACCCAGACACCCCTGCAAAGTCCGAAATGTTGGAAAAATAAAGCAATTTCTGCACATTTCGCTTGGCTCACCCATCGAAACACGCCCCCAACAACACATGGCCTACCGTCACGCGTTCCCACAGGTGTCCCGATGACAACGGTACCTCACATGTGTGGGTGCACCTACCTGGCCACCAAGGGGAAAGCCTAAAACACAAGTAACCCCAAGTCTGTTTTCAGAGGGAAATCTCAGACATTCTGCCGACCGGCACAATGTACAGATATGGGCCTCGGGTGTCCAAGCCACCGAGGAAAACAGGGAACCCCATGCATTTCCGAAAAGAGGACACCCGTGGGAATCCGCAGAGGTATGATATGCACAAATTGCCCCAGATTTTATCACCCAGACACCCCCGCAAAGTCCGAAATGTGGGAAAAAATACACAATTTCCGCACATTTCGCTCGGCTCACCCATCGAAACACGCCCCCAACAACACATGGCCTACCGTCACGCGATCCCACAGGTGTCCCAATGAAAACGGTACCTCACATGTGTGGGTGCACCTACCTGGCCGCCAAGGGGAAAGCCTAAAACACAAGTAACCCCAAGTCTGTTTTCAGAGGGAAATCTCAGACATTCTGCCGACCGGCACAACGTACAGATATGGGCCTCAGGTGTCCAAGCCACCGAGGAAAACAGGGAACCCCATGAATTTCCGAAAAGAGGACACCCGTGGGAATCCGCAGAGGTATGATATGCCCAAATCGCCCCAGAATTTATTACCCAGACACTCCTGCAAAGTCCGAAATGTGGGGAAAAAAACGCTTTTTCCGCACATTTCGCTCGACGCACCCATCGAAACACGCCCCCAACAACACATGGCCTACCGTCACGCATTCCCACAGGTGTCCCGATGAAAACGGTACCTCACATGTGTTGGTGCACCTACCTGGCCGCCAAGGGGAAAGCCTAAAACACAAGTAACCCCAAGTCTGTTTTCACACCGGAAATGTCACACTCTCACATCATACAGATATGGGCCTCGGGTGTCCAAGCCACCAAGGAAAACAGGGAACCCCATGCATTTCCGAAAAGAGGACACCCGTGGGAATCCGCAGAGGTATGATATGCCCAAATCGCCCCAGAATTTATTACCCAGACACCCCGCAAAGTCCGAAATGTGGGAAAAAATACGCATTTTCCTCACATTTCGCTCGACTCACACATCGAAACACGCCCCCAACAACACATGGCCTACTGTACCGCGTTCCCACAGGTGTCCCAATGAAAACGGTACCTCACATGTGTGGGTGCACCTACCTGGCCGCCAAGGGGAAAGCCTAAAACACAAGTAACCCCAAGTCTGTTTTCACACCGGAAATGTCACACTCTCACATCATACAGATATGGGCCTCGGGTGTCCAAGCCGCCGAGGAAAACAGGGAACCCCATGCATTTCCGAAAAAAGGACACCCGTGGGAATCCGCAGAGGTATGATATGCCCAAATTTCCCCAGATTTTATTACCCAGACACCCCCGCAAAGTCCGAAATGTGGGAAAAAATACACAATTTCCGCACATTTCGCTCGGCTCACCCATCGAAACACGCCCCCAACAACACATTGCCTTCCGTCACGCGATCCCACAGGTGTCCCGATGAAAACGGTACCTCACATGTGTGGGTGCACCTACCTGGCTGCCAAGGGGAAAGCCTAAAACACAAGTAACCCCAAGTCTGTTTTCAGAGGGAAATCTCAGACATTCTGCCAACCGGCACAACGTACAGATATGGGCCTCGGGTGTCCAAGCCACCGAGGAAAACAGGGAACCCCATGCATTTCCAAAAAGAGGACACCCGTGGGAATCTGCAGAGGTATGATATGTCCAAATTGCCCCAGAATTTATTACCCAGACACCCCTGCAAAGTCCGAAATGTGGGAAAAATAACGCAATTTCTGCACATTTCGCTTGGCTCACCCATCGAAACACGCCCCCAACAACACATGGCCTACCGTCACGCGTTCCCACAGGTGTCCCGATGACAACGGTACCTCACATGTGTGGGTGCACCTACCTGGCCGCCAAGGGGAAAGCCTAAAACACAAGTAACCCCAAGTCTGTTTTCAGAGGGAAATCTCAGACATTCTGCCGACCGGCACAATGTACAGATATGGGCCTCGGGTGTCCAAGCCACCGAGGAAAACAGGGAACCCCATGCATTTCCGAAAAGAGGACACCCGTGGGAATCCGCAGAGGTGTGATTTGCGCACATCGCCCCAGATTTTTTTACCCAGACACCCCTGCAAAGTCCGAAATGTGGGGAAAAAAATGCTTTTTCCGCACATTTTGCTCGACGCACCCATCAAAACACGCCCCCAACAACACATGGCCTACCGTCCCGCGTTCCCACAGGTGTCCCGATGAAAACGGTACCTCACATGCGTGGGTGCACCTACCTGGCCGCCAAGGGAAAAGCCGAAAACACAAGTAACCCCAAGTCTGTTTTCAGAGGGAAATCTCAGACATTCTGCCGACCGGCACAACGTACAGATATGGGCTTCGGGTGTCCAAGCCACCGAGGAAAACAGGGAACCCCATGCATTTCCGAAAAGAGGACACCCGTGGAAATCCGCAGAGGTATGATATGCCCAAATCGCCCCAGAATTTATTACCCAGACACTCCTGCAAAGTCCGAAATGTGGGGAAAAAAACACTTTTTCCGCACATTTCGCTCGACGCACCCATCGAAACACGCCCCCAACAACACATGGCCTACCGTCACGCATTCCCACAGGTGTCCCGATGAAAATGGTACCTCACATGTGTGGGTGCACCTACCTGGCAGCCAAGGGGAAAGCCTAAAACACAAGTAACCCCAAGTCTGTTTTCACACCGGAAATGTCACACTCTCACATCATACAGATATGGGCCTCGGGTGTCCAAGCCACCGAGGAAAACAGGGAACCCCATGCATTTCCAAAAAGAGGACACCCGTGGGAATCCGCAGAGGTATGATATGCCCAAATCGCCCCAGAATTTATTACCCAGACACCCCCGCAAAGTCCAAAATGTGGGAAAAAATACGCATTTTCCTCACATTTTGCTCGACAGACCCATCGAAACACGCCCCCAACAACACATGGCCTACTGTCCCGCGTTCCCACAGGTGTCCCGATGAAAACCGAGGAAAACAGGGAACCCCATGCATTTCCGAAAAGAGAACACCTGTGGGAATCAGCAGAGGTATGATATGCCCAAATTGCCCCAGATTTTATTACCCAGACACCCCCGCGAATTCCGAAATGTGGGAAAAAATACGCAATTTCCGCACATTTCGCTCGGCTCACCCATCGAAACATGCCGCCAACAAAACATGGCCTACCGTCACGCGTTCCGACAGGTGTCCCGATGAAAACGGTACCTCACATTTGTGGGTGCACCTACCTGGTCGCCAAAGGGAAAGCCTAAAACACAAGTAACCCCAAGTCTGTTTTCAGAGGGAAATCTCAGACATTCTGCCAACCGGCACAACGTACAGATATGGGCCTCGGGTGTCCAAGCCACCGAGGAAAACAGGGAACCCCATGCATTTCCGAAAAGAGGACACCCGTGGGAATCCGCAGAGGTATGATATGCCCAAATCGCCCCAGAATTTATTACCCAGACACCCCCGCAAAGTCCGAAATGTGGGAAAAAATACGCATTTTCCTCACATTTTGCTCGACAGACCCATCGAAACACGCCCCCAACAACACATGGCCTACTGTCCCGCGTTCCCACAGGTGTCCCGATGAAAACGGTACCTCACATGTGTGGGTGCACCTACCTGGCCGCCAAGGGGAAAGCCTAAAACACAAGTAACCCCAAGTCTGTTTTCACACCGGAAATGTCACACTCTCACATCATACAGATATGGGCCTCGGGTGTCCAAGCCACCGAGGAAAACAGGGAACCCCATGCATTTCCGAAAAGAGAACACCTGTGGGAATCAGCAGAGGTATGATATGCCCAAATTGCCCCAGATTTTATTACCCAGACACCCCCGCGAATTCCGAAATGTGGGAAAAAATACGCAATTTCCGCACATTTCGCTCGGCTCACCCATCGAAACATGCCCCCAACAAAACATGGCCTACCGTCACGCGTTCCGACAGGTGTCCCGATGAAAACGGTACCTCACATTTGTGGGTGCACCTACCTGGTCGCCAAAGGGAAAGCCTAAAACACAAGTAACCCCAAGTCTGTTTTCAGAGGGAAATCTCAGACATTCTGCCAACCGGCACAACGTACAGATATGGGCCTCGGGTGTCCAAGCCACCGAGGAAAACAGGGAACCCCATGCATTTCCAAAAAGAGGACACCCGTGGGAATCTGCAGAGGTATGATATGCCCAAATTGCCCCAGAATTTATTACCCAGACACCCCTGCAAAGTCCGAAATGTGGGAAAAAATACGCAATTTCCGCACATTTTGCTCGGCTCACCCATCGAAACACGCCCCCAACAACACATGGCCTACCGTCACGCGTTCCCACAGGTGTCCCGATGAAAACGGTACCTCACATGTGTGGGTGCACGTACCTGGCCGCCAAGGGGAAAGCCTAAAACACAAGTAACCCCAAGTCTGTTTTCAGAGGGAAATCTCAGACATTCTGCCGACCGGCACAATGTACAGATATGGGCCTCGGGTGTCCAAGCCACCAAGGAAAACAGGGAACCCCATGCATTTCCGAAAAGAGGACACCCGTGGGAATCCGCAGAGGTGTGATTTGCGCACATCGCCCCAGATTTTTTTACCCAGACACCCCTGCAAAGTCCGAAATGTGGGGAAAAAAACGCAATTTCCGCACATTTCGCTCGGCCCACCCATCGAAACACGCCCCCAACAACACATGGCCTACCGTCACGCGTTCCCACAGGTGTCCCGATGAAAACGGTACCTCACATGTGTGGGTGCACCTACCTGGCCGCCAAGGGGAAAGCCTAAAACACAAGTAACCCCAAGTCTGTTTTCAGAGGGAAATCTCAGACATTCTGCCAACCGGCACAACGTACAGATATGGGCCTCGGGTGTCCAAGCCACCGAGGAAAACAGGGAACCCCATGCATTTCCAAAAAGAGGACACCAGTGGGAATCCGCAGAGGTATGATAATGCCAAATTGCCCCGGAATTTATTACCCGGACACCCCTGCAAAGTTCGAAATGTGGGAATAAATACGCAATTTTTGCACATTTCCCTCGGCTCACCCATCGAAACACGCCCCCAACAACACATGGCCTACCGTCACGCGTTCCCACAGGTGTCCCGATGAAAATGGTACCTCACATGTGTGGGTGCACCTACCTGGCCGCCAAGAAGAAAGCCTAAAACACAAGTAACCCCAAGTCTGTTTTCAGAGGGAAATCTCAGACATTCTGCCGACCGGCACAATGTACAGATATGGGCCTCGGGTGTCCAAGCCACCGAGGAAAACAGGGAACCCCATGCATTTCCAAAAAGAGGACACCCGTGGGAATCCGCAGAGGTGTGATTTGCGCACATCGCCCCAGATTTTTTTACCCAGACACCCCTGCAAAGTCCGAAATGTGGGGAAAAAAACGCTTTTTCCGCACATTTCGCTCGACGCACCCATCGAAACACACCCCCAACAACACATGGCCTACCGTCACGCGTTCCCACAGGTGTCCCGATGAAAACGGTACCTCACATGCGTGGGTGCACCTACCTGGCCGCCAAGGGGAAAGCCTAAAACACAAGTAAGCCCAAGTCTGTTTTCAGAGGGAAATCTCAGACATTCTGCCGACCGGCACAACGTACAGATATGGGCCTCGGGTGTCCAAGCCACCGAGGAAAACAGGGAGCCCCAGGCATTTCCGAAAAGAGGACACCCGTGGGAATCCGCAGAGGTGTGATTTGCGCAGATAGCCCCAGATTTTTTTACCCAGACACCCCTGCAAAGTCCGAAATGTGGGGAAAAAAAAACGCAATTTCCGCACATTTTGCTCGGCCCACCCATCGAAACACGCACCAAACAACACATGGCCTACCGTCACGCGTTCCCACAGGTGTCCCGATGAAAACGGTACCTCACATGTGTGGGTGCACCTACCTGGCCGCCAAGGGGAAAGCCTAAAACACAAGTAACCCCAAGTCTGTTTTCAGAGGGAAATCTCAGACATTCTGCCAACCGGCACAACGTACAGATATGGGCCTCGGGTGTCCAAGCCACAGAGGAAAACAGGGAACCCCATGCATTTCCAAAAAGAGGACACCCGTGGGAATCCGCAGAGGTATGATATGCCCGAATTGCCCCAGAATGTATTACCCAGACACCCCTGCAAAGTCCGAAATGTGGGAAAAAATACGCAATTTCCGCACATTTCGCTCGGCTCACCCATCGAAACACGCCCCCAACAACACATGGCCTACCAGGAAAGCGTTTTTTTCCCCACATTTCGGACTTTGCAGGGGTGTCTGGGTAAAAAAAATCTGGGGCGATGTGCGCAAATCACACCTCTGCGGATTCCCACGGGTGTCCTCTTTTTGGAAATGCATGGGGTTCCCTGTTTTCCCCGGTGGCTTGGACACCTGAGGCCCATATCTGTACGTTGTGCCGGTCGGCAGAATGTCTGAGATTTCCCTCTGAAAACAGACTTGGGGTTACTTGTGTTTTCGGCTTTCCCCTTGGCGGCCAGGTAGGTGCACCCACGCATGTGAGGTACCGTTTTCATCGGGACACCTGTGGGAACGCGGGACGGTAGGCCATGTGTTGTTGGGGGCGTGTTTCGATGGGTGCGTCGAGCGAAATGTGCGGAAAAAGCGTTTTTTTCCCCACATTTCGGACTTTGCAGGGGTGTCTGGGTAATAAATTCTGGGGCAATTTGGGCATATCATACCTCTGCGGATTCCCACGGGTGTCCTCTTTTCGGAAATGCATGTGGTCGCCTGTTTTCCTCGGTGGCTTGGACACCCGAGGCCCATATCTGTACGTTGTGCCGGTCGGCAGAATGTCTGAGATTTCCCTCTGAAAACAGACTTGGGGTTACTTGTGTTTTAGGCTTTCCCCTTGGCGGCCAGGTAGGTGCACCCACGCATGTGAGGTACCGTTTTCATCGAGACACCTGTGGGAACACGAGAAGGTATGACATCTGCTGTTGGCAATGTGTTTCAGTGAGTGGACACAGGGAAATGTCTCTGAAATTGGCCGGAAATGAAGACAATTCTCAGACATTTCGCTCTGGCCACCCACCGAAACACACCGCCAACAACACGTGGCCTACCTTCCCGCGTCCCCACACGTGTCCCGATGAAAACGGTACCTCACATGTGTCGGTGCACCTACCGGGGGCGCAAAAGGAAAAGAGTAACCGACTGGGAACCCCAAGCCATTAGCCACTGCCCATTTTGTTCATGTGGGCAACCTGCAGATTTGGGCCTAGGGTGTCGCAGCCAGCAAGGGAAACAGGGAACCCCATGCATTTCCCAAAAGAGGACACCCGTGGGAATCCACAGAGGTCTGCCTTGCGCAAATTGCCCCAGTTTTTATTAGCCACAATCCCCGACAAAGTGTGATATTTGGTGGGGAAAAAACACAATGTTCACTTTGTCTGGGGTTCTGGGTAATAAATTCTGGCCCGCTTCGGGCAATTCAGACCTCTGTGCTTTCCCACGGGTGTCCTCTTTTGGGAAATGCATGGGGTTCCCTGTTTTCCTTGCTGGCTTGGACACCCTAGGCCCAAATCTGTAGGTTGCCCACATGAACAAATTGTGCTGTGGCGAAAGGCTTGGGGTTACCAGCGGGTTACCCTTTTCCTTTTGCACCCCCGGTAGGTGCACCCACACATGCGAGGTACCTTTTTCATCGGGACACCTGTGGGAACACGAGAAGGTATGACATCTGCTGTTGGCGACGTGTTTCGGTGAGTGGACACAGGGAAATGTCTCTGAAATTGGCCGGAAATGAAGACAATTCTCAGACATTTCGCTCTGGCCACCCACCGAAACACACCGCCAACAACACGTGGCCTACCTTCCCGTGTCCCCACATGTGTCCCGATGAAAACGGTACCTCACATGTGTGGGTGCACCTACCGGGGGCGCAAAAGGAAAAGGGTAATTAACCCCAAGTCTGTTTTCACACCGGAAATGTCACACTCTCACATCATACAGATATGGGCCTAGGGTGTCGCAGCCAGCAAGGGAAACAGGGAACCCCATGCATTTCCCAAAAGAGGACACCCATGGGAATCCACAGAAGTCTGACTTACGCAAATCGGCCCAGAATGTAATACCCAGAACCACCAGCAAAGACCCACATGGGAGAAGGGTGCCCAAGGCCAGGGATATTACCGCCGACTTTGCTGGAGCCCTGGCTGCCCTGGGTTACAGCTTCTCCCCACCAAGGAGTCTCGGCAGTGTGCCAATACCTCCCCGAAGGGAAGAGCTGTAATGCAGCCCAGCTGCAACTCCAGGACAGTTGGAGGTGATCTGCCCAGACGGGCCATTCCCACCCACACCACCAACAATCCAGCCCCAGTCTCACCCACCCCACTGACAGTGGGCCCTAACCATAGAATAATAAAAAACAGTACTCACATAACGTTGCAGCTGCTCGGGTAGAAAAAGCTGTAAACAAAACAAAGAACATGTGTTACCTAAAGTCACACCAGCAAAATGTAGCCCTCCCCGGGGGCAGATAGGGGGGGGTTGTCCTGCACTCCTCCCTGGGCTCAGGCGTCCGTTCCTAGGAGCAGATATCTGGTCCCAGGAAGGGCTGCATGACTTGGCACCCACTCCATTGCGGGTGGGGGGGAGGGGGTCAACGTCCCATCCCATTAGAAAATTCCCTGACCCTTTGGGGTGCCCCACCGCCCTCCCCTAAAAAGTGTTCCACCATTTTCATTTTTTTCCTTTGGTAACCCAACTCCCCTTGGTGCAGAGGGTCACATTGGTGTGCCAATCTGGCGCCGGGGTGCCCAAACCATACCGCCCCACCCACTGGGGGGGCCTGTCCCACCATTTTTGGGGCCCTCTCCCCCCTCACCCCAAATGGCTGGGGGACACACCTCATGCAGGCCTCCCTGGGCTTCCTCCAAAGGGCTGCGTGAGGTACACCCCACCTCTATTTGGTGTGAGGGGGGAGAGGGCCTCCCCAAAAGGTGGGGCAGGACCCCCAATAGATGGGGCAGTAGGGTTTGGGTACCCTGGGGGCAGATAGCCACACTAATGTGGCCATCTGCACCAAGCAAAGTTGGGTAAACAAAAAACAAAATACAAATTCATAGGCTGCTTTTTAGGGGGGCTGAGGGGCACCCTAAATTGGCAGCGAATGATGTACCGCAATGGGGGGTGGCCCTCAACCCCCCCCCACCGCAAATGGAGGGCCCGACCTCGTGCAACCTTCCCTGGGGCTGATATCTGCTCCTAGGAAGGGGCATCTGACCCCAGGGAGGGATGCATGAGGTGAGGCCCCCCCTATCTGCCCCCAGGGAGGGTTGCATGAGGTGGGGCCCTCCATTTGGGGTGGGGGGGATTGAGGGCCACCCCCCGTTGCGGTACATCATGCGCTGCCAATTTAGGGTGGCCCTCAGCCCCCCCCTAAAAAGCAGCCTGTGATTTTGTATATTTGTTTTTGTTTACACAACTTCGCTTGGTGCAGATGGGCCCATTAGTGTGGCTATCTGCCCCCAGGGTGCCCAAACCCTACCGCCCTATCTATTGGGGGTCCTGCCCCACCTTTTGGGGTGCCCCCCCACCCCACCCCCAATGGCTGGGGGACACACCTCATGCAGGCCTCCCTGGGCCTCCTCCAAATGGCTGCGTGAGGTACACCCCACCTCCATTTGGGGTGAGGGGGGAGAGGGCCACCCCAAAAGGTGGGGCAGGACCCCCAATAGTTGGGGCAGTAGGGTTTGGGCACCCTGGGGGCAGATAGCCACACTAATGTGGCCATCTGCACCAGGCAAAGTTGGGTAAACAAAAAACAAATTGCAAATTCACAGGCTGCTTTTTAGGGGGGGCTGAGGGCCACCCTAAATTGGCAGCGCATGATGTACCGCAACGGGGGGTGGTCCTCAACCCCCCCACCCCAAATGGAGGGCCCCACCTCATGCAACCCTTCCTGGGGGCAGATATCTGCTCCTAGGAAGGGGCATCTGACCCCAGGGAGGGATGCATGAGGTGAGGCCCCCCTATCTGCCCCCAGGGAGGGTTGCATGAGGTGGGGCCCTCCTTTTGGGGTGGGGGGGTTGAGGGCCACCCCCTGTTGCGGTACATCATGCGCTGCCAATTTATGGTGGCCCTCAGCCCCCCCTAAAAAGCAGCCTGTGGTTTTGTATATTTTTTTTTGTTTACTCAACTTCGCTTGGTGGAGATGGGCCCATTAGTGTGGCTATCTGCCCCCAGGGTGCCCAAACCCTACTGCCCCATATATTTGGGGTCCAGACCCACCTTTTGGGGTGCCCCCCCCACCCCACCCCCAATGGCTGGGGGACACACCTCATGCAGGCCTCCCTGGGCCTCCTCCAAACGGCTGCGTGAGGTACACCCCACCTCCATTTGCGGTGAGGGGGGAGAGGGTCACCCCAAAAGGTGGGGCAGGACCCCCAATAGATGGGGCAGTAGGGTTTGGGCACCCTGGGGGCAGATAGCCACACTAATGTGGCCATTTGCACCAAGCAAAGTTGGGTAAACAAAAAACAAAATGCAAATTCACAGGCTGCTTTTTAGGGGGGCTGAGGGCCACCCTAAATTGGCAGCGCATGATGTACCGCAATGGGGGGTGGCCCTCAACCCCCCCCACCCCAAATGGAGGGCCCCACCTCATGCAACCCTCCCTGGGGGCAAATATCTGCTCCTAGGAAGGGGCATCTGACCCCAGGGAGGGATGCATGAGGTGAGGCCCCCCCTATCTGCCCCCAGGGAGGGTTGCATGAGGTGGGGCCCTCCATTTGGGGTGGGGGGGGTTGAGGGCCACCCCCCATTGCGGTACATCATGCGCTGCCAATTTAGGGTGGCCCTCAGCCCCCCCTAAAAAGCAGCCTGTGATTTTGTATATTTTTTTTTGTTTACCCAACTTCGCTTGGTGCAGATGGGCCCATTAGTGTGGCTATCTGCCCCCAGGGTGCCCAAACCCTACTGCCCCATCTATTGGGGGTCCTGCCCCACCTTTTGGGGTGCCCCCCCACCCCACCCCCAATGGCTGGGGGACACACCTCATGCAGGCCTCCCTGGGCCTCCTCCAAACGGCTGTGTGAGGTACACCCCACCTCCATTTGCGGTGAGGGGGAGAGGGCCACCCCAAAAGGTGGGGCAGGACCCCCAATAGATGGGGCAGTAGGGTTTGGGCACCCTGGGGGCAGATAGCCACACTAATGTGGCCATCTGCACCAAGCAAAGTTGGGTAAACAAAAAACAAAATGCAAATTCACAGGCTGCTTTTTAGGGGGGGCTGAGGGCCACCCTAAATTGGCAGCGCATGATGTACCACAACGGAGGGTGGTCCTCAACCCCCCCCCCCCAAATGGAGGGCCCCACCTCATGCAACCCACCCTGGGGGCAGATATCTGCTCTTAGGAAGGGGCATCTGACCCCTGGGAGGGATGGAAGAGGTGGGGCCCCCCCTATCTTCCGCCAGGGAGGGTTGCATGAGGTGGGGCCCTCCATTTGGGGTCGGGGAGGGCTGACGGCCACCCCCCGTTGCAGTAAATCATTCGCTGCCAATTTAGGGTGGCCCTCAGCCCCCCCTAAAAAGCAGCCTGTGATTTTGTATATTTTTTTTTGTTTACCCAACTTCGCTTGGTGCAGATGGGCCCATTACTGTGGCTATCTGCCCCCAGGGTGCCCAAACCCTACTGTCCCATCTATTGGGGGTCCTGCCCCACCTTTTGGGGTCCCCCCCACCCCACCCCCAATGGCTGGGGGACACACCTCATGCAGGCCTCCCTGGGCCTCCTCCAAACGGCTGCGTGAGGTACACCCAACCTCCATTTGGGGTGAGGGGGGAGAGGGCCACCCCAAAAGGTGAGGCAGGACCCCCAATAGATGGGGCAGTAGGGTTTGGGCACCCTGGGGGCAGATAGCCACACTAATGGGCCCATCTGCACCAAGCAAAGTTGGGTAAACAAAAAAAATATACAAAATCACAGGCTGCTTTTTAGGGGGGGCTGAGGGCCACCCTAAATTGGCAGCGAATGATGTACCGCAATGGGGGGTGGCCCTCAACCCCCCCCCCACCGCAAGTGGGGGGCCCCACCTCATGCAACCTTCCCTGGGCGCTGATATCTGCTCCTAGGAAGGGGCATCTGACCCCTGGGAGGGATGGAAGAGGTGGGGCCCCCCCTATCTTCCGCCAGGGAGGGTTGCATGAGGTGGGGCCCTCCATTTGGGGTCGGGGAGGGCTGACGGCCACCCCCCGTTGCAGTACATCATTCGCTGCCAATTTAGGGTGGCCCTCAGCCCCCCCTAAAAAGCAGCCTGTGATTTTGTATATTTTTTTTTGTTTACCCAACTTCGCTTGGTGCAGATGGGCCCATTAGTGTGGCTATCTGCCCCCAGGGTGCCCAAACCCTACTGTCCCATCTATTGGGGGTCCTGCCCTACCTTTTGGGGTGCCCCCCCACCCCACCCCCAATGGCTGGGGGACACACCTCATGCAGGCCTCCCTGGGCCTCCTCCAAACGGCTGTGTGAGGTACACCCCACCTCCATTTGGGGTGAAGGGGGGAGAGGGCCACCCCAAAAGGTGGGGCAGGACCCCCAATAGATGGGGCAGTAGGGTTTGGGCACCCTGGGGGCAGAAACCAACACTAATGTGGCCATCTGCACCAAGCAAAGTTGGGTAAACAAAAAACAAAATGCAAATTCACAGGCTGCTTTTTAGGGGGGGCTGAGGGCCACCCTAAATTGGCAGCGCATGATGTACCGCAACGGGGGGTGGTCCTCAACCCCCCCCACCCCAAATGGAGGGCCCCACCTCATGCAACCCTCCCTGGGGGCAGATATCTGCTCCTAGGAAGGGGCATCTGACCCCAGGGAGGGATGCATGAGGTGAGGCCCCCCTATCTGCCCCCAGGGAGGGTTTGCATGAGGTGGGGCCCTCCATTTGGGGTGGGGGGGGGTCGAGGGCCACCCCCCGTTGCGGTACATCATGCGCTGCCAATTTAGGGTGGCCCTCAGCCCCCCCTAAAAAGCAGCCTGTGATTTTGTATATTTTTTTTTGTTTACACAACTTCGCTTGGTGCAGATGGGCCCATTAGTGTGGCTATCTGCCCCCAGGGTGCCCAAACCCTACTGCCTCATCTATTGGGGGTCCTGCCCCACCTTTTGAGGTGCACCCCCCACCCCACCCCAATGGCTGGGGGACACACCTCATGCAGGCCTCCCTGGGCCTCCTCCAAACGGCTGTGTGAGGTACACCCCACCTCCATTTGCAGTGAGGGGGGAGAGGGCCACCCCAAAAGGTGGGGCAGGACCCCCAATAGATGGGGCAGTAGGGTTTGGGCACCCTGGGGGCAGATAGCTACACTAATGTGGCCATCTGCACCAAGCAAAGTTGGGTAAACAAAAAACAAAATGCAAATTCACAGGCTGCTTTTTAGGGGGGGCTGAGGGCCACCCTAAATTGGCAGCGCATGATGTACCGCAACGGGGGGTGGCCCTCAACCCCCCCCCCACCCCAAATGGAGGGCCCCACCTCATGCAACCCTCCCTGGGGGCAGATATCTGCTCCTAGGAAGGGGCATCTGACCCCAGGGAGGGATGCATGAGGTGAGGCCCCCCCTATCTGCCCCCAGGGAGGGTTGCATGTGGTGGGGCCCTCCATTTGGGGTGGGGGGGGGTTGAGGGCCACCCCCCGTTGCGGTACATCATGCGCTGCCAATTTAGGGTGGCCCTCAGCCCCCCCTAAAAAGCAGCCTGTGATTTTGTATATTTTTTTTTGTTTACCCAACTTTGCTTGGTGCAGATGGGCCAATTAGTGTGGCTATCTGCCCCCAGGGTGCCCAAACCCTACTGCCCCATCTATTGGGGGTCCTTCCCCACCTTTTGGGGTGCCCTCCCACCCCACCCCCAATGGCTGGGGGACACACCTCATGCAGGCCTCCCTGGGCCTCCTCCAAACGGCTGTGTGAGGTACACCCTACCTCCATTTGGGTGAGGGGGAGAGGGCCACCCCAAAAGGTGGGGCAGGTCCCCCAATAGATGGGGCATTAGGGTTTGGGCACCCTGGGGGCAGATAGCCACACTACTGTGGCCATCTGCACCAAGCAAAGTTGGGTAAACAAAAAACAAAATGCAAATTCACAGGCTGCATTTTAGGGGGGGCTGAGGGCCACCCTAAATTGGCAGTGCATGATGTACCGCAATGGGGGGTGGTCCTCAACCCCCCCCCCACCCCAAATGGAGGGCCCCACCTCATGTAATCCTCCCTGGGGGCAGATATCTGCTCCTAGGAAGGGGCATCTGACCCCAGTGAGGGATGCATGAGGTGAGGCCCCCCCCTATCTGCCCCCAGGGAGGGTTGCATGTGGTGGGGCCCTCCATTCGGGGTGGGGGGGGTTGAGGGCCACCCCCCGTTGCGGTACATCATGCGCTGCCAATTTAGGGTGGCCCTCAGCCCCCCCTAAAAAGCAGCCTGTGATTTTGTATATTTCTTTTTGTTTACCCAACTTCGCTTGGTGCAGATGGGCCCATTAGTGTGGCTATCTGCCCCCAGGGTGCCCAAACCCTACTGCCCCATCTATTGGGGGTCCTGCCCCACCTTTTGGGGTGCCCCCCCCACCCCACCCCCAATGGCTGGGGGACACACCTCATGCAGGCCTCCCTGGGCCTCCTCCAAACGGCTGCGTGAGGTACACCCCACCTCCATTTGCGGTGAGGGGGGAGAGGGCCACCCCAAAAGGTGGGGCAGGACCCCCAATAGATGGGGCAGTAGGGTTTGGGCACCCTGGGGGCAGATAGCCACACTAATGGGCCCATCTGCACCAAGCAAAGTTGGGTAAACAAAATAAAATATACAAAATCACAGGCTGCTTTTTAGGGGGGGCTGAGGGCCACCCTAAATTGGCAGCGCATGATGTACCGCAACGGGGGGTGGCCCTCAACCCCCCCCACCCCAAATGGAGGGCCCCACCTCATGCAACCCACCCTGGGGGCAGATAGGGGGGCCCCACCTCATGCATCCCTCCCTGGGGTCAGATGCCCCTTCCTAGGAGCAGATAGCTGCCCCCAGGGAGGGTTACAAGGGGTGTCCCTTTCTACTTCGGTGGGGGGGGCATCCCTCCCCCCCCCTTTCATTCAATAAAAAATCCATGGTGGCTAGTGGCCCCCCACCCCCACCTCTTCCCCCACCCCCTTTTCACATACTTTCAATTTTTTTCTTTTTCATTCCCCTGGGGCAGATGGTCAGCCATCTGCCCCAGGGTTCTCATGCATGTGCCCCCATGCTTTGGGGGCCGGGAGGGGGAGAGGGCTGCTTACTTGTGGCAGCCCCCCCCCCTCACAAACGGATCCATGGTGGTCTAGTGGGTTGCTGGTCACGGATCGAGCGCTCTGCGCCGATCCGTGACCAGCAATGCCTCATATATGTGGTGTCCTTGGAAAGGGGGAAACCCCCCCTTTCCAAGGACACCATTTTTTACAAAATCCCTGGTGGTCTAGTGGGCCCCAGGGCCCCAAACCCCCTCCCACCTCCCTCCATCCCTCGATTTTTTATTTTTTTTATTTCACCCCTGGGGCCAGTGATCATCTGCCCCCAGGGGTCTCTGCCACTGTGGCCCCATGCCTTGGGGCCACGGGGGAGGGGGGCGCTTACCTAGTAAGCAGCCCTCTCCTCCCCCTGCGTCACAAACGGATCTGTATTGATCCGGTGGCATTGCTGCCCACGGATCGCGCGCCCTGCGCTCGATCCGCGGGTAGCAATGCCACATAATGGGTATCGTTGGAAAGGGGAGAATCTCCCCTTTCCAACGATACCCGCCTCGCTCTCCGGCTTGAAATACAGCCGGAGATCGAGGCGGACAAAGAAGGTCTCTTACCTTCCCTCTTCCCCGCAGCAGCCGAAAATGGCTTCTGCGGGGAATTTACTTTCAGTTTCACGCCGACGTGCGTTACGCACGCCGACGTGAAACTGAAGGTAATCCAGCCCCCTGGCAGTGAGGGGGCCTCCCCCTCACATGAAACTGAAGGTAATCCAGCCCCCTGGCAGTGAGGGGGCCTCCCCCTCACATAGCCCGGGGGTTGGATTACAGTTTTGAGCGATCCCTGCTTTGCAGGGATCGCTCAAAACAAGGTGCCGAAAAGGACGAGCTATCTCGTCCTTGGCACTGCGTATGCACTTCCAAGGACGAGATACCTCGTCCTTGGCACTTAAAGGGTTAATGAGATCTGATAATATTGGTGTTACTACTTTAGTATTGTATATATTTACCATTGTTGTTTTCTGAGTACAAAGTGCGTTATTGTGATAGTGTACATACCTTTGAATATTAATTATATAAAGACTGTCTTTTCAGTAATACAGTGTGTGGACATTCCTTTGTGGGGGCTTGGGGACTACACTGTACTTAAGAACCAGCCTGCATCCATCCTGAGAAGCTAGGCCTTGATTGCTCGTCAATTTCTACCACAATAGAGAATCTTAGCTGGGGTCCTCTGGGCCTCTCCTCTACCATATAGAGAGCAGAAGTACAGACACCCACCTCCAGTCTTTACATTTACCAAGATCACAAAGTGTATCAGACACAAGTGCCACGAGTGCAGCAGGTACTGCAGCAAGAGTGAGTGCAAATAAATCCGACACCAGGGGAGTCAAAACAAGCCCCTATGCCGACACAGCAGTATGCAAACACAGGACAAGTGCTGACACCCAGAATAGGTGTCACTTTGGTAGGAGGAAATCCTTTCACAGGACCGGGGTTAACCTGTTCCCACAAAAGGATAGCTCACAGGGTTACTCGATGTGTTCAGTACTATCTGTTACACCAGACCCCCAAGAGGAATCAAGGGTCAATGTGACGATAGGAGGCAAATCTTTTTAGTTTCTAGTAGACACTGGAGCCGCTCGTTCATGTATACGAGCGGAAAAATATACAATGTCGCGAATTGCCATGAATGCTGAAGTTTTCTCTGGAGCTACAATTCGAGTTCCTTTTAATAATGAATTACCAGTCTCTATAGGAGAGTGTGACATGTAAAACTTAACATGATGATTTCATTCTCTGATCAAGGAATAGTGTGTTCCACTCCATGATGAATTGGTGAATTTATACTGACATTCACAGGGCAAGAGGTTATGTGAGGCATTCTAGTAGATCCAGAGATGTTTCTGTATGGGGTGAGCATTCTATTGGCATGGCTACCTGGCTATGTGGGAGAGATTGTGAGGATACCTGATGAGATTTTGTTTAGACCACGGATACCTATGAACGAAGAGGGAGGACAGACTATACCTAGAGAATTAGAAGCAGCCAAAGTACAAAGGGAAATGGCAATGCTCAAAGGAGTAGATGATGACGGTAGACCATGGAGAACAGTAATAGCTCTCGATTAAGGGTACAGATTGACTGACATAACTTGAGAATGACATGTTCAGTGAAGACCGAACAGACCATGAAGTGGTGTTCTTTATGAGCATCACATACTGGATAAAAATAGAGAAAAGGGAAGTCCCACAGCGAATCACAATAATGCGGCAGCATCTAGAACATTTTCAGAAAGACTTAGAGAAGGTGCCAAACGTTCATTGGACCACAGGCCCTTATGACATAGGTTTTTTAAACTGAATAGGGGAGGTCAAAATAAAGTTGAAACCAGAAGCGATTGTACCTCAAGCAAGACAGTACCCTATGTTTCAAGAGGCCAATGAGGGTATATTTCAGACTATCTTGGCACTGATGAAATAAGGAATTCTAGCACCATTAGAATTATTGTATAACTCGTGGTGTATCCGATCAAAAAAATCTAAAGGCGGGTCTTGGAAATGTATACAATATATGAGACCGATTAACCAGAGTTTCCTTCAGTTCTTAATCCGGCAACAATACTATCCATTATCCCGGTGGAAGTTTGATATTTCACGGTGATCGATTTGAAATATGGGTTTTCTCAATCCCATTGCACAAAGACTCACAGACGTGACTTCCTTTGCATTCCGCTAAACTCGACTGAAACATACTCGTTTCCCCAGGGGTATTTTGAGTCCCCATCGATCTCTAACAGCGTCCTGCAGATGGACTTAGGCAATATTGATTTTAACAGTGGGGGTGATACAATACGTAGATGACATTTTAATGTGTAGCACAACAGAAGATGAGTGCAGACAAGGTTCTATTCAGTTGATGACTATTCTAGCAGACAAGGGATACAAGGTAGATAAGGAGAAGTTACAATACTGCCAAGAAGAGGTGTTATATATAGGGCAGTTGATTTTGCATGAAGGAAAGAAGGTGACACCTGAAAGAGCTGAGGTGATTATGAAAACCTTGAAGCCAAATACATTGAAAAAGATGGAACAGTTTTGGGGGGCTATGAAACTATGTTAGAGCCTGGGTGTTTGACTACAGATCATATACAAGACCTCTTTTGCAAGCTTTAAAGAAAGCACAAGGGGATAAAGGGAAAATAGAATGGACTGAGGAAATGCAGGAAGGGTTTGAGGAGCTGAGAAAAGCAATTTGTACAACCCCTGTTTTGGGAATTCCCAATTATGTGGAGGAATTCCATCTGTTTTCGCATACAAATTGGATAGTCATGACAGCAGTACTTACACAGAGAACCATGTTGTGGTACAATCCTTTAGCATATTACAGTGTGATTTTGGGCACATTCATGAGAGGACACTTTCCTTGCAAACAGTTGTTGGCAGCCGCTGCTTTCAAAATTGTGAAGACTACAAGTATTGTCATGGGCTGCTCTATGACCCTTTTCATGGTTCATGGTCTATTTGCAATTTAAGAGAAACCCAAATGCACATTGACATCTCAAAGAGCTTCAGTTTATGAGATAATGATTTCGAACCCAATGATTAAAATTGTAATATGTAAAACAGTGAATCCTGCCACGTTTATAGCTGAGCCAGTAGAAGAAGGTGATCATGTGCATGACTATGCTAATTTTGTTGAATTGTATGATGATATACCCCATGTGAAGGAAAATGCTTTAGCAGGAGGGGACATTCTCTTTATTGATGGTTCTTTTAAAATTGATCAGACAAGTGGAGAGAGGCATTCAGGTGCCGCAGTAGTATGACACAGCTAAAATGGAGGATTTGAAGTTGTAACAAGTGCAAGACTACTGTCTCACTTTTCAGCACAAGCAGCAGAATTAGTAGCACTCATTGTCGCACTCGAGAAACATGAAGGGCAGGAAGTGGTCGTGTACAGTGACTCCACCCTCGTGACATCAACCGTACATGCAGGGTTAGCATGTTGGAAAAGGTGGGGCTACCTTCGTGCAGACCGCACTCCGCTGCAGCACGCATACATCCTGCTCTTGTCAGAAGAGACGTTGATATTCACACTTTTTTACAGGATCCTAAAAATGGCCCTGTGATAAGCAGGCTTCTCATTGTAATTATTGAGCACATTTTACAGTTACAAGTATAAAGTAATTTGAGGACGGTATTAAATTCAGAAGCTGGCAAGGTTCTAGAGAATGAACAAGGGCCACGAGTACCAGGATGGTACAAAAGGTGGATGCCAATGTTTTGGTGTATATTATATGCCTGCACGATTACACTCTTTGGGCCTCATTACGGGTATGGAGGTAGCCATGGTTCTATTAGACCAATGGCTGCCCCCATACCGCATACCGGGTCCGGGTTCTCGGTATGGGGATTTACCGGATCATTCCATCCTTGGAGGACCCGGCAAGTCCCCATTCTGAAAACTCCCATAGGGCTCCCATAGGGCTCAATGGGAATGGGGAAGGAGCTAATAACAGGCCCGCAAATAGTTGGCCCGTTATTAGCTCCCTGGTCCCTTAGTGGCTCCCACTAATGACGGTTGGTAAAATCAGCCGGCCTCAGTGAGACCCGCTAAGGGACCTCGGAATGCGGCAGTAAGGGGTTAACGGCACCAACATCCTTACCGGTGCCGTTAACCCCTTACCGCCGCATTTGTGATGAGTCCCTTTGTCTTTCAGTTTCTCCTCTTTTACAGTCTCTATCATATTAGTACTTTTGCTGATGTAGTGGCCATTATGGCTTCCCCTCACTACGGGAACTGCTTTTGATTTGCTTACTTCCACTGAGGCAGAGGTTCCTATGGTTCACCCCACTGTGAGAACTGTTCTTGATTTGCTCCATATGTATTAGTCAAACACTGATTTTGTAAGACATAAGAAAAGTGATAAGAGGAAGATAATGAGGGGATAAACACTTACCTAGATGATGCATCACACTTGGGTAATAACATATGTGATCAGCACATGAGAAAGGTTGGAGAGAGAATGTCTGTGGAGAGTTGCTACATCTGTGATTTCATACCCTATGCCATGAATACAGTGCAAACTTCAATTTCCAGAGAAATGCCAGAACATGATGCCAGGTGTCTCGTTCATCTTGCAACGATTATTGCCAGAGGCCAATTTCAGGGAAGTTGGGCCACTTTGCGATGCAGATCGAAATGGTCGTTTCCATACCAGGATGATTATATCAAGACTACACCAATGGAAAAGGAACCTGAATGGAAGAGCAAGTTGTTTATGTATTCTGCAGCAGGACAGGAAGAGGTGATCATTAAAGAGATGAAGAGAATTAACTGCCCTGATAAAATAGAAGTGGCTGGATGGCCTGGATGTTGGGAATGAACTCAAGTCTTAGTCTATGGTTGAGTAAAATCCAAGAAAGAATGGGAAGATGGACTGATGTCCTGTGCAGCTCATCTACTGAAGCCAGTGTATATACAAGAGGTACAGAAAGTAAGCAATGGGTTTTGGAAGTCATGGGCTAAGCATGCCAAACTGCTGACATGCTTAGAAGATGAATCATGTCCAATGGTTGTGATCCCATTGGCAAATTTGACATTGTGTTTCCGAAAGAGAAGGAAATAATCATGTGGGATACAACAAAGGCTGCAAAACTACAGTTGACACTTCAGGGATGGAGCAGGGACAGCTGTTCTGATGTATAGATATTGGACTTGTGGGCCTAGGGCCTATATGAAGCTGCCCAAAATTTGGGGAGCAAGGTGTTCCTTGGTGCTTATTCATGTTCAAGCATTAGTGATTCCTCAGAGTGTCCTGAACATTGTAGAATTTCCAAAGATGATACCCATTTGAGAAGGAGTAGATCGCTTGAATTTCTCAATTGATCCAGAAGAGGGAATTACTTCACAGCCAAATCAATAGAAGCGTATGACTCCATTCCTTATGACCACATGTTGTTCAGCAATACTGCTTCAATATTTACGACTAAATTCAGACATGGGATCCAGATGATGGACAATGCCAAATGGTTGCAAATTACCAGGTGGAAACTTCCGAAGACAATCAACACTACTATAAAGGGAATCAATGCTACCAAGGAAGAGCTGAGGGCCATATGACTGATGACCATCCAGAACAGATATGTCCTTGACAAGATCACAGTGATGGAAGGAAGAGTTTGTGCCAAAATTGGGCCATCATGTTGCACATTCAAACCTTCTCACAATGACGAAAATGGGACCTTGACAGAGGCCATAACAGTATTGACAAACCTGCATAATCAGATAGAAGACAAGACTGAGGACATTATAAATGACAGCTGGTTTGTGCCCATATTCTCATGGATTCTGCAGTACTGCTTCAATATTTACGACTAAATTCAGACATGGGATCCAGATGATGGACAAGGCCAAATGGTTGCAAATTACCAGGTGGAAACTTCCGAAGAAAATCAACACTACTATAAAGGGAATCAATGCTACCAAGGGAGAGCTGAGGGCCATATGACTGATGACCATCCAGAACAGATATGTCCTTGACAAGATCACAGTGATGGAAGGAAGAGTTTGTGCCAAAATTGGGCCATCATGTTGCACATTCAAACCTTCTCACGATGATGAAAATGGGACCTTGACAGAGGCCATAACACTATTGACAAACCTGCATAATCAGATAGAAGACAAGATTTAGGACATTATAGATGACAGCTGGTTTGTGCCCATATTCTCATGGATTCTGCAGTGGATGGCAAACACTTCAAGTTTCTTGGAGCATTATTGCTCATGGTGATGTTTGGATTCTGTGTGATCAAGATAATAATCACCCAGTGCAAAAAACAGCAAAGAATGCAGTAGGAATGAAGATCATGTTCGATGTCGAATCTGGGTTCGGACCCAAAGAATTCACTGATGAAGATGTCAGAAAATACATAGAGGGCAGCATCATAGCACCTGATGGAACAAAGTTCCTGTATCTGAATATTCATAAGAAGTATGTGGGATGATGGGTCTATTGTAATCCGAATGGAGAGTACAGCTATATGATTTGGAGTGTGGATGAACATGCTAAATCAGCCGGCACCCTGAGGGGGTGATGAAGATCTGGACTCCAAAGAAGCACTTCTTCATGAGAAAATATCAATATGTGGAGACCTCTGAAGTTGTGGTCGATGAATCGACCAGAGGGGGGAATGTAGAGGAGCAGCTGCATGCCTCTGCAGGAAATCCCACCACCCTACCTCCTGGATGTTGGAAGCCTAAGATTGTGCCATGCTTGACACCAGCAGTTGTGACCATACCACGGCGAATATTTGAAAGAAGGTACCCCCTGAGAAAACCTTATCAAATGTATTCCCGAAGAAACGACAATCTGAGGGAAGATTATTATTTATTATTATTTAACATTTATAAAGCGCTCACACAGCCCACAGGCATCGAGGCGCTGTTACAGGAATTGTTTGTTTTTCTTAGTTGTGTAATTGTGTTGTTTTTTTTGTCTTAGTTACATATTTATAACGCGCTTAAACACCCAGAGGTTTCTAAGCGGACCCGGGGATCGAACCTGTTGTTGCTTCGTGTCGTCTTGCTTCCAAGACGCGCACGCTGCCGCTGAGCTATCCTCCCGGGACAAGAAGGAATATGAGAAAGAGCAAAAGAGGACCTTGTGACGTCACAAGAAACGAGCGTGACGCCCTAAGAAGACTGATTGAAGAGAATGAATGGACCTTATAGAAACTGATGATGAAGTTAAGAGTCAAGTAAACTTTCATATGCAAGAAGAAGATTGCATGTATGTGACGTACTGCAGAAATTGCAAGCCATTCAATAACTGCACAGAGGCAGCAACGCAAATAGATCAAGTAATCTTAGTAGCTGTCTAGATGCAGTGATTAAACTGCAGGCGGAGCCACCATTGTATAGAAGCTGGACATGAGTGTCGTGAATTTAGTAAGTCTGGACCCATGGAGAGGAAAGGCTGAGAACTGTGTCACAGCAAGAATTAGCTGAGATTGTGGATACAAATGGCGAGGCTGTCTGGCCAGGTGCCAAACTGAAGTAAGCCAAGGCCGGTTATCTATTCTCAAAGGCAGTGAATGTGAGAAGCAGAATCATCCATTGTTAAGGTGCAAAGAAAGAATACCATGCATGACAAGTTTTATTCATTTAAGGCATTTAAATGCCGCAAAATGGTCCAAATCGTGGTCTACTGTCACGTGAGTCAAGGATGGAAATAGAGTTGAGCTTGGAGTATTAGACCTACGATAGTGCGTGCTCGCACTCCCTTATATTCCCATCAACAAGAATACACTGCAAGGCCAAGTTCAAAGACAATCATCATGGCAGAAGGCATGAGTGATGAGAGACTTTGGGCTTATTGGGTGGGGAGGTAAAGTCAAGTCCATCTCCTGGAACCTGGGTTTGAGCATACGTGCTGCTAAATGAACCGAATGTTCCAGACATGGCACGAACATGCCAACCAATTATAGAGGGCTGTATAATGAAAGTCCTTATAGTTTGAGAGCCAATGATATACTGTGTACTTAATAGTGATGAAGATGACATGTTTTAGAGGTAGGCATAAGTTGTCCACCTGACAGTAGATATCTAATCACAATACCATCCCCTTTGAAAGTGTGCTTAGATGTTCCCCTTGAGCCTATCACAACCCCTGGTAGGTTTTTCTCATTTGCCACAAGGTATGACATCACTTATGACACATTTTTAGCATATACATTTTTTTAAAATAAAAGATCACACAGAGAACTTGAGCGAATGTCTGTTGATGTCCGTTTTAATCCCTGTTTTAGACAATAGATAATAAAACATTAAACTTTCCCATCTTCCTGAGTTGGTTTGATTATTTGGTTTCAGAGTTCTTCTGCATTCCCATCTATTGCATGTGTGTTATCCAAAGGGCTCAAAGCTCATCATACTTTCAATGCAATATCAAAATAAACACAGTGATGTAATGGAAAGGTACTCTACTGGCTGCCCGACCAACAAAAAAAGAGGATTACATGAAATGGTGGACAGGATTTATAGGGATGGACAGTGTCTATTGGTGGTTTAAACTCACATGTTGAAAAGACCAATAACATTGCGAACTACAAACAACTCTAATCTTATGGGGATTGTAGTTTTCGCATTGGTATGTTATTGTTATTTTTTTCATGATGCTGCTCGAACATTGAAGTTGAGAGTAAAGCATAATCCGAGCCTCTGTGTGTTGACATAGAATTGAATGTGTGAACACGCAAACGCACAATGGCAAAATAATTATGTGTCATAGCATAGCATATGAGAGGCAAATCATATTATCCAAATGTTTTAATTTTTCTACATTTTCGGATATATGCAATTTTAGTACAGCTGAAATTTGAACAATTAAACCATATGAAATGTTTTTTCTGACATTTTCGACTGAAACAAATAAAACACCCCTGTGTTGTCACAAAATGAACCATCACTGTTATGGTGGGTTTCAAGGAGAAGTTAACAAACAGCCTCTCCCCTCACACAACAGACCATGCCTTACTAGCATTACCATTGCCTGCCAAGGTGAGCAGAAAAGATGTCTGACTAGTGAAGAAGATGCAACAACTGGTTTGGAGGGGTTAGGTACTCAAAATGAGAATAAAGCCCAACCAGTTATGATCCAGCAGACCATTGCCCAGAGTGGTAAGAACTGTTAAAGTAACAATGATTATGAAGCAAATAGCGGAATGCAGGCACACATTGAATATGAAATAACAGTCTTGGCTCCAGAGGAAAGTGTTGATGATTGCACCACAATGGTAAATATTTCCGCCCTTGCCAAATACAACATCATATCTGACCGGTCCCTGATGGAGGATTCAATTACAATGGACATGGCCAAGTACACAGTCAGCAGCGATGGGAATGAAAGCTTTGAGTCCAAACTGGAGGATTTATTAGCAAACATCACTGCCTATTTTGACAGGAAAGTAACACAAATTACTGCATACTCGATGGACCTTTCTACCGCTACCAGTGCTGAGCATTTTTCCGATCTGTATATGGTAGTGGATACAAATGAGGAAAGAGGCAACAATGATTTTAAGCAAAATAGTACTTGCTGAAGTAATATTTATCTCAATTAGAGGAGTACCCGGACAGGAAACTTTAGAAGACAAGTGTCTTATAGAGGATATACAAGAATCCTCTCTGAGTGGCCATAGAGATGGCTCAGGAGGTAAATCTGGTGTAAACGTAGACCAAACCCTCATAGGAGCTATGCAGAAAATATTGGAATCCTCTCCAAAAGCTCTAATCAAAAGTGCCCCATGGGGAAAATTCTTCCAGAGAGAATTTCTGTCGACAACCAAGATCACCACCCAGGTATAGGCTTAGCCTTGCAGAAGGATTTACTGTTGTAGCTCCTACACTAGGTGTTGCTAGTAAATAAATTATTGAACAAAACAGTCATTTATTTCAGAGAAGAGAAAATAGAGGGCCTGATTTTCCTGGAGAAAAGTTTGGATTTAATTAAAGACTTGGTATCCTGTAAGAAAACATATCCTGCATTTCTAGTAACAATCCAAATAACATTGGGTGGGAGTAATTGGATTACATTGGTGACTAAAATGCTGGGCTGGTCTTCATTAGAGATCAAGCTCTAAGTCACAAGAATGAAATTCAGTCTCAGTGAGTTTGCAATCTAATAACCAGAATGTAACTGAGTCAATGGAATCCTCCATATTTGAGTGCACTTATCATCCAAAATATGTAATTGAGACAGCCTCCCAAAATGCTGATAAGAGAGAGGCAACAGGGAGTTAAGAAGGCAGTATTGATATGTGACAGGTTGAAAAGATGTGCAATGGCTACTAACAAGACCCACATGAATGGCTTGCTCTCAAATAATCTAGATAATGAAGGAAATGTACCTGACCCTGAGCAAGATCTTCTTGCAGGATTGAGAATATTAAATCTAATCTGCACATTTAAGTGCTGTTTTCTTGGAAACAACAATGCATACAGGGGGCACTAATCCAAGTATTAGCCAGCAATATGGGAATAGAGGGGCTATCTAAAAAAGTGTTGGTCACTTTAAGGATCTTATCAGATTGCATGTTCTGTGGGTGGAGGCTGTAGTGTGTGAGTATCATTTGAAAATGGCCACATCCATGATTTGATTTGAGTTAAAAGAAATATCATGTCTGAACCCGGAGTAGAAAGCTATTTAGGAAAACTTGTCAAATTCTGCTGTAGAAGTGGAGACAAGTACCACTACTCAAAGCTCCTCCCTCATGCTGCCTATATGTTGGGAGCCAGAATGTGAGACATGTGCAGTACCAGCAAAAATACCTATACCGAAAACAATCTTGGAAGTAAGGTTCACATTAAGGAAGCCATACTTGCATTCATGACAATATGATGGCCATTGGAATGAAATCCCAGAGGAAGTGTGAAAACTGAGCAAAAGAGAAGATTGGTGACATCATGAAAAGCAGAGCTGATGCACCGAGGAAAGAGACAAGAAGCTGAAGTTCATCGATATTCTATAGGCACTGAAGAGGAGGTGTCAAGGATGAGCAACATTTCTGGCTTGAGATGAAGATGCTCATGCTACAGAAATCATGAAGAAGATGTCAAGTAATTTTACTATTGGACAGATGCAGTAACGCAAGTAGACAAATTATTCTTAAAGGCTGGCTACGTAGTGAATAGATTGTGGCAATGCGCCAACGTATATGCATAGGAGTTTAAGGACTATAGACGATTCCACAATGCACATTAGCAGAGCAGGATCCCGTGAGCAGAAATGCTTTTCAGCGTGTTGATGTTAGAAATCGAAAACTTAACCATGGAGTCTTGGTTTGCCCAGGACCAGGAAGTCATTGCCACTGTGAGCCTGAATGTGTGTGCAGTAGTTACAGAACGTGTGAAAAGAACAAAACTCCTGACTTTGGTGAGGAGCAAGAACATTTAACACGCCAAAGGTTCATCATTTAATAGTATTTTAAATGCAGAAAGGCTCCATAAACATGATCTAGAGTCACATGGATGGATGAAAATAGATATGGGTACGAGCTGTATTGAAACCAAGAGACAGAGTTCTCCCTCTTATTCTCAAAGCAGAGAACATTTCCAAGGTCAAGTTCGAAGCCTTAATTGACTGGCAGAAAGCTAGAGTGATGATAGATGGCAGGCTAATTGGTGGGAAGTAATGGTTATGACCAGCCCACCAGCACCTGGATGCCAGCATGCGTGTTACTTGCATGTGTGGAATATTACAGAGGAGTATGAGGGTGCCAACCAATTATAGAGGGCCACATAATAGAGAGTCATATAGTTTGTATAACCAATGGGACATCATGTATTTGATAATGTTTGTAGAAACCTGCACTAGAGGAGGGTTTAGTAGCCCCACCTATTGTTAGAGACCCAATCACCTTCCGTGACAAGTATGGAACGTATACCTAGATGTTCCCTTTAAGCCAATCACTTTCCCAAGTAGGTTTTTGTACTTTACCACATAGGTTGACGTCAATGATGATGAGTTTTTAGTATATAAGCTACATTTTTTATGAAATGCGTTGAGTGAGAAGATCGAGCAAGTGCGTCTATGTTCACTGTAACTCCCTGTTTTAGATAACTGATATTAAAAGAGACATATTTTGCCAA
Source organism: Ambystoma mexicanum (assembly GCF_040938575.1). Classification (NCBI taxonomy): domain Eukaryota; kingdom Metazoa; phylum Chordata; class Amphibia; order Caudata; family Ambystomatidae; genus Ambystoma; species Ambystoma mexicanum. The sequence continues at coordinate 435,645,809 of NC_090934.1, read as the reverse complement.
CTTCCTGAGTCAGTTTGATTATTGATGTTTGAGTATATTCTGCATCTCCATCCATCTCAAACTAGTGTTACCTCATTTTAAATGGCTTGTATTGGGTACATTAGTTCATGTGGTAGCAGAGCTGATGGCCAAAAATCCATGGACCTAGTAAGCTTTGGGATCCCGGAAATATCGGACGTCCTCTGCCATTTAGCTGGAGGTACGTGAAGCTCCCTGTATATAGTGGTCATTAGTTAAAATAAAACTTGCAAGTACAGGTGGGACTGGTCCCTCGTTTTCAAGCAGAATCCCCTCACAACTTCTAAGGGAAGCTGAGCGAACCAAAGGCTGAAGCGGCTGATTGGGGAGGAGGCGATTCAGAGGGTCAGAAGTCGAAAACGTGAATGGTGAGCAGACTGAGTGAGGTGGCAAACTGAATGAGCACTGAGTGGGGACAAGTGATAATGGGGAAAGAGTAACAGAGGGTTAGTTGGGGTATTTTATTTTGTGGATTTAATACGAAGAGTGTCATAGTTTAAGACAAAAAGCATCATAGTTTACGGTATAAGATGAGGAGCGATCTATATAATAAGCCTGGAATCCCACATCAAGGTTGTTTAGAAGGAACTCGTCCTAAAGTCCAAGTGGACACATTTTTATTATATATTTTCTATTTGTTTTTATTGTTTTTGGTTAAAATTAACCTTTTACAAACAGTTCACTTTCCATTTTCATACTTCACATAGATAAAACAAGACATTTGTCAATTGAATTTAGAACCAATTTTACATAAAATAACTTTTCCAACTAATACCAGTGAAGTTGAGGTCCTACCACCACAGATCCTCTATAACATGTGTCAGAGCATAACATCACTCATTTGGCTAATCCTTAAGCACTTCTCCCTGGGACAAGTGGACATATCTAGGCTATGTATGATCAAGGATCGTTAAAGAGGACAGTGTATACTCCGATCTGAGTCATTATTGGGGGAAGGAATGGTCACGAGGAGCGTTCACGGAAGTATATGTGGGCCAGTCAGTCTGTCAGTTTGTCTATCAGTCTGAATATTGTATATTGTATGTGGTGAAGAAATGAAATATTGAAAAACAAGGAAGAAATAGACTGGCGGAAACATTGAGATTTTGCATTGTATTATTTATTTATATAGTTGATTGACAATGTTCAGCGAATAAGTAGATTGAAGTAAACTTGACATAGAGGCTTGGGGCTGTGACGATTGGTCCATGCTCATATTGTATTATTTTTCTGGAAAGCATTCATTTGTGTAAAAGAATGGTAGGTTGTGACAGTTGACTGTGACTAAGTCATGATGGAGTATATTACTCTGCTTATACACTTGTTTAGTCAGCTGCCGAAACACGCACCCATGCTCAAACAGTACAGTGCAGAATGGGTTAAGGGTACGGCAGATAAAATGTTCATGCCATGGCCACAATGGGCTCACTGTCCAAAGCAGTTTTGCAACATATGATGACAACACTTCGCTTGAACGCGGGACACGGCAATGATATTTGCAGTTGGGATTGATCCCCGTTATTACACTTCCAGTAATGATCAAGAGCAATAAAGTTGGATAAGCCCTGATTTGAGAAAGGCACCTTGCCGAAACACGTGTAATCCATAGGGCAGATCAATTCAACTTTCTTATCACACAACAGCAATTGGACTTAGTCTCCAGCATTATTTTTTTTCTGGCGCAGTAATAAGGTGTGACCACAGCAGCCTGGTTTCCTAATTAAACAAAAGGAGTTGAGGAACTCGAAGTCTCCGTTCTATGGCACACCAATGCGACAGTGCACATTTTTGCATTCAATCAGGTCGCGGGGGTTCTAAGTGATATCAATCCAAAAGTTCCTTCAAAATCTGTCCATACTTGCATGCAGCATACACGGGAAAGAAGCTAGAAAAGAGGTAAGCTAGCTTAGAGCTTTGAAAGATGTACCAGGAGGAAAGGGAAGACTCTCCTCCTGAAGACTGGATGCTTACCCAGTGTAAAGATGGGGGTGAAGAGCCTTCTGCTCCCCCTACTGTGTCTGAAATAAATGGCTATAATACAAAAGATGAAGGATTATATCCTTTAAAAGAGCTTAAGCCAGCAACATGTTATAGCAACCCAACCTATAAGTCACCTGCATGTAGCAGGAACGAGAGTCCCAAAAACACTGCAGGGGACAAGAAAAGAAGTGATCAACCAGATATGTTTCTAGACATAGAGAGAGAAATAAAAGATGGAAAGGATAGAAAGACAAAATTGACGAGGTAGCGCTCATACAGAACGAATGGATGGGCAGTCTGATATTGCTCAAACTTGATGGAAAGAGTGTTGAGGAAGTAAGACAAAAAGAAGATCAGGACGAACAGGATAAAAATGATAAAGAAAGAGAGAAACGATTGAAAGAAGACGAGGCCAAAAGAAAGAGTAGACAAAAGACAACAACTGTATCAAGATGAACAATTGAAAAAACAGTAAAGAGCATAGGAGCAAAGTAAGTATGATAATAGACAAAGAGCAATCGAAGAACGAGATAGGCTAGAAAAGAAAAGAGAAGAAGAAGAACAGAAATTAAGAGATAAAAGAATGCAAAGACGCATAGATGAAAAAGTGTGTAGAGCAAACGAGAGAATGGAGGTGAAAAGACAGGAAGAGGAAAGGGTTAGGGAGGAAGCAAAGAAACTAAGAGAGTTTGATGAGGAAATGGAACTCAAGAGAAGGCAAAGGGCACGTGACATTGATCGCATTGAGAAAGAATGAATGGAACCTAATCCCGTAGTAGCATGACAGGACATAGAAGAATTCTTCCCGACACATGAACAAAGAGCAGATCTAGAGTATAATTTTGATATAAAAAGCATTGGAGAGAAAATCGATAAGGTTTATCATGAGATGAGGAACATAAGAGAATAAAAAAATTAAGGAAAAAATTATCGATTTGAAGGTGCACAGTTCCAAGGCAAAGAGGGAGGTTTGTTCAGCCTCGAGCAAAGAGCCTTGTATTTGGACATGCTGACTCTGAATAGATATGAGAAAGAGGGAAGCCACACTAGTTGGGGAGAAGATATGTCAGAGGAAGACAGAGAAATCTTCTGTGGGGAGGAGGGAGCTAGTGCATGTGATCCTGAGGGGTGTTCTCTGACAGACAGGGAAGTGAGATGGTCAGATCTGGACCCACCTAAACCGAGGACACCAGAGCCCCTTGGTGCAGCCATATCGACCTAAAGGGTGATCCTATAGTGTGAGGGGGGACTTCCCACCATATGTGAGCAGCCTAAGGTCATTACCAGGAAGAAGATGGTCCTTGCTATGTACAGGCAGATGATGGGGGATGAATGCGATTTTGGGATCTCGCAGTTCCCGTTGTTAGAAAAAGAAGGGGTCAGACCACAGTATATACCATGGCCACAAATGGATAAGTATAATTTAAGGTGTAAACTCCCGAGTTTAACGTTGGGTGCCATAAAATGGATCTATGCAATAGAGAAAATGACAGGAGGAAATAAGCTTGTGATAGGGGACATTAATGGTCTTCTAGCAGCTATACTTGGGGAAAGAGCAGATTACATTTGGTCGAGAGCAGGATACGCAGGTCTCACTGCCCAGAACACAGCTCATGATGGAGCGCCGATTAATAATTGTAGAACAGCAGTCTGGAAAGCACTTCGAGTACAAAATCCTGATATGTCGGATATGGGTGCTATAATGGCACGTTAGATTCAGGTCTGGGAGGATACGCTTATTTATATTCAAAATTTCCAAGAGCAATGGGGCTTGGAAATGCGTGAGCTGTGGGGGAAATCCATACCTGTATTCTATCATATATTATGTCAAGGGCTACCAGACAAGGCGCAGAGACAGCTCAAGAAGCTTTTGGGGATGGAGGCAAAACCATGGCCAGAAATACAGCTGACCATACTGCATCATTGACGACTGTTGCAGCAGAAGAATCAAAAGAGAGAATATGGTAGAAAAATGGAGGAAGCTAAGTTTGTACAGAAAAAGCTATCAAAGTATTCTATAGAAGGGGCAATGTTAACTAGTGGAGAAGGGCCAGGATCGTAGCAAGCAGCAGGTATGCCACAATTGAATAACCAATGGCAGTTTGATCAATTAGGAAATGGATTTATACTACAAGGTAGGGGAAACTTCTGCGAAGAGGAGGTTTTTAGAATAATCAGGGGAATTTCCAGAGTAACCAAGTTGGGTTCAGTCTACGCAGAATGATAATCAAGGCATGCAGGGAGGGGAAATTCGAAGACTCCCTCCTGTGTGTTGGCACATGTGGAATGACAGGGCACATAGCACGAACATGTGGGAGTCAAGGGAATGTGCAGAATGAGCAGTTCTCAAGAGGGGGGACCGCTTTTCTGCCTGCATATAGCTTGCAAAATAGGGATGGTTTGCCCAAGATCAAACAGTGTATCAAACACAAGCGCAGATAATGCAACAAGCTTTGCAACCACAGCAAGCACCATTAAATCTGCTACAAGGAGAGTCACAGCATGCACCCATGCAGATACAGCAGAGCGCGAACACAGGACAGTTATTGACTCCTAGGCTAGGCGGTGTCACTATCGAAGGAGGGAAGCTTTTTATGGGCACAGGAATAAGTATGTAACCACAATAGGACAGCTCACTGTGTGACTTCATGTGTGCACTAATATCAGTAACGGCTACACCTCAGGAGGAACCAAGGGTTGACATCACAATATGAGTAAAATCCTTTTCTTTTTAGTAGACACAGGTGCAACTCGCTCATGTATACGGGAAGGAAAATGTTTACTCTCAGGTAATGCCAAGAATGCTCAAGGCTTCACAGGAGCTACAAGTAGAGTTCCTTTTACTGAAAAAATGCCAGTCTCTATAGGAGAAAGCGATATGTCTGTCCCATTTTTGTATTCAAAACAGACACCAGTTAATGTACTGGGTCGAGATCTAATGACGAAGCTGCACATTATGGTTTCTTTTACTGATGAAGGCGTAGTGTGTTTAATGCCAGGAATGCATTATTTAAATGTGAGCGAAATCATCATGGCATTTACAGGGCAAATAGCCATACAAGGCATACAGTTAGAACCAGAAGTATTTCATTATGGGGTACACATTATGTTAACATGGCTGACTGATTTAGTAGGTAAGACTATGAGAATACCTGATGAGTTTCTCTTTAGTCCTGAGATTCCCATGGATGAAGAGGAGGGACAGATTTTTCCCTTAGAGTTACAAGCAGCTGTAGTATGAGGGGTCTTGGCCAGGCCATAGGATTTGATGATAACGGCAGATCTTAGAGCACAGTAATTGCTATTAGAGAGTGATACAGATTAACTGACGCCACTGACAAGGGCATATTTAAAGACGACCCATCTGATAACGAAGTAGTGTTCGAAATGAGAATTACAAACGGGTTAGGGCACAAAGACGTGAGGTACCACAGAGAATGGTGATAGTGTGACAGCAGCCTGCATTTTATTGATGAAGACATGGGGAAAGTGCTAGTTTCATTATGGACTACGGGCCCTTATGACGTAGGCCTATTAGGAGAAGTTAAGATTATCCTGAAGCCAGGAGAAATTTTACCTCGAGCACGACAGTATCCCATGTCTCGAGAGGCAGAAGTGGGCATTTTTAAGACAGTATCCGCCATGATGGATCAAGGCATTTTAGTGACATCAGAGTCACCATGCAATACTGCAGTTTATTTTGTCAAGAAAACAAACGGGGGTCGTGGCGTTTAGTGCAAGACATGTGCCCAATGAATCAGATTGTAGAGGCCGAGTTTCCTCCAGTTCCTAATCCGGCGACTATCTTATATAGTATCCCTGTTGAGGCACGATATTTCACTGTGATTGATTTGAAAAATGCATTTTTCTCAATCCTGCTGCAAAAAGATTGCCAGGATCTGATGTCTTTTACTTTCCATCAGACTAAGTTGAAAAGCACAAGGTTATGCCAGGTGTACTGTGGGTCTCCATCGATTTTCAATAGTGTCTTAAAGATGGACTGAAGCAATATTAATAAACCAAGTGTCGTGCTGCAATACATAGATGATATTTTGCTCTGCAGCATGTCAGAGGAAGAGTGCAGATGTGACTCAGTTCAGCTAATTATTATTTTAGCTGAGAAAGGATATAAGGTGGACAAGGAGAAATTGCAATATTACCAAGAATGTCACGCTCTGTCCCTGGAAACGCTGGCATCGGTTTTCGACTGGGAGGTATTGCTCGCTCCAACTGACTTCAAAGGTCTAGCCTTCCTCTAAGATAGCTGCAGTGATAATATAGGTGGTCACTTCCGGATACGCTTTGCGTTGTATCTCTCTTTGACCCTTGCTGCTTGTACTACTGCTGAGTACTAGCGCTCTGTTCCGGTTATTCATAGCCTTACTCTTTCCTCTTTTTACCCTATTTTTCTCTCTGTCTTTCCTGGTTCTGGCTGTTGCGCGTCTTGTCTTTCTCTGCCTGTATTTTTTTTTGCAATGTTTACCGTAATAGCTGTTCTCTGCTAAGTTTTTGTTTTCCCTTCTGCTGGGCTTTAGGAACTCCTCTTGTTTCGTATCTCTCTCTCTTTACTCTCCACCCTTTAGGTTCTCTTGCTGCACCTTATTTAGCTCTGTTCCTTATTTTTAGGTGCAGCTCTTATCGTGTTTAGTCTGTTTTCTGTTTTCTACTTTTTCAGCTTTCCTTCTACCTCGGTTGTGGATCACTTGGTTGGTTCCGACTTTTCGGTAATTCGGTTTCTACCTTTGAATCTTCTGTCTTTCATTGTGGAACTCTTTGCGTTCACTCTCTAGTGCTTCATACAGTACTTCCTCCTTGACTGCATACTGTCCTTAACAGTGTTTAATTCTCCTGTCACTCTTTGTCTGTTTCTTACTTTCTCTTCTACAACCTCGATAACGGGGTCATTCTGTTTTGTTTACAATCTTCCACGTTCCATCAGGAAAGTGGTACCCTTATTTGGAGCGCTGGAAATCTTACCTTTTGATTGTATTACAGCCGCTGGTGTGTTGGTGGATAAGAGACCCACTGCTTCAACTAAAAGGAGGCTACAGCTTCAAGACATCCTCTCTTCCGGCAATCCAGAACTCTCATCTTACCCAGGTTTTTTTTTTTTTCCGCATCAGGCTTTTTCCCTGGACATTTATGGGAGCTTGCTCCTCAGGGTTCATCTTGATCCTGTTTCCTTGCAGGTCACGGTGGCCTCCGACAGAGCTCACCATTATTTGCATGACAAAAATGAAGAGAAACTAAAGGAAACCAAGAGTAACTGAAAGAAGAAGGTATTTGAAAACCCTGTAGACTCTTTTGAGGACTCAGGTGAGGAGAGGGATCGGGGAAGTACCGCAGACTCTGACAGAATACAACGCCCAACTGCACAGATGGCTTCAGTGGAACAATATCAGCAGTTGGTAAATGCTATCCACAATCGCTGCCTCTCCTACCTGAAACCCTCTGTCCAGGTCAGCACCCTAACCAGAGACCTCTCAACACAGCTGGAGGAGGCTGCTGAGATAGCGAAACCCAAAGTCTTTCCAGGCTTCAAGCAGAGGGTTGAAGAGCGGGTCAACCTCTCTGATGCCTGTGAGACTGAGGAACAAAAAGAAAAGTTGAAACAGGGGTTTTTAGATTTTCAAGATATCTTTGCTGTGGACTCGTACGACTGTGGTCGCACCGAGATACATACTACCACAATTCCCATTGACCCTGGAATGACTCCTGTATTTGTTAATCAATATCTCTTGCCTCTCCCGTCTGTGGAGTCCCTGTTGTTAAGATAGATTTCTGAACTCTGACCTGGTGGGCAGAGGTTCAGAAGGCCAGCCTAGTTTCTTGGAACAGGGTAACCTTCTGGACAAGACAGACCAATCAAGATAGCTTGGCAGAGGTCAAGACTAGGACTCAGGAGGGGTGAGGGTGACTGAAAGACCTCAATGAGCACACAGAGTAAAGGACACATACAAATCACTCCCAGTCAGGTGTATATATATTAAAAATACAAATACATTTATTTCAAGGCCTCTGAGTTTCAACACACAAATCAAATCACAGTAATACTATTAAGCCAACACAATACTATCTAAATAGATATATACAAGACCAATGGGGTATAAAGGGTTAATGCACAAAATGGGTCTACAACCTAAAAGGGGAAGGAAACAGGCAGCGCAAATAGTTTTTATTACCTTCTGCATCCAACACACTCCTAACTAAGAGGCAGTCCAATCCCCAAGAAGAGTGGACCCTATTGCTCAAATGTACTTGCACTGCTGGCTCATGCGGTAGTTCAAAGGGGCAAAACAGGGTCTCTTCAGGGGTCTGTAGCAGCTCAGGAAGGTGGGTGAGGTGATGAAAAATAGGTTCCCACTATTCGAGGAGGGTCCCACTTGAGTCAATTCCAAGAGTTGGGAATGTTCCCTCTAATTATTTTTCTCTATGTGCGGATCTGGTTTGCTGTTGTGCACACATTATTTTCCATGTGCGCAACTGACTAATGAGGTAATCCACTTTGTGAGCATGCGTGTTTAGTGAACTACCGTTGCAGAAGAGTTTCGAAAGGAATTTCCTCTTCATAGCCACTGCAGTTCTTGACAAATCTTACAACCCTTTTTCCAAACACATAGGCTAAAATAGAATATGTCATATGTGATTAAACAGAAAACCCCCCTCAACCAGTCCAAGACTGTAACATCTGCCACAGTACCTTGCAAACGTTTTATGCCACTGGAAAATCACTCCTGTGTACTACAAAAAACACATATCTCTTGTCATAAACTGATGTTGCTGTCAAATTCAGACAGAATACACATTTGTCGATGGATTAATGGCAATTAAAAGCAATGTGTCAAAAAACATGCTGATAGGAATTCAAGTGCCACTTTATTGAAGTAATTCAAGGGTACAGAGAACATGCTTCTAATAATTTGTGTAATCAGCAGTTGAGCATAAAAAAAAAAGAAGGTGCTGTTGTCTAGACGGATACTGGAATGTCCTATCCTTTAGCAAACAAGCAACACATTTCTTTCAGTCTACTGCTGAAACGTCTGACTTGGTTTTTGAAATTTGCTGTTTTGTTCGTCACCCGCAAGGAGTGATGACCTGTGCTCTTCCACCCATACCCTTCCCCTGCCCCTGTGCTAGCCTCTAATACTAGTTGATAGAGCATTGTAAAAAGTGAGGGATTGTAGCAGTAAACACTCACTGGGATATTTGCAGACCCACAATACTTTGTAAGCAAGGCATATTTAATGCCGCAACATATTATGTGCATTTTAAGAATGTCATGACTCTGCATGTACACAATTCTTCTGCAGTTAATACAAGATTGTTTGCAATATACCCCAACCTTATAACATTGTGTAGGATTAAACAAAACTCAGTGAAGCCGTTTTTGCATAGAAGCGAGTTACCAAATAATGTGTAAAGGCCTATGCCCAAAGGAACTCTGAACACGTGGAAACGAGGTAGATTGTGTGAAAAGCATTCTCCTGTCTGAATATCCCAATATCCGGTGCCCTGATACTATGGACGAGTAATCCCAGGCATAGGCCATACCCATTATCCCTTGTAGGCAAAGTAAAATGATACATTTTAATGTTGCTCTCCACTTATGGTGTAATGTTAGTAATGCTAAAGTAGGAGATACTGAGCATCACATTTGTCTTCTCAAAACCCTTGCAGGGCAAAATAATATTTGAGTTTAATAATGCGTTAACTTGTAAAGGGGCCGCTTCAAAGCACTTGCGTGACATTTGTACAAAGAAGAGGAAGCATGGGATAAGGTTACACACCCAGGTAGCCTGCTTACTTATAGTCAGGATCCGATATTTTAGCTGGTAGTTCGATTGTATCGTGTGGGTGACGCTTTTGGTAAGGCACAATGAGTAACAGACATTCTGGCACGTGAACAGTATTCATATTATTCGTATTACAACACACATAAAACAAGTGGATGTAGGTACACGTCTGCTAACCTTTCGCAAGAGCAAAGAGAGGAAGAGTCAAGGTTGTCCGGTACTATCTGAATGTGTTCTGGAGCAGAAGTTAGTCATAAGGTAAAGGTGTGGTAGAAACAAGCTTAGGAGTCATGGGTCTGGAACATTGGGCCTCATTATAAGTTTGCCGGTCTGGGAACAAGGGTGCCGGTAAGCTCACCTACAAGCCTGCCTGCCGGGGCCAGCGGTCATGGTAGGCAGACTTTTCACAGGGTGAACCGGCACCGTTAGCAACAGTGCCAGTGCTACCGTGTCCCCACTTCCATAGAGTCCCATAGGACTCAATGGGAATGGGGTTTTACAAATATACCTGCACCTGACTTCCCGGCTGCCAGACTCGGAATGAGCCAGTGGCACTGGGAGGTTAGGTGTCAGTAAATTAATCTGAGTCTGGCGGCAACCCGCCGGTAGCACCGGCAGGTTTACCGCCGGACTCAGAATGAGGCCCATTATTTGGTTAAGGTGTGCAGGCATATCTTGGTTACATTTTTCTGTTCATGGAACCAGTTTTTCATATTAGTTTTTAACCTCTTATGTGTGTATTTTGCTTTTAGGGATTTTAGGTGTTACGGTCACCCTTGCCTAGTAGTGTAATGCAAATTAGCAGAATATTAAGACTATTTGCTTATTTTAAGAGAAAGCTAATTTCAATTACTGTGGCTTGTGCCTTATTAAATATTTTTGAATAGGTGAGAGTTGTCTGTGTGCGCTGCTAAAATTCTTCTGAGCGGCACCCAGAAGGAAGCTGGGCAAGCGCACATGCGCACAGCTTAGAGGGAACACTGGTTTGCACTATCAGTGGAAAGGAGAGAGGCCCTCAAGGGCCACTTGTGTGTAAAAATGGAGAGAGGCACTAAAGCCACTGGTTAGTGTTGCAATTACTCACTGAACCCCAAGCGCACTCCGGACCAAAGTTCGGTTGCAGGTTCAAGCGTGGCAATTTGGCGGCTCGGCGGTTTTCAGCGACAAAGATACAGCGATGATTTCCAAACAGGACAGTGGTGTTTTCTCTGCCCCTGGTGGATGGATCAGGCCAGTTGCACTGCAGCAGGCTTCAGGGGCAAGAGGGGCACAAATGCAGTGCACCTGCAAAGTTTGTCACCATGGCTGGGCGACACAGTAACCGCGTATTCTCTGGTTCGGGCGCACTCACTTCACTCCAGACCTGGGAATGCCAAGTGTACAAAATTCAGTGTGAGAATGATGTGAACACAAAGCTACTGACATAACAAATTTAGAGGGCCTCTTCGAAATGGCGGCAGTATCAGGGCAAAGAATCTGCATAAGCTGGTCAGCCCACTGGTTGGCCCAGGGACACTTCCGAGAGAGCTTACTTGCAAGGTTTGATGAAGGTGCCGAGAGTAGTTGGACCCACTATTCCAATGGGTTGAAGCATCTTCGCAGACCTTCTAGGATGACCAAATGCAGAGGGGTCCCACGGGACAACAGCAATCTCAGGGTGACAAACCTTCCAGCGGGTCACCAGTGGTTCCTCGACTCGGCTTCTTAGTTTCAGGATACTTGGATCCTATCCTTTGTTCTGTGAGAACTCCAGAGATCAACATGGTATGGGCGTTTAGGGTCTTCTCTTATCTAGTATCTCCTTCGCGCCATAATGAAAAGGACCCGATGGGAGATATGCTCACATAGAGGCATAACATACATGGACCAATCACGGATCACGGTGGTCCCAGGGATTCACAACACTCCAGACTCTCTGGCACCCAAGTTGTGTATTGGGAACAGACATCCCAGTCCACATCCTGGAGGCATGCACACAAGGAATGAAGAAGCTCACGAGAGCTTGGCGTTTCGCGGGAGAATGCATGCCCAAATAAGGACTGAACCAGGTCGGATCGACCCGGGGAAGGTGAAGGGGCAAGAGGGCCAAAGGAAAAGACAAAGAACCTCGTGGCATGGCCATTTTGGAACCAGGCCACCTATTCGTGCCAAACGCGGTAATCGCGGTTCATCTGGTAGGAAAGGGTTAAAAATGTGCGAAAAGATAAGCTGCCACCAGCCCAGTCCAAGGCACATCTGCACTTCTCCTAAAAAATTCTTCGAGAGAAGCTAGGGGGTTTGGTAATGACTAATAGACCCAAGTGCACTGTACTGGAAGTTACATTGTACACTTGTTTCATGTTGCATAAAAGTTGCAACATTGGAAAGGATTAAGAGGATCAATGTCACCCAGTACTGACTGTTTTAAGGGCATGTCAGTTCCCCATAAAAAGTGAGTGAAAAGCCCAGAGGAGTGCAGCTGAAGGCTGGGCTCCTCTGGTAAAGTCAGACTATGGTGTTTAACATAAGCAAAAGGTTGGGGGGTACACAACTGGAGGGAGAATTACACATGCAATGGAAATCTTTCCTAACACCTGACAGAAATTTAAAAAAACCTAGAGTCCTGTGGGATAATTCATCCAGTCCACAGTACCTTTAATAATTTGGCACTGGGGATTTTAAAACCAAATGGCCAATGGAGACTTTGTGCAGACCTCAGGGAGCTGAACAAACAGGTACACATGTCCTGATGGCCTCTTCCCTACATTGACCAGGGCTGGCCCAGATCCAGGGATCAAAGGTGTACACCGACATTGACCTGACCATAGGATACTAGACTGTGCCCGTCAGTAGGGACGACCAGTACAAGCTGGCCTTTACCTTCAGGGGCAGCAGTACACATTGACCCGTACTCCCTTTGGATACATAAACTCTGGCAATGAATTCAACATCTTCCTACACAAGGCCATGCCCGACTTGGGTGAAAGGGGTAACCTGGCGTATGTGGATGATGTCCTGATTAAAATCTGTGGAGGAACATATAGCAGAAATTCGCTATGTTCTAACCCAGTTGAGTGTTGCTGAAGCAAAACTGTCCTTCCAGAAAGCACAGTGGTGTAGGACTTGTGTCAACTTCATGGGGCATGAAATCACCCCGAGGGACTCTGTCCCCAGGCAAAGAAAGTGGAAGCACTACTATAACTGAAAGACGCCACAACTCTGCATGAACTAAGGACCCTTCTACGACTGACCACCTGCAGTAGGAAGTTCATTGAGGATTATGTAGAGGTCACAAGACCCCTGGTCCATCTGTTAAAGGGGGGGACAAGAAGGAGTGGGGGCCAGAACAAGCCGAGGCAGTAAAATAACTCAAAAGAAGTCTCTCACAAGTGCCTTGTCTAGTTTAGCCTGTCAAAAACAAGGATTTCTTCTTGGAGAAGGGGTTCTCGAATACATGCATAACAGCGGTATTATATCAAAAGCATGACAAGGTCATTAAAGTAATCTCCTATGCAAGCAAGACTTGTGGAGGAAATATTCAACAATTGTGAGAAGGCCCTCCTGGCAATGATGTGGGCATTGAAAAATTACCGCCCGTTCATCCAGGGGGAGCATATCATACTGGAGACTCCACACCAGCCTTTGCAATACCTTCAAAGCGATAGGATCCGGGCAGGAAATGTGAGTAATTCCAGAATTACTTCTTGGATTCTGTCAATGCAAGGCTTTCCTGTGGAGGTCAGATAAGGCCTAATCAAGAAGAGTCACCTCGCGCGAGGTCTGGCTGACTTGCATGATTGTGACAGAGAAAACTGTCTTGAGGACGAAAGTCTCAAAATCCAAGACAACATGGAGGCATACCTGATTTCCCTGGACATGGTCTATGAAGAAGACATGTGCAAGGGGATGCACACAGTTTATGTGGTCAAGTGCTCCTACCATGTTGACAATGGGGAAAATAACTGGTGGCCGGTGTTGGAAATGCCTGGGTGAATGATGCCCCGGAACCCTCCGCTTGCTACAAAAACGGTCCCTGCAGTAGTCAGGGGGCAGAGTTGATGGCAGTTCACCAGGCCATCCTCACTGCCATGCAACACCATCTCCATAAACTGGTCATAATCACCGATTCAGATTATGTCTGGAATGAGTTTGTGGAACATCTGATCAACTGGAGAACCAGAGACATGCTGTGTGCTAATAATAAACCACTTAAACATGGCAAGCTCATACAAAGTATTGATGATCCGGTCACCTCGAATGGGATGACCATCTATTGAAAAAAGATTAAGGGTCATTCCAGAATAGAGGGACCATACAAAACTGGAAACAACCAGGCTGATCAGTTGGCCAAAACCAGAGCCATCCTGGCGGACCTCCTTGAGATAGTCCCAGTTGGGGGAAATCCAGGTCACTGCTGTCACCAGGTCCCAGACAAATGCTCACAATGAACTCTCAACTGCCCAGTGGAGTAAGGAGACCCCAGATGCTGATTTTATTACGGCACAAAAAAGGGGATCCGATTATTGGGACATTTTACCAACACATTGAGGACCCCTTGAACTTTACTCTGATGGAAACTGATTAGATTGGGAAAGAAGACCTCAGGGTGTTGATGAAGTGTCCCAAAATGTTCTGAATCCAAGATGGTTTGTTGGTAAGGAGACCCATCTCTGGATGTGACCAGTGGGTGGTACCTACCTCATTCCGAAGCCTGATATAAAGTCACACATATTACGCAGCCACAGCCGGTCATCAGGGGTTTCATACTACTCTTGAAATCTTGTGGGAGGTTGCATACTGGCCACACACGGGGCAGGACCTCGACCAATATTTGTAGGGATGTCTTGTGTGTACACACAATTTCAGCCAAGTTCTCTCACACACCAAGCTGCCCTCCAGAAGAGGAGGATGACACTGCCTGGGTCAGATTTACAAGTAGATTTCATTGGGCCCGTGATTCGCTCCTCTAGAGGGAACAATTACATGCTAACAGTAACATGTCTGTTTACCAAATGGGTGGAATGTCTCCTGTCCCCAAATTGCAAGGCAGAAACAGCAGCTGCCCTGATGATCAACCAAATCTTCTCATGTTTTGGTCTTCCCCAAAGGATTGAGTCAGACCTAGGAAGTCACTTCAGCAGAAAAGTGATGACAAGCATGTGGGAGATACTTGGGGTAAAAAGGAAACTTCATATTGCATACTGCATATCCTCTACTGGGGGAGTTGAGAGGTACAATAAAACCATTGTGAACACTCTCAAGATGTTTGTGACAGATTCTGGGCCTAGTTGGGACATCCAATTACCCCTTGTCCTGATGATCATCAGATCTACACCATTTTCTTTGAACAAATTGAGCTAATGACTGGACGAAGGATAGTACTACCTAAGCATCTGCTCTATAGAATGCAAGAGCAGACACTTATGAACGCCTCCACAACACATGAATATGTTGAGAATCTTAAACAAAACCTTCAGCATTCTTTTGTGTATGCGCAGCGGAATCTGGAGAAATCGCCAGAGGGGATGAAAACTTACTATGACTTAAAAACAACTAAAAAAGAATTCCACGTAGGAGACATGGTCTACTTGTACAATTTTCAATGGAATAAGACTAATTAGCATAA
This sequence comes from Ambystoma mexicanum, assembly GCF_040938575.1. NCBI lineage: Eukaryota > Metazoa > Chordata > Amphibia > Caudata > Ambystomatidae > Ambystoma > Ambystoma mexicanum. The sequence goes on along the minus strand of NC_090934.1, from coordinate 435,630,413 downwards.
ATTCCTCCACTCCTGGTGTGGTCCCTTTGAAATTGTAGACAACATTTCACCTGTCACCTACAGAATCTGTATTCCCAAAGGAAATCTGTCAGAAGATAAATGGGTCCACATCAATCAGTTAAAAATGTTGTCACCCCAGACACACTTTGCAGCTGATTGATGAGCTGAAGGAAAATCAAACAGAGAAGATATCGGAAGAAAGAGAAGAAAGAAAAAGAAAAAGCAGAAGTAAATAGGTAGGTCCGTAAGTTTGTCTGTATAGCAGGGAGTTCTTTTCTTTATTGCTATTGGAAAAATGTAGAACAAAATGTGTTTAAAAAGTACAATTATGTCCTTGCCTTCTCAAGTAATTTGTTTGATGTTATTGTTCATATAGCAGTGAAAATTGTAACTGTATGCATTGTTCCGCTGTTGTAATTCTTCCGGGAAGATTGCCAGTAAATATTCTAAACCTGTTTTTATATATCTCCTATTAGATCATTAACTTCATTACCTCCTAGCTTGTGAGGACCTCCCCAGGGACCTGGAAAGGGAAGGAAGGAAAGGAAAGCAGTGGAAAGGAAAGGAAAGAAAAGAAAAGGAAAGGAAAGGAAAGGAAAGGAAAGGAAAGGAAAGGAAAGGAAAGGAAAGGAAAGGAAAGGAAGAAAAGGGGGTTGCCGCTCCATACCCTCCAACCAAAAGATGGAAGGAGATCCTGGTGGGCCGTTACCTGATGAAGAAGAACTCCACCAGATGAACCCCACTTTGCTCTACTCTCCCTCAACAAGAATCCCTTGGAAAGCAGGGTGGGGGATTATGTGGGGTACATTTACCAGCCCCAACAGAAATCCCCTGCATCACAAAAATGCATTTCAGCAGTTACCAAGAAATTGTTGTGCTGCGTCTGCTGAGCACATATGGGGCGATTGTTAAACACAGCCACACCAAGAATGGCTACATTTGCTGTTCTGCACGTGAATTCGGAGAAAATAACTTGAAAGCAGAAGTGCCCTGCATTTCTCTTCTGTCAGTGAAAAATTCAAGGCTGCACCAGAAAAATTACGTGCATTTCAGATTACATCGCACTGCTGTCTCTTTTAGTTTTAAACAGCACACGATGTGTTCCATTCATCACAGCCCTGCTTGTGTATTGCATTTGAATGCCATGAAATCAGACTAGCCCTGTAGAAAGGCATTGTTTTAATCAAATCAAGTCCATGAGGAGCAGAGATTCTGCATCAAATCGGCACGGCTCGGAGTTAATTTTGCAATAAACAAACACATGCAAGGATCTTCAAAGAAAAGATGCTTTCCCTTACCGTGTGTCAATTACCTAGAAAACTATTTGCAAGCATATTTCTGTTCTCAGAAATGTACCTGATCTATAAAAGCCTTTCAGAAAATGAATGTTCAAGAAACCACGTTTTGTGAAATAAACATGAGCTAAGAAGCACACTTGTAAACCTGCTTTTGCAAAGCAGTGAAATAACACTTTGAAAAAGAAATGTGAAAGAATGTCATTACTCACACAGGAACAGTATTATGTGAGGGGATGGGGTTTGGTTTAAATGTATATTATATTTATTTACAAAAAGACTCAGGTTCAAAGAATGGAAAAAAAAAAAATGTTTGAAAATAGCAAAACCAGTTTTGCCTAGGCAGGCACCTGTTGTTCAGACAGCACAGAGGGGGCAGGTTGGCTGTGGAGATTTGAAGGACCACCCATACAGTGACAAATGCGATTGTCATGATCTCTGCTTCCAAAAGGTCAGGGTTTTCCCAACTCCCTTGGAAGCAGATCCATAACCCAGGTTCCGAGTGCCAACCAGTCCCAATTGGGACCTTTTGGACCCAGTCCTGGCGCCAGTGGCACCAGGCTCATAAATATGCCCAGTCCCAGCGCTGGAAGCGCCGGGCTCATAATGCTTGGGTGGACTTACCTGCAGCAGACCATGCTGCTTACTTGCCTGCCAGTTGAGCCTCTGATCCTCTTCTGTTTGGAACTACTTTTCCTGTTGGGTGGGGCAGGAGCCACTCCCTAGATTCAGAACACTGGAACTCTTCTGAAAAGCAGGAACTCTTTTCTTACCTAGGCGTGGCTGTGGAAGGAGACACCTAAGCACTACAGGAGGCTATTTAAACCACACCCGATGGATGAATCTTGCTTTGCGTTATTCTGCATCCTCTGCAGCAGAACGCTCATCGTGTCTTCTGCATCTGATCCTGGGCCTAAGGAAAAAGGCTTACCATCCTGAATCCAGTCTTCAGCAACACCTATAAAGACAAGAAAGAACAGGTTAGCATTACGGTCTTCAGTGACAGCTCTTCACTTACCTGGTCCATCGGCTGTCACCAACGCCTCGCGCTGCATTCCGGCATCTGAAAGACAAAGGCTTACCTACTCTTCGTGCGCTCCGGAGGTCTTCACACTGCATTCCGGCATCTGAAAGACAAAAGCTTACCAACTCTTTGCACGCTCCGGAGGCCTTCGGCGCTGCATCCCGCATCTGAAAGACAAAACAAGGTGCGTTTAAAGACATTGGGGAACTTTAATACTCACGTGCCATTACTCCTTTCCACATCTAACCCAGTGGGTATTCCGGCACCCTGCAGCCGCTCCGAACTTGTACCTGCAAAATAAAAAGACAGTTAGAGCGCATCGTGAAGCAGGCAACAAGCGCTTACTTACGTGCTTCCAGGCGCTTCTTTTCATCACACGGGCTCCATCTTCAACTCACTTCAGCCCGTCATCCGCCATCGCCGGAACCCTGCAAAACAAGAAACATCATTACTAAAGACTTTAAAGACATTAGAATTACTCGAAACTTACCGTTCGTGCAGTAAACGACCGACAGCAGTCCTCTGAAGTCAAGAGGCCTGCTCCCCTTATCCAGTGAAGAAACTGGTTACAGCACCCTGCCCCGAGGCAGATGGAGAGCACGGCGTTCACTTACCTAAGGTGAGAGCGTTAACCTTTGGGGTTCTACAGGAGAAGAGAAAGGGAAGAAGAGAGAGACATTCAATAACCCAGTTCCTTAATCCCATATTTTCTATCTGCAGACATCTTACCCTTCGAGTCAGACATACAGTGCACAGAGGTCCAGCCCAAAGAGCCAGCCGTGTGTTACACATCACCTTTGAAGATACGGTATACGCCCAGTCAAGACCGGAGCCTCTACAGGAATCAGGTGAGCGTTACAGAACGCAAAGCCTACCACAAAACTCCCGTCCAGGCGCTATGGAAACCTCGGATACCGACCAGCTAGCCCAGTTACTTGGGGAACTAAGGGCAGAAGTGCATGCAGCCCGTCAGGAAACGAACGCTCTAAGAAGGGAACTGATTATTTCCAAGGAGCGAACAGATGATCTCGCTAGACAATTGCTACAGTCACAAGCCGGACAGACCCCGTTACCCGCATCTGGGGGAAATCTTCCTTCTACATCCTCTATGAATCCAGTGCAGATCAACCTACCTGGGAATGTACCTCTGGCTCCGCCCGAACGATTTTCTGGTGACCCAAAGAGGTTTGCAGTATTTATCAATCAGTGCCGGTTGCATTTCTTATGCCGGCCAGCAGCCTTTCCAACTGATCAAGCTAAAGTAGCTTTCGTGCTTTCGTACCTTAGTGGCAATGCGGCAGACTGGTCGATCCCTCTAGTAAATCAAGATGATCCGGTCCTCCATGATTTTCAAGCTTTTCAGCTCAGTATGGAAAAACTGTTCGCAAGACATTCACAGGGGCAGGCCTTGGACAATGAGCTTCTTTCGTTGTGACAAGGTAATCAAGACCTTTTGGCTTATATTGCGTCTTTCAACAGACTGATAGTGGAAACTCAATGGCCTGAGGACAAAAGGATTACGCTCTTTTATAGAGGTCTACGTGGAGAGCTCAAAGATGTGTTAGCCCAAGTAGTGAATCCCCCACAAGATTGTTCGGACTATATAGACTTAGTCGTTCAAATAGATCACAGACTGCAGAACAGGAAGGCCGATCGTTCCAAGTTTGATGCTCGAGTATTTTCCAAACCGCCAACTCCTTCCAAAGGAGTAGACTCCGGGGAACCCATGCAAATAGGGGGTCTGAAAGGTCCTCTAACACAAAAGGAGCGGGAAAGGAGAAAACAGTTGCAATTATGCCTCTATTGCGGAAACTCAGGGCACTTTCTTCGAGACTGTCCGGTGAAACCTGCCAAGAAGGCAGTAGGAGCTGCAGTTACCAAAGTTACAAACTCTGAGCAGGGAAACGACCTCGCCCGACAAGAATAGAGGTCCTCTTGCCGAGCGTGAAAACCAGTTCCGTGACCTCGCATTTCGTGATACCTATGGTCCTCATTAGCCCTGATAATCCGGATCGATTACATGCAATTGAAGCTTACGTCGACAGCGGTGCCATCGGCAATTATGTGGATCATGAAATGATTTTGAGGATGAATCTAACTCTTTGTCCCAAGGCTGTAAAGGACGTCATTACTACGGTGGATGGTACGGAGATAGCCTCCGGGCCAGTAACGCATACCACTCAAGAGGTGACGCTAGTAAGTCAAGATGGACACCATGAGAAGATCGTGTTCGATGTGATTAAGGCCCCTCAGTTTCAGATTATTCTAGGAATACCTTGGTTAGAGAAACACAATCCTCTGATCGATTGGCGAGCAAGAACGGTCCAGTTTCCAGAATGTGTCTCTACTTGTCACCCTCCACCTGGTGTTGCACTGGCAGCAATTTCTTCAGAGACTCCCCAGTTACCTCCCGAATACCTAGAATACCAAGATGTTTTCCGGAAGGATCAGGCTAACTCTCTACCTCCTCATAGGTCTTATGACTGCCAGATAGACCTGATACCTGGATCTACTCCTCCTTGTAGTAGAATTTATGCCCTCACCGAGCCTGAGAACCTTCACCTTCGACAATACCTGGCAAATGGGTTTATTCGTCCTTCCAAGTCCCCTGCTTCTTCAGCTTTGTTCTTCGTTCCAAAAAAGGAAGGAGACCTTAGAACTTGTATAGATTATCGCTCCCTGAACCAGATCACCGTTAAGAATAGATATCCGTTACCTTTGATCCCTGAACTCCTGGACCAAGTCAGAAAAGCATGCATATATACAAAGCTGGATCTTAGAGGAGCTTACCACTTGGTACGAGTAAAAGAGGGCGATGAATGGAAGACGGCCTTCCGCACCAAGTATGGGCTATTTGAATATCAGGTCATGCCCTTCGGACTTTGCAATGCCCCGGCCGCCTTTCAATATTTTATGAACGATGTCCTCAGAGAGCTCATAGATGTGTGTGTTGTTGTTTACATTGACAACATCCTCGTTTATTCTTCATCGGAATCTGAACATCGGAAACACGTGAAAATGGTCCTCGAAAGATTGCGTCAACACAAACTTTTCGCTAAGTTGGAAAAATGTGTTTTCAACGTGACTGAAGTTGAATTCTTGGGATTCATATTATCACCTGGCGGAGTGCGTATGGATTCAAAGAAGGTCGATGCAGTTCTCAAATGGCCATCACCATCCTCCGTAAAAGGTGTGCAAAGCATGTTAGGCTTCGCTAACTTTTACCGCAGGTTTATCCCCGAATTCTCTCGAATAGTCCAGCCCATCACTGCCTTGTTAAAGAAAAACAAACGTTTTGAATGGTCTACCGAGGCGGAACAAGCTTTCCAGGCTTTGAAGACTAAATTTATCTCTGCACCAATCTTAAAACACCCTCGCCCCGAACTCCCCTACATCGTGGAAACTGATGCTTCAAGCCTTGCCATGGGGGCAGTTATATCACAAAAGGACCCGGTAACCAATCAGTTGCATCCCGTGGCATTTTGGTCCCGTAAATTCTCGCCTCCTGAAATCAATTACACGATTACTGACAAGGAACTTCTGGCTATCAAGTCTGCCTTTAAGGCTTGGCGGCATTATCTGCTGGGGGCCCGACACACCGTTACTGTGATTACGGATCACCGAAACCTGCAATATTTGAAAACCGCAAAAGCCCAATCCTCTAGACAACTCCGTTGGGCATTATTCTTTGCCGAGTTTGACTTCATAATTACCTATCGACCTGGTACAAAGAACGGTAAAGCTGATGCCCTTTCTCGGATGGGAGTGGAAGAACACTTGATCAACCCTAAACCTGTACCAATCATTCCCGAACAAAGAATTCTGGGTGTAATCGCCACAGAATCCATAGAGGAAGTTAAGGATAAAGCCAGACAACTTGTAACTCCAGCAGACATACAGAATTGGCATCTGCAGGGAAAGGACTTTGCAGTAAAGGACAACTTATTGTATTTCCAAGAACGATTATACCTACCCAGCACAGATTTACAGAAAAAAGTAATCTCTTGTTATCACGATTCTTTAATGGAAGGACATCCCGGTATGGCCAAGACCTCAGAAAAGATCAAGCGCTACTTCTGGTGGCCGTCTTGGAAAAAAGATATCAGAGACTTTATAATGTCCTGTGGAGTATGCGCCCAAAACAAGAGTCAAAAGGAAAGACCAGCAGGCCTCTTACGCCCTATTGACATCCCACCTCGCCCTTGGCATACGCTTTCTATGGACTTCATCACCGATCTACCTCCATGCTCCGGATACAATACGATTCTAGTAATCGTGGACTTATTCTCCAAGATGGCGCATTTCATTCCGCTCAAAGGCTTGCCAACAGCAGCAACTCTGGCCCGAGAATTTCTCGAAAACATCGTCCGACTGCACGGTTTTCCTTCGGTTCTAATTTCGGATCGAGGTAGTCAATTTATTTCTCATTTTTGGCGAAGTTGCTGTCGGTCGGCTCAAATTGATGTGAGACTATCGACCAGTCACCACCCTCAGACCGACGGACAAACCGAGAGGACCAATCAAACTCTGGAACAGTATTTACGCTGCATGCTGCAACAAACTGAAAAAACTTGGAAAGACATCCTTTGGATAGCCGAATATGCCTACAATAACTCTGTCCATTCGGGAACTGGGAAAACCCCGTTTTTTCTTTTGTACGGCAGTCACCCTCGAACCTCGGAGTTGGATCCCCTCCAAGATCTTGAAACACCAGCAGTAGACTACCTGCATTCTACAATCACCCAAGCCTTTAAGGAAGCTGTTTCTCACCTTCAAAGGGCTAAAGAACAATACAAGAAAGGAGCAGATCAACATCGGAAGGAAGCCCCTCAATATCAAGTAGGGGATCAAGTCTGGTTATCCACCAAATATCTACCTCTAAAAGGGCCACGCACATTCAACCCAAGATGCCTTGGTCCCTATTCCATCACTACCATAGTAAACCCAGTAGCGGTCAAGTTGGACTTGCCCCCGCACATGAAGATACATCCGGTCTTCCACGTCTCTCTATTAAAACCCGTGCAACCTCAAACCCGACTAACTAAATCTCCAAAACCTATCCTAGTTGATGGAGAACTCGAGTTTGAAGTCAAAAGCATTCTGGACTCCAAGATCTCCAAATCTAAACTATTTTACCTAATTGACTGGAAAGGCTACGGCCCCCAAGAGAGATCCTGGGAACATGCTGAATATGTCCACGCTCCTCGCCTAATCAAAAGATTTCACCGAACATTTCCTGACAAGCCAAAACCCCCGGAGAAGCCCGGTTTGGGAGGGGCCTTGAGGGGGGGTACTGTCATGATCTCTGCTTCCAAAAGGTCAGGGTTTTCCCAACTCCCTTGGAAGCAGATCCATAACCCAGGTTCCGAGTGCCAACCAGTCCCAATTGGGACCTTTTGGACCCAGTCCTGGCGCCAGTGGCACCAGGCTCATAAATATGCCCAGTCCCAGCGCTGGAAGCGCCGGGCTCATAATGCTTGGGTGGACTTACCTGCAGCAGACCATGCTGCTTACTTGCCTGCCAGTTGAGCCTCTGATCCTCTTCTGTTTGGAACTACTTTTCCTGTTGGGTGGGGCAGGAGCCACTCCCTAGATTCAGAACACTGGAACTCTTCTGGAAAGCAGGAACTCTTTTCTTACCTAGGCGTGGCTGTGGAAGGAGACACCTAAGCACTACAGGAGGCTATTTAAACCACACCCGATGGATGAATCTTGCTTTGCGTTATTCTGCATCCTCTGCAGCAGAACGCTCATCGTGTCTTCTGCATCTGATCCTGGGCCTAAGGAAAAAGGCTTACCATCCTGAATCCAGTCTTCAGCAACACCTATAAAGACAAGAAAGAACAGGTTAGCATTACGGTCTTCAGTGACAGCTCTTCACTTACCTGGTCCATCGGCTGTCACCAACGCCTCGCGCTGCATTCCGGCATCTGAAAGACAAAGGCTTACCTACTCTTCGTGCGCTCCGGAGGTCTTCACACTGCATTCCGGCATCTGAAAGACAAAAGCTTACCAACTCTTCGCACGCTCCGGAGGCCTTCGGCGCTGCATCCCGCATCTGAAAGACAAAACAAGGTGCGTTTAAGGATATTGTGGAACTTTAATACTCACGTGCCATTACTCCTTTCCACATCTAACCCAGTGGGTATTCCGGCACCCTGCAGCCGCTCTGAACATATACCTGAAAAATAAAAAGACAGTTAGAGCGCATCGTGAAGCAGGCAACAAGCGCTTACTTACGTGCTTCCAGGCGCTTCTATTCATCACACGGGCTCCATCTTCAACTCACTTCAGCCCGTCATCCGCCATCGCCGGAACCCTGCAAAACAAGAAACATCATTAAACTTACCGTTCATGCAGTAAACGGCGGACAGCAGTCCTCTGAAGTCAAGAGGCCTGCTCCCCTTATCCAGTGAAGAAACTGGTTACAGCACCCTGCCCCGAGGCAGATGGAGAGCACGTTGTTCACTTACCTAAGGTGAGAGCGTTAACCTTTGGGGTTCTACAGGAGAAGAGAAAGGGAAGAAGAGAGAGACATTCAATAACCCAGTTCCTTAATCCCATATTTTCTATCTGCAGACATCTTACCCTTCGAGTCAGACATACAGTGCACAGAGGTCCAGCCCAAAGAGCCAGCCGTGTGTTACACATCACCTTTGAAGATACGGTATACGCCCAGTCAAGACCGGCGCCTCTATGGGAATCAGGTGAGCGTTACAGCCATCCATACACTTTAGATAACTTTTCACTTCAAGACATCTCTTTCAATACCCTGAACAAGTAGTAATGTGATATTTTGACAGTTTCATTCCAACCTTGGAGGACCCGGTAATTCCTCATTTAATTTACCCATCCCATTCCCATTTGAGCCCCCATAGGCCTAAATGGGAATGGGGAGGGAGCTAACAATGGGCCTGTTAATAATGGGCCTATTGTTTTTAGCTCCCTGGTCCCCTCGTGGGACCCAAAAAGGATGTCTGGTCTGACCAGACGTCCAGAGCGGGTCCCGGAAGGTGACCTTGTAATAGGTGTGAATCATAAGTGGTGCAGACATGAAACTTGAGGAAAATATGATAAATGATAGTATGCATATATGGAACCCTTTGTAGAATTTTAGGTGTTTTATTTCTCCTGAAAACCACAAAATGGTGCCCAAAGGGTGAAGCAGCAGCGCACAAAATTGGCATTTGAATCAGCATATTTCTTGAGAAATATGGGATCTGCCTATCTGAGTTGTATAATGGTGACTATTGTAAATATAAAGTTGTATTCCATAACTCATTTTTGTGAAAAATTAGGCTTGTGAGACAAAAGGAGTCATTAAATGCATACACTGAAGGGGAGGTCATTTCCTTCAATCCAATCAGCTCAGAGGGAGGTGGCCGCATTCCTAGCCTAGCCTATCCTTCTCAAGGGGTATGTCCAGATTACTTCCAACCACATTTTAAAAATTATCTGATGTCATTCTGCCTATATGAGAGGTAGGCAGGGAGGCATAGGGATAATCCACATTCAAAATTCACCCTGCAAGATTCCAAGGCTCCAGAACCAGGTCCAGAGGTAGCTGACCCAGATCCAGGCAGATCCTCCTATCCAGAACCACCTTTCGAGAACCTCCTCTCGAGAACCCCCTATCCAGAACCAGATTCATCCCAATAATTCAGGGAGAAAGGAGTAAATGCTGCTGATCCCTTGGGAAGAATCCAGCAACCAGACCCTTTGCCCAGCTGATGCCTCACTGTCCACAATGACCAGACCCCTGTTGCCCAGCTGTTCCCTAAAGGAGAGCCCAGCAGCTGGCCAGTGACCAGATCCGTGCCTCGCTTTCCAGAGACCCAGTTAGCGCTCCAAATTTCCCAACTCAAGTGCATTTTGTAATTATCACCCTCCCCACTACCAAAAGGCTGCATACACCGCTCTGTTACCTTGCATTCTGTCCAAATCCTATCAAAATCCCACAAGAACCCTAATAATTCCCGAAATTTTCAGCATCTTCTGTTTATCCTGTCCTTAGAAGAATCTGTGTATGTGTATATGTGTCAGCGTAATTCTTTTAAAATCATTTCAGTTATCTGTGTAAGCCCTTAGTACCATTTTTGAGATAAACTAATTAATTCCCCTATAAGGAGGTGCACAGAGTGAGTTGGTTAAAATTGCAAATTAACCCCCCTGTGTGCAGTGTCTTTCTTTTATAATCTAGCCATTAAAATGTAGTCGCTGTAGAATCTGGCATTGTACTATCAAAACTGATTTTGCCTGTGTAATTGTTTTCCTTAAAAAAATCCGATTTACATTTCCTATAGAGAAACCCTACTGTCACCCCAATACGAGTCATCCTTTCACTTTATTATCCTATCTGCAATGTGCCTTTGTTCCCCATCATAAGAACTGATTCCTGATGTTGACTGTTAGACTATTTTCAAAGTTGTTTGCGTGTTTAAAGTCTGTGTAGAAAAAGAGATTGCAATTCTGCCATGTGTGATTTTTGCTGCATTGTTTTCCTTCCCATAGTCGATTTTCTCTCCTGTGTTCATGTTGCTTTAGTTTTCTGCCCAGTAGCTTGTACGCTTCCTTGGCTCTTTAGTACAGCCACACAGATTCCCTTCCTATTTATTCTACTGCAAAAGTAAACTGATCTTTAAGTATCCAGTGAGCTCCAAGTGTGCCATTTTGCTCCTTTTTCAAGATTTTCATGTTTGTTTTGTCCTCTCATTCTGGGATGGTATATCAAATTTAAAATCTGATTCATCCATCTTATTTCTGACTCCTTGCTACTCTCTTCCATCCACACAGAACTTAGTCAGCATGTGTTTGGGGGAATTTTGCAGGGGGAGTGCATAACTGTGTGCCATGTATAAGTTTGCCAAAAAGTGATCTTGCTTCCATCTCCATTTAAAAATGATGTATCTGATGTCAGAAAGTTAAATTACTTGTATTCAAACATTTTGCTGTATATTATCACCCCACTGGTGATTGCTCCCCTAAATTTGATTTGTTTGATTTTGCATTTGAATTTAAAAAGAAATAAAGATTTCATTATTACACACCGGCCTGGTTCATGGTCCATTGCAACACGGTGTGTTTGTCAAGGGGGGTGTGAGACGGGTTGGATGCCTTCTCAAAGCAGAATCCAAAATAAATAAAGTTAAAAGCATTTTTATTATGCGCCACATCCCTTGCCGTGGAAAGACTCCTGGTCTGGAGTGTGCCATGTTGTAAATTATGTTACACTATATGTTGGGAGCCAGAGTGTGAGACACATACAGTACCAGTGAAAATACCTATAACGAAAAAAATCTTGCAAGGAAGGTTCCCATTAAGGAAGCCAGACATGCATTCACAACAATATGATTGCCATTGGAATGAAATCCCAGAGGAAGTGTGAAAACTAAGCAAAAGAGAAGATTGGTGATGTTATGAAAAGCAGAGCAGACACACCTAGAAAAGAGACATTCCAATTATATTTTCTTATAGTTTTTCCGCAATCGCATTTCCCGCACGTGGAAAAGTTGCAGCGATTTCGCATTTGGCTCAATTTGACCACATGTAAAAATAGCTATTTCTTGTTTTCAACTTCTGAATTTCGTTTTCCATCTGCTAATCATTCATAAATCATTGCTAGTGTTGTCCTGAACCAATCCAAAGCAACTCTCACTAAGCTTGCTGGGGGAATCAGGATTGAACCACATTGTTGATTGTTATTCCTGATACCTGTGTGCCCTCATTCCATATCTGCATGTTGGGGGGAGTGAGTAACAACAGGGCGAAAGAGTGATCATATTGTCTTTTGATTGAAGTCATATCAAGTTTTATTTCTGTGTTGTATTTCTTACTATCATTGCAATTTTTTTAACCATACCAAGTATTCTCTGTTAGATTATTCTTCCTATTCCTACTCCTAAGTGATTAAAGAGATTGTTGATATTGTAATATTACCCATTGCTGATCATTGTTCATATTCATAAGTGTGATATTCAGATATTATTCATATTCATAAAAGTGTAATCTATATATTGTTCAATTCTTCAAATAAATCTTTTAATTTGCAAAACAAACCTATTTCTTGGTTCAGTGAGACCGGGGAATTCAAAGAGAGGGGCGTTATATAAGGGTCCATCATCCAGAATTAAAAGAACTTTGACTTAAAAATATATAAATAAAGGTTTCCATTGGGCATCCCATACTAGGCATTGACTTAGCTGGAGTGCTGGATTGAAATCACTTACATAACGTCTTTCCAGGTGTAGGGATATGGGTGATGTGCCAAGTGGACATTTCCCAGAAATGGCTCCCCTTTAACCTTCTTCCCCACAGTAGAGGCAGATGACAGTTGCAGGAGCTTTGATCATTTCGGCTCCGGGTGGAAGGGCAAAGTGTTTCCACGTCCATGACTTGCTTTCAGCGTTGGTGCCGGCAACTGATAGTTTGGTGAATGTTCATCTGGCGGTGATGGAAGTGTTTGATCTTTCAGCAGTGGTGGTGGTGAGAGTCAATGATAAAGGCAGTGATGGTGGTGAGAGTTGAAGGTCCCACAGTGGTGGTGGGAGCTGATGGTCTGGCAGCTGATGGTCCAATGGGATGGTCAGCAGCTGACAGTCCTGTGGTGCAGTCAGTAGCTGCTGGTTCTGTGTTGCAGAGGGTAGCTGCTGCTCCTGTGGTGCTAGCTGCTGCTGCTGATGCTGTGGTGTGGGAGGCGGCAGCTTGTCCTGTGGTGCGTGTGTGGCTGCTTGTTTGGCAAGTGGTGGTGCTGGTGTTGGCTTCAGGACTAGTGGCGGTGGTTTCCGGCATTCTCGGCTTCTGTGCTCGTGATAGCACTGAGTCCTCCTTTTCCTCCTCCTGCTCACTGTTGGTGATGGAGACTCTGCTTACAGGTCTCTTGACTGGCGTGGAAATGTTATACTATGTTAAGAATGTTTCCTCATCATGCAGGACGATGATGGTAGCATCCTCAGGGTTTGATTCAGTGGTGGTGTTGTCTAATGGCATGGTGGTGGTGGATACTGGTCCAGTGGTGGTGTCGTCTGCTGGCGCAGTGACAGCAATGGCTAATGGTGCATTGGTGGTGGTGGCTTCTCTCTTCCACTTCTTTATTAGTGGTCGCTGCTGTGCGTCCTTCTCAGGTTCCTTGGTTAGTTGGGAGATTGTGAGTATGCCTGTGTAAAAATCAAACAGAGAGATAGTAAAAAAAAGTCAAGACTAGGTATTTATCATTTCCTATGATGCTGGCCTGCCGGGGCTTCCTTGTCTTCTGATGTGGCCCCATCAGCACCCCTTGCCCCGCAAATGCCACCGCTCCCTCACAATGGGCTCTCTATCCTACGGAGTAAACATTAGGCGTAGTGCTAGTTAGTCGGGGCATTCTGTGGAAATTGTATCTGTGTATATATGTGCCTAGGCAACATCCAGCTCCTACTGATCATGTCCTTTTCCTCTGCTGTGCTGAGTGTCAGCAAAGGGTGATGAACTCATCTGCCTCATGTGTCCCTCTGCATTCCTCATAGCCAGTTATTCTTGAGGTGGTGCTTCTTGATGTGCTCCTGGTCAATAAGCAACACATTTTGAAGCAGCATCTCGCCACACCCCTGAAGCCACCCACAGAACTGGCATAAATGATTCATGCTGCCAAGTAACAGCTTGTAGCCCTGTATCAGCAATACTGGGATCCCACGACCTAATAGAGCAGGAATATCAGGGACCTGATGAGCGTATTTCAGTGGCTTACTTGTCATCATCACCGGAGGTTGTAGGCTGCTTACTGAGGCACTTTAAGAAGCACAGTCCCTCGTTGCTGTTGTGTCAATGATATGATTTGACATTTATAACGCGCCTATACACAAGTGTTTCGAGGCGTGATTAGACAATAGAGGGGGAACAGAGGGAAGACAAAGACAACAATCTTACTAGGATAGGTGACATTGAGATCGAGCACGGAGAGGGGAAAGGGAAAAGTGCGGGGCAAGGCGGGAGGGGACAGTGAAATAGGATTCAAAGTAACATAAATAAGAAAAATAGGTAAAGAATGCAGCCAGCTAGTGGCAAGTGCAGGAGTAAGTGCAGCTGTCAAGTGTCAAGAGCTGGTAGGGGACTGTAGGGATACAGAAACAGCCCCCAAATGCCGGTATTGCCTGGGAGGCAGTGCAGGTGTGCAACTGGCAGGGGAGGGGACATGGGCCCACAATCAGAGGGAGCTAGGTGACCAGTGCAGTTTCAGTTAGGAGTTCAGCAGGGCAGAGGAGGAGAGAAAGCAGACGCAAAGAGGAAGATCTCGACTTGCTTCGGAACCGGAGATGGTTGTCCTCAAGTTTCAAGGAGGCTGTTCCAGAGGGAGGCCCCAGCCGAAGATAGAGATGTACCCCAACTCATTGTTTGGAGAAGCGACTGACCTTGAGGGAGTTGGAGGCGGATGAGCAAAGAGCTTGAGAAGGACGTTGTTGTTGTGGAGGTTGTGATTATTATGGTAAAGATTGTAGTTATTGTGGTGGTGGTGGGTGTGCTGCCTGTGGTTGTCTGCAACAGTGGTGCTGGGAGTGGTGGGCCCTTGAAACCTCTGGGGATCTTGTAACATCTTTCAAGGTGTAGGGACAGGGGTGATTTGCCAAGAGAACATTTCCCAGAAATGACTCCCCTTTGAACTTTTTCCTCACAGTAGAGGCAGATGACAGTTGCAGCAGCCTTGATCATTTCGGCTGCGGGTGGAAGGGCAAAGTGGTTCCAGGTCCATGACGTGTCTCCAGCGTTGGTGCTGGCAACTGCTAGTTTGGTGAATGTTCGTTTGGAGGTGATGGCAGTGGCTTATCTTACATCATTGGTGGTGGTGGCGGTCAATGGTACAGGCAGTGATGGTGGTGGGAGTCGATGGTCCGGCAATGGTGGTGGGAGCTGATGGTCTGGTGGTTGATGGTCCTATGGGATGGTCAGCGGCTGACAGTCCTGTGGTGCTGTTAGCAGCTGCTCGTTAAGTGGTGCCGGGGTTTCTGCTCCTGTGGTGGAGGAGGCTGCTACTGTGATGTAGGAGGCGGCAGCTGGTCCTGTGGTGTGGGGGTGGCTGCTTATTTGACAAATGTTGGTGCTGTGGTGCTGGTGGTGGCTTCTGGACTAGTGGTGGTAGTTTCTGCTATTCTCCACCTCTGTGCTGGTGGTAGCACTGGGTCCTCCTTTTCCTCCTCCTGCCCACTGTCAGTGATGCAGACTCTGCTTACAGGTTCCCTGACTGGCAAAGAAAGGTCAACCTATGCAAAGGATGACTCTGCATCATTCTGCAGGACGATGATGGTAGCGTCCTCAGAGTTTGTTTCAGTGGTGGTGTTTTCGGTAGGTGCAGTCCTGGTGGATACTGGTCCAGTGGCGGTATCTTCTGCTGGTGCAGTGACAGCAATGGCTGATGGCGCATCGGTGGTGGTGGCTTCCCTCTTCCACTTCTGTATTAGTGGTTGCTGCTGTCTGTTCTCCTTGCGCCCTTTGACTGGTGATGGAAGTTCGAGGGAGGCAAATGAGATGTTGAAGGAGTGGAACCTTGTCATGCTTCCTCCTCCTCTACTTCATCGTGCTGTCTGATGATGGTGGCCTACTCGGAGTCTGATTCCATTGCAGTGTGGTTGAAATTTCATGTATGCATTGCTTGGGAATTGTCTCCTGGAACATCGCCAGTTTGGCAAATACATTGAAAGATTTTAAAAATTACTTTCATATGCCATGTTCAGGATGCTTGGGCAATCACAGCAATTAAATTGGACAAATGTGTGGCTTTCTTTAAAATGGCAAAACCAAGCAAGAAGGGGAGGAATTGTTGTGTCCTGGCAACATACATATCCATGAAAATAAAGTATTTTAGCACACATGTTAGTTCTTCTTCACCAACGCTTCTTATTATTCATATAGACATGTTGTGTCTGTAAAATTTCTATAACTCCCACCAGGGGTCTGCCACAGGAATCCCCACAGCAATGTTGTTGGCGATAATACATTTGACTATGAATTTTTCAACCGATATAGTAAATATGATGTTCATCCTAGGGGGAGTTTTTAATGTCAAATTTGGTAACTGCAATGATGAAGATAATCGTGCCAGGAAGGAAGATGTTGATTTAATATCCTTATTCAGGTATTACAAAATATGAGGTCAAACAAATTGGTAGAATTCTTGCAGAGAGCCGATTAGAACGAGGGTTATGTTCTATGAATGGTAGATTACAATCTGATATACCTGGGAAATACATATTTCCAAATGCTAGGCACTAATCAATTATTGATTACTTTTTAGTTGATTTGGGAAAATGGTCGTGTATAGCCGATTTTGAGATGTCTCCCAGAAGATTGAGTGGCTATGACCCTCTAATTCTAACTGTTCACAGAGTAAAGAAAATGTGCCACATTTACAATCCTTGCAAAGTTTGGACAAATGAGTCATCGCCACCTACAAGTCAATATCCTGGCAGTGTGTAAATCAAGACTCAAAAGCAAATAACCTCATACATTGAACCATATCAAACATCGAAAATTGCCTAAACACTGAGACTTTGCATGAGCAGAGCTTTTTAGCATGGGAAAATATGTCTAGAGACAGTCTTCAGAAGAGACAGTCGAACGCTGGACTGCTCTGAAAAAGGGAAATATAGTGATGTGGTTTGATGTTAAGTGCAGGATGACAAAACAGTCCCTCTCGAAAGCTCTGAATTGCCAGAATAGAAATCAAATAGAAATAGCTGGAAGTAGATTGAGTTAAAAGAAGGCTATTGGGGAGAGAAAGCAAGAATTAATGGAAAAAGCCTGGACAAACTTAGAGCAGGCTTCAATATCCGGCATCTGAAAAGCTTTTTGGAGGGCAGTGTCGGCTGGTCTCAGTGACATCTCAAATTCCCCACTGAAAGTAGAGCTACTGGACCCTGCAAAGTGGGTAGAAAATGTTGTAGCGTTTGACAATGCTCATTGTGATCAGGTGACGATTAAAGTGCAGAGGAAAATTATAAATAAGAGAAAGATGAAGGAAATGGAAGACCCAATAGTGTTTACCGTAACAGAGGTGGGTAAAGCAGTGTCAGGTAATATTATCCACACCAATAATATCGCCACATATATGGTCATGGGGCAAGGCCACAGGCGATATTATTGGTGGGGATCATGTATGGGGTAAATGGGACCAGAAGTTGCAGGGGTGTCCACCTCTCCCTTTAAAAATATATGGAGGTTGCAGGGGTGTCCCCTGCAGGTTCCATGGCTTAATATCCCCATTGCATACCGATACTTTTGCGGGGATATTAACACATGGAACTGAAAAAAAACAGTATTTGGTTTGGCAACTGGAAAGGCTCCCGGGACATACTCAGTACCCATTTCATTATTTAAACTGTATAGAAGTATTTGGTTTCCCATTTTCTCCTTGGTATGTTTTACCTTGTTAAACATAGCCACTATTCTAGAAAAATGAAAGGAAGCAATTAGTATACCAATCTTTAAAAAGGGTGAGAGAACAGATCCTGCATGCTATCCCCTATCTTCTTAGTAGATGCCGCAACCAAATGGTTTGGCTGTGTAGTATAGGGTAAGATAATAGCCTGGGCCCAAACTAGTAGGATGCTCTCAGATTTTCAATTTGGTTTCCATGAGTGTATGAAGCTTGGATCAGATCTTGAAAGGAAGAATAATCCTATACAAGTAGGTACAAGTATATACAAGTACAATTTACTTAGGATTCACAGATCTGTCCACCGTGCTTGATGGTGTAAACTGCAATACAATCTGGATCATACTTAGGGATTTTGCAATGTCCAACAAGTTATTGAAAAGCATCGTCATTTAACTGTGAGATTTTGTAATGGCAGTGTGGGTAAATTAACACAGTCGTTTTGATCTACATGTGTTGCATGACAAGGCTGCAATTTAGCCTCTTTATTGTTTAACTTATATGTCAACACACTCACATCAGAAGCAGGTACAATGACAAGTCAGGTTCCAAAGATGGGAGACCAGAAAATGAGTGTTCAAGAATATGCCAACAATGCAGTTTTGACTACAAGAACATAACATGCCCTCAAAATACTGATCAAAGTTTATTCGGGCAATATGAGCATGAGGGATTTAAGGGACATGAGGGACATGAGGGACATGAGCATGAGGGATTTAAAGGTGAATATAAACAAATCAAAAGTTGTGTGCATTAGTAAATCAGGCAACAATTATTCAGGCAGTAGTTATTGCACAGTTATTGAACAGTTATTCAATCGTTACTGAATAACTGTTATTCAACTGTTATTCAACAGTTATTAAAGGAGAGTTCCGGGACTTTTTTTTTATTGTCCCTACGGTTCGGCCATGTGTTTTTAAGCATAACTCGGTAGATCGTAGAAAACTTTCCTATGGACCTTACCCGACTTTTCGTCCATTAACGCACTCGAAATCAGCCGCCATTTTCTGATAATCCTATCATTTCCCCCCATCGCCCTGGCTCACCTGCTTTTGCGGCACTAAATCAAATCCCCCGCCCCTGAGCCTGACATCAGCAGACGCGTACCGCCCATTTCCCAACGCCAAAGCACGTTTCGTGTCAACAATCGCTGCGCCTCAGCTAATGAACTGTCTCCATGGAAATGGCAGGACGCCTCTTTCCTCAATAAGTATAAACACACCGTTTCACAACACACAGCAGCAGATTTTCGATTCCATTACTCTCTGTGTGTTACTTTGAGTATTCTGTGACTCGTTTCTGTGCTCTGGTCAGCTACCTTCGTTGATTGTAGCCCGTGTAAACAGATACCAGTACCACCTCTATAAATTATTTTACTTTCTTTACCACACAATGGCTACAATAATGCCGTATATGTACGAGCCCGAGTACACCGAGGAAGAACTACTGGAAAGGCAAGCACGCGAAAACGATGGGGATTCGGACGGCAGTTGGGAGGACCAGTCAACGGATGAAGAGCCTGGACCATGTCGCATGGACGGCGTCTCCACCTGGTGCACGTGCAATCGGTGCGAGCTAATGCCAACTGAGGAGAACTGCTGCTGCCGTGAAAATTCCGGGTGCTTGGCCTACATTTCGGAAGGCGAGCCAAGTCCGCAATGCATCACCGAGCTGCCAGAGTTCCGGGAAGCCTGCCTCTCACGGTCCGTGTTGAGGATGATGATGGTGCTTATGCACGAACTTTGCGGCACTGTTCGTCCGCGTAATCCGAGTAACGAGTAAGTATACTCTGGTTGTGATGTCAGTGATGCCAATACTATTTCATGGTCGTCTCATCATTCGAATGCATGTAAATTGGTTCCATGTTGTGCATTTTCTAGATAGAATTTTTTTCAAAGCAGAATGACATTTTTTACCTGAATCGACAGTGATAATAAAGTTGTCATTTTAATACAGTTTGCATCTTTCATTTTCACAGGTGGTACAGGCTGGTGGCCTATCGTTGCTTCACTTGGTGGCTTCACGGGAGGCTCGGACACCGCGTTCGGAGAGTAATACCTGCCTGTGCGGTACTTGCCATTAGACAACATTTACCCAGCGACAGTGGACAATACCGCAGATTTTCCCTGGATGTCCTGCAACCGCAACTTTACAATGTGTAATGTTTATTATTTATATTCAATTGAAATTAAGATCTAAAATAAAACCCAACATATATTTTAACAATGGTTGTTTTGATTTTTTAAATGAATCTAGTGTGTCTCCATTGAATAGTCTTCCTGTGCCTTGTCTTGTCACACCACATGTCTCCGGCCAGCATCCTCCCTCACGCTGGCCGCCCACCTTCAATCCACATAACCGTTGAACCCATATGCAGCAGACATACATATGTTATTTTGCGGGTTGGCATCAAGCCTCCCGGCCTTGCCTCCTCCCCCAAAAATACTTACCACACCACTTTGTTCAAGCGTTGGCAATAAAAGGAAGGCCGTTGGATTTTATTGATACAAAACATGGTTATAGGTAAATAATCAATATGGTTGATCATAATAAATCATCCTTTTGGCAACCGGGTACAGAGATGACCCCCTCTGGCCCGTGCCGCCTTGCCACCACAGGCCAGCCTGCTGCTGACTAACTGCCTAGGCATCCAGGGTCTCCAGGGTGAACTGCACCCATATATTCTCCTGGGCGGGTGAGGTATTTATAAACTCACCCCCCTGCCTTCCATGTACTAGATCCTGCAGCCTGCCTCTTACATGCAGTTAGATGTCCTCTCCTTGGTGAGGCCCTGCGGCAAACGAGTCTTGTCTGCACGACCACCGCCCCAATCCACCCCCCGCCCTATCAAAGGCAGTTCGCACCGGGGTACTTGTGCTGGCAAGTGGAGCTGTCAGGGAGCGATAAAGGCCAAGAGGTGCCAAAGACCATGTACACTTCAAAGTGGTCTATAGAGCATGGGTTGTTGTTCCCATGTCTACCGCCAGACCCCGTGTCTCCTGCCAAGCATCCCCCCTCACGCTGGACGGCCCCCTGCAATCCACATAAGTGTGTCTCCATTCACGAGTCTTCCTGTGTCTTGTCTGCACGACCACCGCCCCAATCCACCCCCCGCCCTATCAAAGGCAGTTCGCACCGGGGTACTTGTGCTGGCAAGTGGAGCTGTCAGGGAGCGATAAAGGCCAAGAGGTGCCAAAGACCATGTACACTTCAAAGTGGTCTATAGAGCATGGGTTGTTGTTCCCATGTCTACCGCCAGACCCCGTGTCTCCTGCCAAGCATCCCCCCTCACGCTGGACGGCCCCCTGCAATCCACATAAGTGTGTCTCCATTCACGAGTCTTCCTGTGTCTTGTCTGCACGACCACCGCCCCAATCCACCCCCCGCCCTATCAAAGGCAGTTCGCACCGGGGTACTTGTGCTGGCAAGTGGAGCTGTCAGGGAGCGATAAAGGCCAAGAGGTGCCAAAGACCATGTACACTTCAAAGTGGTCTATAGAGGATGGGTTGTTGTTCCCATGTCTACCGCCAGACCCCGTGTCTCCTGCCAAGCATCCCCCCTCACGCTGGACGGCCCCCTGCAAACCGCATAATGCCACGACATATACACGTCATTCATTCACAAACACACCCCTGTTTCGAATTCTTTATAACCCACTTCATATTTCTAATGAGAACTTCTTTGCACTTTGCTAGTCAACCCGTGAAGGTGCTGGTTATCTGCTCTTCGTCTCTGTGAACTTCCGTGACCACTTCGAGGAAACTCGTCAGTTTGCAACCTGTGAACGACAAGAAACTACTCTGATCCCTGCATCTAACTGTTTGCTCGACAAGGTAAGGCCATGTACCATACTCATTTTGCGTCCAATTTCTTTTCGTTCAAGACAGTACATGCAAGGAACTAGTCACATGTTCTGAGTTTAGTCAAATTATTTTTCTATTTTTTTAAAGTTATTCAAATACTTATCCGCATGTGAATAACGTGTATAGTTCCAAGAACCAAAACATACCTTGCATTGAACCTTTTATGTGTCATTTAATTTTTTAACACATTGGTATTCATAGAGAATTATTGATCTTTACTTTTCAGAACATTCCACAATGCCTGCCTGTTCCATTGGCGGTTGCCCTTCGAAGACCCATAATAAATCTGAAGGTACTATAATGCATGTTTTCCCTAAGACAATAGATCAGATAAGAGAATGGGTCCGATATTGCGGATATCCACCCTCTGAGCTTGAAAGTAGAGTCCTAGAAGTCTTTGCGGACAAGAGGGGTGATCGATACCGCATCTGCAGCAGGCACTTTACCTCTGACATGTACTCCACATCATTGCTAATAAAGAAGAACACACCGCGAGCGAGGCGAAAATTGCTCTCAACCGCTATTCCCACTCTATTCGTCCACATCCCTCCACTGGTGAGTCAAGTTTACGTATTTATCTCTCGGCCTTGCGGTAGTGTGTAGCATTAGCTATCAATCATTTCCCCATTTATGTATCCACTCAATATGAAGGCGGAAGATTCTCCATCCGTGTCGTTATTGCAGTCATCAGCCACTTCAAGCGCCTATCGGGTAATCTTACTTGGCTATTCTGCCACTGACTTGTTTTAGGCATGTAAATCAATAGTTTTAATTTATCGTGTAATTATTTTACCTAATGGTACACCCTTGTACTCGTCCTCTAGTCTTTGTTTTCAGTTATAATTATTGTTATCCAAAATAATTCAAGTACTGTCTTTCAGGGAGATGCTGAGGAGTCCAACGTATTGACGACTACCGTTGATGTCACTCAGATGCTCGAGGTACGTTTCAGGACAGTTCCATCGATGGAGATCATCAGATCTTGCATTCTTGTAGCGTGATTGTTACACACAATGTTTCTTTCGTTTTTAGCCATTGATATGTCCTTCTGTCGTCGCCCTCCTATGTGTCTTCTTTTTTCAATATTGTGTTCATTACTAATGAAAGTCCTATGTTTCAGGGAGTCGATGGAGCATTAGTCCAAGAAGAAGGGGGAGCGTGCAGTTACGGGTCGGCGCAACAGCTTGCAGAAGTGTGCACCGCAGTTACATCGTCCCTTGATGTTCTTATGCATTTCGAGGTATGGATACTGACAGTTCGATGAAGCGAAATCATATGACGTGATTACATCCGCTATACTTCCTTCTTTATTAACGCAAGTACTATGTTTCAGGGAGATGACGGAGCTTCTTCTACAAGAACATCACCCCTAGTAGTTGATGCAGATTTCTGGGTGGTGACACTTCCAACGATCGAGCAAATCGAATCATATTTAGATATCCATTATTTTTTTTAGGCAACTGATCATTTGTGCAGGTCTATTTAGATGAGCCGTTCATGCCTGCACAAAATTTCTGTTCTTTTTATCAAAATAGAAAACCATACTAATGCAATTACTGTGTTTCAGGGAGTCACTGAAGCATCATCTTCAATTTTATCATCAATGGAAGTCTATGAGGAACACGAGGTATGGATCTTGACAGTTCCATCTAACTAGATCAACAATGCGTGAATAATTGTCGTTTGAATGTTCTACACAAAGCGTTCATTCGTGTTTTGCTATTGAGATGTACGTGGGTATTGGTCCCCAAGTACATTTTGTGTTTTCGATATTATTATACATACTAATGAAAGTTCTATGTTTCAGGGAGTCCATGGAGCGTCAGTGCGTGATGGATGTGCTTATCAGGAAAACATAGTCGTTGCAGCGCAAGAGGAAGTGGAGACATGCACACACGAGTCGGAGCAACAGCGTCCTGATGTTGAAGTTCGAGGCAAGAAAGTTTCAAAGAAAAGAAAGCAAAAGAAGGTTAGTGTCCTGGTCACTATATTATGTTGTTTTTCACTGTTAATAGTTCAATACTGTAAGTTGTGTTTAAACTGAACACCCCTTTTCCAATCTGTCCTCTAGTTGCGAGTGGGTGTACGAACTAGATCTACACAGACAGTGAAGCGAACAAGAGATGTTGCTTGTCAAACCTTTTGGCAGGGACTTGAGACTGGAGAAGCATCGTGCCAATGGGAAGAATATGAAGTGATTGACAACGGAGCTCTACCACCACCAGCCATTGATAGTGAATGTCCTCCTGGTAGTTCGGATGCAGTCGGAGATCAATTCACAGAATCCACACCCGCAAAAACTAAGACCGCGAGAAAGTTGAAGAAATTGTTTTATTCACCCATCGCCGGAGAAGGAACAGATGTTGCAATGGAAGAGAATGAAGTAGACGACAATGAAACACCATCAATATCACTGAACATAGCGGAAGACGATATCAGAGATTCTACCTTTCATGTGAGTGACATGTCCTCAACGTTACAGGCCGAACCAGCTGGGATGCAGAGTGACAGTATAAGGAAAGAGGCCAAATTCATTGTATTCGATAGTTGTTTGATTGATATTATTATTCGGATTAAATGTGGGCATTTGGTAGGTGGGGAAGTATGTGGGGAGCCATTGATTAATGTGACTCGTGCAATTCGAGGCACTAACCTTAAAATACATGCCACCTGTACAAAATATCATCCTTTCACATGGTCTGCACAACCTATGCTGGGACAACTGCCAGCAGGCAATCTACTTTGTGCAGCGGCTGCACTTTTTAGTGGTTCAAGTTTTAAAAAATTAGAGTCTTTCTTTCAGTTTGTGGGAATCCATTTCATTGCGAAAACTCAGTTCTACAAATACCAAACCGATTATCTATTTCCAGCCATTAGCGAAGCTTGGAGAATGGAAAAAATGTCTATTGATAGTACATTCGCGGGCAAACGGTTCAGGCTAGCCGGTGATGGACAGTGCGACAGCCCAGGATTTTCAGCCAAGTACTGCACCTACCACTTTCAGGACATGGAAAGTAAGAAAATTGTGAGTTCGGTGGTCGTGCAGGTGTCACAAAGTACATCCTCAGTGGCCATGGAGAAAGTTGGCTTTGTAGCATCATTGCAAGAACTACAATCGCGGGGAATGGTGATCGACCTGATAGCCACGGACAGACACGTTTCAATTGCCAAGACAATGAGAGAACAGTACAAAAATATAAATCACCAATTTGACGTTTGGCATCTTGCAAAATCAATCAATAAAAAATTGTCGGCTGCAGGTAAAAAAAAAGAATTGCAAGGTATTTCACAGTGGTCCAAGTCAATCAGAAACCATCTTTGGTGGAGCTCAAAAACATGTGGAGGGTCGTTGGAAATTCTACTGGAAAAATGGCGGTCAGTAATGCCACACTGTACAAACGTTCACCGATGGAACACGAACCAACATTTCCACAATTGTGAACATGGCCATTTGTCCACAGAGGAGGCACGGAAGAAGAAGTGGTTGATTCCTTCATCACCCACTCACAAAGCCATTGAAAAGATTGTATTTGATAAAACTATAACAAAAGCTTTGAGGGGACTCACGGAATTCTGCCACACAGGAGATTTGGAGGTGTTCCACAATATGTGCCTCAAGTACAGGCCAAAACGATTGCATTTTGGCATGGAGGGCATGATAAATCGGACTCTTTTAGCGGTCTTGGCACATAACCATAATGTTGGCCGTCAACAAAGTAGGACGACCGGAACTTTAGGGACGCTTCGCTACAATAAGGCCTTCACTAAAAGAAGTAAACAATGGGTGATCAAACCAGTGTTTGAGGATATGCAATATGAGTTTATTGAGAAACTTATTGTTGACGTCCTAGATAGGCACATAAATGGAGTTGTGAATGAACCTGTGCAGGGGACAACTGCATTGGCACCCAACATTGCCTCTGTTCCATGTCCACCTAAAGAAGAACTCATTGAGAAATACACATCACGGTTTAAATGATTGTAATTTGATTGTCTGTTCTCTCGAGTCTCCTCATGTCGCAGGCCCATTGAATATGTGTATCTATCCAACCTTGTTCATTTGCGCATTAAATTAAACCAAACAGTAATATAAATCATTTTTCAAAAAATATAGAATGTCTCCGTATTTATGGTTCTGTGGGGCTGCAAAGCACGCAGACAAAATGCAAAGATGGAGTGTAAATTTCAAGTCCTGTGAGAATGCCTTACACTGAATGTAGCTAACTAGGAATGTGTGCTCGTTCAAAGTGAAGGTCAGCTGCTTTGATTTTTTCTCGGGTGCCAGAATGGCCCACGACTCAGTATAAGGTTCTATTGTATTTTGACCTTGACAGGCCGGGACCACGTAAGAAACGATAATGAATATAATTTCAGAAACGAAAGCCATTTCATGTTCGTTCATTAGAAGAAATAACGTCGGCATAGAAGGAGTGGTATTTCGGGGCTGCCCTACGCACAGACACAATGGAAAATGCAAATATAATGTAAGTAACTCTTTAGATGAGTTTATACCGCAATTTAATTACTATACAGTAGCTTTAAAGACGGGTTAAGTTGTACTTGTTCGTTCTATGTGGCATATTGTTTTGTACCGCGCACTATCTTGGGGAGAACCGTCTACTTTTACGGAAGCACCTCAAAACCTTTGCTTCTGCTTTCTCTCTCCCTCTCCCCTGCTACAACTGGTCCACTGTCTGCGATCTCGGTCCTGGGCCCTTCCACTCTCCACCTGCACTCCCTGTCAACCCCTGCACTGAGGGACTGTCTCAGTATCCTACAGCCCCCCCTTGACGTTTAAAACCCAGTTGCACTGTCCTAGCTATGAAATAATTTCCCGACCGAATATATAAAATGAATAATTTTAATAAAGATCTGATGGTGAGACTAATTTCATTGTTTATGTTTTTCAAACAGGTACATCATGCATTACTGCATGTGTCACGAGTACCAGACACCGGCGGACAGCTTTTTTAACCGCCAGTTGCTTCTCCGCGTGAACAACGTTACCACCCTGACCATTTTATGGGACGATCGCCAAGTACAAGTATGCCCTTACGCGGTACTAACGGCTAGATGCAACATACAGACCGTTGTGGTGGCCTAGTGCCTCGTTGTTGGAACAGCTATGCGATTATCAGTGCGACCGAAGAGCTTATTTTATCGTAAACCAACACCCTGTTTACTGCACACGAACATCGCTTGCCTCAAGACGAACTATTTTGGATCGAGAGCAAATAAAAATGAAAATCGCTGAATATTCTCTAAACATTTGATGTCCAATAAATGTACTTTGCCAAATGTACAATCTTGCAGTTTGCTTTTAAACCACAGTTTCATATTCCGAATTGTGGCGCTGTATTGTGAGATGATCTAAGACCCTGTGTACAGCAAAGGAACATCGCGTGCCTCAAAACGAACTTTTTGGAACGTGAGCAAATAAAAAAGAAAATCGCTGAATATTCTCTAAACATTTGATGTCAAATAAATGTACTTTACCGAATTTACAATCTTGCGGTTTGATTTAAAAGTACAGTTTCATATTGCGAATTGTGGCGCGCTGTGTTGTGTGAGCTGATCTGTGTTGATTTCCGGGTTCTGTGTGGAGTCGCGTAGAAGACGCCTGGGCGCGTTTGCCTACGCAGCACAGTCACGTCACGGATAGAGGCGGGGAATATGAATGTTTTGATAAAGTCTGTTTCAGGGGCGGGGGATTTGATTTAGTGCCGCAAAAGCAGGTGAGCCAGGGCGATGCGGCAAGTGATAGGATTATCAGAAAATGGCGGCTGATTTCGAGTGCGTTAATGGACGAAAAGTCGGGTAAGGTCCATAGGAAAGTTTTCTACGATCTACCGAGTTATGCTTAAAAACACATGGCCGAACCGTAGGGACAATAAAAAAAAAGTCCCGGAACTCTCCTTTAAACAGTTATTCAGGCAATAATTATTCAGGCAACATGAGCATCGGGGATTTAAGGGACATGAGGGACATGAACATGAGGGATTTAAAGGTGAATATAAACAAATCAAAAGTTATGTGCGTTAGTAAATCAAGAAAACCTTTTGACAGATATTATCTGTAGGAGGACAAACGGATTGGGTTACCTCCTTTTGTTACCTAAGTTTCACTTTATCGTTGGATTTTAAATGGCACCAGCACACCAAAAAAACAAGAATCCAAAGTGGTGCAGGTCAAAGGCACTGTGATAAACTATGGGAAAAAAGGGAGCGGTCTTACCTTAGACTCTGTGGCCCTCATTACAACACCAGCGGTAACCAATGGCGCTATTAGCACCCTGGTTGCTGCCAGTATTGTGACAAGTCTGCCAATGGTAAATGGGGAAATACCGCCCCATTCCAAGGTTGGCGGGCCGGTAATCCCCCATTTACCATTGGCCCTTCCCCATTCCCATTTTTGCCCCATAGGGCTCAATGGGACTGGGGAAGGCGGTAATTACGGTACTGCAGATTGCGGTACCGTAATTACCTCGAAAGTCCCTTTGCGGGTCCCTACTTTAACGCCTGGTTCAAACCAGCCGTTAAGGTCGGGAGCGGCAAAGGGACCTCGTAATCAGGCGTTAAGGGTTTAACGGCGCCGACACCTTTTACGGTGCCTTTAACCCCCTAACGCCAGGGTCCTAATGAGGGTCTGTATCTATAATGGTAATCCTTACCATTAGCTTTTTATGGTGCAGGTGTCTGGTGCCATTATAGTTTGGCGATATTCCAGATTAAGGAGAACCAATTTCTATGTGCAATGATGGGCGTGCAACAGCGCTTTCCAAACTACGGGGGTCATTACGAGGTAGGCGGTAAGGGGTTAACGGCACGGGTAAAGATGCCAGAGCCTTCAACCCCTTACTGCCTCATTACTAGTTCTGCTTGCGGGACCCGCTACGGACACCTGGTAAAAGCATGCGTCCTTAGCGGGTCCTGCGAGCAGGCCAGGGTGCTAACAACTGGCCCGTCATTAA
Source organism: Ambystoma mexicanum (assembly GCF_040938575.1). Lineage (NCBI taxonomy): Eukaryota > Metazoa > Chordata > Amphibia > Caudata > Ambystomatidae > Ambystoma > Ambystoma mexicanum. The sequence goes on along the minus strand of NC_090934.1, from coordinate 435,601,861 downwards.
CAGGCCCGTTGTTAGCACCCTCCCCATTCCCATTGAGCCCTATGGGGGCTCAGATGGGAATGGGTTCCTTGAATGAGGAATTACCGGGCCCTCCAAGGTTGGAATGGCCAGGTAATTCCTCATTCAAGGAACCCGGACCCGGTACCCAGTAAGGAGGTAGCCATGCCGCTGACAGCGGCATGGTTACCTCCTACCTCTTAATGACACCCTACATCTTACACGAGGAATGAGGTTTGAATTACATTCAAGATTGAAGCCTTTAATTTATTGAGTGTGAATTTAGCGGAATCCACATTTTACTTTGACTAATATTGTTAGTTGAAGATATTATGAACTCTGATGTTCGCTAAAGCTCTTATAGGCTGAACTATATCAGAAGTACATTAAGGAATGTCGGCGTTAAGGAGCTTTGTAATACACATGATTGGAATAATAACGAAGACTCTAGGAGGATCACACAAGAATTCCATTATCTAGATTGAGATCCAGGGAACAAAAGGAATCTAAAAAACAGAGTGTACAATTATATTTTAAGCACAATGTGCGCTGGGGTATGACAAGCTGTTTGATGTGGTTGACATCCTGCAGAAAAGAGCAATTTTAATGCACCTTGGGTCTAACCTGTTATTTAGGAAAGGTAATAGGCCTAGCTCTGGGAGTAGCCCCAGGGAAAGCAAGATGTTGCTGTAATGGGACCATGGTTGACGACACATGTCACTTTCTTTTATGTCCTGTTTATCCTCATCCCAGAAGAAATACCTTGTACCTATGCTGAAAGGGTAGCTTGTTAGGCAGGTGCATGTAGCCATACCGGATTAGCACTTTGCACGCTACAGTTACTACTATATCACTTACGCTTTCTTACGCTTTAATACTTAGAAACTATTTATTACAGTTGAATTAATGTCAACACTATTGCATTCCTTTTTTTTATAATTCGTATTAACATGTTTAGTTGTAGGACACGGGTTTAGCTGTTTGTTTTAGAACCTTCAATGCATGAAATGTATGATTTCAATATGTTATTTAATTTCATTTGACTCTTGTGAAAATGGCATATTTGCGAAATCTCTTCCTCATTCTCAATTTTGAGTCTCCTGTTCTCACGCAGTCCCTCCAGTTATCGCATTCTCTCCGTCTATCCTCAGCGTTCCCCCACCTCTAGAAGGCCCTCAGGGAGGTCATTTCACCAAAATGCCAGGCGAAGCAGAAATGACATCGCACGATCCTTAACCTCTGATGACATCACTTGAAGTGATGTAATTTTCCCCCACCCTCAAGTGATACCACGGGAAGCGATGTAACACAACCTTTCACCCCTTGACAAAACAGGAAGTGGCATCATAAAGCATTATTCCTAAGCACACTACTAAAAATATGGTTACAATAGCACTATAATGTGATATACATTTAATACAAGAATGGATCACCATATATATCATTAAGATCAGTGTGTATAGGCCCATATTACACAATTACTGTGAATGCAAGCAGGCGTCCATGGCCAAATGATGATGTACTATTATATAGCACTTACTCTTAAGCACTTTATATTGAACACACACACACACACTCGTCTTCGCTCACTCCCTTGCTGCTATTAACAGCCTCATTGCGCCTCTCCACTCTCCCCTTTCATGCATCAAAGGTTCTCTGCATATCCAATTCTTACTACACAGTTCCTATGTCAATCACAGACCATCCGTCTCTTCTTCGTCTATCTCTTCAACCATCAATCCCTCTGAAGCATTGCTTTTCAACCTGCCGCTCCATCCATTACATATTCCCTGTCCCTCCTCTAATCGTCATTTTCTCTGACCCCTCTCCGATAATCACAGGCTCACTATCCTCTTCTCCCCCTTGTCCCTCCATCCATCACCTGCCTTTTCTCCCACATTCCCATCATTGGGCCTCTCCCCATCTTCTTACAGTCCCACTGCGGTAATCAAGTCTCACTCTCCTCCTCTTTTCTCTCTCCCCGTTCTTCCATCCATCTTATGCTCTCTGTCCTTCCCCATTTTTGGTTTGGATCCCTGTTTCTTTTTCACGCCCTGTCTCCCCATCCTTCCCAGTTGATCTGCCTCACTTGCTCGCAGTATTCCTACAGCCAGAGCCTGTCTCTCCTCATCTCCCCCGCCCCCCACCCTCCTCTAGTCACGGTCTCAGCCCTCCCCGCCTATACTTTCCTCCATCTATCGCAGGATCTCCCTCCTCCGCTGGCTTCTCTATTTAAGCGCTTAGAAACCCCTTGGTTTTTGAGCTACGCATAATCGTGTTATTCTCGATTCCGGAACTCTCAGAGCGATCTGCTCTGTGCCACGGTCTTAAAAGGAAGGGACTTGAAACCAGCGTGGGTTCGCAGTGAGGAAAAATCCATCTCTCTTGTGCGCCATTCATGCGGTTGTCATGGCAACGCTGTTTGTATGTATGTTTGCCAGTGCTTGGCTGGCACAGCTCGCTGACCAGGAGCTCTGCCACTCCTCCGACTGCGGAAACCATGAGCTAAGTTTTTAAAAAGGAGCCGATTGTCAGGAGAGCCAGGGTGTGAGCGGAGCCCAAACCCGAGATCCGGACTCGGCGCGCCGAGTGGCCATTACCTGTGGTCAGAGAGTACATCTAAGGTGGGGCTGGAAAAGTACAGCCACCTCTGCATCCAATTAACTGCAGGCAAAGCCCTGAGTCATGCAATCATGCAACCTCCATTACCTCGAACAGCCTCAGCACAAAATACCACGTCTCCCGACAGCTGTAGGCAGACAGAAGCACCACTCCCACACTGGCCGCGATTCTTAATGTTGCTGTATCAAGGGGTTAACAATTACCTATTGCACATTTTATCATAGGCCCATATAACAAGCACACGCTTTGGGAACGTATGGGAGGCTCTCAGGGGATCGTGTAAACCGTACATATGGCGTGGCCATCCACATACTGGTGTCTGGCTGAAATCACCATCCCACATGCACCTGGTTAGTCTGCTCTCGTGCCTGCAGCTGGTTGTAGCACAAATGAAGAGATGATGCCTCGAAGGTTTAGAATGAATCTTAAACATTTTGCAATTGCTCTGGGCAACCCCACAACCACCGTTCTTCGATTGTCAAGCCATTAGGAGAAAAACCATATGCAAATTCAGCTTGCTCTCACCCCCGAAGGGGCAGTCAACCCCCTTCTGCTAGGTCACATCCCTTCTGCACAAGACCACAAGCATCCCCAGACATGTTTTGGCCTTTTTGGGTCTCATCAGTGAGGAGTAGCTTGAGTCTCTAGGCCCAGCAGGCACGGGACCCACGTCTGGGCATACCCGTCCCACTCAGGGTGACAATAGCAAAACAAGAGTGATGATGGCTGGAAGGTTTACAATATGTTATGCCTATTCATTAAATCATTAAAACTATAATTTAGGGTTATGGAACATATACACACAATCCCAAAAAAACTAATATAAAACTTAAATTGCATTGATTTTTTGCAGGAATTTTAACAGAGCTTTGTAAGTGGAATTTCATTTCCGTTTATTAAGCGTTTAGTAAGCGCAACCAGGAATCCGTTTTAGTTTCGAGTATTAGGTGCATTAGAGTACAGATAGGGAGAAATAGGGAGAAATGGTATGTGAGGTGGCACGCAAACCTTGTAGGTGTTGTTTGGTAAGTTATCTCCACCCATTGACTGCCAATGGCCATGCTAATCCCTATGGTCATTCTCACCCCATTCATACCCCAAACTGCCCAAAACAACTCCTCCTGGGAACTTGTTCAGCTTGCTTTAATCAAGCTGTACCATCAAACGTTACACTCAAGGTGCCTGCAAGTGTTTTTTTTTCAAAGCATTCTTCTGAGAACTAATGACTTAATTGGAGCAGTAAACAGCTACTGTTGTAATAAGAGTGCCTAAACCTGCCTTCAGCCACTTCGTTTATAAGCACTATGAGTGTCCTTCACTGAAGTCCTGGCTTTTGTGGGTGAGGATCGTAGCAGCAACACCCACTGCCCTTAGCAAGTGAGAAAACGTGTCACTGGAGGGTAGGGGAAGTCCCAGGAAACTTCTAGAACCGGCGAGGGAGACCAGTCTATAAGCAGTAAGCAACCTGGAGGGTGAGGGACGGACAAAGGCGGTGAGGGAAACGACCTAACTGGCAAGTGAGCCAGCGTTGTATACTGGAATACAAAGGTTTACCTTCATTGTTGGGTAACTAAATCACAAAGCCAACCAGTTACCCAAAGCCAACCGCCAACCCTAACATCATGACTTCCAATGGCTATGTTTCACTAGGTTCTACTTTCCGTCCTCGTTTACTCCACCTTTCCGTAGCCCTGCACCATGTCATTTTCATTAGTAAACTAACTCAGACAAACTTACCACAGCGGAGTCACTGGATACTGTTTCAGTGACCTATTTTATTTCAGCTTTTCCGTAATACAGGCTTCCACAACAGAGTTATTTCGTACATCCATTCAAAAGAACTGCCAGGAACCACAAGGGCACTGGGCATCCACAGGATTAGACTAGGGCACGCAAGGGGGCAAGATCTGTGAGAAGCGACCAGGCCAAAAACAGAGGGGTACCGAGGCTTTGAGAAGGAATGCAACGAAAGGTCACGAGGCAGGCCACAAGACTCAAGAAAGCAGATAAGTAAGAAATGAATGTGTTCAGGAAACCAGGGACCATGACCAACGGATTACTGCAGATAATGGCGATCGGTGTGCGGCGGGAGGTTTGTGCAGAGAGGATATTAGAAAGGGACAGTGGGTACAGGTGTGAGTCTTCAGTGGAGTGCCCCGGGGGCTGCCGCTGGGGCAAGTGTCCCAAGTGATACTAGGAGGCATGCTATTCATTCTTTCTGGGACACAGTTAGGATGCCAGCTCAGCATGCCATCCTGACAATGTGTCTTTGCTTACAGAGCATTTGTAAGTCAACACCTGCCCATAAAGACATTGTGGTCGCCTTCCACCCACTCTACGTTGTCCATGTCTTTTGTTGCAAAGGTTGTGTTGTGGACGGGCAAGGGTGGTGGGAAGTCGTGCAGGTTGGGGCTGGATGCACATGTGGTAGAATCGTTGTTACTGAGCTGATGCACGTCATTGAGTGCCAGGGAAGTATATGGGCTGTGGCATCCGCGTAGGTTGCTATGCACATTTCCAATCAGAGCAAATCTTCCAACTAAAGCATGTTTACACATCTTGCTCAATTGTTCTGCTTTAGAGAGCGCAAGTGCAGTGGTGGGCAGCTCTATCCTATATATGCTAAGTCAGGGGAGCTCAGGGGCGGCTTTGGGGCTGCATGTCTGACTATTTTGTTCTGAGGGTTGGGTCGGGAGTAGGCGTGATGGACCACTGGGGGTGGGGAGAGGAGGAGGGAAAGGGCACAGCTTCCCACAGCAAAAGCCGCCGAGCTTCATCCTTAATCGTGGTATAGATTAGTGAATGGTTTTAATGTTCTCCTCGCCACAAACTTGAGTACCTATATTCTCCTTCCACTTGGAGAAGTCCTGGTATTCAAAATAATATAATATAATATGGACAAACATAAGAACTGCGTGACCAGCCTGTTAAAGTACTGGTTGTGTAGATACCTGCTTTGTGCTTTGTGCCACCGCAGGCAGGTCAGTGGTGGTGGTGCCGTTGGTGTCATTGTGTTCTGGTGGATCCAGAGCGGGCCCCAGGAATCTAAATGATTCAAGGCCACTAGGAACAAGTGTATATTTTCTGTTTATGAGTGTTAACCCCCTAAGTGCCAAGGACGAGTATGCTCGTCCTTTTTGCATAGACTTGCATAATAGTGTTGCAGTCCCATGTCTCTCCTCCCCCCCCAACCCCTCCCTACCTAACAGAGACAGAGCATAGTGGGGCAGCCAGGGGTGGACTAGGAGCCAAAAGTGGCCCAGGAAATGGGTCTCACAGTGGCCCCATATTACATTTTTCGAGCAAATGTCGCAAGCACTACCCCTCTAAGTATGATTTGGGGAGTTGTTTAACATGGCAAACACTGATGTATAACATCAGCTAAGAGGGGGACACATACAACATGCTTTACATCAAATCTCTTACTTCAAATGTATATTTAGTCATTTAATATAATGTGATACAGTTTTTAAAAATAAAAACTTTACACATAAAATAAACCATAATAATATAATACATCAAGTTATTACACATGTTCCTTACTAACTCAAAACAGATAATCAATTCATCATACTTATAAAACAATCACATTCATATCATAATCATATTCGTTCTCATATTCATATTCAAATTCACCTCAGCACAAATAATTAATTTCCTTATATGAGCAGCTTCTCTTTCTCAAAAGATTAGGGTCGCTAAGATGTCACTCAAAATTACTTAAATCAAGATCAGAATCAAATCCAGGTGATAGTGGAAACAAAACACAATTATTTCAAATGCTGAACTTACAACAATTTTGACATAAGAGAGAGAGAACCGATAGCACTATCCATCAGACAGTAGATGAATAACCAGAACTTCACAACCTTATTTCTGACATCATATTTACCCACCAGTCCCATTGAGCCAGTCCTTATGCCACAAGGCTCCATCTTTACCACTCCAATCACTATCGCAGTCTGTCAATGCCTCAACATTAATTCCTGTGCTCACGGGAGCCATGCTGCTAACCTTAGTTGACCATACATTGAATACATGGTATAGGGTGATCTGGAGACTGGCATTCAAGGTGTTAATGCTTTGATGCCAGAATTCAGGATCCCTGATGTAATCTAGGTTATGCACATACTACCCGTAGTAGTTTACATAGAGTGCTCCCAGCTTTGAACACTGGGTAAGAATGTGGTTGGCCGTTTCCAAATGATTTTTGTCGCTGCATAGTTGGCAGTGACGTTCTGAACTAGGCAACAGAAATTGCTTACCCAAAACCTCCAATACAGGAAGATGGTTTTTTGCAGTAATAGCAAACATCTTCTGAGTTTAATCCCAGGACACAAATTGAGGTGTCTTTGTGCTCGTTTAAAGGAGTAGAGCATATATGAGACATGTTTGTAGCTTTTCAGTTTCTCGAGGTGGCTAAAATTACCTTGCCAGTCCCAGGTATCCAAACGTTTACCTAGCATATATGGAAGTGTCTCATGTTTTTGTTCCCATACTGGGGTCCAGCAGATATCTTTAAATAGTTGTTGCATACTGTCCTTAAACCCTGCTAGTTTCTGAGTGTTAATCTCTGTACCCAGGCTGGCAAGTAACTGGTTAGTAGGGTTATTACAGGTTTTAATATATAGCTCAGCCCTTTTCTTGAGTACCAAGGCTTTCAATGATATATGTCCAAGTTCTAGCCTTATTATGGCCATTGGGATGGATTGTGGTAAACCTAGCAGCTTATGCCAGAACTTCCCTTCCAGAACCTCTAACCAATCTTGCAGATTTCAATTTATTGATTTTGACTTCCTACTCGGCCACTGTCACACCAACCGGGGTGCTCAGAGGTCTGATAGGTATAAACTCATCCCCCCAGCCGTCACCCTGTTCATTATGTGACTCAAGCTAATCCTCCCAGACCTGTGCTGCAATAGGGTTTACCAAGTACGACCTCGTATCATACCTTGCTTTCCCCAACAGTGCCCAGACATTGTGGGAATTACGTTTACACATCACCTTTACTGTGTGCTGCCAGGCTGCATATTGCTTATCATTTTTCCTTAACTTGAGCCACATCTTATAATCCCGATAACACGATTGCTTTACGCAGACGACTTGGTCCTAATGGATCACACACCAATTGGTCTGCAGCGCCAACTGACAAAGCTTCAAGGGTATATGCAAGAAAACAAACTGGAAATAAACGTAAAGAAAACAAAATTCTTAGTACTGGAAAAAGCGACCAGGAAAACAGAAAAACTGAAACTAACTTTGGAAGGATCACTGATCGAGCGAGTGTTCGACTTCAAATACTTAGGAGTAATCCTAGACTCCTCTTCGCAAGACAAAGCCATGCAATCGGTCCTGATGTCCAAAGCCAACAAATTGGCAGCCCAAGCTAGGGCCATAGATAAAAAGTTTGGAAGATTCTCACTGATCCCTGTGCTAGAACACTATAAGAAAAAGGTGATGCCGACATTAACATATGGGGGAGATGCTATGATGAACTTACCACGATCCATTTGGACAAAAATTGAGGCAAAGTTTTGGCGAAAAGTCCTCAGACTCCCAAACTCGACCCCAATAGCCTCAATCCGACGAGAGCTTAGCTTACCCTCTCTCAGAAGTTCAGTCTCACAATCGTCTCTAAGACTGTTCAGGAAATGCCGGATGGCTGAGCCACCATCAATATACTTTCTCATCAATCTCGAAATAGAAAGGAATACAAGCAAATCCCTTAAAAAATGGAAAGAAGAAAACATCAGCTTGCTAGAACAGGTCAATGCAGACGAAGAACAACTAATAAAGTACCCAAAGAGAACCTTCACCAAAATCAAAGAACTCGACTGGATAAACACCCTGGAGACAGCAGGAAAAAATAAATTAACCTTACACCTGCCTCCAAACACGAAAAAACTCAATGAACTCCAGGAATATATAAAGAAGTTTCCATCCAGGAAAGGGAGAGACACGCTGATGAGAGCCCGTTTAAATGTCTTGCAGACAAATGAGATCTTGTCAATTAGAGGCCAGTCGGGAAATAACAGTTGTCGATTTTGTGAGATACAAGAAAAGGTAACAATCCGCCACTTGCTCCTAAAATGTGCCTCAAACCAACATATAAGAAGTCGATACTTAAAATCAACCTTCACAGATTTCATCATAGAGGACGAAGAAATATGTTGGTCTCGTTTGATTGGAGGCGACAAAACATCATGGCAAATAGCTTCCTATAAAATCTTGGAAGCCATAAACTGGCCGACAAAGGCACATTTTTAGAGAGCTGTTCTCATTTTCTTTCTTTTTTTTTTTCTTCTTTCCGTCACGACCACAGACAAAGACAGAAACCTCAAATTTTGTAAAAATCTTTTGATTAAATACAAATAAAATAAAAAATAAAAAAAAAATAAAAAATATGTATTTTTTAGGGCTCTGGTGATCTTATAAAGGTGTATCAATGAATGGCCACACTTCAAATGTATATGAGGGCTAAGGAGAGATGGACGGAAATGGGCAGTGTGACTGGCATAGAGGCTAAGAGGAGCATAAAACCATGGCCCCCACACAAATGAGGCTCATGGTGAGCTGGCCCATGGGGGAATCTTTCGGCAAGTCCACCATTGAAGGGAGCACTAAGTAGTGTAGGGGGTTCATAGATGTCTGCCAACAAGACAGTGTTTAGATAAGGTGCCGAAACGGCCGATTCTTCAGCAGAACATTTGTAAAAATATTTGGGGTGAAAGCTATACAATTTAAAATCACTTCTTTAGTGTAACATGAATGGATGCAATCAATGTGATTTAACCACACCGGAGAATTCTACATTTCCATGATGCATGTCGTCAACATAGGGCCCCATTGTCACTGTAAAATACTTTCATACTGGAGAGTCCACGATTTCTGCCAGCATTGCCATTTAGAAGGATGCCATCATGCTGTGAATCACAATATATTCCTGCAATGCCACTGTAAAAATATCACCATGTTCCAGCATATATGCCAGAATGATACGGTGAAAACACATTCATGCGGCCAGTGAATCATCCTTCCCTGCCATATGAACATACATGCAGGCATCACACGTGCGCGCCATACTTGCCAACCCTAGTTATTTAGACAGTAGGCTACAGCTTTTCATGAGGATCTACATACTATATATTTTGGTGACATTTCCTACCACTTAATGACCGTGACAGTTATGGGTACCACTGCATCAGTTAAAGCAGCCTTTACCCATGGCTCTAGTACTCTGAAGAGCTCTGTGCCCGGTGAGAATAACACATGCTTGTGAACACCCTGTGACCAAAATGAGGCAGATCTATAAAAGGACTACTTAAGTATCTCCTTAAGGATAGGAGGCAGGTTGACATGTATGCCTTTTGTTTTAGAAACTACCAATGTTCTGCACATCACGCGGAGCAGTCAGATGCATCATCATATACAACAAAGACTACATGCATTTGGCCTTATCACAAAGGATATTCTGTGGTGTGCATAAATCCTAAAAGCAGTACTACAAGATCAAACCACGCTTTCCTTTTGTTACAGGTTCAAGTGCAGAGTGTCCTCCAAAAATGTCTCAGGTTCTCTGTGCAAGACACCTTTTCTTACATTATTACTTACATTGGTCAGTTAGAAGAGATTGCAAGTTGTTCATTGTTGCATCTGAACCAATCAACCAATCCTGTTTTTTGAGGTACTAACATAATGAATTATGAGAGTTGTAGGTTTGCATGTACAATGGGTGCAATAAAGCAACATGTTATGCACATTTAATGCGAGGAATACCAGGAAACGACTTGACAGCTACATGTCTGCATATGTGTAGGAGAAAAGAGCACATGGTGTTAGGGGAGAAAAGTAGGAAGAGGTTTGTTTGCATTTAGTAATGGCCTTTAATGACTGGTAGAGGAGTTTTAAATACTCAGTGTGCCATTTGCACCCAGATGTATGTTGTACAAAGAAGCACATGTAAGTGAATTAATTCCATGAGAGCACCTACACACATGTGTAGCGCTCCAGATATCGTTATGCAGCCTATTTTCTCGCTCTTAACACATTCTCTCCTGTCTCTTCTGTTTTTCACATTCTTCCTCATCTCCACTACTCATATTCTAACCCCCTCACATGCAGTCTCTTTCACTGCCCCATGTCCTGTCTTTTCTTTCTTTCTGCATTGTGTAAGGTCACTTTCTCGACTTCTCTCGTTTTCTCCGTTGCATCTCTCAACCGTATCTGCCCCGTTCTCTCCGTTCAGGTCTCTCTATGTGTGTCTTCGCTGTCATTTGGTAGGAAAGAAACCACTCTTAAATACTGACTGAAAAACAGCAGACAGTACTTTCAAGTTCCTCATGACATGACATAAACAAGCTTTGAAACTCGCATAATAATCTGTTTTTTTTATTCCGAAGGTAAAACCCATAGCCAGAAGTAAAATCTTTGACTTCATGGGAGTGAACGCGCAAACAGGTGTCGATTGTACAAAATGGGCGCCAGGCCACAGGCCTTCCTCCCATTATGGATAAGCTAAACCAGCCATGCAAAAAGACTGAGTGTTCCTTCAGCTGCAGCAAGTAGCAGAGGAAATGCTGTTGTGCTGGATTTAGCTATTATATGGAAATGTGGTTTGCTTTTCATAGTTTACTACTACTGCAACACTCATGCCCAACGGGCCTTGCAAACGTGAGGCGTTTTGCTTCCCTAGGCTTGCATGGACCATTGGGAATGCTGGCTGATGAAAAACATGCCTAAATGTGTGTAGGAGGATTTCCTGCACCTCCAGCATCTTTAAGTCTCCTTTGGTGGCATGATGGATGTGCTTTAGTTCCATGTGAATGTGCAGGAACCTAGAAGCTCTTCCTGCTAACTGGTTCATGAGCTGAAGGTCCTTAGTTGAGGCAGCGTCTGGGGCCCGGCCCAGGGCCACAGCTAACACTAAGAAAATAATGTGTGTGTGTATGCATGTTTGCAAGCAAAAGGTTGTATCTGTAACTGCACATGTGAATGAGAATACATGTGTATGGGTAGGAATGAGAGAGTGTATGTTGTATAGTTGCATGAGTGAATGAGAGAGCGAGAGTGTATGCATGTTGTATTGGTGCATTAGTGAATGAGACAATTAAACAGTATGCATTATGTATGAATGTTGTATGAATGTGTGTGTGTGTGTGTGTGTGTGTGTGAGCAGGTCTCTGATTGAGGAGGGGAGAGTGGTTCATTTGTGCAGCAGCATCCAGGTCTTGTTTTCTTACTGAGACATGGCATTTTCTAATGGTTATAAAGGCTAAGCCTAGCCTTATGAGTGTTCTTAACTGGCCAAATTGGCCTGCATTGGTAGAGCCAGTGTGGACATATTATCTTTCTGTGGCATGGCATTTTGTTAACTGGGCATCTCAGGGTAAAACCAGCATAATGAGTGTTCTTAAGTGGCCAACCTGGCTTACATTGATGAAGCCGGACTCGAAAGGCTTTCTGTGGCACAGATTTTTTATTGACATCAGAATTAAAACCAGCATGATTTATTGTGTGGCCATCCTGAACTACATTGGTGCTGCCAATCTGGATATATTTTTTACAGTGGCATGTGATATTTTACTGGCAAAGGCAACAACAATATGGGCATGCATGGGGATTCTGTCATATATTGGCTGAATCAGCATGGGCATGTTTTCCTATATTATATTTTCTAAAAATATCGGCAAAGCACACATTTCTATGTTCCTGTAGGGGAATATTGGCATTTATTGGTGCATTTAGCATGTACAATTTGCAAGTTGTAATCAAAGGCCCCAAGCCAATAGAACTAATATACCCATTGGAAAAATAACCTGCCAGCCTTCATAAAAAAATAACAGAACATTCACACTGAAAATGGGCCTATTAAGGCAGACTGTGGGGTTTCTGCAAGCAGCACACAGAAGGGACATGTGAATAAGGCTTGTCATTTCAAAAGTCAAAGCAGCATTTTAATTCACAGTCGCAGAAGAAATTCAAAGGTTGCTTTCAAATGAAAAACAGGATTTTCAACGCTGATAACAAAACGGTTTTGCATGTGTGTTTACAGCCTAAACCAAGATATGAGAAACATTTTCCCCGGCCAACATAAAGATGTTAGGGAAGAGACTTTTTGTGTGTTGACAAAAAATAATGTATATTGTGCTTCACATGCAAAATGCTGGCAAACATCTGAAAAGAAAATCCCATATTGTAGCCATGAAGATTTCATGTAGGCCAAGGCAGACTCTTTTGGCTTGCTGGTAGAAAAACTTCACAAAGAACTCCCCAAGGCCAGCCTGGTCTGGGCATCCCAACTGTTTACAACCACAATGAAATGGGTCCTACCTGAGCGGTGTTGGAAAACAAACTTTCTTTAGACTTGCTTTCTCTGCAGGACAATTTAACTTGGCTGGTGCATGTCCAGAATGTAGGGGGAGGTGTGCAATGGGGCTACAATGAAAACTGAACTCTAAATTCAAGCAACCAACTTCAAAGAGACTAATAAAAACAATGGCCAAGAGAGGCAAATAGTTCTGAGGACAAGGGGGCTTCAGTTTGCACATCCCAAAGATTTGCTATTAATGTAAAAGGACTATTTTTATTTAGTCCTTTTTCTCAGCAATCATAAGTCGTACTTTCCTGATTGACATGTCATTTTTTAGGTAATTTTTGGACGATTTAGGTGACATACAATTCTTCCACCTACGACTCAGTGTACTGTAATGGCCATCTAAAATGGGTTTCTGGCTGATCTGCAAATGTTTCAAATTTGAGAGTTGGCAAATGGGTGGAGGGTGAAATTAGGCATATGGATAATAAATGGCATGTTTCTAACAATTATGCTTTTTTGTAAAACCGGCTGCAAATTGCCACACGGCTGTGCAACATGGTGCAGACCTCGCTATTGTTTTATTAAATTACCCCTGATTAGCTGAATCTGAAAATACATACATTATGGCAGTTACTACTAAATAACAAAATGTTTGATAAAAAATTCTTTCTTGCCAAAAATGTGACATGACAACAAATGGCGAATGCCATATGTCTGCTCCCGACTCCTAAACCAATCCTTAGAGATGGGCCGGAGTTGGGAGGAGAGAGAAGGGTCAATGCATTTTGACCAAACTAGTAAGGGATTTCCATGAGCGTAGTACCCTGGATTGGATGATAGATCAGGTCACTGGGATATATGAGGTCCAAAAGCCCACTGACAATAAAAACAGCCCTAAAAACCACCAAACACACCCACCACTGCAAAGGTAGTGGAGGTGAAAAATACTCCCATATTGGACTTGGAAACGAGGGGGCCTAAAAATATTCCTTCTGCTAACAACAACAAGCAGAATGAGAGGTTGAGGAGACCCTCAGATCCAATGCAATCGGGTGGTGGCCAGTCAGGGTATCTGTTATTCTCACCTGGTCTCTGAGGGGACGTTGGGGCATGGTTGCAGCCCTCCCTGAAACTGGCTCCCCTGGGTCTGGCTTCTTCCCCTGCTTCTGTGTTGTGGACTGCGCTGATTGTTTGTACTCCCCCTGTGAGAATACGAGAGGCCGTGAGAATGCTGTAATATGGCTGTGGTGTCCCTCAAACCCTTCTTCCCAGAATGTGGTGAGTATGCGCCTACCCATATAGTCTCACCTGTTTAATTATGATGGTGAGCTCTCCGTCCGGCTTCTCACTGCAGGGGCGCTTTAAGTTAGACCTAGTTTCTTCACTGGTCCATGTGATGGGCAGCCCAGACCGGCTGTGGCTAAACCACTTCAAAGGTAAGTATCCTTTGATAATGATTATTGTCCGTATTCTTTTGTAATGCATTTGTCCTTGATTATTATCGTATCGCTTGTAATGTCTTTCCTTCTCCCAGTAGGTGATGTGAAGCCCAGCGGAATTGCTGTGCAAGAAGCAAGCCCCAATGGAGAACGGGGGAGCTCACGATGTCCCAATAAGTGGTAAGTTTGGTTCTTAGATCAAGCGCGAGGATTGGTTTGCCCGCGACCTTAGCATAATGTCTTTATAGTTTTACTAACCTTTTTTGTCCTTTTCTGCTGCAGGGATGGCCTGGCGAAGTCAGACTGGAATGCTGTTATCCGAAGATCTGCTGGCGGGTGAATGATGCCTGGATCCGCGAGGATGCTGGCTGGTGATGAACTCCCGAGTAAGTGTTGAGGCTGGGAGCCGGGATCAGGTAAGGATGCGCTCCGACTGCAGTTTGTGCTGGAGTCAGGTAAGGATGCGCTCCGACTGTGGTTGCTGCTGGAATCAGGTAAGGATGTGCTCCAACTGCAGTTGCTGCTGTAATCAGGTAAGGATGCACTCTGACTGCAGTTGCTGCTGGAATCAGGTAAGGATGCGCTCCGACTGTGGCTGCTGCTGGAATCAGGTAAGGATGTGCTTCAGGCGATGTTTATTGTTGGAATCAGGTAAGATGCGCTTCACGCGGTGGTGAGCGTTACGCTGCTATAAGCAGACTAATGCAAAGCGCTTGCATGCAGGCGGGGCAGGCTTAAATAGCCTGGTCCCAGCCACACCCATTTGTTCTGACTTGTGGCCCCACCCTGCCACTCCCAGAAGATGCTGCACGTGCAGCCCAATGCACTCCTATGGCCACACCTGACCTGGAGGCACAAGGAGGCCCTGCAGGGGAGAAAATAGCACGTGCACTAGAATAAAAGGGTGCAGAGCACACTTTCTCATGATCCTGGTGCCAAAGTCCCCAGGACTGGGTCCAACTGGACCATTTATGTAGTGAAGCTTGTGGTCCTTGCCCTGTGGCCATGACAGCACTCCCCCTCAAGGCCCCTCTCACGGGTGCTCTTCCTCCTGGTCCAGGCTTGGTGGGGTTGTTACGGTGGAACTGTCTGATTAGTCGTGGGGCATGGACGAATTCACTAGGTGCCTGTCACGACCCTCGTCCCAAATCCCCACTGGCAAGCCCATTGTCCAGGTGGGATCAGGACTCGGGTCTCTAAGGCCTGGCATCCACTTCAAAAGCCCTCTTGGGGTCAGGCCTGGCGCCTATGGCGCCAGGCTCATACACCGTGGAAGACATGTGTTCAGGGAACTACTTTATTGAGGCTTTCAGCCAACATGGAGGCACCCACATAGCTTGGATCCTAGGAACCAAGCTATGCGGTATAGTGTTTTGGGTGTGGTGGCCTAGGGACTATTTTACTTGGACTACTTTGTTGAGGCTATTTAAACCACAACCGAACAAGACAACACACTTTGTGTTACTTTGCAGTCTGCAACGTGATACTCGCCGTGTCCAGCTATACCCACGAGCCTCGGAGTGCAGAACCTGCAAGGAGACAAAAGGAACACTGTTAGCAGCAGCATCTTACCTGCAATCCTCATCTTTATCCGCTCGCAGCTCCTGTGAACAGCTTCCTTGAATCCGCATGCCTCCTGGACCGAAAGACCTGAAAGAGGAAGGTAGAGACAACATCAAAGAAGGCATTAGAGACATTGCAAACTACGAACTGCTCAAAAGGCTTACCTGGCTGGTCGCCTCTCGGCTGGCATCGCTCTGGAAATTCCACACGCGCTGGGAGAACACTGCGACCTATGAGAAAAGAAGGAAAACAGGTTAGCAAAGGCAGGACATTGCAGCGCTGCGCTTATCGCTTATTTACCGCATCATAGCGCTCATTACACGCCATCATTTACCAGCGAGGCTCAACAAAGCCAGTTCGCCACGCTGAAGCTCTGCATATCTAAGGGAGAAAAGAGACGTTATTAAACAAAGAAAGGCATGCAGGAATAACAACAATACAAAAAAACAGCAATAACACCTACCTGAAAGACATCAAACGGGCCGGCGTCAGTGAAGAAACTGGACCGCACACGCCCATGAAAGACAACGTGCACCTGCAAATAAGGCAGGACGGAGAGCACGCCTAATTCTATCACAAGGCGGAACCTTCCCTGCAGACCACATCTGGGAACCACTGAGAAGTATACCAGTGAGCAGCCCGGCTGGGTGGCGCCCCCGTGGATATCAGGTGAGCCTAACAGTGGCCATGTACGGTCTTGAGGTCCATAAAACCTTTCCAGTCTATAAGGTAGTACAGTTTAGATTGCACTATCTTGGAATTCAGAATGGTTTTGATTTTGTATTCCGGTTCTCCTTCTATGATGTCAGGCTCGGATGGGGCCTCAATCTGAGTATCTGGTTTCATTGGTTTCAAGAGAGAAAAATGGAACACCGGATGGATCCGCATATTAGATGGTAAATCCAATTTCATGGCAGCAGGGCTAATGATGGCTTTGATGGGGTATGGTCCAAGGTACCTGGGATGGAAGGCTTGTGGTCCTTTCAAGGGAATGTTCTTGGATGCCAACCAAACCTTATCCTCGACTTGATAATGCGGAGCCTCTCTTCGGTGTCGGTCTTTCTGTTGTTCTTTGGCTCTGGTCAGGTTTTCAACTGCTTCTTTAAGGGTTCAAGTGATAATCTTGTGAAAGGTTGTAACTGCTGGCATTTCCAATTTGGCAAGTGAATCAAAAGTGGACGTTCGAGAATTCCGACCATGCACTGTGTAGAATGGGGTCTGTCGGTGCTAGTGTGGATGGAATTATTGTAGGCGAATTCGGTCAACCAGAGAATGTTTTTCCAGGACTCCTCAGTTTGTTGTAACATACACCTCAGGTATTGCTCCAAGGTCTGGTTGGTCCGTCGGTTTGGGGATGATGACTCATGGATAATCGGAGGTCAATTTTGGCTATTTTGCAGCACCTCCTCCAGAGTGCTTAGACAAATTGTGTTCCGCGATCTGAGATCAATACCGATGGGAAACTGTGTAACTTGACAATTTTCTCCAAAAACACGGTGGCAAGGGCGGAAGCAGTGGCGACCCTTGTTCAGCCATGGATGACTGATTTAACACACTAAAGCTACAACTCAGGTAAGGTGGCATGGACAGGGAGCACAGCCATTACTGTGCTCTGGTAAAATCCTGCCACTTTTGTTGTCCATTACTCTATGGCTGCTCTTGATAACCACTGTGTGAAACCCTGTCATGCTCCTTAGGTAGCTGTTGTTGCACTCAGAGGATCCCTGGGGCAGGCACAGTATTGCACCTGTGTGCATTTTAGGATTGGGTGGTGTGTTGCACTTGGATGAATTCTCGGGGTGAGAAATGTGTTGCACTTTGAAATATTAGCCATTCATCACATTTAGAAATAATTTTGAAGATTAGCCTTGCGTCACACTCAGACAGAATTGTGAAGATTAGCCATGCGTTACATTTAGAGGAACTGTGAAGATTAGCCATGCGTCATATTGAGAAAGAATTGTGAAGATTAGCCTTGCATCACACTCAGAAAGAATTGTGAAGATTACCCATGTTTTACTTTTAGAAGAACTGTTAAGATTAGCCATGCGTCACATTAGCTGTTTAATCCTGCTGCACACCAAAGCACACTTTGTGCCTAGTAATTCTTGCTGCGCTCAGAGGGGCTTGTGGGAGCAGCTAATGTATTGTACTTACAGGAATTTGTCGGAGTGCCTAGTGTGTTGAGATTGGAGGGGTTTCAAGTGTGACCAGTGTATTGCACTTGGAAGAATTGGAGGGTAGCATTGTGTTGCATCTGGATAAGCTCTGAGGACATACTTGGAACAACTTTGAGAGTAGCCAATGTAGTACCTCCCAAGTACTATACACATTCTATGGGCTAGTCAAACTACACACAAACATACAATCAACAAAACTAACATTTGCATACAACAAACAATACCAGAAAGTGGACTCTACCCATACGGATACAACAAGCCAGTGTGCACAATCAGAACCTCCAACCAAACTACAAATGAAACACACAAATGCACCCCAACATAATAAACACTTGCATACAACAAACAACCCAAACACTGGACCTTACCCTTATGGATACAACAAGCCAGTGCACGCAATCAACTCATCAGCAAGCCAACACGCACCTACGCCTGTTTCTCCAGGTTCTGGATCTATCCTATCACTCTTCCCTCACTAACCCACTCTGCCCTCTTTCTTGCAAAGCCACATGAGCACCAGGAGACCATACCAATGGTAACAGTGCATGATATAAGATGTCATAACATAACATAACATAACATAGAGAACCAGGATTCTATTAATGGCAGAAAAGGGAAAATTATGCAGCAATCGCTTGTCTATTCATTTCCAGCAGCAAGAAAACTGAAAACAATCCAGACATTTTTAAAAGCTCCCATAAAAAACCCTCTCTTTGGAACTCACAGTCGTTCCCCAATCAACAATGGGCCTCATTATGAGTATGGAGGTAGACATACCGCTTTTAGTGGCATGGCTACCCCCATACGGGTACTGGGTGTGGGTTCCTGGAATAGGGAATTACCGTGCCATTCCGACCTTTGAGGGCCCGGTATTTCCCTTTCCGGGGACCCTGACCCGGTACATCCCCATTCCCATTTCAGCCCCCGTAGGGCTCAATGGGAATGGGGAGGATGCTAACAATGGGCCCATTAATGACGGGCCCGTTGTTAGCCTCCTGGTCTGCTATCTGGTCCCGCTTAGGACGCCTGGTTTTACCAGACGTCCTTAGCGGGACCCGCAAGCATACCTCGTAATGAGGTGGTAGAGGGTTAATGGCGCCAGCAGCTCTACCGTTGCCGTTAACCCTCTGCCGCCTGGGTCGTAATGAGGCTGAATGTCTCTTATCTTCAAAATGCCTGCCACATCTCCACGCTTCTCCTTTTCGCATGTCCTGTTACACGGATGCAACCACCAGATTCAAGAAGAAAACCCAGAACTCCAGTAAAGTCCAAATCCTTCCTGTCAATTTTAAGCATTGAGAAGGCCAACAGTTTGCGCTTTTGTGTAGGTACCTTTGTCTGTACCTTTGTATGTCCAATGATCAACTTTCCCTTTTTTCCGAAATCTCATCATCTGGTTTCTTCACCTAACTTAACTAGGTGGGTCAAATGGGTTTTATATTTAGCAGGTATCGATGTTTGCATTTTTAGTGCTCATTCGGTAAATGTGTCATGTTGTACAAGGACTTTTTGTCTAGAGTTAGGTTGGTGGATATTCTCAATTCTGCTTATGTGTTTTGTTTAACATGGCATTCACAGATTGCATTAGAATACAGATAGGTAGAAGTTGCATACGAGGACACAAAGTTTGTAGGTTCTGTTTGACTGCCCTTGGTCATACTAATACCTAAAGCCATTCCCACACTAATCCCACACCACCTTGCCTAAAACACCTCCTCGTGTGAACTCTTTGAGCTTGCTTTATTCAAGCCTTGCCATCAACCATTGCACTTGAAGTGCCTTCCAATATTTTTTCAAAGCAGTCTTCTGAGTATTAATGACTTAATTGGGGCTGACACGCTACTGATATAATAACAATGTCTTAAGGAGGTCACCTTCACCCACTTGATTTATAAGCAATATATGTATCCTTAATTGAAATCCTGTTAACACCAAGCATTAGCAAAGCCAACAGTTTTGGCGTGTTGATAAGTATTAGGCATTTGCCAGGCACTGCTATTAGATGACCAGGAACTCGCACAATTTTGCACTTGCTACCATTAATGGCGAGTTAATACGAGTAGGACATTGCCTGCTGTTATCTCACAGTGCCAAAGAACGTTCCTGTTTTGGGTCTGTAAACTGTTTTTTGGTTACATATAGCCCCATTCTAGCTCATCTCAAAACATACACCTGCTTCTTCTCAGGCAACCTTCCCCCTACCTTTTCTGTTTACCAAACTACCCTATCTCACACTTGGGCTGCACTCTTTCTTCAATGTCACTTGACTATTTCTTCAACCCTGCATCCATCACCTGGACATTGTTCCATCTCTCCTTGTACTCAAACAATTCCTTCCCTTCTCATGTAGCCTTCAGACTCAACTCATTCTGATTTCAGCATCACTCTCATCTCTCCCCATCTAACTCCCTTCATGTACCTGCATCCCTGTAACATGGCGCTAACGTTCTCCCAGGAACTCCAACCTCATCTAACACTCTTACCTACAGCACAACACCTGCTTCTCAACCCCACCTACTATCACTCTTTCACTTGGCCTATGAAATGCACAACCCTTTTGCAATCAGTCTTCCTAAATCTCTAAACCTTTGACACCCATCACCCTCAACTTTTGCTTTTGATTTCACTGAATCCTCATGACTGTGCTATACTAGCAGCTCTCCTCATTGATGTTACCATCTCCCACTCTCGCTGACCTATTGGGAAGGGTGGTGGCGATGCAGGGTTTATTTTCAATAAGGCCCCCAACAGTGCACCCTTTGCCACCCTCTGAGATCACCCCTTTCTCGTTTGAATATGCCCCTATTAAACTCCTCCCTGCAACTTCTCTGACTGTTCTGGCTCTCTATCACCCCCCGGGTCCTCTCATCTCATCTCTGTCTTATTTTCCCTTAACCATCTCCATGAGTCTCCTCCTACAGACATCTTCATTGTTATTCTGGGGGGTTAAAAATTCCAAAGCCCCCTGCAGCCATTGTCCTTGAACTTAAATCCCTCCCTGACCAGCCTACACACTCTAGTGTAATTTCCTCTATCTCTTTACTGCACTCTCCTTATCTGATCTCTCCAGTGCCCCTCTACTGATGATCATTCCATTGTTCACTTTAGCATCTTGATCCCTCCATCCTCTACTCCTCCTCTCCACTCTTCAATGACTAACAAGAAATTCAGGCAGGACTCACTTGACTCTTACCTTGATGATGTCAGGACCTCTTTCCTTTCTCTCTCACCTCTTCAAGTCTTTCCCATTGACCATGCATTTTCTGACTATTACTAGGCACTAACGACTCCCTTTGAGCAAAACCATACTACTTGCACATTCACACCTTCCTGCCCCCATCCAAAGTCCAGGATCACCTCTGAGATTCCAACCCTCCAAACAAAAATGCACTGTAACCCCTGTTGCTGGTGCAAATCACCCTCCTCTTCATAGACCACAAACAAATCCCTTGCTGCCCTCGTCTCTGTTCTGGACTCTGCCAAATCCTTGTACTTCACAAATGTAAGCTCCTCCTTTTGCAATCACACCCACACATTTTCATCTACAATCTAAGCTTTGCTCACACCACCAAAACCAATATCCATCCCCTCCTCCATTTCTCTCTGAAATCTCCTCGAGCTGGTGGTCTTCAAATGGATCACTAAGTACTACGAGGTTATAAACATACCACAGCCCTCCTCTCTCTTTACCCCTCGCTCCTTCTGTCCACCACCTCTCCACCTTACCCATTGCAGGCTTGACTACTTCTCGCCTACCTATCCTACCACATTAACATCCACTCTTTCCAGCGTCAACCCCATCTTGTCCGCCTAGCGACCTGTTTGCTCTCCAAAGTCGGAACGTAGTCCCAATCACTTGGCCTTATCTTTCTGAGCTTTTAAACTCTCTCACTCCACTGCACTCTTCAATGTCTACTTCAAATCTTTTGCAGATGGGGAGCAGGTGCAAGTGGATATAGGTCACCTGGCCTAAGCCCCGCCCACCTGGTGCCTTTCTGCCTGATGCTCTTTTTCACAATTTAGCAAGCCCTGGCCACCTGGTGCCTTCCTGCTTGTCGCTCTTTTTCACCACTTAGCAAGCCCCACCCAACTAGGGCCATCCTGCTTGCCACTCTTTTTCACCACTTAGCAAGCCCCGCCCACCTGGTGCCTTCCTGCTTGTCGCTCTTTTTCACCACTTAGCAAGCCCCGCCCACTTGGTGCCTTCCTGCTTGCTGCTTTTTTTCCCAACTAAAAGAGCCCTCGAGCCTCTTTTCCTTTGCAGATGGGGAGCAGGTGCAAGTGGATGTAGGTCACCTGGCCTAAGCCCTGCCCACCTGGTGCCTTCCTGCCTGCCGCTCTTTTTCACCACTTAGCAAGCCCCGCCCACCTGGTGCCTCCTGCTTGCCGCTCTTTTTCACCACTTAAGGAGCCCTCCAGCGTCTTTTCCTTTGCAGATGGGGAGCAGGTGCAAGTGGATGTAGGTCACCTGGCCTAAGCCCTGCCAACCTGGTACCTTCCTGCCTGCTGCTCTTTTTCACCACTTAGCAAGCCCCGCCCACCTGGTGCCTTTCTGCTTGCCGCTCTTTTCCCTACTTAAGGAGCCCTCCAGCCTCTTTTACTTTTCAGATGGGGAGCAGGTGCAAGTGGATGTAGGTCACCTGGCCTAAGCACCACCCACCTTCTTAGCCCTGCCTCTTCCATCCTGCTCTTAACTATTAGATCAAGGGTGTCTCTCGCTCAGGCGTCCTAAGCGAAGGGCAGACTGAGAAATTTGCAATTCCTGTTTGGACCTGTTAGGACCAGGAGGACCCAAGGCCTGACCCCCTGCTCAGAGAGCAGGTAAGCATGCACCAACATGTGTTACTCCCTCTGTGCCCACAGCCCATCCCCACCCACTCTGTTCCCTCCGTGATCTTCCCTTGTGCCCCCACTATTCTCGCACACAGGTGTTGCCTATTTTGCTTGATTCTTCTACCCTGCTCCCCTCTCACCCTTCTCAAGCCTACTTCTCTAGGTATCTGTCCTGATACATTCTGGTTTCACAATCACTGTCTTGTAGCTAATGCTGTATTTTACTTTTATGGGCTACATTCATTAACAGTTCATCACCCTTTCTCAACTCTCATGCTGGACTTCCTTTGCATCTTCTACTCATAGTGGCCCTAAATCATGCTGTTCCCATCTTCATCTTGTATCCTGGCTTGTAACATTATGTGTTACTACTGACTTCTGCACTTGTATTCACTCTCCCCTCTTGCTTCTCCACTCTTTTGACTGCTAACTCTCTGTTCTCTCCTCCTTTCCCTTCTCCCTTTTCCTATCTCCTCCCCTTACTTTCTTCTATGCACTTACTCTCTCAGAATTGTCCCAGGACCTAGTATGATAGTAACCTCGTCTGTCTCCTCCCCCCTCCCCTTACTGGTTTTTTCCTCCCCACGCCCCCTCCAGCACTATCTGAAATGTCGTCAGGCCTAGTATGATAGTCACTTGTTTTGTTCCTCTGCTACTTTTCTGCACCCCTCTCCCTCACCTTTTGTTTTCTCCAGCTCTACCAGAAATGTCGTCAGGCCTAGTACGGTAGTCGCCTGTCTGTTTCCATTTCCTTCCCACTCTCCCCCTCCCTTCCTTATCTGTGTCTTAGGTCTTGCACGATCTGAAATGTCACCAGGCCGAGCACGATAGTTAATTTCACATCCTTACTGATCATGGCCTGCAAGAATGTTATTGTATTTTCCCGTGTTCCCTCCCTTGCCTTGAAGTGCTTTGAAACACATTGTATATAGGCGGTATTTAAATAAACTATCATATCATACCGCTGCCCCCCATGTTCTGTTGAATAAGCCCTCTGCTCACCCAAACACCAGAACACAGTATCGCCTAGTTTCTCTCATTCCCCATTATTCAAACTTCAACTGGATCAGTAAGTACCATGAGGGTAATGGCCTTGGAGATCCATTTGAATCTGGCTTCCGTAGTAAACACTACACCGAGACTGCATGCAAGTATGTCTCCAGCATTCTCTCTGATTCTCACCACTCCAAATGATTTACTATATATATACTCATACCTTTGGACCTCTCCACCATTTTCAACAAAGTTGACCACTCTCTCTCTTCCTCACTCTCCAGAACTTTGGGTTTTGCAAATCTCTTCTCACCTGGATTGCCTCCTAGCCTGTAACCCCAAAGGGCATCCTGGTGCTAAGCAAAAGGATGGAAGGGTGCAAGGGAGAGCACATTGCATGAAGAAAAGGATTATAGCCAAGCACAACCTAGAAGCTAACGCCCAAGTGGAAACACACATGTTTTAAATAATTTCCTAAAAGCTAAATGGCCCTCGATTTCCCAAAGAGGCAACAGAAGACTATTCTATAGTTTTGTCATTGCCACTGAGAAGGCACCACCGCACATCACATTTTTTTGGAAACTCAGGATGGTCAAGAAACACCTACCTGTCCACACAACGCAATGTTCTAGACAGTTTTAAATACAAATATTTGCCTGAAGATACCTTTGCTATGGTTGGTCTGATTTACTAGGCAAAGGTCTAAAAATGTATTCTAGCATCAACAGCAGCCGGTCAGATAGCACAGCGAGTAGAGCGCTCGCTTTGACATCTGTGCAGAGCCTGCCGACAAGGTTCGAATCCTGGCAGCGCCAAACTCATCCTTCCTAGGTCGATAAATGAGCAGCACACACCATGCGTAAGCAGCGCTCAGATGCCTGAAGGTTTGTAGCGCTATATAAATGCAAAAAAAATATAATAATGGGGAGCCAGTGTAGTTTGATGAGCAATGGGTACGCATGAACCGTGAATTCGTAGCAATCCTTGTGGCTAAATTCTGTAAATCCTGCAGATGATTTATGTGATATTTAGGCTGTGCCAATAGAGTAGCATTACAATAATCTAGTTCCCCAGAAATGGATGCCAAGATCAGCAGGGCCGAACATTTCTCAGATAAGAAGGGGAATATTTTCTGTAATATTTTCAATTTCCTATGGCCTGCACTGAATCTGGCACTAACCTGAAGCGGCAGGGTCAGGGATTCAGACATTTTTATATCTAAGTTTTTCACTGATTTAGCTGGTACTGGAAAAGGGCTGAGTTCTTATAGCCAACAATCTGTGGTCCAAAAACGTTTTGAAGCAGGAAGACTGATCATCAGAACTTCGTTCTTGTCCCTGTTTAGTTTGTGACAGTTCTGATCGATCCATTGGCCAATGGAACTACAACCTACCAAGACACTCTCACACCTCTACCTACAGACAACATACTGGTTGGCTCCCCATGAACAAGTGCTCCCTTTCCAATGTCTTTCTCCTAGTCAACATAGCTATCAATGGTCGTGCTCCTCTGTACCTGTCAGATTGCATCGCTTTCTACCCACCATTTTGTATTAATCACTCATCTTCTGTACTCAACCTCACTGTCCCATGTCCCTTTCCCTTTGCCATCTCTTGCTTTTGCTCTTTCTGCTTACTTGCCCCGATCTTCTGGAAACCGCTGCCCATCGCAATCAAAGCCAGCCCAACTGTGGATCTCTTCAACGCTTGGCTTAAACGTCCCTTACTTGCTAGAGAAAGAGCTCAACGCCCACTCTCCCATCCTTTCTACCTGACCCCACCACTCCCGCAAGTGTCCCCACCACTGCCTCTAGTGACGCTTCATAATCTAATTTTGGGTATTTACGCAGTACTCCTCTTTAGACTGAAACACTTCCCCTTATGTTAATGTTACATATGTGAGCCATCGGTTTCGTATGTATATATATTTTTGTCCGTTTTTTCTTTTTGTTCCTACACCCTCATAAACTGGCTCACCACTTTTTCTCATCTTTGTGTCATTGTGCAAGCACAATTCAGGGGGATCTCTGTTCTTAAAATTCATTCAAATACAAATGCATTCTAATCTGCAGTGGTCCCTCATACGTGCTGTTAGTGCTGCTCGCAGGGGCATGACAGACTCGAGAGCAGGGGTGCTAGAGCTTGGCAAGACGTCATTTCCAGTTCAACAAAAAAAAGAGTGAATGTAGTTTTTAAACATGCACATTTAAGCATGCAAATATATAACTGGAATCCCAAGAATGGACTTGGAATACAAGAGGGGCAGATTTTTATGCACCAACAAAATGTCCCAATTCACAAAGGGCATCTGAATGTGCACACTAGGATGCCTATTTTAAACAAAAAGAATTAAAAAAAACCTGCCCCCAAAAGTGTGCAAATCATGGCCGGTTTCTGTACATTTCAAAGCACATTCTGCATTCGCAAATCGAATGCCTTTAAAGATTAATGATTTTGCGCAATGCATGGGACTGGGTCTTTGTCCGGAAGTACCGTTCCTCATCGTTTCTGTGTGAGATCTTAAATAGCAATGGCTGGGAGTAAAAAATACAAGAGGATGCTCTTAATATTTTTTTTTTACATACTATAACTAATTACATAATAATTATACAATAAGAACTACTGAGTAACTGTGCACTGGTGGCAGAGACTACATTTATTCCTGCTCTGTCTTTCCGCAGTCTACTCTATAAAGGCATTGCTGGCAAAATACTGTGTGCTCATTAGAAATGTTTCTGCATAAAATCCTTTTTTTTTTTTTTTTTTTATTTATTTGGTTAGTTCATTTCATGGAACCTTTCAAAAATACAAAAACATTATTTTCAGCATAGTCAAACATACAGCTTTATCAATTTATATCCATTATTAAAAAATGTTTAATTTCATCAGAGAGTATCATAGCAATCTTATAAAATTAATTTCATTTTTACAATTCCCTTTCGAGAAACATTATCAAACATTTGCTGTACACATCATATCTACATCTTATAAAAGGATTTCCATCTAGCTTAGAGCCTTACATTTCTTAGTATATTTCTTAATTCAAAATGTCTTCGTTTTTAAATAATTAATTCAGATATTGAACAGTGGCAATTTGAACCGTTAGTTTGTTAGTCGCAAATAACCATTTCCATGCATCAGAGTGGTTCATAGGCAATAGATCACGGGTGGTTCTGAAAAAAATGCTTTTTTCTTGTAATATCAAGATTAGGACATTCAATTAAACAATGCTTTAGAGTTTCTTCCTGTGTCGGTACTTTGCACCATCTACAAAAATTTTCATTCTCCGGAATTTGCTTTCTTGTTGCCAATACCGATCTAGTGTGCCATAAATTGCATCTAAAGCGCAGATACTGATTACGCATCTGCGGAGAAGGATATTTCTGTAGATACTCGGCCATTATTCCTAATTTTTTCTGCCCAAATATCGATATATCAAAATCTTTCATTCTAGAGCATTGTTCTATTGTTATAATCCAATCCATTTGGAATAACTTCATTTTTGCTCTAGCCGGATTAGTCAGCAGAATGTCTAAAGAGATACCAGCATCTGCTAGAATATTTATAATATTCTGTGTCCATACCTTGGAATAAGAATCATTTGTAGTGGCTAGATACATTGCTAATATTCCGACAACATTTAAGGAGCCAATATTTAACAAACATTTCCTAAACAGCTCACATCTCTTCCATTGATCCTGTGCATACAAGGATGTCAAACCAAGTTCAAAACGCAATATAGCTTTGGACATGGACATAGGAATGTTTAGGATTTTTTTCCAAAACTTGGATTCTATCCTGTCCCAAAAGTTACGTTGTTTAGGTAATGTAGATTCGAACCCATACGTGAGGATAGGAGTCACGTTTTGTTTATAGAATAGCAGTATATGGGAGTAGAAGAATTTTGCATATTTATATGTTAATAGCCTTGCCTGGGCAATTAGTGGAGGTAATTTCTGAGTGATTCCTATTTCATTTTCATTCTTTCTCAGAGATTTGGATATCATAATGCCCAGGTATCTATACGTATTAACTTTTTCAAGTTGTTCACTTCCCAGGTACCACTGATAGGAATTAACCTTCAACTGCTTTTTTGGTTTACACACCAATACTTGCGTCTTTGCTGTATTAATCACCAAATTGTTGTCTACTGCATATAAGTTTAATGCATTCAGCATGTTTTGTAAACCACTCGGAGTTTTGGATAATAAAATGAGATCATTTGCATAAAGCAGATAGTTTATCGAATACAAACCCAGTTTTGGAGCATCACAAATTATATTCTGAAACACACGGCCTATATCTAGAATGAACAGATTAAACAATGTTGATGCCAGAATACATCCCTGTTTCAAACCTCTCTGTGTACGGATGTAACCTGATAGAATTCCATCTAGAGTCAATCTTACTCGCATAAAAGTATTAGAATGGAGCAAGCCAATCAAAGCCAATAGAGTATCGGGACACTTGTAGCACTTTAATTTTTGATATAGTAGCAAACGGTCGACAGAATCAAAAGCTATTTTGAAATCAACACATGCTAGATAAATCTGTTGACCAAGATTTGCACACTTGTCCTTAATTAAGTTCAATATCATTATATTAGGAATTGTGCCCCCTCCTGTGACAAAGCCAGCATGGAGAGAATCCACCATTAGTGTTTTTTGTGCCCAATGTTTAAGTTTTTTTAAGATGAGACGCGTAAAGATCTTCCCTGGTGTGTCTAGTAATGCTATTGGCCGGTAGCTGTTAGGAGCCTGACGATTACCCTTTTTGTAAATTGGTACTGTAATTGAATGTCTCCATGACTGGGGGATAGTTTGAGAAACATTCACCATAGTAAAGATATCATAAAGAATTTGGGCCCATATTTGAGGGCTTTGCCTTAGTGTCTGATTTGACAGTCCATCGGGACCACACGCCCTCGACCGACTAATAGAATTGATGCATAGCTGGATATCTAATAAATCAAATTCCAGATTAAATTTGGTTGTGAACTCGACTGAATCCAAACTTGCATTATTTGTTGGTTTAGCATATAAGTTAGCGAAATAAGATATCCAGTCAGACTCCATAACGCTATTGCCTTGAATGAGCCCCTGTGGTCCATTCACAGCACCATTCAAGATTGACCATGTTTTTGCAGAGTGTTAGATCGTATTAAACTAAGCATGTTTTGACCATCTACCTGATATAGATTAGCCCGTCTAGCTCTCAGCCAATTTTTATACCGTGTCTTTATCTTGTTTAGTGTGGGCCCTCTTAATATCATGGGAAGCTTAGCAGCATTTCTTTTTTCCATCCTAAACAAAGTTTTCCGCTTTTTCACTTCATCATTATATGTGTGTATAAATGGTTTCGCAAATCCCAAGTTTCTTTTCTTATCATGAAGAAAATAAGGCATCATTGTATAATAATAGTCATCCAATGACTCATCCTGTTTGGTCAAGCTCACACAATTCTGTACATAATCATGATATTCATGCAGCTGCCTATCCGAACATCATAGTTTTGTGCTTCTCGCATTGGTGGTCAGATTTGTTAGACCATGCTCTCTTTGTGTCTGCCTAGATGGATTACACGTTGTCCATTTAACTGTTAGCCGATCATGATCACTATAATCCGATTGCATAACACAAAAATCAACAATACATGGGAATACAGAAGTGCTCACATATAAAAAATCAATTGTAGGTTCTGTTTTCCCCCGCCTCCATTTTGGATGTGCAGAGATATCAGACGCGAATGAGCCATTAAGCATCACAAAATTATGACATTTTATAAATTGGTTCCATGCTTTTAGTCTTGGTTGGCACTTAGATGACCTTGCGTATAGACAATTCAAATTCAAATTGCCACCCATAATTATATGCATTATAGATTTGTCTTGAGAGATCTTTAGCATTAAATCAGACAGATCTTCAATAAATCGTGTCTCAGCAATACCAGCCAGATTCCAGTACAAATTAATGATGGCTATTGTATATTCAGATGTTTTAAATTTGACCATTTGAATAAATCTATTTGGATTGAACCACGGATCAATAACCGTATCTGAAACAATTTTAATTGCAATAAGAAGGCCTGACATGGGGCGACCATTTTCAGCTTTATGAGCCGGATTTAAACATACATTATAGCCATCCATCATGGGTACTACCTGTAACCATGTTTCCTGAAGCATAATGATGTCATAATTAATTAGATCACCAAAGCTTTGATTTAAATGCTTGAAGCCCCTTGTGTTCCAACTAATTAATGCAAGTGTATCACATGGAAGTTTGGAGCCTAGCTAGTTCTGAGTATTAGTGGGCAAATGATGCATATTCAATCGTTTTTCCTCAAATATCATTTGCTCTTGGCTAATGGCTTTATAGGGTTTATTACAATGTTTATTATGTTTTGTACTAGGAATCGTTTCTTGTGGATCCTCTGTTGAAATCATAAAACCCAAATTGAATAAAGCCTCTTTTGCCATCCATATTGTGTTTTGCACCACTCTCGAATTCATCCAGATTTTTACTGTAGTTGCTACTTTGTTTTTAGGGAATTCTATTAGTGCTAAATCAGTGGACAATTGCGGTAAATCAGAAAAAATAGCTAACGCAGTATGTCTGTTGATATCATAGTGTGGATAAGGCGCTGGACGGCATGAGAGAATCAATGCATAAGCCGCCGGATGCTTAATACCAGTTGGAAACAGATTAGTTTGTGTTAATTCTGGATTCTTAGCACTAGGCATTCTCAAATTATCTTGGATTTCACAAGGTAAGAGCCCTGCAAGTGCCGTCTGCAAAAGTTGTAATGCCTGCATAGAGCTCATAGGTGTTTGTACAGCATTAGTCTCATTCTGCAGAGAGAAAGCAGCTCTTGGTCCGGGGTCCATTTCCAGATCTGGAGTGGGCTCCGGCTCGATTGTTTGTTTTGATAACTTGCTCATTTGCTTTTTTTGCACCAGAGCGGACTTGCTGAGGACAGACTTACATGGGTGTGTTCCGTTGTTGCCCTGTGAATCAGCATTAGCATTGAAACTCTCATCACGTGTTTCAATTACTCTAGCGGGCTTTGTATTAGTTAAGGAATGACTAATGAACAGTGTTTTGATAGGAACACGTTCCGCCATGTACGCGTCCACTGCTTTTCGAATTTCTTTTCGTTGTAAAGCTTTTTCATCAACGGACTGCACTTTTTTATTCTTGTCCTTATTATTTTTTTGAGAAGCGTGTTTATCATGCTTCTCTGACATTTCCACCAAATTGTCTAGTGGAGCATAGGCAGTAATCACTTTCTCCACGCCTGGGATGCAAATAGAGACCGTTTTTTTCATTTTTTTCAAATTTTGATATTTTTTGGAAATTGCTTTAGAAAGCAAGATAGTATTTTTTGCTGGTTTTGGCATGGATAATGTCTTAAAGAATTGTTTGGACATAGACGTATTCTTTTTTGAAGGATTTTTTAGATTTTTTGATGACTTACTTGGATTCGGTACTTTATTAACAATAGCTTTGGATTTGGAGAAAATTGTGTATGCTGTTTTTTTGTTATTGTTTATATTAGAAGTGAGAGGACTTGCTGTATTTGACTGTAAATCAACAGTCACACAGATAGAGTTTATTTCTGGTTGAGGTAACACTGTTTCAGACATATTCGTTGATTTAGATTGTTTAGATTTGTCAAGTACTTCATAGATTTTTCCAGGAATGAAAGGTACAGCACAGAACATATCCGTATTTCCCACCGCTTTTTCCATGGTTTGGGAAGATTTTGTTTGCAACTTTTTCCCTTCATTATCATGATTTTTATGACACATACATTTCCTGTTTTGTAATAGCACAGACATCTCCTTCTGCCAAAGTATTTTTTGCTCCATTTGTGTGTGCTTCACTGCTATTTTACTCTCTAGTGATTCGAATAATTTTGTCATTGTTTGTAGTGCTAAATTCATCGTAGTGAACGTCACTTCCAGCACTTTCGTTATTGGATCAAATTGATCACTCTTAGCTACCTCCCCCGCCTTATTTAGGTTACGGGGTGTTGGTGCTGTATAAGATTCAATAGAGTTAATAGAGGAGTCTGAGGTGTCTGGAAACATCACTGGAGACCTAGACAGATTATGGTTGGAGCCTTCGTTTAAATTGCTAATATTATGTGCATCTATGTCAGTAGCCACTTGCTCTTCTCCAGTTTGTGGCACTGGCCGTACTACTGGTAATACCTCATCGGACTCACCTAAATCACCTGCGTTTATCAACATTACACTGTCCGACGGTGAGGGATGCACAACTGCGGCTAGTTCTTTTATTGAGGCAGCTGCCGGATTACTTATTTCCGTAAGGCTTGGAACAGTCGCCTTTGTTAGTATTGAGTGGGGCGCCGTTGTTACAGCAGACTTACACATCGCTGTTGCCGCATTTGGATGTGACTTCTGTGCTATTGGGGACTCTTCACAATATTTACGAATGTCCGCCTTAACCTCCATCTTAGAAAGAGCCTTCTTTATCTTTGGCGTGCATTTTTTATTAGGCGTGGAACTCGTTGCCTTGAAAAAGGGTCTTTGGCTCGTACGAGCTAGAGAACATGAATTTAATAAATTATTCTGAAGAATATTTGTGGGTGGCATGCCTGTTTTGAGCATCGGAAGTACATGTTGCATTGTACTCCTAACCTTTGCAATAGACACAAATCAGAATAATTTCAAAAAGAAAAAATGAAAAAGATAAAAATAAAACTATAGGAAAAATCTAATTCAAGATTAAAGGAAAACAGAAAATAATAAGTAAATCAAACGAAGTACCTCAGTAGCCCTCCAGCAGCCCAAGACAGCCACAGACTACCCTTATACAGTAGCACTTTCCCAAAAATTTCCGTATGCAACAATTAGATTAGTGATAAACAGAGAATAGCATATAAAGTAGTCAATAAGGTAGTAAACACTAATATATAAAATATTGCACTGAAACCAAATACAACATCAGCAAGTCTAAAACTGCCCCGTAAGCACTCTTATGATCAGAAATACCAATTTGAAATGGTACTCTGCGTGTAAAAATAGCAAATTGTGATGGCAAATATAGCCTAAAATAAATTGATGTTAAAAATGTCCTTTCAACAGAACATGATCAAGTTAAAATAACCTAACAACAAACAGGGTATGTTGTTGGGGTAAGATACCAAGGGAGGGCACGGACAAGCCGTTGAGTTCCTTTTAACCGTTAAATATAAATATAAATAAAGCGTGGTAGCACAAAAACAACGGTTCTGTAGGGCATAATGTTTTAATGCTTGAAAAATCTGAGACAAAAAACTGGAGGTGTGTATCCTCTAACTCATAAGTGCAAGGCATTTACAGGAGGGTGGCATTTCCAAAGTGGTTAGTGCTTCACAGTCCAGGATTGGGGATTAGATTCTGGAGCTGTGAGGTGGTAGTCCGATCTGGATCGGGTTAACTGTTCATATTCTGTGTTCTGTATAGTTTCTTTAATGGTTCCCGTGGGTAACAGAGAATCAGAGATATTTGCCGCTTCGAAAAGCACAGATTAAAAAGAATTCTTTGGCCAAGGGGCCAAGTGTTGGGGGGAGGCTCTTCTAAAAATTCCACACTCATACCATCTGGGAGTGTGCTGGAGCAGTTGTTTACACAATATCTTATTCCTTTCGATTGAGATATTTGTTATAGGTCATGAGAGCCCTCATGACCTGCAGGGTCGACCGGTTTCAATGGCTAATGACATTTCGAGCTGCACCACTGAATCGACCAGATGCCTCTACGGAGACGCTTACCAGAACCCTCTCTCTGTCTTCCAGAGCCACCTATTAGACAGCGACAGCCCTCCTGCAGCACATCCAGCCTGCACAGAGCGCTTGTCCTTGTTTCAGATACTCTGAAACCTCTGGATTCACCCCTTGTCTTGAACTACGGTCCTGAAGAAGATGGCTCCAATATCATTAGCCATTGAAACCGGTCGACCCTGCAGGTCATGAGGGCTCTCATGACCTATAACAAATATCTCAATCGAAAGGAATAAGATATTGTGTAAACAACTGCTCCAGCACACTCCCAGATGGTATGAGTGTGGAATTTTTAGAAGAGCCTCCCCCCAACACTTGGCCCCTTGGCCAAAGAATTCTTTTTAATCTGTGCATTTCCAAGCGGCAAATATCTCTGATTCTCTGTTACCCACGGGAACCATTAAAGAAACTATACAGAACACAGAATATGAACGGTTAACCCGATCCAGATCGGACTACCACCTCACAGCTCCAGAATCTAATCCCCAATCCTGGACTGTGAAGCACTAACCACTTTGGAAATGCCACCCTCCTGTAAACGCCTTGCACTTATGAGTTAGAGGATACACACCTCCAGTTTTTTGTCTCAGATTTTTCAAGCATTAAAACATTATTTCCTACAGAACCGTTGTTTTCAAGTTAAAATAACTCCATTCTTACGTAGAGATTATTACAGCACTCAGTCACAGGTTAGGGAACGCCCGACAGCTTATGGAGCTGCCAGAGTCCGACTCTCCACCCCTAACCTGTGAAAAGCTGGTATAAAGGTGTATGCAACTCTCGAACCTGGACCAATCTACTCACAGGTCACAGCCAAACAGCACAACAGCAGTTCCAGCCCTTACTGCCTCCAGGGCTTAATGCCTCCAGGGTGCTTCTGCCTCTCTGAAATATTGTGCACAAAGTCACGTGATGAGTCACGTGAACGCGGCTGGACACGCCTCCTCCAGGAAGCGTAACAGAACAGCAGCAAGAGCCCGATTCACTCGCAGTGCTGCAGGTGTAAAAACTGGCAAAAACAATGAATCCTCTCTTGGAGCAGTCCTTCAGTTGTCAGCAGAGTACCCCGCACAGGCGCTTCTGCCACTATGAAATATCGTGCACAAAGTCACGTGATGAGTCACGTGATCGCGGCTGGACACGCCTCCTCCAGGAAGCGTAACAGAACAGCAGCAAGAGCCCTATTGACTCACAGTGCTGCAGGTGTAAAAACTGGCAAAAACAATGAATCCTCTCTTGGAGCAGTCCTTCAGTTGTCAGCAGAGCATAAAGTCCTTTTAATCTTCACCAGGTTGTAAGCCTGTCCACTTAGCCACATCCATATTTCTTCTCTGATTTCCACAGTTTCAGCCTTATCACTTTTCTTCCAGCAAGGGCCCGTCTGATCCAACTTTTGTTCAAGAATGCATGCCTTTCAAACTGCAAGAAGGCGTTTGGCAGAATCACTTCATTGAATTCTTTGAAAAGAGCAACTTTATTTTCCAGAATGATTTTTATTCCTTGGAATATTTTCCACCGATTCACATTCGCGTTTAATGTCATTGTTTTGAAAACTGCATGCTCTGTTCCAAAGTAATTGCAACTGTTCGATTGCTTTTAGTAACCTTTTAAACACTCTAAGAGCAGCCTTGCACTATATCCCAGCTACACCACCAGAGCGCCCAGTCAGGTTGTGCTTAAATCAACAGCCTGCAATCCAATCCAGGATGATCACCACCTGCCATCTGCATTTTGAGATCATGTCCCTAATTGTTGGGAGTTGGCAATGTTAATGTCACGAGAGAAGAACGGATGGCTACTTATTGGAACGATATAAACTCCCCAGGAACAAGGTTGTACTGTTCTCTTTCAGGCAGCAGCAAACTAAATTCCCTCAAGCACCTTGGCTCAACCTTTGGAAACGTGGCCGAGCCCCAAACTAAAGTTTTGAAGGAGGTGGTAGTTTGGGTGAGAGTGTAAAATACTTACAAATAACGTTATAAAAGGGTGCAGTGACAACGTTTTATTGAATGTATACTTAATAAAAGCGTAAATATAAAATTGTAGCCATGATGAATGCACAAAAATGAATAACTAATGATTGTGTTATATCCACATCAGTAGTGGCAAAGGTGTCATTCTATAAATAATGAGTGATTCAACAGTGTTATGGAGAGACTAGCACTTCGTTGTGAGAACCCAAACAAACCACTGGCATTGTGTGTTATACACAGCTGGGTGTACGGCACATTGTTATTACCAGCAGGTTCAACAATTGGGAAAAATTCACAAGTTATCAGAGAAAGTGAAAGGGGTTCATTGGGGTGAGGCGGTCCAAACAGTGTGTAGAAGACACAACTAAGGAGGATGCATTCTTTAACACTGGTGAATTCCCTGGCAAATTAACCCATTATGCACACATTAACTGCAGCGCCAGTAATGAGGGGGTATTAAACGGTTATACTGGCCTACATTTGTACAGCCAGACTGGGCACATGTTCTTGCTGTTACATTGCATTATTTTTGTATTTGTATTTGTATTCATTGATTTATAGAGAGCCTTACACCAAAGCGTATTTTACTAGTAAAGCCAAGAAGAATGTGTTCTTATGTGGGGATTCTGGTATATATTGGCAAAATCAGCATGGACAGGTTTTCTTATAGTAGCATTAGTGGCATTATAGGCAAAGCAAACGTGTATGCTCTTATATGGAAAATTGGTGTACATAGATGGAGCAAGCATGGACATATATGGAAACAGCTAGCATGAAAAAAAAAATATACTAAAGTATTGTGGGCAAAGGAATCATGTAAATCAATTGGAACATGATCTTGTGCACTGTTGGTTATTTACACCTGTTCAATTCCAAAGGTATGGCTTTTTGACCCATTTTTCACAGAAGGTGTGCTTTAAAATGTGTGATTTTACACCCTTATTTTACCACTGTGTACCCTCTTTCAAAGGTTTGGGCTCCCTCGCTATGCTGTGTCACTCCCACATATTTGTGGGACACATGTATGCCCTTCCAGTTAAAGAATTCACCAGCCGCCACTGTGTGCACATCTCTCAAACTTAATATCTGTAACACCGTCACAAGGGGATTCTCTCAAGTTACATACAAGCACTTTTGAGTCCTGTGGTTTGCCACTGTCAGGCATGGCCTGGCATGCACACATACTGTCTGATCTCACACCCGTGCACAATGGAGACACCTCTGGCACAGGGGCGTTAAGGCAGATCAGCCATCTGTTCAAAAGTGACATTTTTCCCAGCACAGGCAGTCATCCGGGTCAGTAGCCGCATTATTACTCACTATGCCAATAATGTGACCTACCCACCAACCATATGTAAACTCACACACTGACCCCTGTTCTAGGCCCTTCTCTCACACTCACTCTGACAAAGACCCTGGAAACGCACACATACACACATGCCCCTAGGTTTAGAAATTCACGCACATATGCAAACATTTTCTTTAAACTATGCACTTGGTAATGTGGGTGGTGGGGTGCACAACAGGTTTGGAAGTGCAGTGGAACCAAAAGGAGAGGACCACCCGCCCTGATTTTACAATAGATCTGCCAATGCTGCCGGTATCTTGCTTGAGCCAACCAAATGCATGTTGGTATCTAGTTGTGGTTTCCCAATTTGGATGCAAGAAGAGTTCAGTTCCCCCATTGACTCCTACTCTACTCTCACAGTAATCCACACATACTTACACTAAATTGTGTTCCTTTCCTATTTGTATGGAGTTGATTTTTTGGGAGTTTGGTCATTATGGAAATCAGTGTATCATGGATTTAACCACCCATTGGCATACCAAGTACCAGGATCATCAACGTCTTACTCTCCCTGAGCCTTTTTTCTACATGCCTTTGGTTTGAGCCACTCTCCCACCTGTATATAGTTGTGCCCCTATTCAGAGCAATGTTGATAGCTCCTTCTATTAATTGGTCGAGGGAAGTATTATGCAGCAATTTCTTGTCTGTTCATTTACAGGAGTAAGATAACTGAAAACAATCAAGACGTTGTTTAGACATACCACAGCCCCCATAACCACCCTCTCTTTTTGAATCTTTGTGAATCACAGTCCTTCCTGCAATCAACAATATCTTTTGTCTTCTAAGATCATTCCGCTCAACAACTCTTCCTCTGTTCACACGCCTACTTCCAGGGATCCGACAACCAGTTTTGGGAAGAACATCAAGAGCTCCCGAAGAGTCCATAGCGATAATGTCAATCTCAAAAGGTTGTGCCCACGTGCAGAACAATCAAAATAATGACTGACCTGAAAGATCCTTGGTAACTGCATAACTGCATAGGATGATAAAGCAAATAAGGTAGGTAGGGGAGAAATAATACTTGTTATAGATTTCCAACTCTGCTCAATTGACATTTTAAGGAATGGCACGTAGGCTTCCTATTATGTACATTTCAATGCCTTTGATACTATAAATGATGCAGTGAAAGCCATGTACAAAAAGGTTTGGGATCCGAAGACCACAAAAAAAACAGACATTGCAAAAGTAAGTCAGTGATGGCTGTGCCCCAAAAGGATGGACTTATGCCTCCGCCATTCTCATGCCCATTTCAGAGCCATCCTCCATACCTTCCCTCCCACTGTGCACCCCAGCCACCACGCGTCCCCTCTCCCTCACTGCTTAAATATACCATCCCCGTTAGTTCCTCTGTCCACTATCCATGTAGCTTGCCTGAAACCAGATGCATTGTGTGTAGCAACATGTGATGCAGCCTTTTGTGTTTCAGGTTTTGGGAGAAGCGATCTAGTGACTGCGAACAGTGCAACAGACTACTTAGATATTTGATATAAAGTTGATCTTTTCACTAAGTGGCAACCCCTGATTTAATGTTTCCTGTTATATAATCCCATCACACAATTCTGGGACGAGAAGCAAACTGTGGGTATGATTGAAACTCAAATGTATTACTTTATGACTGGGAAGTCCCCACAATCAGAATCTTGAATGTTAAGGACCTCTATACACAATTACAGATGTGACAATCTCGCTATAATGTGGCACAAATGTACAGTAACACCATGTACAAATTAAATATATTTCTAATATTTCTAATCCTGAATAATATAATCCCAACTATACACAGCATTCTCAATTCCATGAGAACTGTGACACTTATATGACAGGATATTCGAACTCTCTTTTTTTTATAATCGGTCAGCAAGTTAGAACATTTTATTTTCTCCAGTATCAAACATAAATACTGGTACCAGAGAAAGGTTGCCTAGAACAATTATATTTATGCACACATATATACAGCATAAGAGTTTTCTAGCAGATGCATGCTATTGCAATGCAGAATATTTTAAGTTGCATCTAATTCTGCAAGGATGGTTGAGGGGAGCACTGCTATCAATTCAGAACACACATGGTATTGATTCACCCACCCCATATAGGAAAATGTGTGTTATGATTTACTAATACAGGGATGTGTTCCCCTCCCACATCACTTCACGAATTGGGTCCCACAGGTGTACATCCCTTTCGCTACTGCGCAATGTGCATTTCAGGTGGTGTGGTTTGTGCCAAATATTTTTTAATCCTCTGGTTTCGGGTCCTTTAGGGCTTTTACTTCCCCTTATTAAACTTGTGAGCATTTTATTTAGAACTTCGTTTTGCAGCTCCCTCTGCAGGCACCTTCTAATCCCATTATTTTTAGGTGCTGAAGGCACAAAAAGTCTACATCAGCATGGATTGCTGACCGTAGCCTGTTTGGCCTGTTCGCGCTGTTTGGCGGTCGGCATGAGCGCCTCACCTTCAAATCACGTTATGACACGGTTGATGCACGGGTCAGTCTGTTCATCATCCCTAGTCTTTTTCACAACACAGGGGAAATACATTTTATACTTTATAAGATATCCTCAGCCTTGTTGGCGCTATGTATACCTGTCATATGTTCTTGGGGCTTAATGACTATTTGGGCTCTATTAACCTCTGCACAATTAATACAATTTGACACTTGGGTGTTTACAAACCCAGTGAAAGGTTGCAATCTGCTGAACTTGTTACCATTCAAAATCATAGCTCCTAATCTAGGAGCAGCATTGATAAATGGTAGATCTGTGGTAAAACATGGATTGGTACTCAAGGACATTATCACGGCCCCAAATCTAGATTTTCTTTTAATAACTGAAACATGGTTCTCCTTCTCGGCTAATTCTGTTTCACAATTTCATTTGCTTGTTACTTCATACTTTTTATGGAATGGCAAAATCCTGAGCACCAGAAAGGGGGGATGGTTGCTCTTATTTTTAAATCTGTATTGACATTGTCTAACTTTGTTTGAATTGGGACGAGCTGTCACAGGTTTTCACTGGTACTTTTTCTATATCACCAAATGATTCCTTTTGGGTGTTTTTTTTGCTATTGACCACAAGGCCTTATTAGTTCTTTTTTTGATAACTTAGAGTTGTGTCTTGTCTCTGAAGCCTACATTGCTTGTGATTTCAATGTCTGGTCTAAAGTTTCTGACAACCCAGACTGTTTTAAATTGAATGAAATACTGTTATCCACTGACCAATTACAACTTAAAGCATCTGCCTCTCGCAACTTGGGAGACTGCTTGGACACAGTTTTTGTCTAGAGGTTTGACACTATCTCTTCAGGAAAATACTGCAGTGACTTGGTCTGATCATTTTGTTATTGTATTCTCTATTTTCATCGACTCTGTGGGTTCTTCTAACGTCCTCCCGATAACTGCCACCCTCTCTCATTGTAAAAAAGAGCTTGATGCTATTACACTAATATGTTTTTGCCCTGACGTAGAATGACTACTATCTGACTAATGTGTTGTTTTCAAAGAGTTGTTGTGATTTGAGAGCACCTTTGAAAGCCAAAAAGCAAGCTAAGAATACAAATATTTCTTAGTTTTCAGGTTCTTTAAAAAATGTAAGCAAAACTATTGCAAGAAAGAGAAAATCTGACTTAAAAGCAGGGTTACTACTGATCGTCAAAATGTCTAAATCAGCACTGGCTGTTTATAAAAAAAGGAATTTTAATGGCAAGATCACAATTTTTCCAAAAACAAATTAACTCCACGAACAAACAACTTTTGGACCTCTTTGCCACAGTAAAGAAAGTAACATCCCGTGAATGTGTCTCACTTAGGCTACCCCATCTCTTACTTTGGAAAATGAGTTAAATCATTTTTTATGATGAAGTTAACTCTATTAATTTGAATATTGATTTGAAAATGTCTAATTCAAAACTTCTATTACAAAATCTGACCTTTCAATGTTGTCTTCCTTGCCAAAGTGTAATTTGACACTGAAACTGGGCGACATCGACATTATGATTCAGAAACTTAAACCTACAAACCACGATTAAGATGTGACGAGCTGTACCCAGAGTAACATACTCTGTTCTAGCATATCTTAAAGGTTATTCATTAAATATGATTACACTTTTATTTATTTATTCATTCATACATTTAATTGAATACACAATTAACAATATTGTTTTTATCCTCAGAAACAACACTTAATGAGCCGAATGATCAAACTCATGAGAGAGCAATATATAGTTGCCCGTGACTGAATACAGGTTTCGGAAGGTATTGGCAGATTCTGTCAACAGTCTGCCCCTGTGACTTATTAATGATTATTGAAAAGGTAAAACATAGGAAAGTGTCTTCTTTTGAATTTGAAAGGCATATTTGAATCAGATGGAATGAGAGGTATGCATGGTATAAGAACAGTATCTAAGATTGTTCCATCAGTTACACGTGCCTCTATAATGTGTCTTCGTAGTAGTAGTAATTGTCATCCTTGTTCCATTGCAGGGTGTCCATGGCAGAGTCCCCATGATGGCATAAGATTGCGTAGTAGCATAATTACAGCACCTACTTTCAGTTTTAGCTTGTGAGTAGGCATTCGTCCTATACTGTTTCGCTCTTTAGAGCGTGAATCGTTGCGCTAGCATTTAACTATTCATTGACACTGGAACTGCAGTATCCTGTGTGAAGTGAGGTTGGAAAGAAGTAACTTGAAATTATTCCCAATGTTTGCAATAGTGCACGGTGAAGGTTACCACGTAGAACCGTGCTCATTCTGTTTGTTAAGATGATAGCTGTGGTTGAAGTGGAATGGCACACAGAGGTGAAGTTTGCCATTTGGAATGCAGAGGGCAACCTAACACTGATAAATTGCATCAACTGAGTATGGATGCATACCTACATTTTTTAATTATATATCTAAAGAGAGATTCCAGCTCATCTGGCAAGATGACATGCCTCATATCTTAAAGACTGTTTGACAGATTTTGTGAATGCCTCACTGTACCAGGGAACTGTGCCTCGAGAACTTAAGAAATCTTTTTTGACCCTGTTATTAAAGAAATTGTGTTTAGACCATCAGGTTCTCTCGAATTACTACCCCATTTCCGGTCTGCATTGGCCATCAAAGATTTTGGAATAAATCATAACTAAACAACTCCAGAGTTACCTGGAGGAGAATTCTATTCTTGACATTTTCCAATCTGGGTTCAGACCTGGACATGGAAAGGAGATAGCCTTAGTGGCTGTTTCGAACAACATCCTTAGGGTCGCTGATGATGGAGATATGAGCATGTTAATCATGTACAACTTATCAGCGGCCTTTGCTACGGTTGATTTCAGGCAGCTACTGACTTGAATTTCTGAGGTTGACCAGGTCTCAGAGGTTGCACTGAAGTGGTTCTCTTCTTTTTTTGTTAAATCAAATACAAGCTGTTAAATTGGGAATCTTTTACTAAGACAATCTTCCTGTTCTATGAGGAGTGTCCCAGGGGTTGCCCCTTTCCCCAATCCTGTTTAATATTTGCCTCAGGCCATTAATGGATATCTTTGCTAGGTTTGATCTGAATTATTATTCATATGCAGATAATACACACATTTATGTCAGATGAAAATCCTCATCTAAAGGAATTCATCGAATTCTAGCTTGTGCCAATGCAATAAAAAGTTGAATGCTCGAAAGCAAGCTCCAGCTTAATCCCTCAAAACATGAGGTTATTGTTTTCGGTCCAAAAAACCCACTGATGATTTTCATGCCACAATTCCTTGTCCTGCCATTTTTGATGTTACAACCTCCTTCTCATGTAAGGTAAAATATCTAGGTTGTATATGGCAGGCATCTCTGTTCTGTAAAGCTCATGTTACTGAAGTTATCAAATCTGTCTTTTACCAAGTTTGTTTTTTGAAACCCATTCTGACATATATCTCTGAATTGGACCATGCTATGTTCGTGGGGACATTGGTCGTCTAGACTTGATTATTGCAACACTCTTCTTTTAGGAGTGCCAGTCAGTTACATCTATTTCAAGTGGCCTAGAATGCCACAGTTAGACTGGTACATAATATTTAAAGAAATGTATCTTTGTCTCTGCATCACAGGAAGCTACTTTAGTTGCCTGTCCAGAAACTAATTGATTTCAGGTCCCTGTGCCTAATATATAAATGTATTCGTGGTCCGGCGCCCAGTTATTTGGTTTCTAAAATTACTCTTTATCATCTATCTCGCTCAATTCGCTCAATCAGGCAACATTTGTTGGTTGTTCTAGAACGTATTTCCTGCTGAACATCAGAAAAAGTCCTCTCTCACTTCTTCCTGTAAAACATTGAAGACCCACTTGTTTCAATAACTTCTGCTTCCGTATTGCTCTAAGTTGTGGTCTCGGGACTTGAACATCTGTGCCTAGATGCTGGTCTCTGCTTGGCTCAATGAGGATGTGTGCAATATACATTTCAAATCAAATCATGTTATGAGAGAGGTGAGGATGTATTTTTATTGGTATCTTTGTCCAAGGGAATGAAATTAGGATGGTTCACTTTTAAATATCAATGGCTTTTACAGGTCACAAATTATCAAGCAATTCTCTACGATATGAAGCATGGGAACCCTTTCACAGCCCTAAGTGTAAGACGTATATGTGTGAATACCACAGGATTCAATTTGAGCTAACATTTACAAATTGCTGCAGCTGTGGTAGGAAGTGTTCCCTGTTTTTCACAATACGAACAGCACAGAAAATGCATTTTCATTCTTATTTAAATATAATCTACTTCAGCTTTAGTACATTGAAAGCAGGATACAACTCACACTAGCAAACTGAAAAACCCTATTCTCATTCTGTTCATAATAATGTATCTGTCACTGCGCTATGTGCTACAAAAAAAATACGATGTTTTCTAAATGACATCAAATATCACTTGGCTTTATATATAATATGAAAGTATTATTGCATTTTATCCAAAAATATCAACATATTCTATTTGGAATGAGTGTCCCTAATGGAAACCATTTCCCTAGAACCCTTGCATTACAGGGATTCCACAGGGCAATGATCCTAGGAGACTGACCTAATCACATTGTTATAGTGACTTTTAAATAATTATTTAAGGTGCAAAGTCAGGATGAACTCTCATGAGTTTTCAAGAATCACCCAGTCAGCATCTCCTCCTGTGGATATAGCCAAATGCCCTTTCATGTGTGTTTCTACTTTTTTGAGTGGATAAAATTCCCATGCTCTGTCATTGATGACAGCACACTTTTTGATTGGGCATATCTTTCCATTGGCTTGATTAATAGTCAGACATGTTAAAGAACTCAATGTACTACCCCTACTTGAAAGAAAATAAACCCGGTAAAGCACAGTGTTATGAAAAATGAGCAATACCTTGCTGTTATAAATATATAGTACCTGTCTCTTGTTCATTACAATGTAATTCTTGAAAAGAGACCAAACTTTAAACGGAAGCTTCACATACATGTTGATGCTGACATCATTGAACTGGATGGACCCCAGCTGACCCATGTGACTGGGGGTCTCCAAACAGC
Source organism: Ambystoma mexicanum (assembly GCF_040938575.1). NCBI lineage: Eukaryota > Metazoa > Chordata > Amphibia > Caudata > Ambystomatidae > Ambystoma > Ambystoma mexicanum. The sequence goes on along the minus strand of NC_090934.1, from coordinate 435,557,299 downwards.
CCTTTAAGATGAGCAGCATCACCCTCAAGATAGATGGGGATGCAGATTCATACTCTTGCATCAAATAATAATGACAACTCAATAGTTTGGCAAAGGGAGTCCGTTTAATGACAAGTACAGAAAACAAGGAGTTCAATGAACATCAGCAACCGCTTGATATTCCTTCTCGCTTAAACTCCAATTAATTTCAGATAAAACACAACCTTTATACCAAACAATCATCATCATTGATGTGTAATCTTAAAAACCTAACATGCAACTTAATTGGTTATAGGAAGGTAACTTTAACATAGGTAATATATCTGTATATGGCAACAGGGAGAGGGGATTGGATAATAATGTCAGGAGGGGAAACTAATCCCTTCCTTCAAACGGGCCACTGTAAACATCACTAAAAGAAGGTTGTCCCATTGGCTCTACTCTCTATAGGACCCTATTTTACATGGTCCAATATGATTGGGTTGGTATAAATCCCACACATACTTTTCCACTTGCGCTTAGCAGCATGCAGAATAATTAGCCAGGTGCAGGGAGTAAGTTTGCACACTAGCTTCCCTCCAATTTATGTTACAATCATTCATCACCTGGGTGGGCATGTGTCAATTACTGCTTTGTAGTTTGGCCTTTAATCTGCTTCTTGGTCTGAGAAAGTTAAGGAGTATGGGTATGTCAAGGCTCGATGCATTGATGTGAAAGTCTCATCCCTTTCTGCCTGCCTTGCCACGTGACTTCTGCCAGTCTTCTACCATCTGTGGCTTATCTCGACCTTGCTGAACAGGAGACTCTGTTATTCTTTATCTGTAGGCATTGCTAGCATATTCCAGCCTGATATGACCTTGGCTTCTTTGCATGGTTACCTTCAGCTAAGTTTCTCTCTGTCTTTAATTCTTGATTTGTTTGCTGCAGCCCTTTCCTCTTGAGACCTTTAGTAACCTCTATTCAATTCTGCTCATGTATGTAGTAGATTTTCACTCATCTATAAAAGTGCTTTTGAGGTAGATATGTGTATGGTTGGCACTTGCCACAATCTATTTTACTACTAAGCATAAGCAAGCTACACAATTTCTTTGCTCTTGCGGTTTCTTGCATATGTACATGTTTAAAGTGGCTTAATGTCTTCATAGTGCATATGGCATAAGTTTCTTCATCTTGAAATCAACAGTTTCACCATAGACATTTCATATTTTTATCAGCATTCTTAGGTCATTATATACCGTATATGTGCGTCAGTCCGATCTCTCATGACATCACCAGTCTTCTTCTTTTAGTATCTTCTTGGCTTCTTCGGGTAGTCCATTCTGACAAACATCCTTTTGTTGTGTCTGCAGATATGCATTTCTCAATGGGTACCTTACTGTCCAGGTTTGCTTAGGTATCAGTGCTTCAATAGGTGCTGTTACTCCGATAGGCACTGGGCAGAGCACAACTGCAGCTCTCTGCTGGTCTATTTGTTCTCCATACATCACATATCTTGGCGTGAACGTTACTGGCACTTCGAAGGGGGTGGCTGGAGTGCGGATGATGTCTGGCTCTTCCTCTTCACGATACAATGTATTACTTTTACGTGTTGTAGTGATGCCATTAAATATGACATTTAACAGTTTTACATTCCAACCACTTTGAAGTCATGTGATGTGAAATGTAATGAAATGTAAAAACCCAGAGATTCAGTATGGGGGATTAATTGGAAGATGACCACCATCTGCAGCTGTTTGCCCAAGAGGGAGATGGTGAAGGTAGGGAAAGGGAGGTAGTTAGCCGGGCAGGAAGGGTCTGCAGAAGGCTATTTTAGGAGATAGTGCTTTCTGCACCCTCTCCTAAAAAAGCTGACGGCTAACTTCCACACTATCTCCACTATGCCCTTTTTGGGCAAACTCCTGGAGAAGTTGGTCATCTCCCAACTAATCCACCATCCTGAATCTGTTGGTTGTTTAATGATATCTGCCTTAACGCCAGTAAGACTAAGACACTTCTCATTGGGACCCCTGCCCCTTCCTTTCCTTCCACTCTCTGGCTGCCCTCCCTGGGTCCTCTCCCCACACCCTGGTATGAGGCCAAAATTCTGGATGTCATCTTCGACTCCACTCTCTCCTTCCTACCTCACATATCTGACCTTACCAAGAAGGCCCACTAGAACATTCACTTCCTCAGAGGCATTCTCCCTTTCCTCACCTTCCCCCAGAAACTCAACATCACCAGAGCTCTGGTCCTCTCCAGGCTGGACTACTGCAACAGACTCTTTCTTAATCTTCCTCTCTCTTCCCTACGCCCTCTTCAACTAATACAGAATAAGTCTTATCCTTAGCATCAAGCCCAGTGACTGCATCTCTCCAGCCCAAAAATCTCTCTACTGACTAACAGTGATTGCAAGGAACAAATTCAAGACCCTCTGCATCAGCCACAAGGTGTTCTGGGGCCTGGGACCCGATACATCTAACTCTTTCTCCCTAATACTTGCCTGCTAGTGTACTTCGGTCCCCTAGTTTCAACTCTCTGCAGGGCAGATGTTTGTCCAAGCATAGAGTGGGGGTATTACCCTTTTTTTCAGCAGGAGTTGTTGTCTGGAACAGCCTCCTTACCCATCTCTGACTTGAGCCAGATCTCATTACATTCCGGAAGCTACACAAGACATTTCCCCTCCTCCTTCCCTCTCCCCCTCGCTGTTAATCTCCACACACCAATAGGATGCCTGGATCCCGTTTGAGCCTTACCGGGGCCAGGCCCTCTATCAAGATGTCCTCGCCCACACTTTCTTCCAGTGCTTGCCTCTGGGCTCCCTTCTCCTGACTTGCCCTGAGATCGGTCTGGGTTTATGGCCCTTTAGGAAAGTGCATATGTAATGGATGGGATCACACCAGAGTAATTCTGAGTCCAAATAACAGAACCAAATCAGGAAGATGGCAAAGTACTGTTTTATTAACAATAATCTAAAACAGGGAGGTTACAACGAACATCAACAGATGTACTCTCATTCTCTCCATGATCTCCACACAAAATAAGACCTTTATACAAAAAATGCATCAGAGAGACATCATACAGGCAATAGTAAAAAAACTATCAAGGGTCGGGATTGGTTCAGGGAGAAATCTAAGTATACATTTCTATAGGAACTACGATTGTTATTGGCTGTCCGTTATCAGGTGGACAACTTATGCCTCCCTCTAATGAATACACAGTTTCTCATTTGTCTTCAAACTATAAAGCCCTTTGTTATTTGGACTGATATAATTGGTTGGCATGCTTGTGCCATGTCTGGAACATTCGGTTCAGTTAGCAGTACGTAGGCCCAGACCCAGGTGCAAGGAGATAGGGCTTGTAATTACCTCTCCACCCAATAAATCCAGCATCTCTTATCACCCATGCCTTCTGCCATGAAATTGTCTTTATACTTGGTATTGCAGAACATCCTTGTCTTTGAGATTGTACGGGAGTGTGGGCACTCACTATCGTGTCTGGAACTCCAAGTTCAAACTCTATTTCCATCCTTGCCTCACTTGACAGGAGACCATGATTTGGTCCATTTTGCAGCTTTTAAATGCTCTAAGTGAATTAAAGTTTGGCATCCTTTGTGTTCTATCTTGAACCTTAATGTGAGAAGGTTCATCCTCTGCATACTCGTTCTTCTTCACAAAAGATAGCTGAGCTTGGTTCTTTCAGTCTTGACTTCAGGCCAGACAGCCTCACCATGCAGCTCCACGAGCTTACTATACTTGCTGCAACGCAGTTTTACATTCTTGCTTCATGGGCTCTGGCCTACTAAATTCATGATACCAATGTCCAGTTTTCTGTGCACTGGCGGCTTTGCCTGTATTCTATTCACTACTCATAGCTAGCTTCTATGGTGACTTATTGTACCTTGCATTGCAGCGTCTGTACATTTGTTGAACGACACTTTGCGCACGTGTAATCATCATGTTTTACATTGAAAAGCTCACTCGATTCTTTACTTTGTTGTTAGTTTCTTCAGAATCCATACATAATCTGCAGCCGGTATCTTGGGACGTTGTGCACACTTCTTTATGACGTCATTAATTAGTTGAGACTTTCATATTCCTTCGAGATTTTCCTCCTCTAGGTTATGATCATATTGAGGGTACATTCAATATCGTTGTCTCAATGTGTATCTTCTTTCAAACACTTGCTGCAGTATTGGTATTATGGCTGGTGTTAGACACGGCACAATCTGATCTTTCCAATACACAGGAGGTAGGGGGGCGGGATCTCCTGCAGATGCACAAAGCTGCTCCTCAACTGATACACCAATTTCCCCACACTATTGCCCCCCCATGTTTCTTGTTTCCCCTGGCACTTGCCCCCGGCTCCCCTAAAGCACTTGGCCAGCCCCTTATTCCCCTCCCTCCTCCACTTCTAATTACTGCACTTCCGAATGTCATAAGGCCTCGTGGGACCATTACTTTACTGTTTTTTCTCCTCGCCCTCCCCTCACACACCCACCCCGTCTTTTGACTTGTGTTGTCTGGAAAGACTGCTGTATAGGCTCCCTACAAATGCTCAATAAATAAATAAATACAATAATGTCAACAGTGTACATGGATGTCATTAATGGTGGCATTAGTGATGATATAAATGATGTTGTATGTAATGCCATTTGTGATGTTGTCTGTGTTGTTGGGCTGAGCAACGAGGGTGGAGGTCAGCGTTATGGTGCCAAAGCTTCTGTCACCTGCTGAATTTCAAAGCCTTTGTGTAGGGTAAACCAGCACATTCACTTCAACTAAAGTTTTTTCACTAAATGTAAATATATAGAATTAGCCATTTCAGTCAAGTCACATACAACACAACCCCACCCAGTAGCCATAAATGGAAGATCACCTCTATTTCTTTTCTAGATGGGCAATGCATTGGGGGTGTGCACATTAGCTGAAATGCCAAGCCTTTCCCCACCAAAATGTCTTTGTCTATATGGCACTTTCACATGTCAGGTGTAAGTTTCTTTTTTTTAAGCCTACCATAGCAGAAATATCAATTAATGATCAATAGTCAAACATATTTTTGAAAAAAACAGCTACCACTGATGAGGCTGAAGGATGCTTTGGTTCAGAGCACAGGTGTCTTGCTTGAAACTCTGCAGAGTGACGTTAGGACTTTTGTAATAAACTAGGGGTCTTTAGATTTCTTTCTTTTTTTTTTTTTTTATTAAAATGCATATGGTTTATAACTTTAAACCTTACATTTATCAAAGAAAATCTCATTACATTAGGTCTCACAAAAGTTTAACAAGTTGATCTGCATTTATCCAAGGCAAGGCGATTGTCCATGATCAGGTATTACTTGTGTCTGGATTGTTTGCCAAAAGCGGATAACCGCAGTCGTCATAGAAATATTATTGCCAGATAAAATGTGTGCCCATCGATCTTTAGGGTCCATAGGTTTATTGGATTTCGTATAGAGCGTAGCAACTGCAAGGCGTTTGTCTGCTAAGGCTGGGCATTGCATTAGTAAATGATGCAGACTTTCGATAGTGTCATCTTCCTTGCAATACCTGCATATTTGATGTCGGAGGGTTTTCTGTGCTCGTATCGCAAGGATTTGCTCTGTTGGGAGTACATTGAGACGCAGCCTCATGAAGGGGTCTCTAATAAGACGGTCGGGAAATAGCTTCAGATAGCGAGGGATCACATTTAAGGCTCTAACTTCGGTGGTACAATTTAACGTAAGTTTGTATCCATTTTTTTCATTTATTGTTGATATCCAATCGAATCTTTCAATTTGAATTTTGGCTCTTTGGGGTCTGCAGAGTAGGGTTTCAAGTGATATATCATATCTTATCCTTTCTTGGTTAAGGAATTCCTTCATTTGTTCAGAGCCATTGCATTGATATTTCCAGCGATTGGACGGAGAATATTCAAGGCGGGAATCTTCTCGTTGTTGTTTATTTTCCTGAGAAGATCCAGTTGTTTCCACCGTATGATTGAGTGTAGGGATTGGAGGCCAAGTTCGAATCGGATTCTAGATGTTGGAATACATTTCGGGATGGTTAAGACCTTTGTCCAAAATATTCGCTCCAGTTGGTCCCATACGATTATTGATAAGTTTATCAATGACTCTCCGCCGTAGGTTAAGATGGGAACAACTTTTTGTTTGAAAAAAATTATGATTGGTTTCATAGAATATTTCCCAAATTTTTTATGTAGTACTAAGCCCTGATGCGCTAGAGAATGTGCTTTGCTTTTCAGATGGTCAATCCATGGTTGTTCGACTGAGGATTTATTGAGCCAGACCCCTAGATATTTGATTGTTTGCACTTGCTCGATTTTTTCCTTCTGTAGAAAAAATGATGGTGTTTTCTGAGAGGGACCCTTTTGTGTGGTTAACGACATGATCTTAGTTTTTCTGGTATTTATTTCCAGCTGATTTATGTCCATGTATTTTTTGAAGGTTATTCAGGGCAATCTGCAGACCTCTCTGTGTTTTGGCAAAAATTGCAATATCATCGGCATAAAGAATCATTGGAATTAATGTGGAGTTTAGTTTTGGTGGATTCATTTGTGGAGTAGCTATAGTCTCTTCAAAATCTGATGTGTACAAATTGTACAAGGCTGCAGCCAGTGGGCAGCCTTGTTTGAGTCCATGCCACGTTTGGATCGGTTGTGTGACAAGACCACTCTTACTCAAACGGATCTGCACTTGTGTAGATGAGTATAGCAGTTTTATTGGTTCCAGTATGTTGTCTGGGCAACCCCATTTTGACAATTTTTCCCATAAGATGTTTCTATTAATTTTATCAAAAGCGAGATGGAGGTCAATGAAGGCCGCATAGGTCGGGGTGTTGGACCTGATGGTTTCGTGTTTGAGCAGGTTTAAGATGAGTAAGTTGATGTTGGTCCCAACATTTTTTACAAAACCAGTTTGCTGAATGGCGTGTCTGTTTGCTGTAGTGGCCCATTGGTTCAGTTTCAAATGAAGGATGTTTGCAAAACCTTTGCCCAATGGGTCCAAAAGCGCAATGGGCCTATAGTTTGATGGATTCTCAGTTGGTCCTTGCTTGTAGATGGGGATTATTGTCTCTCTTTGCCATGACGCAGGGATTTTTTTGGTGTGATTTATCAGTACAAATAGATGGCTGCAGAGTGCTGGCCATATGTCGGGATTCTTTTTAATAATGGCGTTAGATAAGCCACCCGGGCCGGGGGCCCGAGATACATTCAGGTGACGCATTGCATCGTTTATATCCGGAAGATCCCACTCGAACGTCCAGTATAATTGTCAGGGTGCTGATTCGTCGCAGTTGATCACGGGGTGCTTTTCATATAGCTGGTTGTAATGGGTGATCCAGCTTGTTTCAGGGACCTCGGAGATCATATGGTCAACTGTAGTTGTTGTTTCATTCAACAGTTTCCAAAGATCTCGTGTATTTCGCGTCCCCATAGCTCTTAACATGGACTCTGCGTCATTTTGTTCGAGTGTCATCTTAGCGTTTTTCAACCAATTCTTATGACTTTGTTTTAGGTGTTTAATCTGAATATCCTTGGTTGGGTTTAATTGCTTCTTCAGTTGCCTGATCTGAGATCTTAGGGCTTTTTTCCTTAGAGCTATCATGCAGCTGTATGCATGATGATGTTGTTTTCTCGGTTGGAGTCCAGCAGTTGGACAATGGTGAAAATTTTGTAGTATCCATTCATAATTTAGTTTGGATTCGTCTATCATCGTTGTGCTGGTGAATTTGTCTGGGAGGGATTTTATTTCAGATTGTGATAGTTTCAGTCTTGTTGCCCTAACATTGACTTCCAAATCAGGCAATTGGAGTCGCAGTGGGGGTTCTTTGCTGTTGGACCATGATCTAATCAAGATGTAATGGTCGCTATCCTTTGTGGCAATATTTTCCATCCGGCGTATGGGCTCTTTGATGCTCCGTGAACGGTAAATGTAGTCGATGATCCCAGAGCTAGTTCCGCGTGACCACGTTGGGGTGAATGAGTTAGAGGATGCATTAAAGGCATCAAGCCGCATCATATTTCGATCTGTCATTTCTTTAGACCACCGCCGAGCACGAGGTTCTAGCAAGTGGTCGGATAGCTCTTCGCCATTGGAGAAAAAAAGGTGGATATTCAAGTCACCGCATATGATAAATATAGTTCTGGGATATTTCAATGAGTCTTCGTCCATTGTTGTAAAGAAAGAGTCTAAAAAGAGGTTGTCAGATATTTTATTGGGATTCCAATATAGATTGAAGATGCCCATGTATTGCTTGTGGCCAGGTATCAAAAGGTCTTGTATAGAATTCTTCTCCAGAGTCCCCTCTTGTTGTATAATGAGTCTCTGGATCCACGGAGAGATGTCTTGCGCTTCCACTACATTAAGGTGAGAGCCCATTTTGATGAAAGTTAGAAGGCCAGCGGAGGGGCGTCCTTTTTGCCGGCAAATCGCTGGATTCATATAAGCAGTGTATCCATCACTTACTGGTTTTTGATGAAGCCATGTTTCCTGGAGACAAATTATATCAGAGTTTGTTAGTTCGGGTCTCGTCGATTGGTACAGATGAAGGTGACCGCGGGTGTTCCATGAGCAAATTGTCAAAGAGCATGGGTGTTGATTCAGTCGTTGCTAAGTAGCTTCTTGGACGCTCATGTTTGTAGATGTGGATGTGTCACTCATGTCTCTCCATATTGGCTGGCGGTCCTTCGTCGACTGATGTCTATGATAAAGGGTAGACTTCGTCGCAAGGTTTGTTGATCGCGCATGAGAGGCGGTCCGGTTTGCTAAGTAATGGCTGTCACTGGAGCTAAATGAAGAGTATATTGTTGTGTTACTCGTTTCATCAGTCTCTTGTTCAAGGTTAGAGTTGTTTGTCGTATCTGTGACGCTGAGATGGAAACCCAACGTGCGGAGATCTTCGGTATGGGCTTCAATCAAGCGCAGAATCTTCAGTGTAGATCTATGAATTCGATTAGGTGGAAGTCTTTCGTAGTGACTCTAGTCAGTGCTGGAATAGCATGAAAGAGACGTAAGGTATTTGTCCTATTAAGGATTAAGTTGTCATATTGAGTGTCAATTCTTGCGAGTTGGAGTCTGGTTTTTGAAGATTTCTCTCGTGGATTAATGAAAGAAGGAAGTTTCAAGATGGCGGGCATCGGTTGATTAAGAATTGAAAAATCTAATGAAGTTTGCGAGATGGTAGAACCATCCAATTCAATGGTAGGGACATGAAAATCAGGATCTCCGAGGGTCTCATCAACAGGATTTATCATGGATTGGAGGTCTGACTGTGTCCGTTCATAATGATCGATGGTGAGTTGGGCGGATACATCGAATTGGAGCTCTTCTTGAGTGCTAGCTTCATTATGATTGCTTGAATATGTAGATAAATTTAGTAAAAGTTCTGTCTCAGCTTGCTCTATGTTAGGTAAGTCAGCTTCACTAGAAATACTTGATGGAATTGTCAGCAGTTGCTGTTGCTGCAGAGGCCTGATTGTAAGATCCGGTTCGAGAATAGATCGGGTCAGAGTCTGTTGTGTTATGAGTCTTGATAGTTTAGTGGTATGATTTACTGGGAAATTGAGATTGCGTAAGAAAGCTCGTGAGCCTTTGTGATGCTGTTTATATTGTTTCTTTGGTTTCGGGTGACTGAAATTGGCGCTGATGTGTGGCCGCGTTGAATCGAAGATACTGTAAGAGTCCTTCGTTTTTACGGGGTGGTCAGCGGGTGCTTCTGGACAGTTAGCTGGCTCTCTTGTTGAATCTTTCGGATCAATGGTTAAGTCGATTAAGCAATCAACAATGCTTCCTCTATTGTTTAATTCCGAGGAAAAGCGCGTGGCTGTCTCGTGGTGGCGTTGATTGCTCTGGTCCGTTTGTGTTGCCATGTTTTTTTAACTATATATCGTGTCTCGCTGGGGGGCTAGATTTTGTGCAGAATTTGCTATGTTGGTATGCATCAGTTGTATCAGTGCATCGGTAATATGTGCTTTATCGATTCTTTCCTTTTGTGCTATATCAGCTAGCCTTTGTTGCCAGGAGGCACTGATTTCAGCTTCCGCTTGGATCCGGCCTTCTATTTTAATCATCAGTACCTCTTGGATTTTTTGTTTCGAGTAGATTGAGGCTAGGATTGAGGCATGATCCCGTGCTGTATCTGCCTGTGCTTCTTGTAGTTTCATGTACGGAATTAGAGCTTGAGTACAAACTGTTACCAACATATTTTGAAGATCCACCATCGTCGTAGGGATTGACTCTTGGTGTTGAGGTGGATTGGGCACAGGGAGAGGTTGGTAGGGATCAGATGTGGAAAATATATTCTCGCATTTAGGCTGTCGTAATGGTTGCATGCTTGCATTCATGACCGGCAATGGTGTGCTTGTTGTTTGATGTGTTTTGGCACTTGTAAATGGTCCACAGCTATCACTATTTGAAGTTTGCAGTCGGTCCCAAGTGTTTTTAGAGGTCTTCCTTTTGTTTTCTTGAAGCTCCATTAGGGCTTCAATCTCCGTTAAGTCTAGCGATAAACGCTGCAGACGTTGCTTCGAGACTGCTTGCGGCAGTAAATCGTGCAGTTCTGATTTGGTTCTGCGTTCATGCAGAGATTTCCATTTTGCTTTGGCCAGTTTTGCTCTATCTTTTTGGTGTTCCCGAGTTTGTGGGGAAGTTGTGCTAAGTTGAGGATCGGCTTGGTGATTAGGTAGTAGAGTTACTTTTGGTTGAAGAGTAGTGGAATGCTGTAGATTGGAAAGAATAGAGTTATCTGGATTCTGTTGTTGGTGGGTGCTATTTGGGTCTGGGCACAGAGCGTCATTCTTCTCCAAGTGAATTGTCCGAGACGTGACTTCTGTATGTTGGGATTCAAGATCTATTGGTGGTATTGAATTAGATAACTGTGGCAAAGTTGTCTGTGATGTGGTGGATTCCGCAGAGGAGATGTCATCAGTAGTTGCTGGTTCAGCTATGGTATCTAAAGTCGAGGTTTGTTGAGGGGCTTCTGACGTCTTCATATATGTAGTGGTTTCACTAAGAATTGTTTTTGGTATAAGGCAGATATTTTCATTAGACATAAGTGTAATATTTTCGTTGGTGTTTTGATTAATATTATTTGAACATTGCATTGGATGCAATTTGCCGGATTGCTGTCTTGTTTGCATCCGCAGTGTACCAACTTGACCACTAGGGGGCTGGTTTGTTGAAGCTCCCTGCTTAGCTAACATAGCAGGATCTAGACGTTTATTCATGGGCGGGGCCTCCTCAGTGCCAGTAAGCCGCCGAAATCGCTTGACTTTCCGCACCGGGAAGAGAAACCTCAAAAACAATGGGTGCCACTGGGCCCAGCACGCACCCCGCACTCAACGCGGGGACAGCCGCCGACAGATCCGCCAGACAGACCCCTCGCACACGCAGCAAGGCACCAGACGGCCCAAGGGAGATGCGCGGCACCGGGGGGCACCCGCCGCGGTCACAGCCACAGTGCTCCAGGAACAGCGGGGGCGGCAGGAGAGTCCGTCCGCCAAAAGAAAACGCTGTGAAAATGGTGAATCAGGAGTGGCAAGGTAACAGCTGCGGGATTTAACTTAGATGAGACTAATTCGGGTTGGGGAAAAGCAGTCTGATGTCAAGACAAGGGCAAGATGGGGCTATTGGTCGTGGGTCTAGGAAGAGAGGGGCAGAAGAAGAAAAAAAAAAAAAAAAAAAAAAAGGCTCCTTAGACACTGCAAGAGAGCAAGAATTTTATGTCCAGTAGTTCCGCACGTTTAAAATGTGATCCGTTAAATGTTTCCTCGCATTTGCTAGGGGCTGTCTGGTGAACAGCCACGTGGGTCAAAGGTTTCCCCGCAGTCCCCACGCGGCGTAGCTTCCAAGTGTAGTGAGTTCAAGTAAAATGCCGAGTGGCACACATTTACCTGTAAGACAGTTTGAAACGTTGTACTATTTTTAGCTGGTGCTGCAGATATTAGAAGCGCACCACGAACTTCCGTGGACTTCCAGGGACTCCAGTGACTCTGCACCGACTCCGCTCCGCGGGTCTAGGTGGCTTAAGAGTCCTGGAACCTCCCTCTTGCAGTAGAGAGAGAAGATAGACTCCAGGTGGGTACAGCAGAAAAAACGCAAGTTCAGAGCAGCAAAGGTCCACGCTTCCACTCACTCCAGTGACTCTGCACCGACTCCGCTCTGCGGGTCTAGGTGGCTTAAGAGTCCTGGAACCTCCCTCTTGCAGTAGAGAGAGGAGATAGACTCCAGGTGGGTACAGCAGAAAAAACGCAAGTTCAGAGCAGCAAAGGTCCACGCTTCCACTCACTCCAGTGACTCTGCACCGACTCTGCTCCGCTCCACGGGTCTAGGTGGCTTAAGAGTCCTGGAACCTCCCTCTTGCAGTAGAGAGAGAAGATAGACTCCAGGTGGGTACAGCAGAAAAAACGCAAGTTCAGAGCAGCAAAGGTCCACGCTTCCACTCACTCCAGTGACTCTGCACCGACTCCGACTTTAGATTTCTAAAGGGACACCGGAAGTAGGATGAACAAATTACGTTGCTTTTTAGAACATTATGTGCATCCCAAAGATCGAAAAGGGCCAACACTTCCAACGTTAGGCTGCAATAGCGGTGTCAGGTCAAAATGTCTTTTTCTATTCATCATATAGAAAAAAGACTGATTTGGAAAGACCGCTCTGTGACTGCACAGAGCGGTCTTTCTAAATCAATCTGCCATGGCCCTACCGCAGACGAGTGTGCTCAGGGGCTGGCAGGCATGCCAGGACCTGAAAGACCTATCACGGGAGAACAGTTAAGCGTTTCTGTGTGTGTTGCGTGTTTGTGTGTTTTTGGGTTCGGGAAATTCTTGGGTAGGGAGGGAGGTGGCGGGAGCTGAGGAAGGTGCTTTCGGGGGTGTGAAACCGCCCAATTTCAAACACATCCCGCCTGAGAGGGTGTTTTTGGTGGAAAACAATGTAATCTTATCGCTTTTTGCGGGCCACCTAAAATCGGCCGATAAATTTGTATTTTTGTTAGGCGCCCTACAAAAAAATCGAAAATATCACATAGAACCGCAATAGCTTCAGCTTGAAACTGGCGGAGAGGAACTGTGTGGCCCAAGATGTCCCTGTACATTCTTAACGAAGCAGAAAAACACTTATCTTGGATGTTTCCTGAAACTTGGACATGCTTTTGGTCATGGGGGTGGAGCTATGCTCATGAGGGAGTTTCCTGAACAGTGGGACTTTCCATCTTCTCACTGTCTTGATATGAATGGTGCTGAGCTATGGTCTAAAGGCAATGTTCATCAGCTCTTCAGCATACAGCTGCAACATTCAGCATGCAGCCACAGTCGCAGGACGTTAGCAGGTCCTGTGATATCATGCAGGACATTCAACTTCAGAGGCTGGCTGCTGGAGATGGTTGTAGGCTTGCTGGCTGTTCCGCGTTGGCACTACTTTCTAACAGGCAGGCAGGTGGCAGTTCGTCATGATCAAAGATATTTTTGCAATGGGACATTATCACTAGTCTTGAGACCCAGCGATGTCTCTATTTATTGTGTCCTGCATGTATCTGGCAAGGAAAAGTTTGGACAAGATTAGATCCTTCCTGTGAGAGTGACCACACAGCATTATGAAAAGCAGAATTTTGGGAAAACGTATCTTCAAGGATCTTCTAGCTGCCTTCTTGGAGGCTAGAGGAACGTGATGGCACTTAGTATGTAAGTAAGATACTTATAAAGCATAAGCATAGCTTGGAAGCAGGATCACGCTTTATAATGTTTGGGTAAGCACAAGCTTGGTCTGGGCTGGGCGGGCCACCCGGTGAGTGACAGGGGCTGCGGTAGGTGCCAAAATCCCTAGTCCTTCCTCCCAGAAATCTGGCCCAGTGTCTCCAACAGGCCTTTAACTGCTCTCTACAGTACACACAGATACAGGCCGAAAATTCCCTTTCTCACTTGACTTAACCAAGAAATGTAACAATGCAAAGTACACCTCCTGCATCCCACAAGACCTATTTTGCCCATGATGCTTTAAAAGAGCCCACCGTTTCCTAGTTTAATGCTACCAGGACATGCTTCCATGCAAGCACAGAAGATCAGAAGTTCCCACATCAGAATTCGGAGAAATTGAGCATATCATGGTGACTTTGTTTTATTTTGATATAGCACCTTCCATGCAGAGGGGCTTCAGTGTGTACTGAACATTAGAGTAGCAAAGAACACCTTGGGTTCTGGATTTTTAATGTTAACTTACATCCACAGAAGCTCACCTGACATATTCTTGCAAGGGAAACTGGTTTGGTGTGAAGCAGCTGACAGAGTTCTGTTGGCTTCTTCTTAGCTCAGAGTCCATGTAAGTATGGGATCTATAAAACGCAACATTCGTTGGAAATGAGCCGAACACCATACACACGGGTGGAGTCCAGGCACTAACTGGTAAAGTACAGTGAGCAAAAATCATTTGGTATGATACAAGGAGCAGGGGATGCTATGATGGGTATGGGAACTGTTGTGTCCTGCTCAGAGGGCACCCGGGCAGGACACACAACTGCTGGCGGATACCAAGCAGGATCGAATGGGCTGCGACCACACAGCCAGGAACATGGCTGGGGGCACCCTGTTGTGGTCAGGATCGGCTAACCAGATACAGGCACTGGGATCACAATGTGCGCTTGCTCCATGGAGATGTAATCACAAAGACCAAGACTCCCACACAGGTCGTGAGCACACGGCTGACACACCATACAATGAGACACAGGATTATCACTCTCTGCTTCTACTGCTGCAGTGCCTGCATGTGCCCACATAGGCCCCTTTTTATTAAGTCCAGTCATCAAAAAGTAATGACTCATTCTGTTAAACGGGAAAAACACCGCAGTTAAAGGGTACACACCACATTCCTCCTTTTGCATAACCAAATGAAAATAATAACGGCAACAGTGGCCCTGTAACTCAGCCCCCAACTTTGGTGCATTCCAGTCCACACACCAACACTATTAACATTGTAACTGATCACAAAGGCCCACTAGGCACCTGGCGATCCTATATTCCTGGATCAAACTTTTCGTCTCTTTTTGTCTCAGGGAACCATGCTCCGGTCGTCCCAGATTTGCTGGAGATGCCCCTGGGTACTTACTCGGGTGCAGGACAGGAAGAACACCTCCTCGTCATCATCATCATCCTCTGCATAGTCAGAGTGTTCTCTCTCTGGCTCTTCCAGCTGGGCCACAGCTGGTCTGTGCGGTCTCTTTCCAGTTGCTTGTCTAGTGTCTTCCTTTGAGGCACTCCATGCTGCTGCTGCAACTGGGCTGGCTGGTGATGGAGCAGGGCAAACCCTTGCAAAATGGTCTTCTTTTCCGCACCTCCCACACATGTGTTCTTTGGTTGGGCACTCATGTGCGCGTGCAGGCCCCATCCACACTATGGGCATAGCGCTGGGCCTGTCTCCTTCTGTGGCCACTCCCCTTTTCTTGCTGTCTTTCTACCTTGCCACTCGCCCATGACGCACACCACTTCCAGTTTCATCTGGTGCATGGGGGCTCCAGCTTGAACTTTTGCTTGGCGATGTCCATGGCAGACACCCGTATCTCTGCTAGCTCATGGGACCATCCCAATTCGAGGATCCTTTCCAAGGTTAACCCCGGCTCCCCGAGGACCTGCTTCCTCAGCTTGACCGAGCTTCAGCCATAGATTATCTGAGCCCTAACCTCGTCGTCCTCGAAGTTGCCCAAAGCGCAGGAAAGTGCAATGTTCCGAAGTTTGGCATGAAATGCATCAAAACCCCCCCCCCTTCTTCTTATGTCGCACATCTCATCCTGAAGTGTTCATAATCACGGGCATGAAGTATTCATTCAGTGTTGCAATGGTGGCGGCATATGTTTGATCCCTGGGCCACAGAGATTTGAACAACTTTTGAAAAGAGGAGCCAGCTGAGTATAGCAAGGTTGGCCTTTTTGCCCTTTCATTAATCTCCACCGCCTCAAAATAAAGCTTGAGATTTTCCACCCATGCTGTCCATCTGGATCCCAGACTGTCAGGTGCTCCCATCACATCAAAGATACAGTGGCGCCAGCTGTCCGTGTTTCAGGTGTGTGCCACCATCCGCCTATCCGTCTTCCTCTTCAACCCCCATGGTGGGTATTCGTTGTGTGCCACTGTAACTCGTACCTTGACACAAGTGCTGCATAAGCACTCACTGGGAGCCGTAACTCACTGGTATCCAAATTGCCAACTACCAGATCAAAGGTGCATATCTGTTCCCCTTGTTCAGCGGGCCACAGGTCATTTGTGCTCCTCCTGTGTGTCCAGTCTCTCCTATCCGGGGACACTGACCATGTGTACTGCAGAATCCATTACTGCACTTTCCTCCATGCCTACTAATACCCCACCAATCCCGACGTTAATTTTCGAGGAAGACAGTCCATTGTTTTGTCCTCTGAGCCCCATATAGTCCTGAGGAGGTACTGCAGGTACAAACAAAGCCCGAGAGCACTGATATGTGCAGCTATCCACGCAGATGATCCTGCGATAGTCCCTGCACCTTAACTTTGATCACTGCTTTTGCTGTATTTATGTCCAAATATATATTCTAATATTATTATTTTATTTTTTTTGCTCACATCCGCTGGCTCTGGACTTCACAGGGGGCTGTTTGTTTCCTCTGTTTTGCTTCAACACGGGGCACATCTGATTTCACCCCTGGGTGGCCCGGGTATGGTGGAGTATGCGCGCCTGCTCTGTCTCCCCTCCGAGCAGGCAAATGACCTGCAGCTGCCAGCTCCGATATGGACCACTGCTTACACACACTGCCTATGGGCCCGGGAACCTCTGGGGCCTGCCTACACAGCGACGCACAGCCGGGCAGCCAGGCTGCACTTCTCTGACAGTGGCAGCGCTTCACCACCTCCTTCTCCGTGCGTGACCGACAGTCCGCAGGGATCCACTTCTTCTCAGCGGCTGATGCCACGTTACCGCATCGTCGGGGGCACGGAGGCCCGGACACCTTTGTCGCCAATGTTGTGGACAGCACCCGGGCAGGACACACAACTGCTGGGGGAAACCCAGCAGGATCAAACGTGCTGCAAATGCACCCTGCTATGTTCGGGATCACTCAACTGGACACAGACACTGGGATCACCCAGTGTGCTTGCCCTTGGTGCTGTGATCACACAGGCCAAGGCTCTCACACAGGACATGGGCACACGGCTGACCCACCATACAATGAGACATCGACACAGGATTATCACTCGCTAGGTCTACTGCTGCAGTGCTTGCACTCGCACACAGAGACCCCTTTTTATTAACTCCAGTCATGACAAAGTCATGACTCATTCTCTTAAACGGGCCACGCACCCCAGTTAAAGGGGCCATAACACAAGATTCAAGGGCGGGAGAAAGTCTGGTGGTGACAAAGTAGGTCTGAATGGAGGGATCAGAAAGCTGTTGTTATAAGAGTAGGGACTTTAGGTCTTCCTGAAGGTTGGTGCCAGCATGAGGGGGGTGCCAGAGGGAAAGTTGCCCAGAGCTTCACAGGTTAAGGGGTGGGAAGGGCTTGTGTGGCAGGGGGGCTTCGCTGGGTGCCACAGGTGCCATCCTGGCGCACAATATCGGCAGTCAAATATAAAAACAGAACTCATACTTCATGCTCCTCTTTGTATGTGAGCTTTGCAGTGCAGGCATTATCGGAGAATCAGGGAGCATTGCTGGTACCATCAGGCTGGCATTCATTAGCACAACATATACCGCGTGTTGCAATGTAAACCCCTGGGAGCATGGTAGCTCCCAGGACGTTGTCATGGGTCACGTGGCAGTAGCCACGTGACCAACATAATAAAAGTAACGGGCCGCTTCCGGCTCATCAGTCTGACCACCAACTGGCTCCAGCATCGTTCCTTGAAGCACCATGCTGGTGCTGCGCTGCATGCGCTGGGCCCAAGGACAGGACCCAGCACGAGGACGGTGCCCCTGCCGGGCAACGCTGTCCGGACGGTGCCCCTGCCAGGCAACGCCATCCCAGTGAGTCCACCCTGCCCTGTGAGGCGGGCGAGGATGGCGACCCCGGGCTGGGTGCCCTCAGAGCAGGGGCTGCTGTGCGCCGGGTGTTCCCGGTCACGTGTGGAGCTCCGGTGATCCGGAGCGGGTGGGATGAACCCCCACCCCTGAGTCTGCGGCATGAGCGCCGCGCCTGTGTGTACAGTCGGGTGCCCCCCGACATGAGTATGGGGGCTGCCCGGTGACCCGGAGCAGCCCCCACAACACCGCGAGAAGTGGGCTGCTGTCTGACTACAAAAGGAGGGTAATTACATGCACCTCTCACTGTGACACTCTCAGCTGCCCTCTGCACACTGAAATCATTGCTCTGCTTCTGTGGGAGACTGTTGTTTCAAGTACTTGCTCGTGCTTTACAGGACACAGAGTATCAATAGGACACAGGTTTAGTTACCATCCTTAATATGGAGCAGAATGCATTGGTCAGAAGAGGTGGTCAGGTATTCATATTAGAGCGGGTGAAACCAATATGCCGAGGCCAATATCCTGGTTTCCGCACAGACAATACAGTGATCCTGTACAAACCATCGTCATCAATTGTATAGTACTGGGCGATCTTTAGTGAAAGGGGTTGCCATCTCACACTTTGTTTGCACTCCTTAGGTCATTGCCTGCTCTTTACATTCATCTAGGCCATTTGAGTAAAGGGGCGCTAGAAAGGAGCTAATGTCAAAGGCCTCTGTTGAGCTTTTATGACACCAACTCTTTTTTTTAATGTAATGACTATCAATCTGTGTCAAAAATGACTATCAGAACAATTAAGACTTGCCCATGTGGAATTATAATACGTTTCTAAAAGGATATTGTTATATTTTGTTTTTAAAACATACTGTCATGTTAGTTTAGCAAATGCTTTGTGCACTTTCCATGACAGGTCTAGAAATCATGGTAATATTTTAGTTAATGGAATTCAAACATTCAGAAATAATGTAATCTTGCCATATGACAAGAACTGGGAAATAATGTAGTGAAGGGAAAAATTGGACACTTTTCTCAAATCCAAGTTTCACCGCTTAACACCCCTTAACACAAATGTGTGATCCTGACCAATGCATTTAATTTCAGCGTCTAACCACAAAGTCCTTTGTTTCTTGGTTCTTTCACGACAACAGCACACCTTCTAATTTCAGACTCTGTTCAGGTATCTCCACTTTCCTGGTAACTTGTACCCTTTATCCACTACTGATGCTGTGCTCTATGCACCTTCCTCCTTCTTTCCAATGTTCCTCTGGTATCCATGATTGATCACTTGTGCATTCTGTGAGACTGCTAATCTGAGTTATGTATCTATTCTGTGGTATGTGTATCTTTTTCATAAGGCTACTGATCTGTGTTCTGCATGTGCACTACATCTGGTATAATAAACCTTCTCGTGGCTGCTATTGTTGAATTTGCCTATGCTATAACACAACTTCCTGTGGATTGCACGTATTGCCCTTGAAATGGCCCTTGTTTATTCATATTCTAGAAGGTGCTTATTTTGATTGCTGCCAATGTGAAGTTACTTATACAAGTCCCTTTTAAAAATGTGAAGTGTTCAAATATTAAAATGCATAAAATAAAAAATGTAGTTCTAAATCTTTTTCCCAGAGACATACACGGCTTTGTTTTCTTTAATTTGCAGTAACACTAAAAAAAACCTTGGCTTCTTCAATACATACAATTAAAGGGGTACTCCATGAGTCTGTGGCTGGTCGTACTGCTGGTCAATTGCAATAAATAGTAAGAGCACCTCACCAAATCTTTTGCCCTGGGCCTAACAAGACCTTTTGAGGACCCTGGGCGGGATAGAAAGGGCCAGTCTGATGTGGGTTGGCAATTTTTTCCAGAGAAAGGGTGCATGGCTTGAAAAGTCCCGGTTCTCAGTGATTCCATCTTGCAGCTCTGTGTTTCTAGTATGGGGATGTTATGGCTTCTGTGGTGAATTGGCATCTGGAGATGGTGACTTTCTCTGCCGTTTAGGTAGTTGTTTTGGTTGCGACTGCTCAGGGAGTAAAGTGCTTGTCTCAGAACATATGTTCGAATCTGGGTAGGGCAGACTCAGCCTTTTATCCTTCTGAGGTCCATAAAGTGAGTACCATGAAAAATTAGGTACTAATAAAACCTATTATTAAAGTGATTAGAAGTATGAGATATACACCATGTACCGCTTTATAAAAAAAAAATATATATATGGTGATATTATTATCATTATTGACAGACTGAACCCAACTGTTAGCTATTCACATGATTTCAATATTTAGGTAAATGGTATGTATCTACTGCTCCTGTACCGACAGAGGCAATTTAATTCAGCATATGCCAAAACGCAGCAGAAGGATTTGGTCAATGCTAACCAAGGGTCAAAATGATATCAGCATCCAGGCCACTATAATCTGAACAATTCCAATGAGCATCATATGTGGACTTCCTCTACTTGGAATGTGGCTAGGTCTGCCTATACTTACACGGATTCACGATGAAGGCACTGCACTATTTCTGAATCTCACAGTTTACAAATAGGCCACATTATCTACCTCTGAACTCCACCGCCGGGATCCATCTGTAGCTACTGCACAGCCATTCCCTACAGCCCAAGACATCGAGTCCTCTACGCATCTTCAGGAAAGAGTTGAGTTATGTGGAGACGACTGATGTGACAATTAAACATGTGCAGCTTTTATTACATGGTGACTCTCGTCCTGAGGCGTAATTAATGCTTTGGACGGGAGAGGACAGTTTAATCTCCTCAGCATCCACGGCGTGTTTCTCAATCGTAGATCCTGGCAGCCTCGCGACGAGCTCTTTCAGTTGCCATTAGTATCCATTAGCAATGATCTGATGTCTGCGCCATTGTTTTCAACTCAAAAGGCCAGGCGGCCGGTGTTTAGTTAAAGGGCAGGGGGGCCGCATGGAATCAGCCACGATTAGCTCTCTGCGCCATCCTATCAGCGCCTGCGGGAATCAGTCTCTGACGCTCCTCTGGCAGGCAAGGGGAGGACAGGTACGGGAAGAGAGATGATAAGGAATAAGAGGGCGGGAAGGGGTTGGTGGAACAGAGACTCGCGCTATGGAGAAAGACAGGAAAGGTGAGCTATGATTGAATAGCGAGAGTCAGCCTAGACCCCAGCTCCTCAAGAGCAGGTTGACTAAACATGGGTGGGAGGGCTCAGAAAGGTGGCTGAAATGTGGTTCACTAGGCTCGCAACACCAATAGCCAAAAATGACCCCACTTTTTCTGCAGGCCATTCTTCCCCTTTGGAGAGTGTGACCCGGGCTTGGCCTGTTCACATGAATAAGGACGTGTAGCCGGAGGGACTTTCACATGTCTTTCTTTATTGCCATGTAACTAGTAACTGGCGCGAACGGTGCCAAACAACTTCCCTCTTCCCCCCACGTCACAGATCCCCACCCTCTCCTGAGGTGGGCTTGTCCCTTAAAGGAATAGCAAAGGTAACATCACCCCTGGACTAATGTTGGAACGTCCAGGTCAACACTCTTCAACCCAGCGCAAGGGTTTCCTGATCACGCGCTGGGGAGTCCTCTCCAACCGACGGCCCCTCACAGGTTCGCTCAGGGCTGCTCTCTCCTCCTGGCGGAACCCACAGGTCGTCTCGGGCTTCTCATGGTACCGGATCTGGCTCCGGTGGGGGAGACTCACAGTCCTCTCTCTTAACATAGTGTTTGAACAGCAAACTGTTCCTTGTCATGCCAGATTCTCTGTTCTGGGCCGTCACCATTGTCCCTTTTATGGCGGTGACTCTCATCGGGCTCGGGGCGAATCGAGAGTAAGTTTTCCTGATCATGGGCTGTTGGACGAGGACTTTGTCTCCATCCTGGAAATCTTTGGGCACTGCTTTTCGCCTTGCATCCAAGTTTTGTTTAGTTCTCTCTTTTACTTCAGTGTCTCGTTGTCTCACCTCTTCATCGGCGCCCCCAGGCTCCGAGGAATTGTGTACAATGCGTGTGTGCACATCGTAGCGGACCATTAGTTCAGCCGGGGTCTTGTTCGTAGCTTCGCACGGGGTGTTCCGATAGTCTCTTAAAAGCCGGCACTGGGCTTAATGGGGATTGGTGGCCTTGAGGTGGGCTCTATGGAGCGTTTTCTTTATTGCCGCCATGAACCGCTCTACCATGCCGTTTTCCTGGGGCCAGCGAGGTGTTATCTTCAGATGATTGAACCCCAGGTGTTTTGCCAGCACTTCAAACTCATGTCCGCTGAATGGCGGACCGTTGTCCGATTTGATCACACAGGGAATTCCCCACTCACTGAGTACTTCATCCAAGGTGGCGGCCACCTGGGAGAAGGCGGCAGTGGCTAACCTCTTGACAATGGGGAATCAGGAGTACTCGTCGATGAGGAGGAGGAAGTACTCTCCAGATTCCAGTGGCCCGTAGAAATCGACTGCCACTCTTTCCCAGGGTCGGTCCGGAATCAGTGTGAGTTGGAGAGGTGCTGGTGGCTAGGCCGGTCCAGTGCATTGACAAGCATGGCAGTTCTTAATCCATTCGTCAACCAACAAGTCCAGGAATGGGAACCAGACATGACACCGTAGTAGTCGCTTGGTGTTCTCGGGTCCTCTGTATCCTTCGTGCGCTGTGCGGACTACTTCCGCTCTCAGTGCGGGAGGAATGACGATCCGGCAGCCTCTTAGCAGTATGTTGTGATCTTTTACAGTGAGTTCGGCTTGCACTCTCACCTCCATTTCCTCTTTGCTCGCCCCGGGTGTGCTTGCGTAGCTTGTCGGTAGTACTTCCATTTGTTGGCAGTCGTCAGGCTGATGGCAAGTGAGTTGGTGGGATCTGCAGCCGATGAAGCCGCGACTGCTTCTAGAGACAGGGCAGGAGGGAGCGAGTTGGCCACGACATAGTCGATGTATGCAACATCACCCCTTCAAGTTATTGGGAGTCCTGCTGGATGACGGGAGAGGTAGTCTGCTGGGTTCAGGTCACCTCCGGGGCAATGTACAATGTCATAATCACACTCTTGCAGTCTGATGCCCCATCGTTCAATTCTTGGGGGCATCTTGGTTTGCGGGGTTCCAAATAATGATAGTAGCGCCTGGTGATCAGTGATTAAGGTGACCTTTTTCCCAATTGTGAAGTTATTAAAGTGTTCACAGGCCCAGACAGTGGCCAGTCTCTCCTTCTCGGGCTGCGAGTAGGCGGCCTCTGGCGTGGAGAGGGCCCTGCTGGCGTATGCTACCACATGTCTGCGGTTAACATCAGGCCCGCTCATCTGTGCCAAGATGGCTTCTAGGCCTACCGGGCTGGCGTCTACTGTTATTTCTATGTGCCAGGAGGGGTTAAAGCAGGCGAGGCGATGGGCCTCCATCAGGGCTCGCTTGATTGAGTCAAAAGCCTGCTGGCATGCCGGGCACCATTCGAATAGTGCATCTTTTTGAAGCAGTTTTCTGAGCGGTTCGTTGATTGAGGTGTAGTCGGGGATGTATTGAGCACAATATCCGGCCGTTCTAAGGAAAGATCGATGTCCGCTATCTGTTGTGGTTCTTTAAGCTTGGTGATGGTTTCAAACTTTTCTGGGTCAGGTGTCATTCCTTCACCTGAGAAGACATGGCCAAAGAATTTTAGTTTTGACTTGCTGAATTGTCATTTGTCGATATTGAGTGTGATGCCGGCAGTGCTGATGGCTTCGCAGGCTGCAAGGATTGCAGCATCATGGGCTTCTTTGGAGGCTCCAAAGATGAGAATGTCATCACTGTAGTTTAGGGTGCCTGCTATTGGTCTGATGACTTGTCGCATCGCTTCCTGGAAGATCTCGGCTGATGATGAAATGCCAAAGTTCAGCGTCTGTTATCGAAATAGCCCCTCATGTGTAGCGAAGGTCGTTATCTCTCTGGAATCAAGGTGTAGTTCCAGTTGGTGATATCCTTGTATCAGATCGAGGTTGGAGAACATGAAGGTGTCATGAACTACAGAACACGTCCCTTTTGGACTTCCTGGTCCTTGTCACAACGGGGCTTGCACTCCATAATGCTCCCAACATGGTCATCCAGCGTGAAACCCCTTTCTCGCTCTACGCGCTGGACGTAACGTATTCTATTAATAGACCACGCCTTCCGCGGCTCTGCGTGTCGCAATGCTATTGCAAAGTAGCGATCCGACATGTCTCCCGTAGCTCGCGGTATTGTTTCTTTGTACCTGTCTATCTACCTGTTCCATGCCCCTTCCTTTCCTCCTATTTCCTGGACTCGTGTGCTAGTTGCACTTTTCCTAGTTTCCCGGATTCCTGGACCCACGTCCCGGAAACTGAACGCACTCTGGAGTCGGAAGAGACTCGGGCAGACTTGTTCAAAACCAGGTCTGTCCGCAAGAAGGCAGCGACCAAGGACTCCAGCAAAGAACAGACCCAGGTGAGAAGGGGGGAACTCCTTGACAGTTTGAGACGTCACCCGACCAAACTCGATAGCGACATGGAAGCCGCTGTACAGAACCTGATGCGTGGCATGCAAGAATTATCAACCGAGGTCCAAAATCTAAAGGCGGAAAATGCCGCACTCAAACAATTGGTCCTATCCCGGGATTCGGCCACAAAAGAAAGTGTCTTGTTGGGCGGCATTGTTGACAAATACGATGTGTCGGCAAAAACCCTTAGTGGATTCCTGGATTCATGTTTGGTCCACTTTACATTTACGCCTTATTACTTTTCGACTCCCAGGGCTAAGGTGGGGTTCATAATTTTCCACCTTTCCGGGAATGCCTTACCTGGGCTACACCCCTCGTTAACTCTGGCGATGCCCTCCTAGATGACTATGATGGGTTCATACAGGCCCTTAAAAACATGTTTGATCGCCCTGAGCAGGTAGTTAGTGCCCAGGAACGTCTGTTAGACTTTCAGCAGGGTTCCCAGGATATGCTCACTTATGTGACCCAACTCAAAAAATTGGCCAAGGAAGCTGATTGGTCCTCTGAGGTGAGTTTCACCCTGTTCAGGAGAGGACTGAATGATGAGATTAATGATGAGTTGGCCAGAGTGGCTCGACCAAACTCATTCCAGGCACTAATGGACCTTGCCATGCAAATAGACTTCATTGTGGAACTACCACCATCTCGAGGATACATTACTATCATGGTTACCATAGACTTGTTCACTCATATGGCTCATTTTACTCCCCTCAGTAAACTACCATCCTCTTCCGAACTAGCTGGAATCTTTCTGGAACACATATTCCCCCTGCACAGACTTCCTTCCAAGATCATATCTGATAGAGGACCTCAGTACGTCTCACAATTCTGGAAACAGCTCTGTCAAATTCTGGGAATTCAACGTGCCCTCTCTTCAGGGTATCACCCCCAAACCAACAGAGCAACAGAACGTGTGAATCAGACCCTGGAACAGTATCTTTGATGTTTCGCCTCCAAGGTCAAGGATGACTGGTCACTCCTGATACCTGTTGCTGAATTCGCCTACAACAACTCCGAACATTCAGCGCTCAAAACCTGTCCTTTTTATTGTAGTCAAGGGTTCCATCCATCGGTTTTACCCTCTGTTCTTCCTCATTCTACACCGGTACCTACTGTTAACTCCTGGATTGAAACCCTCGTCAACATACATCAGGAGGCCAAGGAATACTTAGAGAAAGCCAGGTTGCAGACCAAGAGATATGCGGATTCCAAAGAAGACCAGGCCCCTCTGCTTTTCGACTGCTCAGCATGCATCCTAACTGTGTTTGAACACCACCCCATCCGTGCCCCCTTGTGACTGTCTTTTTTTAATATAATGGTTTTGTAGCTTCCAGATCGCAGACCAAGAGATATGCGGATTCCAAAGAGGACCAGGCCCCTCTGCTTTTCGACTGCTCAGCATGCATCCTAACTTTGTTTGAACACCACCCCATCCGTGCCCCCTTGTGACTGTCTTTCTTTAATATAATGGGTTTGTAGCTAACTATGGTTGTCATCAAAAATA
This sequence comes from Ambystoma mexicanum, assembly GCF_040938575.1. NCBI lineage: Eukaryota > Metazoa > Chordata > Amphibia > Caudata > Ambystomatidae > Ambystoma > Ambystoma mexicanum. Next base: position 435,531,427 of record NC_090934.1, on the reverse strand, counting down.
CTACCCCGACATCTAAGACAAAACAAATTGGCCCCCCGGTACTATGGTCCATTTCCCATCAAGGAAATTATTAACCCTGTCTCATACCGGGTCAAACTACCAGAATCCTGGAAGAAAATTCATCCAGTTTTTCATACCTCTTTATTGAAACCCTACATTCCGTCCTCCCGGAAATCATGTAGACCTCCTCCTCTGCTGGTCGACCACCAACTGGAATATGAGGTATCCCGGATTTGCGATTCCAGGTATAAATGGGGCCAGCTTCAATACCTGGTTGAATGGAAAGGATACCCTCCTAGTGAAAGAACCTGGGAACCTATTTCTAATATCAAGGCCCCTCGGTTGCTCAGAAGATTTCACCTCATACACCCGGGCAAACCTGGAGGAAAGGGTCTTCGGAGGAGGCATGCTGTCATGAACTACAGAACACGTCCCTTTTGGACTTCCTGGCCCTTGTCACAACGGGGCTTGCACTCCATAATACTCCCAACATGGTCGTCCAGCGTGAAACCCCTTTCTCGCTCTACGCGCTGGACGTAACATATTCTATTAATAGACCACGCCTTCCGCGGCTCTGCGTATCTCAATGCTATTGCAAAGGAGTGATCCGACGTGTGTCCCGTAGCTCGCAGTATTGTTTCCTTGTACTTGTCTATCTACCCGTTCCTTGCCCCTTCCTTTCCTCCTATTTCCTGGATTCGTCTGCTAGTTGCACTTTTCCTAGTTTCCCGGACTCCTGGACCCACGTCCCGGAAACTGAACGCACTCTGGAGTCGGAAGAGACTCGGGCAGACTTGTTCAAAACCAGGTCCGTCCGCAAGAAGGCAGCGACAAAGGACTCCAGCAAAGAACGGACCCAGGTGAGAAGGGGGGAACTCCTTGACAGTTTGAGATGCCACCCGACCGAACTCGATAGCGACATGGAAGCCGCTGTTCAGGACCTGATGTGTGGCATGCAAGAACTATCAACCGAGGTCCAAAATCTAAAGGCGGAAAACGCTGCACTAAAACAATTGGTCCTATCCCGGGATTCGGCCACAAAAGAAAGTGTCTTGTTGGCCGGCATTGTTGACAAATACGATGGGTCGGCAAAAACCCTTAGTGGATTTCTGGATTCATGTTTGGTCCACTTTACATTTAAGCCTTATTACTTTTCGTCTCCCAGGGCTAAGGTGGGGTTCATAATTTCCAACCTTTCTGGGAATGCCTTAACCTGGGCTACAACCCTCGTTAACTCCTGCGATGCCCTCCTAGATGACTATGATGGGTTCATACAGGCCCTTAAAAACATGTTTGATCGCCCTGAGCAGGTATTTAGTGCCCAGAAACGTCTGTTAGAGTTTCAGCAGGGTTCCCAGGATATGCTCACTTATGTGACCCGATTCAAACAATTGGCCAAGAAAGCTGATTGGTCCTCTGAGGCGAGTTTCACCCTGTTCAGGAGAGGACTAAATGATGAGATTAAGGATGAGTTGTCCAGAGTGGCTCGACCAAACTCATTCCAGGCACTAATGGACCTTGCCATACAAATAGACTCCATTGTGGAACTACCACCATCTTGAGGATACACTACTATCATGGTTATCATAGACTTGTTCACTCATATGGCTCATTTTACTCCCCTCAGTAAACTACCATCCTCCTCCGAACTAGCTGCAATCTTTCTGGAACACATATTCCGTCTGCACGGACCTCCTTCCAAGATCATATCTGATAGAGGACCTCAATACGTCTCACAATTCTGGAAACATCTCTGTCGATTTCTGGGAATTCAACGTGCCCTCTCTTCAGGGTATCACCCCCAAACCAACAGAGCCACAGAACGTGCGAATCAGACCCTGGAACAGTATCTTCGAAGTTTAGCCACCAAGGTCCAGGATGACTGGTCACTCCTGATACCCATTGCTGAATTCACCTTCAACAACTCCGAACATTCAGCGCTCAAAACCTGCCTTTTTATTGTAGTCAAGGGTTCCATCAATCGGTTTTACCCTCTGTTCTTCCTCATTCTACACCGGTAGCTACTGTTGACTCCTGGATCGAAACCCTCGTCAACATACATCAGGAGGCCAAGGAATACTTAGAGAAAGCCAGATCGCAGACCAAGAGATATGCGGATTCCAAAAGAAGACCAGGCCCCTCTTATGCTGTCGGTCACCAAGTATGGTTGTCATCAAAATTACTACCCCGACATCTAAGACCAAACAAATTGGCTCCCCGGTACTATGGTCCATTTCCCATCAAGGAAATTATTAACCCCGTCTCATACCGAAACAAACTACCAGACTCCTGGAAGAAAATTCATCCAGTTTTTCATACCTCTTTATTGAAACCCTACATTCCATCCTCCCGGAAATCCTGTAGACCTCCTCCTCTGCTGGTCGACAACCAACTGGAATATGAGGTATCCCGGATTTGCGATTCCAGGTATAAACGGGGCCAGCTTCAATACCTGGTTGAATGGAAAGGATACCCTCTTAGTGAAAGAACCTGGGAACCTATTTCTAATATCAAGGCCCCTCGGTTGCTCAGAAGATTTCACCTCATACACCCGGGCAAACCTGGAGGAAAGGGTCTTCAGAGGAGGCATGCTGTCATGAACTACAGAACATGTCCCTTTTGGACTTCCAGGTCCTTGTCACAACGGGGCTTGCACTCCATAATACTCCCAACATGGTAGTCCAGCGTGAAACCCCTTTCTCGCACTACGCGCTGGACGTAACATATTCTATTAATAGACCACGCCTTCCGCGGCTCCGCGCGTCTCAATGCTATTGCAAAGTAGCGATCCGACGCGTGTCCCGTAGCTCGCGGTATTGTTTCCTTGTACCTGTCTATCTAACCGTTCCTTGCCCCTTCCTTTCCTCCTATTTCCTGGACTCATGTGCTAGTTGCAATTTTCCTAGTTTCCCAGAATCCTGGACCCACGTCCCGGAAACGGAATGCACTCTGGAGTCGGAAAAGACTCGGGCAGACTTGTTCAAAACCAGGTCCATCCGCAAGAAGGCAGCGACCAAGGACTCCAGCAAAGAACGGACCCAGATGAGAAGGGGGGAACTCCTTCACAGTTTGCGACGCCACCCGACCGAACTCAATAGCGACATGGAAGCAGCTGTTCAGGACCTGATGCGTGTCATGCAAGAACTATCTACCGAGGTCCAAAATCTAAAGGCGGAAAACGCTGCACTCAAACAATTGGTCCTATCCTGGGATTCGGCCACAAAAGAAAGTGTCTTGTTGGGCGGCATTGTTGACAAATACGATGGGTCAGCAAAAACCCTTTGTGGATTCCTGGATTCATGTTTGGTCCACTTTACATTTAAGCCTTATTACTTTTTGACTCCCAGGGCTAAGGTTGGGTTAATAATTTCCCACCTTTCCGGGAATGCCTTAACCTCGGCTACACCCCTCGTTAACTCTGGCAATGCCCTCCTAGATGACTATGATTGGTTCATACAGGCCCTTAAAAACATGTTTGATCGCCCTGAGCAGGTATTTAGTGCCCAGGAATGTCTGTTAGACCTTCAGCAGGGTTCCCAGGATATGCTCACTTATGTGACCCGATTTAAACAATTGGCCAAGGAAGCTGATTGGTCCTCTGAGGCGAGTTTCACCCTGTTCAGGAGAGGACTGCATGATGAGATTAAGGATGAGTTGGCCAGAGTGGCTCGACCAAACACATTCCAGGCACTAATGGACCTTGCCATGCAAATAGACTTCATTGTGGAACTTCCACCATCTCGAGGATACACTACTATCATGGTTACCATAGACCTGTTCACTCATATGGCTCATTTTACTCCCCTCAGTAAACTACCAACCTCCTCTGAACTAGCTGGAATCTTTCTGGAACACATATTCCGCCTGCACGGACTTCCTTCCAAGATCATATCTGATAGAGGACCTCAATACATCTTGCAATTCTGGAAGCATCTCTGTCGAACTCTGGGAATTCAACGTGCCCTCTCTTCAGGGTATCACCCCCAAACCAACAGAGCCACAGAACGTGCCAATCAGACCCTGGAACAGTATCTTTGATGTTTCGCCACCAAGGTCCAGGATGACTGGTCACTCCTGATACCCGTTGCTGAATTCGCCTACAACAACTCCGAACATTCAGCGCTCAAAACCAGTCCTTTTTATTGTAGTCAAGGGTTCCATCCATCGGTCGTACCCTCTGTTCTTCCTCATTCTACTCCGGTACCTACTGTTGACTCCTGGATCGAAACCCTTGTCAACATACATCAGGAGGCCAAGGAATACTTAGAGAAGGCCAGATCGCAGACCAAGAGATGTGCGGATTCCAAAAGAAGACCAGGTCCCTCTTATGCAGTCGGTGACCAAATATGTTTGTCATCAAAATTACTACCCCGACATCTAAGACCAAACAAATTGGCCCCCCGGTAATATGGTCCATTTCCCATCAAGGAAATTATTAACCCCTTCTCATACCGGATCAAACTACCAGACTCCTGGAAGAAAATTCATCCAATTTTTCATACCTCTTTATTGAAACCCTACATTCCATCCTCCTTGAAATCCTGTAGAGCTCCTCCTCTGCTGGTCGACAACCAACTGGAATATGAGGTATCCCGGATTTGCAATTCCAGGTATAAACGGGGCCAGCTTCAATACCTGGTTGAATGGAAAGGATACCCTCCTAGTGAAAGAACCTGGGAACCTATTTCTAATATAAAGGCCCCTCGGTTGCTCAGAAGATTTTACCTCATACACCCGGGCAAACCTGGAGGAGAGGGTCTTCGGAGGAGGCATGCTGTCATGAACTACAGAACATGTCCCTTTTGGACCCCTTTCTCGCTCTACGCGCTTGACGTAACATATTCTATTAATAGAACACGCCTTCCGCAGCTCCGCGCGTCTCAATGCTATTGCAAAGTAGCGATCCGACGTCTGTCCCGTAGCTCGCGGTATTGTTTCCTTGTACTTGTCTATCTACCCGTTCCTTGCCCCTTCCTTTCCTCCTATTTCCTGGACTCGTGTGCTAGTTGCACCTTTCCTAGTTTCCCGGATTCCTGCACCCACATCCAGGAAACTGAACGCACTCTGGAGTCGGAAGAGACTCGGGCAGACTTATTCAAAACCAGGTTTGTCCACAAGAAGGCAGCGACCAAGGACTCCAGCAAAGAATGGAGCCAGGTGAGAAGAAGGGAACTCCTTGACAGCAGGTGTTGTTTAGTTGCAAAATCATGTCCTCGATACACAGACCTAGTTTCTTTCCCTTTGGATGGCGGTGTTGGCCACCCTCATGTCAACACACAATCGCAGCCTCCCTTCTTCTTTTGGCACTATGACCAGGGGCGAAACCCATGGGCGGGGAACCGTAGCAGATTCAATGATGCCATAAGCGAGTAATTCATTGAGTTCTCTGGAAACTGCTTCTTGGATGTGGAACCCGACTCTCGTTGGGTGTTGTGGGATCAGTCTCACTGAGGGGTTGATGTGTAGTTTGATTGAGGGCCCTTTCAGTTTACCCAGACCGGTGCATATTTGGGGAAACTTCTCTATGATGTCGAGCTTGGTGATGAGATTCTGGGAGTTTCCAGGGGCAATGGCTCTCACTTGCTTGTCCTGGCCTTGATGGACTGCGGTTGAAGTAATCACGTTGGCTCCTACATGTATGTCGATCAGTCCTAAGCATGAGGCCGTGTATTAGCTGAGGAGGCGCCAGCCTTTGGTGGGGCATCTGATGACATGTATGGTGGTGTTGGTTTGTCGGTTTTTAAGGAGTGGGCGTCGTCTGAAGTGGCTGATTGTCTGCAAGGGTTTGGCTGCACCCCATTGGAAGATTCTGGATCTAGTTAGTTCAAGCGCGGGAGTGTTGGGAATTCTCAGGTACTCTTGCTCACCAATCATGTGGAACAGACAGTATCCCATTTTGACAGGGATTTTTGGTGCTTCTTTGGCTTCTTCACTGTCTTAGATAAGGTTGACATATTCGTCCTGTGTTGATTGGTCGTAGTATGAGGCGCCTGCAGGGCCCACGGGGCTGTATTTGTATTTTGTATTTTTTTGAATTTATATAACCCTTTAATCCAAAGTGATTTACATTGAAACAAGCAAAATACAACAAGCATAAAATGGCAATTGAATCACAACTCGAAAACAGTATAAAGAACAATTTGCAATATTGCAGAGGCTAAGAGGGAGTAGGGAGGGGCATAGGTGTATGAGGGAATAGTAGGTGTTAGTGGAGGTAAGAGCGGGAGTAAGAGGGAATGCAAGAATGTGTGAGGAAGAAGAGAGGAAAGAGTAAGACTAGATGAGAGCAGGGGGTGGAGAGGAAGGAGGTAGAGAGGATGGAGAGGGTAAGGAAGAACAGTAGTAGAAGGTGAGGAATGAGGGGGAGGGAGAAGAACGAGAGGAAATGAAGGGTGCTATGGAGGTAATGAAAATGATAGGAGGGGGAAGAGCGGATGTGAATGGTGAGGCGGTTCCAGTGGAAGGGAGCAAGGAGTTGGAAAGAGCGGAAGCGGGAGGGGGCGCAGGGAGGTGGAGGAGGAGAGAGTAGGAAAAGATTAGCAGAGTGGAGAGAATGAGGAGGGGTATAGAAAGTAAGAAGGGAGGAGAGGTGGGGTGGCAATACCATAGAGGGATTTGAAAACAAGACAGAGGAACTTGAATTTGAGCTGGGAATGAAAAGAGAGCCAACCTAGAGAGGTGAGAGAAAAGGAGATGGAATCAAGAGGTGAGAGAAGGAAGATGGAGTGGATGGCACAGTGGTAGATAGTTTTGAATGGGGAGAGATTAGAGGAGGGGAGTCCAAAGAGAAGGGAGGAACAGTAGAAGAGTCTGGAGAAGATGAAGGAGGTAAATAAAAGTTTAGTAGCGTGAAAGGTAAGGATGGTCGAATTTTATGTATGTTGTAGAGGTGAAAGCGACAACACTTGGCAGTAAGAAAAATGTTGTGAGATAGAGAGAGGTGAGGGTCAATATGAAGACCAAAGTTACGGGCATGGGGATAGAAGGAGAGCTGGGAGGGGGGAAAGATGGAAGCGGGAGGGGAGGGTGGAGGAAGCGTGTTGGCGGGGAAGAAGAGGAGTTCAGTTTTTTCAGTTTTAAGAGTAAGGAAGTGAGAGGACATCCAGGATTTGATAGCAGAAAGGCAAGAAGAGAGTTTATCATGAATATCGGGAGAGAAGGAGAAGAAGGAGAGGAAAAGTTGCTAATCATCCACGTAGAAATGGTACGAGATGCCAAAGGAGGAGATAATAAGAGCTAAGAAGGAAGTGTAGAGTGAGAAAAGAAAGGGGCCAAGTTTCCTTGGGGAACTCCGTAGTTAAGAGGATATGTGGGGGAGGAGGAGCCACCCCAGGAGACAGAAAAGGAGCGGTTAGAGAGATAAGTTAAGCCAGTTAAGAACAGTGTCCATGAAGCCAAATGAGGAGAGGGAATTGAGGAGAAGAGGATGGTCAACAGTATCAAACGCAGCAGAAAGGTCAAGGAGAATAAGAATGGAGGAATGTTTTGAGTAGCGTGCAGAGAAGAGAGTTAAGAACAGAAGTGAGGGCAGTTTCAGTGGACTGCAGTGGGCGGAAGCCAGATTGGGTAGAGGGGAGGAGGGAGTGGTTAGAGATGAAGGAAGAGAGTTGAGAATAGACAATGCGTTAGAGAAGTTTGGAGAGGAAGGGTAGGAGATAGATGGGGCGATAGTTGAAAGCAAGATGGGGATTAGCAGAAGGTTTTTGGTTTTTGGAGAATAGGGATGATAGTCACATGCTTAAAAGGAGTAGGAAAAGTGGAAGTTGAGAGGCAGATGTTGAAGAATGAGGTAAGGTAGTGTATAAGAAGGTGGTAGATTTTCTGGATGAGGGGGGTAGGTATGGGGTCTGCGGGAGAAGCAGTAGCATATGTGTGTTGGTTAGGAGGAGGGTAACATCAGAATGAGTGACGGGAGAGAAAGAGGACATAGAAAAGGTAGGGGCAGGAGGAGAAGGAGGAGGAGGAGAGTAGGAGGGAAAGGAGAGAATAGTTTGATGAAGGTTTGACAAAGGCTGTAGTATGCTTCCTCTTTTATGTAACCCTCCGGGGGCTTGTTGTATCGGTCCATCAGATGTGACGGTTGATCTTGGTAGCTGTAGCTCTGTGGGACATCTTAGTAGTGGTATTCATCCATGGCTCTGACATACCTGTGCTGCGGCGGTTGGGAGAACCTCTGTTGGAAGTGCTGCGGCTGTGATGGGTGGTAGGACGGCCTGATGGGTGCATATGGCCTTGCAGTCGAGAATGATCTTCCTTCCCTGCACACGGATTGGAAATGGCCCTCTCTGCCACAGTTTACGCATCTTTGCGACAGGGCTGGGCAGGACCCTGAATGAGGGAAGGCCATGCCGCAGCTATAGCATTGTCTCTGTTGTCTCGGCATCTGTAGGCTCGATTGTCTGTATGGTATGCACTCTTGTCGCCTTGTCGTGGAGTTGGTGGTTGTATTGCTGCAATGAGTTCAGTGGGTTCGTGTTTTGAGTGGTCGGGCCTGCCAGAGATGCGTCTTGAGCGTCTACTCTTTCAAAGATTCGGGCGAGTTCGCTAACTTCTGGAATTGTTGGGGCTTTTTCAGAAGTTGTTATTTGAGAGATGGTGAGAGGCAGCCTCAATGATGGGTTGGCTAATGGCTTCATCTGTAGGCTCGATTGTCTGTATGGTATGCACTCTTGTCGCCTTGTCGTGGAGTTGGTGGTTGTATTGCTGCAATGAGTTCAATGGGTTCGTGTTTTGAGTGGTCGGGCCTGCCAGAGATGCGGCTTGAGCGTCTACTCTTTCGAAGATTCGGGTGAGTTCGCGAACTTCTGGAATTGTTGGGGTTTTTTCAGAAGTTGTTTTTTGAGAGATGGTGAGAGGCAGCCTCAATGATGGGTTGGCTAATGGCTTCTAGGGAGAAGGCATCAAATTGGCAGTGGGCTCCTTTCATTCGTAGGCGGGTAATGTATTCATCTACTGTCTCCTGTGGCTTCTGCGAGCACTGATTAAAGAGGTATCTTTCATAGTCTCTGTTGAGTTCAATTATGAGCAGTTTGTCAAGTGCTTTAATCAAGGAGGGAAAGTCCGGTTGGTCAGCTGTTGGGATTGCTTTGACAATCATTTTCACCTTGCTCCCCACAAGGTTGAGGACAACATCGCGTAGATGGGGCAAGTCGCTGTCGCCAGACCCCCTAACTTGTGGTGTCGTGGAAAAAGTTAGCGGCATGCGCAGTTGTATGGACTGTGTGCTGCGGGAGGGTTGGGGTGAGGGTGTGTTGCTTGGGTTGCTCATTGCGGCGATGGGTGGGCCACGGGCCAGCTGTGATGTTTGTGGCATTGGTTACTCACAGTTCGCGGACAGGCGGCAGCTGGGTGGCCCTGACATACTTGTCCTTTGGAGCCAGGTGAGGGACTGCCACTTGGGTTTGCAGGATGGCTGGAGGATCTGGTAGTAGGGGTGCAGGCTTGGGGAGGCAGTTCCCAGGGTGGCCTTGAGCCTGTGGAGTGGGTGTACCCTTGTTGTGCAGACAGGTGTGGTATTGCTGTGCCTTGCCTGTGTGTTTCCCTGGCGAGATAGCAGGAGCAGCAGAGTTGGGAGGGGGGATTCCTGTGTCCCTGTAGCATGGGTGTGTTCCACTGTGGGTGTGCGCGTAGGGGAGCGCTCTCTGTGGTGCCAATAGAGTCTGTGTGTGCAGGTTCTGCGGGCTGGAGGCAGTAGCAAGGAGGAAATATGGAGCAGGGCTCGCCTCTTTTTTTAATTTTTATTTAATGCTGATGGTTCGTGTTGTGGAAGGAGGAGGGGCCCGGTGGAATCACCGGCCACGTTGTGAGGAGGAGGACGGGCCCGGGGGGATCACCGGCCCCGTCGCGCGTGGAACGCTCAGTGGGATCACCGGAGACAACAGCAGGAGGACTCCAGCAGGCGAGGAGCCATCCTCATCGCCAGCTGTGACTCGGGCTGGGTCTGTCTATATGAATAAGGACGTGTAGCCGGAGGGACATTCACACGTCCTTCTTTTTTGCCATGTAACTAGTAACTGGCGCGAACGGCGCTGAACAACTTCTCTCTTCCCCCCACGTCACATATCCCTGCCCTCTCCTGAGGTGGGCTTCTCCCTTAAAGGAACAGCAAAGGTAACAGAGAGTTACCGTCCAAGTGTACTTTTCTCAATTGTCCAACTTTGATAATGCCACCCTTCCTCTCCCAATTAAATAAAAGGTACACGGCCCACAGTGCATTGCTCTCATTTGGCAGTGGACGTACGGGGAAAAACAATAAGATTAATGAATGGATAGAAACATAAACATGCTATGAAAAAACATGTGAAGCATTTTTTCACAATAAATAAAGGCAACATTTACCAAGTTGTCTAATTTTTTTTTACAAGACGAAATAAGAATACTCTAAAAAGGACCAGATCAAACTGATACACGTTCTTATGTGTTATCTTTCATGAGGTTAGCATGTGCTTACAAGAATATTGTGCTTTAAAGCTCTAATTTCTAGTCAAAAGGCACTCAATACAGTAACACATATTATACATCACTGAAAGAGAATAAATAGGTGTTCAACACCATTGTTTTTTAAACTATTCTCTATTGTGTCCAGACATTCACTGTAGTGAATTGTTCTACGACTGGTAATCGTATCCCTTCCTAATGTCAATAAAACATCAATACAAAAGAAGACCCAGGGCTTTAAATGGGGTAAGAAATTGAGGGGGGGCTCATTTGGGGGCATGGCTTGCCTGATGGGCGTGGCCTAAAATCTGAAGGCGTGGCCTAAAGAAGATTATGTAAAAATGAACAGGGGTGGTCTCGTCTACACAACTAAGCGCATACTGCAACACTGCTGGTACAACCAAAACGTGTGTTCCTGGGAAAATCATTTAATTGCACTGTTGAGGGTGAGGTTTTTTTAAAAAGAGAGAAAGTTGACTGCTTTTAATATAAAATGCAAGCAGTTCTTGCATTCGGGAGGGGGTCGTGCCCAACCACTTTTTTTCTCAGGCGGCTCGACATAAATAAGTTTGTATACCACTGCCATTGCTCAATGCGGCCAGGGCATGGTTGCAGAGCCAAGTGCCTGAACGTGGGTGTACTGCCAACAGGGTCAGGTGGCAGGTGGAAAATGTTGGCTGTGAAAGCGCACTACTCTCTCATATCCCCCACCCCAACAAGCAAACAGAAAAGTTTACAAATGGTTCTGTCTTTAAATGCACTGTCCTCTCAAGTGAAGGCCATAATGAGACGGTTATGACCGTGTGAGGAAGAGAGGGTGGGAGCAGGGGAGGAGCGGGGCAGAGGCGGTGTGTGTGTTTGGGTTCCACTGATGGGCCAAAGTTGTTCTCTGTGTCCGTTCTCAGCTCTGTTCTGTTTATGCAAAAGCTATAATGGCCCCTAAAATAACTTCCCAGGCTCGCTCCTTCCTTCCTTCCTTCCTTCCTTCCTTCCTTCCTTCCTTCCTTCCTTCCTTCCTTCCTTCCTTCCTTCCTTCCTTCCTTCCTTCCTTCCTTCCTTCCTTCCTTCCTTCCTTCCTTCCTTCCTTCCTTCCTTCCTTCCTTCCTTCTTTCCTTCCTTCCTTCCTTCCTTCCTTCCTTCCTTCCTTCCTCCCTTCCTTCCTCCCTTCCTTCCTTCCTTCCTTCCTTCCTTCCTTCCCTCCTTCCTTCCTTCCTTCCTACCCTCCTTCCCTCCTTCCTTCCTTCCTTCCTTCCTTCCTTCCTTCCTTCCTTCCTTCCTTCCTTCCTTCCTTCCTTCCTTCCTTCCTTCCTTCCTTCCTTCCTTCCTTCCTTCCTTCCTTCCTTCCTTCCTTCCTTCCTTCCTTCCTTCCTTCCTTCCCTACCCTCCCTTCCTTCCCTTCCCTTCCCTTCCTGTTAAACGGGATATCATATTGTGCCTCCTTTCTTGTATATATTGGCCTAAGCCCAGTCGCTCTGCGAAGAAAACCGCATTGCAAAGTTTTGATTCGACATCAACTTCTTTGCCATTTTAGGTCCATCCGCCATTTTGATTTCCATTCCAATGTAACTCTGTGTCTAAAATGGTGGACAGTGCTTCCCGCTTGTAACTGAGCCGTCCTGAACCTTGTACGAAAGTTAATGTGTAAACTGTCAGTTGGCCGAATGTTTGGGTTGAGTAAAGAGACCTTGTCCCATGCTTGACTTGTAGACAGAGGATTGTCTGTGCCAATAAGTCTGATCCACCGACTTACATCGACCACAATGTTGAGCAAATACTGAACGTGGACAGTAGCTGAACTGCATTGTAAAGGACGTGTGTCAAGGCTTATTGTTAAATCCAAGAATACACTGTTGCCATTGTAACATGTTTGTATGTAAACCGAGGATGATCCATGTGCATATTGTCATGCAAGCCATAAGTGAACTCGGCACAAACTCTAGACCATGGATTATTAACTTGCAGAGGGGCTGGACATTATTATCGAAAATGTATAAAATGCACAACTGTTTAGACGTCCAGTACCTCTCACTTCTCACACCGAAAGGGCTGGTATTTGCTGTGATGTACTGAGGGCCAGATAGCTATCTGTATCTGATTTGGTTTCTTTGTAACTGTACAGTAATAGAATACAGATCTGTGATTCTTCATAAGCCCGTGTTTGGTGTATTTCCTTTTGGGGTACTCAGCCTCGATATTTCATTTTGCTTTTACAGATGGTACCGAATAGGGACCCTCAAGATTGATGCCATCTCGTTGAAGGTTGACACCGCTATCGGACTGAGATCGGATGGTGAAAAAGGGGGCAATACCTCAGCAGTACTGCACGACCCGATCCCCGGACGGTGAGCCCGCGGACTAAGACGGCATCTTGACGAGGGTCCTTACGTCGAGGTGGGCAAATTTGCTGAAATCACCAACCACGTGGGTCCTTTGAGTTCTTAATAATACGATCGGACCTCCTTAGAATTTGATTAGGTGAGTTGTGACCCGATTCTTAAAGTGTCCTGATGATTTGTTTTGGGGTATTGCACTTGGAAGTCCAATTATTGACCAGGTAACACCAGTATTCTGTTATGCCTGGGAAATTGTCTGCCTGCTTCAGGGTGTTATTCCACAATGACAGACAATCTTTGGAATTTGGCCAAATGGCGCCAATGGAGGGGTCGCCGGCGTGTATTATGTACTGTAAGCACGGCATTGGTAGTATAGTGTTTAATGATATTTGGCACAGACAAACTAGACAAACTAGGCATGCTTCCGAACTTCAGTGGCCAATCAATGGTAGTTTTGAAATTCCTCACATAGAATACTTAGAATCTATATTATTAAAGAAAAAGGCTAGACCTGCAGCATTGAATTTATTACAGAATTGGAAGAAAGAAGCTTTGCAGTAACTTAAAAGTAGGGAAAAACACGCGTGACATCATATGACTAACACCGAAAAAGTGTTTTTATATGATCAAAATAAATAGTCTGAGTCAGTTAGGAATATGGATTGGGCTTTTTCACTTGGTATCCAGAAAATGTATCCTTCTAAAGACTTTCATGTATCTGATGAGCTGATTGACAAACTGTTCCTATTCCTGCTGTTTTGCCTCTTCCTGCTGTTATTCCTCCTCACGTAGTTCCTCCTGCTCTTCCTAAAGCTCCTCTTGTTGTTCCTCTTCCTCTGGTTGTTGTTCCTCCTCTTGTTGCTCATCCACCTGCTCCTCCACCTTTGCCTGCTGTTACGGGTTTTGTGGTTCACCTACTGCAACAGTGATAGCACCCTTGTTACAGAATGTACAAGATTTGCCTACTCTTCCTCTTCCGAGTGGTTCTGTACCACTTGTAGTTGATCGGGGAGCGGGATCGAGGGTTGTAACTCGTAATACTGTGTCTTCAGAGAGAAACATGAATTGACTGCATGGGCTAGACACTGCATGGAGAAAGATGAACAAGCTGATGTTTTTGCCAAACTCTCTAACTTAGACAGTTTTCCTGGGAAAAACATTTTTATTGAAGAATTGGGAGTTCATTTACGTATAATGTGGAACAGATTAGATGATATAGATCTCCCACAAGGATTGAGGGATCTGAATGTTTTAGCATATTCAAGAGATACAGCGGAGAAGGTACATGAGCACGTCGAGAGGGTTTTTGAGTGTAGAAGGGAGTTGGAAAGGTTACGGAATGAAGATATTGATGGTGATAGTTTGGACGCTATGTTTGTACAGAAACGGTTCCTTCCTTGTCGTAAATCGATAAATGAGGAAACACGAATTTGCACAAAAGATGCGGTTAGGTGGATTTCAGATATGTCGATAACTCCCGTAGAAGTGTATGACACGTATAGTCAGTATACGCCAGAAATGCAGAGGAAAGTGATACAGGTTATGGTAAAATACCTGCAGGATGAATGTATAAAAATTAAGATTTATTGTCCCACAGAATTATTGAATATCTATAAAAGAGCTTCTTCATTTGACACTTCTTTAGCTGCTTTAGCGCTTGATTTAGCTCTGTTGATCATTAAGCGTTCAGAGTTGCCTACTTCTCAGTTGCCTATGAGAGAGGTTCCTCCGACATTTGTCCCAAAAGTTGAGATTCCAGCTAGTGTTGCAGCAGGTACACCTGCTCAGCATATTCCTGCACATTATGTGTCACAGTTTGTTCACGTCCCGTTCTCGAGACAGGAAGTGAACACCATTAAACAATCCATTCCCGATATTTGGAAGAATCCAACAGGGTTCTATAAATAGATAGAGTCTATCTTGCAGTCATCAGTATTTACCTTGAGCGATATTGATTTGTTATTTCCCGTGCTCCTACCTGTTGATTTGTGGAAACAGATTAGGACTGTAGACGATGTACCAGGGTTAGGGGATACGTGGGATAATATAGTTAGACTAGATAGAGAGAGGCCAGCTGGTGAGAGACCACCACAGGTAATACTGACTTTACCTGATAGGGTAGTTAGGAAGTTAAAAGCTATAATTCCTGAGAGAAGGATTATTTGGGACAAATTTACTGCTTGTGTCCAAGGGAAATCTGAGAGTGCTACCAAATTCTTTAATCGGTTTGAACAAGTGTTTTCAGATTTCAGTGGACAAGATTTGAGCATAGAGTCTGGAAAACGACTATTTGTGGACACATTCGAGCGTGGATTGCTGCCTGACATCCAGTCGCAAATTATGTCTTCAGAGAGCGCTTTGCAAACTAAGTCTCTGTCAGAAGTATTGCATATGGCTCAGTACTATGAGAATCGTGCCAATAACGAAAAAGAAAGAATTGAAAAAAGAAAGGGAGACTTGAAAACAAAAGTTCTATTACAGCAAATTGTTAGAGGCCCTAGTGGGGGTAATTCGCAATTTAGGGGTCAGTATGCTCCACAGGGAAATGCGCCATTGGGTCCTATAAACATAAACCAGTGTGCTTATTGCAGACAGGAGGGTCATTGGTGTGCACAATGCCCGATCCTCCAGCAGAGGTCGAATAACTCATTTGGTAACATGGGTAGACGATCCAGAGGCCGCCTGGGGCAGGGGGTCCTGGTAGAAGTCAGTTTTTGCAATATTTGCAGCAACCTTTTTCGCAGGATAATCAGGAACCGAGTGTGGATTACAGAAACATTTTTGATCATCCTTCTGCTGCTTACCTCTCTGAAGAACTTCCTTTTGATGATATTCTGTTTTGTTAGGATTGCCGATGGAGGGTTTGGAACCGACGCCTATTTCCGTTAATCAGAAAGGTCCCTACGTTGAGATGATAGTGGGAAATAGAAAGCATCTATTCTTGATAGATACAGGGGCACAGAAGTGTTCCATTGACCACTCACGGGTTCCAAACATTCCACTGTCAGGGCAACCCAATGTTTCTGTAGGGTTGTAAGCAGATTCAATACAACACATCTGGGATGCTGAGGGAAACCCATATTGATATATTTTTATGTCCAGTTCATGTACTCTGGATGACAACCCTTCTATCACACCCTCTCTTAGAATCCCCCTGACCCCACTGAGCCAAGAAGTAGGTTTGTTTTGCAAATTAAAAGGTTTTATTTGAAAAATTAAACAGTATATGTATATCACACTTTTATACTAAATTAATGATTGATATCACACTTATTAATATAATGTTGATCAACAATGGGTAATCTGACACGAGCACACTTCTTTACAATCAATGAGGAGTTGGTATAGGATGGATAAGGCAGCGAAAATACTTTTATGGTTTCAAGCGAAAAGCAATGAGGAATGAAATGCAGTACAGAAATAACTTGATATGATTTTAGCAAAAGATAATATAATCACTTTTTCTCTGGCAATTCACCCCCCCCTATGCAATGTAAGAAATGGAAGGAGAACACACAGTCTTCAAGAATCCCAACAAAATGCAATACGGAATGTAGTTCCCCCCTAGCAAGCTTAGAGAAAAACAGGTATGATTTTAAAACACAGGCACAAAATGCTTTGAATGTGGTGGAAATGAAGTGAAATGATGCTAAACTTGATTTTAATTCCCCGTAGGAGGTTCAGGGTGAGTGGTAGACACTTTAAATCAGTTCAGGTCAGCCCTAACAATGATTCAGGGATGATTATTAGGTTGCAAACAAATTTTGGCAGTTCAAGCAAAAGCGGATATCTTTTTACAGGTGAAGAAATCAGGCTAAATTGCAAATCGCTGTAAATTTTGCGAGTGCGTAAATCGTGATTGCGGAAAAAGTATAAGGAGTAGGAAGTCGGTTCTAGGTTTGTTGGAACTATCACAAATGGTTCAAGAGATACGGATGATTTCGTGAAGGTAGATTCTCAAAAGAAAAAGTCAAGTTCAGAATGACAGATGACAGTTTTGGAAGCTTTAGAATGACAGAATGACACGATTTCTAGGAGGCAGTTCTAATAGGCTAAAATAGTTTAGATTAGATTATTTTAAACTAAGAGATTAGTTCTGGCACAGTCCTAGCTGGGTACTCACACTATATTAGGACAGGAATGCGCCTTCGTCACGGATCGGGTCAGGATTGGCTGCGGTCCTCTCGCCACTTGGACTGGTTCTGCGCACAGTACTTCACAGCGATCTGGTCTGGGTCTGCTAGCGACACTGCACAGCGGTCTGGACCTCTGGTTCTGGCAAAAGTTCTTGGCAAAGAATTCAAACAGCTCACCCGGCTGTTGAATAGTTTGGGTGGTTTTGAGGCCTGCTGAAGAGAACTCAGCTTGTGGTTTAGGCCTTTGCTTTAAGTTCTGAAATTAGAGTTCTAAGTTCTGGTCTCTGTCTTGCTTGGAAGTCTAAGTGCTGGATCTCTGGATGTGAAGTCGTCGGTCAGCGTGCTCCGCAAGGAAATGGAATTGAATGTCCCTACCTGGGTTCCAGTGGCACTTTTTATGTTTTTGAAAATGGGTGTGTGCCTGGGCCTAGCTAAGCATGCCCCTCTCACTTGTCATTGGCCCAGTTCTCCCCTCCCCCTTGATTGGGGAGCTGGGTTGTGTGTCATCTTTATGGCTTACAGAAAGACACTCCCTTTGTCAATGTGCACACAAATCTATTTCTGATCCAAATACATATTTCCCAGATACACAATTTGTTGAAATTAAACGTACATATTACAGATTCCTTATGGTCCATGCTTGTCCGACTCTGATCTTCCTGGGGGCTTGCATTCAAAAATGACAACATTATGCGCTTTTTGACTGGTTTTGCAATATTGGATTTTCATCAAAAATTGCACAAATGTACACCCCGCTACTACGCATATCCCAGTAAATTGCCATGTCTCTAGCATAAACACAGTGGCCCTCATTAGGACCCTGGCGGATTTTTTCCGCCATCGGCGGACTTTTCCGCCATGGCGTAAAGTCCGTTTACGCCATGGCGGATGGCGGACTTACCGCCCCATTCCGAGGTTGGCGGGGCGGTAAGTCCCCATTGACCCATTTACCCTTCCCCATTCCCATTTCGGCCCCATAGGGCTCAATGGGAGTGGGGAAGGCGTTAATTACGCCACCGTACATTACGGTGGCGTAATTAACACCAAGGTCCCATAGCGCCATGGATTTCTCCGCCCGCAAAAAGCGGGCGGAAAAATGACCATGGCGCTTTGGGAACTCGTAGTTGGCGGTAAGGGGTCGGCGCAGCTAACGCTGGCGTAGACCCCTTACCGCCAGGGTCCTAATGAGGCCCAGTGTCTGCAATATTGATAAATAGCGGGGTTCGGTCCTAGAACACCGTAGAAATTGGAGTTTGGACTCAAATCGTGAGGGCATTTTTCATACTAAGAATCTCAAAGTTGTACATTCCTGTCATTTGGTTACAATAAGTTATCAATGTTTCTATAAAATATATATTTGCCACAATAGGAATCCACACTCAAGTCTGGCCCGCCCCTTGAAGCTGGGTGGGCCAGGGATCACATGTCTCTGCTCACAGGCAGCTCTCTGTTTACAGTCCACATCCAAAATTAACATACCCCATTCGACCGCAAGGAGCTATTGTCTCTCTCCTCCAGGCTGAAGGGGAAACCCCCTCCCTCTCACTCAGAAGGGCCATGTGATATCCTGCCTCCTGGGGTGGGCCTCTGGGGTGTTAAGGTTTCCCAGCCTCTTGGCCTCTGGGAAAAGCAGGTGGCTAAGATTTTTAATCAACCAACAGGCTTTGAAGTCCCTGCCCCTCTTGCAACTCCTAAATACAGTTTCCCTGTCAGAGTTTAGACCGCTAGTGCCGGTTTGTGGACAAAGCTGGTACTGCACCCATATTTGGGATCTGTCTGGAATTAATGCATTTCAATAGAGTGGTCATTTGCTTGATAGTATAGGACCATTGCTTAACATTGTTTTGATGGCATCCTTACAGTAGAGTGGTGATGTGGAACCCCCAACAAGAAGGTTGTGGAGTGGTCTTGTGCCCATGATTTTAGCAACTTTTTGACATTAAAAAAAAACGGATTTTGAACAGAACCACCTTTCTTTGCACTGGTGGGTGGCAGATTAGGTGACCATTTTGGTGTGCGCAAACTGCGCAGTTCTCTTGGATTCTGGCGTGAATGTGGGCGGCAACAGCTCATCCCCACATCCACCCAGTCTATTGATTTAGTTTGTTCTGGGATAGAATAATGGGCGGCGACAGCTCATCCCCACATCTACCCCGTCTTATAATTCAACATGGGTCAAAACCCTTGACAAGCCCCCCCGCCCAACTGCGCTTTGATTTCTAATCGAGGGGGAGTCAGGTGCAAAGGATGTTTTGATCCACGCGCTGGTATGTCCGCATCATCTTCTTACAATTTCGTAGGTGGCACAGTTCAGCATCTTTTCCTCCATCCAGTCGATCAATCAGTTCTCCTTGCTGGTCCTGATGGGAGGATTGGGCGGTACCCCGGGCCCCTCGGATCTTCGCTCCCGGTCCCCAGGTCGCCTTCCGTGGTCAGTCTCCATGGTTTCATCTCTCCTAGGATGATAAAGCAAAAGCGACAATACCTATTCATAGACATTTTTCCACCACTATTGATCTAGTGGGGCGGCGTGTACATTTTATAACTCAAGAGACATAGCATTCTTATTTTGAAAAACAAGATATAATATGAATATTTTTTTTTTCAAATCATAATATTTTAGAGACTATATGTGGGATATTTTAGGATGGGAACTGAATTAATCTGGAGCGGTCCCCTCTGGTATTGCAGAGGACTCCTCCAGTTGCTGCAGAGTGTGCCTGGGATGGCAACACTTTAGCTGATTTATATGTACCCACTTGTCTTCCCCTTCCGCCAGACTACCTTTGCGGATGCAGATCTTATAGGCTACAGGGGAGATTTTGTCTATAATTTCAAACGGTCCCTTCCACGTAGGCAAACATTTTCGCTGTTTGGCCTGGTTTCTTTGGAAATTGTATAGATAGACCCGGTCCCCCACCTCGTATACTTTCCTGGTGGTTTTCAGGTCGTACTGGGTCTTCATGCTATCAGCTGATCTTTCTAGATTCCGCTGAGCATAGGCAAAAGCATGTTGGAGGTATTTCCTTAAATTCTCCACAAACTCATGGGTTGTGGAGGCATTTATCAACGTTTGCTCTTGGGTTCTGTAGAGCAAATGCTGGGGAAGCACCATCTTGCGTCCAGTCATCAACTCAAATGGTGACATTTTAGTTGCAGATGAAGGGGTAGATCTGATGGCCATTAGGACCAGAGGTAATCGGATATCCCAAGTTGGCCCAGAATCTGCCACAAACCTTTTTAATATGCTCACAATGGTTCGGTTGTATTTCTCTACTGCTCCAGAAGAAGCTGGCCGGTAAGCAATGTGTAGCTTCCTTTTAACCCCCAGTATCTCCCACATCTTTGGAATTACCTCGCTGGTGAAATGGCTACCTCTGTCTGACTCAATCCTTTGAGGTAGACCAAAGCGGGAAAAGATGTGGTTAATCATCAGGGCAGCTGCTGTTTCTGCCTTGCAATTTGGGGCCGGGAGACATTCCACCCTCTTGGTAAACAAGCATGTAACAGTCAACATGTACTTGTTTCCTCTAGATGAGCGAATTACAGGACCTACAAAGTCAATTTTCAAATCTGACCATGGCAGTGTCATCCCCCTCTTTTGGAGAGGCGCACGGTGTGTGAGGGATGATGGCTGAAATTGTGCACACACAAGACACCTCTTCAAGTATTGGTCGAGGTCCTGCCCCATGTGTCGGCAGTATGCAACCTCTATTAGGATCTCGAGTGTTGTGTGAACCCCCTATGACCAGCGGTGTACGCATCATGGGCGTGGCTTAACATCAGGCTTCGGAATGAGGTAGGGACCACCCACTGATCATGGCCAGCTTGGGATTTCCTTACCAACAAACCATCTTGGATTCGGAACCTTTTTGGACATTTCATCAACACTCTAAGGTCATCCTTCCCAATGTAATCGGTATCCGTCAGGGGAAAGTTCTCAGGGTCCTCAATGTGTTGGTAAAACTTACCAATTATTGGATCCCCCTTCTGAGCTGTAATCAAATCAGCATCAGGGGTCTCCTTACTCCATTGTGCAGTTGAAAGATCATTGTGAGCATTTGTCTGGGACCTAGTGATAGCAGTGACCTGGATTTCCCCCAACAGGGACTCTATTTCTATTAGATCCCCTTGGATGGCCCCGGTTTTGGCCAGCTGATCAGCTAAGTCATTTCCAGTTTTGTCTGGTCCCTCTACTTTGGAATGACCCTTGATCTTTTTCCAGTAGATGGTCATCCCATTTGATGTGACCAGATCATCAATGTTTTGGATTAACTTCCCATGTTTCAAAGGTTTGTTATTAGCACATAACAAGCCTCTGGTTTTCCAATTAACCAGGTGCTCCACTAACCCGTTCCGTACATAATCCGAATCTGTGATTATGACCAGTTCGTGGAGTTGATGTTGGACAGCAGTGAGGATGGCCTGATGCACAGCCATCAACTCTGCCACCTGACTACTTCGGGGACCAATTTTGTATTCAGCGGAGGGTTCTGGAAACTCCTTCACCCATGCATTCCCTATGCCGGCCACAAGTTCTTTTTCCCCGTTGTCAACATGGTAAGAGCACCCATCCACATAGACAGTGGACATTCCCTCACACTTGTCTTCTTCAAAGACTTTATGTGGGGAATTAAGGTATGCCTCCATGTTGTGCTTGATTTTTAGACTTTCGTCCTCGAGACAGTTTTCTCTGGCACAATCATGCAAGTCAGCCAGACCTTGCGCGAGGGGACTCTTCTTGTTTTGGCCATATCTGACCTCTACAGGAAAGCCTTGCATTGACAGAATCCAGGAAGTAATTCGGGAATTACTCACATTTCCGGCCCGGATTCTGTCACTTTGGAGGTATTGCAGAGGCTGGTGTGGAGTCTCCACTATGATGTGTTCCCCCTGGATGAACGGGTGGTAATTCTTCAATGCCCACACCGTTGCCAGGAGTGCCTTCTCACAATCGTTGAATTTTTCCTCCACAGAGGAGAAAGTTTTGCTCGCATAGGAGATTACTTTATTGACCTTGTCAAGCTTTTGGTATAATACTGCCGTCAAGCACGTATTAGAGAACCCTGTCTCCAGGAAGAACTCCTTGTTTCTGACAGGATAGGCTAGGCAAGGCGCTTGTGAGAGGCTACTCTTGAGTTGTCTTACTGCCTCGGATTGTTCTGAACCCCATTCCCACTTGACCCCCCCTTCAAGAGATGAATCAGGGGTCTGGTGATCTCTGCATAGCCCTCAATGAACTTTCTGCTGTAATTAGTCAGTCCAAGGAGGCTCCTTAGTTCCCGCAGAGTGGTGGGGTCTTTCAGTTTCTGAAGCGCTTCCACTTTCTTTTCCTGGGGACAGAGACCCTGAGGAGTAATCTCATGCCCCAAGAAAATAACACGGGTTCTACACCACTGTGCTTTCTGAAAGGAAAGTTTTGCTCCTGCGGCCCTCAACTGTGTCAGAACATAACGGATCTCCGCTATGTGTTCTTCCACCGATGAACTTTTGATGAGGACATCAACTACATAAGCCAGGTTACCCCTCGCACCCAGGTCGGGCATAGCCTTATGTAGGAAAATGTTGAATTCATTGCCGGAGTTGAGGTATCAGAAGGGAGTCCGGGTCCATGTGTTCTGCTGGCCCCCAAAGGTAAAAGCCAGTTTGTATTGGTCCTCCCTACTGACAGGCACGGTCCAGTATCCATTGGTCAGGTCTATTGCTGTGAATACCTGTGACCCCTGGATCTGGGCCAGCCCTTGGTCAATGTAGGGCAGAGGCCATCGGGAAGTATGAACCCGTTTGTTGAGCTCCCTAAGGTCGGCGCAGAGTCTCCACTGGCCGTTTGGCTTCAATATTCCCAGCATCAGATTATTGAAAGTACTGTGGACTGGACTGATTATTCCCCGGGTCTCAAGGTTCTTAATTATTTCAGTAAGGGACTCAATGGATGCGAGAGGCAAGCGATATCGCTTCACAAACACTGGAGTCATGCCAGGGTCCGTGGGAATTGTTGTCGTGTGGATGTCGGTGCGACCACAGTCATATGAGTCTACCGCAAAGAGATCTTGGAAATCCAAGAAAACTTGTTTCAACTTTTGCTTCTGTCCCAGAGTCACGCAAGCATCAGCCAGGTTGACTGTCTCTTCCACCATCTGCCTGAAGCCTGGAAAGACTTCTGGTTTGGCTATCTCAGCGCCTCCTCCAGCTGGGTGGAGAAGTCCCTGGTCAGAGTGCTGATTTGGACTGGAGGCTTCAGGTGGGAAAGGCAGCCCTCATGGACCTGGAAAATCACCTCATCCCTCCTGAAGTCACAAGTCACATCTTCCTTACCATAAGGGCAAGAAGTGTACACCAGGAAGTTCCCCCCATGCCGGGTAAAGATCCTGTATGGTGTTGTATTGTCATCACTGTCACTGTCAAAACAGTCCTTGGGGATTGGTCCTAACAGTTAATTTCCTAAATCAATGGAGAAATGTCGGTCATCAACCGCCATTCCAATAATGGTGCCTGCGGCTAGAGTAATACTCTTTAAGTCGCTGTTATCCACCTCTATTGGAATGGTGTCATGTTCTATGTTGACTAATGGTGTTGGGTTTACCCCTAACCCTTGCTGTTGGAGAGAAGCATTTAGATGAATGTAAGCATCAGGGATTTTCAATTTTTGTCCTCTTTTAACTTTCACTTCCAGGGAGAATTGTCAGGTCCTTTCCGGGATGGTGACTTCCTCTTTAATCTGAATTTCAACTGCATAAGGTAGCAATTGAGCTGACCTAAATGCTTTTTCTGGATCATCAAAGCCCAGGGGATTATCCGCTTATTGGGACCAAGCATTGAAGTTTATTAGGTCCAAACTAATGGCGAAGCAATTGAGAATGTCACTGCCTAAGTAAAAGGCGGCAGTGACGTCTCGCACAACCCAACAATTATGGACTATGCTCTTGTTGCCAATGGAGATTTTGAGCATAAACCTGCTTGGCAGGAGATGTTTGGAATTGGGTGTTTCCAGATCCATTTCCCATTTGTCTATCAGTTTGAATGCGGGAATGGCTGGATCTTTTGGGAGTTGGCGGAACATGGCTTCGCTGATGAAGCTCTTACCGTTGTTCACACACACTTGGGCGAGAACAGAGTCCTTCCCATCATTTAACTGAACAGGGATGAACAACTGTTCTCCAATTTGCTGAATATCAGCCAGGCTCTGAGCTGATTTCACATCTTCCTGGACTATAGGAGTGGGAGTGGCTGATTGTGGATTGGAAAACAATTGCAGGGTATTTCCTTCCAGTGTGGAATACCACCTTAAACTGGAAGGAAGGTTGATTTTCAGAAATAGAGAGGACCCCCCATCACCAGTCTGTTGTCCTACTGCTATTGCTGTCACGTCTGGAATTTGGTTGTTCTGGAAGTGAAATTCTACTTGGTCAGATTTTTGTTCAACCATGTGGCAGGTGCCATTTAAACTAACACGGTTGACACTCTGTTTTAATTTTATTGGTCTGCTAGTCTGGGTCCAGAGGACCTTGTTCACGCAATCTATTAGGGGTGACAATCTTCTCAGGAGGTCATTCCCTAGTAAACAATGAGTGCCATCTGGAGTCACTACTATGACCGGGTGTTTCACCTTGTGTCGCACAATTTTGATGTCCAAATCCGCAGTCCCCTCGACAGGAATTTCCTTCCCGTCAAAGTTCTGGAGTTGTCCAGGAAGAGAGGTGAGAGGAATACGGTAATTCTCCCCCCTTCCTGCATTTAGTTCATCAAAGGCCCTTTTGGACAGCAGGGTAGCTTGGGATCCAGTGTCCACCAGTGCCAAAATTGTACCCTGCCCCTGTACTTGTACCGGGGCATAGTATCTTCCCTACTTCTCCTCAAGGGGGCACAGATAATGCACATTTTTGGACAACTGGTGGGCTAATCTTCTGGTTTTGGACATTGCTAGCGAAGAGATTTGAGCAAAATTCTGTGGAGAGCCTGGTGAATCTGAAAGAAAAAGTTGGCAACTGGAAATGGTTTCGGGTTCTGGGCCGCCCCCCCCTTTTTGGAGGCAGTCATCAGGATGGGTTTGAACCATGGGATTTTGGTATTGTTGGTTCTGGGAATAGAATGATGGGCGGCGACAGCTCAATCCCCACATCTACCCAGTCTGTTGATTCAGTTTTAGGTTCCCCTGGTTCCGGTTCTGGGCAGCCCCTGCCTTTTGGGAGGCAGTCACCAGGATGGGTTTGAACCAGGGGTTTTTGGTATTGTTGGTTCTGGGATAGAATGATGGGCGGCGACAGCTCAATCCCCACATCTACCCAGCCTGGATTGGAATCTCTGGGGACCCATTTTTCCTTGGGAGGAGTTCCCCCATCTCTGAAGGAGAAGATCCTACTCCCAGGATCTTCCGAGGATCCCTCTCCCTCAAATTGGAAGACCTGTACCTCCTCCACAAAGTGGGTCTGTTTGGGTCTTTTGTTTCTCCTACCTCCTCTCTGCTCCTTGGGTGGCAGACTTTCAGGGGTAGGAGATTTTGTTTCCGGTTCCTGGTTTTCCAGGGGCTGTTTACAAGTTGGGAAGGAAGCTTCCTCCAAGGCTTTACACCCCCCTTCCCCTTGTGCCTCCTCCCTGGGAACCGGTGGGTTATCGGAGTGCTGCCCCCGTCATTGTTCTGGAGCACCAGGCCCAGAGTTTGGGGCATTCTGCGGTGGCATGCTCATCTGAGGGTTCTGTTGAGCCCTCAGTATGTGACCCAGATCCTGTGCCATATTTTGGACCTGCCGCTCAAGTTGTGAAACCCGCTCAGGCTGATACGGGGCTCTATTTTCTCCCCTGGGCTGATCCCGAGAAGGGTAGCTATCCCTTCTCTGGTAATACCCCAGATTGGGAAAATGTGGGTACCCCTCCACCCTTGGCCTCCCCTCTCCTGGATTAGGTGGTCTGGGCTCAGGGAATTGGGGAAAGAAGGATGAATGGTTTTGGGGTTGGAAATTGGGTGGATACCTGGGGAAAAAAGTTCTGCCCAGTGTTTGGGGAATTTCTGCCCTCCTGTGGAAGTTAGGAGGGAAGTTCCCTAGGTCAGGTGCTTGGCTGGATAACCCCCCTGGGCCGGGGGAGTCCACACATAACCCAGGATTGGTCTGTTTCCCTTGTAGCGGGGACTTACATAGTCAGGGGGACGGGGAACCCCATTTGTGGGACTACCTCCTCGACTCCCTGCCTGTGACTGGCCTGAGGGCCTTCTGGGCTGTGAATTATTTGGCGCAGGCAGGTTTTTAGGCCCCCCATCTCCAAATTTAAAACGGGGGCAACCTTTACCTCCGCCACCTTGGCAGCAGCAGGTTTTGGGGTTTTTCTGCACATTACTTTTATTTTCTATGGGCTTCTGCACCTCATAGATCCGGGTGGCTTGCTCAATGACCCAGTCTAAAGATCTTTTCTCGTGAAAATCTCTCACAAGCTGGGTCATTATGTACTTGGGAAGAGCATGGAAAAATGTTTTGATGAATTCTCTGCTGTCCGTGCGCACCCTTTTGGTGGTCTGCGCAAAGGCACGCTTCAATTCTTGCACACATTCTTGTGGGGCCTGATCCTCCCCACAGTGCAAATTGTAGGCTGCCTTGCGAGCCTCTTGGGGATTTCTATGTACAGAAAAATGTTTCAAGATGGCCGCCCTATATGTGGACAATCTTGAATGGTTTTGGTCCTCCAGCCCCGCAAAGAAACTGGAGTATTCAGGGGAGAATGTCCATTTGACGTACTGGATGCAGCTACTGCTGTCCTTCAAATGGAAAGTCTCCATCATTTGCTCATAGAGCTCCAAGTGTTCCCAAACAG
Organism: Ambystoma mexicanum; assembly: GCF_040938575.1. Lineage (NCBI taxonomy): Eukaryota > Metazoa > Chordata > Amphibia > Caudata > Ambystomatidae > Ambystoma > Ambystoma mexicanum. The sequence continues at coordinate 435,504,720 of NC_090934.1, read as the reverse complement.
AATACTTGGCGTTCTTATGATAAGGCGTGATGACACTCCTGATTGCCTTAATCTGTTTTAAGGGGTCCTTAAGCAAGGCCCTTTTCACCTTATTGGCCTTTTTGGTTCGGGTAACCCTGGTCCATTCATCCTCTGATTCAGAAGCACTGCTTCCAGAGGTGCCCGTCTGATCTTCCAGGTTTTCCCGGATTCTGCGAGCCTGGGAATAGCTGGCAGAATGTGGGGACCTGGTCTCCTGTGTCCTGTGACGCTCAGAGGAGTCTTCAGATCCCTCCTTGGTACCAGGATTTGATGGGTACCCCGCCCAGTGACCTAACTGGGCAGAGGTTTTTAGGATGCCCTTAGGGGGCCTAATTTCCAGGGGTTCCCCATTAAATTGCACTGTACTTAGGTGCCCATACCCAGGTGCCCGCCCATCCATTCCTGGGTGGTACTGGCCTATGAGCCCCATACTTTTGGCTGGATAGTAATCTGCTATTCCTGTGGCCCTGTGCTCATGCACGCCAGGGGACATGGGGGTGGCAGAGTCCAGGGACTGAGAGACATGAAGGCCTCTGGTACTAGGGCTTCTGAGGTTATGCTCAGGAGTTTCCTTTTCCCAGCGAACTTCATCTCTGTCAGCCCCTGCTCCCTGTTGCAATGCAGGAGCCTGCACTTTCAGTTCCTCAGTTAAGGCCTTACTAGACTCTATCAGTCTCTCCTGCATGGCTACCTGTTGCTGGAGCCTATCATTGTGCTGACAGAGAGCCTCATTTTCTCTCTGTGCCTCCTGATTGGTCCTGGAGTACTGGGCCAGTCTCTGCTGCAGGAGGGTTACCTCCTCAGTCCCACCCCTACTGGTCTGCTCCTTTCTTGCCAGAGCCTCCTCCACCCTCCTGGTGTGATCTAGCAAGCCCTGATGCTCTTTTTGGAGGTCACCCAGCCCCTGGAGGGCCAAGTGATTTTCTTCAATTTTTCTTTTTAAATGGCAGACTTCCTGGCCTAAGGTATCCCTTTCCTGACCAAGAGGCTGCATTTGTGATGCCAGGTCATCCCTTTGCCTTTGAAAGGCACCAGCTTTCTGGCGTTCTTCATCAAACTCTGCCTGGGTATCCAGGTCTTTCAAAATCAATTTATTGCTTTCCTCTTTCTCTCTGTCTAGTTGGATTTGCAGGGTGGCTACCTGCTCTGTGCATGCCCTGTTGAAATTGATCTGTTGCTCCAGCTTTTTCTGGCTCTGCAGAAAGGAGTCCAAACTGTCTTGGTGCTCCTTCTGCAAAGCCAGAATTCTGGTATCCTGGTCTGTCTTTTCCTGTTGCAGTATATCCATGTCCTCTTTTATTTTAATGATATACTGCCTACTATCATTTTCTGACTCCTGGCTCCTCTGCAGCCTCTGCTCAGAAGAGACCAGTTCAGATTGGGCCTTTTCTAACACCATCTGTTGCCTATTTGCCAGAACTTGGCCTTCAGCAGATTTGTCCTGCATGGCTCCCATAAATAGATACAAATATGCCACTATCCAGGCAATCTTATTGTGTTCATCTTTGGCCTTAGAAGCCATGTATAGTTCACTCAGGGCCACATGTAAGGGACCCTGATCTCTCCACATATCTGACTCAGTAGTAGTGACCGGTTGTGTGATTGCCTGCAACCATACATTTTTGTCCTGCTCAGACCATTCACCTCTCACAAACAGTTTATGTAAGAGGTGCTCCCTAGCTATCTTCATATCTACCAAGGTCGTCATTCTGGAATCTGAGTTCCTTCCTGATTTACAGAAGTTTGTATTTTATTTTGCAAAACAGACCGTTTCCTTAGAGCGTTCCTTTGAGGGGTGCTTTCACAGTGTAAAACAGCGTGATGATCTAACTGGATATGTGTATCCGGTCAGTTGGCACACTGTATTAAGCTGCACAAGTGGTAAATCTAACCCAGAATATCCCGGCTCCGAGCCCCCACTTTGTAAGCGGATTCAATACAACACTACAGCTAAGTCAATGCCTAGTCTGGGATGCTGAGGGAAACCCTTATTGATATATTTGTATGTCCAGTTCACGTACTCTGGATGACAACCCTTATATCACACCCCTCTCTTAGAATCCCCCTGACCCCACTGAGCCAAGAAGTAGGTTTGTTTCGAAAATTAAAAGGTTTTATTTGAAAAATTAAACAGTATATATATACATATCACACTTTTATACTAAATTAATAATTGATATCACACTTATGAATATAATGTTGATCAACAATGGGGAATCTGACACCAGCATACTTCTTTACAATCAATGAGGAGTTGGGATAGTATGGATAAGGCAGCAAAAATACTTTTATGGTTTCAAGGGAAAAGCAATGAGGAATGAAATGCAGTACAGAAATAACTTGATATGATTTAGCAAAAGATAATATAATCACTTTTTCTCTGGCAATTCACCCCCTCCCCTTATGCAATGTAAGAAATGGAAGGAGAACACACAGTCTTCAAGAATCCCAATAAAATGCAATATGAAATGTAGTTCCCCCCTAGCAAGCTTAGAGAAAAAACAGGTATGAATTTAAAACACAGGCACAAAATGCTTTGAATGTGGTGGCAATGAAGTGAAATGATACTAAAATTGATTTTAATTCCCTGTAGGAGGTTCCGGGTGAGTGGTAGACACTTTAAATCAGTTCAGGTCAGCCCTAACAATGATTCAGGGATGGTTATTAGGTTGCAAACAAATTTTAGCAGTTCAAGCAAAAGCGGCTATCTTTTTACAGGTGAAGAAATCAGACCAAATTGCAAATCGCGGTAAATTTTGCGAGTGCATAAATCGCGATTGCGGAAAAAGTATAAGGAGTAGGAAGTCGGTTCTAGGTTTGTTGGAACTATCACAAATGGTTCAAGAGATACGGATGATTTCGTGAAGGTAGATTCTCAAAAGAAAAAGTCAAGCTCAGAATGACAGAGGACAGTTTTGGAAGCTTTAGAATGACAGAATGACACGATTTCTAGGAGGCAGTTCTAATAGGCTAAAATAGTTTGGATTAGATTATTTTAAACTAAGAGATTAGTTCTGGCACAGTCCTAGCTGGGTACTCACACTATATTAGGACAGGAATGTGCCTTCGTCACGGATCGAGTCAGGATTGGCTGCGGTCCTCTCGCCACTTGGACTGGTTCTGTGCACAGCACTTCACAGCGATCTGGTCTGGGTCTGCTAGCGGCACTGCACAGCGGTCTGGACCTCTGGTTCTGGCAAAAGTTCTTGGCAAAGAATTCAAACAGCTCGCCCGGCTGTTGAATAGTTTGGTTGGTATGAGGCCTGCTGAAGAGAACTCAGCTTGTGGTTTAGGCCTTTGCTTTAAGTTCTGAAATTAGAGTTCTAAGTTCTGGTCTTTGTCTTGCTTGGAAGTCTAAGTATTGGATCTCTGGATGTGAAGTCGTCGGTCAGCGTGCTCCACAAGGAAATGGAATTGAATGTCCCTACCTGCGTTCCAGTGGCACTTTTTATGTGTTTTGAAAATGGGTGTGTGCCTGGGCCTAGCTAAGCCTGCCCCTCTCACTTGTCATTGGCCCAGTTCTCCCCTCTCCCTTGATTGGGGAGCTGGGTTGTGTGTCATCTTTATGGCTTGCAGAAAGACACTCCCCTTGTCAATGTGCACACAAATCTATTTCTGATCCAAATACATATTTCCCAGATACACAATTTGTTGAAATTACATGTACATATTACAGATTCCTTATGGTACATGCTTGTCTGACTCTGATCTTCCTGGGGGCTTGCATTCAAAAATGACAACATTATGCGCTTTTTGACTGGTTTTGCAATATTCGATTTTCATCAAAAATTACCCAAATGTACACCCCCCTTCTACGCATATCCCAGTAAATTTCCATGTCTCTAGCATAAACACAGTGTCTGGAATATTGATAAATAGCGGGGTTCGGTCCTAGAACACCATAGACATTGGAGTTTGGACTCAAATCGTGAGGGCATTTTTCATACTAAGAATCTCAAAGTTGTACATTCCTGTCATTTGGTTACGATAAGTTATGAATGTTTCTATAAAATATATATTTGCTGCAATAGGAATCCACACTCAAGTCTGGCCCGCCCCTTGAAGCTGGGTGGGTCAGTGATCACATGTCTCTGCTCACAGGCAGCTCTCTGTTTACAGTCCACATCCAAAATTAACATACCCCATTCAACCGCAAGGGGCTATTGTCTCTCTCCTCCAGGCTGAAGGGGAAACCCCCTCCCTCTCACTCAGAAGGGCCATGTGATATCCTGCCTCCTGGGGTGGGCCTCTGGGGTGTTAAGATTTCCCAGCCTCTTGGCCTCTGGGAACAGCAGGTGGCTAAGATTTTTAATTAACCAACAGGCTTTGAACTCCCTGCCCCTCTTGCAACTCCTAAATACAGTTTCCCGGTCAGAGTTTAGACCGCTAGCGCTGGTTTGTGGACAAAGCTGGTACTACACCCATTTTTGGGTCTGTCTTGAATTAATGCATTTCAATAGAGTGGTCTTTTGCTTGATAGTATAGGACCCTTGCTTAACATTGTTTTGATGGCATCCTTGCAGTAGAGTGGTGATGTGGAACCCCCCACAAGAAGGTTGTATCTTTAGAGTGGTCTTGTGCCCATGATTTTAGCAACTTTTTTGACATAAAAAAACGGATTTTGAACAGAACCACCTTTCTTTGCACCGGTGTGTGACAGATTAGGTGACCATTTTGGTATGCGCAAACTGCGCAGTTCTCTTGGATTCTGGCATGAATGTAGGCGGCGACAGCTCATCCACACATCTACCCCGTCTTATAATTCAACATGGGTCAAAACCCTTGACAGGGTTTTCTGGCACATCAGTAGTCTGTCCAGTTTCTTCGCCGGTACCGATTACCTTGGGTCCATTTACGGACCATTGTCCATTCCTTTTGCCTACGAACTGTGGAGAGAATTTGTTGGGGTTGAATCTGTTGAAAGAATTAAATGCGGTAATTCATTGTTCTTTTGATGGAGTGCGTTTGACGATTTCACCACAGCAACTTTCTGTTTCTCAGTTTTTGACCAGACCTTTGCTGCCAGAATTTAGTGCTATTCCGGAGTGTTTGTGGGCAATTGATGATAATGATGTCAGTGTTTTACAAATTGAACCTGTCAAGATTATTTTGAAACATGGAGTAACGTTGCCACGTATTCCCCAGTATAAGATTTCGGTCGATGGTGAGCAAGCTTTGAAATGCATAGTCTCCGATTTTGTACGTCGTGGGGTAATCAAGGAAATTGCAGGTAGTTTGTGCAATAGTCCGATTTTGGCCATGTACAAAAAAGGCAATAATACAATTCCTTTTCATTTCATTATTGATTTATGAGCCATCAATAAGATTGTTGCTCCACAATTTCCCATTGTGCCTGATGTGACGACAATATTAACTATGATTCCGGCTTCTGTTACTCACTTTAGTGTTGTGGATCCTAAGAACGCTTTCTTTAGTATTCCTATACACAAAGATAGTAGATATCTGTTCGTGTTCACCTTAGGGGGACGCTTGTATTCCTTCACTCATGCACCGCAAGGTTACACAGAGAGTCCTAGCATCTACAGTAGTGCTTTGAAAGAGCAGCTCGACACACTTGTGTTGCCTACCACTTGTACAATGCTTCAGAATGCAGACAATCTACTTTTAGCTGCTGACTCAGAGAGCGCCTGTAAGGAGGGCCCCGTGTTGTTGCTTATTCACCTAGCACAACATGGACACAAAGCTTCACTAAAAAAGTTTCAGTATTGTCGACAGGAGGTCGCCTCTTTAGGCTATCTCCTGTCAAAGGAGGGAAGAAGGTTGACTCCTGAGCGGATAAAAATAATTTCTAGCATGTCTGTCCCAAATACACAGAAGGAAGTCAGAGCCTTGATAGGAATGGCTTCTTACTGTAAGCAGTTGATCCCCAATTTCTCATTAACGATTAAACCAATTTTGGCTTTGACGAAGAAGGCCATTTGTTCGCTATTGCCGTGGAACTTGGAACACCAGCAAGCGTTTGATTTGCTCAAGACTGCATTGTGTTCGGCACCAGTTTTGGGCACACCAAATTATGAAAAGTCCTTCGTGTTGTATGTGCATGAACGTGATTGATGTGCTTTGGCTGTATTAACGCAGGAACATGGAGGGAAGAATAGGCTGTGTGGCTACTTTTCTTCCGCCCTTTATCCTGTTGCATGCGCTTTGCCAAGATGTTTGAGAGCTGTCACTGCTGCTGCTGCGTCCGTGAAACAGAGTGAGGGAATGGTCCTAGTCCATGCTTTAACCCTGATAGTACCTCACTCTGTAGATGTTCTATTAAACAGAACACAAACGCAACATCTCACCTCAGCACGATTAACGAGATACAAATTGATCTTGTTTGCACCGCACATTAAAATTCAAAGATGTTGCGTCCTCAATCCGGCTGAACTTTTACCTTTCCCGTGAGGTACTGCTTGCAGTGACGAAGAGTCACATGACTGCCTTTACACCACAGAGCAAGAGACAAAAGGCAGAATCGATCTAAAAGATACTCCTTTGAACAATCCGCAAGGGGAGCTGTTTTGTGATGGCTCCTGTTTCAAACTCCTGGATGGTACATCCACGGCTGCTTATGCAATCACCACATTGAGCACGGTTGTGGAAACCAAAAGAATCAGGCATAACTCCGCGCAGGCCGCAGAGATTATAGCTTTGACTCAAGCTTGTGAACTTTCCGAGGGCTTACCGTAAATATATATACTGACAGTTAGTATGCTTTTGGGGTGGTTCACAACTTCGGCAGACTTTGGGCAGAACAAGGTTTCTTGACCTCACATGGCACTAAAATCCAGCATGGTTCCTTGATAGTACGGTTACTCTTAGCGCTTGCACTCCCCACTCAGTTAGCAATTATGAAATGCGCAGCGCATCAGAAGATCATAGATAATGTGGGAAAAGGGAACCCTTTCGCTGAGCAGATAGCCAAACAGACTGCCACTGATCTCTCTTCAGAAATGTATACTTCAAGGCAAGCCACAAATGCATGTACTTTGGATGAGGGTATCGAATCTGTGAAAAATATTCAAGCTGATACCACTTTAGAGGAATCTAAGAAATGGACTGAGGGTTTGTCAAAATTGGATGATGACGGGTGTTGGGGGGACAAGGTGGAAGGGAAATGGTTGCTGCCAGATGAGTATATTAAAATGATGCTCGCTATGGCTCATGGTCCCACCCATATCTGTGCACAAAGTTACCAAAATGTTGCAAAATGTCTGGGTGAACAATAAAATCTCTAAAGTAGCTGAGCGCTTTGTCCAAAGTTGTATGATCTGTTTGCAGCATAATGTGAGAAAGGGCACATCGACTCCCAGGGGTACCTTTCTGTCCCCTTAGAGGTGATACTGTCAAAAGAGAAGTTATATCGTGCCTCCTAATGCAATAAATAAATGTATATTGGCCTACGCCAAGCTGTTCACAAGTCGCTTGCGAAGGAATCCGTGTTGCAAAGTCCTGACCTTAAAATCAATGTAAGCCGCCATTTTAGGTCAATTTCAGTATTGTTGCCAGGAGGTCGCCTATTTAGGCTATCTCCTGTCAAAGGAGGGAAGAAGATTGACTCCTGAAAGAATAAAACACATTTCTGGCATATCTGTCCCAAATACACAGAAGGAAGTTAGAGCCTTGATAGGTATGGCTTCTTACTGTAGGTTGTGGATCCCAAATGTTTCACTAGTGATCAAACCGATGTTGGCTTTGACAAAGAAAGGCATTTCTTCGCCATTACCATGGGACGCGGAACACCAGCAATCGTTTGACTTGCTTAAGACTGCATTATGCTCTGCACCAGTTTTGGGCACACCAAACTATAAAAAAGCCTTTGTGTTGTTTGTGCATGAATGTGATGGATGTGCTTTGGCTGTAGTAACACAGGAACATGGAGGGAAGAATAGGCCATGCGGTTACTTTTCTTCCGCCCTTGATCCTGTAGCATGCGCTTTGCCAAGATGTTTGCGAGCTGTCGCTGCTGCTGCTGCGTCTGTAAAACAGAGTGAGGGAATGGTCCTAGGCCATGATCTAACCCTGATGGTGACTCACTCTGTAGATGTTCTACTGAACCGAACTCAAATGCAACACCTCACTTCTGCACGGTTGACAAGATATGAATTGATCTTGTTTGCTCCTCACATTCAAATTAAGAGGTGTTGTGTTCTTAATCTGGCTGAACTCCTACCTTTCCCGCAAGATAATACTTACGGCGATGAAAAGTCACATGATTGTTTGTATACTACTGAACAAGAGACATAGGGTACAATTGATTTGAAAGACACTCCTTTGGATAACCCGCAAGGAGAACTGTTTTGTGATGGCTCCTGCTTCAAACTTCCGGATGGTACATCCACAGCTGCTTATGCAATCACCACATTAAGCACGGTTGTATAAACTAAGAGAATCACGCATAAATCTGCGCAGGCCGCAGAGATTATAGCATTGACCCGAGCTTGTGAACTTTCCGAAGGGCTTGCAGTAAATATATATACTGATAGTCAGTATGCCTTTGAGGTGGTTCACAACTTTGGGAGACTTTGGTCAGAGAGAGGGTCCCTAACTTCACATGGCACCAAAATCGAACATGGCTCCCTAATAGTACAACTACTCTCAGCGCTTGCGCTTCCTACTCAGTTAGCAGTTATGAAATGTGCAGCACATCGAAAGGGTACAGATGACATACGGAAAGGGAATGCTTTCGCTGATCAGATAGCTAGACAAACTGCTACCGATCCCCTTACGGAGATGTATGTTTCAATGGAGACTGTAAATGCTTATGCAATGGATGAGGGTTTTGGGTCTGTACGGGATATCCAAGCTGATGCCACGTTAAAAGAATCCAAAAGGTGGGCTGAAGGCTTGGGGAAACTTGATGATGACGGGTGTTGGGTGGATATAGTGGAAGGGAAATGGCTACACCCTGATGCATACATAATGATGATGGTCATCATGGCCTATGGTCCTACGCATGTATGTGCCCAGAAGATGACAAAAATGTTAGAAAAAGTTAGGGTAAATGACAACATTTCAAAAATTGCCCAGCGCTACGTCCAGGATTGCATGATTTGCCTACAACACAATGTGGGAAAGGGGACAGTAACTCCAAGGGGAGTTTTTGGGCCACCCTTCGTCCCCTTTGAAGTTATCCACTTTGACTTTATTGAAATGGCACGATGCGACAATAAGAAATATGTACAGGTGGTCATCTGTGCTTTTAGTAAATGGGTTGAGGCTTTCCCTGTTAAGGATGCTACAGCCATGACTACTGCAAAAACCATGTTAAGGGAATACTTCCCGCGGTTCGGGCTATCAAGAGTTATCTGGTCAGACAATGGTCCACATTTTGTCGCTGCTGTAATTCTGCAGATGTGTGCGGCGTTACATTCGGCCAGACATGCTGAGAGCGCCGGACTAGTAGAAAGACACAATGGTATCATCAAGAACAAGCTTGCTAAAACGTGTTCCGGTACCAAACTTAAATGGCCGGATGCCTTACCGATCATGTTATTATCTATGCGTACAACCCCTCAAACTAAGACTGGGCTCTCTTCATTTGAGGTGGTAATGGGGAGACCTGCCAATATTTGGAACCTTTCTAAATGCAATTCATTGAGAAATGTTGAAAATGTATTACTTTCAGACTATTGCAGTCAGTTGACTAAAAACCTGTATTTGATTTATCACCAGGTACGAGAAGGTTTACCTGTGCGATACGAGGGCCCGGGCCACAGTATACGGCCTGGAAGCTGGGTGCTCGTCAAAGCATTTGAACGATCCCAAAGCAGTAAGTAGCACTGAGAGTGTGTCGGAGAATCTCTCTGAGCCCGAAAGGCTTGGGGAAGCCGCCATTTTGTCACCACACTCTCCAAAAGTTTTGCATCCGGAAACCGCTGTTTCAAATTCGGCATCTTCACTTGTTTCCGACACGTTGCTTCCAACAGGAAGTGACGACATATTGTTCCCGCATCAATCAGTACCGGGAAAAATAAGGTACAACCTGCGTCCAAGAAAATAGACTTACGGCACGGTTTGGCTGTGCATTCGAAGAAGAAAAGGATTATCGAGGGCTTGTTTTTCCCCAAATTTGAGAAAGGATATTCTGTTGGCTAGGGTTGTGGAAGGACTAAGAAGTCGCTCGACCAGGAGGTCGCCAGCAACGAACATTGGGGTATTCGTCTGAAGACTACAATGCCTGCTACCACTACCGCTCGTATGGGACTTGTAAATAAGGGGGTGACCAACCGGGACAATGGACAAAATGCCTAGGCACCGAAAATGTATTGCTGTGTTTTTATAATGATATTTGGGTTTTTAATAGTCGCTGCCTTAGGGTTGTGGTACCTTGAGGAAACTCATTCTTTAGAACTTTTGTTACCTACTGAAAGTACACCTATTGTTCCTACTCCCTTTGTACATTTGCATACTTTGTCCCCTAGGGACTCCCAGCATAGACAAAGGTACCACAATAATACTCTACTACTTATCATGAATACTACGCATGCCATTTTTAATAAGTCTAACTGTTGGGTTTGCTCACATTTACCACAGCACGGGGATAAGGGGCTAGGTTGGTATATTCATCCTTTACCTTTGACAACTGCTTGCTATGCCTCTCTTAGAGCACTGTTCTTTGGCCGTTGGAAAGATAGCATCTCAGGGAACTTTGAAGGCACGAATTTGAATAGTTTTGAGAAACGTGTTTTGACTCCCCTGAGATGTTCGCTTTTCGCAAACAGGAGTAAACCTAACGTTGCTTCTATTAGGCCTTCTGATAGACTGTCTCGTCCTTTCCAATCTTTGATTTCTTTTAAAATGGCTCCGATAAGGATGCCAGGTCTCCTTCTTACACTGTTAATCATAGCCCCGATTCAGTTTCTTTTTGCATACAGAGGAATGGAACTCAGTCAATGGGAGATTTTCTAGGTTGTGCCAACGTTGCAAATTTGACTGGGGAAAACAGACCTTTGTATGTAGGCAAACCTGTCTACTTTGTCTGCGGTAAAGTAGCATTCCCATGGTTGCCCAGGGATTGGCTGGGAACCTGTTATTAGGGATCCTGTTACCTGGGGTGTTTATAGCTAGTACAAAAGAAGTTTCAAAGGCTCGTCCACGGCGGAACGAGAATGGTAACACCCCAGCACAAATCTTGGGAGATATAGCAAAATCAGTTGTGCCATTTTGGGGACAGATAGCAAATTCAGAGGATATCAGAAAACTAGCGGGAGTACTGGAGAGAACTATCAACCGGACCAAGGACATACTCTATAATATGACGTTAGAACAGAAGGCGATAAGACTAGTAGCACTTCAAAATTGGATGGCATTAGATGTCATTCTGGCTGAACGTGGTAGAGTGTGTAAATTAGTGGGGTCCGCTTGCTGTGTTTTCGTACCAGATTTCTCCCCAACTATCTTCAAGGCAATACAGAATCTGCACGACCTTAGTTCAGAAGTGCATGTTCCTGAGGGAAACTGGGATCTTAGCGCTTGGTTCTGGGACTTCTTGCGATCTTGGGGTTGGAAGGTACTTTCGGTCTTGCTGATTATTTTGGGAATCCTGTTGTTGCTTTGTTGCTGTATTCAGTGTCTACCGGGTATGTGTTTGATGCTAGGAGGATGTTGCGCACAAGCGATAGGTTCGATAGGACATAAAGTGTATGCCCCAGATAAAACTTCCAAAGAATATGTGTTGAAAGAAATGTTAGCAAATGACCTAATGGCAATAGATATTTCTGACAGCGATTCAGGGTGCATGGACAATGGTGCATGGAGTTATTTGCAAGGAGATCCAAAGTAGTTTTAGCACTTGGCATAGGCCAAAAGGAGGGTTTGTCAAAAGAGAAGTTATATCATGCATCCTAATGCAATAAATATATGTATATTGGCCTACACTAAGCTGCCCACAAGTCGCGTGCAAAGGAATCCGTGTTGCAAGGTCCTGACCTTAAAATCAATGTAAACCGCCATTTTAGGTCAATCCGCCATTTTTGGTTCGCTTTGTAAAGTCACCCTGTGAGTTAAAATGGTGGACGATGTCATTCCAAAATACAACTTGGCCGTCTTGACCTCTGTACGTAGCTAATATGTAACTTGCCTGCAGGCCACTTGTTGAGGTCGTGAACTGATACCTTGTCCTTCATTGACCTTTGTGTAAGGGATTACTCATGCAATGAAACTAATCCACGAGTATACGATAAAGACAATGGGCCTCATTACACGAAGTGCGGTAAACCATGGTGCTATTAGCACCATGGTTCATGCCGGTAATTTACTGGTACCGCCTTGGAGGAAAGGGGAATTACCGCCCTATTCCAAGGTTAGGAAGGCGGTAATTGCGCCTTCCTCTATTGCCCTTCCCCATTCCCATTTTTGCCCCATAGGGCTCTATGGGAATGGGGAAGGCGCTAATTACGGTGCCGCAAATTGCGGTACCATAATTAGCACCCTTGTCCCTTTGCGGGTTGGTTTTTAACGCCTGCTAAAAAGCAGGCGTTAAAGTACCAACCCGCAAAGGGACCTCGTAGTATGGCGGTAAGGGTTTACCGGTACCCGTGCCCTTACCGGTACTGGTAAACCCTTACGGCACTATGTGTAATGAGGCCCAGTGTATTCAAATACTGAATGTAGAACTCTTGTTTAACTACATTGTATTAATGTTTAAGAAGACTTACATGGAAAATCCCAGAATACACAGTTGCTGTATAGGCTTGTTGATATATGTATTAGAAGCAAGCCAGTTATATGCAGATGTGCGAGACTTGGCATGAACCCTAGATCGGTGATGTATTAATGGAATATTAACCCGAAGTGGGGCTGGACATCGTGCTCACAAAAGGTATAAAAAGCCAATGTATTCTAATGTACAGCGACTCTCACTGAACACATTGAAACACGCTGGTGATCGTTGTGTTGTACTGAGGGCCGATAGCTATCTGATTTTGCTCTGTTTTTGTAACTGGATTCAGTATAAAATAAAGTACTTTGTATGTTCCTTTGTAACCCGCGTTCGGTGTATTTCCTTTTGGGGTATTCAGGCTCGATATTTTGATTTGGTTTTCACAATACATTTTGATTTTATTGAAATGGAGTGCTGCAACAACTACAAATACGTATTAGTGGTTGTCTGCACTTTTAGTAAATGGGTTGAAGCCTTTCCTGTCAAAGATACCACAGCCATGACAATGGCGAAGACCATGCAGATGGAATATTTTCCTAGGTTTGGTCTGCCAACAGTCATCTGGTCGGACAATGGTCCACATTTTATCGCTGTTGTAATTCTGCAAATATGCACAGGATTACAGATCGATAAATGGTTCCATTTGGCTAGACACGCTCAGAGTGCTGGTTTAGTAGAAAGACACAACTGCATCATCAAGAACAAGCTCGCTAAGACATGTGCCGGCACCAAACTGAAATGGCTGGACGCCTTACCGATCGTGCTTTGTCTATGAGAATGACCCCTCAAACTAAGACTGGGCTCTCTCCATTTGAAGTGGTCATGGGTAGGCCAGCTAACATTTGGAATCTTCCTCAACCTCGATCACAGCGCGACATTGAGCATATACTTCTTTTTGTCTATTGTGGGCAGTTAACTAAAAATCTGTACATTAAGTACAAGGGCCCAGGCCACAGGCTATGGCCAGGCAGCTGGGTCTTAATTAAATCGTTTGAAAGATCATCTTGCCTCGCACCTCGTTGGTGGGGCCCACACCAAGTTCTCCTGGTCACACATACCGCTGTGCGAGTGGAAGGGCGGAAACACTGGATCCACGCATCCCACATCAAGAGGATTCCCTTCCCTTTGCCACACGATACAGAAGACAGATTCCCCTACCTGTGCTGTAACCAACGATCACAAAGCATCAAACAGCATTGGGAGTGCATCAGAGACTCTCCCTGAGCCCGTGGGGCCTGGGGAAACAGCTGCTTTTTCTCCACACTCTCCAACAGTTCCTTTTATAAATTCTGTTTCGCTCAAATCACCGCTTCCATCAGGAAGTAACGACACATTGTTTGCAGATCACTCAGTACCAGGGATAACAAGGTACGATCTGCGTCCGAGGAGGTAGACTTACTACACGGTTCAGCTGTGCCATCAAAGAAAAATCATTGGAGGGTTTGTCTTTTTTACCCGTTCTCTTGCACGTAAGGGAATTCTGTTGGCTAGGGTTTGGGAAAGGACTAAGAAAACGGTTGATCTGGAGATCCCCAGCAAACTGACTTTGGCATATTCGCTTGAAGAAACAATGCCTGCAACTGCTCCCACTCATACGGAACAGATAAGAGACTGTGTGACCGACCGTAATAATGAACAATCGAATGCGTGGGCCCCAAAAATGTATTGTTGTCTTTTGATTATGTTAACTTGTTTCACAATAGTAATTGCCTTAGGATTTTGGTATCTGGAGTTAGTACGTCCTCTTGAAATTCTGTTACCCAATGAAAATGCACCTTCTGTCTCTACACCTTTCATGCATCTGCACACTCTATCTCCTAGAGACTCTCAGCACAGACAGAGTTACCATCACAATACTCCATTACTTATCATGAATGCCACACATGCCATTTTTAACAAATCCAATTGCTGGCTCTGCTCGCATTTACCGCAACACGGGGATAAGGGGCTGGGCTGGTATATTCACCCTTTACCTTTGACTACTGCATGCTATGCTTCTTTAAGGGCACTATTCTTTGGCCGATGGAACAATAGCATCGCGGGGAACTTTAATGGAACTAATTTGAATGACTTTGAGAAACGTGTTCTAACGCCCCTGGGATGCTCACTCTTTGTGAATAGGAGCAAGCTTAATGTTGCTTCTATTAGGCCGTCTGATAGACTGTCCTGTCCTTTTCAATCTTTAATCTCTTTCAAGATGGCTCCCATAGGCAATAGGGATGCCACGCCACCTTCCTATACTGTTAACCACAGCCCTGATTCAGTTTCTTTCTGTATACAGAGGAATGGTACTCAGTCAATGGGTGATTCCAAGGGTTGCGCCAACATTGCTAACTTGCTAACTTGACAAATGATGATAGACCTTTGTATGTAGGCGAACCTGTCTACTTTGTTTGCGGTAATGTAGCTTTTCCATGGTTAGCCGGGGATTGGAAGGGAACCTGTTATTTAGGGATTCTGTTACCCGGTGTATTAATTGCTAATACTGTAGAAATCTCAAACGATCGTCCAAGGCGGGACGAGAATGGCGATACTTCAGCACAAGTTCTGGGGGACGTAGCTAAATCCTTCGTACCATTTTGAGGGCAAATATTGAACTCAGAGGATGTCAGAAGACTAGCGAGAGCACTGGAGAGGATCATCAACCGGACCACTGACATACTCTATAACATGATTTTAGAACAAAAAGCGATAAGGTTAGTAGCACTTCAGAACCGGATAGCATTAGACGTCATCCTTGCTGAGCGTGGTGCGGTATGTAAATTAGTGGGGTCCGCTTGTTGCGTTTTCGCACCAGATTCCTCCCCAACCATCTTTAGGGCAATACAAAATCTGCACGTCCTTAGTTCAGAAGTGCATGTTCCCGAGGGAAACTGGGATCTTAGCGCTTGGTTCTGGGACTTCTTGCGATCTTGGGGATGGAAGCTACTTTCGGTCGTGCTGATCATTTTAGGTATATTGTTGTTTTTCTGTTCTTGTGTACAATGTCTTCCTGGTATATGTTCAATGATAGGAGGATGTTGTGCACAAGCGATGGGAACATTAGGACACAAGGTATGTGCCACTGAGAAAATGACCAACGAATTTGTGTTGAAAGAAATCTCAGTATCTGACCTCATGGCGATTGATAACTCCGATAGTGATTCAGGATGTATGGACATTGAGACGTGGAGTTAGTCGTAAATAGACTAGAAGTAGTTTAGCGCTTGACTTAGGCCAAAAGGAGGGTTTGTTAAACGGGATATGATATTGTGCCTCCTTTCTTGTATATATTGGCCTAAGCCCAGTCGCTCTGCGAAGGAAACCGCGTTGCAAAGTTTTGATTCTAGATTGACTTTGCCGCCATTTTAGGTCCATCCGCCATTTAGATTTCCATTCCAATGTAACTCTGTGTCTAAAATGGTGGACAGTGTTTCCTGCTTGTAACTGAGCCGTCCTGAACCTTGTACGAAAGGTAATGTGTAAACTGTCTGTTGGCCGAATGTTTGGGTTGAGTAAAGAGACCTTGTCCCATGCCTGACTTGTAGACAGAGGATTGTCTGCGCCAATAAGTCTGATCCACGGACATACATTGACCACAATGTTGAGCAAATACTGAACGTGGACACTAGCTGAACTGCATTGTAAAGGACATGTGTCAAGGCTTATTGTTAAATCCAAGAATACACTGTTGCCATTGTAACCTGTTTGTATGTAAACCGAGGATGATCCATGTGCATATTGTCATGCAAGCCATAAGTGAACTCGGCACGAACTCTAGACCATGGATTATTAACTTGCAGAGTGGCTGGACATTATTATCGAAAATGTATAAAATGCACAACTGTTTAGACGTCCAGTACCTCTCACTTCTCACAATGAAAGGGCTGGTATTCGCTGTGATGTACTGAGGGCCAGATAGCTATCTGTATCTGATTTTGTTTCTTTGTAACTGTACAGTCATAGAATAAAGATCTGTGAATCTTTATAAGCCCGTGTTTGGTGTATTTCCTTTTGGGGTACTCAGCCTCGATATTTCCTTTTGCTTTTACATTCCCTTCCTTCCTTCCTTCCTTGCTTCCTTCCTTGCTTCCTTACCTTGAGTGAACTCCTGCTCTGTCCCCTCATATGGCCTCCCGCCTCCCTGCATTCCCTCTCCTGTCCCTCCCGCATGTACTTATTCTGACATTTGTCTCAGTCACTGCCCCCCTCCCCCGTGTTGTGTCCCTCTCCTGCCAAGCACTGCTGCCCCCTGGTTGTCCTGCTTCCCCTGGGTTCTGTCCCAACCAAGCTGTGGCATAGAAGGCTGGGCACCGTTTGAGTCCCGTCATGGCGTTAATGGGTCAAACATTAACACCATTTTGTCGCCACTCCTGTTTTGCCTGTTACTCTCAGCCCTACACTGTAAATGGCACAGCAGAGAGAGGAGACAAAGGGGTGTTAATGGTGGGTGGCGAAACTGAGCTGTGACTAACACAAGTGCTAGCCAGCCCAAGCTTCACGCAAACTTGTTTGAGCGAAGCAGTGACTGCCCTGCACCTCTGTCAGTCGCAGCTGCCTGCCTTCATGACGGCGGACTCAACTCCCGTTGCGGCTGCGGCCGTGGCGGGACAATGGCCCGCCATCAAGTGGTGGGATCGGAGGGCCCCGGCAGGGCCCTGGCAGGGCCCCGACTCAGCCTCACTTTTTGGAGATGGCCCACTTAAAGCACTGAAAAGACCCATCAATGTAATGAGTAATTCTGCTGCACACCTCTGCACAAAAGGCTCCCACAGAATTACAAGTTAATTCACAATTTGTATCTTGTAGTTGTTTGGGAGCCTTTCCTGCAAAGGTGTGCAGCAGAGTTACTCATTCTGTTAATGGGTTGAACCGCGTAAGACACCCTCCTCTGTGGTGCTTGTCCGTTTACCGCTCTCAGCACGGTACACAGCTCGTCGCAGAGTGGAGAGCAGTACACAGACAAGTGCTGGTGAAGTCGGCTTCTTACGTGCGTTCATTGCTGCATTTGTAGAGGGGCTGTCCCAAGCCAAGATGTATCACCAGCCCACACATATGGAGATGCAAAACAAGATTTGATCTATATGGTTTAGAAGAATGCAGTCTGATGATGGAGGCAAAGTAAAGACTAAACAAGATTTGATACTGTCCACACCTCGTGGACATGATCTATGAAACTTGATTGTGGAGAAAAAGAATATTGGCCGAAACACATTCTGTCAACATACTTCTCTTTTGGAAAAGGTGATTAATGTTTTATTGACATCAGGAAGGGACACAATTTCCAGTCAGAGAACAATTCACTACTTTGAAAGTCTGGACACACTAGAGAACAGTTTAAAAGCAATTGTGATAAACACCTATATGTTCTCTGTCTGTGATGTATACTATTGGCCTCATTCCAAGGTTGGTGGTGCAGGGGAAAGAAGTTGCACTAATTCTGTTACTGCCACTTTTCCCACACCAGCAGCATTACATGTTTGGCAGAATTACCACTGGGGGAAATACTGAGTGGCAATTCTGTAGGTTTTCAGAGGACAAGTGGAGGATTTACCTCCAGCATCAAACTAGAGGTAAATATTACATTTTTCCATCAACAATCCACAGAATTAGCACTTGATAATTCCAGAAAAAGTAATTCTGCCAACAATCCCCATTGGAGTCCTTTAGACTCCATAAGTGGGGACTAACACCACTTTACCACCACTTGTAATCCTGTGGTAAACCCAAGGGACTGTAAGGATATTTGGCGTGTTACAGCACAGAGTACAGCACTACTACACAGGTAGCAAACAGCACAGAGTACAGTACTACTACACAGGTAGCAAACAGCACAGAGTACAGCACTACTGCACAGGTAGCAATTTTTTTTGCAGCACCACCACAAGGGTGCGGTGCATTGCTATATGTGTTACCAGATTAACAAGAAAAGACAGGCTATTCAGTCAAAAACGATTTTAACATATAAGATGCAAATCTATTCTTACAGTTAAAAGCACACGTGCTCATTTAAAAATGCACACTATTTTTCACCTGAAATGCCTATGGTGCGAGAGACACTTTTGAAAATAACAACTAACATAAATTATAACTAACCTGACTAATGAAACATAATCCAGTAATAAAAAATGTGTCTCCACTGCAGAATTAGGCCTATTCTGAAAGTGAACTCTTAAACGCACATCCATTTTTTTTCTGTTCTCTCTGCTGCCCTGTCCATATAACTACAGGAAGCAAATGGGCTTGAAAGAACAGGAAATCAGTTGGTTACAAAGTATTACTATAAAAATGAGCCATTGTGTAGAGAAGGAGGAGATGGCGTGATTAATTCTGATTGGAGCAGCGTCATAGCAAGTATCATGCTAGAGGGAGTGATCAGAGTTTTGCTGGGGGGAGTTGGAGGAGAAACAAGGCAGTCAAGATTTGGCAGAGCTGGGAGGAAGACCTTTTCCTGGTTGGAGCATTCCTATCTGCAAAAGCTGAGAATTCCAGGCAATGACCCCGGTTTGAGAAGGCAGGCGTTCCTTTTTACTGGGGTTAATCTTCAAGGGAGCCACATTCAGAAAGAGAACAACTAAAGAGATAAGGTAATTACAGAAGTGTGGGAGCTGAGTGTGTACGATAATATGCAGTCAGTGTACGATTCCTGTGCATGCCTTAATCAAATGCTAATGTTGCAATTTGAGTTCTGTTCTCCGCCACTCTCTTTGCAGTGTGTCATAGACAAAGCTGTTACTGTGCTATTGTATTTATTTCTGTAAAGAATGAGATCGTGTTTAAATGCAACTTTTATAATACAGAAAGATATTTGAAAGCAGACGGGTGGTGTGTTTACTATTTACCATTACAATGCTGATGATGTGGGGAGATTTTTAAACAATGCAATGGTCACTTTAAGACAGATGTGTGCATGTCAGATTCAGATTCAGTATGAACAGTTGTGAGTGATTGTAGCATAGCTCGTTGGAGGTACATGAGCCAATGGGAAGAGAGACTCTCTGAACATAGTTCCCTACCGTATATAAGGTAGTGGAAATTACCACAAAATTACCACATATAGCTCTCTGTCGTAAATAAGTCAGTGAGATCGCCCATGGTGGCACACTAACACTAACACTGAACATGTGGTATTCCTAAAATGTAGGTCTGAGGTCTCTCTAGTGATTACATGAAAAATCTAAGCAAAGATAAGGGATTCTGGACATTGGGGCCATAAATAAAACAAGGGAATTATGCTCACCAAAATACCACCAACCACGTATACCAAATATGCATGCCTGGGTGCTGAAATAATGCATGTCCACTGTATTATTGTTGCACATGGCCAAATCTGAATACAAAGAGTAATTATTGCTAAGTTATTTCTCGGCGATAATAAAATACCGTCAGGCCCCAAATCTCCACAAAATACCCTACATATTTATGGTGCGTTGCAGGCCGGGAAAGTGATCATAGAGTACCTACTGGGCGTGGCAAGCGTGTCTCACACTGCCATTTGCACATTAAAGGGAACCCATTTTATAATAGCAGTGTGCCACTAAAAACGAATTTCAGAATGTCACAAAGGGAAACCACATTCTCAGATCTAGTGCAATATTTAGAGGCAAAGTTGTTTGCACATGGGAATTGGTCATCGAATAGCACGTTGGAATGGAGTAACCGCATTCAGGGTGAGGTGCAGAAAGAAAAATTAGACAATATTTTTGCAGAAGGCAGCATAATTCAGGTCTGCCTTACAAGATTATTGAATGCAGCCGATAAAAGTGCAGAGAAAGACTGTTTAATACGGCTATGCGGCAAAATATGGTTTATTTTAAACAAGTCCCTGCAAATGCAAGAGAATGATACTCAGCTAATTAACAGGTTAAAGACTGAATTAGAGGGGGCAAGTAAAAATCAGGAAATGTTGAGAGCAGAATTGGATGTATGCCAAAAAGACATGCAATTAAAATGCAGAGACTTTGATACTCAGTTATCCAAAAGCAAGAAACAATTTGAAGATAATGAGCAAGAATTGGCACACTTAAAAGCCTTAGTGGATCACATTAGGCAGGATAAAGATGAGGTTGTTTCAGAAATGCAGATTTTACAAAAAGAACATTGTGAAAAAGAAGGTGATCTCCAGAGTGCAGAACAAGAAATGATTAAAATGATTCAAGAAAGAGACAAGAGAAATAAAGAGTTCAATGAATGCCAAATGCAAATGTGCGACATGCAGGAGGTGATTAATAAAATGAGTGATGAAAATAATTATTTGCAAAATGAAGCAACCAGACTCCTTAAAAAGTGTAAGGACTTAGAACAGCAAATGTGCATTCCCAGGTCCCAGGAGAGGCGGCAGGGTACCACATTCAATGGAGTGGAGGTGAATTCTAGCTCTGCCCAAAGAGCTAGTGCTCCAGTGACTGGGCCGGTGACTGAACTTGGTTGCAGCGCCCTTGGGGGATTTGATACTCCCATTGGGGGCAGCCACCAATCTCATACACCTGAAAACAGGATTGAATCACAAAATAGTGCAATTCCATGCATTGCAACAAGTAGCCCCATAAAAATAATGAAATCCATTAAAGCCCTGATCAAACCATTTAAAAAGGGAGGTGAATGCTGCATTGAGGATCACTTAGAAGCGGTGCATGACATTTTTAAAGCACTCCAGATACCTAAGGAACAGTACAGACAATATTTTCATTTAACTTTAGATGCCCCGACGGCCAGCATCATAAGGGGTTTAAATGAGCAGCAGAATATGACATGGCTGGAGTTTGAAAAAGAAATTAGGCGTCATTTTTCTCCTTTTCAATCATTGCAGGAGGCAAAGAAAGTCACGTACACAATTACTGCTGGACCTAATATATCCCCTCGCCAATTTTTACAAGACTTAAAAAGAGCATTTTCTCGCTTTGATGTATCTTTTGACTCAAATTCCAATGAGTTTAAAACTGCATACTTCTATGGGCTACAGAAAGACATCATATCCCAATTGGTCCGTGAATTTGACCGTGACAAGTCCCTTGAATGGATTGTACATCAAAGCACAATACTATATGAGGTACTCTATTGTCAGGGTAAAGAAAAAGATAAAATGAAAGATACTAGACCTAAATCTAAAGAACCCTCAGCCACAGTAATGGAAATCAGGTCAGACAAAATGTCCCTTGAGTCTGCTCAAAGCCAAGGTAAAAATAATGTGACACCTGAACAAAGGGGTAATCAACAAAGATCGCCATTTCCTGTACCAATATTCCAATCACATGATCCTAGTAATAGAGAGAGCTACATCAGCCCTAGGTATTTAGGGGACAGACCCCGGGTAGGATATCGGCCTGATATGGCAGGTATGAACAATAACCAGAGACAAAATCAAGATCAAAGAAATGATGGTCCCTACCAGTCATTGGGGAAACAGAGCAGATTTGATCCCAGCACCATGATATATGGTAATCAGGATAGGCCCTGATATGTGGATCGATTTACTGATAATGGAAATCAACATAGGGGCCAGTACCCACAATCTGAGAGACAGGACATGAGGCAAAACGTGAACTATAGTCCACGCCAGTACAATGATTCCCCACCAGGGGACTATAATCAAAGGATGGGTGCAACCCGCTCCCCTCCACAAATGAATCAAGAGTTCAGAAACCATCCCAACCGACATCAATCACCTGAGAGGTATCAGAATAGATCCAATCAGGGGGAAAACAACCAATATCGACCTAGGCCACAGAAAGAGGATCCTAGAGAGATGGAAAGGTTCCAGTGCCTTGAGGCCCAAGTGAAAATGTTAGCTGAGCAAATAGGAAAGCTCTATACAGCGCAAAAACAACCTTCCAAAGAGGGGGCTGATGGCCATAGCAATGACCGGGGGGCTTCCGAAAAGTGACTAAGTACTCATGATAACTGCAGTGCCAAAATGACAGATTGCTCTGATATAATTTTGCATAACGACTCTGAGATGCCTAATGGATTAAAAATGAAAGTACCAGTAAATTAAATTGTGACAGAAAGTGCAAATACTTCTAAAAAAGAGGTACGGTTTAACTTAGAGCTAAATAAAACAGTAAAGATTTGCACAAATGAAAAAGAAACATTAGGAATTCCAAAAGAACAAAGGAACAGATTTAAGAAAAATGACTCATGCATGGGGAATACCAGTGAACAGGGAGTAAGTGGGGATGCTATAGCTCCTTCCCTGGGCAAGCAAAACAATGACCAAACACAGACAGAAAAAGGAAATACTCACAAGGAGGGTACAAGTCAATCACCTGAAGAATTCTTTGAGCCACATATTTTTGAAGAGGCTGAAAGGGCTGGTATCACACTAAATGATCACAAATGCACAGAATTAAAAAATGTCAAATTGCTGAATGATGTTGTTACACATGTTCAGTTGGAGGATTGTAATGTGGTCTCTGATGTTACCCAGATGGATGGGCGAACAGTGGCCACACTCCAAAAAACCTCTGAACATGGAGAAATGAATAAAATCTCTCGCACAGAAATGGGTAAAAAGGAGGGAAAAATGTCTTTTCATTTACCAATGTGCTTAGCCAAAAGTGAAAAAGATCTGAGAAAGGTGAGCCCTGAAATCAGTAAGAATTCACATTTCTTATGTGTATTAGAGGAAGTTGAGGACAGATATTATGCACCCATCACTGTAGAAGAAAAATGCCACACCTTTGCTATGATTGACACTGGCGCACAGGCCACAATTATGTCCAAGGAGCTGGTAAAGAGTATCAATGAAGGGAGGCCTCCACAGAGTCAGATCACAGTGAAGGAAAATCAAGGCCCAGTGCATAACTTTAATGGGGAGGAGGTGCCCATCATAGGTGTAACTGAGGTTGACATAAAAATAGGAAAGCACAGAATGAAACAAGAGGTATTGATCACATCGATTTGTGAAATTCCATTTCTGATGGGGACAGATTGCCTGAAAAGATTGTCTCCTCTCATAGATGGGGTGAATGGAGTGCTGTGGTCCTTAACCAAAAAACCATTGAGGCCTAAGAAACTAAAATCACAAAACAGCAATATAAATGAATGTCACACCGTTGCCAAAACAAATGATGCTGTGGAGGTATATCTCCAGAATAGCTGCATACCTAGTGTCACTGTCATATTAATGTGTCAAGACAAAATGCAGAGCGACAATGAAAAACTACCTGTACAAATATACTTGGACCCAAGGAAAGATTGGCAGACTGCCATAGATGAGCACACATTATGTTTTTATCTAAAAGAGAAAACGTGCAAACAGAATATTGCTCCTAAAACAGATTCAGAAAAACACATTACCACTCTGGCAGAAATACACATGGAAGATGAGCAACCATGGGTTCATGTTGGTATAAATGACTATCTTAAAACAATAAAAGCCACTTTAGCGCTTGGACATGAAAGGAGTTTCATTAATGAGAAATTGTTGCAAAAAATTATGGAGAGGGAAGAAATCCCGAAATTTAGGATTAAAAACCAATATGTTTCTGGGTTGGACAGTCCAGACTTTGAAAACCGAATTGCAGGCAGATGCATGCTTAAAATTAGTATTGGGCAGAAAACAATTTACCATAATGTCTGGATAGTGAGTGGAGCACAAAATGAATTTTACATGGGAAATGACATCATGCACAGAATGTGTATGGTGTTAGATTTCCTTAATCAAAAAATATGGTCACGCCTAGGTGGTCCGGCACCTGAATTTGAAGACAAAAGAAGGGCTTATCATTGCGCACAACTGGTTCCTTATGCAATCGAATTACAAATGAGGAAAAATACTATTATTCCTGCATTTACAAAACAGTTTGCAATAACACTGAAATGCAAAAATGGACAGCAGATGAAAGGCTCTGATGCATTTGTATGCCTGAATGAGTCCATAAAACAGCAAGGCCTGGATTATGAATACATTCCACTGGTAGACATTGGTGAGGGATCTGTAAAAATCATGGTAAATAATAAAGGTTGTCAGGATATTCATTTAGAGGAAAACTCCCCATTAGGAATGGCCATACAAAAATCACATTATACGGCAGATTTAAATAACATGGTGATTGGGAATATTCCTGAAAAATATGTAGATGCCAAGGGCGAGTTGCCAGAACACCTGGACTCTCAGCCCAAAGGAATATTTAAAATTCATTCTGTGTATCCTTATGATTCAAATGAGATGGTGTGCTGCCATCAAGAGGATTGCATAATATTTAATTTGAATGAAAATGAAACAGGAAATCAGCCCATTGAAGTGGAAGCTGATATGCCAAAATATTTAAAAGTGGCAGCTTTACAAAAAGACACAGCCACACAGTTAGAGGAAAGCGCCGAGATTCCCTCACCAGAAGATTTTCCAGAATTTTCCAAAATGGTAGAAGAGCAGGTCTCCTTAGCGGATGCATGTGAAAGCGATAAGGATAGGGACAACCTGAGGGAAATATTTATGGAGTTTAAGGATGTATTTGCAAAAGATGCTTATGACTGTGGTTTAACTGATTTACATGTGGCCACACTACCAGAAGGTTGTAGCAGAAATCCAGTGTTTGTACGCCAGTATAGACTACCGCTGGCATGTTTAGAATCATTGGCAGAGATTATTAAAAATTTGGAATCACAGGGAATAATCAGGCCCATTCATAGCACATCCAATACGCCTATTTTAGGTGTGTTAAAGCCAAATGGTCAATGGCGGCTGTGTGCAGACTTAAGAGAGTTAAATAAAAGAGTACCAGTATCTAGATGGCCACTGCCATTCATTGATCAGGGCCTAGCTCAGATACATGGTTCAAATGTATTTACCACATTAGATCTCACCTCTGGATATTGGTGCGTGCCATTGGCAGAGGAGATACAGAATTTATTTTCCTTTACATTTGACAGGACTCAATATGCCTGGCTTAGAGCTCCGTTCGGGTACATCAATAGTGGGAGTGAATTTGGCATATTTTTGAGAAAGGCCATGCCGGATGCAGCGGAAAGAGGAACAATAGTTTATGTGGCCGATGTCCTGATAAAAAATGAAAGTTTGAAAAGCCATTTTGATGAAATAAGACATGTACTTGGCCAATTGCAGAAAGCAGGCGCCAAAGTATCTTTGCAAAAAGCACAATGGTGCAAGAAAAAAGTGAACTTTCTAGGGCATGAAGTGACTGAACATGGGCTAAATCCACAAAAGAAGAAAATATAGGCCATACAAAGATTAAAAGATCCTAAAAATGTGAAAGGAGTAAAAAGTTTATTAGGGATGACAGGCTATAACAGAAAGTTCATTGAAAATTATGCAGAAATCACTCAACCATTGACTAAACTGCTTAAACTGAATACTCCCTGGAAATGGGAAAAGGGGCAGTCTGATGCAGTGGCTAAATTAAAGGAATGTCTTGTAAAGGCACCATGTTTAGCATACCCCATAAAGGACAGGGATTTCTTTATAGAAATAGGTTTTTCTGAACATTGTATGTCAGCAGTGTTATCACAAAAACACGATTTGAATCACAAAACCATTGCATATGCAAGTAAGGCATTTTCCCAAGTTGAAATGAAATTTAATTAATGTGAAAAGGCCCTATTAACCACTGTGTGGGCGCTACAACATTTCCGCCCCATTGTTCAGGGAGAAAAGGTAATTATTGAAACAAATCATCAACCTTTGCAGTTTTTAGAGAGTAAAAGAATTAGATCAGGCAATCTAGCACAATCCAGAATCACTTCATGGACGCTGGCATTACAAGGTTTCCCGTAGAAGTGAGATATGGACAAAATAAAAAGAGCCCAATTGCTCAAGGGTTAGCTGACTTACATGACTGTGCAGCTGAACAAATACCAAATGAAATGGAAGTGGAAACTAGTTTGCAGGAATTTGAACAATCACCACACAAAGCTTTTGATGAAAAAACATGCAAGGATTTGCCAACTGTATATGTGGATGGTTGTGCTTTTCACATTGAAAATGACAGTAATAAACAGTTAGTGGCAGGAATAGGAAATGTCTGGTTGAAATGTGAAGGTGTCCCCAGTATAGGGATGAGGATTGGAGATAGGAGCAGTCAGGTGGCGGAATTGGCAGCCATTTATAAAGCAATTGCTACTGCAGTTGATAAAAAGTTCAGTGAAATTGTCCTGGTGACTGATTCTGACTATGCACGGAATAGCTTTGTGGAGTATTTGCCTGGTTGGAAAGCAAGAGGCATGGTTACATATAACAAAAAGCCACTTAAGCATGGAAAAATGATACAAGCCACAGACAAATTGGTGTCAGAGAATGAGTTAACAATATACTGGAGAAAAATTCGTGGGCATTTAAAAACACCAGGAGAGGATAAGGAGGGAAATGATAAGGCAGACCACCTGGCTAAGATTGGGGCTGTGATGGGAGAATTGCTACCTATTGATTATTTAATGGGTGAAATACAAATTGATGCAGTCACACGTTCTAAAGCACCAAAGGAGGTAGATCAACCGGTGGTGCACTGGAGTCATGACACGCCAGACCAAGATTTGATTGAGGCACAAAAGAATGATCAAATTTTGGGAATCTATTATAATCATTTGATAGATCCTGAACAAAATCCTTTAACAGAAAATGATTGTATGGGAAAAGAAGAGTTGAGGGTGCTATTAAAGAACAAAACACGAATTAGATTACAGGATGGACTCATGATTAGAGAGTCCATAACAGGGCAAATACAGTGGGTAGTACCCCTTTCATTCAGAGGACTAATGCTACACCATGCACATGATGCCATAACTGCAGGCCATAGAGGTTCACAAAAAACATTAGAAATACTAAAAGATTATGCTTACTGGCCACATATGTCCCAAGATGTGGAATTATATACTAGAGGATGTCTAGTATGCGCCCAATTTAAACCTGCTTCACCAATGCATAGAGCACCATTGATGAAAAGAGGCCTAGCTCTCCCATGGTCAGATTTGCAAATAGACTATGTAGGTCCTTTAAAAAGGTCGAGCAGGGGACACCGTTATATTTTGAGTGTGGTATGTTTGATGTCGAAGTGGATTGAATGCATTCCTGCACCAGATTGTAGTGCGCAAACAGCAGCCACATTGCTGGTGAACCATGTGTTCTCAAGGTTTGGGTTGCCACAAAGAATTGAGTCAGACAGAGGAAGTCATTTCACAAGTACTCTAATGAGTAAGGTATGGCAAATACTAGGTGTGAAAAGGAAACTACATATCGCATATCGGGCGGCGTCTTCAGGTACAGTTGAAAGAAGCAATAGGTCTGTTGTGGATATTTTAAAGAAATTTGTGGCAGAAGCAGGTTCGAGCTAGGATTTACGTTTACCGTTGGTTTTGATGGCAATCAGATCGACTCCTGCCAAAGCAACAGGTGTTAGCCCCGATGAGGTCTTAACAGGTAGGAAAATGGTGTTACCACAACACCTACTATACAGAACACATGAGCAAACCCTTGTGAGTGCATCCACAGTTCATGAATATATTGATGAACTGAGGAGGCATTTGCAACATGCATTTGCTTTTGTGCAGAGAAATCTGGAAAGAGCCGCTGACAGTGAAAAGTCTTATTATGACAAAAAGACATCAGTAAAGGAATACAGTGTAGGGGATCAGGTGTACAAGTTTCATTTTGGAAAAAGTAAACAGAAAAATTCTAAATTTCTAGCAGCCTGGCAGGGGCCATTTCGAATTATAGATAAGGTCTCTCCTGTGGTTTATAAAATTTTGAAAAATGAAGGTGAAACAGCAATAGAGCAGTTTGTCCATGTAAATCAAATCAAACCATGCCATCCCAGACATGAGATCAGGCAGCTTGAGCATGTAGAAACAGATAAAGTCCCTTGAACACAAAAAGAGAAAATAAATGGGTGTAATCAGGAGGCAGTGACAAAGAAGTTAAAAAAAAGTTGATTGTTATGATGGTACATAAACACTGTAATATATGTAAAAATATATAATATAAATAAATAAATAAATAAATAAATAAATAAATGCACATATAATGGAAGCTCATGGTTGGTGTGCAGAGAGAAAGTGTGTTAAATATTGAATATCTGCTCTGCTTGTTTTCTTTTAACTTGTGTTTAATTTCAGGAAAAAAAAAAAAAAAAATGAAATATTTTTACCAAGCATGTTTTATTTTTGGCAAAAGGATGAAGTTAGTATTATGCTATGTACTTAATTTGTTTATTTTCTATTTTGATTTAGACAATTAACATTATTTGGTCGGAGGTTCCGGGATCAGAGCCCACGGGAGAGACGATGGAGTCCTGGAGTCCCCTGGATGAAGACCAAAAGATGCCTGCCTCCAGGTGGAGGTGAAGACAAGATAACCAGAATGCTGAAAAAGATGACTCCTATGGACCTAAGATTGCCAAGATGAAAGTGTACTCGAATGAACCAAATAACATCGCTGGTCGGGACATATCAGAGACAGACAAGAGTGCTGACATATGGAGTTCCACGTATTTATTATTTTAATTATTTATTTTAATTTGTTATATTAATTATTTGTTTTGGTTAGTTGTTTTATTTCATTGTTTTTAATTGACTTGAAAAATCTAAACTTAGAGTAATGCCACTTCCACTGAGAAGGCAAATGTAGAACATTTTGTAAACTAATGAACTCAGATGAATACTGTTGATTGCAAATTTTTCATTGATGCACATGAATATTCATTTTGTTGGATTGCTATATTGTAAAAGAAGAAAAAGAACAAGTTATTTTTAGGAATTGGCTTGGATCGTAGCCAGATTCTAAAAACAAAAGGAGGGTATGTAAGGATATTTGGCGTGTTACAGCACAGAGTACAGCACTACTACACAGGTAGCAAACAGCACAGAGTACAGCACTATTACACAGGTAGCAAACAGCACAGAGTACAGCACTACTGCACAGGTAGCAATTTTTTTTGCAGCACCACCACAAGGGTGTGGTGCATTGCTATATGTGTTACCAGATTAACAAGAAAAGACAGGCTATTCAGTCAAAAACGATTTTAACATATAAGATGCAAATCTATTCTTACAGTTAAAAGCACACGTGCTCATTTAAAAATGCATACTATTTTTCACCTGAAATGCCTATGGTGCGAGAGACACATTTGAAAATAACAACTAACATAAATTATAACTAACCTGACTAATGAAACATAATCCAGTAATAAAAAATGTGTCTCCACTGCAGAATTAGGCCTATTCTGAAAGTGAACTCTTAAACGCACATCCATTTTTTTTCTGTTCTCTCTGCTGCCCTGTCCATATAACTACAGGAAGCAAATGGGCTCGAAAGAACAGGAAATCAGTTGGTTACAAAGTATTACTATAAAAATGAGCCATTGTGTAGAGAAGGAGGAGATGGCGTGATTAATTCTGATTGAAGCAGCGTCATAGCAAGTATCATGCTAGAGGGAGTGATCAGAGTTTTGCTGGGGGGAGTTGGAGGAGAAACAAGGCAGTCAAGATTTGGCAGAGCTGGGAGGAAGACCTTTTCCTGGTTGGAGCATTCCTATCTGCAAAAGCTGAGAATTCCAGGCAATGACCCCGGTTTGAGAAGGCAGGCGTTCCTTTTTACTGGGGTTAATCTTCAAGGCAGCCACATTCAGAAAGAGAACAACTAAAGAGATAAGGTAATTACAGAAGTGTGGGAGCTGAGTGTGTACGATAATATGCAGTCAGTGTAGGATTCCTGTGCATGCCTTAATCAAATGCTAATGTTGCAATTTGAGTTCTGTTCTCCGCCACTCTCTTTGCAGTGTGTCATAGACAAAGCTGTTACTGTGCTATTGTATTTATTTCTGTAAAGAATGAGATCGTGTTTAAATGCAACTTTTATAATACAGAAAGATATTTGAAAGCAGACGGGTGGTGTGTTTACTATTTACCATTACAATGCTGATGATGTGGGGAGATTTTTAAACAATGCAATGGTCACTTTAAGACAGATGTGTGCATGTCAGATTCAGATTCAGTATGAACAGTTGTGAGTGATTGTAGCATAGCTCGTTGGAGGTACATGAGCCAATGGGAAGAGAGACTCTCTGAACATAGTTCCCTACCGTATATAAGGTAGTGGAAATTACCACAAAATTACCACATATAGCTCTCTGTCGTAAATAAGTCAGTGAGATCGCCCATGGTGGCACACTAACACTAACACTGAAAATGTGGTATTCCTAAAATGTAGGCCTGAGGTCTCTCTAGTGATTACACGAAAAATCTAAGCAAAGATAAGGGATTCTGGACATTGGGGCCATAAATAAAACAAGGGAATTATGCTCACCAAAATACCACCAACCACGTATACCAAATATGCATGCCTGGGTGCTGAAATAATGCATGTCCACTGTATTATTGTTGCACATGGCCAAATCTGAATACAAAGAGTGATTATTGCTAAGTTATTTCTCGGCGATAATAAAATACCGTCAGGCCCCAAATCTCCACAAAATACCCTACAGGACCAAGTGGCAGTAATGGTAATTCCGTTTACCAGTATTCCACCGGATTTACTGCTAAAATATCACCAAACTTCAAATGAGTCCCTATGTGTTCTAATAGGGAGTGTGATTCCACTAGAAATTAGGGATTTAAGCACAATGTTCTTATATACACATACTAACCTCATGAAAGATAACACAGCCTCATTACGAGGCTGGCGATAGCCGTGCCTGTACTACAGGCATGTCTGCCGCCGGTATCAATTTTTTTCCAGCACCCGCGAATGGGCAATTACCAGGTCATGGCGAGTTTGGCGGACCCGGTAATTGCCCATTCGTGGGTGCCATTAATAATGGACTCCCCATCCCCAGTCGGTCCCATAGGGCTGAATTGGAATGGGGAACATGGTAGCACTGGTACCGCTAATAACGGTACCGGTGCTACAGTCCTGTTCTGCTTGCAGGTACCGGTACAGCCGCCAGGTCAGACCTGGTGGCTGCAGAGGTACCCACGAGCAGAACTCGTAGTATGGTGGTTCGGTAGCAATGGTGCCAGTAGCTCTACCGGCACAGCTGTTGCCTTACTGCCATACTTTTAATGATGACCAATGTGTATTAGTGTGATCTGGTACTTTTTATAGAATTCTTCTTTGTTCTTTTAAGAAGAAAATGTATACAATGTGGTAAAGTTTGCCTTAATATGTTTTTAATAAAATGCTTCATTTATTTTTTTCATAACATATTTATGTTTCTATACTTTTATTAATCTTGTTGTTTTTCACTGCATGCCCACCAACAAATGACAGCAATGTTCTATGGTTTAGTTCTTTTTATTTAATTGCGTGTTCATGGCCTCAATCAAAGATGATTTGCCCCTTTGTATATACAAACCACCATCTCGCACCATCACAATGCTTTCCCCCTTTCGCGTCCTGGAAGGGGTTGCTGGCCAATCAGGAAGCTCAGAAAGTGGGCTGTAGTCTTTGGCATAAGCCAGTGTTCCGAGCAGCCTTAGTGCTATGGGCCAGCGCCCACTTTCCTTCCTTTAGTCCTCCTTCTGTATCACGCCCGTGCCTCACTTCTAGCACTGTGTAGTTTATACGTGGATGGTAAGAGTATTTAAATTAAAAACAAAGAAAACATATTTTTTACCTGGCAGTAAGAAGCCGTGCCGCCCTTCTCAACTCTGTTTCCATGTTGATGACGTTGCGGTCATCAAGATACAAAAGGGACTTCAGGTTGACACGCTACACTGCACTGTAAGGCAAAGTTAAGTTTTCTTTGTATTTTAGCACCGTTAGCACCATTGTAGAAACAACACGGGTGTCAATGCTGATATATAAACCTTAGCAAAAGCAAAGAGGTGATGGCCGGAAGGTTTAGAATTAATCTTAACCACTGGCATTGTTCTGGGCAACCCTCCAGACTATCGTTCTTCGCCTGCCAAGCCATTACAGAAGGGGAAAGACCATACGCAAATCAGACTTGGCCCACCCCAAAAGGGGCAGTCCAGCCCAAACTGCTAGGTCACATCCCTTCTGCACGAGACCACAAGCATCCCCAGACATGTTTCAGCCTTGTTGGGCCTCATCGGTGAGGAGTAGCTTGGGGCTCTAGGCCCAGCAGACACGGGACCCACGTCTGGGCATACCCATCCCACTCGGGGTGACATAGCAAAAGCAAAGAGGTGATGGCTGGAAGGTTTAGAATTAATCTTAACCACTGGCATTGCTCTGGGCAACCCTCCAGACCATCGTTCTTCGCCTGCCAAGCCATTACAGAAGGGCAAAGACCATACGCAAATCAGACTTGGCCCCACCCCAAAGGCCATCACCTTTCTGTTTTGCTAAAGTCACCCCTGAGTGGGACGGGTATGCCCAGACGTGGGTCCCGAGTCTGCTGGGCCTAGAGACCCAAGCTACTTCTCACTGATGACGCCCAACAAGGCTGAAACATGTCTGGGGATGCTTATGGTCTCGTGCAGAAGGGATGTGACCTAGCAGTTCCGGCTGGATGGCCCCTTTTGGGGTAGGACCAAGCCTTATTTGCATATGGTTTTTCCCCTTTTGTAATGGCTTGGCAGGCTGAAAAACTATGGTCTGGAGGGTTGCCCAGAGCTTTGCCCGTGGTTATGATTAATTCAACACCTTCCGGCCATCACCTTTCTGTTTTGCTAAAGTCACCCCGAGTGGGATGGGTATGCCCAGACGTGGGTCCCGAGTCTGCTGGGCCTTGAGACCCATGCTACTCCTCACTGATGACGCCCAACAAGGCTGAAACATGTCTGGGGATGCTTGTGGTCTCGTGCAGAAGGGATGTGACCTAGCAGTTCGGGCAGGACTGCCCCTTTTGGGGTAGGACCAAGCCTGATTTGCATATTGTTTTTCCCCTTCTGCAATGGCTTGACAGGCTGAAAAACAATGGTCTGGAGGGTTGCCCAGAGCTTTGCCCGTGGTTATGATTAATTCAAAACCTTCCGGCCACCACCTTTCTGTTTTGCTAAAGATATATAAACCTTGGCAGCGTTTCAACCCTGTTGCCTGCGTTAAGAACCCTCACTTCACTTGGGGTCCTAACTTGGCCACAGGTTCTTACTGGTAAGGTCGGCCTGCTGCCTCATTGGGTATCACCTCATTCAAACCTATCTTAGAGCTGGCTTTTGTACCCAGTCAATACCGCATGAATATTCTAGAAAGATTTGCATAGTTCCCCTTAGAACTGATATGATGTTCTTTGCTCTTGTAAGTGAACGAGGCTGTTGAAGCATACGGTAATCTTTTTATGGACTTTTGGTGACGAAATGTTTCCTCAGGTGTCATCGACGCGTCAGGCGGATCTCCTCTCTGAGGAACTCAAGGATGATTGAAAATCAGTGCGTTCCCCACTGCACGTCAGCCAACGAGGCGGATTTGGTCTACTGCTCTATAGACAGGTGACTCCCTCCACGCACAAGTAGCATTTATGCCATTCAGCAGAGCGTAGAGTGCCTGACAGGCGAGGCGTAGATCTAGGCTCAAGAGAGACGCCTGAGTAGGAAAACACCCCCGCCATGCCAACAGCACACCTGAAACTGCAATGCGAGCTCCGTTAACTGCCATAATATAGACTCCCAACAATGCAGACAATATCACAGATATATATATATATATATTCTCTGGTCGTATTAGATGTCGTTTTTTCAACACTTTTGACTAAAGGAAGGCACTTTGTGTACGTTATATACACACAACAAACGTATGTCTTAAAAGATTAAAACAAATCATTCATATAATGGGAACACAAACGATCTTTAAAATCGAGAATACAAGCAAGCTTGGAAAAGAGTGCAGTTTGAAGTCAATAAACAGTTATCAAAAGAAGAGTTTTCTAAAATTCGTTGGACAAATCCACTGACGAAAACATTAAACAAAAGTGGTTCCTGCACAGCTTGCCATGATGGGAGGGGATGTTTAATGTCTGCAGACTAGGGGCCCAATTCATGGATTTTTTTGTGGAGAAAATCGGGACGTTGCAGGACTTCTGCGCACAAAAACCTGTTCGTCTATTAATGGAATCGACTTTGCGTGACTGCCCCGGGACTTGAAGGGGGTTTGGGCTGGCCCGGCACGGCTCTGGCAGGTGTAAAGACACATGCGCATATGAATCACTGCACACAGTTATGCTCGGAACTTTAGGGCTGCGGGCACACATTCAGGGTTCCGATCCAAGTTAGGGGTGTGCATACGCATTGTAGCGGGGTGCAGACACAGTTTACGGGGGTTTGCAATCATATTTACCAGGAAATACCTACCTTTACGATACATGATGCGCATGTTTAGAGGGTGCTTGGAATAGTTACAGGGACCCTACTTGGTTGTAGGGGTTTTCATGTAGTGTTGCTGGGGTGCATTACTTTGCGGTTGAGGAGTGTGGAAAGGTCTGTTTACACAGATGGAATTGCTATGCGTGGGTGCGTCGTGCGTGACGTGGTCCTTCGGGCCGCCACTTGCACATAGGGTTACTTTGTGGGGACAAATCCATGGATACGCGGAGAGATCTCAAAATGCTCTGTGCACAGGAACATGCAATTCAGTTCTAGGCACGCAGACTTTGCGGGATCAATGCACACTTTTACATGAATCGGGCCCCAAGAGTGTTGAGTATTTAGAATCTTGAGTGTAGTTCAGCCAAACTTTTAACGCCTTTGTCAGCACTTCTTACAATTCCAAAATACGAGACTTGGGCCTGATTCATTGAATGTTTTATCGCAATGCAAAGTGACTTTGCACTGCCAACAAACACACTGATTCATGGAGCGGTGCAAAGTGACTGTGCTAACAATTCCATGACTCAGGTCCCTGATCTTGGGAAGATCTAGATTTAATCCAATAAACCCTGACAAGAGATACAAATGAAAGATTGTCCAAAACCGTTTTCTGGTTAGAGTTTGCATAGCTTGAGAGGGGGGTCATTATTGCCTCGTATATGGCCATTGGCTTTGACTTGGGCCATAACTTGGGCGGAATAATGACCCACTCCCAAGTTATGTCGCGAGACAAAGCCGAAGTCCATAAACTGGGAAAGGGTAATTATCCTAGGTAATAATGACACATATAGTGTTTGCAACAATAAAGTTTATGGAGTTGTGGTGGGGGCGTGAAATATGTTAGTTTAATATTGTGTAATGCACGTAAATGTTTGAGTAAATTACATGTGCCTTAATTTTATCATATTTAAATATCAAGTTTGTTATTATTAAGAAAGCCTTTTAATTGTAAACTTAGTTGACATGGAATTGTTTCAGGGGGACCTTGTTTTTAATGCAATGTTAAAGCGAACGGTTTTTCTTTTACAAAAAAGGGAAAGCATTGTTCCATGTTTTAGCTTCCACTTTGATGTGTTAAATTAGGTTAGAGTGTCTTATTGAAAGAAATACTGCTGGGAAATTGCATTGCTGTTTCTTGAATGCAGAGACATGATGTCTGTTGTATCCTTGGATACTTCTGAAGTCAGAATGTCTGCAATACAGTCAACACCCTGCATTCCCAAAAGTGTGATTGGCTGAAAGGAGGTAAATAATGTTTCCATGTGGAAATAGACTGTAAAGTGTTACCCTGCCTTATAACTGAGGAAAGGTCCCTTGAATGGTACCATGTGATTTAATAGTAGAATATTAATTTCACATACTTCTTTTGAAAATTGTTGATTACTGCATTATATATGACAGCAGTGCCTGAAATAATACCTATAGACAAGACACAACTCTTGGTGTTGTCAATACTTGATTTTTATAGGAAATAGTGCAAGGAAAAGATATACATCCAGTGGTCACACTTTGTTAAGAAATTTCTATTATACCCGTAGCTCATTTACAGCTCAGTTAACACAGTTTAGGAATAACATTAACATGCCAAAGTTTGATGTCACTGCTTGATATAGCCAGCGAAAAAGACATTGCAGGAGGATGTGTTTTCAGTGGGGAGGTACAGATTTTGGGTGGGAATGATGATAGGGCTTAGTATGGCCATGGAATTCATTGTGTGTGTAAATAACAAACCACACACACAAGACATGTGTCCCTCCTCACATGTCATCCTCCTTGCATCTGTAGGCTAATGCAATCGTTTCAAAGTACAGGATATGCTTAAGCATCACCTAAAAGCCCAAACTAAAAAGACAGTTTGTGGAAGGGTATATTGTTTTCTTAATACGTGAAGAGGGGGATTGGAGGGTTAATGGTGTCCTACAGGGTAATTCCTGCATTTTGGAGCTGCACTGAAATTAAAAACAATGAGGACAAATCAATGGTAATAAATTAGCTGTAAAGTATTTGATGGCAATAAGACACGGAACCCCCTTTAACATGGCCAAGTACTTTGAATTCAGTGGATAGAGATCATTCTTCATTGTGGACTCTGTAGACTGTACTCGGGACCTGTGATCCTACAGCACAGGGTCTACGTTATCCTGTACCCAGGTTTGCAATTAATTTTTCAACGCAGGCACTACAGGCTTTTGCATTTTGGCCACATTGGCAAGGAATATGTCACTTTTGTCATTTAATTTATCCCTTAACTTACTGCCCAAAATCAGCAGCATTTCATCTTCCTGTAAGATATATTGTGGCCAATGTGCGTCTATTACATCAAGTTGACATTGCTAATATAATACCCCCCTGACAAACAGCACCACCCCACAATTCTGGGGACTAGATGAAGGTTAATTTCGGAATCAATATATTTTTTTTTATTTAGTTGAAAAATCAACTTTACAAATATATTTATACAAAACCAAGAAAGCAAGAAAGTGAGAAAATTCACTTATTGACAATTATTAACAATTGTTACCAATATTAGAAAGGGGCTCCTTCCTAGTTGTCATCACAATATTTGAGAGAGCAATAAGTCATAACATTTATCTGCAATATGTGTCATAATAATTATATATATACTTCCTGCATACCTTTGTGAGAGAGATTGAAAAACATATAACACATTTCAACAGATAGATTAAGCATTATTTTTATCAGTGGTTTGTTTTAATTTTGTGAATAATAAGACTTTTTTGCTCATCTGGGAAAGCTGCATCTAAGATGTGAATTGTTGCAATTCTCACAGACAACTTGACAGAATTAAAAATTACCACCCAAGTTTCCGCATCTGAGCGATAGCAGTAATTTAGATTCACACATTTAGCAAGTTTGACACAGTGGAAATCAAATGCTTTACATTTCATAATTATATGTTGTAAAGTTTCTATAATGGATGTGTCATTACAAAACCGGCAATAGCCTAATTATTTTTTGATCAGGCCTCGTCTTAACAAAATTTCATTAACAGGCCATAAATTAAAACGTAGTCTTAAAATTACCATTCTTAGTTCCGGAGATGGGCATTTAACCAAATAATCAACCATTGTACGTAGATGTTTGTGACCAAAAAGGTTCATATTAAAATCCTTAAGATTAGGCATTTCTCCTGAGTCATTAGCCAATCCACTTGATAGAATTTAACCTTAGCACGATAAGGATTTGTTATCAGAAGATCAATTGAGATATCCACCTCTGCTAGGGCATTTATAGTATGTGTTCTCCATTTCAGCGGAAATTGGTGATTTGAGGATATCAGATAATCAGCCAAAACAGCGAGGCTATTTCTCATAGAAACTCCCATGATACATTTTCTCAACAAAATACACATTTTCCAAGTTACCTGGGCCTGGATTGAAATAAGCCCAAGTTCGACTCTAAGTAGCATATTAGGTGTACTTTTAGGCAAATTTAGCACTGTTTTCCAAAGTTTTGCTTCTACTCGATCCCAAAATAGTTCGGATTTAGGTAAGAGAGATTCCAACCCATATGTAACACCAGGTATAATTTTTTGCTGGTAAAACGACATTATAAGGGCACACGTGAATTTCCCAAATTTTGCGTGAACAATTCTTGCCTGCGAAGTAAGCATCAATAATTTGGTTTGCAATATTGTTTCAAGCGGTTTATCAGATGTTACATCATTAAAATTCATCCCCAGATATTTATAATCTGAGACCACTTCTAATTTATGGCTGGATATAGTCCAAAGAAATTTATTTTGCAAAGTTATTTTAGGTTTACCCAGAATAATAATTTGCGTTTTGTTTTGATTCACAATAAGATTATTTTGTGAGGCATACTGATCGAGTACATCCAACCAAGTTTGTAAACCAGAAGGAGTCTGGGAGATTAAAACTAAATCGTCTGCATAGAGGAGCCATTCTATCACCTGTCTCCCTAATTTTGGCGAGTCGGAATGAGCTAAAGCAAAAGCGTCCGCTATATCCAATAGGAACATATTAAACAATGTTGATGCCAATATGCACCTTTGCTTTAAACCTCTCGCTGTGGGAATTATTTTAGATAATAAATCTTCCACATTCAGCTTAATCTGTACAGAGGTATCTGAGTGAAGGAGACTCACAATTTTTATCAAGGATTTAGGACAGTCAAATGTTATCAATTTTCTGATGAGTAGATCTCTGTCTACCGAGTCATAAACCATGCGAAAGTCAATAAAAGCAAAATATAGAGGTTGCTTTCGCATGACATATGACATCTTTAGCGCATTCAGAATAGTAAGGTTTATTGAGGTCCCTAGTCCTTAGACAAATCCCGATTGGAAAGGATCTCTACGATGATTTATGGGTGACCAAGCGTTCAAATCACGCAGGACCAGTCTGCACAAAACTTTCCCAGGCACATCCAACAGGGCAATTGGACGATAACTCATGGGGTTTTGTCTATTTCCTTTTTATGAATCGGGACAATGATCAAATGTGTCCACGATTTTGGAAATTTTTGATAGCGAATGATTAGGCAAAATAGTGTGTATAGAATGGAAGTCCACACATCAACATTCTCTTTAATACCGCATTCGAAAGTCCGTCAGGACCTGCGGCTGGGGACTTGCTAATTTTATTGATGAGATCCCGAATGTCATCTTCATCAAATTCAAGATCAAACTCAGAGTATACCATGTCCAGGGTCTCAGGAGTAGAAGGCACAGCATATAGGTTTGAGAAATGAGATACCCAATCATTCTCTGATACACCATTTACTTGAGAGGCGAGTTGAGGTGCTGCCGTAGCTGAGTTAAGCAATTGCCAAATGTGGGCCGTGTTCTTTCTTTGGTATTTGGTTTAACATTGATTCACCATTCTTTTGATATTTGGTGATCTTATACTCCCGCATCCAATTTTTGTATGCAGTTTTGATGGTTCTCAATGCTAAAACCTTAACTGCCAAAGGTCGATATTGGGTTTGTCTCTTCTGTTTTCGAACCATTGCTTTTCTTAGACAAACTGCATTATCACATGATTGAGTTGTTTTCCCATGAGACTTCTGCTTCGTGGCATATAGTTGCATTAAATGGTACGGTCCTAAGTCGTTTGTGTTATCAGATTTGAAATCACCATTCTCATACATTTTTAGATGATCACAATAATGTATTAATGATTGATCAGACCATTTCAACCGATTTAAGGAATTATTGATGTTAACTGACCCCTTACAGGTTTGTCTTGATGGGGCTGGAGCAAGATTCAGCATGATTTTGCATGTTAGTGGGTGATGGTCACTGTGCTCAGAAGTTTTGACTGCAAAATCCGTTATATGATCAAAAAGACTCCTAGAGACAAATATATAATCAATAATAGAAGTTTGATTTCTTCTATGCCAAGTCACAAGAGGTGGCGAATCAGCCACACTAGTGCCATTTAGCATAATCAAATTCCAGGCTTTCACAAATTTGTTCCATAATTCAACCCGTTCATGTTTTCTCATCGGATTCCCCTGCAGTAAGTGTAAATTCATGTCTCTTGCTACAATAATATATATAATGCCATGAATCACTATGGAATTTTCAAGAACAGTTGTAAGGTTTTTAAAAAACAAAGCAGTTGTGATTCCCATGGGATTCCAATAAACATTGACACATGCAATTTTGCAAGAGTGGGTATTAATAATGGAACATTGAATAAACGGGTTTATCGCAGGTAATGAAGTAAGATGTAAATTAGCTAGTGTGTTTGTAGCAGTAACTAGTCCAGACATAGGTCTACCTTTGGCTGCTCGTAGAGCCGGCTCAAGTTGTATATCATAATTATTCCAACTTGGAGGAATAGTGAGCCAAGTTTCCTGTAAGAAAATAATGTCATAGCCACTCAGAGTACTTTTAGGATTATTAATCAAATTACTATAGCCTCTCGATTTCCAACTGATTATAGAAAAACACACTTGCTCCTTGATCGGGTCTAGTTATACCCTTGTGATCTGGGTATGTTCATACTGATCCTCCATATGCCCTCTGCTATTGTAGTTTGGAATGTAATGTTGCAATTTTTGCGGTATTTTGAGGCAAGATTTCAGAGGGTATTTTACATCACCATTGCGTGAAAGTATAAAGCCCAGCTCAGATAAAACCTCCCGCGCAGCCCATATGATGTTATATATAATCAAGGAACCAGTCCACACAAGGGCTACACTAAGATCATTCTTGTTTTGGAATTCAATTTGATCAATATCTTGCGACTGGATGTCTCTAAGCATTACTGTATCAGACAATAAGTTGAGAATGCTCTGTCGATTCATGATGTATTGACAGTCCTGACGACACGATAGAGCAAGGCATATCTTGTCTCAATTTTAGAGTGTGCCTTTTTTGGTATCCTTTTCAGCTGCGTTACAGGCACAGCACTAGATGGTACAAATGCATTATCAGGACCAACCTGAGTTTTTGTAAATTTTTTGTTATAATCGTTTTTTTTTGTTGGGGCGATGTAATTTTTGATTTCAAATTTAACAACCACAGGTGAGCAATAGACTCCTTAATTTCTTCCAGATCATTTTGTCTGATGTTACCATTATTTGAGGAGTCTAGTACCATGTTGTGAACAATCGAGAGCTCAGGTTCAGCAAAAGATACTTGTTTAGGAGCAGTATTCTTAGATTCTGTACTTGGCGTCATTGATAAAGATGTCGATGTGTTAGCAAAAGTACATTTAGCAGGTCCATTAGCTATAATAGGAAACTTAGGAGTTTCAAATCTTTGACTCTCCAGATAGCGGTCAATCTCTCATCTTAAATTTTGTCTTGATAAGAGTATGTCGTCAGGAACTTCAATCTTACTATTTGCTATTGTATGTGATGGATTTGGCATGCTAATTGCAATAGTATCCTGAGATATTGGGTGTTTAAGTGAATGATGACCTTCAGCAAGTTTTATCAATTCATCAAGAGGAGGGTGATCTATGATCACTCGAGGGGACTGACAAGATTTAAGATGTTTATTTTTTCTCAGATTAGTTAAGGCAGCATACTTCTTTGCTATGATACCAGATGCCACCCGAGTTCTACTATTTGCACGTGTCAGATTATTGATAAATTGTTTTGTTGATGAAGACACTGCCATTTTTACAGCTTTGACATTTTTTGTTTTTTTTTGGGTTGGCAGTTTTTCTGACTTTGGTTTTAGTACCGCTGCTTTATTAGCAGCTCTAACATCAAAAACAGAGTACGTAGATTTCACAATTTGGGTCAACCCTGTTGATACGTGTGCTGGAATTGTTTGAGAAGCATCCTGTGCAGAGACATTTGTCTTCATCGGTATACAGCTATCTGTGATAATTCCATATACAAACGGAACATATGTATACGCTTTGGTGGGTTGCTTGACAGTTGGTTCATGATGATTATTTTGGACCCCGAGCTAATGTCAACAATCTGGTACTCTGTATCTCTATCTGTTTGTGTGTATGCATCCATGCAAACCAGAGTTTTCCCACTTTTCCAGGTTGCTTTTTATCGAGGGAATAGTTTATTCTTTTTTGCAGCTCAAAACCATTATTGAATTTTTCATTAGAGTCATCTCGAAAACATGCAACTTCAGTGCTGAATTTTACTACCTCAGAATTAAGCAAATCAAAATTTTCTATTAAACCTCTCAGTGTGCCATCAGTAGATTCAAATAATTTGGCAAGTGACATAAGTGCTATATTCATAATCTCACGAGTCAAATTAGAGGATTTAGAAGTA
This sequence comes from Ambystoma mexicanum, assembly GCF_040938575.1. Taxonomy (NCBI): domain Eukaryota; kingdom Metazoa; phylum Chordata; class Amphibia; order Caudata; family Ambystomatidae; genus Ambystoma; species Ambystoma mexicanum. Next base: position 435,462,092 of record NC_090934.1, on the reverse strand, counting down.
TCAGTCACTTTTGGGGAGGGGACCTGTAAAACATCATGAGTCCTGCGAGGGGTCGGAGGAATAAATTATATATCTAATGCTGATGTACTACAATTAGATCGCTGAAACATGTTGGGAGATTGCGACAAATTAGATCCTTCAGAGCTAGCTGAGAAGCAAGAGTTAGTCAAATTCAAATAAATTATGGCGTCTTCTGCATTTTCAATTTCCATTGGAATAGCTAAATGCGGTGCTCCAGATAGGGCATTTCTCAGAAGCATGCTATCAGACATAGAAACAGACATTTTTTCATTAGCAGTTATTTGAGAAGGATTAGTCACTACATGAGCTACAGGAGCTTCTGTTTGTACATTACAGTGAGTAGCACTTGCATCATTTATAAGAATTACTAAGGGTGCTTTGGAAGGAGGCATATCTGCTGGATCAGCATTTCCATAGTTCCAAAGCCATATTTCCGAATGTCTGCATTATTCGCATTTAAAGTTTTTTTCTTATTCAGTACTTTAGATTTATGCCGGAAATTTCACTGGATTGGCGTTGAGCACATAGTAGTCGTTGCCGCATCTGTGGGGGTGTCTTCGTGGAAGGGCTGAGACTCGGACATGATCTGTTGTCTTACATTATCCGGCATAGCTGTTGTTAGCCGGTAGAGACCGTTAGAGCGTGTCGTCATATCCTCAGATGAGCACTTATGAGCGGCCGCGTTGCTCAACAAATCACTCAACACTTGGGTTGTTTTCAATAAACACTAGAGACAAGGACCCGTAATTGACTATATGCGGTGGTCCCGCGGAGCCCCAGACGCCGCGGCGAAGCGGCAAAGCGGGACTCCACGGGACTCGCTTCGGTGCGTGCGCGCGGTGTGCGCGTCCCCTTCCTTTTATGGGCCCGCCTCCAGTGAAAAGCCACAGAGCCTAAACAGATATAATATTAAACATATGTAAGTGGCAAGCTAAATTGAAAACAACAAAGTGCAGTTCTCTTGATAATAGAGTCACCTTATGGTAAATGTAGTCCAAAAGGGTAAAGTCTTGTACAATCTGCAGCAGTCTCCAGTAACAGAGGCAGAGTAACGCAGCAAAGCGGTACTCCACGGGACTCGCTCTGTGCGTGTGCGCGGTGCGTGCGGCCCCTTCCTTTTATGAGCCCGCCTCGAGTGACAAGCCACAGAGCCTTATGGTAAATGTAGTCCAAAAGGGTAAAGTCTTGTACAATCTACAGCAGTCTCCAGTAACAGAGGCAGAGTAACGCGGCATAGCGGGACTCCACGAGACTCGCTTCGGTGTTTTATTATAATAAAATCAGTAAAAAGACGATCTACATCTTTATGCAGGGGAAGTCACCACAATGTTACACAATCAAATACAGCTTGTCTGCAAACAAGAAATGGACCTGCCTGCATTTATCTTACTATTTCTACACTCAAGCATTCATTTCCATACTTAATTATTTCAACATATTGGGATCTGAGTAACAAAAACATTCTAATTGTAACTCTGCCACTTACCAGCCATTGGCTATAAATGTGCCACATAACAATCAGGAGGGCAGATGGGTTGTGACAATAACATGATTGATTGATTGATTGATATTTTATGTCTATCGCGCTCGTACACAAGTGTTTCAGAGTGCGACATGGCAAGGGAGGGGAACAGGGGAGAACAAAACAGCGATCTTACTAGGCCCAGTGACATTGAGAACGCGCAAGTGCATGGGAGAGGGGCAGGGGAAAAGTGCATGGAAGAAGGGAGAAATGGAAAGGGTGAAGCAGAGGAGAAACAGATCAATAACAATAAATAAATAATAAAGGCAACAAACAGTGGTAATGCAGCCAGCAATTTGCAAGTGCTAGGTTTAAGGCAGCATGCAGGGTAGGTCTGATAAGTGCAGGAAGAAAAAGGGGGGGCTGTATGCAGACCCCAGTGCAAGGGGTGGCCCAGAGGCAGTGCGGGAGGGTGGCAGGGTGAGCAGGTACCTGGGCCCGAAGGACAGAGGGTGGCCAGGTGCACAGCGCCAAGAGAGAACAGATCAGCAGGGGAGAGGGGGAGCTAAGGCAGAAGAAAAGAAGAAGGTCTTGAGGTGCTTCCGGAACCGTAGATGGTTCTCCTCAAGTTTTAGAGTGGCAGGGAGGCTATTCGAGAGGGAGGCCCCAGCCAAAGACAGAGATCTACCCCCATCTCGTTTCTTTGAAAAACGACTGACCATGAGGGAGTTGGAGGTAGAGGAGCGAAGAGCTCGAGAGGGGAGGTATTTGCGGCGGGATAGCTGAAGGTATTTTGGACCCAGGCCCCAGAAAACCTTGTGGACAATGCAGAGGGTTTTGAATTTAATCCTTGCATCCACTGGGAGACAATGGAGAGATTTCAGAGCTGGAGAGATACGATCCCAGAGCTTGATGCCAAGGACAAGTCTCACAGTCCTGTTCTGGTTTAGTTGCAGAGGGCGGAGAGTAGAGGCAGGTAGATTTAGAAAGAGTCTGTTACAATAGTCCAAGCCAGAGAGAACCAGAGCTTGGGATACCATGAGCTTCTGGGGGAAGGAAAGGAAAGGCAGAGTACCTCTGAGGAGGTGCAGTTGGAAATTTGACTTTTTAGAGACCTCAGAGATGCGTGCAGAGAAGGAAAGGGTGGAGTCAAAGATGACCCTGAGGTTCTTTGATTCTTCAAAACATTTCACATTCTTTAATATGCTCGCTTTTTAAAGTATATATAAAGTTACACTTGCTCATAATGCACAGGACCTTTGCTTTTGCAGCTCTGTGCTCTATCCCGGGCCGACTTCTGCAGCAGTGGGTCCACCCACAGTGGGTAAGCTTTAGGCTCAGCGGAGGTGATGTGACCCAGTACAGAAGCACAGGATAGACAAAACCATCTCATCCCCCCTCATCTCAGATACATTGAAGCTTTGGACTGTGCGCAAGGCCATACGAGCAAGGCTGAGTGGGAAGCTGAGACAGGGCTCACCTGACATCAAGTAAGCATACGAGCCGCCAAGAGTCTTGGAGGGTGACAGGAGAGGAGCTTGGTCACTCTCCCACACTGAACAGTGGCAGACACCGAAGCCCGAAAGAGAGCTGGAAATGGTGGCAAGGGGATAGCAGGAAATCACCCTCAGCGCTAATTAAAATATATGTCTAACTGGCCCACCCGACTCTGAATCACACGATCGACCGAGGTGAGGAGCAAAGTTCAGAGGAGCATCCACCCCATTTAAGAGCCCGCGCAAGGTGGAAAAACCCACACACCTGGGAGCCATTACTACGCTGTTCACAGAACTGGCAGCAGAGATCGCAATGGAGACGTTCCTTGCAGTGAGATCAGACAACGAGCCCTGGCACCCACTGTAGGAGGCAGTTAGACTGAGGTGACGGACCAGAACAGATGGCTCACTCAAAGAGCAACAGAGACAAGCCTTAGGAAATATAAGGTATGGAACAGAATCAGCTAGGGAGGAAGAAGGAATTGAGACCACAGTCAGTTGGAAGGGCCTGGGATCCTAAGAAACACCTCAACAGTGATGGGCCGCAAAGACCCACAAGCCCACCTGAAGAAGCAGAGATACAGTGCCTAGACCTAAACACAGGGAGAACAAGCTTTAACTACCAATACACCCTCCACCGATCAGGCACAGCAATGTGCTCTCTAGGGAAATTCGAAAAAGGCAGAAATTACCAACTTGTGCTATGACTCTGCATAGAAACTCCAGAGATCTACACCTAGATGTCAGAGAGGGCGGCGATGTAACCCACCACAGCACACGCAAAATTGAAATTAGCAGGTGAACGTGGGGGAGACTCGCAGATGCCTGGCCAGAAGGGGAAACATACTCCGGCCCGGCCAAGACAAAACTCCTGACACCACGAGGGACAATAGGAGAAATTTTGGTTGCAGTGTTGGGAGAAGACAACATCCATATCCGGGGGCACCCAGGATCATCTCGCCGGAAGTAAACCCACAGAGGTGGAAGGTATTTTAGTTAACAAGGACGATTTGATGGAGTACATCTGATCCCTTGAGGGAAGGATGATGGCAATGTTTCAGGACTAATTCACACTTCTTAAAGAGGAACTATTCAACTTACTCAAAGAGATAAGCGGAAATGTAAAAGAATTGGGATGACAGAGTGGACATCACAGAGCAATGACTGGCGGACGTCTCTGAAGACACGAGACAGAACAGCAAACTTTTGGAGCAACTATCACAAGTCTCTCAAAACCTGGCGATTCAAGCAGAAGACCTATAAAATCGACCCAGACACTCTAACATACGGATAAAAGGGCTCTGTGAATCAGTAAACAACACAGAACTACGAGGAGCTGTACAACAATGCTTTCGGGACCTGCTCCCGGAAACCGCTCCTAAAGAAGTGGGGATTGACAGAATACTGTAAGGAAGGAATGGAATCAACAGTAAGACAGGCACAAGTAACCACAGTTTAAGGGTGTTTATTTAACTTCAAAAAAGTGTTTGAAAATCCTACAGATGGGAGCAAGCTATGACCATCAAATAATAATAACGCAGAACTAGTGGTGTCTTGTCAAAATAAAAGGGCCTATACTAATAAACCTACCGCCAATCCTTTAAGAAAAAACGATTTTATTATTTTGTTAACAAAATAACATACAGACAATATGAATCGCTACCAATGATACATCATATTGTCTGTCTCTTCAAACCCCCCTCCCCAGTTGCCTCCTCCCCAGCCTATTGCACTTACTATATCTACCTATGGTGCATATCCATAGCTTGAACTGTTCACTATCTCTCTATTCTGTAAATTATGATGTGCATGTGCATGAGTGTGGGTATCCTCCCATGTAGGGGAGTCAATTCCTGTATCAAGTGTTTCCAGGCACTTAAATATATGTTTTGATTATATTCGCCCCAACGGGATGCTTCCTGCCAAACAGCAGTTTCTGCCAGTGCCCATTCATGGAGGTTCCTCCTTCATGGAGGTTCCTCCACCACACACTTATCCGTGGGCCGTGGCCTGCTTTCCACCCCATTGCTATCCTGCGCTTCACCAAGATATATGCCAGATCTCTCAAGTTACTTGCATGTCTAGCATGCGTTGGTCTTGGGAAGATCCTCAACAGGCACGCCTTGGAGGAGACCGAATCTGATGACAAGCCCACATTAGTTAGGGTCCGGCCCACTCCCTCCCAGTATTAGCGTATTTCAGCGCAGGTCCATAACATGTGCATCAGGTCTGCATTGATCAGGCCAAATTTCGGGCAAGCTTGTACTGTTGCGTTACTAAATTTGGAAATTTTCTCCAGAGTCAAGTCTGCTCTGTGAGTGATATATAATTGGATCAGCTGTAGTTTCACTTTTCTGGACACTTTTCTGTGGTACCCCTTGGTCCTACTCCAAGCTGCATCCAACAGCTGCTCTTGTAAATCTGCCTCCCAAAGTTGCCTAGTCTGAATTAGATGATCATCCGGTCTCACCGTTAGTATCTCATATAACCTAGACACTGCATGTCCACCTTCGGAGACATCATAGACTGTTTTGATCCTTTCATCTTCTACCAATACTCCCTCTGATCCTGGTCATTTCAATTTTATTCTATGGAGAAGTGAAGCATAGCATTCCGAAACAACTTCATCAAAGGTCATTGGTCATTCCTCGTTCAGTATATCTCCCAATGTTACCAACCCTCTAGTCTCCCAATATTTCCTAACCTGCAGCCTAAGCTGTGCATCTTCTCTTTTTAGCAACACCAGTGGGATCTGGGGTGAATGTGGTGTTTCTTTGCCCAGAAAGCGGCAAGCTCTTTGCCATTTCATCATGCCTAATTTCAACAACAGTGGGGGCTTAGGATCACTTGGAACTGTGGTCTACACCATCTCTTTTAAAAATAATGGGGTGCATGCCAGTTGGAGTAACTCAGTGTCTTGGGTCTGTTTGTCTGACAGCCAGCATATGGCAAACTGTAGTTGGCATGCAGCAAAGTACCCCTCAAAATCTGGCACTCTTATCCCCCCTTGTTCATATGGTCTCTGTAATTTCTCCAGAGACATCCTATACCTTGAGTTGTGCCATAGGAAGCTCGGGCAACTAGTGTTCAGTGTCTTAAAGAACACCTTGGGGATATTAAATGGAACCCTATTAGGATCGACTCTGTGTGGGTGTTGACTAGTATGATGGTGAGAGTAGAGGGTATAGAATTAGGGGCGATCACCATGTTGGACCACACACACATCATTGTAACCCTGTGAGGCTGGGCCATGGGCACTGGACTCTGGTCATGGACCTTCCCACATGGAATACTTGACACAATAAAGACAGAGGAATAAGGCAATAACATAGATGAATATAGTGAGAATAAAATAATGAAGCAGCCTCAGGAGCACTACCATTTTCAGCAATGCAGCCCTTCCCATTAATGAAAGCGGCAGCTTGGCCCAAAAGTTCATGGAGTTCTCTATTTTATTCACCACCTGTACCGTGTTTTGTACATGTTCTACCTTAGGGTCAGTGAAGATGTCTGCTCCGAGGTATCTAAATGTGTCAATTTCCCATTTAATCGGTAGCACTGGTAACTCCCTTTTAGCCCTCCCCTTGTATCCTGCGAGGGGGAACAAACTCGACTTCTGTGCAAACTCATAATAAGGCCCAATGTCTCCTCGTACAAACTCGACTTCTGTGCATTTATTGTAATCCCAGAGAGGTCTGCATAGCGCTCAAGCACATCTAATATGTATTGTAAATTGGTCTCCGGTTGTTGTAGGTAAAGGAGCATATCATACGCATACAGGGAGATTAGATGTATGCCGCCTCTTATTCTAATGCCAGCCTCATGGTATTCTTTCCATAGGTAGAACGCCAACTGCTCTAAGGCCATTATAAATAACATAGGGTACGAGGGACAGCCTTGCCTAGTGCCTTTGCTTAACCCCCATTTCTTTGCTATGGTGGAGCCTGTCTTGATCTCGCCACTGGGTTAGTGTATAGGAGCTTAACCCACTTGAAATATGTGGGGCCAATCCTGTAACTCTTCAACACAGCTAGAAGCCACAACCATCTAACCGAGTCAAATGCCTTGACTGCATCAAGCGAGGTTACCGCCATAAACTGAGTGCTGTCTTGGGTTTGGTCAATGACATGGTGCAAACATCTTAAGTTACAAGTGATATTCCTGTTTGGGACGTAACCTGACTGATCTGGATGTATGAGTTTATGAATTACTGGCTTCAACCTGTTAGCCATCCAAGCCGTCAGTATCTTCTCATCTTTGTTAAGCAGTGATAGGAGTCTGTAAGAGCTGCATTCAGTTTGGGGTTTGTTAGGCTTTAGTAATGGGACTATATTTGACTCTCTTAATGACAGTGCCAAGCCACCTTTATTTAATGCTTTTTTCAGCATAGCCAACAATGAGGGCTTTATCTCTACCATGAATTCTTTGTAGAACTCACTTGGTCGACCGTCCGCACCTTGAGCCTTATCTGTCGGCAACCCTCTTATGGTGTGCAATAGCTCCTCCTTATCGGGGCCTCTAGTCTATCCGCCTCCTCCACATCAAGCTTTGGAAGATCTATCAACGCTAAGGCTTCTTCTATCTCAGATCCACAGGTTTCAATTGGTCTCATTAGGAGGCTGGCGGTAGCTACAGGCAGAGCTGCTGCCGGTATTTTACTTTTCCGTTGCCCAGGAATGGGCAATTACCGGGTCATTACAGCATTGCCGGACCCGGTATTTGCCCATTCCTGGGCACCAGAAAATATTCTTCCCCATTCCCATTTGAGCCCCATAGGGTTCAATTGGAATGGGGAAGCCGGATGCACCGTTACCGTTATAAATGGTGCCGGTGCATTCGACATGCTGTGCACGAGGGTGCTGCTCTGCAGACTGGCACCCGCGAGCACAACTCATAGTTTGCTGGTCCGGGAACTACGGTACCGGCAAGCTTACCGGTACCGTAGTTCCCAGACAAGCAAACTCATATGAGGCCCAATGTCTCCTCATATAGCGTCTTATAAAAATCATAGAAACATTTGCTTATATCCTGTTGTGTCTCACAGGTCTCCCCATTCTTAGCTGTGACTGCCCCAATCATGCTAAGCTCCGATTCGCTTTTGTATAACCAGGCTAGCAAGCGTCCTTGTTTATCCCCTTCAGCATGTTGTTTTTCCACATATTTCCTATAACTCAGTTTACCTAATCTGTCCCAATGTACTACTAAGCATTCCTGCTGGAGGACAACGGTCACTTGGGGACTCCCGCTGGGTAAATTCCTCCGACTGTTCATGGCTTGTAATTGTATTTCCACCTTGCATAAGTCATTTTCTATTGCCGCTTGAACCCCGTTCGCCTTACCATTCCCAGCCCCCCGATCACCACTTTAAAGGGCTCCAATAATGTGCCTGCTGATTCCACGCTCTCAGTATTGCGTTTAAAATAATCCTGCACCCCTTCTCTTAAATGTTCACACAATGCGTCGTCCCTCAGAGACTCACTCTTGAGTCTCCATGTCGGGGCACGTGCCCTTGGCGGGGAGATTCACATGTTACCATCAACAGGGCATGATCTGACAATACCCTGTGCTTTATATTCCACCCTATCAAATTTGCCTAAGGTGTCTTCTCCTGTAAAAATCTAAACCAATCTTGTGGACAGGTCCAGGGGAGCAGTGTAATGCAAATATCTGCGGGTTTATGGGTGTAAACACTGCCATATATCCAAGAGTTTGAATGCTTGCAAAAATGTGCTTAGGGCTTTGGCTGTGGGGGCAGGGTGTGTGAATGTGTCATCCGATCTGTCCAATGTAGGGTTGAGCATGCAATTACAATCCCCACCCTATATCAATGTGTCGTCCCTGTAGGAACTTATTAGTGGGTATAACGTGCAGAAATAAGCTGGTGTATCTTGTTTTGGTGCATACGTGTTAATAATGAAAATTCTCAGTGTTCCAACCACCCTCGCAACACCAACATAATTTCCCTTTGCATCTTGGAATGTCTCGAGAACCCTCAAAGGTACAGACGGTGCCACCCATATCGCTACTGCTCGAGCGTAAGCAGAGTATGACTAGCCAACTGTAATGCCTTTCCATTTTTTGGCAAGGGCATTCTGTTTCTCTCTTGTAAGGTACGTTTCTTGTAAAAGCGCAATGTCTATCTTCTGACGCCTTAGGTATGTCATAACTCTATTCCACTTAATGTAACTGCTAAGGCCCCTGATGTTCCAGGATACTATTTTAAGTTCCCCCGTCACTCATAAGAATTCTGACATGCACCTGCTGTCCAATGTTTAATTCAGCATATACAGTGTGGATTCATAGCCTACCCCCATCCAACTACCTCAACTCCCCAGTTCCCCCACCCCCAACATTAGCCCAGCTCAAACCTTTTTGCTCATGCCTTCACACTTCTTGCCTCAGCTCCAGGGTCATGTCCTGGTGCATGGGGCACAGTAGGCGGATACTTAACTGCTAGTATCTGATTGCACAAATCTGTTCTTAGGTGTAGGAGGCTCCTCCTTGGTGCGTTCTGAAATGTGCACCATGCTGTGGGCTCCAGCATTTAGAAACTCTTGTGTCCAGGGCTGCGTAACTGCAGACTTCTGCCACCTTATGGTCATCATGGCCAACTGCATGTGGCTGGCTCATCTCTGCACGGGCCAGCTTCTGCTCCGGTTGGGAAATTTTGCATGTCCATCCATTTGCATGCTTCTTTGGGGTCATCAAAGAAAGTGGCCCGGCCCCTGTGAATCACCTTCCATCTCCCCGGATACAACAACATATACTTTTGTTTAGCTGCTCCTAGTCTTCTTTTGACTGCTATGTAGTTCATCCACTGCTTTGGTACTTGTAGGGTATAGTCCGGGTATGCTGTTATCGTGGCAGATGCTTGTTGCATCGTACCCCCCTTGCGGAAGTATTCCAGGATCTTCTCCCTATCTCAGTAGTTCAAAATCTGAGCTATTATAGGCCTCGGCGGGGCTCCGGGTGGTGGTTTTCTTGTCAGCAACCTATGTTCTCTTTCTACGGTGAAACCCTGGGTGACCAAGCCTGGATCAATTTCTTGCTGCAGTAGGGACTCAACATATTCTGTCGAGTTTACCCCTACTTCACCTTCCGGTAGTCCAATAATTCTTACATTGCTACATCGAGCCCTGACTTCTGCATCCTGGGCCCTGTCTTCTAGGATAAGCATCTGTTGTTGGAGTACACTGACTTCTGCTGAGGTCTCTTTGAGGCCACTGGTATTCTCCACCATCGATTTTTTTCCAGTGTACCTGTACAATCAGTGAGCTCCCTCACATCTTGTCTGAGCAAGTTCACGAGGATCTGTTGATCGTCTTCCACTAGTGACTTCTCTCTTTGAGGTGTTGAAGTTTCTTGAGCAAGGCTTTCCACTGGGTTCGCAGTTTTGGTGCATGTCTCCAAAGTGAGTCACTTCCCCTTGCTTTTTTGAGGTTTAGACACCATGGTTTGTTGCAGTCTTGAGCCGCAGCACCCTCACCAGTGATTGTGTCGCCTCAGTGCATAGGTTTTGCTGCTTGTCAGTCTATTATTACCAGCAGGTTTGCTGTTGTTCCAATGTTTGCTCCCTACGGGACTGTGGTGTGTCTACCAGGCACCACTGCTAAGGATCAAACAGTGTCAAGGGAATTGGGGAAGGTGTTTACATGGCTGTCTTGTGAAAGCAAATCTCCATTGTGTTTCGTCCTATCCCTTAGCGCAGCCAGCCACGTTGACTTTGGCAATTCCAACCTACTGTCCCTTTCAAGAGTCCCAGTCAGCTTGCATTAGGGGCCTCACAGCCGTCTCCGGGCCCAGTTCTCACTAGTATGTGCTCGCCCAGCAGCCACAGTTTCCCATATACGTTGTTCTTCTACCCTCCTCAAAGACCCGTTCCATGCCCAGGGGCAGTGCCATCTGCCCTGGATGTGGTGGCACACTGTCCTGTGGGCTGACTGGGTGCGTCTTCCGCTCCACGTGCTGTGGGATGTGCGCTTTACTGCAGCAACCGGTCAAGCTGTGCAAACTACTTGGGTGCCTCACATGTGGCTCGCTGCTATCAGGTGGGAGGCATTCATCCATATTGCTCTGCCCATCTGCTGTAGCAGTATTTCTTATAGCTCAACAGCAACAGCCCATTACCTTCTGCATCTTGCAGTTGGGCTATTATTCTGTAGCAATGCTATCGATATATACAATGTCACATGTACTATTGATGCTGGTTTGCTTTTGGAATCTCACTGTGTATGCACGGTATGTGTAGTCTCCCTTCCTCAGCTACTCTCGCCACTTGTCCTCACTGTGTGTGCATTGCGCGAGGACTGCTCTGATCAGAGTGGGTTCTGAGGTTAAATTAATCAAACCCGGTTTTCCACTTTTTTTTGTCCATTCGACGTGAACCGGTGTCAGTGTGCTTGCCAGTACCGAACCAACCGGTCTTTTAATTCTTCTTGATGATCCTGCCTGTTGTCCCGAATATAGCATCCGCTCCGAGGTGTGCCACTTCCCCGGAGTAGCAACCTACCTCCCAAAGTGGTCCTGCTTGCCTGCTTACACTGTGTATTACTTTAGGAAGCATTGTTACACAGTCTACTAGTAGACAGCCTACGACCAGCTGCTTTTTCTTACTGCACACTCAGTGTGGTATAACGGATGGGGCAGGCTAATGAAACCTATTAACTTTTCTCCCAATATGTCTATAAAATCAAATGCGACCTTTGAGCCTCCTGCAGTGCTCCGTTTTCACTCTCTCCGGTTGCTGACTTTATGCTCCGGCACACAGGGCTGCAGCAGAATATGCAGGAGCCAGTGTACTTATGATCACTGCTGCATCTTCTCGCTCTCAAGCAGCTTCACATGGCATATTGTCAATGGCTGCTTCATTCCCCAAACTTCTTGCAGCAGGCACGAGTGATGTGTTCCACATTGCCTGCTACTCAGTTTTGCTGACAGCGCCACCGTTCCATATGGGGCTCCAACCATCCGTCTCTCACCACCATACACAGCAATATTGGCTGTTTTCGTCCTCGGTGGCACCCCCACTATTTCTTTGTCACAGTGCAGTATGTTCCCAAGTATGTTCTGACCTTGCTACAGACTTTTTTTCTGTGCTCCTATCCGATCACGTTCTTGCTGCAGCAATTTGCAGCCGTCCCTCCATGGTGCATTGCTCAATTGCTACACAGCCCTTTGTCCGGCTGCTCCGGCCATCTTTTTTCATCTGTGCCTTGCTGGAACTCAAACTTCTGTCAGTCTGCTACTTTCTCTTCCGCATATCAGGACTTCAGCTTGCTCCTGGGACCTTGCAGTCACGTTATGCATCTCTTTTCATGTTTTTGTACATAAACGCACGTTGCAACATCTTTTTCTATACAGTATTGTATTGGATCAACAGGAGCTCATGGAAAAGACGTGCTACTGCATGGCACCTTAGCCACGCCTCAACCTATTGCCAATCCTTACCTCTAAATGCAAATAGTGTGGGAAAAAATGTTATGAAAAACAAACAAGTGTTCACAAAATGATATGTCAGGATGTTCAGGCCGTTGGCCTCCCTTGTCCATGTTTTCAGCATGGGACAAGGCAGTACACTTGAGCTTAGCACAGTATCTGGCTTCTCTAGAACAAGGATACAGTTCAATTATAAGCATCAGGGCCTTCCGTGCCCGAGTTTCCCTTTTCCTTTCAAAGTCTGTTTTTTCAGAGGGCCTGATGCGACAAACAAACAAAAAGGTATTTTCCTCTTTGGATTTCACAAGTACTCAATTTTCTCAGGTGATTCACTATTCACCTCCGATGGACCTCAGCCGGGCTGAGATCCTCTTAACACATTGCTTGTAGGATTTTCATACATCCAATTTCTCAGGTGATTCACAATTCACCCCGGATTTCTTCTTCCAGGCTCAGATGCTCTTTAACACAGTGCTGAATTAGCCTCCCTTCGCCGTGCTCAGACCAATTTCAATGCACCTTTAACACAAACTTGCTTGAATTAAAAGTTCTTAGTTGATCTCCATCCTCTGGCTCGGACCAACTTCATCTACTTTGTCATCAACTTTCTTTATGCTATTGACATCAAAGGCTTTCGACTGTGCACAGGATTTTGCTTGACCCGTTGCAGGACCACTTCGATTTACAATTCTTTGTTACTCTTTTGCTTTTGCCACCTTTCACTTGGATACCTTACAGAGACTTTTGAATGAGCACACACGGTGCTGGAAAACTCTGTCTAAGATATCGTATCTTAGCTTGAAAGTTCAATCACTCATCTGTTGTTCAATTTTGCTCGTGTTGATAATCACATAGGCTTCATACACTGTTCACTTCAGTGTTCGCTATACAATGTTGCAGCTTGCAACCTTGGCTTCAATACAGACCGGTCTGGTATCAGTCTACCCGACTCACTGACTGTGCTGACTTCACTGGTGCTGCTTTGTTGTAGGAGCCATGGTCAGTACCACAGCAGCAAGCGATTCTCCCCACCTTGATTATTGACAAGGGAGAACCCCGGTATCTCCAACACACAATGCAGAATTCTTCAGCCTTTTTTCCTTGTCTTATGTTTCCTATTCTCGAAAGTTCATGAAATTAAACATTCCTCATCGAAAAGGTCAAGGGCACTTCCCTCCTTGTGATCCCCTTCTGTTTTGCTATCTTTCGCCTCGTATTAAACTGCCATCTTGGAACTTCTGTTTACTTGCGTGCTTTGCCTCGCTCAGCGTGTGCCCTCGTGCTCTGCCTTTTATCCGTTTGGGGAAGTGTAATGGAAGTCAGGTGTGTGTAATATTCAGTAATTGCCTGACCCTGCCTGGCCATGGTATTGGGACATGTCAGGAATATGGCTTGGGTGTTGGTCCGTTGTCTCTCATAGCAAACTTTCCATGATAAAGTATTCATGTGGTGAAGGGGGGGTTGAGTTCCTAAATATCCAACCTGGTAGGATGGGATAAAGGTGTTACAGGGAACGGTATACCACGTCTCGCCATCTGGTGTCCCACTCCACTCCCAAAGACATCTCACCCAGGTGATCCTCCCACACTGGTCCAGCCCCAAGAACTGGATCCAGAAGTGATGGCCCTATCCTGGCCACCTGGATGACAGATCCCTGGGGACATACGGGTGAGACAACGTCTGGTTTCTCACAATACACAGAGCGTGTCCCAAGAGAACAGAACCCAGAGCGAGGCTGAGAGATGTTCTGGAAGCTATTTCCTCCTTTGTCCAAAAGGAGAATATATTACGGGAGGCAAGACCCCAGGAGAATATTACCATATACAGATCGCAGGTTCAGCTCTATCAGGATTTAGTGCAGACAACGCTAAGCAGATTCCATAAAAATTGACTTTCGCCATTGGTTTATTATTCACTTTTGTAGGTAAATAACATTGAGTAATGACGTGTGCGGAAGGACAATCACTGCTATGTCTGGAGGATGAAGGGAGCGATGCAGAACGTCGAACAGGCTTACAAGACATTGGGATTGGCGCCAGGGGGTGTGGAAACTAGAGAACAGGGGAGCTCACCTGAAAGGACCATGTTCTTGGGAAGGTTCAGGATGAAGCCATGACTGACTAAAGTGGGGAAACCAGATGAAGGTAACATGAAAGACCTTGAGTGAGGGGGAGATGAGGAAACAACCAAAGGGAAAGAAAATGTGCAATCCCGGATTTGAGCGGTGGAGAAGAGGAGATCTTGGAATAAGATGGAGGCATGGTGAGCCATGAGGGGGGGGAGACCCCAGGTATAAACATGGGTAAGAGCCAGGGGGGAACAACCGGTGGGATCTCTGGCCTTCTGATCCGGACCTGGGGAGGGGAAGGGGAATGGGGGAGGAACACAGGGAGGGAAAGGGCAACAGTTGAGGGAAAGGTTCAGGTTGGGGGGTGGGAGGGGAGTTGGAACATAGTGTTTGGGGCACAGAGAAATTCATCGCAGAGGGGGAGATGGCCAGGTAGCACACTGAAGCAGAAGCATAGCTGACATGGGAACTCACACAACTCAAGGAACAGTGATTAAGAAGCTATTGCACAATGCTAGAGGGCTAAACACCCGAGCAAAACGTATGAAAGTGGAGAGTCAAATAGCATGGGAACATGGAGATATAATAATGCTGCAGGAAACACATGTATGGAAAAGAGAGAAGGACACATATGGTTCAGACCCTTCTCACAGATATTCCAAGCCAATGGGCAAGGTAAAATGTCAGGGGTAGTAATAGGACTTAAAGACTCACTTAAGGCACAAGTACTCCACATTCAGTCAGACATCCAAGGGCGATATCTAGTCCTAAAAGTAGGGGTGGACCATAAAACAGTGACAATAGCAATAGTAAATGCCCCAAACACAGGACAGATCGGTTTCATGAGAGATGTGGTCCTCAAACTAGAAGAACTTGTGGTAGTGGAATTAATTCTCATGGGAGAATTTAATATTCAATGGAACCCGGTGAATGACAGGAGCAGGGTGATGGGGATGGATGGTATAGCCCCCCAAGGCACTGAAGGGAGACTCCAAGAATCTGGCTTTAAGGGATGCCTGGTGAGTTAAGAGGGAAGCAGAGAAAGGATACACTTGCTTCTCCCACGTTCACCAAACCCTATTAGAATCAACTCTGTGTGGGTGTTGACTAGTATGATGGTGAGAGTAGAGGGTATAGAATTAGGGGTGATCACCATGTTGGACCACACACACATCATTGGAACCCTGTGAGGCTGGGGCATGTTCACTGGACTCTGGTCATCAACCTTCCCACATGGAATACTTGACACAATAAAGACAGAGGAATAAGGCAAGAACATTGATGAATATAGTGAGAATAATGACACACAGGGGATAACAAAAGAGGGATTCAGGGATGCTTTTAAGGAAGTAACACTAAGGGGAACTAATAACAATAAGGGCTCAGAATTTAAGACAACAAGAGGCATTGGAGAAGGAATTGGAGGCTCAACTGCACAATAAAGAAATTGTCCGCTGGCACTATTGTTTGTGGTACTACACTGTCATGTGCTTTACTAACGTCAGACAAATGGATCCAATATTTCAGGCCCTTTACCTTCACCGCCGAAGCTGTTCAATAAATTACCTCATGAGGTCTGTGAAATCTTGGAGAATTCTACCTCCTGACAAAACTTTGAACAAATACTAGCTCTCCTGGCATCAGTTGTGCTGCAGTACTGTCAGTTGCTGCTGTTGTTGTGTCCGTTCCCTCATTTTGTGTGAAGGGAGGTGCTATTTGCTTGGCAATACTCCTTACGGCCCGTGTTAACTGTGTCAAATATTCCTTGAACTCTTCACCTAGGATTGTTGCTGTTTTATGGGCATCAGACACTCTCCTTACTGGGAAAGGGGTGTTTGCATGCGTCTTCCTGTCACTATTTTGTGCAGTGACAAGTGGTGGCCATTGCTAGGCTGAGTGCGGAGTTGGAATAATGCTAAGGGCAGGCAATAAACCCAATTTTTCTTGAGGTTGTGGCACAATTTTGACAATCGGCTCTTTAGAAGTCGGTTAATCTTCTTAACAATCCCATTAGCTTGTGGGTGATAAATCGAACGCATGTTATGTTTTATTCCCAGTAATGCAGTCACTTCTTTGAATAGGTCATTAACGAAATGCGTTCGGTTGTCGGAGCGGAAGACGTCACATATCCTCCAATGTGGGTACACCTCTCTCACTTAAAAAGTTGCCACCCATTTCACATATGTGTGCATAGGGTCCTGCTTCCACCCAATGTGAAAAGGGACAGACTACCACAATTAAGTATCGTGCTCCATTGCACCTTTCTCCCATGTCCGCATAATCAATGTGCAGTTCACGGAAAGGACCAATGGGGTGCAGTAATGTTCCACACAATGTGCGAAGAGTCATTCCTGAACTGTATGTTTGACACATCAATGTTGGTCAAGTATTCTTGGAGTTTTGGAACAAACCAATCCTCCTGAATGTCGGCAGCTATGTGTTGTTTTTATCGTGTGCGCGGGGAAATGCAACTCTTGAAATGTTAATTGAAATAATTTGATAGACATTACCACTTTAGCTGTCACATTTTGACTCCAAAGGAGAACTATTGGTGATTGTGTGCAACCCCTCGTTAGCCATAAATTCTGTTCTTCTGGTTGGGCTCTCTTTTGTAGTTCTATCACCTGTGCTATTGGCAATGCATTATATTCATCTGCCTTTGGTTCCTATATTTTACTTTTCTGCACACATTCTGTAGGTAGTGTTTTGAAAAAGTATGCTGCCTTTTTACCTGCGGTGTCTGCTGCCATGTTCCCTAGTGAGATTTTGTCACTGTTGTTTGTATGGGTTTGACATTTTACTAATGCTACTGCGGCTAGTTCTGCGAGCACCTTTATTAGTTCATTTAAAAGTTCAGCGTGTTGTACTGGGGACCCATCTGCACTTCTGAACCCCCTCCTTCTCCATTTAGATAACGCAGCATGTACCATAGTGGTTACATATGCTGAGTATGAGTAATTTGTCTCAGCACAACGTTTAGCTGCATGGAGTGCTTCTAACAGTGCTACCAGTTTGGCAGCTTGTGCCGAATAATGCATGGGCAAACATTTTTGTACCAGTATTTTGTATTCTGCTGCTCCACATGTTTTTTACCTGTTTCTGGAAAAATTGAAGCTGATTCATCTACTAAAGTACACTTCTCCTTCACTTAATGCATTTTCACTTGCTTTGGAAATGTTGTCTCCCTCTGTCACGATCCCTCATTATGTGGTCCCCAAGGCACTCCCCATCCCCCGTCTCGCTCTTCCCTTTCTTCCCCCCTTCTCCGGGACTCACATGGACTCTCACACGCCTTGCGAGCGCACCCACGCCTGGTCTGTAACAGGACGGCTGTCAGGCTACGGCCATTTCTTCATTGGCAATTACCTTGGCGCCTAGGATCGTGAAGGGCTAGCATTGAGTTTCTGCGTTGCGGGACTGTAAGGTCACGTGACGCTCTTGCCCGATCACGTGACTCAGCCGCGCATCACGTGATCAGAAGCGCGAGTACTTAAACCCGGAAACCCAGGTACTCGTTGCTTCACAGCTGTGCTCTGCATCCTGTTTGGCGTTACGTACCTTTGGATCACCTTTGGATCGCTCACGGAATCGACCTGGCTTGCTCTACTGGACTCTTCTTGGATCTACCCCTTTAGATTTGTTTGCATAGTGATATCCAGCTCTTGACCACGGACTGTTATTGGACTGCCTCCTGGATCTCCCTCTTGCACCGTGGCTCTTTGGACTTCTTGCCTCATAGCTCCACAGCTCCTACTGACAGGCGAACAACTGAGGACTACTCCTCTTGGGGTACTTCAGTCCACGTGGGTCCCGGACCTCTCCACTAGGTTCACTACCTCTTCCTTGACCCTGATTGGTAAGACCTTTCCGTTTTTCCTAAACACTGTGGTTACTGTTTCTTGCTTGGTACTTAATCAGCATTTTCTTGCAGCAGCGTGGGGTCCCAGAGGTTCGCGTTCCCGGACTTGAACATCTTCGCCTGTGGCCTCAACGGCTGCACAGAGAGTGGCTTTAGGTTCTCTCTGTGCGGCATTTGGGGACGGAGGCCTCTTCTGCCTACACGACACTCAAGTCACAACAGACTGTGAAGCCTATTGTCGTGTAGGCAATGGAGGGGAACGCTGAAGACCCCATGACTGCTATAGTCCAAGCCATTACAGTGCTACGAGCCGATATGGCAGCAGCCAACACGGCTATCCATCAACGTCTCGACAACATACAAAGTGTCAGACACACTTTACCCCCAGATGTAGAATTCGGAGACACACCCCCTGTTTCCCAACCCGTTCCACCTCCGATTCTCCGACCTCAGAACCCTGTTCCCGTGGTACTACCTACTCCGTTCCCGTTGGCAGCCCCTAAGAGATACCATGGGGATCCCAAGAAATTCAGGACCTTTCTAAACCAATGCAAGTTGCATTTCCTGTGCCGACCTCAGGCTTTCCCAGATTCCACCACAAGAGCAGAGTTCACCCTTTCCCATTTGGCTGGGATGGACACTGCATGGGCCAACCCCTTGTTGGACAACGACAACCCGGCCTTATATGACTTCGATCTCCTCGTCACCGAGATGTCCAGGGTTTTTGATACTAGACACAAGGTCCAGTCTCGAGATCTGGAACTTCTGGATTTGTGTCAGGGTAGGGGTTCCCTCATTGAATACATAACCCGTTTTAACCAGCTCTCCGCTGAAACTTCCTGGCCCGAGGTCAAGAAGGCAGTAGTCTTCTATAGGGGTCTCAGTAATCCCATGAAGGACGCCTTATCAGTAGTACCCACATTACCCACTGCATTCCAGGATCTGGTTGACTTGTCACTCCAGGTGGACGCACGTAGGTCCGAAAGAAGGGCGGAAGCAGGTTTCGTTCAGTCCTCCACACCTCACACGGCAGTTCCTTCTTCTGACTCCTCTCAAGAACCCATGCAAATAGGGGGCGTCAGGAGCCCGATATCTCCCCTAGAAAGGGAACGTAGGAGGGTGGATAACGCCTGCTACTATTGTGGCACTTTAGGTCACTTTGTTAAGGAATGCCCACGCCGTCCCAAACTCAAGCCACAGGGTTTTCAGATAGCTCGATCATAGTACTGGGGACGGGATCGAGCTATACCACGTACACCCCGAACCCAACACCCTCTTTCGGGCGTATCCGGCCCATTCATGTACAAGCCACTCTACAGCCCACAGCGTCCGTTTCGCATCCTGTTACTCTGATAATCGACTCAGGGGCAACAGGTAACTTCATCGACATTTCCTTGGCCCATTTATTAAATCTGCCCCTCTTGACCAAGACCAGGCCTGGACCAGTACAGGCTGTAGATGGCTCTTCTTTGATTTCGGGCCCAGTAAAACAACAAACAGCCCCTTTGCTATTGACCATACAATCCAGACACAGGGAAACCATAAGTTTTGATCTCATCACCATGCCACAGTTTGGGCTCATTCTGGGAATCCCTTGGCTTCAGGAACATAACCCCCTCATTGATTGGAAATTGGGTTTGGTTCACTTTGAGACGGACGTCTGTCAACATTTCTGTCTTCCCACAGACGAACTCAGCGACAATCCTGCTCAGGCTATAGCTCATTTTACAGTGCAGGATCCGCAAGAAACACCATCAGAACACGTAGTCGGGTTAGTGGTGACAGACGTTCCCCAGGTATACCAAGATTATGCGACTGTGTTTGATCGTGGTTCCTCTGAAACACTGCCTCCACATCACCCGTACGATTGCCCCATCGATCTACTCCCTGACACAGTGATTCCCACGGGGCGGATCTATTCCCTCTCACCATCCGAGGAAACGACTCTCAAGGAGTACATTAGGAAGGCCCTGAGCCTAAGGCACATACGACCATCCACCTCGCCTGCAGCAAGTCCTATCTTTTTTGTGCCGAAAAAGGAAGGCGATCTACGCCCATGTGTAGACTATAGACGCCTGAATGCTATCATGAGGAAGGATCGGTACCCTATTCCCCTCATCACGCCCTTGCTTGACGGACTCACACACGCTACCATTTTCACCAAACTGGACCTCCGCGGAGCCTACAACCTGGTCCGCGTCCGTTCCGGGGACGAATGGAAAACCGCTTTCTGTACCCAGTACGGCTTATATGAATACACAGTCATGCCTTTTGGGCTTTGTAATGCCCCGGCGACCTTCCAGAGGTTTATGAATGACATCCTGAGCGATATCTTAGATGTCTACGTCGTGGTTTACCTCGACGACATCCTAATCTTTTCTCAGTCTCTGGAAGAGCATGTGCGCCATGTTCGTGAGGTGTTATAACGCTTACAAAAACACTCGCTATATGCCAAACCGGAAAAGTGCCTGTTCCACGTTGATAACGTTGATTTCCTCGGGTTTTGTATCACTCCTGGGGGGTTGTCCATGAACCACTCCAAGGTTAAAGCGGTTTTGGATTGGCCTATTCCTGCGAACCTGAAAGCTCTTCAGTCCTTTTTTGGTTTCGCGAATTTCTACAGGAGGTTCATCTCTGGTTTCTCTTCTATCGTGTCTCCCCTCACCGCATTAACCAGTCCTAATGTTCCCTTTCTTTGGTCTGATACACAACAGAAGGCCTTTGATTCACTGAAGACTGCTTTCACCACAGCCCCTGTCCTCCAGCATCCCGACTCAGATCTCCCTTTTATCGTGAAAGCCGACGCCTCCTCCTTCGCTCTTGGTGCCGTCTTGTCCCAAGCATGTCAGGCCACGGGTTGTCTGCACCCGGTTGCATTCCATTCCCACAAATTCACCACCCCCGAGTCACACTACACCGTGACCGAGAAGGAGTTATTAGCGGTTATGGACGCATTCCGCGTGTGGCGACACCACCTCTTGGGCACCAAGCATCGAGTCACGGTGTTCACTGATCACCAGAACCTGCAGGATTTGGCGTCCCTGAAATGTCTTAACAGTCGACAGGTGAGGTGGCATCTTTTCTTCGCGGCATTCGACTTCCAGATCCGACATCGGGCTGGTTCCGCACATGGCAAAGCCGATGCGTTGTCCCGCTCTCCCGTGGGGGTTTCTCTGCCGGTATTCCCTGACACATTGTTGGACAACACTAAGGTAATTTGTCTATGTACCCTCTCAGTGCCCTTAGTGGATGCGGTACGCAAGTGGGTGTCCTTGCATCCCGACCAACTATCAGAGTGGGATCCGGTATTCCAGGATGGTCTCCCGTTTGTGCAGAACCGCCTATTCTTGCCCACGGCCGATACACGCAATATGGCCATGGAATGATCGCACGATGCTCCTGTGAATGGTCATCCTGGCCAACGCTGTACGTTATTCCTCCTGAAACGCTGGTGTTGGTGGCCGGGCATGAAGAGGGACGTGGATTGCTACGTCAATACATGCACCATTTGTACACAATGCAAAACCCGCAGGGGACGCCCATTAGGCCTGCTTCTCCCTTTACCAGTACCCCGAAACCATGGCATACAGTAACCATGGATTTTGTTACAGAACTCCCTCGGGTACAGGGTTACGACACTATTTGGGTGGTGGTGGATTCCTTCTCGAAGATGGCACGCTTCATCCCCTGTAAGGGTATTCCCTCCGCTTCCGCCCTGGCCACCCTGTTCTTTGATTCTGCCTTTTGTCTCTTTGGGTTGCCCTCTGTCCTTATATCTGATCAGGGTTCCCAATTCACTTCTCGCTTCTGGCGCGCTCTAACCAGATTAATGGATATTGATGTCCGGTTCTCTTCGGCCTACCACCCGGAGACGGATGGTCAGACCGAAAGGACGAACCAGACCATAGAGCAATATCTCCGCTGTTTGATCCTGCAACAGCAGTGCTCTTGGTTGCGTGCCCTCCGACACGCTGAATTCGCCTACAACAATGCGGTTCATGCATCCACTGGGTTCTCTCCCTTCTATGACCTCTATGGCCAACATCCCCGCACGCTACCAGTCCCTGACCTCGCGGCCTCCACCAATCCGGCCGCTAGCGCCTGTCTTAGGGATCTGTCCTCTATCCACGCCCAGACTGCATTACATCTCCGTGAGGCCCAGTCTTCCAGGAAGGCCCAGGCAGACAAGAAGCAACTGTTGGCCCCGGCTTTCTCGGTGGGTTCCCGGGTGTGGCTTTCTACCCGTCACTTGAGGTTAGTGGGTTGCAGGAAACTTTTGCCCAGTTTTGTGGGTCCC